>NW_026712238.1:10558303-11913303 GCF_030504385.1 Musca domestica | reverse complement strand
ACGTGGACCTACATGACCCATTTTCGATACCAAAAGATATAACATACATTTGAGTTTTATTTTATCGACCTACTTCAATTTGTTCGGAAGCTAGAGTGATTTCCACAGACGGACAGACGGACGGACATCGCTAAATCGACATAGAATTTTATGCTGATTTGTGGGGTCTAAAATGTGTATTTCAACGGAATGAAACTTGTTATATACTATGGTGGAGGGTATAATTAAAATTATGGCGTTTGACTTTGTTGCTTTTTTTATCTCACTCTCTATATATATTAACAAAATCTGCTTAAATCCTGTCCTTGTGATATTCATCCACTTCTCATTACCATTGAAAATAATAGGCTTCCGGGCCATTTTTGCGCATCGGGAAAATTTGGTAAGTTCCCAAATAACCTCCAAAAACATTAGGCTTCTATTTTGACTCTAACGCTATATATTTGCGAAATTTCGTTAAGGTCCGAACATATCTGCGACCTCTAGAGCTGTTATAAATTAACATCGACAGATGGATGTACGGGAGGACACAGTCTACTGTATACAAATCTATGACTAAAGTGAATTTAAAATCCTCATCTTCTACCTCGCTGCTCCTCTTATAACATATTAAAATGATTTCGAATAATATTACCCTAATTTCCGATACATTTTACGCTTGCTGGAACGACATTTCTTCGTAGTCAATGACACATCCATCGGTCATGTATTATTTATTTTCGAAAAACTTTCTTAGTTTTCATAAATAAACAAAACTTAATGATAAATAAAAAAAGTTTTTTATTCGCATAATTTTCCATTTTTGTATATTAGGTCATTATTTTTATCGGCAATATATGGAAATTATCTATTGAATAAGAGAATTCCCTAAAAATGTCTTTCCTAATGACCTTCATTGCGAAATTTGTGTTGTGTTCTCTCCACCTCCACCGTTGGATGATGTTAAATCACTGCGAGTTATTTAAAAGCCAACCAACCTCATCATGACGACACAAATCGCGGACATTTTGCGGTCACGTAAAGTTGTGCGAATTGTTTGCAGAGAGAAGTTTTTCATCTGAACCGTTGTTAATGTTTTCCTTTGGCGTTAAATATGCGAAAGATAGATAGATAGAGAGACAGATAGTAAATGAAGCATTCGCCAGGATTTGTCAAGATTCTCGCTATAATAAGAAGTAGATTTGTGCTGGCTCTGCAAATGAAGAAAAGTAAATAAGGGACATGGACTATTGCAGTGAATAGCAGAGCAGAGCCAAGTTGAGATATTCTAAACCACCTGGGATTTTAACATTCATACATTCATGATGTGAAGTACGCGAATAGTGTACCCCAGGTATTTTAAGTGGCAATGAGAATGGAAATGGCGATGACGATAATGATAATGATAATGTTGTTGTTGTTGCTGCTGTTACGCTTGGTTGGTCGTTTAGTTGCCACTGGTCTGGCTGGCCCATTCGCTGTTGTTGTTGTTGGTGTTCGCCCCATCAAACGCAATGACATTTGTACAGCATTCCATGGTGTCAGTGTTTATTTAACAAGTTAATGGGTGTACATCTGTCCATGTTTAAATAAATAGATGTGTATGTGTGTGAGTGTATATGTGTCCGTGTATTTGTTGTACGCATTTAAGATTGTCACTTGAATGCCGTGATTTTCGTCCAGTTGTATAACAAAACTGATTTTGTTTTTTGTTGGTACATACAGAATAACTGGCAACTCAACTATGTATAGACCTGGGGGTCTGGTATGTGTATTTGCAACTATGTATAATATATCTATACAGGGTGAGATAAAAAAGCTGCAACAAAGTCAAACGCCATAATTTTTACATTTTTTTATATCCTCCACCATACTATGGAGGGTAGCATTCCGTTTGTAACTCCTCGAAATATTCATGTCAGACCCAACAATTCTTGATCAGCGTAAAATTCTAAGTCGATTTAGCGATGTCCGTCTGTCTGTTGTAATCACGCTATCTTTCGAACAAATTGAGATAGAAGGCTAAAATTTTGCACACATATTTATTTTGCCAGCAGGCAGGATAAGCTCGTAAATGGGTCATGTAGGTCCACCTTTTTACAGCCTAAGCCAGAAAATTGTCCGTGTAGGTCCACGTCTTGGTATAGGCACCATATAACGGTAACTCTCTATATTCGGTATTTTGATGATTTTAGCGACATTATTCCCCGTTATTGTTTTAAATTTGGTATTTGAAGTTCATAATTGATACTACAGCCTAAGACATACATTTGTCTGGATTTTATCGACATTATTCACAGGAATTCTTTTAAATTTGGTATTTGATGTTCGTAATATATGCTACAGCCTATGACAGGAGATTGTCTGTGCAGGTCCACGTCTTCGTATCGCTACCTCCCAATATTCGGTATTATTCACCGAAGTAGTTTCAAATTAAGTATTTAGAGTTCGTAATGGGAACTACAGTCTGTGATATGAAACTGTCTATGCAGGTCCAGGTCTTGGCATAGGCCCCATGTATCAGAACCTCCCTATATTCGGTATTTTGACCATTTTAGGTACAATACTCACAGAAACTGTGAATGAAACCAAATGGGAATATTTTTTCGATTCGATTTTCTAAAAATATTTTTTAAAGGCCTACCAATAAACGTGGATTTTCTAAAAATATTTTTTCAAGGCCTACCAATAAACGTGGATTTTTTTAAAAATATTTTTTCAAGGCCTACCAATAAACGTGGATTTTTTTAAAAATATTTTTTCAAGACCTAAAAATGAACATGGATTTTTTATTTGAAGTGGATGTCGTATTTGAAGTTCGTAATGGATGCTACAGCAGGTCCACGGTATTTTAATGATTTTAGCTACATTGCTCACCGTTTATTTCAAGTTTCGAATTTAAATATGGTAATGGCTTATAACAAACAATGTCTATACAGGTCCATGGACCCCAATATAATGGATATATTCGGTATTTTTAAGAAATTTTAACGGATTTTAATAGAAGGGTATTCAAAGTTCCCGGCCCGGCCGAACATACTGCTTTTTAACTTGTCTGAAATTGTTGAAGCAAAAAAGGTCGGAAACATCATTAAATTTTAGGATAGATTTAGATTTGTTCGAATTGGTCACCTTTGGCACGAATTATGGCCTTCAAACGGCCAATGAAACCATCACACGATGCCCGAATGTTGCTCTTCCGTATTTTGGCCCATTTTGGTTCCGCCGAAGCGCTGGCTTGAGGTGATCGACACTTTGGTATTTTTCGGTACCAACCTTGCTTTCCAAAATACTCCGGACACAATAGTCCAAGGGATTGGTATCCGGAGATTTTGGTGGCCATTGTGCTCTGGAAATGAAGCGAGGAACCTCATTTTGTAACAGTTCTTGGGTGGCGCGTGCTGAGTGCGATGGTACTGAGTCCTGTTGGAATGTCCAAGGTCTGAGGCCGAAATGTTTGCGTGTCGAAGGCTTTAATACACCCTCTAGAATATTTTCGCGATAATATTCGGCATTTATTCTGATGCCGCGGTCGATTAATACGAGTGGAGAGCGACCATCAGCTGTTATGGCGGCCCACACCATCACCATGGCCGGCACTTGAGTTCTACGCGCCAACCGAAGGTGCACATTTTAAGCCGACCTCTTTGGCAAGTAAATACGATCATTTTTCATCGGAAAAAACCAAGTTCGACAGTTCACCATTTTCGGCCAAGCGAAGCAACTCTTTAGCTCTTTTGAGTCTATTTTCTTTTTGTTGCGGTGTAAGTTCTTGCATTTTTTGGAATTTCAATGGCTTTACCCCGAGTTCATTTTTCAATATTTTCCTAATGGAATATTCCGATATGTTCAGCTCACAAGCCATTTTTCGGCCACTGCGACGCGGGTTTCAATCAAGTCGCTTTCTTACTTTTCGAACCATTTCTGCTGATGTTGCTGGTTTCTTTCGTCCACTTCATTGATGTCGGGCTACGCTACCAGTATCACGGTAACGAGCGATGATATGAGACATAAAAGATTGATTCACATTTAAATGCTGGAGTCCTCTAACGATAGCCACTTGTGGTTTTCCAGTCAAATATAGAGAAATCACACTATCACGCTTGAATTCCATCACGAATAACTTTATTTCTGCAAAATTCTCACTAAAATGCTTTTGTAAGCTTGTTAACATGTTTAATGAGCTGTCACTGGAATAATTTTAACAGCTGTCGGATGAGTGGCTTAGAAATGGCAGCAGTTTGAATTTGGTTGTAGTTTTTCCATCTCACCCTGTATGTATAGAACTAGGTGTTGGTATGTCAATTTGCAACTATAATATATATACGTACATAAATATATACCCAACATACCAAAAATACAATACAGCTTGAGAATAATATTATGAAAATAGTTTATCGTAAGAATTCTTCAACAATGCTAGAGAAAAACTTTTTTGCACAAACTTTTCTCAAATCTGTCCTTTGTTGACAAATTTGTTTTAATTTTTTTTTGTGAAAATTGTCGACAAAAAAATATTTTCTTTGGTTAAAATCAAAATCACGCGAATTTAAGACCCATTTCTGGACGAAATTCTAAGGTAATGATGAATAATAAATCTGGGAATCTGTAGTGTATATTATTTCAATCTCATTCCAGAATAGAGGCGTCAAAAACTTGCAAGAAATCAAGAGAAGTGAAGAATTAGTGGAGGAGATGCGGAAGCTCAAATAAGGGAAAAGAAAGCATCTAGGTATCAATGCAACAGGAGGCAGCGACAGCTAGGATGGCGATCAATGAATAAAATTTGTAAAATAATTAAAAAAATTAAAAAAAAAAAAATTTATACCATTGAAAAAATAAGCTTGATATAATATTACTTTCGTAAGCTTATTCTGCAATTACAAGAATAAGCTTATGAATAAGGGTTCCCTTTCGATTATTCTATAATTGTTAAACAAGCATTTCTCAATACATTCTCAAGATTTTCTCAAGCTTAAGGCTTATGTTTGAAAGCTTATTAAAATATTATTCTCAAGTCAATTTGGTATGTTGGGTAATTATTTGAAGTGTGTATGTGTTTGTTTGTTTTCTCTCACATTGTAAGGTCGTTTGCTGGATGCCACCACGATTGCGTTTATAGTTCAACTCTGTGGCTTTATTCTTTTATTTTGTTTCAGTTTTTTTTTCTGTTGGTGTTGCTGCTGTTGTTAATCCAGAGAGACCGAATGTTTTTGTCGTTTTGACCCAGCTAACACAACCATTTGTCTTGTGGTTTTATTTAAAAACCAATTTAAAAGTGTCACCGATTTCACACATACTCTACAGCGACAACTTACGCACACACTAACACACACATACATCTTATTTCAGTTGAAGAGAATTACATCTTGATAGAGATACGTAAAACCAAACCCCCTCAACCAACCAAGGTATGAAACGAGAAGAGAAGTAGTAATACTATAACAACACCCAGCAGGCGTTCCTTTTTAAAACAGTCAGAGTTTTATCTGTTATGTATACGACCACAGACACACACACATACACAGAACGAAGAAAGGACGAACTATGTTAATGTTGATCACTTGTTTTAAATTTAGATGGTGTATGGGTGCGCGCGTGTGTTTTATAGCCACACTAACCTGGTGTCAGATTAAAGCGATACGTGCACAAAATTATAGCCATTGCGTTTAATTGCAGTCGAGTTGTGGACTTATAAAATCAGATAAGGAAAAGATAGATTTGAAGATAATTAAAGAAAAGCGAATACGTTTTTTTAGGATAATATAAAACGAGGAAGTGTGTCAAAATATTTGACATGGAAATATTGATAAATAAATCTTAATTAGTTTTATAATCTTAATAGTCTATCATCTCGAAATATTTGTCGGAGACTCTATAAAGTATTATAGTTTCCCTTAATCATATTCAATATTAAATATTTTAGGAATTTTTAAGATAGCTTATTTTGTTCAAAAGTTAAGTTTTCACATTGTGTAGGATACTTATTTATTAAAAACAACTGATTATTGCCAAAAAAAATCTAAAAAACCATTTTAATGGTTTATTAAAATGGTTTTTTAGATTTTTTTTTGGCAATAATCAGTTGTTTTTAATAAATAAGTTAATTTTATAGGCAGCAAGTTTCTGATTATTTTTTTAAAACTCCAGGATTTTTTTTGCAAGAGAACTTTGGATTTTTTAAATTCCTAATACTAGACGAGAAAGTCTTTGAGTTTTTTGTTACTATTTTTTTAATTATTCTTTATTTAATTATTATTATCTATTTTTAATGATTTTTGGCCGGACATTTTTTGATTTGGTTTTTATTCTAGGACAATTTTTTTTTTTTGATTTTCGGCCTTTGCCAGAAATTTTTCCATTTCTTTGACATTAGCGATTCTTCACCAGGATATTTCGGAATTTTCTCTAAGATTCTTATGCTGAAATTGCTGAAAAAATCTAAGATTTTTGAAAAGGAAGCTTTAGAAAATATGTTTTTAAAATTCTCGATTCATGGTATTTTTTAAATTGTTTTTTTGATGACCATGACATATCCGGCTTTTATTTCAAACCTGGAATTTTAGACAAGAAGGTGTAAAAAATATCTTTTGAAAATCCACAATTTTTTAATAAAAAGTCCTTTTTTTATAATATTTTAAGAAAATCCTCTATTGTTTTTAAATACTTATATAAGAAAGTCTTCGAAAAATAGTTAAGATAAAAACCACGACTCTTTGCCGAAAAGTTATACGATGTTTTTAAATCCTCAATTCATGGCCAGAAAAAAATTATTCCAGTGACAGCTCATTACATTGTTTACAAGCGTACAAAAGCATTTTGGTGAGAATTTTCCAGAAAAAAAGTTATTCGTCATGGAATAGAAGCGTGATAGTGTGATTTCTTTACTCTCACTCCAGCATTTAAATGTGAATAAATCTTTTGTGTCTCGTACCATCGCTCGTTACTGTGTTACTGGTAGCGTAGCCCGATGTCAAGGAAGTTGGCGGAAGAAAACAGCAACATCGGTAGAAATGGTTCGAAAAGTAAAGAAGCGACTTGATCAAAACCCGCGTCGCAGTGACCGAAAAATGGCTCGTGAACTGAACATATCGCAATATCCCATTCGGCAAATATAGAAAAATAAGCTCGGGGTAAAGCCTTTGAAATTCCAAAAAAGTGTAAGAACTTACACGGCAACAGAAAGAAACCAGTAAAGAAAGTCATAAAGTCGGGCGGGGCCGATTTTATGATACCCTACACCACTTTGCTAATTTAGATGAGCTCGACTTAATAATTAAAAGTTTTTTTATGGGAGAATTCAATCATACACGCTATGATTATAATTATAATTTAAAATTCAAAGGACTAAATGTGCCGAAGCATTTGTATCTTTTAAATTCGGACTTATATTGCCCATTTGGTGCAAAATTAATTTGAAATCAGATAAAGATATATATGGGAACTATATCCAAATCTGAACCGATCTCGATAAAATTTGGCAAAGATATTTCTGAGCTATATTTGATATATTTCCCTGAATATCGTTGTTACGGAGTGCATATTACGGTTGTAGGTAACAAATACAACAAATCGGATGAACAATATATATGGGAGCTATAGCTATATCTGAACCGATCATCACCAAATTTGGCATACTACCTTCTAGGCTAAATTCGATCGTATGTGCCAAATTCCATCCCATTTGGACAAATATTAGACGTTTGGTGTACAATAAAAGGTAAATCGGACGAAGTTATATATGGGATCTCGATCTCGATCTCGATAAAATTTAGCAAATGTATTTCTGAGCTGTATTTGATATATTTCCCCAAATATTGGTGTTGCAGAGTGCATATTACGGCGGCAGTGGACAAAAATAACAAATCGGATGAACAATATATATGGGAGCTATATCTATATCTGAACCGATTTCGATCAAATTTGGCATACATATTTTCAGGCCTAATTTAGGTGTATGTGCAAAATTCCATACAATTCGGGCTTATATTACACGTTTGGTGCACAATAAAAGGCAAATCGGACGAAGATATATATGGGAGCTATATCTAAATTTTGACCGATTATCTCCAATTTCAATAGGGTTCGTCCTTGGGTCAAACAAAAATTCTTTTCAAAATTTCATCTGGATCGGGCAATAAATGCGGCCTGTACTTTGTTTACAAAAATACATGGACAGACGGACAGACGGACGGACGGACATGCATAAATCGACTCAGAATGTGATTCTATGCAGATCATCAAAAGGAACTATGGGTCTATTTCGTTTCCTTCTGCCTGTTACAAACAAATGCACAAAGACATAATACCCTGACCACCTTGTGGTGTAGGGTATAAATAGACTCAAAAGAGCTAAAGGGTTGGTTTGCTTGGCCGAAAGTGGTGAACTGCCGAATTTGGTTTTCTCCGTTGAGAAAACATTCGTTGTCCAGGAGTTTGTAATCAAACAAAATGATCGTGTTTACTTGCCAAAGAGGTCAGCTGAAAATGTGCACCTTCGTTTGGCCACCAGAACTCAAGCGCCGACCGTGGTGATGGTGTGGGCCGCCATAACAGCCGATGGTGGCTCTCCGCTTGTATTTATCAATCGTGGCATCAGAATAAATGCTGAATATTTTCACGAAAATATTCAGGGGGGTGTATTAAAGCCTTGGGCACGATTACCGATTACCTCAAGCAAGCGCTTCGCCGGGAATGGGCCAAATAACCGCAGGGTAATATTCGGGCAGCGTGTGACGATTTCATTGGCCATTTGAAAGCCATAATTCATGACAAAGGTGACCAATTCGAACCTATCTAAACTTATTCTAAATGTTTATACCATTTACGACATTTTTTGCTTTTATACATTAAAATTAAAAAAAAAAAATGTAAAAGTTATGGCCTTTTGACTTTGTTCAGTTTTTTTTTTATCTCACCCTGTATTTCTTTCATGATATTTTGTTTCTATGATTGTATGTTAATGTAAAAACATTCTCAAATCGGATATATCAGCCATAACTTTTAACGCCTTGACTGTAATTTGACGTTAGGAACATCGGCATCCGCTGCTGGCATAAAGCCCCTACACCTATTCTTCAGATTTTGGTGGTTTTTAGGTCTAAACCAAGTAGCTGAAGTTTTATGCTTAAAAATTTCAATTACAAAACCAATTTTCACAAACAAGCTTCCATGTTCTGGAGTGGCACATAAAAGGAAGCTTTTTCAGTATTTTTAGGAATTTTGAAGTCACAACAGGTAGTTACAATTTAAGTTTTCTCATTGAGAAGGGGATAAAAAGTTCGAACTTAGGTTTACAGTCCAAAATCAATTGTAACGTTCCTAGTCTACGCAAAACCTTCCATAGAAAACTTTTCCCAGATCTCCGATATATAGGAACATTGAAAGTGATCTTCTTAAGAGGATGCCGTTCATAGGACTTCTTAAGGCATAGAACATTTCACAGGACTTCTGTAGATCACACAGCCTTCACAGGTGTATCTTCTTCACCACTTATATTAATTTAATACTTCTTTAGGTCTGGCTTATTTTTGATAGGTGATCTATACATTCCTCATAAATGCCACATTTTACCAATGGATCGAAGCTCAGAAGTATTTCATAGGCACAAGCTCAAGGATAGAAGACCACAGGTCCTCTGTAGATGGAATACAACAGGTATTCTGTTAATTATATTTTAATAATATTTAAGAGATCTTTCACTGGTCATATGCTGATAGGAAAACTTGGATTGGTGTAAATTTTCAAAAAATAAAATCCTTAAAAAATTCTGCTAAAATTTTAAAAAGACCGAATATAGCCATTGTATTGAGTCTATACGACGTGGACCTACATAGGCATTGTTTGCCATAAGCCATTACCATATTCAAATTCCAAACTTGAAATAAATAAATAATGTAGCTAAAATCATTAGAGTATCGTATATAGGGAGGTACCGTTATATCGGAGCTGTGCAAGAACCTGGACCAGCATAGACAATTTTCTATAGTAGGCTGAAGCATCCATTACGAACTTCAAATACGACACCTCAATCAATTTCGGTGGATATTGTACCTAAACTCGTAAAAATACCGTATACAGGGAGGTACTGATATATGGAGCCTATACGAAGACCTGGACCTGCATAGACAATTTTATGTCACAGAATGTAGTTCCCATTACGAACTCTAAATACCAAATTTTAAACAATTCCGGTTAGTAATGTCGCTAAAATCATCAAAATACCGAATATCGGGAGGTACTGTTATGTGGGGGATATAGGAAAACGTGGACCTACATGGCCCATTTGCCAACCTAACCTGCCTACTGGAAAAATAAACATGTTTGCAAAATTTTAGCCTTCTATCTCAATTCGAAGATAGCGTGATTACAACAGACAGACGGACAGATCAAGATCAAGAGTATATATACTGGCATGAGAATTTCGAGGAGGTACAAACGGAATGACAAAGTTAATATGTCCTCCATAGTATGGTGGAGGGTATAAAAATGTCACACTGGAGTTAATTGCTTTTACGTTTATTTTTAATGAAACCTGACATCAACACAGAAATGCAAAATATAAATCAACCCACTAAGAGAACCTGCAAAGATTAACAAATATAATTCACTCCCATTTATCATAGCCGTGTCAAAGACAAAGCTAGGATTTGTGCCCGTTAGAAAGAAGGAATGCATTAAAATTATTTGTTGCTCTGAAGGACAATTTGACAGGACAGGGCCATCTAAGCTTGAGCAGCAACATTTTTGCGGTAAATTGTTTTAGATGAATTTCACGGAGATTTACATTGAGCATAGAACGATAGCTTAACCATCACGTGCTGTATCATTAACAATTTGTGCGATATGCCCGGTAATGCTTGCGAAGATACCGACCGAATCATTTGAATGACAAACAGCAGCATCTAAATACTCTTCAAATACAAAAGCCGGTATTATGCTTTTGTAAATTGTAGTTTGGTAAATTATATGCCATTTGTTTTTGTTTTTTCTTCATTGTTGTTGTTGTTGTTGTTTTGGAACGCTTATTGTACCTTGTCGCTTTTATTCTCGAAGTAAATGAATGTCACAGCAATTGTCTCTGTATTTCAAATGAATAATTGTGTGGCTTTGTCTAAGAGGAAAAAAGAGAACTCGAAGCAGCGAACAATTCGCTATTATTTGAATGCGTTGTACACAGTTGTTGTTCCATTTATAAGCAGGTTTTTTTGCTCATTCATTCATTGTTGGTGGTGGTTGGAAAATGAATTGCAAAGCGAAAAATAATTTCAGGAGATTTTACAGTGACAACTAGTTAGAGATGCAGAGGAAAATTAATTGATTCAGAAATTTTCAAATGATGTGCTCGTTATTTGAGGTAGATTAAACTGAAAAAAATGAATATTTATATTAAAAAGTGGATTTAATTTTAATGTATAACTACTTAGAGGAGACATATAAAAGGTAATTTATCTGTGGAAGTCTTAGGAATGTTATTTTTTATACCCTACACCACAAGGTGGTCAGGGTATTATGTCTTTGTGCATTTGTTTGTAACAGGCAGAAGGAAACGAGATAGACCCATAGTTCCTTTTGATGATCTGCATAGAATCACATTCTGAGTCGATTTATGCATGTCCGTCCGTCCGTCTGTCCGTCCGTCCGTCCGTCTGTCCATGTATTTTTGTAAACAAAGTACAGGTCGCATTTATTGCCCGATCCAGATGAAATTTTGCAAAGATCTTTTCTTTGGCCCAAGGACGAACCCTATTGAAATTGGAGATAATCGGTAAAAAATTAGATATAGCTCCCATATATATCTTCGTCCGATTTGCCTTTTATTGTGCACCAACCGTGTAATATCAGCCTGAATTGTATGGAATTTCGCATATACACCCAAATTAGGCCTGAAAATATGTATGCAAAATTGTATCAAGATCGGTTCAGATATAGCTATAGCTCCCATATATATTGTTCATCCGATTTGTTACTTTTGTCCACCGCCGCCGTAATATGCACTATGCAACAACAATATTTGGGGAAATATATCAAATACAGCTCAGAAATACATCTGCTAAATTTTATCGAGATCGGTTCAGATTTGGATATAGCTCCCATATATAACTTCGTCCGATTTACCTTTGATTGTGCACCAAACGTGTAATATTTGCCCAAATTGAATGAAATTTGGCACTTACGACCGAACTGAGTCTTGAAGTTAGTATGTCAAATTTGGTGAAGATCGGTTCAGATATGGCTATAGCTTCCATATATATTATTCATCCGATTTGTTATATTTGTTACCCGTAACAACGATATTCAGGGAAATATATCAAATAAAGCTCAGAAATATCTTTGCCAAATTTTATCGAGATCGGTTCCGATTTGGATATAGTTCCCATATATATTTTTTCCGATTTCAAATTAATGGTGCACCAAATGGGCAATACAAGTCCGAATTTAAAAGTTACAAATGCTTCGGCATATTTAGTCCGTTGAACTTTAAATTATAATTATAATCATAGCGTGTATGATTGAATTCTCCCATAAAAACTCTTAATTGTTATGTGGAGCTCTACTAAATTAGCAAAGTGGTGTAGGGTATCATAAAGTCGGCCCCGCCCGGCTTTAAGACTTTCTTTACTGGTTTTTTCATAGAATAGCCGTAAAGGTCGTTTTATCTGAAGATAACTAGTTTATGGTATTGTTTCTGTCCTGTAAGAGACTTGCAAACGTTTTTTATACCCTACACCACATAGTGGTAAGGGTATTATGTCTTTGTGCATTTGTTTGTAACATGGAAAAGGAAGCGAGATAGACCCATAGTTACTTTTGAGAATCTCCATAGAATCACTTTCTGAGTTGATTTATGCATGCCAGTTCGTCTGTCCGTCTGTCCGTCCGTCCGTCTGTCCATGTATTCTTGTGAATAAAATACAGGTCGTATTTATTATCCGATTGAGATGAAATTTTGCACAAATCATTTGTTTGGCCCAAGAATGAACCCTATTGAAATTCGAGATAATTGGTAAAAATTTATATATAGCTCCCATATATATCTTCGCCCGATTTGCCCTTTATTGTGCACCAAACGTGTAATATCAGCCCGAATAGTATGTAATTTTGCACATACAACCAAATTAGGCCTGCAAATATGTATGCCAAATTTGATCGAAATCGGTTCAGATATAGCTATAGCTCCCATATATATTGCTCATCCGATTTGTTATTTTTGTCCTCCGCAACCGTAATATGCACTCTGTAACAACAATATTTGGGAAAATATATCAAATGCAGCTCAGAAATATCTTTGCCAAATTTTAGCGAGATCGGTTCAGATGTGGATATAGCTCTTTATTTGATTTCAAATTAATTTTGCACCAAATGGGCAATACAAGTCCGAATTTAAAAGATACAAATACTTCGGCATATTTACTCCTTTGAACTTTAAATAATAATTATAATCATAGCGTGTATAATTAAATTCTCCCAAAAATGTTTTAATTGTTATGTGGAGCTCTACTAAATCAGCAAAGTGGTGTAGGGTATCATAAAGTCGGCCCCGCACGACTTTAGGACTTTCTTTACTGGTTTAATGTTTCAAAAGTTCGCGAAGGGCAATATTTTGCAAACCCGGAATGTCAGGCTGCGAATGTCGATCATTTTTTTCCTCGTCAAAAATCTACAATTTAATGTTAATGGAATACTTCGGTCCGCTATATCTGTTACCTCACGCATATTTCCACACTTTCCAAAAATTTGCACATATCTCGTATAAGGGATATGTAGTAGTCGATATGGTCAAAATCTGGCACATTGTAATAATTTTATTAGTCTTAGGTCAGATACGGATTTGTTAATATTAGCCAACTGCTTCGGAATCTCCTCCATAAAGGGTCAACATCTGTGGTTGCTAAAGATTAAAGTAAAACGAGAGGATTAAAGTAAAACGCTAACCCTATTCACCTGACATAAGTGTTATAATTTGTGGGGTCTTGTTTTGGTAAAAATATTGAGATATGCCAAGTTTGGAAAGAATCGGATGCTTATTTACCATTTTATGGGAGTTATGGTTATTCAAAATGCTGATCCGTTGTGGAAGGCATACCGGCTCTATGAAATCTTCATATCACATATTGTGTTAGTAAAACCAGTAAGGAAAAGTCAAAAGTCGGACGGGGCCGACTATGTGGTACTCTACACCACTCTGCATATTTAGTAGAGCTCCCGTAACAAAAGAATTTATTTCAAGTAGATCATACCACATATCAAAATTTGGCTTAAGAACAGTTGTAGTTTGCTACAGAGTGCTTGGAGAAGGATTATGTTAAAAAATATATATCGGAGCCGAGTAGCACAAAATGGAAACTTATGTCCTGAAATTCGCTCCATTTGGAGTGACCCTGAAATCGGATTAAGGATATATATGGGAGCTATATTTAAATCTTAGCCGTTCTCGATAAAATTTGGCAACGGTATTTCCGAGCTTTATAAGACATCTGGTGAGGGATTAAAACACCAAATCGGATGAATTATATATATGGGAGCTATAGCTATATCTGAACCGATTTTAACCAAATTTAATGTACTTGCTTCTACACTGAATTCGGTCGGATATGCCAAAATTCAGGTCATTTGGATATTGGCTATTTGCTTCACAATTAACCCGAAATCGGTTGAGGATATATATTGGATCTATATCCGAATCTGAACAGATCTTGACAAAATTTGATACACTTATTTCAGAGCTGTATGTGATATCTGGTACCAAATATCATTCTTCTGGAGTGCATATTACGCATGTGGGGGACTTAAAACCCCAATCGGATGAAACAAATAGAAACAGAGCTCTAGAACCGATTTTCTCCAAATTTTATTTATTTGCTTCTAGACTGAATTCAGTAGGATGTACCAAAATACAGGGCATTTGAACTTATATTAGCTATTTGGTGCACAATTAACCCAAAATCGGTTGAAGATATATGGGAGCCATATCTAAATATGATCCGATTATAACCTATTTCAATAGGGTACGATCTTGGGCCAAAGAAGTATTGTTTGCAAAATTTCATCTCAATTATAAATGTGACCTTCATTTTGTTCACAAGAATACATAGACGGACGGACGGTCTGATATGGAGAAGTTCTAGGTGATCTTGAGTCAGTGGAAGATTTGTAAACGGTCTTCGCCCCATTACACCCCTGTAGGAAGTGTTCTCCCCACAAGAGGTCTTCGACGTAGGACTTTATCTGGAAAAACTGAAATTAAGTTTTAAAGCTATAGCTAGACCTACCTAAGACTTTCTAGATGTAAGAAACCTTCAGAACATCATATTGCCATAAAATGCATGTCGGAAGTTTACATGTGTATTTATATAAATTCTAGTTTTTTTCTGCCTATATGAAGCCTTTAAAATTTCTCTTTTTATAAAAAGGCATAAGTCCTATTTAAAGTCTGTCCCCTATTTAAAGTCACCAATTTATTGCATTCTTTATTTAAATTTTCTACTCTTTAAAATATTACATTAAATTAAAATCTTACCCACCTATTCTGTATTCCAACACATATATATTCCCATTGTGTGGATCACTGCCAAAAAAGTGACATTTCACAAAAAGTTCTTTGCATTCCAAAAAAAAGAGACAAAAAAACGCGTAAAATGACATTCAATTTGCTTAAGTAAGCTTTAAATCCCTCTATTGACGTATTTATCGCTACCTTATATCTGCGAGCGTCTTTTACGCTTCTTACCACGGTTTATACATAAATACACAATTTTATTCATATCAATTCCACCTGGATGTTTCGCGGAGAAAGTCATGACACAAGTCAAGGCACATCCGTCCCCGTTGAGGTGACTTCTTGTCGTCGCCTTTTTAAAATGTAATGACAATATAATGTCTTCATTTCAATCCGCTGAGAAAAAACAGGAGAGAGAAAAGAAAACAATTGTGTTGCTGGTATGGGTGTGTGTGTATGTGGGGTTTGGGGTGTTGCTTATCACATTTGTACATGTATACATACATACATATAAAATCGTCACTTAAAACGTCTCCATATAAGGTCGTTTATTTTTCCTTAGGGAAAGGCCAAATAATATTGGGATGTTTGGTAATTCCAGGGTTGTCCTGTAGATTGAATTTTCTTAAGAAAAAATTGGTCGGATTTTTAATGAAAGAACAAGCCGAATAAATCTACACATTTACATTACGTACCATATAATTTGTAAGGCATTGAATTTATTTGTCGTTATACATCATTTAAAGTTGTTCTGCAAAATTTTAATTTTTTAATTAAGTTGAAAATTCGTCTTTGTATTGTCCAAGAGAAACAGGACCTTAGTACTTGACCAAATGAATTATTTTTTATATCAAATCAATTCATTTATTGTAGTCATATGATGGGATTGAAACTGTAACCCTGGTTGCCTTAGGCTTTTTGTGATTCATTCCCACAATAGCTTTTATCCCCCTTATCAACAATGATTTGCTTATGGTTTTTATGTTTTTTTTATGTAACAAATTTTTCTCCACCTCGGATAAAAAAGTGGCAAATTTTTATATACACTTGGAATTATCGGTGATTGTATGAGCATTTTATTTAATACGCAAATTCCTTAGTAGGATTTGCGGAATACATCGCAAGAAATTGTTATTTTTTATTTTGTGAATCCTGAAATAACACGATGAGGTTTAGATTGTTTAATTTTTTTTTGTAACTTTTCGGATTTTTTTAAATTTGTTTAGAAATGTAAACACAAAAAGTTAAAAGTTTACCTTGGGTTTCAGCATATTGTCTGCCCTTATTTTACTTATATTGGGATGCAGAAAGTGGGACAATTGTATGCATTTTTTATACCTTCCACCATAGTATGGAAGGGTATCTTAAGGTTTTCATTCCGTGTGTAACGCCTCGAAATATGCTTTTTAGACCCAGGTTGGAAGAAGAAACTCCAACAAATTCAGACTGCTGTCATTTCTAGGTCACTCTTCCGACAGTTGTTAAAAGTATTCCAGTGACAGCTCATTATATTCTTTACAAGCGTGCAAAAGCATTTTGGTGAGAATTTTCCAGAAAAAAATTTAGTGATTTCTTTATATTTGGCTGGAATATCACAAGTGGCTATGGTTAGAGCACTCCAGCAGTTAAATGTGAATAAACCTTTCGTGTCTCGTACCATCGCTCGTTACCGTGATACTGATAGCGTAGCCCGACGTCAAGGAAGTGGACGGAAGAAAACAGCAACATCAGCAGAAATGGTTCGAAAAGTAAAGACTTGATCGAAACCAGCGACGCAGTGGCCAAAAAATGGTTCGTGATCTGAACATATTGCAATAATCCAATAGGCAAATATTGGCAAATATTGGGTAAAGCCATTGAAATTCCAAAAAGTGCAAGAACTTACACCCCAACAGAAAGTAAATAGACTCAAAAGAGCTAAAGAATTGCTTCGCTTGGATGAAAGTGGTGAACTGCCGAATTTGGTTTGTTTTCCGATGAGAAAACATTCGTTGTCCGACAGCTTGTAAACAAACTAAATGATCGTGTTTATTTGCCAAAGAGTTCAGCTGAAAATATACACCTTCGGTTGGCCAACAGAACTCAATCGCCGGCCATGGTGTTGGTGTGGGCCGCCATAACAGCCGATGGTCACTCTCCGCTCGTATTAATCGACCGTGACATGAGAATAAATGCCGAATATTATCGCGAAAATATTCTGGAGGGTATATTTAAGCCTTGGGCACGCAAATATTTTGTCTGCAGACCTTGGACATCCCAACAATACATCAAATAATTGTTAAAAAATGTGGTGCCCCGCTTCATTTCCAGCGCAAAAAAAAAAAACAAAATCTCCTGATACCAATCTGTTGGACTATTGTGTCTGGGGCATTTTGGAAAGCAAGTTTGGCACTAAAAATACCAAAGTGTCGATCACCTTAAGCAAGCGCTTCGCTGGGAATGGGCCAAAATACCGCAGAGCAACATTCGGGCAGCATGTGACGGTTTCATTAGCAGTTTGGAGGCCATAATTCCCGATAAAGGTGACCAATTCGAACAAATGTAAACTTATCCTAAACTTTGATGCTATTTCCGATTTTTTTTGCTTTCATTCAATAAAATTAAAAAAAGTAAAAATTGTAGCGTTTGACTTTCTTGCCATTTTTTATCTCACCCTGTATATGGGAAATTTATCCAAATTTGGACGGATTCTCATCAATTTCATTAGGGCCCATTGATTTTTAAATATTTGATTGCAATCGGACAATAAATGCGACCTGTACTTTGTTTACAAAAATACATTCTCAGAAGGGTGACATACATAAATCGACTCAGAATGTGATTCTATGAAGATCATCAAGAGGAACTATGGGTATATTTCGGTTTTTCTACATGCTACAAGCAAATGCACAAATACATAATACCCTGTACCAAAAGGTGGTGGAGTATAAAAATTTCCGACTCGAAGGTTCCATGAAAAAATCCTTCTAAATTATTATTGGCTACGTAGGTGCAGAAAAAGATTTTTTAAAGCCAGCTATTAATGAATTTTAGGGTCCATTCAAAACTATATTAATAATCCACGGTTCATGCCTACGAAGGTCCATGTAAAACAGCTTCCAAAATATATGTTTCTGAAAGTCCATTAAAAAATATTACTAAAATTAATGTCTGAAAATGAATAATGTCCACACATCATGCCCCACCTGAATTAATTAAAAAATCTCTTATAGAACTTTGAGTCCATGGAAAATATTTAATAAAAATGTTTCTTTCCGTATGAAACCTTAATGTTCTCTCAGGTATATCAACCGTGACAGTATAGAAATAAAAAATAAAACCAAAAAGTATAAGTTTAAATATTACAATTAAACAACCGTTTTCCGAGCCAAGCGAAATTAGGTTCCAAGGGGAGTTGCAGGCATCCTTTTAACCCAAGAAGACATCTCTCTACGGTCCTTACTAAGCGAACGTAGGTTCGCTTAATATTAATATCTCTGAAGATAATTAAAAAAATAAAAAAATATGCCTTCATACACATGAGGGTACAGAAAAAATATTCGTGCCTCTGAAGGTCTATGAAAAAAGCATTTAAATAAATTCACATTTATGGCTCTGAAGTTCCCTAAGTATCCACGTTAAAAATCCACGTTTATAGCTCTTATTGTTTCTGAAAAAAATTTAATTTTATATTCTACAGCTTAATAAATATTTGCAAAGAAAAGCCAAGGATGTAGCGAAATTACCTCTAAGAGTTCTGGAAAAAAAATATTTGAAAATCCACAATTATTGAATCCCAATCCCAGAAAAAACAAAACGATTATGGTTCTCGTGATTTTTTCAAAATATATTCTTAAAATATGTTTTTACCCTCCGCCATAGTTTGGAGGGCATATTAAGTTTGTCTTTCTGTTTGTAACACCTCGAAATATATATTTTAGACCGCACAAATTATATATATTCTTCATCGGCATAAAATTCTATTTCGATTTATCAATGTCCGTCCGTTTGTCCGTCTGTGGAAATCACTCTTGCTTCCGAACGAAATGAAGTAGGCTGATTAAATTTACTCAATCAAAGCCCCCATATAACGGTACCCCCCTATATTCGGTATTTTGATGTTTGACTTGATTATTTGCCGAAATTATTTCAAAATTTGTATTTAAAATTCGTAATGGATACTACAGCCTATGACAGAAAATTGTCTGTGCAGGTCCACGTTTTATAACGCCTATGGTACCTCCCTATATTCGGTATTTTGATGATTTTAGCTATATTATAAACAGATTTTATTTCAAGTTTCGCATTTGAATATTGTAATAGCTTGTAACAAATAGTTTAGGGTATTCAAATTTCGGCCCGGCCGAACATAAAATAAAAAATATCCCTAATGAAATCCCCGATAGTACATATTATAGCTCATGAAAAAATAAAAAATTAAAAAATATTGAAAATACACGATTAAGGGTCTGGTAGACAAGGCTCTGATAGACAAATTCGTGGCTATAGTTCAGATAGCATTTTCATAATCACAATTATTAATCATAGCCCCAACAATCTGTAAAAAAATATTTCCAAAAGTAATCTTCAAAAATCCAATAGTCCAATAAAAAATATTCTTTAAAAATGGAAAATGGAAAATTATATTAAAAAAAATGCTCACAATTGGAGCTCAAAGAGACCTTGGAAAAATATTCTAACAACCGCAATTACAGCCAAATTATCCCTGAAAACTTTCTTACAAAATCGCAGTTATAAATCTTATATTTCTTGAATGGATGTTTACAAATAATTTGAATATAGATCTTGTAGTCTAAAAGGTATTCTTAAAATTTTAAAAATTTTGATCAAGTTGTACATGTTTTTTTTTTAAATTCCATAAAAATATTAAAAAAGTTCTAATATTTTATGAAGAAAAAAAAAAAAACATTTTTTATGTTTTAATTGTGTGATTTTAGGCACTGGCTAAATTCTACGTAAGGAATAAGGTCAAATGTTCGATTAATATTAAGAACATGTTTCCTTAAATTGTTTTCTTTTAATTATTAGCAATTTTATTCTTCCCCAAAGAAACTCATGCTAATGTATATTTCATTAACTACTATGCCGAACACCACCACTACACATTCAAAGCACACATATCCTAGGTTCACTGTCAAAAAGAGTTCTAATCAAATTATTTTTTGCTTCAGCTGCTGTTACTCACTTGACAATTCCAAGATTTTAATGTTGTTCCCAGCTCCATGGCTCATTTCAAAATTAATTAATTATAGCACAGAGTAACAGTATCTATATCAGGACCAGCGGCAGCAGCAGCAGCAAAAAAAATAAACGTTAGAGAAAAAACACACACACACATTTTTGTTTATAATACACAAATGGAAATCAAATTGATACGTATGAGCTATGGAGCAAGGAAAAAAAGCGAAAAAAACTTGGGTATTGTATTCTTTTCTCAATGGACCAAAAATGAAAAAGAAACAAGAGAAAATTTTATTAAGCTTCGGAAAGCAAAACAAGCTAGGAACGAACGAACGAAATGAACGAGAAAAAAAATCAATCTCAGGCGATAAGTGAAAACTAATTTACAACGCACAACTTAATTAAAATAAGGACATCAGCATTAATTGATTTGATGAGCAGGAACTGCAGCAGTAGCGGACTGTATGCCATTTGGGAATTTTTGTGTAAAGAGATTTGTTTTTTTCCGAGTTGTCAGTAATAGGAAATGTTTTTTTGTATGTAGGGGGTAAATACATGAATTTGTAATAAGCTCATGTGGCTCTCGTTAAATGAATTTTTGATTTTGACATTGTTTGTTGAATAAGAGGTAATGAAATTTAATTAAACAAAGCTTGCATAATTATCGAATAAACTCAGAGATGTTAGCAAATGTTTACCAAGAATTCAATTTTATATCTACGACAATATTGGAAAAAAAATATAATTGTTCTTATTCTGAATTAGATCGTAATTAATAAAACAAATAGATTTCTTGTTTTATTTATAAAATTTATTTTAGTTATTTCGGATATATCCGACGGTCTTCATAAGAATTGTTCGATCCTTTGTTAACAGACATCACCACCATGACATCAAAATCCACAATTATCGATAGTCGAGAAAACATGTTTTGGAAAATTTCAGTAAAGAATTTTAATGAAAACTCATTAAGAAAAGGTCAAAAGTCGTGCAGGGCTGACTATATGATGCCCTACATCACTATTCGTATTTAGTAGAGCTTCCGTAACAAAAAAGTTTATATTAGGAATTTATGTGAAGTAGATCATACCAACTATGAACCTTATTTGAATGTGTTTCATGGCTTTAGAGTAGTCACAATTTGGGAACTATATCCAGCTCTGAATCGATTTTCAAAAAATTGGACGGGGGCTTTTGTGCCTCTAGTATCAAATAACATTGCTGAATAGTGTATGATATGACTTCGATAAGAAAAAAATATTTATTGTAGCAATAGATATGACGGAACAAGTTTCACAAAATGGAAAAAAATCAGATGAATATGAAAAAAATGTTCAATTTGGGCTGATATTACATATATTGAGGACAATAACTGTAATATCGGATAAATAGGTATATCGGAGGTATACCAATCTCGATAAAATTTGGCAGAGGAATTTTCGGGCTATATCTGATGTCCAGCATAAAATATCATTGTTATGTGCATATTTTGCATGTGAGGGACTTTAACATCAAATCGGATAAAACATACATATGGGAGCTATAGTTATATCTGAACAGATTTTTACCAAAATTTTAAGTACTTGCAATAAGGCCGGAGGTGCCAAAATTCAGTCCAGTTGGGCTGATATTAGCCATTTGGTGCACAATAAACCTGAAATCGGATAAAGGATATATATGAGAGCTATATCCAAATCTTAGCCATTCTCGATAAAATTCGGTAAAGGTTTTTCCGAGCTTTATAAGATATTTGGTACCAAATATGAGGGACTTAAACACCAAATTTGATAAAACATATACGGAGTGAGATAAAAAAAACTGCGACAAGGTCAAACGCCATAATTTCGGCCATTTTTGTTTTAAATTTGATTGAATGAAATGAAAAAATGTCGGAAATAGCATCAAATTTTAGAATAAGTTTAGATTTGTTCGAATTGGTCACGTTTGGTACGAATTATGGCCCTAAAACGGCCAATGAATTCGTTACACGTTGCCCGAACGTTGCTCTGCGGTATTTTGCCTCATTCCCGGCGAAGTGCCTGCTTGAAGTGATGGAAACTTTGGTATTGTTTAGTGCCAACCTTGTTTTCAAAATACTGCAGACACATTTGTCCAACGGATTGGTATCCGGAGATTTTGGTGGCCATTGTGGGCTGGAAATGAAGCGAGGAACCTCATTTTGTAACCATTCTTGGGTGGCGCGTACTGAGTGCGATGGTGCTAAGTCCTGTTGTAATGTCCAAGGTCTGCGGCCAAAATGTTTGCGTGCCTAAGGCTTTAATACACCCTCCAGAATATTTTCGCGATAATATTCGGCATTTATTCTGATGCCACGGTCGATTAATACGAGCGGAGAACGACCATCGGCTGTTATGGCGGCCCATATCATCACCATGGCCGGCGTTTGAGTTCTGGTGTTCAACCGAAGGTGCACATTAACAGCTGACCTCCTTGGCAAGTAAACACGATAATTTTTTTTGTTGGCAAACTGCTGATTTCTCATCGGAGCGAAGAAAACAGAATTCGGCAGTTCACCACTTTCGGCCAAGCGAAGCAACTCCTTAGCTCTTTTGAGTCTATTTTCATACCATTGCGGTGTAAGTTCTTGCACTTTTTGGAATTTCAATGGCTTTACCACGAGTTCATTTTTCAAAATTTGCGAATGGAATATTGCGATATGTTCAGCTCATGAGCCATTTTTCGGTCACTGCGACGCGGGTTTCGATCAAGTCGCTTCTTTACTTTTCGAACCATTTCTGCTGATGTTGCTGTTTTCTTCCGTCCACTTCCTTGACGTCGGGCTACGCTACTGGTATCATGATAACGAACGATGTGAAGAGGCACAAAAGATTTATTCACATTTAAATGCTGGAGTGCTCTAACGATAGCCACTTGTGGTTTTCTAGTCAAATATAAAGAAATCAAACTATCACGCTTGAATTCCATTACGAATATTTTTTTTTTCTGGAAAATTCTCACCAAAATGCTTTTGTACGCTTGTAAATATATATAATGAGCTGTCACTGGAGTAATTTTAACACCTGTCGGACAACTGGCTTAGAAATGACAGCCGTGTGAAGTTGGATGCAGTTTTTTCATCTCACCATACTGTGCCTATTTTGCCTTAATGGCCAGAAGTGACCTTTTAATGAATTTGTGATTTGGCTGTGATTAAAAATATTAGTAGTTTCGCGGGAATTTTCTTATTTTATTATATAATATTTTGATTATTTTTTACCCGCTAAATATTGTCCGATGGCGGCTCAAATTGGTAGCCTTCTGCCCACTCCTAAACTCTAACTCCATGTAAATTTCCGCGTCGATTTGTTTATAGTTGCGGCCTATGGAGCAACTGCAAAATCAGGAAATTGTTCTGTTTTGGGTCCATTTCAACCGCTTAATATTTTGCAATCATCTCCAAAAACAATATGGTTCTATTCTGACCCTAACCCCACCTCCATTTTCAATTTCGTGAGGAATGGTCGCAATTATAAATCTGTAGTTTGATAACATTAACATGGCAGACGGGCGGATGGACATACATAGCTAGATCGACTCTACTCGGCGGGATAGGAAGATCCATATATACTTTTCTATGTTGGAAACCAATATTTCGAGGTTTTACATAATTTTTGGCTCAATCAAACTTATAATGCCTCCAACATATAGTGTTGTAGGGTATAAATATTAATAAATTTAATAAAAAAAAAATTACAATTATAATTTTAAAGGAACTAAGTTTGCCACGTGATTTAATAGAGTAACTGATCTGATAGTGTCTAGTAGTCTGATCTGATAGTCTAATATTGTGTGTCTTTCAGTAGCAAGGAACTTGGTGAACTTTAGCAAATTAAGATTTTAACAAGTAAAAAATCAATATGTTCGACCGGGCCGAACTTTGAATTCCCTCCACCATTTGGAATGAAAATGAAAGATAAATTAAAAAAAAATAAATCCATTAAAAATTCTGTTAAAATCTTAAAAATATCGAATATCGGAAGATGCCGATATATGGGGGTCATACGATATTGTGGACCTATATAGACAATTCTATTTCAGGGGGTAAAATACTCACAAAGAACTCCTTTTGTAGAATTTCAGACAATTCCATGGAAAATTGTGGCTAAAATCATCAAAATACCAAATATCGGCCGGTACCGTTATATGGGGTATATACGATATTGTGGACCTATATAGACAATTCTATTTAAGAGAGTAAAGTGCTCACAAATTTCTACTTGTGTAGAATTCTAGACAATTCCATTGAAAAATGTGAATGGAATTTCAGACAATTCTATTGAAAATGTGGCTAAAATCATCAAAATACCGAATATCGGTGGATACCGTTATTGGGAGCTATACGATATCGTGGAACGATATTGACCTGCCTGCAGACAAAAGACAGATCTGTGCAAAATTTTAGCTTTCTATCTTTATTCGTTTTGACTGTAGAGTGATTGCAACGACGGACAGACGGACAGGGCTAAATCGTCTTAGAATTTTACGCTGATCAAGAATATATATGCTTTGTTGGGTCTAAAATGGTTATTTCGATGAGTTACAAACGGAATGACGAACTTAATGTATCCTTCATACTATGTATGGTGGAGGGTATAAAAATTTCAAAACTGGAACATTCTTCCACGTTCTGGAACATAACCGCCCCCAAACTTACCACTTTCCTTAATTCACAAAATTTTGGCGTATTTAATATATGTATATATATTTTCATAAGAATATTTTCAATATTTGTCCACTTGATTTCGTTTAAGCGCCCCTCCAATTAACAGCTACTAATATTGATGACCTGACAAAAACAGTATTTATTTACATTCGATTGTTCAATTACGGAATGATATAGTTTTGGTTAAAACTGACTTTTGTCCGCATTACTTGGCAAACAATTAGTTGGGTAAATATAACTGATAATCGCCGAGTTCCTCTTTTGGCTTTACCAATTGGCTTCACATTCATTGGGGCGGGGCGGTGGTCAATAATGCCAACAATATTACATATTTATGCAAACAAACAGAGCACAAATCGTAGTTCCTTGAGGGCTATCATAGTATTACCATCGAGCTTTGTATTAGTTGCTTTTCTCCTTTATTCTTGACTTGCATTTGTAAATGTGGGGAAGAAATTAATTGTGTTTGGTGTCGAGAGTAGTCGGAGAAGCAGCGACAGGGTGTTCTGTACTCTGACACTTTTGTCATACATTTCATGACTTGTTTCTTCTGTTTTTTTTTTGTTTGTTTTGTCCTTTGCAAAGAGAGAGTTTGCTTTTTGTTTTGTTACATTTGTTGGCTTGTTGATATATAATTTTTTCTTCTTTTCTTCTTATTTTTTCCTTCTTGCCATTAGTTTCTTTACATCATATTTCATGTTGTTGTTGTTGTTTCTGTTTTTTTTTTGTTTAAGTGTCACAAATATCCTCGGGTTTTGAGTTGTGTTTTCTTCACCACCCCCTGCCCTATGTTGAACGTTGGTGTTATGGCAACTTTGCGGAACATCTTGTAATGATTGTCCTTTGCTGAGAAGTGTTTGCATTTTCTACATCTTGTTGTTGTTGATGTTTGTTGTTGCTTTTGTTTTTGCCTTCTTTCGCAGAAGACGAGTATGACGTAATGACTTGGAAAATTAAATATTTTTTTGACAAGTGCTCACTGCAAATTTACTCTAATTGGACGAAATGTAATGAGAGACAAGTTTTAAAGATTGAATTTCAGGGCAATTAGAAAAAAGGGAGAAAATATTTTCACTAGAAATTTTTGAAAAGGAAAGATTTTGGATTTTTTTTTGCATTGGAAAAGTGACCAAAAAGGTTATTTTAAAATATTTAATATTTAAATGTAGACTTTTTGAACATAAAGAGGGCGGAGGTTGCCGTTTAATTTTCTACATCCTTAACATGGACATGAAAGTCCGTCGTATTTTTAGAAAAAAAAAATTAGAAATAATAACTATACACTGTGCGACACAAGTCAACTGTTTTTCAATTATTATTGTTATCAGTAATATTATCGAAGATACTTAAAACAAGTTTAAAATTATCAGTCGGTTTTGCCGATAGATGTATACCCTTAGCCAATATTCGATTATTTCAGTATATTTTGACTTCGATTATGGTTATTCAAAATGTATACCTTCAATGGAGTGAGTTCCGAAGGAATGGTCAAATATTGTCCCATCCGTCTGTCCATCTGTGGAAATCATTCTAGCTTCCGAACGAATTGAAGTTGATAGATAGAACTTTACTCAAATGTATGTTATGTCTGCAGGGCTTTTGGTATTGAAAATGGGCCATGTAGGCCACGTTTTGGTAGAGCCCCCATATAACGGTACCTACCGATATTCGGTATTTTGATGATTTTAGCGACATTCTTCACCGGAATTGTTTCGAATTTGGTATTTGAAGTTCGCATTTGATACTAAAGCCTAAAACAGAAAATTGTCTCCACGTCTTCGTATAGCCCCCATATGACGGTACCTCCTCATTATCGGTATTTTAATGATTTTAGCGACATTTTCACCGATATTATTTCAAATTTGGTATTTGAAGTTCGTAGGGGATACTATAGCCTATAATTGAAAATCGTCTGTGCAGGTCCACGTCTTCGGATAGCCCCCATTTAACGGTAACCTCCGATATTCGGTATTTTGATAATTTTATCTACATTACTACCGATTTTTTTAAGTTTCGCATTTGAATATTGTAACGGCTTATGACAAATGTTACCTATGCAGGTCCATGTCGTCATATATACCCTAATATAACAGCTACATTCGGTATTTTTAAGACTTTAACAGAATTTTTAACGGATTTTATTGTTTTTTTTTTCGTTCGTTCCAAATGGTGGAGGGAATTCAAATTTCGGCCTGACCGAACTTACATATTTTTTACTTGTTTATTGTATATTTTTAGGCGATTTTCTCAGATCTCATCCTTTTCTGGCAAGAAGCCATTCGAATTTATGAGAATTGTGAAAATCTGTCCAGCGGCTCTTGACTTATGAGCAGAATAAATATGATCTATATATATTTTGTTCCATTTCCCGTATATCCGATATCTTGGCTATCAGCATGACTGTAATGGTCAGAAGTGACCGTTTAATGTATTTGTGATTTGGCCGGATTAAAATATTTGCTGTTATGTGGACATTTACGTATTTTTGACATAAAAGTTATGTTTCATTTTACGCACTAAATATTGTCCGATGACCGTCGAACTTGGTAGGTTCTGCCCAGCCGAAATATAATTTTGGCCTGTAGAGCAACAAAATCAGGAATTTTTTTTTTTTGGTCCATTTCATTTTGCGATCATCCCTAAAACCAATAGGCTTCTATTCTGACACTAACTCCACCTCCATTTCAATTTCGTGAAGATCGAGCCATAATTCCGAACTGTAGCGTGATTACAAATTAACATGGACAGACATAGCTAGATCGATTCAGCTCGGCGAGATAGGAAGATCCATATATAGTTTTTTATATCGGGGGCCAATATATCTAGGTGTTATATAATTTTTGGCCCAATTAAACTTATAATGTCCCCATCACATAGTGTTGTAGGGTATAAATATTGGTATAGGAAAATTACAAGGAAATCGAACATTTATACCAGATTTTATTCGAAATCATAAATTCCAAATACATCCTGGGTTTCTGGTTGAGAAAAACAAATATAACAAGTTGTAAAGAATCGCAGAATTATTTCGAAAATTGCGACTCTTTGTGGATGAGGTATCAAAAGGGGGTTCGCTGATATGTATCAGCTTTACAAGAGATGTGTTAGGAAAAATATTTGTATGAGTGAAGTTAGAAGAGAGTTGGATGCTTATTTCGATTACTTTGAGCGTTTGTTTTTCAAAATCTTGAACGCAATGTGTGGGAGGTACCAGAGAAAATTGAGTGTACTAATTCTGAATGGAATCGGAAGTTAATTTTGCGTTTTATGAGCTTTATGAATGTGGGGGAGCTCCTAGAAGGTGTGGACCGATATATCCCATATACACAACAGATCTTGTGTTAGTAAAAATAATGGGATGTGTGAAAAATGAAGACAACCGGATGCTTAGTTCGGATTTCATGATCGTTTTGGTTATTCAAAACTTTGACCATTTGGTCCAATCCCTACCATCTATATATCAGATCTTGTATTGATAGAAATATTTAGATGTGCCAATTCTGAAGAGAATTTGATTTTATTTTAGCGTTTTATGAGCTTCATGGAGGTACCAGAAGGAGTGAACCGATATATTCCATCTTCACACCAGACCTTAGGTTAATGAAGGTACTCGGACTCTTAAATCACATTTTATAAGAGTTATAACTATTCAAAATGTTAAACCTTAGTGGGGGAGGTACTTGAAGGAGTGGATCAATATTGTCTATTTTCGCACCTGAGATAGGACAAATATTAAGATTTGCAAAGTGGGAGCAAAATCCTTTCTTTTTATTTGCAATAAAATATTTTTTTGAAATTCTCGAAGTATTGATTTGTGGGGGTAGGTACTAGAAGCAGTGGACCGATATTTTCCATCTCAAAACTCGATCTAAGTTTAATTATAATATTACGATGGACAAAATTTAGTCCACCAGCCAGACAGGCAGTTAGACGGACGGACATCACTAGATAGACTCCAAAGGTCCAGAAACTGATTTGGACCAAAGACACCTACGGTCTTAAGTCTTTATTTCGATGAGGCACTTTTTAGCCGTATCAAATTATATGTACCCTTTTTAGCCATATGGCTGTGGGTAAAAAAGGATCTTTCTGTTATTTAAAAATATTTAATTTATGTAAACTTTGGCTCGCGAAGCCCGTGTTGGACATACCCAGAGGAGAAAATCAGAATACCTGGCCAAGGGTTCCGGCCTAAGAGCCGCTACTCTAAAAACCTTTGGTTCACGAAGCCGGTGTTGGGCATATCCCAGAGGAGAAAATCTTAATCCCCTGCCGAAGGCTAGCTATTTGGACAAGGATAAAATCCAAAAATAACATCTTTTGGGAAATGTATGGACGGGAATTATGGTCCCACCTCCCAGAAATGTTTTGTTGTTCTAATCAGGATACAAAGTACTATTTTGCAACGTTGGAACCCTATATTTCGGGAAGTTTTAATTTCCTCCCGAAAACATAATATCGCTGCGATTAGACCTATCTTCCGTAAAAATTTCAGAATTTTCCGCAAGCAGGAGCTAAACTCAATTTGTTCCCAATAGAGGTTGAATTTTAGCGATAAAAACTTTACGACAGAATTCAACTTTTACGATAATCATTGCAAAAATCCAGCAGATCATAGAAGTAGTAATGTTATCAGTAATATTGCCGAAGACACCATATACCTAAAATGCAGAGATTCCAAGGAATCTTTATTCAAAAATTTCAAAAAAATTTGGAAACAAACTGAGAACTTTTCCCAGAATATTTTCCCCAAGTGTTTGGCTAATATTATTCTTGACGAATTTATTGCCAACATTAAAATAATAAATTCCAATATTATATAATTCTAAGATTCGTTCCGAACTTTTGTTTTATTATGACAACAACTGTTTGTCAAACCACATTTTCCCACTCTGATAAAAAAGAATAAAATTAACAATTTATTTATAAGAAGCAAAAAAAAAGAGATATATATCATCAAAAATACTCCTGCTACTTATTGTCTCTGTGAGTGACCTTCATTATGAATGCCCTGTGTGATTTCGGTTGCTACGTGTCCATTTATTTGTCTTTTGCCTATATCTTCTCTTTTTGGTTTCTTTTGCTTTATGTCCAGTATTAATGTTGAAAAGTTCTCTGCGTTTCAAGAACTTTACAAAGTAGTTTATTTATGTTTTTGTTCTACATCAATGTTTTGTGTTTATTTTCATCAGAGTTTTTATATTTTTGTTTTATTTTTGCAAAGAAGTTTTGAGGAAATCTCTGATAGTCTTATATTTGACTTTAAAATTTTGTTTATCGCCGCCCGTCCAAGAGATAACAAAATTTCAAGAGTTTACTTCAGGTCATTTATGTGTATCTGTGTGGAGTTATTGTTGACTCTTTCCGAAGATGCTAGACAAAGCATCATCAGTTCATCGCCCAAGGAACAACTAAAGTGAAATAATTTAAGTTAGGTAAACTTAAATGTAATGCAATCAAAAATTAAGAGGGAAACGTAAAAGCAATCAGACTTTAGTTTTCTTAGATAATTTTTTGTTATTTTTCAAAGTTGAATTGTTTTCGAAAAAAACGAGGAGAATTTACTTCAAACTGAACACAGTTTTTTATAAGGCTATGGAAAATGGTTCAAAATTGAAGAAAAAAAAAAACAATGCTTTTCATTGAAGAAGCTAGCCATAAACAAATTGAAAGATGGTGGTATGTACAAAAAATAGAAATGTACGGATTACCTCATCAACGCCTGGAAGAAACATAGTAGGCCACCATCTTGAGATTTTACATGTAGATATCTTTTAATGTATAGAAGTTTCTACTAAAATCGCAAAAATTTTTTTCTAAAATGTATTGCTAAATTTGTCACCAATGCACTTTTTGGAAATCAGCACAAAAAAGTACTAGATAACAGTGAGAAGGTACTATTAATGCGAGACATTTTTTGATTTTGGATAATTTGTTTAATAACAAAGATAAAAAAAGATAATAACAATTACCCAAAGTCACTCCTTTGCCACCATGACCTTTTTGAAATGATGGGTTGGTAAGCAGATTTGTAATGAGTATTGGTATGAGTTGTTCTAAAAAAGATATTGCAAATCAACTACTGGGTGAGATGAAAAAACTGCAAACAACTTCAGACTACTGTTATTTCCAAGTCACTCGTTTGACAGCTGTTAAAATTATTCCAGTGACAGCTCAATATATTGTTTACAAGCGTACTAAAGCATTTCGATGAGAGATTTTCTAGAAAAAAAGTCATTCGCTATCGTTGGAGCACTCCAACGTTTAAAGGTTAATAAATCTTTTGTGTCTCGTACCATCGCTCGTTACCGTGATACTGGTAGGGTAGCCCGACGTCAAGGAAGTGGACGAAAGAAAACAGCAACATCAGCAGAAATAGTTCGAAAAGTAAATAAGCGGCTTGATCGAAATCCACGTCGCAGTGGACGAAATATGGCTCGTGAGCTGAACATATCGCAATATTCCATTCTGCAAATATTGAAAAATAGCTCGGGGTAAAGCCATTGAAATTCCAAAAAGTGCAAGAACTTACACCGCAATGGTATGAAAATAGACTCAAAAGAGCTAAGGAGTTGCTTCGCTTGGCCGAAAGTGGTGAACTGCCGAATTTGGTTTTCCCCGATGAGAAAACATTCGAACAAAATGATCGTATTTACTTGCCAAAGAAGTCCGCTAAAAATGGCACCTTCAGTTGGCTGCCATAACAGCTAATGTATTAATCGACCGTGAATCAGAATAAATGCCGAATAGTATCGCGAAAACATTCTGGAGGGTTTATTAAAGCCTTGGGCTCGCAAACATTTTGGACGCAGATCTTGGTTACAAAAAACTCCAGCGCACAATGGCCATCAAAATCTTCAGATACCAATTCGTTGGACTATTGTGTCTGGAGTATTTTTTAAAGCAAGGTTGGCACTAAAAGTGTCGATCACCTCAAGCAAGCGCTTCGCCAGGAATGGACCAAAATACCGCAGAGCAACATCCGGGCAGCGGGTGACGGTTTCATTGGCCGGTTGAAGCCCTTAATTCGAATCTTATTCTAAATCTAAGCTTATTCTAAAATTTGATGATATTTCCGACATTTTTCGCTTCCATTCAAAAAAAATTAAAAATTATGGCGTTTGACTTTGTTGCAGGTTTTTCATCTCATCCTGTAGTTATAAAGTTTGAAATAATAGTCCGATTGCTTTTAAATTACACATATACCAATATTTTTTATTAACACAAGGTCAGGTGTGAAGATTGGATATATCGGTCCACTCCTTCTGGTATCTCCCCCACAAAAGGTCAACATACATGAATAACTAAAACGCTCATAAAAAGCGAAATTTGCCATGATCCTTTTCAAATTTCTCATATCTCAACACTTTAACAAATGCAAGACCTGAAGATGAGAGATATCGGCCCACACCTTCTGGTACCTCCCCCATGAAGGGCCACAATCTTCAATACTTATATCTCACAAATCTTGAAAAAAACTGCAATTCCTTTCAAATATGGTTTCTCTCAACCAGAGATCTGTTGAGAATATGAAATATATACAGGGTGAGATAAAAAAACTGCAACAAAGTCGAACACTATAATTTATAAATTTCTGTGAAGTGAAAACAAAAAATGTCGGAAATAGCATCAAATTTTAGAATAAATTTAGATTTGTTCGAATTGACACGAATTGTGGCCTTCAAACGGCCAATGAAACCGTCACACCCTGCCCAAATTTTGCTCTGCGGTATTTTGGCCCATTCCGGCTAAGCGGTATTTTGGCCCATGAGGTGATCGACACTTTGGTATTTGTTGGTGACAACCTTGCTTTCCAAAATACTCCAGACACAATAGTCCAACGGATTGGTATCCGGAGTTTTTGGTGGCCATTGTGCGCTGGAAATGATGCGAGGAACCTAATTTTGCAACCATTCTTGGGTGACGCGTGCCGAGTGACCATAGCACTGAGTCCTGCTGGAATGTCCAAGGTCTGCGGCCAAAATGTTTGCATGCCCAAGGCTTTAATACACCCTCCAGAATGTTTTCGCGATAAGATTCTGCATTTAATCTGACGACACGGTCGTTTAATATGAACGGAGAGAGAGCATCCGCTGTTATGGCGGCCCACACAATCACCATGGCCGGCGCTTGAGTTCTGGTGGCCAACCGAAGGTGCACATTTTCAGCTGACCTCTTGGACATTTTCAGCTGACCAATGGCTTTACCTCGAGCTCATTTTCCAATATATGCTGAATGGAATATTGCGATGTGTTCAGCTCACGAACCATTTTTCGGCCACTGCGACGCGGGTTTCGATCAAGTTGCTTCTTTACTTTTCGAACCATTTCTGCTGATGTTGCTGTTTTTTCCGTCTCCCTCCACTTCCTTGAAGTCGGTCTACGCTACCAGAATCACGGTAACGAGCGATGGTACGAGACACATAATATTTATTCACATTTCAATGCTGGATTGCTCTAACGATAGCCACTTGTGGTTTTCCAGCCAAATATAAAGAAATCTCACTATCACGCTTGAATTCCATCACGAATTACTTTATTTTTCTGGAAAATTCTAATCAAAATGCTTTTGTACGCTTGTGTAAAATATAATGAGCTGTCACTGGAATTATTTTAACAGCTGTCGGACGAGTAACTTGGAAATAACAGCAGTCTGAAGTTGCTTGCAGTTTTTTCATCTCATCTCATCCTGTATATTGCATCACGCTATGTGGGACTTTTGTACAAATCTGAAGATATATGTCCAAATAAACTCAATTTTAATATCCATGAAGCAAGCGATGGATTGCAGATCTTCCTGTTAGAAAATTTTACATTTTAATTAAGCCGTTACATATAACTTTATAAAAACTCCCAATTTGGTTTTCATCTGGTCATTTGGATTTTTACCCATCCTTATGGTCAGCACATTTTAGTTTAAAACATTTTATCTACTTTTTTGCCTCAACATCTTATCCACCTAAGCACTAAATTCCCTCAAAAAATACACACCGGAAAACTTATATAATATTTTCACATAGAAAACTCCAAAGTGAACGAAAAAAAAAACAGATTTATTTAAGAGGGCGTCCAACAAATAGATGGCCGCATCAACCAACAAACAAAAGAAGTAACAAATGGCACAAAAAAACACACACACAAATCTCCAGTTTGTCATTTGTGTGCCAAAACCAAAAGAGAAGAACGAAAGAAAAAAAGTACGAAAAATAATGCTGGCCGTAAAATAAAGCTGAAACAAAATCCAAATTGAATTTTCCCTTTGTTGCCATAATGGCCAAAGTTTTTAAACAATAATATTTTTTTCCTTCCGCTCGACGAGTATGGATGAGTGAGCGGATGTTGCTGAAAAGATATTTAAAAAGTATGACAGCATTGCCAGTTACTTGCATAGAGAGATATATATTTATTTAGCGGGAGGATGGAGAGTGTTTTGGTGAGAGGAGAAATAGGGGACTGGCTAGTTGAAAGAATGGGGATGTGAGAAGAATTTGATAATTATTTAAAAAATGTTGTACCCTACATATACATACAATTTGGTATAGGATGTGGATTGATTGCCAAAAATGCAACTTTTGGTTGTTAAACCATTGTATTTCATAACTAATGTTGGAACTAAGAAATTTCTTATTTTTATACTCTACAACAATAGCTCGACTCGTCGAGCTGAGTTTGTCTAGCTATGCATGTTCATCCGTCCATCTGTCTATGTTAATTTGTAATCAAGCTGCAGGTCAATTATGGCCCGATCCTCACGAAATTCAAAATGGATGTGGGGATAAGGTCATTATACAAACCTATTGTTTTTGGAGATGGTCGAAAAATATTTAGGGATTGAAATGGACCGAAAACAGAAATTTTCTTATTTTGCTGTTGCTCTACAGGCCATAATTTAAAACCAATCGAATTTTGCATGAAGTTAGAGTTTAGGGCTGGCCAGAAACCAACCAATTTGTACTTAGCGGGTGTATTTGGTGGGTGACAAACTTTAAATTCTATGTCAAAAAATACGAAAATCTCCACTAACCTGCGAATATTTTGTATCCCAGCCAAAGATGTGGGATATATAGCAAAATAGATATAATCTATATCTAAAAGAAATCGATCGAAATCGACTGATGTTCACAATTCTCATCAATTTGGGATGGTATTTTGCCTGAAAAGGATGAAATCTAAGAAAATCGCGAAAAATATATTATATACTGATCGCAATTATCGTGGGATCCTGACGAAATTTTACATGGAGGTAGGTTTAGGGTCAGAAATTAAACCTATTGTTTTTGAATTAAAATTAATTTTTTTCTGATTTTGTAGTCGCTCTAAAGGTCACAATTCAAAAACAATCGACACAGAATTATGCATGAAAAGAAAGTTAAGGATAGGGAAAAAGTTTAGCATTTTGGATGACCATTGGATTTAACTGTAAAATGGACCTCAACTTTGGTGTGAAATTATTTTGAATACCTAACAACACGACGGAGTTCGTAAATATTGTGGAAATGCCCTCGGTTGGCTCTATGACATATTTCTAAAACGAAATCTTCCAAATGGATTTGGACATAAGAGGGCTTCCAACATATAGTAGTGTTGTAGGGTATAACATGGGCGCCCCTTCACGAATATAGCCATTGCTTACTTGTATGATATAGCAAAGATTTGGCACCGAGTTCGGTGCCAAATAGGAATTCGAACCGTAAGTATTTTTCATTTCAAAATGGTTATGACGGAAGACCGCAGGGTCTTTGTAGGAAATAGAAGGTCCCCCTCTGTCTAAGTCTTCCATAGCCAATAAACGGTTTCCAGGTTTTCTAAAGCCGATGGAAGACCTTTAGGTCATCTATAGCCTAATGAAGGCTATCTGGTCATCTATAGGCGAAGGAAGAACTTCAGGTCATCTATATGCGAAGGAAGAACTTCAGGTCATTACTAGCCTACAGAAGATTTTCCGGTCATCAGAAGCCGATAGGAGACTTGTAAATCCCCTATAGCCGACAGAAGATCTCATGGTTCTCTATAGCTGACAAAAGACCTCCAGAACATTTATAGCCGATAGGAAACCTTCAGGTCAGCTATAGCCGATAGAAGACCTCCACGTCTGATAGAAGACCTTCAGATTCTCTACAATCAATAGAAGACCTTTATGTACTCTGTTGTCGATTTATGACATACAGGTCCTTTATAACCCATGGAAGACCTCTGGGTATTTACAGCCGGTAGAAGACCCCCAGTTTCTTCAGTTATCAGCTTCTCCTATTTTCACTTTTTGGGATTTCCTCATTGGTAATGCAGAGTGTATGTATTTGTCATAATAGAAGAAGACCTCCAGATCATCTATAGCCAAGAGAAGACCTCCAGGTCATCTGTAGCCGATAGAAGACCTCCAGATCATATATAGCCGATAGAAGGCCTCCAGGTCATCTATAGCCCATAGAAGACCTCCAGGTCAACTATAGGAGTCCTCCAGCTTATCTATGGCCGATAGAATGGCCTCCATATAATCTATTGCTGATAGGTTATTTAAAGCCGATAGAATACCCCCAGGTCATCTAAAGCCCATAGAAGACCTCCAGGTCATCTATAGCCGATAGAAGACCTCCAGGTCATATATAGCCGGCAGAAGACCTTCAGGACAATTATAGCCGATAGAAGACCCCCAGGTCATCTATAGCCTACAGAAGACCTCCAGGTCATATATAGCCGATAGAAGACCTCCAGGTCATCTATAGCCGATAGCAGAACTCCAGGTCATCTATAATCGATAGAAGACCTCCAGGTCATCTATAATCGATAGAATGACCTCCAGGTAATCGATTGCTGATAGAAGACCTCCAGGTTATCTATAGCCGATAGAAGATCTCCAGGTCATCTACAGCCAAGAGAATACGTTATCAAGAGAAGAAATCCAGGTCTTCTGTAGCCTATAGAAGACCTCCAGGTCATTTATAGCCGATAGAAGAACTCTGGGTCATCTATAGCCGATACAATACCTCCAGGTCATCTATAGACTATAGAATACCTCCAGGTTATCTATAGCCCACAGAAGTACTACAGGTCATCTATAGCCGAAAGAAATATTTCAGGTCTTCTATAGTCCATATACAATGTCCAGGACCTCTATATCTAATAGAAGACTTCCAGCACATTTGTGGCCGATGGAAGACTTTAGCTCATCTATAGCCGATACCTCCAGATCCCAAGGTCCTCTATAGCCGATAGAAAACCTCAAGGTCCCCTATAGTCGATAGAAGACCTCAGCTATAGCCGATTGAAGAAGAATATTGATTTTTTACCAATCTTCGAAATTTATATATGTCAGATAGAAGCATAACTAAGATTGGGTCGAATTGGATACTTTTTTGAAAATGTATCTTTCTCTTCGCCCACCAAGGGGTTCAATTGCTGTGATATGTTTGAGACACATTTTTAATGATTTAAGCGATGTGTGTGTCAATGGATTTCCACGTGAGATAATTTCATAAAAAAACCTATTTTGCTAACCAAAGTTGCAATTGTCCCCTCAGAATAGGGACACTATTCCATGTTGACAATGATAACCAATAGAGAAGTTGATGAAGGACTGAGCGCATGTGAGAGTACATCGACATTTTTGTTGGCATTTAAAAGTTCTGATTTTTACGATGTGTGTTTTATCTATGTTCTGCGAGCGTGCACTCTATGCACTCACAGCGGGGGTAGTAAGGAAACTGGTTCAACAGCAGCTTTTAAAATTTCATTGTCCTTCCGTTGAATGGCCACATAAATACAGATACACAAGACGAGAGACCTACACAGAGATACACATAAACGCATGGGAACTACAACATCAACAAATAAATGGGATTCCACAGGGGAAAATTGCCACAATATGGCGTTGGAAGTTGTTGGTTTTCTTTTTTCTCCAAAAATAAAATTGTTTTCTCTTCTTTTTCTTCTGCTGTCTCTCAGGCGCTTTTATTTGTCTACTTACACTCATACACACACACACACACATCAACACAAAGCCGAGAATTATAGTTTTGTGTTCGGACAATTTATATTGGAATTTCAATTTCATTTTATGAAGCACAGCTGCCGGTCATTAAAAAAGAAAGAAAACGAAACTGAGGCAACCGACCAAATGAAACCACTCGCATATCCCTCAAACCATATTCGTACAAAGAGGAAAAAGTAAAATGAAAAACAAAAAAAAAAAACTAAAATCCCATTCTAAAAGAGCTGGGAGAGGAACACAAAAAAAACCTTACAAAAACGAACTCCGAAACAAGAGCAATTATTGCGGTGGGTGTGGTGGACGGACTGGTGGGTTAATGTCAAGTTTGCTGGATGTCATGTTTAGTTTTTGAATTTTAAGCCGTTATTGTTATGCAAATTATTAATTATGGCCAGTCAGTGCCAAGAAGGAAATCATCACAAAAATGATGGGGCCCATAAAACAGTCATCATCATCAGCATTACCATTAGCATTGTCGTAATCACAGTATTGTTTGTGGGACGAACGGAATCGCTCCAACACACTCACACATACACACCCATATATATGGTCAAAAATAAAAATTAAGGGAAAGGCATGACTGCCTGTGGTTCTTGTGGCAAGGACGGAGGATGATTTGTCCTTAGTTTTTTTTTTTTTTTTTTTTTTTTTTGGTGAATTCATATTTTCCCTTAGTTCCTGTGACCTTGTGGTAAATTATTTTTTGGATTTGGTTTGTACGTCTCAGTGTGCGCACGTGTGTGTGTGTGAATATTATGAATACTAATAATAGTAATCCGCGCCGGAATAAAAAAACTTTCCTTTTATGACCTGACCACCTCTTTGATGTTATTTTAAGTTTTATTTTACGTTCTGGGCAATTTGTTTGTAACGCCTCGACATAATCACCTAGAATTAATTGAAAACGGAAATAGTAACATTTGTTATTAACATTATGATTAATGATGATTATCGAGAGAATAAATGAAAAAGGCTTCGGTTTCTTGCTCAAAAATCCTATTTATAATCGCAATTCTTCAATGTCATACACAATATTAACGGATCATTATTTAAAACCAGTACAGTCGTTTAATAGTTGAGTGGAAGAATACATCCCCGTTGCATGGCCTCCAAAAAATTGTATTATTTTAAATTTATGGCAAAAGGAAGCATTGCATTATTCTATTGTTTTAAGTCATAACTATATCCTTGACCTACATGCAAAATGTGTACTAATCTTAAATAACTTCGAAAAAATAAGATTTTGGACACTTTTATGATGACGTAAACAGTCGTTAGATTTTTTTCTTGGACTAGACATTTTTTAACCCTTATTAAATTTGATTAAATTTACCTAGTCTGGCCCAATACCAAATTTCAGAATGCTAAACCTAGAGATTTTTCAGGTGCAATTGGACATTTGAGTAGTAATTTGTAAAAATTAATTTCTAATTTGAGAATTTTAATTGTAATCCGATTATTTACAATTTGATAATTTTATCCGAAATTTTCGAATTATAATTAAAATATTTGGAATTCTAAATGAAATTCTCGAATTACACTTCCAACATTTATTGACTCAATAAATAATTTTTTCTACCCTCCACCATTTTATGGAGCGTTTGGGTTTTTGGTGGCCATTGTGCGCTGGAAATGAAGCGAGAAACCTCATTTTGTAACCATTCTTGGTTGGCGCGTGCTGAGTCCTCTTGGAATGACCAAGGTCTGAGGCCAAAATGTTTGCGTGTACAATGCTTTAATATACCTTCCAGAATATTTTCGCGATGATATTTGGCATTTATTCTGATGCCACGCTCGATTAATACGAATGTTTTCTTATCGGAGAAAACCAAATTCGACAGTTCACCACTTTTGGCTCAGCGAAGCAACTCTTAACTCTTTCGAGGAACTTCAATGGCTTTAACCCGAACTTTTTGTTTGCAATATTTGCGAATGGAATATTGCGATATGTTCGAGCCAATTTTCGGCCACTGCGACGCGGGTTTAGATAAATTCGCTTCTTTACTTTTCGAACCATTTCTGCTGATGATGCTGGTTTCTTCCGTCCACTTTCTTGACGTCGGGCTACGCTACCAATATCACGGTAACGAGCGAAGTTACGAGGCACATAAGATTTATTCACATTTAAATGCTGAAGTGCTCCAACGATAGCCCCTTGTGGTTTTCCAGCCAAATATAAAGAAATCACACTATCACGCTTGAATTCCATCACAAATAACTTTTTTCAGGAAAATTCTTACCAAAATGCTTTTGTACGCTTGTAAACAATATAATGAGCTGTCACTGGAATGATTTTAACAGCTGTCGGAAGTGTGGCTTAGAAATGACAGCAGTCCAAGTTGGTCGCAGTTATTTCATCTCAACCTGTATATATTCTAGATCAGCGTAAAATTCTAAGTCAATTTAGCAATATCCGTCTGTCTGTCTGTTGATTTTACACTATCTTTGGAACGAATTGAGATAGAAGGCTAAAGTTTTGCACGTATTTTGTCAGTAGGCAGGTTAAGTTCGTAAATGGGATATATCGGTTCACGTTTTCATATAGCCCCCATATAACGGCACCTCCCATTATTCAGTATTTTTTAGAGATATTTTTTACATTAATTGTTTAAAATTTCGTATTTACAGTTCGTAGTAGGTACTACAGTATATAACGAAAAATCGCGTATGTTGATCTACGCCTTCGGATATCCCCATATGATGATTTTAGTGGCGCCATTAACTGGAATTTTTTCAAATTTTATATTTGAAGTTCAAAATCGGTACTAAAGGCTATGACAAAAAATTACTTATTTATACGTCTTTGTATAGCCCCCATATATTGCTGCACGGAAAGAGGATGGATAATCCGATTTTGCTCCAACTTTACAAATCCTAATACTTGCTTAAGTGCTAGGTCAGGTGGGATAATGGACAATATCGGTCCACTCCATCAAGTACCTCCCCTATAGAGGATAAAAATTTCAAATGATTATAACACGCATGAAATAACAGATAAATTCTCTTAAAATTGCACACATTCCATTATTTCGACTAAAACAAGATCTGGTGTAAAGATGGGATATACCGACTCACTGCTCATATTTAGTAGCTCCCTCACAAAGGGTCAAAACGATGAATAACCATGAAGCTGAAAAAACGTGAAGTTAACATCCGATTCCATTCCTACTTGGCACAACTCAATATTTCTATCAACACAAGATCTGTTTTAATGGAGGTAGAGTTTGGACCATTTCTTCTGTTATTTCCCCCCACAAAGGATCAAAGTTTTGAATAATCAAAACGATTACAAAAACCGAAATAAGCATCTGGTTCTCTTCATACATACCGCTTTTTCTGCTAACACAAGATCTGGTGTGAAGATTGAATATATTTGCTCACTGCTTATGGGTAAGGTCAAAATATTAGTATCAGCACAAGATCTGTTATAAATATGGTAGGACCATTCCTTCTGGTACCCCTCTACATAGGGTTCAAGATTTTGAAAAACAAAGCGCTAAAACTTTTATATGTCATAGCTTGCGAAGCAAGTCAGCGATTATTTACAACTTGCTACATCTAACCAGAAACCTACGTTGAATATGGAATTTATGATTTCGCATAAAGTTGGAGATATATGTTAGATTTTTTATATTTTTGCCCATGCCAATATTTTTATCTGTCTAGATGAAGTATGAAAATGGAATACTTCGGTCGACTATATCTGGTACCATACGCTCACTTTTAACATTTTCTAAAAATGTTCACATATCTCATGAAAAGGGAAGGAGGTAAACAATATAGTCCAAACCTGGCACATCGCCATTTTATATCAAATTTATTCAGATCCGATACGAAAAAGACAATACTTGCTCATTTCCTCGGAACCTATTCCATGGAGGGTCAACAAATTTAATAATCATAATAGAAGTCAAAATATATTTAAATAAATGACTGCTACTTATTAACTTGTAAAAATGCAACTAAACATGTTAGTCGATTTTTTTTTGACTTGATACGACCAAAACTTGTCTCATCGAATAGCGATTTTAGATCATGGGTCTCTTTGGACAACATCAGTTTTAGAATATATTGAAACGATTTGGCGGTGTCCGGCTAGTGCGCACGACAGGTCTCCAAGGGAGTATACTTTCTGTGACCCACAGCGTAATTTTCACCATTCTATCTTAAATCACTTTGTCTGGATGTTGACGAATAATTCAGTCATAAAATACTGTGATTGAATGTTGTCAAAATTCTCATTTGATTCTCACTGTTTTTTGGCGATTTTAAATTTTTACTAAGAACCTCATTTCCAAAATAGTCGTTTTTAAACTTAATTAGCAAGATATTTTTCGTTACAACTACTTAATGATATATTTTCGAATTGATTAATTTGATTAAATCAACACGAATGTCATGTCAACAACAAAATAGTTGATATGGCAATGATTCAGTCTAACCTTGAATAAATGCTAACGAAGTGTTCTCGACATTAAAATATTGTCAACAACTTTATTTGAGCGTGAAGGATGATTTAAGCACACACACACACTTGAGGTAATATTTCAGCAACCACCTTAACAGACATGAAAGCTAAAAATTCCATATAAATCGTGGAAGAGAAAGACTATATTTTTTGGAATGGTAAGTCGGATTAACTGAAAGTTTTAGCCGATAAAATGTTTGGAAAAAGTAAACAATGGTAGAAAATGGAATATCTTCCTGATACAAAAAGATCAAAAATTTGTCCCTGCAGCCTACGAACTTAAATATATAAGGTATTCTTAAAGTTATTAAAAATGCAGGTAATACTTGTTCAGAACGTTTAAAAAATTAATAAAAGATTCTTGCCCAAGACATATGATATCACAATATGTAATTCATGATTTAAAAAAATGTACCTTTAGCAGTAATGAGCCTATATTTTCCATTCAGAATATACCTAAATTCGAACAAAATATTTTAAAATTTTCCTTTTAACTATAACTTAACAGAATGAGTAAAAAGAATATTGAATTTTGTAAGTATGGGAAAAAGAGGGACTATTTTTAACTTTTTATGAATTTAATAATTTTTAGAATTTAATTCGACTTATTGGTCGAATTATAGGGAAAATGGCTATACCCGACTCAGCAATATTGAAAAACACGCCAAATTTCATGGAACTTTAATAAATGGTGCGTATTCTCCATTTTTTATTGCTTCGTAAATGTAGCCATCCCCCCAAAAAAGGTAAATTTTTTTGTACAAAATAATTTACGCAGAAGAACAAAAAATGATCATCCAATCTTGTTTCAAACTACATAGGTCCCAATATGCATATCAGTGCTAGATCATATGCGAACATGGACAATATCGACCCACTCAAGCAAGTACCTCACCACCCTCAAGAAGCGTCAACAATTTGAATAATTATAACTATTATACAATTTGAAACAAGTGTCCGATTTTTTTTCGATTTTCGTGCATCTCAATAATTTTACCAACACAAGATGTGGTATATGAAATATATTGGTCCACACAACAGGTCAACATTTTCATAGAGGATCGTTAAATTTTGTTTGCAAATCCTAATATTTGTATATGTGCTAGATAGCGAGCGAAAATGGGCAAAATAGGTCTACTCCATGAAGTACATCCCCAAAAAAAGGGTCTACAGAGTGAGATGAAAAACCTGAAACCAATTTCGGACTGCTGTAATTTCTAAGCCACTCGTCCGACAGCTGTTAAAATTATTCCAGTGACAGCTCATTATATTGTTTACAAGCGTACAAAAGCATTTTGGTGAGAATTTTCCAGACAAAAATTTATTCGTGATGGAATTCAAGCGTGATAGTGTTAGAGCACTCCAGCATTTAAATGTGAATATATCTTTTGTGTCTCGTACCATCGTTTTCGCTCGTTAACGTAATACTGGTAGCGCAGCCCGACGTCAAGAAAGTGGACGGAAAAAAACAGCAACATTAGCAGAAAAAGTAAAGAAGAGACTTGATCGAAACCCACGTCGCAGTGGCCGAAAAATGGCTCGTGAGCTGAACATATCGCAATATTCCATTCGGCAAATATTGAAAAATGAGCTCGGGGTATGGCCGGTGAAATTCCAAAAAATGCAAGAACTTACACCGCAACAGAAAGAAAATAGACTCAAAAGAGCTAAAGAGTTGCTTCGCTTGGCCGAAAGTGGTGAACTGGCGGATTTGGGTTTCTCCGATGAGAAAACATTCGTTGTCCAACACTTTGTAAACAAACAAAATGATCGTGTTTACTTGCCAAAGAGGTCAGCTGAAAATGTGCACATTCGGTTGGCCACTCAAGCGCCGGTCATGGTGTGGGGCGCATTAACATCCGATGGTCGTTCTCCGCTCGTATTAATCGACCGTAGCATCAGAATAAATGCCGAATATTATCGTGAATATATTCTGGAGGGTGCATTAAAGCCTTGGGCACGCAAACGTTTTGGCCGCAGACCTTGGACATTCCAACAGGACTCCAATAGACAATCGCACTCAGCACGCACCATCCAAGAATGGTTACAAAATGATTTCCAACGTACAACGGCCACCAAAATGTCCGGATACCAATCCGTTGGACTATTGTGTCTGGAAAGGTTGGCACTAAAAAATACCCAAGGTGCGATCACCTCAAGCAAGCGCTTCGCCGGGAATGGACCAAAATACCGCAGAGCAACATTCGAGCAACGTGTGGCAACGGTTTCATTGACCATTTGAAGGCCATAATTCGTGCTAAAGGTGACCAATTCGAATAAATCTAAACTTATTCTAAAATTTGATGCTATTTCCGACATTTTTGCTTTCATTCAATAAAATTAAAAAAAAAATAAATAAATAAAAAATTATGGCGTTTGACTTTTTTTATCTTGCCCTGTTTTTGGTATAAGTGCCAGGTCGGGAGCGAAAGTGGACAAAATAGGTATACTTCATCATGTACATCCCCACAAAGGGTCTATATGTTGAATAATCATAACTCCAAACCTATTTGGTCGATTGTTTGCCATACAGACCGGCAAAAATGTTATCTTTATTTTTTTTTGGCCGGTTGCATTTGCCCTTAGTCAAAAATATGTTCCATTTTACCATCAACATTCCAAAATGCTAGGTTTTTTCACTGTCCTATATTCTAACCCCTTGCGAAAATAATTGCCACCTGTAGAACGAAATACTTTGCGAACATCTTGAAAGACAATAGTCTTTTATGCCGGTCCTCACCTAATCCTCATGTAAAATTTCGTGAGGATCGGATGATAATTGCGACCTGAACAAAATACTCCCAATACATAGTACGTGGGGTGTAAAAAACATTATTCGACAAATTACTGTACCTCCGTCCAGAAATTTAAAAGATATTACACTTCTCCAGAACTACAAAAATAGGCATATTTTGAAATATTTTGACAAATTTTCATAATTAATGAGATAATTATATATTTATATTCTCAGGTGAATATCAGACTTCTGTAAATCACTCGGACCCCTTGGAGCTATAGCTGAAATATATGTGTTTCATCCGATTTGGGTCTTATCGATATCCTATCGATATCGGTTCACATTTGGATATAGCTTTCATATATTTCAGATCTTTAAATATAGAGTTTTCGGCGGGTTTAGCTATAAATTGTGATCACTTTTTAAGGCACGAATTATTGAATATTTTGCACCAAATATGTAAAATCAGCCCGAATTGGGTGCATTATTGCATATTCAACTGAATTTTTCCTGGAAGCAAATACGACATTTGTTAAAACTCGGTTTGATACATATTTTTCAATATTATCTTTCTCGAAGTCATATTCTATAGGAATATTTTTTGGTACGAAAGGTACAAATGCCTAGGTCAAATTTGGTGGAACTCGATTCAGAGTTGGATACACACCCCATATATAAGCTTCCTCGGATTTCAAATTATAACTGCTCTAAATCCATAATAGGCATTCAAAAAAGATTCATAATTGGTATGATCTACTACACATAAATTCCAGTATTAACTTTTTTAGTTTAACCAAAAATGCATAGTTGTGTTGGGTATCATAAGGTAGGCCCCATTTGACTTGTGACCTTTCTTTGCGTGTTTATCTTTTTTATGCACATGCAGTAAATCCAAAATTACTATGTGGCAAATAATTTTTTTCCACGAAAATAGATTTCGAGAAACGTCGTTACTTAGCTCGATAACTTACTCGGTCATTATATTTTAATTCTGACTTCCATTTAGAAATCAATGTCAATGTATTCTTGATTATTACATTCACTTTTCTATTTCCTCTCACTTTGCTATTTTCGTCCAGATTAAATACAAAAGTTTCAATATATGAAACACACACACACCCACATATGCACGTGCCTTCGATATTGATACAAAACCCATTGGATATACAATCATTATTCACTTATCATCTAAATACAGCTTACTATATTCACAAGTTTTGTAGAACTTTGATTAGGAAAAACAACAGAAAAAAGTAACTAAACAACAAAACGCCGACACCCACAACACAATTTACAACAAACACCACTATGATTAGTTCCTTGGCCACTTGTTGTTAACTGGCTGGTAATTGATATGTCATGTTTTGTTGGTAATTACTTTTTGTGGCAGGAGCAGGAGCAGCAAAAGCAGTTGTAGTGTTTTGTACAAACCAATCCTTTTGCGGCCCTAAAAGTACCGGTTCAAAGGATTAATTGTGTTGTGCTGTGGAGGCGGGGTGGGGCGTGTATATGTGGAGGTTTGTTTCTAGTTGTGCTGCCAGCCAACCAAGCGTTCGACAAATTCGAAAGCATCGACAGGATTTAGTAGTCATAGAATTTCTAATTAGATTTTATAAATGGTTTATGAGCTTTTAAGCGTTGGTTTGTTAATAGGTAATGTAAAATGAGCACACTCATGTTCCAAAGTGTTTGGGGGGTGTTTGTGCAAATAACAAAGTTTTGGGGAGAGGGGATAATGGCAATGCCAATGAAAACCATATGAACTTGCAGTTAAACTTTGCCACATTTTCTATTTTGGGGAAATGAATAAGTTACAAAGATTTTTGGAAATTTTTGTGAAATAAAAATATGCGACTGGGAATTAAAACTTTGATGACTTACTTTATTTAAAGTAGTCTTATGTTTCACTTGAGTGGTTTTCTTTTTAACCTCAGAAAACATGTGTTACAATTTTTTTTGGCAAAGTTTTATAATCGGTTTATGTCGACTTAAAAAATATTTCAATAATAGCCTCTGTTATTATTTATTTTTTGTTTATTTTTTTAATTCTCAATTGTTATAGAATTTGCAATTTAAATTAAGCCTTAAGCTGTCAATGGCTTTACATCAACGTGTATAAATTTTAGGTAAGCTCTTTTAAGTCATTGAAGATGTTTTGAATTATTATTCTTTGCTTTTTTTAATTTAATTTTTAATTTTTTTAAGAAAATTCATATTATCATTTGTTGAAACAAATATAAAGAAATTATAGAAAATAACTAAAAACAAGACTTCGGAATTTTAAATGCTTTCCTAATCGGTGGGTGCAAACCGATTTTGTCCATTGCTCTAAGTTTAATAGAAATATTGAGGTGTGTTGAGAAGAAAGTCAGGAATCGAATGCTACTAATTTTAAATGGAAGAAGTGAGTAATTTGATGGGAATATACCAACTTAAAATACTCGGATTGAGAACTGCATTTTTGTTAATTGAATAAAAGCACTTTCAAAATAGGAACATATTTGTATTTTTGTGGTTGAAGACAATTTTATCATTTCAAAAGAATTGGACTTCATCCCTGCGCTTTTGGTAAAAAATGTAGTTAAGTTTTACCGCGACAATTTTTTCAAAATAGTTCTTGATTGGGGGAAGGTACCTGAAGGTATGGTCTGAAGTAATAAATTTTCAAGCTATATATAAATTTTGTTAAAAAATTATGATGCACGAAATCTCATGAAATCATATGTTGTTTGAAATCAACGCATTCGGACTTACAAGCACGAGATATAGAAGCCATACTGCCGCACTTTTGGAAATTACATGTTCGACCTATTGGGAATATCCTAATGCGGTGGCTTCATTTAGAAAATGTACCTAAAGCCGTAGTTTTCAGAACACAAGTTTTTCGGTCAAACAATATTGCTACAAATTCTTTCTCCGCTATTAAAAAAATTGGCACAATTAAAAAAAAAGTGAAATGAATGAATAATGAATAACCAATAGCTGACAAAGCGGGCGGTGCCTTGTGGGAATTCCACATATAAATTTTGAGATAATTCTGTCAAAAATTGTAGCCACGATAGCCAAAATACTAATATCGGAGGGCACCATTATGTAGGTGCTATAAAAAATTGAGGACCTTTATTAACACTTTTCTATCAGAGACAGAGCTGACATTGCAAACTCCAATTTTGAGATAATTCTCTTTTTATAGAATTTGGCAAAGATCGTCCAAATACCGAGTAGTGGGAGTTCAGCTATATAGCAACAATTCCAAGACTTTTTTATAAGTTATTCGCAAGGATGTCTCTCATATACAGGTATATAGAAGATTTTCCATGGGTGGAAGAATTCTCACAGAATCTTATGATTGAAATACCCTAAAATTGTTTTTTACCCTTCCACAGGTCTTCTATATAAGCAGTTTTATCCGTCTTCACATTTCCTACAAATAAAAGACTTTTGCAGGTATTCCATAAATACGGGACCTTTCAAGGGTCCTTCATATAAAGAATGATATTTACGTATGTTTTATGATCAAAACATATTTTATGTGGAGAAGGTCCTTTAGAGGTCGTCTATGAGGATAAATATTTCTCGGACTTATATACATAGAAATCCTTCAGAACTTATAAAAATAATATGTCTCTGGATCTCAAAAAATCATCCATACATAAAAGGTTTTCAACACAGACACTTTAGGGCTAGGGGACTTCCCATAGGGGCTCTGTAGAATTTAAGCATTCACAGGTCTTATGTGGACACGCATGTCTATGGGTTTGTGAATGGAATCGGATTTTAATTTCATATTTTATAAGCTGTGTAGTAAAATATTTTTATACCCACCACTTTGGAAAGGAGGGTATATTAAATTCGGTTTGTAACATCCCTAAACATTCGTCGTAGATCCCATAAAGTTCATAATCAGCATAAGATTCTAAGTCGATTTAACGAAGTCGTCTGTCTATTGAAATCACGATACAGCCCACATTATTTGACGTAGACGTAGACATTTGGTATTTTGATAGTTTTTCCCACATTTTTTCGAGGATTTGTCTAAAATTGGTATTTGTGGGTCATAATGGGTTCTAGCTCCGGTAGCGAAACATTGTATGTATAGGTCCACGTTTTGCCCCATAGAATGGTACCTCACGATATTCGGTATTTTGATAATTTTTGCACATTTTTTTCGCGAATTTCTAAAAATTGGTATTTGTGGGTCATAATGGTTCTAGCTCCGGTTGTCAAAAATTGTATGTATAGGTCCCCGTTTTTATATAGTCCCCATATAACGGAACCTTCCGATATTCTGCATATTGCCACTTTTTTCATGGATTTGCCTAAAAATTGGTATTTGTAGGTCATTGTGGATTCTAGCAACTGTGGCGAAATATTGTATGTATAGGTCGACATTTTGTATAGCCCTCATAGAACGGTACCTTTCGATATTCGATTTTTGCCACATTTTTTTTACGAATTTGTCCAAAAATTGGTCTGTGTTGGTCACAATGACTTCTAGCTCGTGTTAGGAAAAATTTTATGTAGAGGTCCCCGTTTTGGTATAGTCCCCATATAAAGGTACCTCCCGATAATCGGTGTTTTAATGATTTTTGCCAAAGTTTTCGATGGATTTGTCTAAAAATTGGTATTTGTAGTTCATAATGGGTTCTAGCTCCGGTGGCAGAAAATTGAATATTTAGTTCCACGTTTACCTATAGCGCACATATAACGATATCCACCGATATTCGGTATTTTGATAATTCTAGTCATATTTACTCACATATTGTTTCAAATTTGGCATTTTAGAAGATTTGATAAATCTATAGTGATACCCGTTTTGGTATGGCCGTGTAACGGATCGTGCAACGGACTGACTTCTTTTTATACCCTACACCACAAGGTGGTCAGGGTATTATGTCTTTGTGCATTTGTTTGTTTATGCATGTCCGCCCGTCTGTCAATGTATTTTTGTGAACAAAGTACAGCTCGCATTTATTACCTGATCCAGATGAAATTTTACACAAATCATTTGTTTGGCCCAAGGACGAACGCTATTGAAATTCCAGATAATCGGTAAAAATTTAGATATAACTCCCGTATATATCTTCGTCCGATTTACTTTTTATTGTGCACCAAACGTGTAATATCAGTCCGAATAGTATGGAATTGAACAACAATATTTGTGCAAATATATCATATACAGCTCAGAACTACCTTTGCTAAATTTTATCGAGATCGGTTCAGATTTGGATATATCTCCCATATATAACTTCGTGTTATTGTGTTATTTTCTATCGTTTACTACTAATATGCTAATTGTACATTTTCACGGATTATGGTGAGAAATTCTCAAAACTGTGGACATTTTCTTTGGCCTCCATTTTTGCGTGCTTTTTTTGAGAGCCAAATTATATTCCTTTAAAATTACTACGCAAATAATATACATATTCTGTATATATGTCCCCCCTGCATCTCCAGCAAACCATTAAATACAAATTATTTTCCCAAACATTTTGATTTAAATTTTATTCACGCCTCAAACTTTAGACCATGTACGAGTGACGTTTAGCTTCTTTTAAATTTGTTACTTCCCCCCCCCACACACACACACACATACACACAACATGTATGTAATTCTTAACGATATTAAAACATTTTTGCTTACCGCGCACGTAGTCGACAAACATGTGTACATACAATAATATTTCGTGGTATACCTTCAGGAGATGTTTGCCGCTTTCTATTTGCATATTTTGTTTGGGTATGTGTATGGATGTGTTTGTCAAAGCTTACTTTATTTATTGGCCATAAAAATTGTATAAAATATAGAAGACAGCAACAAAAAACAAAAAATACTCCAACAAACATCTAAATAGATGTGTATGGGTTTTGGCCATGAGCATATGTAAACATACAACATATACACGCCCATGTTTTTTTTTCCTCAGCACATGTACCAAAATAAATAATACATAGAACAAATAGAGACACAAACACATTCCAACACACAAACACATATACACATATATAAAATACAGGATACGTGTACTGTTTTAAAGTATTTAAGAAACACAATGTGAAGGACCACAAGAAAAATGCGGGGTGGGGGGAGAATGGAATAAACAAGAACACTTTGTGTTGAGAGAAGCTGCTAACCACTGGTAGCACTCGAATAAAATAAACAACAGAATTTTCCATAAAATGTGGGAAGAGCGGCCCTAATTCATAAACACGTGTGTTTGTATAGCCGAGCGTAGCACTTTTATGAACATTATAATTCAATAAATTTATATTTTTTATTTTTTTTTATCCTCCAGCAGCATTTTATTCATACATACATTCTGATAAACAGACGCCCATTCAAACACAAAAATTCTCCAACAGGCACATCTATGCAAATGTGGGCCATGTGAAGTGGCTCAAAGCCGCAAAATGACATTGTTATAATACTATTTTATTGTGTCTAGCCACCAACAAGAGCGCAAAAGATAAGAGATTAAAACAAGAACGTCAATTTAGGTATTAATTTATTTATGATGATGTTAATGTTGATTGGCAAAATAGGCAAATAAACAATAACTACGCATCGAACATCACTACGCAATCTGACCATGGTAATTGTGTGGAAATTACTATTATCGAATAATTACACATTATGAGAAAATTGGACATCACATATTTTAATTATGAAAAAAATGTTAGGTAGATATGCCTATTTGTTAATAACGATTATATACAGGGTGAGATAAAAAACTGCAACAAAGTCAAAAGCCACAATTTTAACATTTTTTTTTTAAATTTTATTGAATGAAAACAAAATACAGGGTTAACCATATTCGACGGACCCATGACTCTTTGGGCCCATTCCAATCGACGAGGCTTGTCCGCAGGCAACATTCTTTGCCTCAATTGAATTTTGTACGGGAACAAATGCAAATCAATGGGAATAATCCGTTGTAAAGTGGACCGAGCCATGCTCAACTGCTGAGAACGGTGTTTTTGGGATGTTCTTGGGGACCTCTTAACACTGGCTCGTACGGCAGCGATATTCTCGGCCGATCGCCTTGGTCGACTTTTATATGGCCTCTTCGGGTTAGAAAAAGCCTTACCAGTCGAAAATTTTTCGTATAAACGCTTAATGGTGTTCTTAGAAGGCGCACTTCTCACATTTTTTAATGTTTAAAAGCACGTTGAGTTTTCACAATTGACTTCTTGTAAATTTCAACTATTTCAGAGCGCTCGCGTGTCGTGTATTGGTTCATGGTAAAAATCTGCTTGGACTGATGCTTCAAACGCGGTATGTCATTAAGCGATGTGATATCTCTGTCAAAAGTTATGGCGTTGCCAGATGGGTCCGTCGAATATGGGCAACCCTGTATATCGGAAATAGCATCAAATTTTAGAATAAGTTTAGATTTGTTCGAATTGGTAACCTTTGGCACGAATTATGGCCTTCAAACGGCCAATGAAACCGTCACACGCTGCCCGAATGTTGCTCTACGGTATTTTGGCCCGGTCCCTGCGAAGCACTTGCTTGAGATGATCGAAACTTTGTTATTTTTTAGTGCCAACCTTGCTTTCCAAAATACTCCAGAGACAATAGTCCATCGGATTGGCATCCGGAGATTTCGGTGGCCATTGTGCGCTGAAAATGAAGCGAGGAACCTCATTTTGTAACCATTCTTGGGTGGCGCGTGCTGAGTGCGATTGTGTTGAGTCATGTTGGAATGTCCAAGGTCCGCAGTCTGTTGAAGTGTCCAAGGTCTGCAGTTTGCGTGACCAAGGCTTTAATATACCCTCCAAAATATTTTCACGATAATATTCGGCATTTATACTGATGCCACGGTCGATTAATACAAGCGGAAAGCGACAATCGGCTGTTATAGCGGCCAACACCATCACCATGGCCGGCGCTTGAGTCCTGGTCGCGAACCGAAGGTGCACATTTTCAGCTGACCTCTTAGGCAAATACACTTATTTGGAACAAAACACTAAAGTCGACCTTATCAATATCTGCCTTCAGAAAACTTTTTTTTTTTCATTTTTTAAAATCAGCTAAAATCTGATGATCTTATCCGATAAGTTCTTAGTTGAAGGTTCTTAGGAAGGAAGTTGAATAAGGATTTTTGTGAAAAATGTGATTCGAATTCACACGTACATGATCGAAAAAAAGTTAAATAGTATCGCCCGGGTTTTCCGACAGATGTATACCCCCAGCCTAGAGATATGATTATTCAAATTGCTGACCCTTTATGGGGGAGATTCCGAAGCAGTTGGCCAACATTGACCAATTCGTATCAGACCCAAAACTGATATAAATTTTACAACGTGCCAGATTTGGACTATACCGACTGCTTCCTTTACTTTACATAAGATATGTGTAATTTTTTGAAAAATTTGGAAATATGCGGGAGTTACCAAATATAGCAGCTCCTGGTATTCTATTTGAATACTCAATATAATACAGATAAAAATATTTGTATGTGCAAAATAGGAAATCGATCATTTACAGGGTGAGATGAAAAAACTGCAAGCAACTTCAGACTGCTGTCATTTCTAAGCCATTCGTCCGACAGCTGTTAAAATTATTAACAGCTCATTGTATTGTTTACAAGCGTACAAAAGCATTTTGGTGAGAATTTTCCAGAAGAAAAGTTATTCGTGATGGAATTCAAACGTGATAATGTGATTTCTTTATATATGGCTAGAAAACCACAAGTGGTTATCGTTAGAGAACTCCAGCATTTAAATGTGAATAAATCTTTTGTGTCTCATACCATCGCTCGTTATGGTGATACTGGTAGCGTAGCCCGACGTCAAGGAAGTGGACGGAAAAAAAGAGCAACATCAGCAGAAATGGTTCAAAAAGTAAAGAAGCGACTTGATCGAAACCCGCGTAGCAGTGGCCGAACAATGGCTAGTGAGCTGAATATATCGCAATATTTCATTGGGCAAATATTGAAAAATGAGCTCGGGGTAAAGCCATTGAAATTCCCAAAAGTGCAAGAATTTACACCGCAACAGAAAGAAAGAGATCTAAGAGCTCAGAAGAGCTAAAGAGCTGCCGAAAGTGGTGAACTACCGAATTTGGGTTTCTCCGATGAGAATACACGCGTTATCCAGCAGTTTGTAAACAAACAAAATTATCGTGTTTTCTGTTAAAGAGGTCACCTGAAAATGTGCACCTTGGTTGGCCACCAGAACTCAAGAGCCGGCCATAGTGATGGTATGGGCCGCCATAACAGACGATGGTCGCTCTCCACACATATAAATGGACCGTGGCATCAGAATAAACGTCGAATATTCTGGAGGGTTTATTAAAGCCTTGGGCACGCAAACATTTTAGCCGTCTACCGTGACATTCGAACAGGGCTCAGCACCATCGCACTTAGCACGCGCCACCCAAGAATGGTTACAAAATGAGGTTCCTCACTTCATTTCCAGCTCACAATGGCCACCAAAATTTCCGGATATCAATCCGTTGGACTATTTTTTCTGGAGTAATTTGGAAAGCAAACATATCAAAGTGTCGATCACCTCAAGCAAGCGCTTCGCCGGAAATGGGCAAAAATACCGCAGAGCATCATTCGGGCAGCGTGTGACGGTTTCATTGGCCGTTTGAAGACCAAAGGTGACCAATTCGAACAAATCTAAATTTATTCTAAAATTTGATTCTTTTTCCGACATTTTTTGCTTTCATTCAATATTTAAAAAAAAAATTCAAAATTGTGTCGTTTGATTTTGTTGCAGTTTTTTTATCTTACCTGTATTTGTTGTTGAGCTTTGAAATTTGTCGTAATAATTTCTACTGTGTCTCGGATGTTTCTTTGTGAAAATGATATCACCCGATATTCAATATTTTGATTAGCTTAGCCTCATTTTTCACGGAATTGTTCCAAATTTGGTATTAAGAGTTTGTGACGAGTTCTAACTCTGGTTGTAGAACATTGTCTGTATAGGTCTACATTATACTATAGTACCCATATAACAGGACTGATGGGGGAACAAATTAAAAGTTCGGTCTGGCCGAACTTAATTTCTATACCCTCAGCCTCATGGCTACAGGATGGAATATATCATTGATACTGCCAAAAGTGATTCATGGAAATAACGGTTTAAGACCCCAGGTCTCTTTGAACCAAATCCGTTTCAGTGCATTTGGAGTCGATCCAACATATATTTGTCTGACTGGCTTGTACGCACATTAACTCTCAAAGGGGGAATCCGATTTGATTTAAAGTTGGTACATCGTAATATTGCTACTAAACTTAGTTGGAGTTAGGAGATGGGCAATATCGGTTCACTCCATCTGGTACCTCCCATGTATGGACAATATCAGCCTGCACCTTTTAGTACCTCCCTCGCAAAGGATTAACATTTGAGTAATGTCAACGCTTATAAGATGCGAAATGAGAGTCCAATTATCTGCAAATATCGAATATCTCAATATTTCTAATAACCCTAGGTCTTGCATAAAGATGGAATAGGCTGGACCACCATTTTTGGTACCTCCCCCAAAAAGACTCAGAATTTTGAATAATTTTATCTCTAATAAAACACGAAATTATGATCCGATTCTTTTCAAATTTCACATATCCCAACATTTTTTTAACACAAAATCTGGTGTAATTATGGGATATATTGGTTCACACCTTCTGGTACCTCCTCCGGGAAGATTTCAACATTTTCAATCGGAATTCGGATTCGGAATCGGAGAATCGGATTCTTTCCAATAGTTCACACGTTCCAATATTTATACTAACGAAAGATCTGACGTGAAGAGGGGATACATCATTCTTGTACCTCACAACCCCCCTCCCCCTGGGTCAAAATTTGCAATAACTTCCGAAACAAGTCAGCGATTCTTTCCAACTTGACATATCCGAATATTTCTCTCAGCTAGAGATCTGATGTGAATATAGAATTATCGGCCCACTCCTTTTGGTACCTCCCACCAACAGAGGTTACGATTTTGATCAAAAATTATGCGCACAAAATTGGAAATAAATATTAAATTCTCTTTCAATTTTGCACATCCCAATATTTTTTATCAGTATTAGATGGAATGAAATAATTCGGTCCACTATATCTGGTACCTCACACACATTTCAGCACTATATTATAAGATATCTCATATAGAGTGAAGGTATTAGTCGATTTAGTAAAATTTATATTAGAATTATGCCAATATTTGACCCACTTCGTCGGATAATATAGACCTACTACTTTGGTACCTTCCCCAGGGAGATCCATTTATAGCCTCTTATTCCCTTCCATTACCAAATATCCAATGGTGACATTGCCTTTTTATCCCCATTCTAATTCTTTTATTTTCTGATTTTTAATTATCCTTTTTCCTTGCCATCTATTAGTTGTCAGATTTCCGCACTACTTGCAACTTTATTTTCACAATAAATTTTATGACAAAATAGTCCTTTAATATTTTACCATTTTTTTTTTCATTTGCCTTAAACTCCCCATTTTCATTTATTGCTGTGAGTCACTGTGCGGATTTCCTGCAGCAGAATTATCACTCTCTCTCTCTCCCCCTGTCTTTTAAATAGCATCCCTTTAGATTTCATCCTCTTTATCAAGATGTATATCTACTGGTGTTATTGCTGCTGGTATGCTTAAGAATAAGGGCAAATATTTGAATATATGACACCCAAGGGGTTATCGTCTTACACTGTCATATTTGTCAGAATATAAAAAAACAGCAGAACGAAAGGATTCAAAAAAAAAAAGCAAGAAACACAAGCACAGATAAATGCAATAACAAAAACAACATCAGACCATTACCATTCATTCCGGCAGCTTGAAGCGAACTATAAAAATCTATAAAGGGAGAGAGGGCGCGAAATGGAACCCGAGAAAAATACACCATCCCATAATAAATGTTATGGAGTGAATTTATTTTTATAACATAATCAACTTAAGCAGCATCGCCATCCTCATCATTATTATCATCTGCATAATTTTGATTATCTGCATGACGATGAGTATCGGACGAGCATCGTTGTTATCTTTTGCCAGCAGCCAGCCAACATATACCACAGACATATACAAACACACTCACACATGTTTACAATGCAATCAAACATACGCCAGCATCAACAGCATCCGAACTGCAGTCTGTCAATATTGTTAAGAGCAGCTATTAAATGTCCTTTATAATGTCCAAGAGTGTCATTCGGTTATCATTCCATGCACACACACACATACATTCACAGCTCTGCTGGTATTATGTGCTTTTTATACCCTACACCACAAGGTGGTCAGGGTATTATGTCTTTGTGCATTTGTTTGTAACAGGCAGAAGGAAACGAGATAGACCCATAGTTCTGATGATCTGCATAGAATCACATTCTGAGTCGATTTATGCATGTCCGTCCGTCCGTCTGTCCGTCTGTCCATGTATTTTTGTAAACAAAGTACAGGTCGCATTTATTGCCCGATCCAGATGAAATTTTGCAAAGATCTTTTGTTTGGCCCAAGGAAGAACCCTATTGAAATCGGAGATAATCGGTCAAAATTTAGATATAGCTCCCATATATATCTTCGTCCGATTTGCCTTTTATTGTGCACCAAACGTGTAATATCAGCCCGAATTGTATGGAATTTTGCATATATACCCAAATTATATGTATGAAAATATGTATGCCAAATTTGATCGAAATCGGTTCAGATATAGGTATAGCTCCCATATATATTGTTCATCCGATTTGTTATTTTTGTCTACCGCCGCCGTAATATGCACTATGCAACAACAATATTTGGGGAAATATATCAAATACAGCTCAGAAATACATTTGAAAAATTTTATCGAGATCGGTTCAGATTTGGATATAGCTCCCATATATAACTTCGTCCGATTTACTTTTTATTGTGCACCAAACGTCTAATATTTGTCCAAATGGGATGGAATTTGGCACTTACGACCGAATTGAGTCTAGAAGCTGGTATTTCCAATTTGGTGAAGATCGGTTCAGATATAACTATAGCTTCCATATATATTATTCATCCGATTTGTTATATTTGTTACCCACAAACGTAATATGCACTCCGTAACAACGATATATCAAATACAACTCAGAAATATCTTTGCCAAATTTTATCGAGATCGGTTCAGATTTGGATATAGCTCCCATATATATCTTTATCCGATTTCAAATTAATTGTGCACCAAATGGGCAATACAATTACGAATTTGAAAGATACAAATGCTTCGGCATATTTAGTCCTTTGAACTTTTAATTATAATTATAATCATAGCGTATATGAATTCTCCCATAAAAATTTTTAATTGTTATGTGGAGCTCTACTTAATTATCAAAGTGGTGTAGGGTATCATAAAGTCGGCCCCGCCCGACTTTAAGACTTTCTTTACTGGTTTTGTTTTTGCTTTTCTGGGTTGTGTGGCTGGGTGTTGGGCCATAAGCTTCATAAACAGGCAGACACACCCAAACATTTAACACGAATTGCTTGTCTTTGGTCCTTGTAAATGTGTATCAGTTTTCAAAAGTTCCAATTCTCTCTTTCTCTCTGTTTTTCCTGCAAAAAAATAAAAAAATTGATCTCAATTAAAAAGTTCGAATGAATTCCCATTTTATTATATCTATTTACATCACAGACCATTATAAATTATTCTATGAAACTATTGTTGTTCTTGGCATTGTTGTTGTCAACTAAGCAACATGAGTTTTTTTCCTGAATGTCTTTTTGTGGAGGTGAATGAGTGTGTGTGTGCGTGCGGATGACAGGAATTTATTCTCGGAAAATATTTAATCTTCCTTTTTTGTTGTTCTTCTTGACTATTTTTAATAAGAAAACTTTGTGAAAATACAGGAAATTAGAAGAATACATAGCTGAAGAGCTTAGTTTGGCAAGTACTGTTCGGGAGTGGGGACTTTAAAATATTTACACATTCTTAAATAATTAAATGCTGATGTTATCCGCATTCTTCTTTTTTTTCAGATACACTGAGTGCGGAATGTAAAGTGAATAAGCCCGGGATTAAGGTAAGTTGAAATTGTGGAAAGTTTGCAAGGAGTAGGTGTGGGATTTTAAATAAGGAAAGTTGGAAGTAGATGTTACTTGTATTTAAGAAAATTATGCAAAACAGACGATTTTTTATTATTTTTTTTTTCTAAAACTGACTGAGAGGCAAGTTGCCGAAATTTTGTGAGAATCGATTCCCATTTACGAAACTTGCCATTAATTTGCTTTGTCACAATTTGTAGCTAAAAGAGAACAACGAAATATGTAGCGATTTCCAATCGAACAATCAGATTCATATTTGACATTTTCAAAGAATGAAGGTTATTCAAAACGTTGGCTCTTTATGGGGGTGTGAACCGATGTTGTCCACTTTCCCCACCTGACCTTTTACTGATGCAAGTTAAAGTTTGAACATTATCGCATGATCCGTTCTTATTCTATGAAGTTAATTATTTTCTGTACCTTTTGAAGGGGATGTACCAGAAGGAGTTGACCAGTATCGTCCATCTCCAAACTCGATCTAAATTTGATAATAATATTACGATGTATTAAGTTTAAATGACATCGGACATTCTCTTAGAGAGTTATCGTACGCACCAGCCAGATGAGCAAATATGAATATATTTTACAATAAAAAAATATGAATTTCTTATTATTCTTGTTTTATTATATCCTTAGCCCGCATCCTTAGACTAAGGAGGGGACATATCATTTAACAGGGTAAACATGGAAGAATGTGTGACTGATTGGTGTTCGCGATAACTTTGTAAATGAGTATCTGATTCGGTTCAAACTTGACACATCCTAATATTTGTATCAAACATAGATTAAGCTCCAAGATGGGTAATACAGGTATACTCTTTTCCCTTCTTGCACCTCTATAAATGTTAAAAATTGACAAAAATGTTAAAAATATATATTTCACAGAGAGAAAAGAGAAAAAGAGATTACGTTCAAACATGGTATTTTCCAATATTTCTATTAGGCCTAGGTTAGGGGGTGAAGATCGGCCCACTTCTTGTGGTATATCCTACATAAAGGTTCAAAAAGTTTAATAATCATAAAAAACAATAAAATATGAAATAAATCAAAGTTTTTCTTAAAAATTTGGACATTTAAATACTTCTATTTGAGCTAGATCTAGAGAAAAATTCCAAGCATTGAAATCACTTCATTACTTCAGACTAAGGCCTGGTCCGATAATGAATAAAATGGATTTAGTCCTTTTTAAATATTGATACCCTACACTACATAGTGGTAAGGGTATTATGTCCTTGTGAATTTGCTTGTAACATGGAAAATGTACTTTTGTGAAATAATTGTAGGCCGCATTTATTATCCGAATTAGATGAATTTTCCAACCAAAATTTTTTTGATCCAAGGACGAAGCCTATTGAAATTGGTGAGAATTGGTTCAAATTAAGATATAGCTCCCATATAAATCTTCAACCGATTTCGGGTTATTTGTGCACCAAATGGCCAATATCAGTCGAAATGACCTGCATTTTGGCACATTCGACCGAATTCAGTCTGGAAGTAGCACATAAAATTTGGTGAAAATCGGTTCAGATAGAGTTATAGCTCCCATATATATGTTTCATTCGATTTGGTGTTCGTAATATGCACTCTACAGGAATGATTTTTGGTATCAGATATCAGATACAGCGCAGAAATAAGTGCCTAAAGTGTTGTGAAGATCGATTCAGATTTGGATATAGCTTCTATATATGTCTTTATCCGATTTCAGTTTTATTGTGAACCAACTTTTACCGTTATTGCTCACCATATATGTAATATCAACCAAAACTGGATAGATTTTTTTCATATTCAACCGATTTTTTCAATTTGACGAATCTCGGTCCGGTATACAGGGTGAGATGAAAAACTGCAACAAAGTCAAACGCCAAAATTTTTATTTATTTTTTTTAATTTTAATGATGAGAGCAAAAATGTCGGAAATAAATTTTAGAATAAGTTAAGATTTGTTCGAATTGGTCACCTTTGGCACGAATTATCGCCTTCATAAAATGAAATGACACACGCTGCCCGAACGTGGCTCTGCGGTATTTTGGGTCATTCCCGGCGAAGCGCTTGCTTGAGGTGATCGACACTTTGGTATTTTTTAGTACCAACCTTGCTTTTCAAAATACTCCAGACACAATAGTCCAACGGACAGCTATCCGGAGATTTTGGTGGCCATTGAGCGCTCGAAGTGAAGCAGGTAACCTCTTTTTGTAACCATTCTTGGGTGGTGCTGAGTGCGATGGTGACGAGTCCTGTTGGATTGTCCAAGGTCTGCGGCCAAAATGTTTACGTGCCCAAGGCTTTAATTCACATACCCGAATATTTTCGCAATAATATTCGGCATTTATTCTGATGCCACGGTCGAGTAATATGAGCGGAGAGCGACCATCGGCTGTTATGGCGACCCAAACCATCACCATGACTGGCGCTAAAGTTCTGGTGGCCAATCGAAGGTGCGCATTTTCAGCTGACCTCTTTGACAAGTAAACACGATAATTTTGTTTGTTTACAAACTACTAGACAACGAATGTTATCTCATTGGAGAACCAAACCAAATCAATTTCGACAGTTCACAGCTTTCGGTCAAGCGAAGCAACTCTTTAGCTCTTTTGAGTCTATTTTCTTTCTGTTGCGGTGTAAGTTCTTGCACTTTTTGAAATTTCAATGGCTTTACCTCGAGCTCATGTTTCAATGTTTACCGAATGAAATATTGCGATATGTTCAGCCTACGAGCCATATTTCGGCCAATGCGACGCGGGTTTCGATCAAGTCTTTTTTTACTTTTCGAACCATTTCCGCTGATGTTGCTGATTTCTTCCGTCCACTTCCTTGACGTCGGGCTACGCTACCAGTATCGCATTTAAGTGCTGGAGTGCTTTAACGATAACCACTTGTGGATTTCCAGTCAAATATAAAGAAATCACACTATCACGCTTGAATTTCATCACGAATACCTTTTTTTTTGTAAAATTCTCACCAAAATGCTTTTGTACCCTTTTAAACAATATAATGACCTGTCAGTGGAATAATTTTAACAGCTGTCGGACGAGTGGCTAAGAAATGACAGCAGTCTGAATTTGGTTGCAGTTTTTTCATCTCATCCTGTATATTCTGGATTGGTATGGTATTTTCATTTTTTTTATTTTCATATTTTTCGACATGGTTTACCGGAGTTATTTCAAATTTTATATTTAAAATCCGTAATGGGTACTACAGCCTATGACAAAAAAAATTGTATGTAGGTTCACGTTTTCGTATATTCCCATATAGGGGTACCTCCCGATACTCGCTATTTTTATAATTTGTGCGTCATTATTCGCTGGAATTGTAACAAATTTCGTATTTAAAGTTCGTATTTTAGTTCACGTTTTCGTATATCCTCCGTATAACGGTACATCCATATATTCGGTATTTTGATGATTTTAGCGACATTATTCACCGAAATTTTTTCAAATTTGGTATTTGAAGTTCGTAATGGATACTATAGCTTTTGTCGATGATTAGAAATTGTTGATGTAGAAAAATATCTTATTGTGTTATTTTTTTTCTCCCGGTTCCTGAACCGAATGAAGAAGGGGATATGGAAATCGAAGGATGAAATATTCGACAAATAATCCTCATTTCTTGTGATTGCGGATTTTTTATCTCAAAAATAACATACACATAATGTCCACGTAGATGAATAGATTTCATGAAGCACTTCAGGGTCACAAGCAAGAAATTCATCACGCTACAGCTCGCTACAAGTTTGACTCCAACCGGAATTTTTATATCTCAGACTTTGACTCGGATTTGGTGTATAATTGTATATTTTTCAAAGATATTTTATTATTTATATAATCGTTGATTTCTTAAAAGTAGTTTTCTGTCTAAGATTCGTTGATTTTTTTTGTTAAATAGTTGTGAAAATTTCTAAAAAATGCTTTTCAATGTTATCCTCTCCAAGAATTATGACATTAAAAAAAAAATATATATTTAAATATTTCTACTTTAAGAATTGTGAATTTTAATTCTAAGGGAATTTTAATTCTAGTGAATTTGTTTAAAAATTTGTCAATATTTTTCGGTCTAAGATTCATATATTTTTTAATAATAATTTCCAATATTTTTTCTTCAATAAAATTATGACATTTTTAAAAAATACAATAGTTTTTTGTCGTAGATTTTTACAAAAAGACTTTTCAATGGTTTCATGTTCAAGAACCAGGGATTTTTATATCCTACAACATAACTTTTTCAGACTGACTAGCATTTTGTGTTACTTACATAGATATATCGATCTATAACAGTATTTTAATCCTTTATCGAAGACCCCCCATTGAATACAAAATTCGATGTAAACCTTTTCCAAATTTAATATACAAAGATATGAACTTAGAATTATTCGATATGAAAATGGCTCCCACATCTTGGTATAAATATGTGATGGCTTTTAAATATTCACGAAACTCGTTATCCTAATAGCTTCTTCGTTGATCATAATAATTTCCGTTTAGAATATATGATGTACTCATCATATACGCAAACATATTTTTATATGTGTTGGATACAAAATGCACAACTCCATGGCATTAATTTAATCCAGAAAGTTGTGCCCTTTAGTACCCTCCTAAAAAAATAAATATTTTATTACCTCTTGAAATTAACACATACCAACGATTGAGTGCTAAATTTGTTCGTGATTAAAATATGAATACGAAAAGTTACTCCTCCACCTCCTCTTCCTTTGTACGAAGTAAGTACAGCAAAATTTATATACTTTGCTATTCATTTGTTATTAACCAAAGTAATTTCCTCATAATTTTTGTGGCTTTTCCACTTCAGTGGGGTTTTAGTTTCTCGATGTCTGTCCAATTTATTAGCCACCCTGCCCATTGGCCACCATAAAAGACGACGTTGATGACAATGATTATGTGGATTATGTGGCCTCTATATTTTTCCAATACACAAACATATGAATAAAGGCACACACACACACATATGTATTTATATATGTGTACAAGTATGTATTTTATGTAGAGGCCGTAAAAAGTAACAAAAGAAAGCTGAAATATATATGTACAATAAAAGCCCACTTTTCAAAAAATAAGTTAGAACCAAGGCATGTTACAGGAAACCGGCGACTTCACAAAGCGTATTAAAGTAATAAATTGTCGCTAAAACTAATTTTATGGTACGCTTCATTTCAACTCCTTTTCCTATTTTATGTTTTCTCTTTCCCACCTCTCATCATATGCCATGTGTAATGTAAAGTAGGTGTGTGTGTGTGCAAATGGAAAGGAAGTAGAAACATTTGCACGCTCTAACGTTTGCCAAATAATGACATTAATGTGGCTTAGAATTTCTAATAGGCAAAAGTAATGCTTAATGTTTTTCAGGTCTTGAATATAATTGTATTGAAACACTCAGCGCCGAATTTTAAAGCTATACAGTTGGAGTAAATTATATTTTACGGGTCTTTTATAAATGTAATTTTCAAAAATTAAGGAATATAGTGGAACCTCAGCCATATGGCTAGAGAGGATATATATCATATGATATAGCCAAAAGGTACCTCAGCGAAATAACTGTTTTTAGACCCTAGGTCCCTTTTGAACCAAATATTTTTCAGGACATTTGGAGTCGATGCAACGATGTGCGTCCGTCCGACTATTTGGCTGGTGCCCGCAATAACTCTCAAAGGGAGTATTCGATTTGGTTCAAACTTGGTACATTGTAATATTATTTTCATATTTAGATCGAATTCAGAGATGGACAATATCAGTCCACTCCTTCTGGTACCTGCCAAAAAAGGTCAAAATTTTCAAAAAAAAAAAAAAAAAAAAAAAAAAAAAACACACACACAATGTTTTACTGCACAGAAAGAAAAGGACAATCCGATTTTGCTCCAACTTTGCAAATCCTAATACTTGGATCAGTGCTATGTCAGGTGTGAAAATAGACAATATCGGTACACTCCATTAGAGTAAACTTTTGAATAATAAGGGTAAAATTTTTGAATAATCTTAACTTTATATAAAATCTGATGGAAGATTCCGATTGTCTTCAAATTGCACACATCACAATATTTTTATTAACCCAAGGTCTAGTGTGAAGATGGAACATATCGGTCAATATTTTGAATGTCCATGAAGCTCATAAAACGCAAAACTAACATCCGATTCCATTCAGACTTGGCACACCTATCAACACAGGATCTGTTATAAAGATGGTAGAGATCGTACCATTCCTTCTGGTACATCCTCTACAAGGGCTTGAAGTTTTGAACAATCAAAACGATTACAAAGTCCGAAATAAGTGTTCGATTCTCTTCATATTTCATACATCCAATTATTTCTACTAACACTAGATCCGCTGTGACGATGGGATATGTTTGTCCACTCCTCCTGGTACTTCCCTCACAAAGAGACAAAATTCTCAATACCCATGAAGCTTATAAAACGTGAAATTAATATCCTATTCTATTTAGACTGGGTACATCTAAATATATCCATCAACACATGATCTGTTAAAAAGATGGTAGAGGTCGGCCCAATTCTTCTGGTACCACCCCCCACAAAGGGTCAAAGTTTAAATAAGCATCCACTTTTCTTCATATTTTACACAAATTCCATTCTGATCCCATTCAGACTTGTATAATTCTAATATTTCTATCAACACAAGATCTGTTATAAAGATGGTAGAGATCGGATAATTCCTTCTGGTTCCTCCCCCACAAAGGGTCAAAGTATTGAATAATCAAAACTAAATATAAAATCCGAAATAAGTATCCGGCTCGCTCCATATTTCCCACATCCCATTATGTGTACTAACACAAAATCTGGTAAATCCCCCACAAAAGCGTCAAAATTTTCAGTATCCATGCAGCTCATAAAACGCAAAATGTACATCCGACTTCATTCGGACTTTGCACATCTCGATATTTCCATCAACACAAGATCTGTTCTGAAGATGGTAGAGATCGGGTCATTCCTTCTGGTACCTCCCCCACAAAGGGTCAAATTTTTGAATAATCAAAACAATTATAAAATCGGAAATAAGCATCAGGTTTGCTTCGTATTTCACACATTCCAATATTTGCTCTAACGCAAGTTCTTCTATGAAGATGGGATATATCGGTCAAATCCTTTTGCTACCTACCCCACCAAAGGGTCAACATTTTCAATATCCCTGCAGCTCATAAAATGCAAAATTAACATCCGATTTCATTTCAATCAGACTTGACACATCCCAAAATTTCTATCAACTCAATATTATCTATGAGGATGATAGAGAGCGGACGATTCCTTTTTGTACCTCCCCCACAAGGCACAAGGGGTCAAAGTTTTGAATAAACAAAACAATTATAAAATCCAAAAAAAAAAAAAAAAAAACATCTGGTTCGCTTCATATTTCACACATCCCACTTCTAACACAAAATCTGCTGTGGAGGTGTCAGTTCACTCCTTCTGGTACCTGCACCACAGGGGGTCAAAATTTTGAATATCCATGAAGGTCATATAAACGAAATCAAAAAACTGATTCCATTCAGACTCGGGACATCTTAATTTTTCCATCAATACAAGATATATTAAAAAAGGTAGAGACCGGACCTGCTACCTCTCCCATAAAGGGTCAACGTTTTGAATAGTCAAAACAAATGTAAAATCCGGAATAAGCGTTGGATTCTCTTCATATTTCACGTTTCCTATTTTTTTTACTAACACAAGATCTGCTGTGAAGATGGAATATATCGGTAACTTTCGGGTACCTCCCTCATAAAGGGTCAAAATTTTGAATATCTCTGAAGTTCATAAAACGCGAAATTAACATCAGATTCCATTCAGACTCAATATTGCCATTAACACAAGATAGGTTTAAAAAATGGTAGAGATCAGACCATTTCTGCTGGTACCTCCCACACATAGGGTTCAAGATTAAAAAAAAAAAACAAAACACTTAAAGAAAACGAAATAAATATCCAACTCTCTTTAAATTTCGCACACACAAATATTTTTGCTAACACAAGATCTGTTGTGAAGATGATATATATCTGCGAAACTCTTCTGGTACCTCACCCATTAAGGGTCACAATTTTTAATACGTTTATCTGTCATAAATAAATATTTCTCTCAACCAGAAACCTGAGATAAATATTGAATTTTCCGGAGTTTATAATTTCGGATAAAATTAGATAAAAATGTTAGATTATGTTTTGTAATTTTGCCCTTTCCAATATTTTTTTCCGCATTAAGTGAAGTATACAAATAGAGTACTTTGGTCAACTATATGTGGTACCTCACGCACATTTTAATATTTTCTAAAAATGATCACATATCTGATATAAAGTGAAGGAAGTAACCAATATAGGCCAAACTTGGAAATATTTATATCATGTTTATTTAAGTCTGATATGAAGTGGACAATATTCACACATTCCTTCGGAACCTACTCCATAAAGGGTCAACAATTTGAATAATCCTAATAGAAGTCAAAATGTATTTAAATAATCAACCATTTGGCTAAGGGTTTACATCTGTCGGCAAAACCGACTGAACCTCCAAAGGTTTATACACAGTTCTTCTTTTTTTTAGTTCTACATTCATGACCTACTAAATTTTTAGGAAAAAAAAAATTATTTTGCTAGGATTCATGACCTACTGATTTTTTTTGGAAAAATATATTTTTGTCCGCAAATGGCCAGGATATATTAAATCGACTGATACTTTATAACTTGTTATGTATATCTCAAATCCCTCCATGGATTTTTTCCCAGTGTGCATAAGAAAATCTAATATTCCCCCTAACTGGGTAAAAAATTGTAGGCAAACATTTTCTGGTCTGGTGTTTGTTTATGCGTTTTGGCCACAAGATTGATGTTCTGTCTAAGACTCGCTCACTGCCACAACAGCGTACAACAGCTATGCGTGCGTGTACTGAACATATTTCACACAGCACAGAGAAAGAGGAAAAAAATAAAGAAAAAATCACTGGTTTCCTTTTTTCCATAACGGAAACGGAAACTTGTGGTAAAAGCTTCACGCCATTTCTTGGCATTACTGACTGGGTGCAAACTTTCATTCATTCTGTTCTGGCCCGGCCCAGCCCAGGCGTATAAGGACAAATCAAATTGTACAATCGTCAAAAGCTGTAACAACACTGTCGTCGGAGGCAACGCCAACGCCAACACCAACGACCACAGCAACAATATAAACTATAAAAAAGAGGAAATTATTTTCAACACTTCGAAATATTGCTAGAGCATGATCGTTATTGTTCTCGACATTGTTGTCATCAGGGTGTATGTTGTTGTTTTTTTTTGCCTAGGAACCTCCTTGTGTTCTTTACTGGTTTTAGCATTTCAATTTGTCATTTGTGGTTAATTGCAGGAGGCCATGCTCTCACCCCGCACTCTTTTCCTTTTCCTCACCATAGCAATGGACTAAATTGATTTTTGCCTAGCAATCGCAAACAATTTTTTGCCAGTGTTAGGGGGTATGCCGACAGACGTCTAAAGTGTTTCTGTGGTAATTTACTAACGTTTAAGGCAATTTATTTTAAAAAAAGTTTTTAAGACTTTATATTTAGCATTGCGTTGAAGTTTAAAACGAAGTGAAAATACTTTAAAGAGAATTAAATCCTTTAGAAACTACTGTAAATTTTATATTAGGAATTTAAGAAATATGTATACCTCAGCCATATGACCAAATAGCATATACAGTGTGAGATAAGAACAGTAACAAAGTAAAATGCCATTATTTTTACATTTTTTTAATTTTATTGAATGAAAGCAAAAAATTTCGGAAATAGCATCAAATTATCCTAAAAGTTTAGATTTGTTGGATTTGGTCATCTTTGGCACGAATTATGGCCTTTAAACGGCCAATTAAACCGTCACACGCTGCCCGCATGTTGTTCTGCGGTATTTTGGCCCATTCCCGGCGAAGCGCTTGCTTGAGGTGATCGACACTTTGGTATTTTTTAGTGCCTTGCTTTCCAATATACTCCAGACACAATAGTCCAACGGATTGGTATCCGGAGATTTTGGTGGCCATAGTGCGCTGGAAATGAAGCGAGGAACCTCATTTTGTAACCATTCTTGGGTGGCGCGTGCTGAGTTCTGTTGGAATGTCCAAGGTCTGCGGCCAAAATGTTTGCGTGCCCAAAGCTTTAATGCACCATCCAGAATATTTTCGCGATAACATTCGCCACGGTCGATTTATACGAGCGGATAGCGACCATCGGCTGTTATGGCGGCCCACACCATCACCATGGCCGGCGCTTGAGTTCTGGTGGCCAACCGAAGGTGCACATATACAGCTGACCTCTTTGGCAAGTAATCACGAAAACGAATGTTTTCTCATCGATGAAAACCAAATTCGGCAGTTCACAACTTTCGGCCAAGCGAAGCAACTCTTTAGCTCTTTTGAGTCTATTTTCTTTCCGTTGCGGTGTAAGTTCTTGCACTTTTTTTAATTTCAATGGCTTTACCCCGAGCTCATTTTTCAATATTTGCCGAATGGAATATTGCGATATGTTCAGCTTACAAGCCATTTTTCGGCCATTGTGACGCGGGTTTCGCTTCTATACTTTTCGAACCATTTCTGCTGTTGTTGCTTTTTTTCGTCTCCGTCCATTTCCTTGACGTAATATTAAGGTCAAGCGATGGTACGAGACACAAAAGATTTTTCACATTTAAATGCTGGAGCACTCCAGCCACTTGTGGTTTTCCAGCCAAATTTAAAGAAGTCACACTACTGTTGGTGGGTTTGTGATAAAAATATGGTTTTGGAAATGTGTACTACAAGTGCAAAAAAGTACGAAATATTACCATATTTAGTACACTTTGGTATTGGGTGAACAGATAATGCTTGAAATCTGAAATGTGGCATTAGGATTACTGTTGGTATGTAAGTTTCAAATTTGGAAACATTGGTAGTGGGGTCGCTGTTCTTTTTTACCCTGAACCTATGGTGGAGGTTTCGCAAATGTGTACTGTAATAGTACGAAAAGTACTAAATTGGTTATTGAGTGAAGGGATGGAGATAAAGTTCTGAATTTTTTTTTTTAGATTGCTGAAGGTATCTGTGTTTGATATTTAATGGTGGTTTGAAAATGTGTCCAATAGTTGTACGAAAAGTACTAAATTGTACTAAATTTGGTATGAAGTAAAGGATGAGGCTAGAAACCTCACATTGGACAGGAAATGAGACATGGAGGTGATTTTTCAAAACCCATCCTATAGTTATACGATAAGTACTAAATGGTACTAAATTTAGTATTTTATGAAGGATATGGCTGGAAACCTCAAATTTAATACTAAGGTCTTTGTTGGTGTCTTGAATTCAGATATTGAGTTATTTTTGGTAGTGTGTACTACAATGGTAGGAAAAGTACTGAATACTACTAAATTTGCTATTAGATGAAGGGATAGGGCTGAAACCCTAAAATTTAATATATATTTCATTATTGGTGTCGCTGCTTAAGATATGGAGATTGTATTGGATGTGTGTTCTTTGATTTTTCAAAAAGTATTAAGTGGTACTAAATTTGGTATGGAGTGATGGATAGGGCTGGAATCCTAAAATTTAATATTAAGGTATAGGTTGGTATCTGGAATTGAGATGTGCAGGTGTTTTCGAACATGTGTACTATAATTGTTCGAGTGTAAGTGGCGCTAATTTTGCTATTGGGTGAACGGATATATATGGAATCCTTAAATTTGATATGGATGTCACTGTTGGCGTCTGTAGTAGAGAGGATGAGCTAGTTTTGAAAAAGCGTACTGTAATTGTACTAAATGGTTCTAAATTTGATATTGGCTGAAGGGGTAGAGATTATGATTTACGAAAAGTGCAACATGCCACAAAATGCGCCGTTGGGTGATGGAATAGAGATGGAATTCTGAAATTCGGTATCAAGGTCACGTACAGTACGAAAAATATGGCATTAAATTTGGGATTGTGTCTTAGGTTAGAGCTGGTATTATATATGTTCGTAGCGGATACTACAGCCTAACACAGAAAATTGTCTGTGCAGGTCCATGTCTTCGTATAGCCCCGATATAACGTTACCTTCCGATATTCGATATTTTGATGACTTTAGCGACATTATTCACCGGAATTTTTTCAAATTTGGTATTTGAAGCTCGAAATGGAAACTACAGCTTAAGATAGACACTTGTTTGTGCAGGTCCACGTCTTCGTCTATCCCCCATATAACGGTACCTTCCGATATTCGGTATTTTTATGATTTTAGCGACATTATTCACCGGAATTGTTTCAAATTTGATATTTGAAGTTCGTAATGGATACTAGAGCCTATGACAGAAAATTGCCTATGCAGTTCCACGTCTTCGTATAGCCCCAATATAACCGTACCTCTCGATATTTTGATGATTTTACCGTTATTATTCACCGGAATTGTTTCAAATTTTGCTTTTGAAGCTTTAAATGGAAACTACAGCCTAAGACAGAAAAGTGTCTGTGCAGGTCCATGTCTTCGCATACCCCTATATAACTTTACCTCCCGATATTCGGTATTTTGATAATTTTAGCCATTATTCACCGAGTTTTTTTGTAGTGGCTTATGACAAAAGTTATCTATGCAGGTCCTTTTCGTCGTAAAGAATCTAATATAACAGCTACATTCGGTATTTTTAAGATTTTAACAGAATTTTTAAAGGCTTTTATTTTTGTTTGAAAATTGTCAATTTCGTTCCAAATGGTGGAGGGTATTCAAAGTTCGGTCCGGCCTAACTTACAACTATTTTATTTGTTATATCTATCTTGATGTAGACCGACGTACGAGCGTCGGACAGGCATAGTCAAATCGATTATTCTGATCACAAATATATCTACTTCATGAGGCCTGCGACGAATATGTTGAGGGGTTGCAAACGGAATGACAAATGCTATGCTGGAGAATATAAAAAGACTTCTTGAAAAATAATTTTATTTTGAAAAAAAAATTTTCGCACCCCGCAGTACTTTGACTTTTATAAATATTTTGTTCATTTTATAATATGTATAAAATAATTTTATTAAAATTAGATCCTTGTTCCTTTTCGACAAATAAACGTAGAAAATCAACATCCTTAATGATTTTACTCCATTTTTTTTACTTGAAATGAACAAAGCAAAATTGAAATTTCAACCTTTATCGTTTTACTTTTAACAACGTTTAGGCATGTAGGCGTTCAGTTCTTCTCCTACATATATTCAATTTCAAATTAATTATGTTTTCCGCATTCCATCTCTTCGTCTTACACAATTTTTTCCGTATATCGCAATTTTTGCTGTTCATTGCATCATACCATAACTCCACGTGCTTTTCGATTTTTTTTGGAAACTCTATATATATTCTTGTGAATTTTCGCTGCCTTGGTTAAAAGCATTTCTCTTCAACTCTGCCCAAAGTAAAATACGACGAGGAGATGGTAATATAAAATATAATAATAAAGCACACAACCACGACACCCATTAAACATCGAACACTGAGCCATACTGAATATTGTAAAGTGGCGATGTTAAACATTTATGTATGAAGGCACTCAGGCAGGCAGACAGGCTGTTGCTGCAGCCGTATTTGGTATTTTAAGAGGTCTTCAAGTTCAATAACAAATGAAAACCGACCAACAACGAGACCTCAAACATATTCCAGCAAAGCGTCACACACATACAAGCCCTCTTAACATTTTGGTACACAACGGCATGCGTATGCACACACATTACGCACTTGACCATAGTGACACCCAGAGAACAGAGAGCCAGTCTCTGCTTCCAAGCTGTAGAAGTTATGGCCTCTAATAAAGGAAAAAACGCGGGCATTTAATTCATCCATTTCACAATTTCAGTCACGCAATACAGATTCCACTTCCATTTCCATTATGGGTGGTGCGGTCGTACCACCCAGCAGTATGCAACTAGGTTGGCGACCAACCCCCCTCCCCCCATTTTACATTGCCACTTCTTCTCAACTCACCATCACACGCCAAAAATTCTCATTCACTTTCAATGTATTTTATTTGTCATTTTTATGATTGGTAAGCTTTATGACAGTCCACAAATAGTCAATGTGTGCGGGAGCTGCTGAAAATATACTGTTCATGTATACATTACATACATACATTATGCGTGTGAGTGTGTGTGCATTTCTCTGCTTGGCTGCCAACATGTCTGCCAGTTGGTGTGACACAAGTGTAGATGTGTGGCCGTGACACTGTCGTTGTTTGGCATCACTCTGCTCAAGTGCTAACTACGGACATGTCTACTTTTACTTGTTCTGTTGAATCTATTCCTATTCCGGTTGGGTCTAACTGAAGTTTTGCAATATTAAACGTTACGATTTGGGTCTTGAGAAAAGAAAATAACTTCCTGGAAAAATACTCACAATATGATAGAAAAGAAACCACTTCGGAGGGGGGTCCCATCCACTTATTACAGCGATAATAATGTACCGATAACCAAGTCTTGACGAGTGCCAACCGTATGTCCACACATTAAATTTTATGGCTCTCAATTATGGTTCCATCCTCACGAAATTTTACATGCGGTCAGGATTAGATGCCTAAAGGTTACAGAGATGATCGCAGAATTAGGGAATATAATGTACCAAATAGATTTGTATACCCTCCACCATTCTAATTCTTTGGTTCCTCTTCTATTGAGCTTCTATTGAGTTTTTTGTCATAGAAGTTATTTTTAAAATAATTTCTGGTTAGAATATCCCAGACAAAAAACAAGGGAACGAAACATAGGTATTCCCTGACTTACCCCCTGGTAAACATTACCATCGTTCTCCGCTTATAGACAAACGTTGTTTTTATAAAAAAGATTAAGCCTGGCAATGTTGCAACAACAAAATACTATAGTATCCCGATCTAGCGAAGTTCGTCTCTCTGTCTTTCTATCTAATCACTCTATCTTTCGAACGAATTGAGATAGCAGGCTAAAACTTTGCATATATGCGTAGTTTACAAGTATGCGGGTTAAGTTCAAAAATAGGCCATGTCGGTCCACGTTTTCATATAGCCCCGATATTTGTTATTTTCACGATTATAGCGGCATTATTTACCGGAATTATTTCAAATTTCATGTTTAAAGTTCGAAATGAGTATTATAGCCTATGGGAAAATTTTTGTATGCAGGTCCACGTCTTCGTATAGCTTTCATATAACGGTACCTCCCCATAATCGGTATTTTGATAATTTCAGCAACATTATTCTCCGGAATAATTTCAAACTTCGCATTTGAAGTTCGTAATGGGTACTACAACCTATGGCAATAAATTTCTTATGCAGGTCCACGTCTTCGTATAGCCCCCATATAACGGTACCTCCCGATATTCGGTATTTTCATGATTTTAGCAACATTATTCATCGGAATTATTTCTAATTTCGTATTTGAAGTTCGCAATGGGTACTTCAGCCTATGAACGCTTTTAATGTGAGTGATAGTTTTCGGATTTTTTTCGAATTTCATATAACGGTTTTCATTTAAGTGATAGTTCTCGGATTTTTTTTTAAGTTTTTAAGTTCCTTCCAAATGATGGAGAGAACAGAAGATGAAAGTCATTTCTCTGCGAAAAAAAAAAAACAAATTCAAACACATAGGCCCTTCTGGCATTTAAAATGGTGTATATTTCGTTGTCTAATTAACCTTTTACAACCACAGAGAACGTTTATATTGTATAATAGATATCGAATTGTGTATTATCCCCTGGCCCCAGTCAAAAACAAGATTAATTATTTGTATGACATTATTTCAAGCATTAAATTGACCACAAAACATACAATCAATCTTGAACAATCGAATGAACTAGTTCCTTTTCTAGTTTCTTGGACTTCCTTATGATTAGAGTGAAGAATATTCTCATATCTACTACATTATAAAAGCAAATGTTGAATCTAATTGCTCCTCTTTTCTAATAATGATCATAGGTTTGGAGCCAATGTATTCCAAAGTTATGCGGTCTACAAAAAAGCATCTGTATTTTTCGAAAATATTAGAAATTTCACATTCATGTATTTGCGATTTCGGTATTTTTCACAAAAATCCGATGACCATCCAAAATGCCTGGCTTTAGGCCTGTCCTATTCTCTTACCTCATAAAAAAATTCATCTCTATTGGACCTTGGTTGAGAATTGTAGGCCAACTGCAAAATCTAGACAATTTCTAGGATTTTGGTCCACTTTAAATCCTAAATATTTTTACGAACATCTTTCACAACAATAGGCTTATATTCATACCTTAAATCTACCCCCATGAAAAATTTCGTTAAGATCGGGCCATAATTGCAACCTGTAGGGTGATTAAAATTCAACATGAACAGATAATATAATAATTCGACTGAAAAGTGTGAAAATCATTAAAATACCAAATATAGGAATGTACCGTTATATATGGGGTTTTCTTCGAAGATGTGGGATTCTGTAGGCAATTATCTGTCATTGGAGGTAGTACCCACTATGAACTTCAAAAAACAAATTTAAAACAATTTCTGTGAAAAGTGTGAAACAAATTATCAATATACGGAAAATCTGGAGATACAGTTATATAGGGCTATTCTAAAACTTGGACTTATGCAAGGATTTTTCAAAGGATCAACATGTACTTTTGTGATAGATATGTATCAAGGGAGTGCTCGTATTTACAACAGACTTAATATTGCTAAATGATTATGATCGCGTGAATTAACTATAATTTTGAAAGAGTTATATTTGTTCAAAATGTTTACCCTATATGGAGAGTATACGAGATCTATGGTAGCTTCAAATTTTCTTTATTTGCGAAGTTTAAAGAAAATATTACAGTATTCACACTCATTCATTATAAGAGTTAATATTTTTCCAAATTTTGAGTCTTTGTGGGGGGAGGGTTTTGTACAAGAAGGGTCCCCTTTATTCCATCTTCTCACTAAATCTTGTGTTGTTAGAAATACTGGGATGTGCTAGATTTGAAAAAAAGTCAAATGCTTATTTCGAGTTTTATGAGCGTTATGCATACTTAAAATTTTAAACCGTGGAGTTGGAGGTACCAGAAGTCGTGGTTCAAAGTCAAATTGAAAAAATCGCATGCAATAAAAAATATTACTACAATTTAGAAAATTTAACAAAAAATATTCACTTGCTATCGGCATACTTTCCGCTGTTTTCATAGATTTTATTTATTTTTTCTGAAAAGAGGCCTTTTCAAATTGGCAAGAATTGTAAAAATTAGCTTATGGCTTGGCCCATTCAAACTTATAATACCCCAAAGTGTGGTAGGGTATAAAAACCAAATTGCAAAAATGATGTATTTATACCCTACAACACTATGTGTTGGGGGTATTATAAGTTTGATGTAACGCCTCGAAATATTGGTTTTCGACATAGGAAAGACTCGCCTATCTGAGTCGATCTAGCTATGTATGTCCGTCCGTCTGAATGGTCGTATGTCCATGTTAATTTGTAATCACGCTACAGGTCGCAATTATGCCCCGATCATCACGAAATTAAGCAGGGAGTGGGGTTATGGCCATTGTTCTTGGAGATGATCGCATAATATTTAGGGATTGAAATGGACCAAAAACTGAAAAATTTCTTGATTTTGCAGTTGCTTTACAGATCGCAATTATAGATCAGTTGGCACGGAAGTTAGCATGGGGCAAGAGATTAGGGCTGGGCAGAAGCCTTCAAATTTGGATTGTGATGTTAATATAGATTTTGTACTATTTTGTGATATTTTTTCATGGTTTTTATCGCATGCGATTTTTTCAATTTGAGTTATAATATTGAAGCTTACATTTTTTAATATTTTTTCACCTTACAACATAGGTTGGGGTTATCATATACAGATTGCAATTATCGTCGTATCTTCACGAACATTTTCACAAGGGTAGGTTTAGCCTCGGAAGAGCTAGGCCAAGTTTTTAAAGATGTCCGAAATATATTTAAGGGTTGAAATGGACCAACTATTAAAAATGCTACTGATTTTGCAGTTGTCATAAAGATCACAAATAGAAACCAAAAGACGCGAAATCTCTCACGAAATCTACCGAAACGCTGAAAACAAATTACAGGAGAAATCCAAAATACACAAAAAGCGAACTTCAGGCATTTTAACTCTGATTTCTTTGACGAAAATAGCCAAAGATTGTAGACAAGCGAATCATATAGACGAATCTAAATTTGCAGATACAGAGGGAACTTCTGCTTTTGAAGGTGATCGCAAAATATATAGGGCTTCAAATTAACCAAAAAAAGATTATTTTTCTGATTACACAATTAAAACCAATCGACACGGAATTTTTCATGAGGAACGATTTGAGGACAAGGAAGAAGTCTAGCATTTTCGATGACCACTGAAAATGTGACACAAAATATCCAAATGACGAATTTCAAAAGGTACAGTTATATGCGGACTTAAATCTCGCTTGGATCATACCAAAATTTCTATGGACTTCATTTTGCTGTAAAGCTGGAGTAATTTCTACAGTCGTACAAACATAGCCTAATTGACACAGTATAATATGTAAATACATACTTTTTGGGCTCTTAAATGCTTATTTCGAAGAGTGAAAACTATACAGTGCAGGGTATAAAAATAATCAAATATATAATGACCTGATATCCGATGGGGAGAGAGCGTGTGTTTCCAAGTTTTTAAAAATATTTATTTTCCTAAAAATATCACCCAGACGTTTTTTGTTTGAGGATACAAAAACATCCCTGTCGAATTTTAACTCTTTTCCTTATTTTTTTTCCCAGCTAGTATATGTCAGTAGTAAACTTTCACTCTTTCTTGCCAAAACACACACACACATACACACCCTTTTTTGTTATTAATAGGAAATTGAATTTTGTAACATAGTTGACATTTTGCTCTCCGACTTTCAATTAGAATATACTTAGCAGATAATTTGTCTGATAACCTCTAATGGAAGACCACTTTAATGTCAGAGTTTCTATCCTGTCAATGTCATAACGACATTTTACTGGAGATGAGACGTGCCAAATGGCCGAGCGAAAGAAATGGAAGAAATCTTCATTTTTATTTAACTATTGCCATTCTATCCTCTTTCCTTTTTGCTTGCTTCTTATGCTGTCCACAATCTTGGTGTCGCATCTCATCGCATGGCATGGCATGGTATGTGAAATGTGCAAATGTGTGATAAAAGCTATTTATGGTGATAGTAAAAGAGATTCATGTTACTACCAACTTACACGAGGACATGGCCAAAGGTCAGCACCAAAGGCAAAGTTAAGAAAAAAAAAATAATGGCTTGCTATACCCCTCGCAGTTGTGACAAGTGGTGTTACATTGCCTAAAGGACTTTTTGGCCTATGTATCTATGTGTTTGTATATCTCCCACTCATAAGTAATATTTTAGCTTTTAATATGCATTAAGATTTCCTCCAGTACCATTCTCATGTTACGACGACCATTAGAGGTTCTTTTTTGTCGTTCCGTAGTCATACTATGCGTTGTTGTTGTTGTTGTTACTGTTTCATCCATCCATTCTTAAGCAGCCAACCATCAGCCAGCCAGCCATCCGAAAGATTTATTTGAGACTTTCTCCCTACGGCACCGAAGAAAAATACTACCCACACAGAGAAGTGCGTAAATCTAACATAAGTATTATGTATGATGTCCTTTCGCATGTCTCTAGGAGCACTTCGCATACTAATTGTTTGTGTAATAGACCCTTTTTCCGATGCCAGCCAGGCATTGGTAACAACAGCTGTAGAAGTGGCAGCAGTGGGAGCGGCGGTAGCAGCGATGGCAGCCTGTTGTTACTAAAATTGGCCTTCCTAGAGTCATTTTAATTGGTTTTGTTTAGGCGCTCATTTCTGTTTGTCTTGCGGCTACAGAGGACAGAGGCGAGTGGTAGCTGGCAATGCTTGAGTGCCGGCTGCTGTTGCTTGGCAAGTAGTTAGATTGGTGGAATTATTTGGACGGAAAAAGTGGTTGTGGCAAAAATGCTATTGGCATATTTTGATTTCATTAACGGGATTAGGTGGTTGCCGCAAACGTTGTCGTCATACTTAAATGTTAAGTGTATATATGTAATGTTGTGTGTGTGAGGGGGCGGTAGATGTGTAAGGTTGCGGTCTGAACATTTTTATGCACCACGAACAAAATATTCACCTGCCTATTTAAACAATTTGCTCGTCCATCAAAGTACTGAAAATTTTTGAAATGCCTTTATACTTGGCCCTCTCTGAGGTAGACTTCGCCGCATTCCAGGTGAATGTGGCACGAGGCATTTCAGCGAAGATTCATAAAATAATTGTGTTACTTAGTAGAGTGTTTATTTTTTTTATTCAAGTACAATAAAAGTTATGACATGTTAACGTCTGTTTCTGGGGTTGCATGTCGGGCCACTCGTTCATCACACATTGATTTCTCAGACGATAAAAGTGGCACTGAGTTATTTTATTTAATTTCTGTATAAAGGTGTAAAATAAATGAACTGATAATTGATATATCTTCGTGAATTGATATAGGCAACTAACTATCTGTAGAGGAAAAAAAAAATAGATAAATAAATAATAAAAACGAAGTGAATTAAAAAAAAAAAAAAAACAGTAAAGAAAGTCCTAAAGTCGGGCGGGGCCGACTTTATGATATAGTACACCACTTTGCTAATTTAGTAGAGCTCCACATAACAATTAAAGAATTCACGCTATGATTATATGTATAATTTAAAGTTCAGCGGACTAAATATCCCGAATCATTTGAATCTTTTAAATTCGGACTTTTATTGCCCATTTGGTGCACAATTAATTTGAAATCGGATAATGATATATATGGGAGCTCGATGAAATTTCGCAAAGATATTTCTGAGCTGTATTTCATATATTTCCCTGAATAGCGTTGTTACGGAGTGCATATTACGGCTGTGGGTAATAAATATAACAAATCGGATGAACAATATATATGGGAGCTATAGCTATTTCTGAACCAATCTTTACCAAATTTGACATACTAGCTTCTAGACTCAATTCGGCCGTAAGTGCCAAATTCCATCCCATTTGGACAAATATTAGACGTTTGGTCCACAATAAAAGGTAAATCGGACGAAGTTATATATGGGAGCTATATCCAAATCTAAACCGATCTCGATAAAATTTAGCAAAGGTATTTCTGAGCTGCATTTGATATATTTCCCCAAATATTGTTGTTACAGAGTGCATATTACGGCTGCGGAGGACAAAAATAACAAATCGGATGAACAATATATATCTGAGCTATAGCTATATCTGAACCGATTTCGATCAAATTTGGCACACTTGTTTTCAGGCCTAAATGTTCATTTTTCGAGTATCACACGATAATTGCCACCTATATATAATACTCTCAACTCATAGTGTTAGAAAATGTAAAATTTAAAATTGTTAGCCAAATTATAAAAGATAGCATGCGATAAAAAATATGACAAAAATTGAAAAAATTTAACAAAATATATTCACTTTTTTATTGCCATATTTTTAAGCGATTTTCTTAGATTTTATACTTTTCACGCAAGAGACCATTGCGAAAATCGAACCACTGGCTCTCGACTTATAAGCGGAATAACAAAGATCTATTTCGTTTACATGTATATACAGGGTGAGATAAAAAAAACTGCAACAAAGTCAAACGCCATCATTTTTTTTTTAATTTTATTGAATGAAAGCAAAAAAGGTCGGAAATAGCATCAGCTTTTAGACAAATTTTAGATTTGTTCGAAGTGGTTACCTTTGGTACGAATTATGGCCTTCAAACGGCCAATGAAACCGTCACATGATGCCCGAATGTTGCTCTGCGGTATTTTGGCCCATTCACGGCTAAGCGGTATTTCGGCCTATGAGGTGATCGACACTTTGGTAGTTTTTAGTGCCCACCTTGCTTTCCAGACACAATAGTCCAACGGATTGGGATCCGGAGATTTTGGTGGCCATTGCGCACTGGAAATGAAACGAGGAACCTCATTTTGTAACCATTCATGGGTGGTGCGAGCTGAGTGCAATGGTGCTGAGTCCTGATGGAATGTCCAAGGTCTGCGGCCAAAATATTGGCTAAATACACCCTCCAGAATATTTTCGCGATAAATGAGCGGGGGCGACTATCGGCTGTTATGGCGGCCCTCACCATCATCATGGCCGGCGCTTGAGTTCTGGTGGCCAACTAAAGGTGCACATTTTCAGCTGACCCCTTTGAGAAGTAAACCAATAGTGACAAAATTGGTTTATATGACAGCCCTGAATATTTTTTTTTATTTACAAAGTGCTGGACAATGAATGTTTTTTCATCGAAGAAAACTAAATTCGGCAGTTCACCACTTTGGGCCAAGCGAAGCAACTCTTTAACTCTTTTGAGTTTATTTTCTTTCTGTTGCGGTGTAAGTTCTTCCACTTTTTCGAATTTCGATGGTTTTACCCCGAGCTCATTTTTTTATATTTGCCGAATGGATTATTGCGATATGTTCATCCCACGAGCCATTTTTCGGCTACTGCGTTGCGGGTTTCGATCAAGTCGCTTCTTTACTTTTCGAATCATTTCTGCTGATGTTGCTGTTTTCTCCCGTCCACTTCCTTGACATCGGACTACGCTATCCGTGTCACGCTATCTGTATCAACGAGCGATGGTACGAGACACAAAAGATTTATTCACATTTAAATGCTGGAGTGTTCTAACGATAACCACTTGTGGTTTTCCAGCCAAATATAAAGAAATCACACTATCACGCTTGAATTCCATCACGAATTCCTTTTATCTCGAAAATTCTCACCAAAATGCCAAATACCAAATATAATAAGCTGTCACTGGAATAATTTCAACAACTGTCGGACGAGTGGCTTAGAAATGATAGCAGTCTGAAGTTGGTTGCAGTTTTTTCATCTCACCATGTATATAATGTAATTTTTATATGGGAAGAAAATATAGACTTGCAAGGAAATACGCATTTTTTACTTGGTCGCCTTTCACCACGAAAATTCCTCCGAGAGGTTTTCTAACTGGAATATCGAATGCAGTTTGTCTGAAATTAAAATATATTTCATATAAAGTCTGCTTGAATATACGACATTCATAAAAGTACAATTAAAAACCTATGGCAGATAAAATTATCTCTATGAGACCTCTGGTTACATTTTTACTGGAAGTGTTTTGTCTCACTGAGAATATTCTATCTGCAAGTGGTTCTACATGTGCTCTCATATTGAAGGTCTATCAAACCCATATGGGTACAGAGGGTATATATCATTAAATACGGCCAAAACATACCTCATCGTAATAACGATTTTAGACCCTATACCCTTTGAATCCAATTTGTTTTAGGATATTTGAAGTCGATGTAATGTTGTCTGTCTGTTTATCTGTATGTCTGGTGCGTACGATAACTCTCGAAAGGAGAATCCGATATGGTCCAAACTTGGTTAATCGTAATATTATTGTCAAGCTTATATCGAGTCCGGCTAAGGGCCACTCCTTCTGGTACCTCCCCGACAAAGGAGAAAACTTTCACAAAAAATACTTTTCCTTATAAAACAAGAAACAATAATCCAATTTTGTGCAAATATTGCAAATACCAATATTTGTATAAGTGTTACGTCAGGTCCAAAAATGGACAATATCGCCCAACTCCATCAAGTACCTTCCCCAAAAATTTAACAAAATTTTGAAAAAATTATAGCGGTACTAAAATGTGAAATAAGGCTACGATTATCTTCTCAATATAACATGGGTTCTTTTAAAATATAAAAATTTAAAAAAATAAAAGTCCACGTTTGTAGCCATGAGAGTCCTTTGAAAATATGTTCAAAAATCCACACTGAAAACCCTTAACGGATAGATTTAAAAAATTCAAGCTAATAGCCCATAGGGTCCTTCAAAAAATCTTCGTTTATGGCCCTTAAAAGAATATGTTTAAAACTTATAGTTCTTATAGTCGTGAGAGTGCTTAAAAATATGTTGAAAAAATCCACATCTGAGGGCCCTGAGTCCTTCAGAACAATCTTCGTTTGTGACCTTAAAAAATATATTTAAAAACTATAGTCTTTATGGTCCTGAGATTGCTTAAAAATATGTTTGTAAAAATTCACATATAAAAGTCCTGACAGTCTTCTTTGAGTATACGGTGGATGTCTCAACGGCTTTATGTTCTGTATTCAATAAAGTACTTCAGTGCGTATGACGAATGTGAAAAATGGTATATTGCGCATACGTAATGTATCCATTTAAACGTTTCTGCACGCCGCCATACATTTTAAAGAATTAAAGTTGAAAATCCTTCACAAATTTTCTCAAGATTCTAAGGCGATAATTGTACTTTTCTTGAAATATTTTTTTTTATAGATTGTATTCTTGACGGGGTATTCGAATAGCTAAACTTTACTTTATTTTAATGTTTCAAATCTTCAAAATTCCAAGAATCGGATGGCACTGTTTGTTATACAAGAGGTATTAACTGAGGATGTAATCAAAAATATGTAGATATTTTTTTGGCATTAACGTATGAGTGATTTAATACATTTCATATATCACTCATACCTACGTTTTTGTTCAAACGACCGGAGTTCTCTGAATTAGAAAAGGAACTAGTTCGTTCGATCGGACAAGATTGATACATCTCTATAAATTACCATAATTTGGGAGGAACTTGATTATACAAACCGTGAAAATTCGGGAGTCCCTCGGTACATTAATTAAGGGCCTGTTTCCGTATGTGACTGCGAAAGTGAGTGTGAAAGAATAACACAATTCCAAATTTGTTTTTTTTTTAATTAAATTCAAAATTTGAAATAAAAACACATTAAAAATTGTATTTTTCTTTCGCCTTAATCATGAAAGTCATTGACAAAAAATATTTAAAAGGTTTTTTTTTAAAACATAGTTCTCTTATCTATTCCCATCATCTCAATCTATCAAATGATTGAAAACCTATTTTAGCAATTCAATTATTAAAAAGCAAACACCCGGGCATAATTGTTTTCTATAATAAATTGACGGATATGACCTCTAAAATGCAAACAAGTGTTGTCGTTTAAAAACGACGAAGAGAGGGAAAAACGAACTTTGATTACTATGATCTATGACCTTTTGCCGAGAAGTTCTTTGTCTTTCTTCAATTACAGTCATCTAACTTGTGCTCGTAACAAGTTGTTGTGATGCTCTGTTGTACTTAAAAACTTTTACACAGAAACAATTAATCACAAAACCCCTTACCCTGACCCCCTCCCACTACCCCCTCTCCCTTTGTACTACTATAATTCATACTGAGACAAGCAAATTCTTAAACTTCCGTTTCATTTTCTTGTCGTTTCTTTTTTTTAATTTCTTTACAGATACTCAGCTTGTATTGATTAAAAGCAAACAAGAAGCTGAACAGGGAAAACGAGCAAACAAAAACTAAAAACAACAGCAACAGGAGCAGAAGCAACAACAATCACAATCTTGTATGGTATTGAACAATAAATCTATATTCTCTTCGACCAGTTGTATCAGTTCGTATTTGGGTGTGCCTGGCTGTTATTTGTAGTGGAAATGTATTGCAAGGATATCAGCAGGACCTTAACATGAAAATGAGTACAGAAATTGTACATGGTTTCAAAGATATGCACTGAGGGAGGGGAAGAAGAGCAATGAGAAAAGAACCCAACACGAAGGGAAAAATTGGAAAAAGTTCATATCCTCTTGATGCGGGAAATCTAGCCAGACTTAAGCGGAATCTCAGTACAGCATCGACGTAGAAGGCAACAGTCAACGACCAGGAAAATATTTTTCTACTCCGCCCTTCCTTCCTCCGCTTTCTTTTCCTAACCCTTAGCGAAAAAATAGAAACTACCCTAGAATTGAACATTTCATGGAGGACTTTTTCGTAGAGCACTTGTTACCCGGACTTTTGGTGAGTCAGTGAGCCAATGTGTTGCAACATGGTGCCACATACTTCCATGTCGTCTTCGCCGTCGTTGTTTGTCTTCCACCCAAAGACAAATATAAGAACTTGAGAATCAATAAAAACCAAATGTTACTGCAGCAAAACTGAAACAAAAAGCCGAACACCGAGCGAATAAAAACAATAATAAAAACCAAATGAAGAAACAACAACAAAAACAGCAGCAAAGCGAGCTAGCGAGGAGGAAAATATAACAAACAGCGTTGAAATATCTGGCTCCGGGAGCAGACAACCATTCAACACCCATAATAGCTGTAGACATTGGCAAATAAAAGTTGTGACAATTGTTTGTCCCACTTCCTCCTCTCCCAAAGATAATGATAAACGAATGTCGCAGCTATTTCGCAACGAAATCGAGAACATTTACAACAATGCCGGCCCAGCTGCAGCTGCTTCATCTTGGTCACAAAGAAACAGCGAATTGGTATAAGAAACAACAAGAACAACAACAAGACTGTGGCTATGAGATGATGTATACCGAATTTATGGCAGATCGAAGGATGACATCAACACCAAGGACCACATGAGTTATCTACACTTCAGCAGCAGCAAGAGCAAGGCTTAACCAAGAGTGTTGTGGAATCCCATAAATAACAACAACAACAACACCCGTGGCCACAAACAGCTGTAGCAACTTCCCCCTTTTTCTCTGCTCAACAGAAAACCAAAGAAACAGCGCCGAAAAAATAACCAAAATACCGCAATCCTTCCAAACTATTACCCAAAAACGTGGTTGTGGTCCCCTCCAGAAGACAAGCAGAGACTTGAAACCACGAAGCAGTAGCAGCATTATTTTTGTAGACTAGTTTTGTTTTTATTGCCTGGTAAATTTCTTCTTCACAATGACTTCCATGGAGGATACCAATTCAACAACATCCGGCAATCTTATCGACAACACATCATCATCGTCATCAGCCTCATTCTCACAGGATGACTATTTCCGGTTGTACGATGCCAGTCTGGATGATGGCGAGGATGATGCTGCTGATGGTGGCAATAGGTTAGGTAGCCTAATTGTGGGCATTTGGAATCCCGCCAATAATCAAAGCAATACAACGACAACTTCCCTACTGGATGGACTGGTGGACATCGATGATGAAGCTGCTGCTGCTGGCATAACAACCCTAATCTCTTCCAATTGGTCCAGTACATCAGCCTCAGCTCTACTCTCAGCACCTGCCACTCTATCATCTGCCTCATCGACCATGGCTTTAAATAATCCCCCACTAACGTCCAACACCACCAGCCTTGACTATGATAGTTTGATAGTCTCTTCACCAGCATCCTCAGCGGCAGCGGCAACTGCCAGCAGTACCTTTAGCACGTTATTCAGCTCACCTGCTTCGGAATATGGCAATAGTCAAAATGTGACGACAAATGCCACCAGCACTGGCATAGACTGGCTGGTTGGGGAATCATTTGATGGCTCAGTGCTCTATGAAGCCAATGACACCTCATTGAATGTGTTGCACTCAAATCTGGTGGCTCAACTGGCCTCCTCGCCAGCGGTGGTATTGGCTTCTCCCACAACGGTCAGTGACACTTCCGCCAACTCCGTGGCAACTGGCGCCTCTGAACTCAGTAATAATTATGGCGATGGTGATATAGCTTTGATCGATAGTGCGGAAACTTTGCTGGCCGGTGAGACTGATTATGACATTGTAAGTTTTAATGGTGGCGGCGGCGGTGGTGCCGCTGATGCCGGTGGCTATGAATTGGTTGATTTAATTAACCCATATAATGAGACAGCGGCCAGCAGTACCTCGGCCACGGCAACCTCAGCAACAACATCAACATCCACCTCAATTCTGCATCATATCATTGGAACAGCCAGTGGCCGGGTGAAAAGCGGCAGTGGTAGTAAATCACCCAGTAATGGTGTCGCCAGCAATGGCGTCGGCGGCAGTGGCAGCAGTAGCATTCTTCGAACCGATTCCGATAACGATGGGGGCAGCAGTTTTATGTTACTCCTTGAAAATTTCGGTGATTATTTTTACAACTACAATGGCACTATGGTTTCGGGCACAACAACAACACCCAGCACATCGTTAACCAACATTCCCAACAATTTTAGTAGCTATGAATATCGGCCGAACTGTAGCAGTTTTCTTGGCGGCAATTTAACCAATAATCTATCATCACTGTGTTACGAAGGTCCAACTGAAGGTGAGTAGTCAAAAATTGAAATAATATTTTATGAGTTATTTACATTGTTTGGATAGGTATCCCATGGGAGAGAAATGAAAAATTCTGTAATAGGATACAAATACAGACACATGGCATCGAAGTATGAATATTTTTTAATAACATTAATATTCGGTATAAAAAATTTTTAGAAAATTGTTAGTAAATCTAAAAAAGGTTTTTAAATATTTGTGAAATTTTCTCATTTACGTGTTCAGCGAACTCGTCTCTCAATAAGTCAAATGTTATGCCTGCTGTGTGGCATGCGGCACCTTCGTGATGAAACCACATGCCATGCTAGTCCAGATCATGCATTTTGGGCAAGCAAAAAAAAAAACGAGTAAAAAAGCTGTAAGTTCGGCCGGGTCGAACTTTGAATACCCTCCACCATTTGATAAAAATTTGGCAATTTTCAAAAAATAAAATCCGTTAAAAATTCTGTTAAAATCTTACAAATACCGAATGTAGCCGTATGATAGGATCTATAAGGCTACGTGGACCTGCATAGGCAACTTTTGTCAAAAGCTATTACAATATTCAAACGCGAAACTTCAAAAAAATCTGTCTATAATGTAGTTAAAATCATCAAAATTCCGAATTCAGTAAAAGCGTGGACCAGCACAGACAATTCTCTGGCATAGGCTGTAGTATCCATTACGAACCTCAAATACAATATGTGAAATAATTCCGGTAAATAATGTCGCTAAAATCATCAAAATACCGAATATCGGGTGTTCCGTTATATTGGGGCTTTACGAAGATGTGGATCCACACACACAATTTTCTGTCATAGGCTGTAGTATCCATTACGAACTTCAAATGCCAAATTTGAAACAATTCCGGTAAATAATGTCGCTAAAATCATCAAAATACCGAATATCGGGAGGTACCGTTATACGGGGGCTATGCGAAGACGTGAACCTATATGAACCATTTTCTGTTTTGTGCTGTTGTATCTATTACGAACTTCAAATACTAAATTTGAAATAGTTTCGGTAAATAATGTCTCTAAAATCATCAAAATACCCAATATCCGGAGGTACCGTTATATGGGGGCTATACGAAGACGTGGACATACATGGCCCATTTTCAATATCAAAAGTCCTGCGGTCATATAATATGCATTTGAGTAAAATTTTATTAACCTACTTCATTTCGTTCGGAAGCTAGAGTAATTTCCACAGAGGGACAGACGGATGGGCATTGCTAAATCGACATAGAATTTTATGCTGATCAAGAATATATATATACTTTGTGGGGTCAAATTTCTGGATTTTTACTCCACAGAGACCTCAATATTAAAAATTCATTCCAATCCCATTCCTTTACCCAATACTATATTTAGTACCATTTAGCACTTTTCGCACAATTATAGTACACATTTCCACTGTCACCTCTATGTCACAAAGCCAGATACCAAAAGAGATCTCAATATAAAATTTCGAGAATTAAGCTCTCTCCTTCACTCAATGTAGAATTTAGTACCATTTGGTACTTTACGTACAATTATAGTACACATTTCCAAGTCACCTTCTTCAGATTATATATAATATAAAATTTGAGATTTCAATCACTATCGGTTCACCCAACAGCGATTTATACCACTTTGCACTTTCGTGCAGTTAGGGCACATTTTTAAAACCGCCTCCATATCTTAATTTCAGATATCAACAAAGACCTCAGTATCAAATGTGGGGATTCCAGGCCTTTCCCTTCATATATAGTACATTTAGTACATTTCGTACCATTTTAATACATATTGCCTAAACCAACTCAACTCAACTACTGACAACTCAATATCAAATGTGAAAATTCCAGCCTTATTCATACATCGAAAACAAATCTAGTACCATTTTGTACTTTTCGCACAATTATGGAACGCATTTACAAACAACCGCCATATCCCTTCACCCAATACAAAATTTAGCACCATTTCGTACATTTCGTCACATTTCCGAAACCCCTACTTTCGCTCAACTACAGACACCAACAATGATATCAATATCAAATTTGAGGATTCCAGCCCTATTCCTACATCGAAAAGCAAATTTAGTACCATTTAGTACTTTTCATACAAATATGGGACGCATTACCAAACCACCGCCAAATCTGAAGTACAGATACCGTCAGTAATCTAAAATATCATATTTCATTATTTTATCCCTATCCCTCAACCCAATAACAAATATATGCAGCACCACTTAGTAATTTTCATTCAATGACAGGACACATTGCCGAAACCATCTACATATATCCTGGTTACACATGAACAGCAACCCCAATACCGAATTTCGGATTTCAACCACTATCTCTTAACTCATTGGAATTGTATCGAATTTAGTACCATTTGGTACTTTTCTTACACTTAGTACACATTTCCAAAACAACATCGTTATATCAAAGCCAATTTCAAGAACTGATGCTCATACCAAATTCCAGGGTTTTTCCAACATTCGTTCCTATAAGTCCCAGTGACACCAAGTCTATTACATTTTGGTATCTTTGATATATACGTATTGTTAGAATTTTGAAAAACCCTTTAGTTTGTCTAGTATCCGACACAACAAAAAATACTCTCACTCCAAACTCCAGATTTATAGCTCCTTTCCTTCCCCAAATACCAAAGTTAATACAATTTAGTACTTTTTGTACTTTTTAGTACGTATTTTCAAATTCCCCACCACGTGTTGACCAAACAGCACAACAGTTGATTCTAATTCTAAAATTTTGGACTTCCAACTCATTCCTTACCCAAATACTACATTCAGTAACATTTAGTACTTTTAGTACATATTTTTTGAAACCACCCCTAAATCTAAACCTACCACCAACAAGAACACTAAAACAAAATTTCAAAATTCCATATAAAGCCGTTCATACCTAAATGTTCAATACCACCTTCATATCAAACCTATTTTTCAAACTGGATTGAAGTTGTTTGCTATATCTGTTCACATTGTACCAAAGAGTACAATTCAAGAAGTTTACTAACATTTTTCAGCTTTTTCTACTTCAAAATTCGAACTTCGGAAATTGGTACATCTAAAATTCACTCCATCAGTGTCTCTCGTTTCACATTTCAAAATTCCAGTTTGTCATTCCGTTTGTCTAATACAAAATATTAAATTTTTACTACATTTTAGTACTTTTCGTAAATTTAGAAAGAATTTTCAAAAACCCAACCTTATCACATGCCTATGCACCAAGACTGACCCTCGTGCGAAGTTCTAGCTTCAGCCGTTGCGTAAGGGCGTTGATTCCCGGTCAGTCAGTCAGAGGAGATAAAAAAGCATGTCCACTTGTATCTTAGGTTAGCTTAACTCGTTTTCGGCATTTCGACGATTTCAGCCCAATTTTTCAACAAAGGTTTTGAAATTTAAATGAAAATTCATAGTACCAAATATTTCTAATAAAGACTTCTCTTTTGGCGTGTCGACCACATGGCGATAGAAGGCGGCTTTAGTTTTTTTGAGGGTTTAAGTAACATCTTTTTGGCGAATTGACTGCAATTGCTCAATATATACCCAGGAAGGCAGGAATGATCCCCAATTTTTGGAACTTTGAAGGTCTTAATTTAAAGTTCGTAATCAATTGAAAGCATATTTGACAAATGTTGCCACACCTTCTATTTAACGCTACACCCAAACATTAAAGGTTTTATAGACAATAGATTGGGACCTAAATTAGGTTTTTCTATGGCGAGGAAATATATCAGTTTTTTGATGTATATTTTATTAAAGAAGTCATTAAATTTAGATTTCTTTTTAGTCTTATATTATAATATTCATCCCACTTCTTGTATTCAATTGTTGTTAGATTTACAGGGCGTTTCTTTTACATAACAATGATTTGTATTTTCTCACTTTTTTTTGTTGCCTTGAAATTTATGACCCACAAATTTCATGTTGACAACCCAAATAATGTCGAACTATAAGATGATGACAAGACAAATATTATTCCCATTATTTTGTGTTGAGGTGTTATGTACGATAAACATGACACACACACAAACAGACACAACAACCAGCCACCTTTGACATGTGTACATCGTCACCTAGCCATAGAGAGAGAGAGATAGATGAGTGGGTGAAATTTGATTAATGAATGCAAGTCTAGGCTTTGTTAGGAACCTGTGAGAAAATTGTTAAGGTTTTTACTGAAAGGCTTTAAAGAGACAAGTTATGAGAATATTTATTATATATTTATGAAATAGGTGTTTTGTGTTAATAGCATTATTTATGATACAGACAGTAATCAGTTAATAAGGATTTATTTTAATACGTTCGTCTGCGGAGTGCTTATAAAATGGGATTAAAGTCACGCTGTAGGTTGAAACATTTAATCCATAATTAAATTCATTATTTTATTTTATTTGGCATGAATGCGGTAAATGGTGCGAAATATGTTCATTTCGTTTTGTGCTTATAGCGCTAGGACTTTATTTCTATACTCTCCACAATACTATGGTTTGTCATTCCGTTTGTAACACCTCAAAATATACATTTTAGATCCCACAAAGTATATATATTCTTGATCAGCATAAAATTCGATGTCGATTTAGCGATGTCCTTTCGTCTGTGGAAATCACTCTGGCTTCCGAACGAATTGAAGTAGATTGATAAAATTTTACTCAAATGTATATTTGACTGAAGGACTTTTGGTATTGAAAATGGTCCATGTAGGTCCATGTTTTGGTATAGCCCCCATATAAAGGTACCTCCCGATATTCGGTATTTTGATAATTTTAGCGACATTATTTACCGGGATTGTTTCAAATTTGGCATTTGAAGTTCGTAACGGATACTACAGCCTATGACAGAAAATTGTCTGTGATTGTAGACGTCTTATTTTTTATGATTTTAACGTCATTATTCACCGTATTTAGAGTTCGTAATGGGAACTACAGTCTGTGACAAAAAATTGTCTATGCAGGTCCAGGTCTTCTGATGCTTTAGGGCTTTTCTGTTCCCATATTTTCTTAGAAGGAATGAAACACAGATGGAAATCTTCTTGACAAATCATCAATACCCTGATTACCCCGAGTCCAATAGAAATCTTTCGGGAGTATGGTACAGAGCCTTTGTTCTCGCAATTGTTAAGGAATTTTTTCCGTCTGCCCATGTTAAATTTCAATCACGCTACAGGTTACAATTATGATGGGATACTCACAAAATTTAGCATGGATGTGGGGTTAAGGTCAGAAATGATGGACATGATTACATTGCGGTTGAAATGGACAAATAACAGAACAATTTCTTGGCCAGAAGTTTGACAATTTGGATGGTCATCGCATGTAAAGGGTGAGATAAAAAGTGCAACAAACGCCATAGTTCTTACATTTTTTTCTTTTTTTATTTTATTGAATGAAAGCAAAAAATGTCCGAAATAGCATCAAACTATGGCCTTCAAATGGCCAATGAAACCGTCACAAGCTGCCCGAATGTTGCTCTGTGGAATTTTGGTTCATTCCCGGCAAGGCCCTTTTTGGAGGTGATCGACACTTTGATATTTTTTAGTTCCAACCTTGATTTCCAAGATACTCCAGACACAATAGTCCAACGGTTTGGTATCCGGAGATTTTTGTGGCAATTGAGCGCTGGAAATAAAGCGAGGAACCTCATTTTGTAACCTTTCTTGGGTGCCGCGGTTCTGAGTGCGATGGTGCTGAGTCCTTTTGGAATGTCCAAGGTCTGCGGCCAAAAAGTTTGCGTGCCCAAGGCTTTAATACACCCTCCAGAATATTTTCGTCATAATATTCGGCATTTATTCTGTTGCCACAGTCGATTGATGCGAGCGCAGAGCGACCATCGACTGTTATGGCAGCCCACACCATCACCATGGCCGGCGCTTGAGTTCTGGTGGCCCACCGAAGGTGCAAATTTTCAGCTGACCTTATTGGCAAGTAAACACGATCATTTAGTTTGTTTACAAACTGCTGGACAACGAATGTTTTCTCATCGGAGAAAACCAAATTCAGCAGTTCACCACTTTCGGCCAAGCAAAGCAACTCTGTGGCTCTTTTGAGTCTATTTACTTTCTGTTGCGGTGTAAGTTCTTGCACTTCTTGGAATTTCAATGGCTTTACCCCGAGTTCATTTTTCAATATTTGTCGAATTGAATATTGCGATATGTTCAGCTTACGAGCCATTTTTCAGCCACTGCGACGTGGGTTTCGATCAAGTCGCTTCTTTACTTTTACTTTGAACCATTTCTGCTGATGTTGCTGTTTTCTTCCGTCCACTTCCTTGAGGTCGGGCTACGCCACCACTATCACGGTAACGAGCGATGGTATGAGACACAAAATATTTATTCACATTTCAATTCTGGAGTGCTCTAAGTATAGCCACTGGTTTTCCAGCCAAATATAAAGAAATCACACTATCACGCTTCAATTCCATCACGAATAACTTTTTTTTTTCTGGAAAATTCTCACCAAAATGCTTTTGTACGCTTGTAAACAATATAACGAGCTATCACTGGAATAATTTTAACAGCTGTCGGACGAGTGGCTTAGAAATGACAGCAGTCTGAAGTGGGTTGCAGTTTTTTCATTTCACTCTGTAGATATAACAGTATTTTAGAAAATCAAATAAAACATGACTCTTCAAAGCTGTTTGCAATTGAAAATGGACTATATCCGTCCACGTTTTGGGTATGTAGCGGTACCACCTGATTTTCGGTATTTTGAAGATTCCAACCAAATAAGCTGTATTTTAATAGTTCTGAATCTTGTGTGTGTTCGGAATCTTCTTTAAAAATGTGCATTGGAGATGCACTATTTGATCCGATTTGAAGGCTTGAGACTTATAACCAAATTAGTTGTAATGTCCGAAAATGTTCAGTATAGGTTAATTACTAAATATAACCCACAGATTAGGTTTCCTACGGGTATTCTGAATTTCGAATTGACTGTAATTTATAATTTTGTGTTCTCATTGGGTCAAATGTTGACACTATCCCCTAATGGCTGTACAAGTCGATTTCGTATATTTTGGTCTAGATCACAATTTTTATCGGAAGAGATGATTATTTATTTATTAAAGTCCCATGTTTTGAAACAGTTCCATATAATTTTGAGAGCCATAAACACGTTTTTCAACAAGTTTGTATTTTAAACTGTAAGGGAAATTAGCTATCCCGAAAAAAAATATTTGGAAATTAGACATCTCAAATAAATATTCCACTTTTTTGAAAATTTAATAAAATAACACTCCCATCTTCTCAAAGTTTTAGTAGTGCAACTTACCTTATCATTTAAATTATAATCAATAATAAATAGCACATTGACCTTCGTAAAATTAATTGTGATGTAAATAATAATATTTTTCTGGTGGTAATGAAATTTCCTCCATAAACAATGCATTGCTACAATTGCCTGACAATTTACTTCCAATGTAATAATGATAGTAAATAAGTTTTATTTATTTTATTTTACCCGTTTTTATTAATCGTTTCTAGACATGAAAATATTATTTTCACTTAATGTATTTTGTTGTTGAACTCAAGAGAGATAAATATCTGCGATAATAACTATTTTGAAAAATGTACAAAATTTAATGAATACTACTTACACAATTTCTCTCTCTTTTTCATTTTCTTCTCCTTTCGTTGCAGTTACCCGAAATTATTGGGCACTCATATTAATAGTTTTTCCAATTTTCACATTATTTGGCAATATATTAGTGATAATGTCTGTGTTTCGTGAACGTTCCTTACAAACGGTTACAAATTATTTCATCGTTTCACTGGCAATAGCGGATCTGTTGGTAGCTGTAGTTGTGATGCCATTCGCCGTCTACGCTCTGGTATGTAGTTGCTGTTGTTGTTATTGTACCATTTCAATACTCATGAAACCATTTTAAGAAAGAAAGAAAGAAGGAAAAAACACATCCTCACAACCAATATTGCTTTATGCTTCTCCCCCCGCCCCATAATTCTCCATGGGTTTTGCTTACAATTCATTCTTTGAAATCTTGTTGAACAAATATTGCCATCATTTTACTTTTATCTAAATGTATAGGTATGTCTTTATGTGCATCGAACAAATAGAAATTTATACAATATTCTTTATGCGCCATGTTGCAATGTTGGATCCAGGGTATGCAATTGCAACGGCTTTGCGGCATGAGAAAGGTACATTCATTTGGGTCCTTATTGAGGGTAATATATTTTGAAATTTTGTCTGAGTTGTTCATTGTTTTTTTTTTTTTTTTTTTAAATTGACTTCCAAATTAATGACCCCCGATTGTCCCCTCACATGGCTAAATCAATTGTCAGTTGGAAGAAAAATCCATTTTGTACCTCCTCTATTATATATATATTTCTTGGAATCAATGGAAAATAAATACCAAAGGAAATGTGATTTGTTACTTCGATTTTTTATCAGAATCTTTGAAAATTGCAAAAGGGAAATGAAAAGTTGTGAAACTATCATTCTTATTGCTCGGCGTTCTATCAATAGTAAAATGTTGACTTTTACATAAAGACAGTATCATCCAGACATTGAACGATGTTTTTTTGTTGGAATACCAATTTCAATTTCAAACAAAAATAAAAGATTAATATCCGTTTAAAGTTAATTCAATATTTCATTTTATTATTCTAAAGGTACAATATATGATTGTTGAAATCCATTCAATGCGGAGTTTTTAATAATTTTTTCTCAAGGACTAACTGACCAATAAACGTGGATTTTTTAAACATTTTTTCTCAAGAACCAAGAGACCAATCAACGTGGACTTTTTTACATTTTTTGCTCAAGGACCAACAGATAAATAAACGTGGATTTTTTAAACATTTTTTCTCAAGGACCAACAGACCAATAAACGTGGATTTTTTAAACATCTTTTCTCAGGGGCCCACAGACCAATAAACGTGGATTTTTTAAACATTTTTTCTCAAGGACCCACAAACCAATAAACGTGGATTTTTTAAACATTTTTTCTCAAGGACCAACAGACCAATATACGTGGATTTTTTAAACATTTTTTCTCAAGGACCAACAGACCAATAAACGTGGATTTTTTAAACAGTTTTGCTCAAGGACCCACAGACCAATAAATGTGGATTTTTTAAACATTTTTCTCAAAGACTCACAGACCAATAAACGTGGATTTTTTAAATGTTTTTCAAGGACCAACTTGGATTTGTTAAATATTTTTTTCAAGGACCAACGTGGATTTGTTAAATACTTCTTTTAAAGACTAACGTGGATTTGTTAAATATTTTTTTAAATGATCCACGTGGATTCGTTAAATATATTTTTCAAGGACCAACATGGATTTGTTAAATATTTTGTTAAATGATCCACGTGGATTCGTTAAATATATTTTTCAAGGACCAACATGGATTTGTTAAATATATTTTTCAAGGACCAACATGGATTTGTTAAATATTTGTTTCAAGGACCAACGTGGATTTTTTAAACATTTTTTTTTCAAGGACCAACAGACCTATAAATGTGAATTTTTTTAATATTTTTTCTCAAGGACCCACAGAACAATAAATGTGGATTTTTTAATTCAATGTGGATTTGTTAAATATTTTTTTCAAGGATCAACGTGGATTTGTTAAATAGTTTTTTCAAGGACTGAAATGGATTTGTTAAATATTTGTTTCAAGGACCAACATGGATATGTTAAATATTTTTTTCAAGGACCAACAGACCAATAAACGTGGATTTTTTAAACATTTTTTCTCAAGGACCAACAGACCAATAAACGTGGATTTTTTAAACATTTTTTCTCAAGGACCAACAGACCAATATACGTGGATTTTTAAAATTTTTTTTCTCAAGGACCAACATACCAATAAACGTGGATTTTTTAAACATTTTTTTCTCAAGGACCAACAGACCAATAAACGTGATTTTTTTTAAAAAATTTTTCTCAAGGACCAAAAGACCAATAAACGTGGATTTTTTAAACATTTTATTCTCAAGGACCAACAAATAGACCAAAAAAACTGGATTTTTTAAACATTTTTTTCTCAAGGACCAACAGAACAATAAACTTGGATTTTTTAAACATTTTATTCTCAAGGACCAACAAATAGACCAAAAAAACTGGATTTTTTAAGCATTTTTTTCTCAAGGACCAACAGAACAATAAACTTGGATTTTTTAAACATTTTTTCTCAAGGATCAACAGACCAATACACGTGGATTTTTTAAACATTTTTTCTCAAGGATCAACAGACCAATAAACCTGGATTTTTTAAACATTTTTTCTCAAGGATCAACAGACCAATAAACGTGGATTTTTTAAACATTTTTTCTCAAGGATCAACAGACCAATAAACGTGGATTTTTTAAACATTTTTTCTCAAGGACCAACAGACCAATATACGTGGATTTTTTAAACATTTTTTTCTCAAGGACCAACAGACCAATAAACATGGATTTTTTAAATATTTTTTTCTCAAGGACCAACAGACCAATAAACGTGGATTTTTTAAACATTTTTTTCTCAAGGACCAACAGACCAATAAACGTGGATTTTTTAAACATTTTTTCTCAAGGATCAACAGACCAATACACGTGGATTTTTTAAACATTTTTTCTCAAGGATCAACAGACCAATAAACGTGGATTTTTTAAACATTTTTTCTCAAGGACCAACAGACCAATAAACGTGGATTTTTTAAAATTTTTTTTCTCAAGGACCAACAGACCAATAAACGTGGATTTTTTAAACATTTTTTTCTCAAGGACCAACAGACAAATAAACGAGAATTTTTTAAAATTTTTTTCTCAAGGACCAACATACCAATAAACGTGGATTTTTTAAACATTTTTTTCTCAAGGACCAACAGACAAATAAACGAGGATTTTTTAAACATTTTTCTCTCAAGGACCAACAGAACAATAAACGTGGATTTTTTAAATATTTTTTCTCAAGGACAAACAGACCAATAAACGTGGATTTTTTAAATATTTTTTCTCAAGGACAAACAGACCAATAAACGTGGATTTTTTTAAACATTTTTTCTCAAGGACCAACAGGCCAATAAACGTGGATTTTTTTAAACATTTTTTCCCAAGGACCAACAGAGCAATAAACGTGGATTTTTTTAATTTGTTTTTTCTCAAGGACCTACAGACCAATAAACATGGACTTTCTAAAGATTTTTTCTCAAGGACCAACAGACAAAAAAAAAGAGGATTGTTTAAACATTTTTTCCCAAGGACCAACAGACCAATAAATGTGGATTTTTTGAACATTTTTTCTCAAGGACCAACAGACCAATACACGTGGATTTTTTAAACATTTTTTCTCAAGGACCAATAAACGTAGATTTTTTAAACATTTTTTCTCAAGGACCAATAGACCAATAAACGTAGATTTTTTCTCAAGGAGCAACAGACCAATAAACGTGGATTTTTTAAACATTTTTTCTCAAGGAGCAACAGACCAATAAACGTGGATTTTTTAAACATTTTTTCTCAAGGAGCAACAGACCAATAAACGTGGATTTTTTAAACATTTTTTCTCAAGGACCAACAGACCAATAAACGTGGATTTTTTAAACATTTTTTCTCAAGGACCAATAGACCAATAAACGTAGATTTTTTCTCAAGGAGCAACAGACCAATAAACGTTCTATCAATAGTAAAATGTTGACTTTTACATAAAGACAGTATCATCTAGACATTGAACGATGTTTTTTTTTTTGGAATACCAATTTCAATTTCAAAGAAAAATAAAAGATTAATATCCGTTTAAAATTAATTCAATATTTCATTTCATTATTCTAATCGTACAATATATGATTATTTAAATCAAATAATCATGGATTTTTAAACATTTGTTCTCAAGGACCGACACACCTACAAATGGGAATTTGTTTAAACCTTCAGGTCAAAAGTTGTATTTAAACATTTTTTCTCAAGAACCAACAGAGCAATAAACGTAGATTTTCTAAACATTTTTTCTCAACGATCCACAGACCAATAAATGCGGATTTATTAAACATTTTTTCTCAAGGACCAATAAACGTGGATTTTTTAAACATTTTTTCTCAAGGACCAACAGACCAATATACGTGGATTTTTTAAACATTTTTTCTCAAGGACCAACAGACCAATAAACGTGGATTTTTTAAACAGTTTTGCTCAAGGACCCACAGACCAATAAATGTGGATTTTTTAAACATTTTTCTCAAAGACTCACAGACCAATAAACGTGGATTTTTTAAATGTTTTTCAAGGACCAACTTGGATTTGTTAAATATTTTTTTCAAGGACAAACGTGGATTTGTTAAATACTTCTTTTAAAGACTAACGTGGATTTGTTAAATATTTTTTTAAATGATCCACGTGGATTCGTTAAATATATTTTTCAAGGACCAACATGGATTTGTTAAATATTTTGTTAAATGATCCACGTGGATTCGTTAAATATATTTTTCAAGGACCAACATGGATTTGTTAAATATATTTTTCAAGGACCAACATGGATTTGTTAAATATTTGTTTCAAGGACCAACGTGGATTTTTTAAACATTTTTTTTCAAGGACCAACAGACCTATAAATGTGATTTTTTTTAATATTTTTTCTCAAGGACCCACAGAACAATAAATGTGGATTTTTTAATTCAATGTGGATTTGTTAAATATTTTTTTCAAGGATCAACGTGGATTTGTTAAATAGTTTTTTCAAGGACTAAAATGGATTTGTTAAATATTTGTTTCAAGGACCAACATGGATATGTTAAATATTTTTTTCAAGGACCAACAGACCAATAAACGTGGATTTTTTAAACATTTTTTCTCAAGGACCAACAGACCAATAAACGTGGATTTTTTAAACATTTTTTCTCAAGGACCAACAGACCAATATACGTGGATTTTTTAAAATTTTTTTTCTCAAGGACCAACATACCAATAAACGTGGATTTTTTAAACATTTTTTTCTCAAGGACCAACAGACCAATAAACGTGATTTTTTTTAAAAAATTTTTCTCAAGGACCAAAAGACCAATAAACGTGGATTTTTTAAACATTTTATTCTCAAGGACCAACAAATAGACCAAAAAAACTGGATTTTTTAAACATTTTTTTCTCAAGGACCAACAGAACAATAAACTTGGATTTTTTAAACATTTTATTCTCAAGGACCAACAAATAGACCAAAAAAACTGGATTTTTTAAACATTTTTTTCTCAAGGACCAACAGAACAATAAACTTGGATTTTTTAAACATTTTTTCTCAAGGATCAACAGACCAATACACGTGGATTTTTTAAACATTTTTTCTCAAGGATCAACAGACCAATAAACGTGGATATTTTAAACATTTTTTCTCAAGGATCAACAGACCAATAAACGTGGATTTTTTAAACATTTTTTCTCAAGGATCAACAGACCAATAAACGTGGATTTTTTAAACATTTTTTTCTCAAGGACCAACAGACCAATATACGTGGATTTTTTAAACATTTTTTTCTCAAGGACCAACAGACCAATAAACGTGGATTTTTTAAATATTTTTTTCTCAAGGACCAACAGACCAATAAACGTGGATTTTTTAAACATTTTTTTCTCAAGGACCAACAGACCAATAAACGTGGATTTTTTAAACATTTTTTTCTCAAGGATCAACAGACCAATACACGTGGATTTTTTAAATATTTTTTTCTCAAGGACCAACAGACCAATAAACGTGGATTTTTTAAACATTTTTTTCTCAAGGACCAACAGACCAATAAACGTGGATTTTTTTAACCATTTTTTTCTCAAGGATCAACAGACCAATACACGTGGATTTTTTAAACATTTTTTCTCAAGGATCAACAGACCAATAAACGTGGATTTTTTAAACATTTTTTCTCAAGGATCAACAGACCAATAAACGTGGATTTTTTTAACATTTTTTCTCAAGGACCAACAGACCAATATACGTGGATTTTTTAAACATTTTTTTCTCAAGGACCAACAGACCAATAAACGTGGATTTTTTAAACATTTTTTTCTCAAGGACCAACAGACCAATAAACGTGGATTTTTTAAACATTTTTTCTCAAGGACCAACAGACCAATATACGTGGATTTTTTAAATTTTTTTTCTCAAGGACCAACAGACCAATATACGTGGATTTTTTAAAATTTTTTTTCTCAAGGACCAACAGACCAATAAACGTGGATTTTTTAAACATTTTTTTCTCAAGGACCAACAGACAAATAAACGAGAATTTTTTAAAATTTTTTTCTCAAGGACCAACATACCAATAAACGTGGATTTTTTAAACATTTTTTTCTCAAGGACCAACAGACCAATAAACGTGGATTTTTTAAACATTTTTTCTCAAGGACCAACAGACCAATATACGTGGATTTTTTAAAATTTTTTTTCTCAAGGACCAACAGACCAATAAACGTGGATTTTTTAAACATTTTTTTCTCAAGGACCAACAGACCAATAAACGTGGATTTTTTAAACATTTTTTTCTCAAGGACCAACAGACAAATAAACGAGAATTTTTTAAAATTTTTTTCTCAAGGACCAACATACCAATAAACGTGGATTTTTTAAACATTTTTTTCTCAAGGACCAACAGACAAATAAACGAGGATTTTTTAAACATTTTTCTCTCAAGGACCAACAGAACAATAAACGTGGATTTTTTAAACATTTTTTCTCAAGGACAAACAGACCAATAAACGTGGATTTTTTTAAACATTTTTTCTCAAGGACCAACAGACCAATAAACGTGGATTTTTTTAAACATTTTTTCCCAAGGACCAACAGAGCAATAAACGTGGATTTTTTTAATTTTTTTTTTCTCAAGGACCTACAGACCAATAAACATGGACTTTCTAAAAATTTTTTCTCAAGTACCAACAGACAAAAAAAAAGAGGATTGTTTAAACATTTTTTCCCAAGGACCAACAGACCAATAAATGTGGATTTTTTGAACATTTTTTTTCAAGGACCAACAGACCAATACACGTGGATTTTTTAAACATTTTTTCTCAAGGACCAATAAACGTAGATTTTTTAAACATTTTTTCTCAAGGACCAATAGACCAATAAACGTAGATTTTTTCTCAAGGAGCAACAGACCAATAGACGTGGATTTTTTAAACATTTTTTCTCAAGGAGCAACAGACCAATAAACGTGGATTTTTTAAACATTTTTTCTCAAGGAGCAACAGACCAATAAACGTGGATTTTTTAAACATTTTTTCTCGAGGACCAACAGACCAATAAACGTAGATTTTTTCTCAAGGAGCAACAGACCAATAAACGTGGATTGTTTAAACATTTTTTCTCAAGGAGCAACAGACCAATAAACGTGGATTTTTTAAACATTTTTTCTCAACAACCAGCAGACCAATAAACGTGGATTTTTAAACATTTTTTTCTCAAGGATATACAGACCAATAAACGTGGATTTTTATAACATTTTTCCCAACAACCAACAGACCAATAAACGTGGATTTTTTAAACATTTTTTCTCAAGGACCAATAGACCAATAAACGTAGATTTTTTTCTCAAGGAGCAACAGACCAATAAACGTGGATTTTTTAAACATTTTTTCTCAAGGAGCAACAGACCAATAAACGTGGATTTTTTAAACATTTTTTCTCAACAACCAGCAGACCAATAAACGTGGATTTTTAAACATTTTTTTCTCAAGGATATACAGACCAATAAACGTGGATTTTTATAACATTTTTCTCAACAACCAACAGACCAATAAACGTGGATATTTAAACATTTTTTCTTAAGGACCAACAGACAAATAAACGTGGATTTTTTAAACATTTTTTCTCAAGGACCAACAAACCAATAAACGTGGATTTTTAAACATTTTTTCTCAAGGACCAACAGACCAATACACGTGGATTTTTAAACATTTTTTCTGAAGGACCAACAGACCAATAAACGTAGATTTTTTAAACATTTTTTCTCAAGGACCAATAGACCAATAAACGTAGATTTTTTAAACATTTTTTCTCAAGGACCAATAGACCAATAAACGTAGATTTTTTGAACATTTTTTCTCAAGGATCAATAGACCAATAAACGTAGATTTTTTAAACATTTTTTCTCAAGGACCAATAGACCAATAAACGTACATTTTTTAAACATTTTTTCTCAAGGACCAATAGACCAATAAACGTAGATTTTTTAAACATTTTTTCTCAAGGACCAATAAACGTGTATTTTTCAAACATTTTTTCTCAAGGACCAAAAGACCAATAAACGTGGATTTTAAAAAAAATTTTCTGAAGGACCAAGAGACCAAAAAACGTGGATTTTTAAAATTTTTTCTCAAGGACCCACAAACCAATAAAGGTGGATTTTCTAAACATTTTTTCTCAAGGACCAACAGATCAATAAACGTGGATTTTTTAAACATTTTTTCTCAAGGACCCACAAACCAATAAAGGTGGATTTTCTAAACATTTTTTCTCAAGGACCCACAGACCAATAAACGTGGATTTTTTAGATATTTTTAATACAAGCCGCAAGTTCGGCCGCGCCGATCTTTGAATACCCTCCACCATTTGGAACGACCCATTACGAACTTCAAATACAAAATTTGAAACAATTCTGGTGAATTATTTCACTAAAATCATCAAAATACTAAATATTGGGAGGTACCGTTATATTGGTGCTATACGAAGACGTGGACCCATTTTCAATAAAATTTTATTAATCTACTTTGAATAAAATGTTATCAACCTACTTTATTTCGTTCGGAAGGTAGAGTGATTTCCACAGACGGATAGATGGACGGACATCGCTAAATCGACATAGAATTTTATGCTGATCAAGAAAATAAATACTTCATGGGGTCTAAAATGTATATTTTAGGGTTTGGATTGATCGATATTTAGGGCTTCGATTAATCGATTACAAATTTACTGAAATGGATTTGATCCAAGGATACCTAAGTTCTAAAGCCGTTATTTAGATGAGGCCGCTATATGACTGATGGTATAATAACATCCATCTTCTGTGGGAGGGCTAAGAATGAGAGTATTTCTTGAAGCAATTGCTACCACAAATATGGTAGAATATCCTTCGTAAAAGAAGATTAAAAAAGGTTTAAAAAAAATATAATCAGTGACAAGATTTCCATAAAAATTGCTTTTCTTATCATTCATATTCAATTGACATACATATTGACAAATGGATTGCTTTAATGTTTCTCACGTTCCCCTCACATGACCAACAAATGCTGTCACTTGCCATTAAGCTGGGCTGTATAGCTATTCCCCCAACTGACTTTCCAACACATTATTCTCCTGACAAAGATTATGGTTGGAATATGTATGTATTTGTTTTACATCATAATTTATTCAGAACTACCAATGCTTTTTATATGGCCACAAGTGTCATGTGTTTTGTTTTTGTTTCTCAGTGGGTCTTACATATGCAAGGCATTTTTCTTTTATTTATTTCCTCTCCTTTTTCTTTTTTGTAAAAGTTCCTTGCCCGCCCTGAGCTATACTAATTTAAAATATGTTGATGATGCTGCAATTTTTACATAAAACAAACATAACAAATGCTCGGTTGGGTGGTGGATGGGATTTGGTGGAGGGCTGGGTGTTGGCTGACTGGTATGTTTGCTTGTTTGTTTGCATATTTTCTCGATTTGATAAAGTTTAAGAAATGCAAATTTTTCAGTACACTTACACTTAAATAAAAATATACATATGTATAGTTGTGAATGTGTGTGCGTGTGCACTGTGCACACTTAAAGTTACGAAAATATCTACAGGGTAACGGGAAATTGAATGGATAAAATGGCTTAGAGCCAAGACCCGATGTGAGTTTTTTTAAAAAAAAGATGTTTCAAGTTTAGCTTCACCTTCCAAAACTTACTTACAATCATTACAGCTTCCGATTTTTTTGTAATAACCGAACAACATTATGAAGGCATCTATTTTTATAAACCTAAATTTTCCATATAATCCACAGTTTTTTTCTTTATCTGAAATAATATACAGGGTGAGATGAAAAAACTGCCACCAACTTCAGACTGCTGTCATTTCTAAGCCACTATTGCGACAGCTGTTAAAATTATTCCAGTGACAGCTTACTATATTGTTAACAAGCGTACAAGATCATTTTGGTGAGAATTTTCCAGAAAAAAAGTTATTTGTGATGGAATTCAAGCGCGATAGTGTGATTTCTTCATATTTGGCTGGAAAACCACAAGTGCCTATCGTTAGAGCATTCCAGAATTTAAATGTGATACCAGTTTTTGTGCCTTGTACCATCGCTCGTTACCGTGATACTGGTAGCGTAGACCGTCGTCAAGTAAGTGCACGGACGAAAACAGCAACATCAGCAGAAATGGTTCGAAAAGTAAAGAAGCGGGTTGATCGAAGCACGCGTCGCAGTGGTCGAAAAATGGCTAGTGAGCTGAACATATCGCAATATTCCATTTGGCAGATATTAAAAAATGAGCTCGGGATAAAGCCATTGAAATTCCAAAAAGTTCCAAACTTACACCGCAACGGAAAGAAAATAGAAAATAGAGCTAAAGAGTTGCTGTGCTTGGCCGAAAGTGGTGCAGAGCCGAATTTAGAATTCTTCGATGAGAAAACATTCTTTGTCCAGCTGTTTGTAAACAAACAAAATGATCGTGTTTACTTGCCAAAGACGTCAGCTGAAAATGTGCACCTCCGATTGGCCACCAGAACTCAAGTGCCGGCCATGGTGATGGGCCTCCATAACAGCCGATGATCGCTCTCCGCTCGTTTTAATCGACCATGGCATCAGAATAAATGCCAAATATTATCTCGAAAATATTCTGGAGGGTGTATGAAAGCCTTGGGAACGCCAACATTTTGGCCGTAGACCTTGGACATTCCAACAGGACTCAGCGCCATCGCATTCAGCACGTGCCACCCAAGAATTGTTACCACATGAGGTTTCTCGCTTCATTTCCAGCGCACAATGACCACCAAAATCTCCGGATACCAATCCGTTGGACTATTGTCTCTGAAGTATTTTGGAAAGCAAGGTTCGCACTAAAAACTACCAAAGTGTCGATCACCTTAAACAAGCGCTTCGCCGGGTATGGGCCAAAATACCGCAGAACAACATTCGGGCAGTGTGTGACGGTTTCATTGGCCGTTTAAAGGCCATAATTCGTGCCAAAGGTGACTAATTCGAAACAATCTTAACATATTTTAAAATTAATCCGACATTTTTCTGCTTTCCTTCCATAAAATTAAAAAAAATAAAATTAAGGCGTTTGACTTTTTTGCAGTTTTTATACCCTTCAACACTCTGTCCGTAATATATTTAGGGGTTGAAATGGACCAAGAACTAAAAAGGTTTCTGATTTTACAGCCGTTATAAAGGTCACAAATAGAAACCAAAGAACACGAAATTTCGCATGATGTTAGAGGTTAGGGCTGCGGACCACTACACAGAATGGACGACTACTTTTTTGTGAAAAAATACCAACGTTACTTACAGACGATATCCGAAATACACAAAAGGCGTACTTATGGGTTTTTATACGTTTTCATGTAGCACCCATATAACGGTACCTCCCGATATTCGGTATTTTTATGATTTTAGCGTCATTATTCACCAGAATTGTTTCAAATTACGTATTTAGAGTTCGTAATGGGTACTACAGTCTGTGACAGAAAATTGTGTATGCAGGTCCAGGTCTTCGTATAGGCCCCATATATCAGTACCTCCCTATTTCGGTATTTTCACGAGTTTAGGTACAATACCCACCGAAATTATTTAAGATATCGTATTTGACGTTCGTAATGGATGCTCTAGTCTGTGACAGAAAATTGTCTATGCTGGTCCAGGTCTTCGCATAGCTCCGATATAACGGTACTTCCCTATATATGATATTTTGATGATTTTAGCTACATTATTCACCGTTTATTTTATTTCGAATTTGAATATGGTAAAGGCTTATGACAAACAATGCCTATGTAGGTCCATGTCGTATAGACCCCAATATAACGGCTATATTCGGTAAATTTAAAATTTTAACAGAATTTTTTAAGGATTTTATTTTTTTGAAAATTTCCAAATTCGTTCCAAATGGTGGAGGGTATTCAAAGTTCGGCCCGGCCGAACTTACTGCTTTTTAACTTTTTTATGCTGATTTCGTTGAAGAATATAGCCAAATTTCGTAAACAAGAAAATCGTATAGATGAGTCTAAATTTAGGAATACAGAGAGGCCTCTTGCTTTTGTAGATGATCGAAAAATATTTATATAAACCAAAAAAAAAAAATTTAAGCCAAGCGAAGCGCCTGAGAAGAGAGTTAAGGACATGGAAGCATTGGACTATATTTAGCTGTAAAATGGACCACAATAACTAACAGCACGGAGTGCGTAGATATTGGGCAAATATCCCTGGTCAAAATGATAAGGGTAATATCTGGGCAGTGCTCCGTGACATAATCTCTAAAGCGAAATCTTCCAAAATGGATTTGGACATAAATGGGCTTCTAAAATATTGTAGTGTTATTGGGTATCACATGGTCGGCCCCGCACCACTATAGCCTTTGCTTACCCTTTTTTATCTCATCCTGTATAGCAACCACAACCTGTCTTCATCATATAAATATGCACATCACGTCGAATGTATGCATGTTTTGCGAGCATACAAATGTTTTTAGAAGTCTGTTAAGTTGTCGTCCATTAAAGTGTCGTAAATTAATATTTGCATAATGTTGAGTTTGTTATTTATGAAAAATATTTCAATATTTCCATAAAGGCAAGATGAATTTACTTGACTACTACAACCCGAACGACATTTCCATATTTGCTGCCTATGCACACCTACATACATACATATATGCCTATCTCTGCTGGACAGCAGAGAAATGTAAATCACCTTCTTCTCCTTTCTTTCATTCTGTTTTGTTTTCATTTCATAAACTTTTTTTCGTAAAAATCTTTATTAGATTTCGGAAATTTTATTTTCATGCCTATATTAAATTGAAAGTGTAAACAAGAGAGGAGCATTTGAAGTGTTATGCATCAATCAACATACATACATAGTTATACATTCGTGTGTGTGTGTCGAAATAAAATTCCAGGAAATTTGATTACTTCCATCAATATTTATTTGAAAAATCTTTAGTTGAGCTCGAGTATGTTCGAACATGTTCGAATGTAAATTAAGTTTTCTTCAGAAATAAAGAAGTGATTGTTCCACGAAATGGGGGGGGGGGGGGGGGGGGGAGAAATCAGTATTCAATATCGATTTTCATGATTCATGTAAATATTAGATTTCCAAAATGGTATTTCAAATAATTAGGAGAAGATTTATTTACTTCTTACAGTTTGTGTAGAAAATGTTGCTGCAGCCTGGAATGTTGCGGCGAGTTTATTTTACAACCTTATGAAACATGTTCATTCAGAATACACAATCGAAGTAATATTTAAATATTTTAGGGAATATGGGTAGATAGAATGTATCGGAAATATTGGTAACAACTATTAGTCGATTTGACTACAAAAATTTACAATTAACCTATGACCAGTCATATATGCGGTTGGGACGTGTTATTGATATTTTTCGCAACATATATGGAGAGTATATGATATTTGTAGTTCCCTTTATAACTTCTCGAAAAATTCACTTGATCAGCTAAAGATTCTCTGTTTTGCAACAACAAATATTCTCTGTTTGTCTAGAAGTATTTAGCTGCCTGTGGGAATGACTGTAGCTTCAGGACTGTATAGAGGATGTTTATTAAATTTTATTTTTATAAGTTAAGGTTTAATTAGACGTGCCGTACCAATATGAAAAAGGTATTCTACTCAATCCCTTGGGGTAAAATTTGTGACATACTATAACGCAATAGCCATAACCGTTACCGTAAATATGAATTGAATTTTTGATTTCTGCCGTAACCGTTTACATTCTGAAATTAGGAATTGCGCGTCGCTAATAATCTAATATATACCGCTTGATTGTGGAACCACGACACATCAAAATATTTAGTTGTTTTTATACCCTATATACACCATACTATGGAGGGTATATTAATTTTGTCATTCTGTTTGTAACTCCTCGAAATACTCATGTCAGACCCAACAAAGTATATATATTCTTGATCAGCGTAAAATTCTAAGACGATTTAGCGATGTCCGTCTATCTGCACACATTTTGCCAGTAGGCAGGTTAAGTTCGTAAATGGGTCATGTAGGTCCACGTTTTCATATAGCCCCATATAAGAGTACCTCCCAATATTCGGTATTTTGAAGATTTTAGCGACATTAATCACCGGAATTGTTACAAATTTGGTATTTGAAGTTCGAAAAGGACACTATACCCTAAAACAGAAAATTGTCTGTGCACGTCTACGTCTTCGTATAGCCCCCATATAGCAGTACCTCCCGATATTCGGTATTTTGATGATTTTAGCGACATTATTCACTGGAACTGTTTCAAATTTGGTAGTTGATGTTCGTAATGAATACTACAGCCTATGACAGAAAATTGTCTGTGCAGGTCTATGTCTTCGTATAGCCCCCGGTACCTTCCTATATTCGGTATTTTGATAATTTTAGCGAAGTTCGTAATAGATACTGCAGCCTAAGACAGAAAATTGTCTGTGCAGCTCCACATTTTGGTATAGCCCCCATATAATAGTACATTATTCACCGATTTTTTCAAGTTTCGCATTTGAATGTTGTAATGGCTTATGATAAAAATTGCCTATTCTGGTCCACGTCGTCGTTTGGACCCTAATATGACGGTTACATTTAATATTTTTAGGATTTAAACAGAATTTTTACCGAGTTTCTTTTTTTGAAAAGGGCCAAATTTTGTGTCATATTGTGGAGGGCCGGGCCGAACTTACAGCTTTTTTACTTGTTTTTTTTTTAACTATTGATAATTTCATAAGTGGAACCAATAGCAGTGGGCTGTTATATTGCATAATCGGCATACATCTAATATTTCCATTTAAATTGAGTTGTGCCAGGGTTTCTTTTTACCCTACACCACATAGTGGTAAGGGTATTATGTCGTTGTGTATTTGTTTGGAAGGGAGAAGGAAGGAAGCAAGATGGACCAATAGTTACTTTTGAGGATTTCACTTTGAGTCGATTTATTCATGTCAGTCCGTTTGTCCGTTTGTTCGTCCATGTATTCTTGTGAACAAAATGCAGGTCGCATTTATTATCCCATTGAGATGAAATATTGCAAACAATAGAGGGTGAGATAAAAAAAACTGCAACAAAGTCATACGCCACAATTTTTACATTTTTTCTAAATGTTATTGAATGAAAGCAAACAATTTCGGAAATAGTATCAAATTTTAGAATAAGTTTAGATTTGTTCGAATTGATTACGAATCATGGCCTTCAAACAGTCAATGAAACCATCACACGCCGCTCGAATCTTACTCTGCGGTATTTTGACCCATTCCCGGCGTAGCGTTTGCTTGAGGTGATCGACACTTTGATATTTTTTAGTGCCAACCAAAAATACTCCAGACACAATAGTCCAACGGCTTGGTATCCGGAGATTTTGGTGATCATTGCGCGCTTGACATGAAGCGAAGAACCTAATTTTGTAACCATTCTTGGGTGGTGCGTGCTGAGTGCGATGGTGTTGAGTTCTGTTGGAATGTCTAAGGTATGCGGCCAAAATTTTTGCGTGCTCAAGGCTTTAATACACCCCCCACAATATTTTCGAGATAATATTCGGCATTTATTCTGATGCCACGGTCGATTAATACGAGCGGTGAGCAACAATCGGTTGTTATTGTGGCCCACACCATCACCATGGCGGCGCTTGAGTTCTAGTGGTCAACCGAAGGTGCACATTTTCACCTGACCTCTTTGGCAAGTAAATACGATCATTTAGGAATGAACGAATTTTTTCTCATCGGAGAAAACCAAATTTGTCAGTTCACCACTTTTGGCCAATCGAGGCAACTCTTTACCTCTTTTGAGTCTATTCTCTTTCTATTGCGGGGTAAATTCTTGCACTTTTTGGAATTTCAATGGCTTTACCCTGAGCTCATTTTTCAATATTTACCAAATGGAATACTGCGATATGTTGAGCTCACGAGCCATTTTTCGGCCACTGTGACGCGGGTTTCGATCAAGTCGCTTCCTTACTTTTTGAACCATTTCTGCTGATGTTGCTGTTTTCTTCTGTCCATTTCCTTGACGTCAGGCTACGCTACCAGTATCACGGTAACGAGCGATGGTACGAGGCACAAAAGATTTATTCACATTTAAATGCTGGAGGGCTCTAACGATAGCCACATGTGATTTTCCAGCCAAATATAAAGAAATCACACTATTAGGCTTGAATACCATCACGAATAACTTTTTTTTTTTTTGTAAAATCCTCACCAAAATGCCTATATATTTGAGCAAAAACTCAAGAATTTTGAAAATAATATACGTATCTCTCACATAAAATGAATCCAGTACTAGATATAATCCACATTTTGTCCTTGGTAGTAATTGTGTCAGAAATACACGGAACATGAAAAGTATTGGTCCACCTTTCCCCTACCCTTTCCCAAAAGATAAGATTTGAATCATAACAACTGAAACGTGTTTCCAATTTTCTTTTAACATTGTTTGACCTAATTCGAAAGCTTTAGATCTCGCATCTTTATTCAATTAGTTCATTCACGCCTTATGAATCCTTTTCTCAAAGAGTCAAAATTTGGAATAATCATTAGGTTCATAAAATGCGAAATTATTCCCTAGCTCTTAGCCTAATTCGAACAATGTAATATTTGTACTGAAATTGGGATACAGAGGCCCAATTGTTATGGTACGTCCACCAAAAGTATGAACATGTGTAAGAGGTCAATTGTCGAATAACCGACTGAGCTTTTATAACTTCTTCTTCTTATTTTTATTTAGGAAATGTGTTTGAAATAAAGGACATATGATTGTATATATACAATAAAAATCGAAATGCCAAATTGAAACCATTCATCCGGGAAATTTGGCGAAAACGGTATAAATACGTAAAATCGGGCGGTACAATTATGTCAAGGCTAAATTAAAATGTGGGCAATTTTTGCAAGAGTGTTGTCTCCTCTATATGACCAAAATTTCCAAAAAATGGACCTATACGGCAGTATGAGGGACTGTTTCCATGGGAAGCATACCTTTAGGAAACCAAAAAGTTGCAAAGTGGAATTATTCAGATTTCTTTTTCTTCAGCGAAAGTCAACAGTTTTTATAAACTCAAAATTCTAAGTTTTAGTGAAATTTAACTATAGAATGAAAATGCATGCATGTACGAAAAATGCGAAAATGTTACCTCCAGTTTTGGAAATTAATATGATAACATTTCCTGGAAAGGCTCCCGTAATAATGCCGAATTGCCTGACAATGCCTGAAAAAAAAGAAAATGCAAAAAAAGACATAAAAAACAATACTTTCTTAAGTTCTCACAAGAAAAAAATTGAAACCAAAGAATTTGGCCTCCCGAAATATTTTTCCAAATAATGTATTAATTAAAGATTCCTGTCTCTTCAATACTTTGTATAAAAATCATATCCTTTAATTTTTTTTTTAATTTGAGATGCTTTTTTATTAATATCGATATAATTTTTTGGTTTTAGTTAAATTTTTGACCAATCCCCAGATACAGCCTTCCATTCCACCGACTGTGATACAATTTAAACTATTTTTCCCACCAAAAATAATTTACAATTTCCAGTTGTTGCTCCCATATTCATCGGCAATTCATCATCATAATTACCAATATATAAGACCTCAATATGTAGGCATACCTTGTAATATATATATATATGAGCAACCCATCAATCCAAAAGTAAATTATTACCACTCTCTGAATTATGACCAAATGTCACATTCGGTTAAAGTGGCATATTTTAACGCTGTGAGTGGTGGTAGTGTGAAAGTGGCCATGAAAAGCGTGGTAGTTTTCTTGGCTGGTTGCCATCCCCCGCCATCCTTTCACTTGCGGCGATTCTATGATTATTACAAACCATTAGTTACTATGGAAAACATATTATCACATTTACACCAATATGTTGTGGCGAGTGAAGGGAGGGAGGGTCGACATATGTGTGTAAGTGTGATTTTTGCTTTAAGGCCACAATTAACAAAGCTTTATGAGAGTTAATCCTTGTATGTGTGGATGTATGTATGTACGTGGGGGCAAATGTTGATGAATGTGTAGGATGGTACATACATATATTATTTCATGCCTACTATTATGTGTGTTGGTGTAAATCTTGTCCACATACATACATACTTTCATAAACACATACATACGTGCGTACGTATATTCGTGGATTCGGAAGGCATATATTTTATGGCAAAGTTTTGTTTATTGTGAAATTCCCACAAAAGTTTAGCATCCGGCCATTGACTGATTGCTGAGAATGGGGGGGCCTGGTGGAACATACATACATCCACACACACATATGATTTATGTAAATGTATTCTGTCAACTCAAGTTGATTGATTGAACTTTTCACTTTCACTTTTCGATCCTTTACAATGGTATTTATGTCAAAAAATGCTCACAGTTTCGCAAACTATGCACGATGTCAGGCCAATGGCATTTGAAATGCCTAAGGAACAATAGATGGGGACGAAAGTTTTATGATTTAATACTTTGCATTGGACAAACGCATTGATATATAATTCTGAAAATTTAGAATAAGAGTTACTGATGGGTTTCTTTTTTTTGAAAGGGTTTTTTGGAAATTTGGACTTTAAGGTTACGAAAAGCTCTAAAATGACACTAAACATCAAAAATGGTACTATATAACATTATGCAAATGTATGGAGCTAAACACTTGAAATTTGGTATGAGAATCAAGGTTGAAAAGTAAGTTTGATATATGAAGATGGTTTGGAAGAAATCCGTATCAGTACAGTTGGAATCAACCTTATGTGGGTCTATCCGTCATTCTGCCTGTTTAACTGGTAAAGACACTTCTGATCTACACCCAAAACGGCAGAAGCTAGAATCTTAACATTTTAGGTAGACGTGTGATAAGGTTGGATTTTTGGAAATTTGTACAAAAAGGGTAACAGGGTACGAAGAGTACTAAAATGTACTAAAAATTGAATACTTTGTTTTGGACAAAGACAATGAGCTATAATTCTGAAATTTGTGAATAAGTGTTACTGATGAAGTGCAGATTAGATGTAGCAAAGGGTTTTTGGAAATTCGAACTTTAAGGTTACGAAAAGCTTTAAAATGGTACTAAACTTGTAAAATGGTACCATTTAAAATTATGTAAATTGATAGGGCTAAAAACCTGAAATATGGTATGAAAATCAAGGTTGGAATGCAAGTTTGATATTTGAAGGTGGTTTCTGAAATGTATACTAAGTACGCGAACTGTACTAAATGGTACTAAATTAGAAACAGTTTGGTTTAGAGCGAACGGATGAATCTGAAAATTTGTATTGGGGTCCCTGCTGATGCTAGAATTGTGATAAAAATGTGATTTTGGAAATGTGTACTACAAGTGCACGAAAAGTACTAAATAGTACTATATTTCGTAAAATTTGGTATTGGGTGAACAGATAGTGCTTGAAATCTGAAATGTGGTATTAGCGTCGCTGTTCAGATGTAGCCTGGACATATGGTTTCGGAAATATGCACTATAATTGCACGAAAAGTGCTGAATTGTACTTTATTTGGTACAATTTGGTACTGGGCAAACATATAGTGCTTGAAGTCCGAAATTTGATATTAGCGTCGCTGTTCAAGTTCAGCCTGGACTTATAGATTTTTTCTCTGAAATGTATATCATAAGTGAATGGTACAAAATATGGTATTGGGTCAAGGGATAGGGCTAAAATCCTTAAATTAAAATTAAGGTCTCAATTGGTATCTTGAATTATGATATGGAGGTGGTTTTCGAAAGATGTACTGTAATTGTACGAAATGTACTAAATAGTGCAAAATTTAATATTGGGTGAGGGATTAGAGCTGAAATCCTTAAATTTGATAAAGATGTCACTGTTGATATCTGTGTAAGAGATAAAAATGTGGTTTCAGAAACTTGTACTATAACTGTTCGAAAAGTACTAAGTGATACTTAATCGAGTATTGAGTGAAGAAATAGAGCTGGAATCGTGAAATTTGATATAGATGCCACTCTTTGTTGTCTGTGGTTAAGCTATGGAGATTTGTTGTTCAAAAATTACTAAATTGTACTAAATATGGTTTTAAAAGAATGGAACCGTAAAATGTTACATTGCGATAAACGTTGGGGTCTAGGATTGAGATGTGGTACGATTTTGAAAATGAGTACAAAAAGTATACGAAAATACGAAATTTGGCATTGAGTGAATATAGAGATCTGGAATTCCGAAATTTATGCCTTTGTTGGTATCTGCTGTTGCGATCTGGCTCTGCAAATGCCTACTATAATTCAAAAGTACTAAATGGTACCAATTTTGGATCAATGTTGACGAAGTAGATTGTATTGGATATGTGAAGCAAATGCTAATAAATTTGGTATTGGGTGAAGGGTTGGACCCGAACGTCTTTGATACTGAGGCCACTCTTGGATTTTAGGGGCTTGTTTATTGAGATGTTGAAATAGTTCTGGACAGAAAATTTGGATATGAGTCCATTGTGCAATGGTCTTAATTACATGGTGGGATAAAAAAACAGCAACAAAGTCAATCGCCATAATTTTTATTTTTTTTTTCAATTTTATTAAAGAAATCGAAATAACATAAAATTTTAGAATAAATTTAGATTTTTTCGAATTGGTCACCCTTGGCTCGAATTATGGACCTCAAACGGCCAATCAAACACACTGCCCGAATGTTACTGTGCGGAATTTTGGTCCATTCCCTGCGAAGCGCTTGCTTGGTGATCGAAACCTTGGTATTTTTTAGTGCCAACTTTGCTTTCAAAAATACTCCAGACACAATAGTCCAACGGATTGATATCCGGAGATTTTGGTGGCCATTGTGCGCTGGAAATGAAGCGAGGAACCTCATTTTGTAACCATTCTGGGGTAGCGCGTCCTGAGTACAGGGTGTGCGACCAAAATGTTTGCGTGTCCAAGGCTTTAATACACCCTCCAGAATATTTTCGCGATAATATTCGGCATTCAATCTGATGCCACAGACGATTAATACGAGCGGAGAGCGACCATCATCTGTTATGGCGGCACACACCATCTCCAACGGCCGGCGCTTCAGTTCTTTCAGCTGACCACCTTGGCAAGTAAACACGATCATTTTGTTTGTTTAAAAACTGCCGGACAACGAATGTTTTCTCATCGGAGAAAGCCAATTCGACAGTTCACCACTTTCGGTCAAGCGAAGCAACTCTTTAGCTCTTTTGAGCCTATTTTCTTTCTGTTGTAGTGTAAGTTCTTGCACTTTTTTGAATTTCAATGGCTTTACCCCGAGCTTATTTTTCAATATTGCGATATGTTCAGCTCACGAGCCATTTTTCTGCCACTGCGACGCGGGTTTCGATCAAGTCGCTTATTTACTTTTCAAACCATTTCGGCTGATGTTGCTGTTTTCTTCCGTCCACTTCCTTGATGTCGGGCTACGCTACCAGTATCACGGTAACGAGCGATGGTACGAGTCACAAAAGATTTATTCACATTTTTAAGCCGGAGTGCTCTAGCGATAGCCACTTGTGGCTTTCCAGCCAAATATAAAGATATCTCACTATCACACTTGAATTCCATCACGAATAACTTTTTTTCTGAAAATTCTCACAAAAATGCTTTTGTACGCTTGTAAACAATATAGTGAGCTGTCACTGGCATAATTTAAATAGCTGTCGGATGCGTGGCTTAGAAATGACAGCAGTCTGAAGTAGGTTGCAGTTTTCTCATCTCACCCTGTATACGACAGTACTAATTTTTTTAATTTGGTATTTTACTTAATTTTGTATTGACTGAATATATAAAGCTGGAATTCCAAAATTTGATATTGACGTCTCTGTTGGCATCTGGTGTTGCGATCTAGCTCTGCAAATGTATACTATAATTCAGAAGTACTAAACGGTACTAATTTTGGATCACTATTGACGTCTAGGATGGAAAGAAGTAGATTTTTGTTGGATATGCGTAGTAAAAGCTAATAAATTTGGTATTGGGTGAAGGGATGGACCCGGATGGAAGGATAGACCTTCAATAATTTGATATTGAGTTTGGGGCTTGTATATGGAGGCATTCTGGACAAAAAAACTGGATGTCGGTCCATTGTGCGATTCTCTTACTTTAATCATCCTCGGTAAACTTTAAAATGATTTTTAAGGAGTAAAAGCTAAACATATTCCAGTCACTCTTTCCGAAAAAGAAAAAAGTTGAATAGCACTTAAAACCCTGAAAGTCTTAAAATTTAGTACTTTGTAGGACGTTTTTATTAAAAAGTGTTGTCAAACGGAACGAATTGTACATTTACAGTACTAAAAAGTAATTTAATGAACTGTTGGAACGAATCTTAAATTTTAAGGTAGAGTTTTCGCTGACGATGTAGCGAGCTTTTGCTGGATGTAGGGTAAATGTTGCAAGGGACCACGAAAAATCAAAATATCTTTTTCTTATTCGAAAGAAACGCACCTAGCCTGACCGTACCTAGGACTTTATGAGCAAAAAATTTGTTAGAACATTTTGAATAACCAAAAGGCTTAAAAAATAATATTCCGATTCCTTAAAAAGCATAAGCTTAACAAGTTGGAAATGGATATATTAGCCGAATTACTAATGTACTTCAGGGTGGCAATCAAAAAATTCTTTATGGCTCTTAATAACCCCACCAAGGCCTATTATCTCCAAAAGGAATTTTTCAACGCCAGGCTATTTCGTCCTGTTATGTGTCACGGTGTAATCTTTTGACTATATGTATTTTTTTTTCAAATTTCGCCCCTATCTATATTTCCCTCTCTCTGCAATTCATCACATTGTTGTCTTAAATCTTGTATATTTAGTTTGAGTAAAAAAGTAACTTTTTGACATTTTCTACACACTTGTCTCACACTCGACAATGACTTAACAAACAATTTTTCCTTGTTCTTTCACCAAGAAAAAGTTTCCCCTTCTTTCTTCTTTCGTTGAAAACCCAAAATCCTGAATTTTTTTTGCAAAAGAATAAAAGAACAGTGAAAGAAAGAAAAACCAGCTCATAACATAACAAATGAAAAGCGAACAACTGTCATGGACCATCGTTGGGCTCTGTTTAATGCCAAGCTAATGTCATTTTCATGAGAATAAACAGCGATTCATTTTAAAATTTTCAAACATTCCATCCTTGTGGGCCTTTTTTTCTTGTTGTTCTTTTCTTGGGTTTTTCTTCATCCCCCCTTATATGGCCATGCGAAAAAAATGTGAAATTATTTACATAATTATGGGACGAAGAAAAAATGCGCTTGTTATTGTCGTTTCTGCTTCACCCCAAAAAATCCTCGCTGATTGCTGTTAAATGTTTCCGTGGCTAAGCGAAAAAATGTGAGGCTGGCTAATGGTTATGCGCCTTGAGTTAAATGTAAATTTTAATGAGCAATTTTTTGGTAGCTAAATGTTGTGTTTTGTTATTTTCTTTCGACATCATATGTATGTAAATGGCAGACCATTTAAATGGAAAATGACTTTTGTTATAATTTGAAGATGGGAAAATGTTCAATGTCACCAAGCTTACGGGATATGTAGTCCATTTAAATTTCAGCTTTTCTTATATTACATTTTGAAGATACATTTATTTTCGATAAAAAGGGCTTTTGATCTTTGATCCCAAATTCCATTATATTTTAAGGAAATGTATAATAAAATAATAAATTATGTTTGCAAATGTTATTGGCAGTATGGATGTTTATCCATCACAATTTCATTATAATTTAAGAAAATAAATAATAAAATAAATAAATAATTTTGTTGGCAAATGTTCAATGACAAATAAAATGACAATTTTAGTTGCTAGACTAATCATTCCAAGACTCTAACACAAACGGCCAATAATTGTCCAAAAAAAAAAATCATAAATTTCTTCAAAACAATGGAGAGAGCTCGATTTTTATACACTTCAGCATTATATAGAGGGGGTATTTACTTTGTAATTCCATTTGTAACTCCTCGAAATACTCATGCTAGACCCTACAAAGTATATAGTATATTCTGGATCAGCGTAAAATTCTAAGTCGATCTATCTATTGTAATACCGCTGTCTTCCGAATTAAATGAGATAGAAGGCTAAAAGTTCGTAAATTGTCTGAGTCGGTCCACGTTTTAGTATAGCCCCCGCATAACTGTTCTTCGCTATATTCAGTATTTTCATGATTTTATTATTTCTTATTTGAAGATCTTGGCCTACGACAAGAAATACATATGCGGCCTAAGTACTCGTGTGGCCCCCACATATATCGGTATTTTTAAGATTTTAGAAACATTATAGATCAGAATTGTTTCAGATTTTGTATCTGAAGTTCGAAATCGGCACTACAGTCTATGACAAAAATTACTTATGCAGGTCCATATCTTTGTATCTCTATATTTAACTGTTTTATTTCTTCGATTTTTTTATTTGTATCGTCGCCTTACATATCCTAGAACCTTCCGAAGGAACCCTAGTTATTATTCAAATAAATAAAATAGCACGTGCCGTAGGCTGAGAAAAAGAGCGGAAAAGCTATTTTTTAATACTTCGAAAATTGTATTATTTGAATAAGGTTTGAGCCAAGTGAGAAAATTGTCCGCATTGTCGTAATCATGCTAGAGCGTTCCGAAATGTCTTTATTTATTCTTCAATTAAATAAACAGGTCTCTAATTTTATTTAATTGTATAATAAATATAGACCTTGCGGAAGGCACAAGCATGATAGCTAGGAGTAAGTTTTTGAATCGCTAAATGCCACGTCCCATTTTAATAATACACTATTGACAACGACTCCCTGCCAAGACGGCCTTAATCTTGTATGTGAGCATAGACTCGTTGGGCGCCGCCTTCATAACCTCTATGGGTGATAGACTCGATCTTGTCTATAAACATATACTCGTTGGGCGCCACCTTCATCTCTTCTATAGACATATACTCGTTGGGCACCGCCTTCAACTCGCATATGGGCATAGACTCATTGACTCAACTCGTCTACGGGCATAGACTCGTTGGGCGCCTTCTTCAAGTCGTCTACGGCCATAGACTCGTTGGGCGCCACATTCGTCTAGCCTATAGCTATAGACTTTAATCTCGTCTATGGATATGGAATCGATACCGCTACCGTAGCTCGTCAATGGATGTATCACCTCTGCACGGACGGACACACAAAGCTAGATCAACTCTGCTCGGCGAGATAGGACCAATGAATGCTAAACAATTGACAATTATGATAATTCTGGTATGAATATTGCAAATGCTCGAACTTTAAAGAGAAATGGGGAAAATTCCAAAGTTTTATTAGAGTTCGGATAATTGAAAATGTTGACCCCTTGAGGGGGTCAGAGAGAGAGAGAGTTATGTAAGTCATATATATTTTTTTTTAATTTTGAATCTTTCTGGAGGACATACTCAAAGGATTGGATACATAAGTCCCATGTTCACACTATATATGTAAATTACAGCGTTATGATTGAGGTACCAGAAGGTACAAAGCGTGATAGTGTGCCGAAAAATGGCTCGAGAGATGAACATATCGCAATATTGCGTTCGGGAAATATTGAAAAATGAGCTGGAGCCATTGAAATTCCAAAAAGTGCAAAAACCTACACAGCATCAGAATGAAAGTAGACTCAAAAGAGCTAAAGAGTTGCTGCGCTTGGCCAAAAGTGGTGAACTCCCGAATTTGGTTTTCTCCGATGAGAAAACATTCATAGCAACATTCCTTGTCCAGAAGTTACAAAAAACAAAAAAAAAAAAAACAATAACCGCCAATTGCTGCTTTCCGCTCGTATTAATCGACCATGGCATCAGAATAAATGTCGAATATTATCGCGAAAATATTCTGGAGGGTGTATTAAAGCCTTGGGCACTCAAACATTTTGACCGCAAACCTTGGACATTCCAAGAGGACTCAGCACCATCGCACTCAGCACGCGCCACCCAAGAATGATTACAAAATTAGGTTCCTCGCTTCATTTCCAGCGCACAATGGCCACCAAAATCTCCGGATACTAATCCGTTGGACTATTGTGTCTGGAGTATTTTGGAAAGCAAGGTTGGCACTAAAAAATATCAAAGTTTCGATCACCTCAAGCAAGCGCTTCGCCGAGAATGGGCCAAACTACCGCAGAACAACTTTCGGGCAGCGTATGACGGTTTTATTGACCGGTTGAAGGCCATAAATCGTGAATAATTCGAACAAATCTAAACTTATTCTAAAACTTGATGCCATTTCCGACATTGTTTTCTTTCATTCAATAAAATTAAAAAAAGATAAAAATTCTGGCACTTGACTTTGTTGCAACTTTTTATCTCACCCTGTATGTGATTTTGTATAAACATTACTTTGTTTCTATTTATACCTTTTTTTACCTTACACCACATAGTGGTAAGGTTATTATGTTTTGTGTATTTGTTTTTAACATGGAGAAGGAAGTGAGATAGACCCATAGTTACTTTTGAAGATCTCCATAGAATCACTTTCTGAGTTCATTTGTGCATGTCAGTCCGTCTGTCCGTCCGTCTGTCCATGTATTCTTGTGAACAAAATGCAGGTCGCATTTATTAACCGACTGGGATGAAATTTTGAGCAAATCATTTGTTTGGACGAACCCTATTGAAATTGGAGATAGTCGGTAAAAATTTAGATATAGCTTCTATATATATCTCCGTCCGATTTGCCTTTTATTGTACACCAAACGTGTAATATCATCCCGAATAGTATGGAATTTTGCACATACAACCAAATTAGGCCTGAAAATAAGTATGTCAAATCGGTTCGAAATCGGATAAGATATAGCTATAGCTCCCATATATATTGTTCATCCGGTATGTTATTGTAGTCCTCCGCAGCCGTAATATGCACTCTATAACAACAATATTTGGAGAGATGTATCAAATGCAGCTCAGAAATATCTTTGCCAAATTTTATCAAGATCGGTTCAGATTTGGATATAGCTCTCATATATAACTTCTTCCGATTTACATTTTATTATACACCAAACTTCTAATATTTGCCCAAATGGGATGGAATTTGGCACTTACGACCGAATTGAGTCAAGAAGCTATTATGTCAAATTTGGTGAAGATCGGTTCAGATATAGCTATAGCTCCCATATATAATGTTCATTCGATTTGTCATATTTGTAACCCACAGCCGTAATATGCACTCCGTAACAACGATATTCAGGGAAATATATCAAATACAGCTCAGAAATATCTTTGCCAAAATTTATTTTAAGGGTGTATTAAAGCCTTGGCACGCAAACATTTTGGCCGCAGACCTTGGACATTCCAACAGGACTCATTACCATCGCACTCAGCATGCGCCACCCAAGAATGGTTACAAAATTTCCAGTGCACAATGGCTACCAAAATCTCCGGATACCAATCCGTTGGACTATTGTGTCTGGAATATTTTGGAAAGCAAGGTTGGCACTAAAAAATATCAAAGTGTCTATCACCTCAAGCAAGCGCTTCGCAGGGAATGGACCACAATACCGTAGCAGCATGTGATGGTTTCATTGGCGTTTAAAGACCATAATTCGTGCCAAAGTTGACCAATTCGAACAAATCTAAATTTATTCTAAAATTTGATGCCATTTCCGACATTGTTTTTTTTTTTTTAATTCAATAAAATTGAAAAAAAAATTAAAAATTATGGCGTTTGACTTTGTTGCATTTTTTTTTTATCTCACCTTGTGTAAAAATTACTTTGTTTTTATTTTTAATTTTTCTACATAAATTTTCCAATTTTTTTTGTTCCTTGTTTAAACATTGAATATACTTACTATGAGCTCCCCGCTTGTCAATAGTATTGGCCTCAATACTGTGTACTTTCAATCCTCAATTATGGTATTTTTTTCGAAGAAGCACTCGTTCATTTTTGCTTAGATATTGATATTGGAATCGGTATAGGACAATTGGAATTGGTATATGGTATATGGTACCATCATCTTTATTTTTGATAATTTAGCCACATATCTGAAATAAAACACATATCTATTTTATTTCTATGTTTTCTACTTAATAAACATAGACATTGCAAAGCACAGCAAATATAAGCTATAATATTAGACCTTTTTTAAATTTTTTATTTAATATGGAATTCCAAAAACGTTTTTTTTTTTTTTTTGAAATCGCTTAGAATCCGTTTCCGTTAATTGCCTTCCCTGCAGTTTTTTCTTCCCATTGCTGCTGCTGCTGACTTTACAAAATATTTAATAAATTTCTGTGAAACCCTCCCTGCCCCCTGTCCTGAACAACCATTATGATGGCCACTATAAACTGGTGCTGTAATCCATTCACGTCATGACACAAAGTCATAAATTCTCCGCTGCGTTGTGCAACATGTGTCAGAAGTCATTTCGAGTATTCTTTCTTCTCTGACATTTTATATTACATTAAGCAATTTTAATGTGAATACCAAACAAGAAATCCGTAGCGATTATGACTGAAAATTACCATCATCATCGTCGTCGTCTCCTTCTTTTTCATGATGCCAGAGAATGAAGAATGTAGTTTACATGAACTGTATCTGCAGCATGCCTGTCATTGGCTGGCTGTTTTGCACTGTATTTGGACATCTATTAAGGAAATTTCTTGGAAGTGTTTTTGCTTCCGTTTTAAGATATTGGAAGCCGTTGATATTAAATGCAACGTAAATTGCGAATCATTTTGTTATGATTAAAATGGGTCATTGTTAGGAAAAATATGGTAATGGAGATTTCAAACTTTGTTTTGAAGAATTGTTAGAATATATATTTATCAAACTGGAATTATTCTGGACATAAGAATTTTATAATACTACAACTTAATTTTCGCTTAAACCATGCATCTTTTTTCAATTCAAATCATATATATATATATATATATATATATATATATATATATATATATATATATATATATATATATATATATATGTATATATATATATATATATATATATATATATATATATATATATATATATATATATATATATATATAAATTTATTAATTATTCATTGAATATAAACAAAAAAATCGCGAAAATTTTTATAATATAATATTACTTACCTTTGAATCACCTTCTTTGTCAAATTCTGATTTTTGCAGAGGAGACAAATTCTTTTCTTGATTTTTATTTGCTTTCTTTTTATTTCATTTGAAAAACCAGCCCAGACCTGTAATTAAAGAACACTTATCAAATTTATGTTCATGTCTGGCTGGCTGGCTGGCTGATGAGTTTTATTTCAAAAGCAGCACCGCCCATCTAATGAATGTTTCAGGATTTACATTTTCAATTAAAGACCTTACCTTACTCGCATTAACCTTGACCGAGTGTTAATCCTTCGTTTTCGCTTTCAAGTTCATTGTTGAAAATCACGCTTCGTGCAATTGAAGATATAAATACTCAGAAAGGTGTGTGAGTGGAGAACCCAGTGAACAATTTTAGGAGAAGTAAAAACTCTCATGTCTTTGAGTTGCATCTGGAATAGAATTTTTGATTACATATTTGTGCCAGAGTTACCTTGGTATTTTTCAAAGGTTGCCGGTAATAACTTTCGATATAAATAACCTCTGCCAAAGAAATGGAGGGTGTATTAAATTTTGTTATTTCACTTACTCACCAGAGTAAAGTCGACCTTAACATTTTACATTCGTTCCAACTGTGTTAGGCCTTTTTAGTACTCAAAATTCAATTTTTTTCAAGATGAAAAATATTTTAATAAAATTATTAATCAACTACTTAATTCTCACACTTTCAAGGTTTTATATATTATTCAAGTTTTTTCTTTTCGGCAAGAATAATAGGAAAATGTTTATGTTTCACACTAAAAAATTTTTCAAAATCTTTCATTTGAAGTTGACCGAGGAAGAAATCAGTGAAACCATTGCACAATATATCTACATCCAATTTTTCTGTCCAAAATTATGCCAACGTCAAACCTAGAAACCAAGAGGGACTTCAATATCAAATTTCAAGATTTTTGCTCTGTAATTTCCCCTTTTACCAAATTTAGTACAATTATAGTACGCATATCTAAGACCAGCTCCTTCTCTCGACCACGGATGCTCACAGTGACATCCATATACAATTTCACGATTTCAACTCTATTCTCCCACCTAATTCGTTCAAATGTAATACGCATTTTCAAAGGAATATCCATATCTCACCTTCAAATACCCACAGTGATTTTAATATAGAGTCTCAGGATTTCTGCTCTTGAATTTCTCTCATTACCAGATTATGTACCATTTAGTACAATTTAGTAAAATTATAGTACGCATATCCACAACCAGCTCCTCTTCTCAACTACAGACACCAGCAATGACATGCATATTATATTTCAGGTATTTCCCGAATTCGCAAAATATCGAACTACATAGTAATTTTCCTACAATTATGGTAGATACATCCACATCTCAATCTCAGATAACAAGAAAGGCCTCAATATCAAATTTGGCGGTCCATTCACCCAATACCTAATTTAGTACCACTTAGTACTATTCGAACAATTATAGTACAGATCTTAGGATTTCAGCCCTATCCCTTTACCCGATACCAAAATTTAGTAACTTTTCGAGCAATTATAGTACACCTTTCGTACAATTTAAATACCAGAGATACCAACAGAGAACTCAACCTCATAGATATTTGAGAATTTTAGTTCTATCCCTTCACCCTTCGTTCCACTTAGTACTTTTCGTACAATTATAATACATATTTCCAAAACCACCGCCAAATCTTAATTCCAGATACCAAAAGAGACCTCAATATAAAATTTCGGGATTGCAGCTCTATTCATTTCACCCAATACCAAATTTAGCATTATTTACTACTTTTTGTATGATTGTAGTACAAACTATCAAACTATCATCTCCATATTTTAATTCCAGATACCAACAGAGACCTCAATATCAAATTTCGAGCACCCAGCTCTATCACCGAATTTAGTACCACTTTGTACATTTCGAACAGTTATAGTAGATATTTCCAAAGACACCTCCTTCTCTCAACCACAGAAACCAACGATGACATCCATATCACGTTTTAGGATTTCAGATATATTTCAGCACCTAATACCATATTTAAACCACAGAGACCAATAGGGGCATCTATATCAAAATTAAGGATTTCAATTTTATTCCTTAATTCAATAAGAAAATAAGAACTAGTTCGTACATTTCGTATAATTGTAGTAAAGTCAAATTTCAATAGATATTATTAGATATCTAAATGCCAAATTTCAGAATTCAATCTTTATTCCTTCACCGAATACAAAAAATAGTATCATTTAGCAATTTTCTTACAATTATAGTACACTTTCCCAAAACGACTTATATATACAAATTTAGGGATTTTATAGCTTTCCCTTCACGCAATATCCAATTTAGTACCATTTAGTACACATTGCCAAAAACCACCTCCATATATTTAACATCAGATACCATCAGTGACGTCTATATCCAATATCAGGATTCCAACTCGATATTTGGTTCACATTCCGAAACCACCTCCAAATATTAACAGAAACCTCAACGTCAAATTTCAGCTCTATTTCTTCATCCAATGCCAAATAGTACTTTTTAGTACCCGTTCGAATCAATTGTAGTGCACATTTCCAAAACCACTGACAAATCTCAAACACAGATAAAATCGGTAATCTAAACATTAAATTTAAGAATTTCATCTCTATACCTTTGTCTAATTGAAAACATAGTAATATTCAGTACTTTTGGTACAATTATAGTACACATTTCCGAAATCCTCCATATGTAAAGGCTACAAATGAACAGCGACTATAATACCAAATTTTAGATTTCAAACACATCTGTTCACATAGTATCAAATATTGTACTATTTAGTACTTTTCGTACAATTATAATACACATGTACTAAACCACCTTCATATGTCCAGGCTATACATGAACAGCGACCCGAATATCACACTATTACAAATTGTACCAAATATAGTACTATTCAGTGTTTTTCGTGCACTTGTTGTACACATTTTCTAAACCAACACTATATCACAAAACTACCACCTACAGGTGGTACCAATACCACAAAAAAAAAAAAAAGAAAAACGAAGTTGCAGCTCCAACCGTTCACCCTAAACCAAACTGTTCCAAATTTAGTACCGCTTAGTTCAGATCGCACACTTAGTACACATTTCCAAAACGGCCTTCATAAACCAAACTTTCGTTCCATCCTTGATTCTCATATCGGATATCAGGTTTTTAGCTCTATCTTTATCTGTTTACCCAATATCAAATTATACAAAATATAGTACTTTTTAGGACTTTTCGTGCACATGTAGTACATGTTTCCAAAAACACATCTTTATCGCCAACCCAACACCAACTGGGATCCAAATTTTCACAATTTCATCTTCATCCGTTCAGCCTTAACCAAATTGTTCCAAATTTAGTACCATTGGCGTATTTGGTACACATTTCCCGTAACCATCTTCATATATCAAATTTACTTTCCAACCTCGATTCTCATACCAAACCTCAATTCTCATCCAAACGATATCATTTTAAAATGTAAGGAACATATTGGAACATTTCCGAAATTTAAAGTACGAGTTTCCCATAACCCTTTGGTACATCTATCCTGTACGCCATCAGTGACTCTCATTGCAAATTTCAGAATTCCAGCTCCTTTGGTTCATTACAATTCCCATTTGTTCCAAATTTAGTACCATATAATACAGATAAGTACGAATTTCTACATAACCCAATCCTGCACTCCAACAGTAATCTTAATTCAAATTTTCAGGAAACCAGTTATATGGAAACCAGTTAATTGTACCAAATTTGGTACCATTTAGTACACTTAAGTACAAATTTTCATAACTACCTTCATGATACAGTCCAATAGACAATTTATTTTCAAATTTCAGAATTTCAACTTTACCAATTCACCTAAAATTTAAATTGTACAAAATTAAGTACCATTTAGTACACATAAGTACGAATTTCCAAAACTTCCACCATACTCCACTTTAACAATTTTCAGGATTCCAACTCTATTAGTTATCCCAAAATTGTCCCAAATTTAGTACACATCAGTACGAATTTCCAAAACTATCTACATATCTCAGCCCTACAACGTAATAGTAATCTTATTTCTAAATTTCAGAATTCCAAAATCAAAATTGTACCAAATTTAGTACCATTTAGTACTTTTCGTGCACAAAATCACAAATTTCGAAAACTTCCTCCATATCCCAATGCAACACTCTTACATTAATGTTAATTTAAATTTTCAGGGTTCCAGCTTCATCCGTTCCTCCAAAATTAAATTGTACTCCTCCTTATATCGACTCTACTTCTCAACGTTGTTTCCTGTTTTAAATTGCAAGTTTTTAGCTCTATCCGTTCACATGATACGAAATGGTACCAAATGTAGTACATCTTAGTACTTTTCGTGTATTTCCAATATATTTCCAGTTCCAGTTTCAGTTTTGGTATATCCATTATACACTCTATCACCTCACCTCGTCATTCTAAAATTTCTATCTCATTCCTCATTCCAAATTTAAGAGTTCTAACTCTATTGGTTAGTCAAATAAAACGGGTACCATATTTAGTACCTTTTAGTGCTTTTCGTACCGTTCTAGTACGAATTTCCAAAAACCAAAATGTTTTCAAAATCTTTCATTGGATTGCACAATGGACCCAAATCAAATTTTTTTGTCCAAAGCTATGCCAACGTTTCCAAATGTAAACTACAGAAAGCAACAGTGACGTCTGTATCAAATTTTAGAACACTAGCTCTTTACTTTATGCCATTAAGAAAAATTACCACTGAGTGCCTTTTTCAACCGCAGACACCAACAGTGACATCCATACTATAAGAGTTCTAACTCTATTGGTTCGTCAAATACAACGGGTACTATATTTAGTACCTTTTCGTACCGTTCTAGCACGAATTTCCAAAAACCAAAATTTATTTTTTTAAATATCTGTTCCTTAACTATCTACTCCCAAAATGTTCACTGGGTAACAAAAATGTACTTGTGTGTGTGTGTTCACGTCGGATCTTTTGAAAACCATATACCAACGACTAAATACATGTGCACATGCCATCATTAAAGGATTGTCTAACAAATAATCTGACATTGAGTCATGAACACTGAAGGAGGTCATATTCGCTTCTATGAAACACCATTACTGTATAGAAATTCAGTTGTTAAAAGGAAGAAAGCAACAACAACCACAACCATTGCGAATCACTGACTAAAGGTTTATACCTCATTCACATGATGGTCGTGTGTGTCTGGAACTTATTAAGATGCCACTTAAATGAATAATTAGTTTAAAAAAAACACTAAGTATTGCTAAAAGTCCAAATCGGCCAAGCCTCTTTCCGTCGAGGGGAAAAATGGCCAGAGGCAGAAATTCAAACAGTTCTTCAACTGATGAACACTGGAAACAATTAAAACGATATTAGGACATGCAAGCTAAAACAACAGTTCGCCTTCATTTGTCCATTTTCATTAAATTTTCACTGCCAAGCGGTCAATGGATGAGTGTGTATGCGTGTATGTGTGGATGGATGGATGTGCGTTAGCCATGGCTTTGGCCTGTCGACAATGGCAGAACAACGCTGGGAGGGAATTACGAGTTAATGTGCGTGTAAAATTTTTAATAGAATTTTCACTTGGTTGTTGTTGCTGTTGTTGCCGCAGTCGCTGGTTTTTTTCCTGCAATAAGCTAAACTACGCTAATTACTAATTTGCATAAAAATACTGTCTGGTCGGGAATGTTGAACTGACCTCCAACCTACCTTCCAGCTAGCCAGCCAAGCGAACAGTGTAAATATGCTTTGCTCTTGGCCTCTATTAGCGAATGGATGCCGTTCGTTGTTATTTCAGAAAAATATTTGAAATAATTAAATTGCACGCAATATTGGAGAACTCTTCACACACACTCGAACATGGACATGGACATTTATGAATATTGTTGGCTACTACCACAAATGTTGGTACGTTTACTCTAATACATTTTGGATGTGCGAGTAGTGTGCCATAGACGACGAAATACATACTCTGTAACAAATTTAAGGTTAGGTTGATTATTAAAAAAACAAATGGCAAAAAATCATTTCGGAGATTGATTCAAAGAGGAAGTAATCGCCGTAATTGCTCATAATTGGAGGTAGCGTATGATTGTTATAAGGTGTAAGAGTAATAATTACGCATACGCCACGGCGACCAGGAAATACATTTTTTCGTAAATTGACCATAGCCAGCTGTAATTAACAGACATTAATAAAAAAAGGCCAGACCTTGGGTGTTTTAGAAAATTAGCTACAAAATATTCATAATTAACCATGACCAGAGCCGAACGGAGGTTAATAATTTTCATGCATAAACAATAAATCATACATAATTATTCCGTAAAAAATTATGTTTTGTGTAAAAATAGATTTTAATATGCCATTATTATTTTTGTATGACGATTAATAGAGTTATTTTATATGGATGTATGAATTGATGTTACATTTACATTGTATTTTACATTGTATTTTTTGTATAAAAAAAAACAAAATATATATTTTAAAACAGTATGGAAATTATAAGAGTTGGTCGAATATATGATACCTTCAATACTCTGTGCACATTAAGCAGCTCTTCTAATAAGAAATATACTTTTGTATGAGGCATTAGTGTGACCTAAAAAAAGAGGATTTAAAACTTAATATGATTAATTATATCTGATCGATTTGACCCGATCTTGCCAGATTTTATTCTGGTCAAAACTTGAACATGTGATCAAAAATTCATCACAATCGGAAAACTGTATTTTCAACTAATTTCACCCTCAGCTAATGTTTGAATATTTAAATATATTTTGACTTCTGTTATGATTATTCATATTGTTGACCCTCTATGGAGTAGATTCCGAAGGAATTTGCCAATATTACTCATTGACATAAATAAATATGATATAAATATTGCGACGTGCCAGGTTTGGAGTATATCGTCTGCCAGTTTATATGTTTATATGAGATATGTGATAATTTTTGGAAAATGTTGAAATATGCGTGGGGTACCAACAGGGCGAGATAATAAAAAACTAAAACAAAACCAAACGTCACAATTTTTAATTTTTACATTTTTTTATTTTATTGTATGAAAGCAAAAAATTACGGAAAGAGCATCAAATTTTAGAATAACTTTATATTTGTTCGAATTGGTCACCTTTGGCACGAATTATGGCCTTCAAACCGCCAATGAAACCATCACACGCTGCCCGAATGTTGTTCTGCGGTATTTTGACCCATTTCCGGCGAAGCGCTTGCTTGAGGTGATCGACACTTTGGTATTTTTTAGTGGCAACCTTGCTTTCCAAAATACTCCAGACACAATAGTCCAACAGATTTGTATCCGGAGATTTCGGTGGCCATTGGGCGCTGGAAATGAAGCGAGGAACCTCATTTTGTAACCATTCTTGGGTAGAGCGTGCTGAGTTCGGTGGTCCTGAGTCCTGTTGGAATGTCCAAGGACTGGGTCAAAATGTTTACGAACTTTAATACATCCTCCACAATATTTTCCCGATAATATTCGACATTTATTCTGATGCCACGGTCGATTAATACGAGTGGGGAGCGACCATCGGCTGTTAAGACGGCCCCCACTTTCACCATGGGCGGAGCTGATCTCTTTGGTAAGCAAACACGATCATTTTGTTTGTTTACAAACTGCTGGACAACGAATGTTTTCTCATCGGAGATCGGAGAAAACCAAATTCGGCAGTTCAACACTTTCGGCCAAGCGAAGCAACTTTTTAGGTCTTCAAAGTCTATTTTCTTTCTGTTGCGGTGTAAGTTCTTACATTTTTTTTTGGAATTTATGGCTTTACCCCGAGCTCATTTTTCAATATTTGCCGAATGGATATTGCGATGTGTTAAGCTCACGATGTGTTCAGCTCGGCCACTGCGACGCGGGTTTCGATCAAGTCGCTTCTTTAACCATTTCTGCTGATGTTGCTGACTTCTTCCATCCACTTCCTGGACGTCGGGTTAAGCTACCAGTATCACGGTAACGAGCGATGGTACGATACACAAAGAATTTATTCACATTTAAATTCTGGAGTGCTCTAACGATAGCCACTTGTGGTTTTCCAGCCAAATATAAAGAAATCACACTATCACGCTTGAGTTCCATCACGAACAACTTCTTTTCTGGAAAATTCTCACCAAAATGCTTTGGTACGTTTGTAAACTATATAATGAGCTGTCACTGGAATAATTTTAACAGCTGCCGGGCGAGTGGCTTAGAAATGACAGCAGTCCGAAGTTGGTTTCAGTTTTTTCATCTCATCCTGTATATTTCAAAACAGTATGGAAGTAACCAAATTAGCGATCATACCTTATATCTGGAGGTACCAGTATATGGAAGCTCTATCCAAAGATGGAGGCTATATCGTCAGATCTTAAATACATCTCAGGAAATTGTTGTTCAAGTACTTAACTGGCAAAAGGAAACCTTTTTCAGAAACTCTTTCTGATATCGATATCGAGAGGAAACGGTAGCTTTCAGGTAGTTTAATACAAAAATCTGCTCCATTATATTTGACCAAATATTAAGTATTTGGTGCACAGGGGATATAAAATTGGAGTATGTTTACAATAGGGTTCATCCACGGACTAAGCTCTCAAACACCGAGTGCAAATGTTTTTTAAACATCCCCAGTGTCGAAGTCGTGCAAAATAGTCTGAGCAGATGTGGTCCGATCTTTAACAATAATAAATTGGTTAGAACTTCATCAAGGTTCTTCCTTTTGATAATAAGAATATTTTATAAAAATTACTTAGTCGTTTCGGTGCAAGTGATGTGTGACCTATAAAAGTTGAAATTCCAAAAATTTGGCTTGTTCATGCATCTCCTTGTACCTTCTGGTTGGCTTTTTCTATAACACTCTCTTTGATATCATATGCACCATCCTTCATTTTTGTCACTAACTTCCCTCCTTCAAACATACAAGTTCAAAAACCCGATTATCTACCTCCGCTACACAACATTTCAACAAATTCAAATTCTACACAAAGTTTACAAAGAAATTGTTGTTAAACATTATCTCCATTATTTGTATGTGTGAGTGCATAAAAGGAATTGCTTTGGTTTTGGTGTAAAGAAGAGAATTACTGACATTTTGAGCATTTTTTCCAATGCACGGTAAAATGCTACGAAAAAAATTTAAACAAAAGATGTATGGATTGCACTTGCACTAGATACTTACTTTGTATAAACGTTTCGAGTGTTTAGAAGACATTTTCGGTGCATTAGAAATACCAAAAAAATAAAAAAAAGAGAAAAAATGGAAATTGAAACCCGTGTAATGGATTTGTTAACGTCCTTTCCAATGTGAAGTGGTGCTGCATGCGTAAACATTTACAATGTAAAAAGACCGTTATTCGCCTAGTGAGAGAGTTAGTTTCAAGGAGAATATATATGTAGCATATTCACAATATCTCAAAAATTGCTACTAATCAATTTTTTTTAACTTTTTTGACATAAGTTGTTTTATAGGAATCAATAAAATCATTTTGTTCTAATTTTTTAAACATTATATTAAATATGACCGAATTTATCTAGGCAAGCTCACTTGTGGCTAAGACTTGCAGGATATTTATTTTTATACAAGAATATAATTGACAAGTAAACAAAGTCGGGCGGGGCCGACCAATAATTTCCAGAAAACGATATTATCTAAAAAACATCCGCAATTAACGAAAAATATGTTCCTACCTTTACAAATCAACATCAATGATTTCGATAAGTTTGGTATTTTTTCCCACAATATTTTGGTCTAGTTAATACTACCTGATGACCATATAAAATATTTTAGCGCAGACCTTAACTCTAACCTCATAAAAATTCCATGTCTATTGGTTCATAGTTGCGACCTGTAAGGTGACTGCAATATCTTTACAATTTTGGGTTTTGGTTCACATTAAACAATATATAGTTTTTCGAACAACTTCCAAAAAATAGACTTCTATTCTGATTAGATCGGGATCGGGCTGTAATTTCGACCTGAATATAAAACCCGTAGCACATACAGAGTGAGATAAAAAAATTGCAACAAAGTCAAACGCCATAATCTTTGATTTTGATTGATTAGATTTTTTTTTGAATTTTATTGAAAAATGTCGGAAATAGCGTCAAATTTTAAAATTTGTTCGAATTGGTCACCTTTGGCACGAATTATGGCCTTCAAACGGCCTATGAGACCGTCACACGCTGATCGAATGTTGCTCTGCGGTATTCTGGCACATTCCTGGCGATGCGCTTGCTTAGGGTGATCGACACTTTGGTATTTTTTAGTGGCAACTACTCTTTCCAAAATACTCCAGACATAATAAGCCAATGGATTGGTATCTGGAGATTTGCGCCAGAAATGAAGCGAGGAACCTCATTTTATAACCATTCTTGGGTGGCGCGTGCTGAGTGCGATGGTGCCGAGTCCTGTTGGAATTTCCAAAGTCTGCGGCCAACATTTTTGAGTGCCCAAGACTTTAATACACTCTCCAGAATATTTTCGCGATTATATTCGGCATTTATTCTGATGCCACGGTCGATTAATACGAGCGAAGAGCGACCATCGCCTGTTATAGCGGCCCAGACCATCAGCATAGCCGGCACCTGAGTTCTGTTGGTCAACCGAATGCGCACATTTTCAGTTGACCTCTTTGGCAAGTAAACACGATCATTTTGTTTTTTTACAAACTGCTGGGCAACGACTGTTTCGGCCAAGCGAAGCAACTCTTTAGCTCTTTTGAATCTATTTTCTTAAGTTCTTGCACTTTTTGGAATTTCAATGGCTTAACTCCGAGCTCATTTTCAATATTCGCCGAATGAAATATTGCGATATGTTCAGCTCACGAGCCATTTTTGGTCCACTGCGACGCAGATTTCGATCAAGTAGCTTCTTTACTTTTCGAACCATTTCTGTTGATGTTGCTGTTTTCTTCCGTCCACTTCCTTGACGTCGGACTACGCTACCAGTATCACAGTAACGAGCGAAGGTACGAGACACAAAAGATTTATTCACATTTAAATGCTCGAGTGCTCTAACGATAGCCATTTATGGTTTTCCAGCCAAATAAAGAAGTCACACTGGCAAGTTTCAATTCCATCACGAATAACTTTTTTTCTGGAGAATTCCCACCAAAATGCTTTTGTACACTTGTAAACAATATAATGAGCTGTCACTGGAATAATTTTAACAGCTGTCGAACGAGTGGCTTGGAAATGACAGTAGTCTGAACTTGGTTGCCGTTTTTCATCTCACCCTTTAATGCGATACTTGGATATCAGCATTAATGAAACGGTCAGATGTGACTTTTCGTGTATTTGTGATTTCGGTGAAATTGAAAATATTCGCGGTTTAATGGAAACTATCGTATTTTTCCAAACAAAATTATGGTAAAATCCGAATTGGTAACCTTTTGCCCAGCCCTAAATTCTAAGCCCCTCTTCCGAGTCGATTGGGCTATAATTGTGACCTCTAGAGCAACTGCAAAATCAAGAAAAGTTTCGGTGCAAATACACTATGCTTTGTGGGGTTGAACCATAATTTCGACCTGTAACGTGAATACAAAGCTAGATCGAGTCAGCTCGGCAGATAGGAAGAGCCATGCATAACATCCTATGTGATGAACCAATATTTCGAGGTGTTACATAATTTTTGGCCCAATAAAACATATATTACCCCCATCCCATATCGTTGTGGTTGGGTATAACAATTGGTTTCTACCTTTTTGGGAACATTATAAAAATGTTGTTCATTGTTGATAAAAAATCCTATTAACCCATTTTGCTCCTCTGTTCAATTTTTCGAACAGTTAAAACACCCTTTTCCAAAAAAAATATTGATGTATGAAAAGGGAATCATTTTTAGCATTTTTTGTGTAGGGAGTGGGGGGCACCTGTCTGTATTTAAAAAAAACACCGGTTTCTGGAAAAACGAAAAATCGTAATTTTTTCTGAGTAAATTTTTCACATCAGTGGGGCAAAATTACCCTAAAAAAGTAAATTTCTTCAAAAACAAAAATAAAGCGTAAATCTCGGACCGAAATCAAATTAAATTTTGGTATTACGATATTTGACTATAATGTAATTTAGACTATGTAATTGTTTTTGTTTCAATTCTGAGAGATCCTTTTTCCCCTTATATCAAACTTCTTATTTTTCAATATTTCAATATGTCTGGAATTTAATATTTAATATATTTCTTTAGTGACTGTATTCTTAGATATAAGATTTAAATATAATCTACCTCTCATTAAATGTGTCCTGCCACTAATGCGGTGCAAAATGTCGTCATAAATGTCATGTCATTTAAGAATACATAACAAGCTAATTAAATAAGTCGGCAAAAGTCTTCGCCCTATTTCTTCACATAATGCACTGCAGCATTTATTCTTCCTACGATGAATAAAAACAAAGAAGCAACAAAAAACGAACACAACAATTTACTCGGAACTCATAAAAGCATAACATCTTGCTTCACGACCCAGCGACAGGATGTTAAAAGGATTTCTTTTTAATATGACTTAGTCGCTGAGTAGGTGTACTGGAAGTATATTTTCATAAGAATCCAGGTGTGTGTGTGTGTGAAAGTGTGCGTGTGAATGAATAACATTTACCCGGTTAATTTATCCGGCTTTCTTAGACACACATACACCTACACATGTAATAATATTTCATATGTGTAATACGGTTTCTTCACGAAGTGAAGTAATATGTGTACCAAAATATATATGGCTGTATAAAAATTGTGTAAGTATTTTTCTTACCATATATATAATATAGATATATTTTCTATGGTCTAGGTTAAGGTTTTTTCTTCGGAGCACCTTGGGTTTGTATTACCTTGCAAAGGGCCAGTCATGACTTACTGCTTGTAAGCCATCACAGAAGGCCAACATCCAACAATGTTGAGCTATTACCTCGTTATTTCAACACCTGTCCCTCCCTCCATAATGCTGAACAGCAGTCATTTATTTATGAGTGTGTGCGTGTGTGCGCCGAAAAACACCATGAAATAGAAGAAAACACGCAAAGCGTATAAAATGAAGAATCAAGTGAAATAACATTAAAAGAGAGCGAAAAAAAAACAACAAGTAACTAACACGAAAAGTTTCTTAACTTAATTACTTGAGAGAATCTTTTTTTCGGAATTTTTGTACCAAGAAATATTAAATTGCGGGTTTATACGAGGAATTTCGAGGTTATAACATTAGAAATTAGGCAGTGATAAAAAAAAATGGACAAATTCAGAGGAATCATGGGCAGTGTCCATAAAAGCCATATCCAAGAATAAAGACTCATTGATCAAGAAAAAAACAGTAAAGAAAGTCTTAAAGTCGGGCGGCGCCGACTTTATGATACCCTACACCACTTTGATAATTTAGTAGAGCTCCGCATAACAATTAGACGTTTTAATGGGAGAATTCAATCATACACGCTATGATTATAATTTAAAGTTCAAAGGACAAAATATGCCGAAGCATTTGTATCTTTTAAATTCGGACTTGTATTGCCCATTTGGTGCACAATTAATTTGAAATCAGATAAAAATATATATGGGAGCTATATCCAAATCGGAACCGATCTCGATAAAATTTGGCAAAGATATTTCTGAGCTGTATTTAATATATTTCCCTGAATATCGTTGTTACGGAGTGTATATTACGGCTGTGGGTAACAAATATAACAAATCCGATGAACAGTATATATGGGAGCTATAGCTATATCTGAACCGATCTTCATCAAATTTGACATACTAGCTTCTAGACTCAGTTCGGTCGTAAGTGCCGAATGTCATCCCATTTGGGCAAATATTAGACGTTTGGTGCACAATCAAATGTAAATCGGATGAAGTTATATATGGGAGCTATATCCAAATCTGAACCGATCTCGATAAAATTTAGTAAATGTATTTCTAAGCTGTATTTGATATATTTCCCCAAATATTGTTGTTACAGAGTGCATATTACGGCTGCGGAGTACAAAAACAACAAATCGGATGAAAGATATATATGGGAGCTATAGCTATATCTGAACCGATTTCGATCAAATTTGGCATACTTATTTTCAGGTCCAATCTGATCGTACGTGCAAAATTCCATACTATTCGGACTGATATTACACATTTGGTGCATAATAAAAGGCAAATCGGACGAAGATATATATGGGAGCTATATCTAAATTTTGATCGATTATCTCCAATTTCAATAGGGTTCGTCCTCGAGCCAAACAAATGATTTGTGCAAAATTGCATCTGGATGGGGCAATAAATGCGAACTGTACTTTGTTTACAAAAATACATGGACAGACGGACGGACGGACATGCATAAATCGACTCAGAATGTGATTCTATGCAGATCATCAAAAGGAACTATGGGTCTATCTCGTTTCCTTTTGCCTGTTACAAACAAATGCACAAAGACATAATACCCTGACCACCTTGTGGTGTAGGGTATAATGACGCAGTGAAGTTAGCACTAACTACACCTTTTTCAGTTGTAATTCGAATAATTGCTGATTGAATTCCCAACATTTCATTTATAATTCGATAATTTTTTATTGTAATTCGGATTTTTGTATTTCGTATTATTCCATTTGTAATTGCAATTATTCCAATTGTAAAGCGAATCATTCCAATTGTAATTCGAGTTATTCCAATTGTAATTCGAATTATTCTATTTGGAATTCCATTAATTCCATTTATATTTCGCATTATCCACTTTGTAATTCAAATTAGTCCAAATGTAAAGCGAATTAAATACATTGTATTTGAGATTTCCAATTGTGATTTAAATTATTTCACTTGTGATTCGAGAATTTCAATTGTAATTCGAATTAATCCATTTGAAATTTGAATAATTTCATTTGTAATTCGAATTTCTTCTATTTGTAATTCTTATGATTCCACTTGTGATTCGAATTATTACATTTGTTATTACGAATTGAATCATTCGAATTACAATTTCAATAATTCAAATTAAAAGTAGAATATTTTGAATTACAAATGGAGTAAGGCGAAATACTAGTGGAAATTTACATGAGCCACGTTAGAAAGGAATCGGAAACATATTTCGAGTTTTATGAGTTTCAGGGTTATTCAAAATTTTGGTCTATTGTCGTGGAAGTATCAGAAGGTGTGGATCTATATATCCCATCTTTACAACAGATTTTTTGTAATCAAAAATGTTGGATATAATAATTATGAAATGAAAAATCAGCTTAGTTCGGTCTGGCTGAAGTTTTATCCTTTAATTCCTTTTAATTATTTTTTTATGAAAGGACACGAACAATTAAAAAAAAAGGGAAAATATATCTCTCAAATGAAACTCCTTATATTGGGGCCATACCAATCGTATTCTTTCCTAAGTTATTTTATATCATAGGCTGTAATGCCAATTTCGAATTCTGGTGAGTAATGTCGCTAAAATCATTAAAATTCAGAGAATCATTTCCGAACTTCAAATACGAAATTTGAAACAATTCCGGTAAATAATGTCGCTAAAATCATCAAAATACCAAATATCGGGATGAATCGTTATATGGGGGCTATATGAAGACCTGGACCTGCATAAGTAATTTAATACGAAATTCTAAAACATTTTGATGAATAGTTCCGCTTAAAATCATCGAAATACCGAATATCGGCCGGAATCATTTCATGGGCTGTATACGATGACCGGGACTGGCATAAATAATTTTGTGCCATAGGCGGTAGTACCCATAACGAATTTCTAATACGAAATTTGAAACAATTCTGTTGAATAATTCCGCTGAAATCACCAAAATACCGAATATTGAGATGTATCGTTATTTGAGGGGGGGGGGGGTTTATCCAAAGACGTGGATGCGTTTTTTTTTGTCAAAGGCTGTTCTACGACTAACTTTAAATACGAAATTTGATACACTTTCTGTAAAAGATGTTTCTAAAATCTTCCAAATACCGAATATTGGGAGGTTTTGTTATATGGGGGCTATACCTAAAATTGGACCGTATAGCCCATTTACGAACTTGACCTTCCTACATACAACAGACAGCCAGACTAACGGACACATAGAGAGACTGACTGGCAGACACACAGACAGACGGACATCATTCAACCGACTCAGAATATTACGCTGATCAAGAATATATAAACGTTGTTGGGTCTGACATGAGTATTTCGAGAAGTTATAAATAGAATCATGGAGGGTATTAAAATGTTGACCCGTTATGGGGAAGGTAACAGAAGGAGAGGTTCAACAATTTTCATATTCATACCCGATCTTGTGTTAGTAGAAATATTGGAATGTGCGATGATTGAAAATATTTGGATGCTCATTTCGCATTGTTTTTATACCCTACACCACATAGTGGTAAGGGTATTATGTCTTTGTGCATTTGTTTGTAACATGGAGAAGGAAACGAGATAGACCCATAGTTACTTTTGAGAACCTTCATAGAATCACTTTCTGAGTCGATTTATGCATGTCAGTCCGTCTGTCCGGCCGTCCGTCCATGTATTCTTGTGAACAAAATGCAGGTCGCATTTATTATCCGATTGAGATGAAATTTTCCAAACAATATTTTATTGGCCCAAGGACGAACCCTATTGTAATTGGTGAGAATCGGATCAAATTTAGATATAGCTCCCATATATATCTTCATCCGATTTCGGGTTAAATGTACACCAAATGTCCACTATCAGTCCAAATTACCTGAATTTTGGCACACCCAACCGAGATCGGCCTAGAAGCAAGTATATCAAATTTGGAGAAAATCGGTTCAGATATAGCTATAGCTCCCATATATATCTTTCATCCGATTTGTCCTCACATTCCTACTATGCACTCCACAACCGTGATATTTGGTACCAGGGATTAGATGGAGCACAGAAATAGCTGTTTTAAATTTTATCGAAATCGGTTCAGATTTGGATATAGCTCCCATATATATCTTCATCCGATTTCGGGTTAATTGACCACCAAATGGCCAATATCAGCCCAAATGGCCCGAATTTTGGCACATGTGACCGAGATTAGCCTTAAAGCAAATGCAACAAATTTGGAGAAAATCGGTTCAGAAACAGCTATAGCTCCCATATATATGTTTTATCCGATTTGGTGTTTAAGCCTCTCACATTCGTAATATGTACTCCACAAGAATGATATTTGGTACCAGATATAAGATACAGCCCAGAAATAGCTGTTTGTAATTTTATCGAAATCGGTTCAGATTTGGATATAGCTCCCATATATATCTTCATCCGATTTCGGGTTAATTGTGCACCAAATGGCCGATATACGTCCAAATGGACTGAATTTTAGTACATCGGACCAAATTCAGCCTAGAAGCAAGTATATCAAATTTAGTAAAAATCGGTTCAGATATAGATATAGCAACCATATATATGTTTCATCCGATTTAGTGTTTTAGTCCCATACATTCGTAATATTCATTCCACAACTGTGATATTTGGTACCAGGTATTAGATGGAGCACAGGAATAGCTGTTTTAAATTTTATCGAAATCGGTTCAGATTTGGATATAGCTCCCATATATATCTTCATCCGATTTCGGGTTAAATGTGCACTAAATGGTCAATATCAGCCCAAATCACCTGAATTTTCGTACATAAGACCGCATTCAGTCTAGAAGCTAATGCGTCAAATTTGGAGAAACCCGGTTCAGAGATAGCTATAGTTCGTAAAATGCACGAGAATTAGATAGATTTTAATTTTGTACCAAATATCATACAGCTCTGAAATGCCCTGTGTAAACCTTTTTACGAGAGCTCTACTATGCATTGTGGTGTAGGGTATCATATAGTCGGCCCCGCCCGACTTTTGAGCTTTCCTTACTGGTTTTTTTTAAGTTCATGGAGAAGAAGGAGAGGACCAATATATTCCAACTTCGCACCAGATTTTGTGTTGGTAGAAATATTGAAATTTACGAAATTTGAAGACAATCCGATTTTTATTTCATATTTTATGCGACCTATAAGTTTTCCAAATTGTGACCCCTTTTTGTGGGAGGTACTTGATGGAGAGGGTTGATATTTTCCAATTTCTTAGTACTGAGAAAAATATTGAGAATTGTAAGGTTTGCACAAAATCAAATAATTCTTTTTCATTCTATGTGGTAATTTATTTTCTTTGAAAATTTTGACCTTTTGTTTTTGTGAGAGGTACCAGACGGATTGGACTGATGTTGCTCTTGTGTGAACTCGATTTAATAATAGATGTACGAAGTTTGGCCCAAATCATATAGCGTTTATCGTACGCACCAGCCAGTCAGACAGGATGGACACCCTTAGGTCGACTCCAAATGTCCTGAAACAAATTTGGTCCAAAGACACCTAGGGTCTTAAACCGTTATTTCGATAAGGCACGTGTTGGCCGTATCATGATATATACACTGTAGCGTCATATGGCTGAGGAAAATGGAAAAATTCATAAGAATTATTGAAAGCTTCATAAAAGCCTTATCTAAAACACATGGATCAACTAAGGACACACCGAAATTTACTCCAACGTGTGCTGGCAGAATATCGGCAGACTCTCAACGAAACAACAAATAATTACAAATTCTGGGAAAATATCTTTCAGCAAAATAATCTTTGGATTATTATCAGTAGTATTGCCTAAGACTATCTAAATCAAAGAATTTCAAGGGATCTTCAGAGAAAAAAAATTATTCATGTTGTTTTAAGGTAAACTTGAATTCATTCACTAACTATTTGATAACCCTTTACATTGATAAAATCACGAAAAAAACAAACATCCTGTTATATACTTCTCAAAAAGTATATTACATACTTTCCCTTGATGCGTTTAAATACTAGTATTTCTGCCACAAAAGAGATTGCTTCGACATTTGACATTATTTTCTGAAAGACGTGAAAACAGTAACATCATAAAAAACCAAAAAGCAAAGCATGAAAAGCTGTCACACCACGAAATGGAAAAAAAAACTTAAAATCAAAGAAAAATAAACCAAAAAATGAAGAAACAAGACAAAGACGAAGCCAAAATCATGTGAGAAAAATATCATTAAGATTTTATCTCACATACAAGCGCGTCAGTTTTCCGTTCTTTATTCCAAGCTGCCAGTCCACATTAACATGGCTCAGTGACAGTCGTTGCTGTCACATCCAGTGGTGTTGCAGTTTTCGCTCCTTTTTTGCTGAGAAGCTTATCATGTGTGTGTGTATTTGTGAAATTATGTGAGAAATTTTAAATGTCAAAATTTATTAAATTTTTAATACCAACATACACACACATATTCTCTGAAAACATGTCTTATCTCTGCGGAAAATTGCTTTATAAATATCAACAAACTTTACTTTCATTTAGCAATGACATTTAGCTTATGATAAGCATAGTGGGGAGATATTTTTATGCAAAGATTTATAATTTTTGAGATATCTGGAAATTGTTGAATTGTTTTATATATTAAAATCTAAAACTCATGGTGAGGAGGCAAAATTGTATAAATTTTGAATTATACAGGAAGCATAAATTGATATATAGATTTACTCCTGCTGGAAACTCTCTACGAACGGTCAAAATGTTGAAATATCTAGAATTTTTAATAAGTTGATCTATCAATCTACATCAATTTGCTTCAGAAAACAAGTCGATTTCGATTGTCACCTCCACAAATCAAGGTAAAATTATTGTGAAACAGATTTTTTATTACTAACGAAATCTCCAATTTGTAAAAAAATTGTTAGTTTTACTATATTTGCCAATATTTTATTTGGTGCTAGGCTTTCTTAATAACAAATATTCAAGTCCTTTAGGTAAAGACTCACGAATTTTTAATGGGCGCTCTGGCCAATTGAGCATATAATTTTAAGAATTGTGAATTTTTTTAAGTAATTTCTGGTAACAAAATTGCAAATCTTTAAGCAAACATATCATTGGACTTCCTAACCAGGGTTAGTTTTTGAACATTTCCAAGATAAGCTCTCCGAGGACTTCGTGGCCATTAACCGTAGATTTTACACAAGAAATAAAAAAACAGTCTGTCTGTGGATCGAGGTTTTGAAAAATACATGGCTATAAAGCGAAGATAAAAAAATAAGAAAAATTACTAAAAGGTGGAATTTTCAATGACTTCAATGGTGATAAAATCTTATTTATTTTTAATGTATATTTTTTAGAACTTCCATACCATACTTCCATACTTTTTGAATATTCCTAAGGTATCCTATCCAAGGACTTCCTGTGAAGGATCTTAAATTTCTAATAGAAATACAAGGGCTTCCTATCTATGAATTGTGGATTTATAAAGGACGTCCTTGCCCATAATCCTATTTTTTATTGTAAACCCTCCTAACTAGGAATCGTAGATTATTTAAATATACTCTTCAACTTAAATGTGTAAAGAAAAACTATGAGAAAAAAAAATAAGGGAACTGATGATGATTGGTGGCTCTTTCCGAAACCTAGGTATTCCCTGCCTTACCCCATTGTAAACATTACCATCACTCTCCACTAATAAACAAACGTTGTTTTTATAAAAACAACAATAATGGCACTAAACCTGGCCATTTGGTAACAACAGAAAAACTACAAAGATTTTCGGACCATGGATAGCGATGTTTTTCAAAATAAATATTTTTATAGTCAATTTAAAAGAAATCTAAGACTGGTCTTTAATAGTGGATATCTTAAAGATATATTTTCAAACAATCAAATACCATTTTTATAGAGCTTCTCACCAAAAAACTAGGTTTTTAAGGGGAAAATATTGTCAAATTCCATTCCTAAACAATATATCTCCTGAAAAAAAGATTTTTGCAAAGATTTCATCACGACTGTGGTGGATTATGCAAGAACATTTTAAGGAATTTTTTCTTTTAATAACTTTCTTGCAAATTATTGATTTTTTAGCAGTTTTTCAAAATTTCTTTAATTTTTTTCAAGGAATTTTTAGCTAAAAATCGTGGCATTATAAATTACGTTTTCGAGGACATCCAGACCACAAGTTTTCTAAATAATTGGTCAAGGACATCCTAGAAAAACACAAAAAATAGTGTTCTAAAATACATTTTAAAAGACTCATTGGTAAAAAATGTTGGATTTTTCTAGTACTACCATGCAAAAGCTGTGGATTTCCTACAGTTTTTAAGGACATCCTGGAAAAATTAAAGTAAATTTCCACAATTTTTTTGTTTAATTACCTTTTTACTAAAAAAAATCTCTGATTTTCAAAAATATTTTTTTTGAGGACTTACAAAAAATTTTCGATAAAAAATGCTTCAGGGACTTCCAAACAGACCGGCATGGATTTCTTAAAATATATTTTTCAAAAAGATTCCTGACAAAAATAATTTTTTTTATCTTTTTTCATGGGTTTCCTGTCACAAAATACTATTGTTTAATAGTTGTCAAAGTTTTCATGGAAAACTCATGGACTCCTCGGATTTTTTTCACTTACTGGCAAAAAATAAAGTATATCATAATTAACATGTTCGAGAACTTCCTAGCAAAAACCGTGGGTTTCTAAAATATTTTTCCAAGGACTCTAATCAAAAATCATGAGTATTTTTTTAACATTTTCCTGCCAAAAAATCATGAAACATGTCTTATATTTGCTTAAGAACGATCTGGTCCAAACATCATCTTCTTTAATTTGCAATTAAGACTTTTTTGGGAAAATATGTTTTCATTAATATTTTGTATGTACATCTTGGCACTGAATCGTGCGATACCATGGCTAAAGGTCTATATATCATTTGATGCGTACAAAATGTTTCTCATCGAAATAACGGCTTTAGATCCCAAGTTTCTTAGTCTGTCAAATTCAAATTTTGTGTATCTCAACATACGTCTCTAATACATATTCAATATTAATATGATATAAAAATAATTAATATGATATATGTCGGTCCATTCTTTTAGTAGCTCCCTCAAAAAAGTTCGACATTTTCAAAAATAATAATAATAATAATAATAATAATAATAATAATAATAATAATAATAATAATAATAATAATAATAATAATAATAATAATAATAATAATAATAATAACAATAATAATAATAATAATAATAATAATAATAATAATAATAATAATAATAATAATAATAATAATAATAATAATAATAATAATAATAATAATAATAATAATAATAATAATAATAATAATAATAATAATAATAATAATAAGAGTTAAGTATAAGAGTTAAGTCAGAAGTGGATAATATTTTTCTACACCTTAGGTGTCTCTGTTCCATTTTGAATAAATATAACATAAGTGGAAATAAAACTTAATAGACTGATAGTTAGTTTAAGCTGTAAAGATTTTAGGAAACACATTCGATTAAAATTGTCAAATATATCTTCATAAAGAAGGTTTTTTCGTAAACATACCTTGTCATAGGTTAGTGCATATATCTGTTGTCGGAAGATACTTTTTAACCTCATTTTAAAAACTCGAAAACTTTCTGACAATTTTTTTTCTAAGTTTGTTCAACTATTTTCAGCCCAAAAATCGCAAATTCTTTAATAAAATCTTCACAATTATCCCACATTTAATAGAATATTTTGTTAAGTACTTCATTGCCAGACATAGCTCATCTTAAAAAATTAATTGCCTTTTGTTCTTTGTAACTGATTCAAACATTTATATTCATAGTCGAGGTTAAAGAGATATGACAAACTGACTGCTTATTATTTGATTGATGTCATCATTGAGCATAGTCTAACATTTTAACTGACGAATTTGATGTCGACTATACAAAATCAAAATTCAAATAAGGGAATGACGTTTCCTCGTGTAGCTTAAGACCTTTCTTCTGGTGCCGTGAACGTTTAACTTATTCTCGGCCATAAATAGAGAGAAATCATAAAATATTGAAAAACTCCAATGGGATAAAAATTATTGGAAACTGCTTATAAATGCTTATATTATGTTATATACTTAATACTTATTAATGGGTTCCAAAACACTCCAATATTGTGGAGAATGAAATGTTTGAGGACCCCTCATTTTCATCATTTTGTGCGGCTTGTTGATGGCCGGTTTATAAAGTTAGATCTTGCTGCAGATCTTCAAAAGCAATCAGTTTAATCCCTTCATTTCCTCTTTATTCATAAAATTAATGACTGGACTTTACAAATTTTAAACCCTCTCCATTATAAATATTAACAATAATGCGTTAATTTTTTATTGTTTGTATTACGTTATTTTTAACAATTGCATTAATTATAATATTGTTTTTGGGTCCCTTTATGTACTACGAGGTTTTGATGCGTATGATCACTGTATTTGTTTACCTTTATTTATCATACGCCACCATGTACCCCACTACGCATTCAATATATAAAATTCATTCCCATATTTTTCAGTAAATCCTTTTTAGCGTTATTTCATTAACATATGACAAAACAAACACTCCAGTTTGTTCCACATTCAGTTTTCATAATTACATTTACCCCTTTTTATTCGCGAGGTTTGGTTAAAAAACCAACCAACCAACCAGATTTTAAGCTTTAAAATGGCTGTGGTTGGTCTCTCCACAAAGAAAATCAATTTTAAACCATTCTTTTATTTCCCATGAAAAATACATAAATATATCGAATGCTGATTATTGGTTAAAATCCCTTCAGGCAATTATTATTGTAAATATATATGTGTATGCGTGAAAGAGGATATTTATGAGCGGGAAAGTGTAGTTTTTTTCTAATTTGAGTTTCTCAGTAAGAGTAATTCCACTTTAAAGTGGTGTTGATATGTTCTGCAAAAATTTAATTAAAGTGAATGTTTGTTATGGCAAATATGACCCAAAGAGAGTTTCATATTTCATACAAAATATATGTAAAATTATTTAGATTTCTATGTGAAAATTTAATATATTTTAAATCGTAAACATATCAAAAAGTAGATTATGGTCTGCTGATATATCTGATAGTTTTTGGTTTTTTTTGCTGATAACGAAGATACATTCATCAAGTTAAAAAGTATCAGTTGGTTTTATTATAATTATTCAAACTGCTGACTCTATACGGGGGTGGTCCGCAGGTGGGTCAATATTATTCATTTCACATCAAACCTAACGTGCAAGATTTGGAATATATTGAGTAATTCCTTCACTTTATATGAGGTATGTGATAATTTTTTTTGTAAATACTGAAACCAGATAAAGCGGAAAGAATATATTCCATTTTGATATCCCATCTAATACAGATAAAACCAGTAAGGAAAGGCTACACCACTTTGGGTATTTAGTAGAGCTCACTTAACAAAAAAGTTTATATTAGGAATTTATGTGAAGTAGATCATACCAACTATGAACCAAATAATATTGCTGTATAGTGAACGATACGACTTCGATAAGGATTATATTTAAAACTATTTATTGGAGAAATAGATATGCCGAATAGATATCCACCAAGGGAAAAATTAGGTTGAATATGAAGAAATTTATTCAATTTGGACTGGTATTATATATACTGTGAGCAATAGCCTTAAAAGCGGACGAAGATTCATATCGAAGCTATATAAAAAGCTGAACCGATCTCCTTTAAATTTGGCAAAGGTATTTTCGAGAAGTATCTGATGCCCGGTACCAAATATTATTCTTGTGGAGTCTCTATTACGCATGTGAGACACTTAATGTCATAAATCGGACGTTATATGTGGGAGCTATAGCTATATCTGAACTGATTTGATACTGAACACAAACTAGACTGAATTCGGTCGGATGTGTCAAAATTCAAGTCATTTGGACTGATATTAGCCATTTGGTGCATTACTAATCCGAAATCCTTGGCCCAAACTAATACAGGGTGAGATGAAAAAACTGCAACTAACTTCAGATTTCTGTCATTTCTAAGCCACTCGTCCGATAGCTGTTAATATTATTCCAGTAAAAGCTGATTATATTGTTTACAAACCTATAAAAGCATTTTGGGGAGAAATTCCAGGAAAAAAGTTATTCGTGATCGAACTCAAGCGTCATAGTGTGATTTCTTTATGTTTAGCTGAAAAGCCAGAAATGGCTATCGTTAGAGCACTTCAGCATTTAAATGTGAATAAATATTTTGTGTCTCGTTACCGTGATACTGGTAGCAGGCCCGACGTGAAGGAAGTGGACGGAGGAAAACAGCACCTTCAGCAGAAATGATTCGAAAAGTAAAGAAGAGACTTGATCGAAGCCCGTGTCGTAGTGGCTCGTGAGCGGAACATATCGCAATATTCCATTCGGCAAATATTGTAAACTGAGCTCGGGGCAAAGCCATTGAAATTCCAAAAAGCTGCAAAAACTTCTACCGCAACAGAAAGAAAATAGACTCAAAAGAGCTAAAGAGTTGCTTGGTTTGGCCGAAAGTGGTAAAGTGCTGAATTTGGTTTTCTCTGATGAGAAAACATTCGTTGTCCAGCAGTTTGTAAACAAAAAAAAAAAAAATGATCGTGTTTACTTGCCAAAGAGGTCAGCTGAAAATGTGCACTTTCGGTTGGCCATGAGAAATCAAGCGCCGGCGATAGTGTGGGCCGCCATAACAGCCGATGGTCGCTCTCCGCTCGTATTACTCTACCGTGGCGTCAGAAAAAATGCCGAATATTATCTCCAAAATATTATGGAGGGTGCATTAAAGCCTTGAGCAACCAAGCATTTTGGCCGCAGACCTTGGACATTCCAAGAGGACTCAGCCCCATCCCACTCAGCACGCGCCACCCAAGAATGGTTACAAAATGGGGTTCCTCGATTCATTTCAAGTGCACCGCCAAAATCTCTGGATACCAATCCGTTGGACTATTGTGCCTGGAGTGTTTTGGAAAGCAAGGTTGGTACTAAAAAATACTAAAGTGTCGATCACCTCAAGCAAGCGCTACCGCAGAGCAACATTCGGGCAGCGTGTGACGGTTTCATTGGCCGTTCGAAGGCCATAATTCGTGCCAAAGGTGACTAATTCGAACAAATCTAAACTTATTCTAAAATTTGGTGCTATTTCCGAAATTTTTTACTTCCATTCAATAAAATTAAAAAAAGGTAACAATTATGGCGTTTGAGTTTGTTGCAGTTTTTTATCTCACCCTGTATTGTTTGGAAAATTTCATTTCAATCGAATAAAAATGCGACATGCATTTTGTTCAGAAAAATACATAGACAGACGGACAGACCGACTGAGTTGCATAAATCGACTCAGGAAGCGATTCTGTGAAGATCCGCAAAAGTAACTATGAGTCTATCTCGCTTTCTCATCCATTTTACGAACAAGTGCACAAAGACATAACACCCTTACCACTAAGTGGTGTAGGGTATAAGTATTTGTATGGGCAAAATTACAAAAAATCGAACATTTATTTCGAATTTTATGCGAAATCATAAAATCCATATTCAACACAGGTTTCTTGTTGAGGGAAATATTTAGAATTATTTCGCAATTGAAGATTGTGATCTTTGTGGGTGAGGTACCAGAAGGAGTGGACCCCATCCCATCGTCATAGCAGATCATGTCTTAGCAGAAATAATGGGTTGTATGAAATATGAAGAGCATTTTTTGATCGTTTTGGTTATTCAAAATATTGACACTTTATGGTTGAAAGACTGGTCCGAAATCTAACATCTTTATAACAAATCTTGAGGACAATTGAAGTTTTATTTTATATTTTATAAGATTAATATTTTTTTTTCCAAACTTTGACTCTTTGTTGGGGAGATACTCGATTGAATACCTACATTTTTTAAAGAGTCTTGGAACTGGGTTCTCAAGAGTAGACCTGTATTTAACAAGTTTTGCAGATATTTCCATTGGATTGGAAGTTGTAGCTGAGAAATTCCAAACATTGCAAATTTAGGAAGTAAAGGGAAGCAGTGAATAAACCCAGGCATGGTCAAATTTATTAACTCTTATTGATGCCAAATATCACAATTTGCAATTTCTGAAATTTGCAAAAAATATACTATTTTTAAAACTAAAATCCTCCTAAGAAATACCATGCTAATAGTCACACATGTATACGTTACCATCACAATATACACTCATATCTACAATAGCATGTTTGTATGCAAACAACATACAATGCCATATTTTATTGTTCTCTCCATTCGTATAACATCATAATAGTTCCAAGAATTTCTTATTGGCATCGGTTGCTGCCACCAATCAACGATGAAAATGAAATTGTCATGAAATGAGCAATATGTGTATACAAACACATCCTCACATAACACATTCATACGTATGTATGTACGTGTCATCAATGAATCCATGCTACTGCATGTGATGTGTTCAATATTAATACATTTCTTTTATGCTGTGTTTGTAAAACTTTGTATGGATGCGGATGTGTGGGGTGTGTGAGGGAGGATGTGTGTTTGTTTAAATAATTGTTTAAATTCATTATTGTTTTATCATCTCTCTGTCTCCCACTGTCTCATTGTTTGTTGTTCTCTTTGCAGGTAAACGTTACATGGGGCTTACCATATTTTGCGTGTGATTTTTATATAGCCATGGATGTGATATGTTCCACTTCATCGATTTTTAATTTAGTTGCAATATCAGTAGACAGGTAAAGTATGAAATTAAATGTTGTTCGTGTGGTTGAATAATGCGATATTGTCATATGAGGATGGATCGAACTTAATAAGAACTAAAAAAACATATTATTAAAATATATATATTCTCTTATAATCGCAGCCTGAAAGAGAATTTTGCAATAAACCTTAAGATTGGAAATTAATTGAAAAAAAAAAAAATCAAATGAAGACACAATTATTTTCGGATTATCCTCAATTGAATATACGATTTTACGTTGCATTACTGTACTCATTAATCAATATAATTGTATTATTATTAATTCAGAACACTCTTATGTACAATATCAACCATTCAACCACTGTAAAAACCAACCAGCCGATATTCTCATAAATTATTATTTACTTCTATTCATGTAATGAAAAACAGGATTTTTTACGCAAAAGTGTAGCACAAAATAATCAATATTTTATGATTTGTAAATGTAGATAAAAAGTACCATGTTGCCTTTATTTTTAACGGCGGTTATGTGATAATATTTAGATTTTACTTATTCAAGGGGTTCTACCTATAAGGTAGTTAGTCATTAATTTTTATACCCTACAACACTTTGTGTTGGGGGTATTATAATTTTGATTAGTTAAAAAATTATGTAACACCTCGAAACATTGATTTCCCACATAGGAAAGTATATATGGATCGACTCGCCGAGCTGAGTCAATCTAGCTATGTATGTCCGTCCGTCCGTCTGTCCACGTTCATTTGTAATCACGTTACAGGTCGCAATTATAGCCCGATCATCACGAAATTGAAAATGGAGGTGGGGATAGGGTCAGAATAGAGCCCTATTGTTTTTGGAGATGATCGCATAATATTTAGGGGTTGAAATGGACCAAATATTGAAAAATTTAATGATTTTGCAGTTGTTCTACAGGTCGCAATTATAGACCAATCGACGCGGGAGTTAGCATGGGGCTAAACCTTAGGGCTGGGCAGAAGCCTTGCAATTTTTATTGTCATCGGCCAATATTTAGTGGGTGAAATAGAACATAACATTTGTGTTAAATAAAAGTCAAATTTTCTATTAAACCGCGAATATTTTCAATCCCGTCGTAATCACAAATAGACGAACATGTCAATTCTGACCGTTACGTAGATGCCTATTAACTTTCGCTTATATATAGCGAAATATATGAAATTTGTATATACAAAGGAAGGGGATGCTAGCTAGTATTATGCCTCAAGAATGGCTGGACCGATTTTAACAAATGTTGTCAATTCAGAATGCGCTCTTGGCATAAAAGTATATAAAAGTAAAAAAAATCGCATTGAAAAATGTCAATACTGATGTTTATACAGATTTTGTAGTATTTTGTGACAGTTTTTATTTTTTTCATATTTTTATCGCATGCGATTTTTTCAATTAGATTTATAATATTGAAGTGTACATACAGGTTAGGGTTATTATATACACATTAAAATTATCATCCGATCCTCATGAAAATTTTCATAGGGGTAGGGTTAGGCTCAGAAGGGCTAGGCCTATTGTTTTCATAGATGTCCGCAATATATTTAGGGGTTAAAATGGACCAAAAACTAAAAGTGTCCCTGATTTTGCAGTTATTATAAGGGTCACAAATAAAAACCACAGGATACGAAATCTCGCATAAAGTTAGAGTTTAGGATAGAATGGTTCATCATTATTGGAAAAAAAAAATACCAACATTACATACAGACGATATCTTGGCTTTTTATACTGATTTCGTTAAAGAATGTAGCCAAATATCGTCGACATGAGATGAGTTTAACTTTGGAGATACAGGGTCTCTTGATTTTGGAGATGAATCCAAAATATTTAGAATCAAAAACAGAAAAAAATTCCTGATTACACAATTAAAGCCAATCGACACGCCTGAGAAGAGAGTTAAGAACAGGGAAAAATTCTAGCATTTTGGATGACCATTGACAATGGCCACAACAAGTAACAGTACGACGGAGTGCGTAGATATTGGGCAAATGTCCCTGGTCAAAATGCTAAGGGTAATATCTAAGCAGTGCTTTGTGACATAATTTCACAAGCAAAATCTTCCAAAATGGATATGGGAATAAGGGGTTTTCTAACACATTATAGTGTTGTAGGGTATCACATGGTCGGCCCCGCACGACTATAGCCTTTGCTTAATTGTTTTTACTCCAAGAAGACCAGGAGGCATCCTCTGTTTATTCGACAAAAATAAATACCTTTCATCGATTACTCCACAAATCCTTTCGAAAAGAAGCTCATGCAGGTCGGCGTTTTGGTATAGCCCCTATATAATGATACCCCCTATTTTCGGTATTTTGCTGATCTAAGCGATATTATTCACCGGAATTGTTTCAAATTTGGCATTTAAAGTTCGCAATGAATACTACAGCCTAAGTCAAAAAATTGTCTGTGCTGGTTCACGTCTTCGTATAGGCCCCATATATCAGTACCCCCGATATTCGGTATTTTGATAATTTTAGCGACATTATTCGCCTGAATTGTTTCAAATTTGGTATTTGAAGTTCGTAATAGATACTACAGCCTATGATAGAAAATTGTCTGCGCAGATCCACGATTTCGTATAGCCCCCATATAATGATGCCTCCCTAAATTCTGTATTTTGACGATTTTATCACCGAATTTTTTTCAAGTCTCTCATTTGAATATTGTAATGGCTTATGACAAAGGTTGGCTATGCGGGTCCACGTCGTCGTATATACCCTAATATAACGGCTATTATTTTTTTCAGAATTGCCAAATTAGTTCCAAGTAGGGTATTCAAAGTTAGCCCCGGCCGAACTTACACATTTTTTAATGTTTCATAGAAAAGAGGCCTTAAAATTATAGTAGAAATGGTATTCAAATAAAAAACTCAATAAACTCTTCATATGTACCAGACGGATTTATCATACAAGCCAGTCTATTTTTCGTGGAGAACACAAGGAATTTTCATATGAAACTTAAGGGTTTACCCAAACAAGGCCAGCTGGAGAAATGTTATTCTCATGGGTAACCACTTAGTTTACAAATTATGTCCCGGAGGATCTATCATAGGGGAAGAGAGGGTATCACCATGAAAGACTGGGTGCCTTATCATAGAAATACAGAATCTGTTTTCGTTAAAAAATTCACGTATATAACTAAAAGGCCTCCCCTAAAACACGAGGAGATCTTTTCATGCAAGACCAGACAACTTTTTATCTGAAGACTAAGGCGGCATTCCGATTACAAGACCAGATTCCTCTTTCCTGGTAGGAGTCAAGACGATTTTCTATAGAAAGAAATGCAGAATGTCTTCCAAATATTAAAGGCCAGAAAATCTTTTACTCAAACAAGACCTAAGGGAAAATGATGCAGTAACTCCACGACCTCTTTCAATACAGAGCGAGAAAAAAACTACAACAAAGTAAAACGTCATAATTTTTACATTTTTTAAATGTTATCGAAAGAAAGCAAAACATGTCGGAAATAGCATCAAATTTTAGAACAAGTTTATATTTGTTCGAATTGGTCACCTTTGCTATGAATTATGGCCTTCAAACGGCCATTGAAACCGTCACACGCTGCTAGAATGTTGCTCTGCGGTATTTTGACCCCTTCCCGGCGAAGCGTTCGCTTGAGGTGATCGACATTTTGGTATTTTTTAGTGCCAACCTTGCTTTCCACAATAGTCCAACGGATTGGTATCCGCTGATTTTTGTGGTCATTTTGCGCTGGAAATGAAGCGAGGAGCCTCATTTTGTGACCATACTTGGGTGGTGCCTGCTGAGTATGATGGTGCTGAGTCCTGTTGGAATGTCCAAGGTCTGCAGCCGAAATACTTGCGTGCCCAAGACTTTAATATTTTTTCACAAGGCTTTAATATTTCGAGAATAATATTCGGCATTTATTTTGATGCCACGGTCGATTAATACGAGCGGAGAGCGAACTTCGTCTGTTAAGGCGGCCCACACCATCACCATGGCCGGCGTTTGAGTTCTGGTGGAAAACCGAAGGTGCACATTTTCAGCTGACCTCTTCGGCAAGTAAACACGATCATTTTGTTTCTTTACAAACTGCTGGACAACGAATGTTTTCTCATCGGAGAAAACCAAATAAGGCAGTTCACCACTTTCGGCCAAGCGAGGCAACTCTTTAGCTCTTTAGAGTCTATTTTCTTTTTGTTGCGGTGAAAGTTCTTGCACTTTTTGGAATTTCAATAGCTTTACCCCGAGCTCATTTTTCAATATTTTCCGAATGGAATATTGCGATATGTTCAGCTCACGAGCCATTTTTCGGTCTCTGCGACGCGGGTTTCGATCAAGTCGCTTTTTTACTTTTCGAACCATTTCTGCTGAAATTGCTGTTTTTTTTTTCCGATCACTTTCTTGACGTCGGGCTACGCTACCAGTATCACCGTAACGAGCGATGGTACAAGACACAAAAGATTTATTCACATTTAAATACTGGAGTCCTCTAGCGATAGCCACTTGTTGCTTTCCAGCCGAATATAAAGAAATAACACTATTGAATTCCATCACGAGAAATTTTTTTTCTGGAAAATTCTCACCAAAATGCTTCAGTACGCTTATAAACAATATAATGAGCTGTCACTGGAAAAATTTTAACAGCTGTCGGACGAGTGGCTTAAAAATGACAGCAGTCTGAATTTGGTTGCAGTTTTTTCATCTCACCCTGTATGTATATAGGAGAAAATCTTAAGGTCCGACTTGATATTGTTTTTTGCTCCAGTTTTGTAACCTGTAAATAAAAATTTGCTACATATTTGAATAGGTTCTAAAAACCGGTTATATGTCGTTTTTTTACCCGAACTTTCGGTCCAATAACCAGATAATCGATTATCACCAGTAAAATTTACATTTTTGTAATCAGAAGACCAAGATCTATCTACAGAAAAAAAATCAGATCGATCCGAGTGTTATAGCTTAAATAGGATTGTTCCTTGATTCGGTCTCACTTTGTTCATGTAGACGTTATTTTGGGATTATTTCTTTTATTTGTATATTCTGCTTTTTTGGCAGAGGAACTCGTATATTGTATGATACCACATCATCAATTTTATCCGACCATATAATTTTCCACCTTAATTGTTTTATAAATCTTAATTCTGATTTTTTCCAATTAATTTCCCCTTTTCAATTTTTTTCTCTCCACAGATATATCGCTGTGACACAACCAATAAAATATGCCAAGCATCGGAACAGTCGACGTGTCTGCTTAACCATTGTCATGGTATGGGCGATATCAGCAGCCATTGGTTCTCCCATAGTCTTAGGTCTCAACAATACACCGGATCGTGATCCCAGTCTCTGTATGTTCTACAATACGGATTTTATAGTTTACTCATCGCTAAGCTCATTCTATATACCCTGCATAATAATGGTGTTTTTGTACTGGAACATATTCATGGTGAGTAGATAAAAGTTGTTGTTTTTTTTAAAAGAGACACAGAGAGTGAGTAGAGAAAAACAATGTGAACCCCCCATACTCTCCCCGCTGTGAATACCACAAAACTACCATTGACTAGGTCATTAAAGTCTTACAATATGTTTATGTGTGTGTGTGTGTTGGGGACAATTTCACAGAGAGGAGAGTACAAGGTGGGAGAGTTAGTTAGTTAAGTATGTAAGTTATGGCATGTAACTCTATGGCACTGATGTCGGTGTTGTTGTTATTGTATCAACTGCCATTGATGGTGCAGTCAGTCCTTTTTGTTCTCTGCGAATATTTGCCAGAGAATGTGATGCCATTGCATAGGGGGGTGTAATGCAATGAAGTTTGTTGTAAATTAGCTAAATTGTTGGCATTTACATTGTTTCGTTCGTTCCTCCTTTCGTTCATTCGTTTCGCTCTATTATTGAATATCGTAAATATTGATAAAATTGTTGTTTTTTTTTCTTTCGCTCTCTCTCCAAAGTCATTTAAACAGTTGACTGCTCTGGCGGGCAATGATTGAGTTTTCTAATCGAATGTCTGTCTACGTGCCTGGCTTCATCACAGTCGATTGCTTATGCTAATGTCGTGATCATATTTTCTAATATATATCCCCAAGTTTTTAATCTGTATAATGAACCCATTTAAAATGTGTGTTCAACGAACGCTAATAGACGATAAAGATTAATCATTGAAATAGAAAACAATTTGTAAACTTTTCGAAAAAAGTTCGTGTGTTTGTGTGTCTGTAAAAGTCAAATGCAACACGTTCGGGAACGAAAGTAGATAATATGATAATGTGGAATGTTTAGACAAAAATGTGGTTGTAAATTAAGCATATTGCAGACGATGCGTGTGTGTGTGCGGATGGTTGGCATAAATTGAATAAAGTTTGATATGTTACAAGCTAATTAAGAATATTATAAATTAAAATTTACTAAAGCCCTAAGGATATTTATCGTGCAGAATATTGCAATTATAAACCAAATGTCTACTTTGTGCTGGTATAGAATAAAATTCAATGAAAAAATTGAAAATTGAAAAAATTAGTAGACTATGAAAGTATAGCTAAAAATAGAAAGCAAGAGTAAAGCTGTTTTGAAAGTTAGCAATGCAAATAACCTCGACATAGGGAATAATTTCTCCCCTCTTCCACATTTGTTATATTTATATAATATAACTGACTAGAACATGCCCGCAACATCGTATGCTGAAAGAGGAATTTATTTATGTTAAATGAATTTATTTCCAAAATTTCGTCAGGATCGCACGATAATTGCTACCTGTACACATAGTGTTGTAGGATGTAGAAATATTTTAGAAAATGTATATTTTAAAAATGGCATTATTTATTGGCGTATTTTTACTCGATTTTCTTAGATTTTATCCTTTTCTGGCAAGAGACCATTCCGAATTTATGAGAATTGTGTAAATCAGCCCAGCGGTTCTGTATAACTAAGATATATTTCGTTTACATATATACTAGGTAAGATGAACCAACCAACTTCAGACTGCTGCCATTTCTAAGCCACTCGTCCGACACGTGTTAGAATTATTCCAGCCACAGCTCAATATATTGATTACAAGCGTACAAAAACATTTTGGTGAGAATTTTCCAAAAAAAGATTATTCGTGATGGAATTCAAGCGTGATAGTTCGATTTCTTTATATTTGGCTGGAAAAACACCAACCAGAAATGGTTATCGTTAGAGCACTCCAGCAAGGAAGTGGACGAACAGCAACATCAGCAGAAATGGTTCGAAAAGTAATGAAGCGATTTGATCGAAACTCGCGACGCAGTGGCCGAAAAATGGCTCGTGAGCTGAACATATTGCAATATTCCATTCGCCAAATATTGAAAAATGAGCTCGGGGTAAAGCCATTGAAATTCAAAAAAAAAAAAAAAAAAAAAAATGCAAGCACTTACACCGCAACAGAAAGAAAATAGCCTCAAAAGGGCTAAAGAGTTGCTTCGCTTGGCCGAAAGTGGTGAACTGCCGAATTTGGTTTTCTCCGATGAGAAAACATTCGTTGTCCAGCAGTTTGTAAACAAATAAAATTATCGATTTGCCAAAGAGGTAAATTGAAAATATGCATCCGCGGTTGGCCACAAGAACTCAAGTGCCGACCATGGTGATGGTGGGGGCTGCCATAACAGCCGATGGTCGCTCTCCGTTCCTATTATTCGACCGTGGCATCAGAATAAATGCCGAATATTATAGCGAAGATATTCTGGAGGGTGTATTAAAACCTTGAGCACGCAAACATTTTGTTCGCAGACCTTGGACATTCCAACCGGACTCAGCACCATCGCACTCAGCACGCGCCACCCAAGAATAGTTACAAAATGAAGTTCCTTGCTTCATTTCCAGCGCACATTAGCCAACAAAATCTCCGGCTACCAATCCGTTGGACTATTGTGTCTGGAGTATTTTGGAAAGCAAGGTTGGCACTAAAAAATACCAAAGTTTGGATCACCTTAAGCAAGCGCTTCACCGGGAATGGGCTAAAATACCGCAAGCAACATTCGGGCAGCTTGTGATGGTTTCATTGGCCGTTTCATGGCCACAATTCGTGCCAAAGGTGACCGATTCGAACAAATCTAAACTTATTCTACAATTTGATGTTATTTCCGACATTTGATGCTATTTGGCCATTGTCCGCTAGAATTGAAGCGAGGAAACTCATTTTGTAATCATTCTTGCATGGCTCGCGCTGATGCCACGGTCGATTAATACGAGCGGAGAGCGACAATCGGCTGTTGTGGCGGTCCACACGCTTGAGTTCTGGTGGCCAACCGAAGGTGCACTTTTCAGCTGATCTCTTTGGAAAGTAAACACGATCATTTTGTTTGTTTACAAACTGCTGGACAACGAATGTTTTCTCATCGGAGAACACCAAATTGGGCAGTTCACCACTTTCGGCCAAGCGAAACAACTCTTAAGCTCCTTTGAGTCTATTTTATTTTTTTCATTTTTCAATATTTTCGAATGGAATATTGCCATATGTTCAGCTCACGAGCCATTTTTCGACCACTGCGACGCGGGTTTCGATCAATTCGCTTCTTTACTTTTCGAACGGTAACGAGCGATGGTACGAGACACAAAAGATTTATTTACATATAAATGCTGGAGTGCACTAACGATAGCCACTTGTGGTTTTCCAGCCAAATATAAAGAAATCACACTATCACGCCTGAATTCCATAACGAATAACTTTTTTTCTGGAAAATTGTCATTAAAATGCTTTTGTACGCTTGTAGACAATATAATGAGCTGTGACTGCAATAATTTTTACAGCTGTCGGACGAGTGGCTTAGAAATGACAGCAGTCTGAAATTGGTTGCAGTTTTTTCATCTCACCCTGTAGATTGCTGTCTCTTCATCAGGATAAACTATTACTTTTAAATAAAATAAACTTTTTATACCCTTCACCATAATATGGAGCGTATATTAAGTTTGTCATTCCGCTTGCAACACTTCGAAATATACATTTTAGACCCCACAAACTATATATATTCTTGATAGGCATAAAATTCTATGTCGATTTAGCGATGTCCGTCCGTCTGTGGAAATTACTCTAGTTTCCGAACGAAATGAAGTAGGTTGATCAAATTTTACTCAAATGTATATTAAATGTCTGCAGGACTTTTGGTATTGAAAACGGATCATGTAGGTCCACGTTGTGGGATAGCCCCTATATAACGGTACCTTCCGATATTCGATATTTTGATGATTTCAGCGACATTATTCACAGGAATTATTTTAAAATTGGTATTTTATGTTCGTAATGGATGCTACAGCATATGACAGAAGATTGTCTGTGCAGGTTCACGTCTTCGTATAGCCTCCATATAACTGTATCTTCCGATATTCGGTATTTTGATAATTTTAGCGACATTATTCACCGGAATTGTTTCAAATTTGGTATTTGAAGTTTGTAATGAATACTACAGTCAAAGACAGGAAATCGCCTGTGCATGTCCACGTCTTCGTATAGGCCCGATAGAACAATACCTCCCTTTATTCGGTATTTTCATAATTTTAGCTACATTATTCACCGATTCTTTTTTAATTTCGCAGTTGAATATTGTAATGGCTTATGACAAAAGTTACCTATGCAGGTCCATGTCGTCGTATAGAATCTAATATAACAGCTATATTCGGTATTTTTAAGATTTTAACAGAATTTTTAACAAATTTTATTATTTTTGAGTATTGCCAAATTCGTTCTAACTAGTTTAAAGTTCGTCATAAATGTCATAAATTTTAAAATTTTAAACCAAATATCTAACAGTGGAATCAAAATAATACCCTTTAATTAACAAACTTCAAAATAATTATATTTTGAAACCAATTGTTAAACTATTTTAATTTTTTTAATACTATTTTAAATCGATATAATTATACAATATTAAATATTCATTTATACTGTATTCATTCGATTTGCATCAAAATCTCATGCGATAAATGGAAATATATTGTCCAACTGTTTAATATGCCGTCATGGCCGCATTGATCTATTGCAAACTCTGTTATTGATGATGGCATATTCGGATAAATACAAATTTGTTGTCGTTGGCTTTTAAATTTCAATTTGAATATCCGACAAGAGTCAACAATTCAATTCATATATTGCCTAACAAGCTAAAGCATTCATTCATTTGTCCAGCCAACCATCCATCCAATCAGGCGTATTCGCACAAATTTATAACACCCATTCCACTGCAGTCGCACGCTGTATGTGTGTGCTTGTGGGTGGTGAGGCATGTCTATTGTATGTTTGTGTTTCTGGATTTTTATTGAAATCTATGTAAAGTTAGCTGAAATGGAAATATAAATGACACATCGATTTGTGTGCCAAAAAATGGGCCACCACTATTTGAAAACACTAAACATTTATTTTAGCTTTGGGTGATCCTCAACACCAACACAACTGCCAAAGTTTCGTTTCCATTGGCCTCGAACACACTCTCATTGTCATTTAGAAATAGCCATAGTAATACAATTGTCACAACCGCAAAAGTCAACATATTTTGAAGAGCTGCCCGGCAGAGTAGCTTCAGTTAATATTGAATAGAAAAACAAAAACGAAAACAGATTTAACCCCATCACCACTAATGCCAGTAGAACACACAAACTCCATTATCTACAAATTATGTTTGCACAACAAGTCTGGTTGCTGCAGCAAAATGTTACCAATGCCAATGCATCGAAATTCGCAATTGATAAAATACGAAGTTTTTTTTTTTTGACCACAACACTAATATGGGAAACACATTTGTTCTGAGAGCCTTAGGGTAGGAAAATAGCACAGTGTTTATATATTTGCTTTAAAAGTATATTAAATCTTTATTTTGGATTTATTTATATTTGGATGGTATTTGGAAAATCTATATTTGAATGGTCTTCTAGACGAAGACCTTAAGAGATTTTTCTAGACGAAGTCCTAGAGGTCTACTTGACGAAGTCCTAGAGGTCTACTAGTCGAAGTCCTAGAGGTCTACTAGACGAAGACCTCGAGGTCTACTAGACGAAGACCTAGAGGTCTTCTAGACGAAGACCTAGAGATCTTCTAGACGAAGACCTAGAGGTCTTCTAGACGAAGACCTAGAGATCTTCTAGACGAAGACCTAGAGATCTTCTAGACGAAGACCTAGAGATCTTCTAGACGAAGACCTAGAGATCTTCTAGACGAAGACCTAGAGGTCTTCTAGACGAAGACCTAGAGGTCTTCTAGACGAAGACCTAGAGGTCTTCTAGACGAAGACCTAGAGGTCTTCTAGACGAAGACCTAGAGATCTTCTAGACGAAGACCTAGAGATCTTCTAGACGAAGACCTAGAGATCTTCTAGACGAAGACCTAGAGATCTTCTAGACGAAGACCTAGAGATCTTCTAGACGAAGTTTCTAAGAGGTTTTCCAGACGAAGACATTGAGGTCTTCTTGACGAAGAACTACAGATCTTCTGCACGAAGACCATGAGATCTGCAGTATGAGATCTTCTATGTGCAGACCTTGTGGTCTTCTATAAGCAGACCTTCTATGAAAAGACCTTGAGACCTTGAGAAGACCGTCTGGCTTCTATGAGGAGACCTTGTGGTCTTCCTTGTGGTCTTCTACAAGAAGACCTTGTGGTCTTCTATTAGAAGAACTTCTGGCCTTGTGGTCTTTTACAAGAAGACCTTGTGATCTTCTACAAGAAAACCTCGTGGTATTCTACAGGAAGACCTTGTGGTTTTCAACAAGCAGACCTTGTGGTCTTCTACAAGACCATCGAGTCTTCTATGAGAAGACCTTCGAGTCTTCTATGAGAAGACCTTCGAGTCTTCTATGAGAAGACCTTCGAGTCTTCTATGAGAAGACCTTCGAGTCTCCTATGAGAAGACCATCTGGTCCTCTTGAAAAGACCCCCTGGTCCTCTATGAAAAGGCCTCCTGGTACTCTAAGAAAACACCTTCTGGTACTCTATGAGAAGACCTTGTGATCTTCTATGAGAAGACCTTGTTGTCTTCTATGATCTTCTGCTCTTCTATAAGAAGACCTGCCGCTCTTTTATGAGAAGACCTGTCGCTCTTCCATGAGAAGACCTGCCGCTCTTCTATGAGAAGACCTGCCGCTCTTCTATGAGAAGATCTTCCGTTCTTCTAGGAGAAGATCTTCCGTTCTTCTATGAGAAGATCTTTCGCTCTTCTATGAGAAAATCTTCCGCTCTTCTATGAGAAGATCTTCCGCTCTTCTATGAGAAGACCGTCCGCTCTTCTATGAGAAGACCTTCCGCTCTTCTATAAGAAGACTTCCGCTCTTCTATAAGAAGACTTCCGCTCTTCTATGAGAAGACCTTCCGTTCTTCTATGAGAAGACCTTCCGTTCTTTTATGAGAAGACCTTTCGCTCTTCTATGAGAAGACCTTTCGCTCTTCTATGAGAAGACCTTCCGCTCTTCTATGAGAATACCTTCCGCTCTTCTATGAGAAGACCTTCCGCTCTTCTGGACGAAGACCTTGAGCTCTTCTAGACGAATACATTCTAGACTAAGATTTTGAGCTGTGCTAGACGAATACCTTGAGCTCTTCTCTGCGAGGAACTTGAGATCTACTTCTTTTCACTGGGACAATCAAAGTGTGTCTTTTCCTTTCGAAAGAAATCTTGTTTTAGGATTCATTAACTTTTTTCTACTGAAATGATGACCGGAATCGACAGCTGCATCGAATGTGAACTTGCATTCAAATGCCAAATTTAGTTGCTCTCCGACAAGGTGTCGACACAACCACATAATTTTCGCAAAAATAGGAAATAAAAGAAATTATTCGTAATTATTGTATACGATTTCAATACTATTTTTTTAAATACCAAAAAGACCTGCAAAATATTGAACGTTGTGAGATACTGTCATTCTGAATATGGTTTTTTCTTTAGAAAATTAAGCACTTTTTTAACCTTTTTAATCAATTTTTTTCCTCTTTAAGAAAAGCAAGATTCCAATCTAAATGCCTTCTCCCCTTGGTATAAAATTAACCTTTGGATATTAAACAATTTCACAAAAATGTTACCTGTCATATTTTAAACAGAAGTTACCACAAAGGCTTTCAAAATTTCTCATACATTTCGAAATGTCATTTTTAACCTAAATAAAAAGCGGAATTCTTCCTGCGGCACGTACATCTCATAAGAGTTCTAAAAAAGCCACAAAAATTGTTGATCAATTTTTGATTGCCGTCACTGTGGAAATCATAACACTATGCCGATTGCAAAGCGAGTTAGAAATTTGATGGTGGGTGGAATGAGGGGGTGAGGGATTGTCATTACAATTGGTTGCATACGAAAATAAACACATATCTATACACATAAATCCACAATCACATCTGAAAGGCATAAACAAAACGTAAACACGGCCACAAAAACCCCAAATGCCAATATTTATTTATTCAACACTAATACAGCGGCATATCTATGCCGTATATGTTCACCCACCCACACTCCATACACTCGCACATTTGAAAGGACACACCGGCACAGAGTCACAGGCACGTAAACCAAAAGCCATAGATTTACTTACAGAAACTCACGTCCCGTATTCTCGGGCACGAACACACCCGCATTTATAAACTTTTCCATAAAGCGTCGTTGCCGTAGCTATTGTTGTTTTTATTGTCGTTCTTGTGGTTGTAATTTTTTTCTCTCTCCCACTCTCTCTATCTCGCGGTCGTTCTTCTCAGTGGTTTTTACAAAATTAATTTTATGCTGAATAAAATATTGGAAATATCTTAAATTGTGATTTCCGTGAAATAGGATTGTTGGCTGGCTGGATGTGGGCTGTTGGTGGCTCTTGTTGTCGTTGTTATTTTTGCAATTTGCATATGACTTGTTCGTGCATGCCAGACGGAGTGGAAAAAGTTAATTTTGATTTCAAAGGTCTTTGGTTTTGGTTGTTCATTCGTTGGTTCGTTTATTATTTTCATTATTTGCGGTAAATCAAATTGGATTGAGTTTCCTTTTATTTTTTTCGGCAACATTCGGCCGTGATCAAAGGCATTTTCCTTTTGCAATGACATTGAACTTTGCCACGGCAAAAGGTACAACAAATGTTTGATTTGTTTGAATATCAGGAAAAAACCAGAAGACATGATGTGCTTCACTTAAAATGTGAACTCACAAATAATTAATGGTTGATATTAGCCATGGATTTTCTTGTTAGATGACATCGCGGTGGATTTGATGCAGATCAAAGGAAATGTGAATATTAGTTTGACACAAGCAAATTCGATATTAATTTCTTAATTCTGTAATTAAAAATTCTATGTATGAAGAAGAATGCCGATTTTCGATCACAAAATCAAATATATTAATTTTGAACAAATTAGAAAATTTAAACACGACTGATACGAAAGCCAGTTATTGTCTCTGTGTCCTGAAACTCGTTGGTTTTACTATAAATTGCGAAAAAATAATACTTCGTTGGGTGTATCACAAATAGCAAAGATTTTTGAAATTTCTAAAAAAAACAAGATATTAAACCAAATGTTACAAATTGAAATATATGTATCCTACTTATGTAAAAAAATTAATAAATAAATTATAGTTCCGCATTCTTACCCGCTCCTATTGTAATAACTAAAAAATTATAATTTAAACACTAAATTATTTATTAATTGATTTTCCAGTCGATTTTTCTAACTTCTGAGTTTCTTCTTCACCTAAGAGAGAATCTTTTAGTCTTCTGGGAGAAAATCTGTTGATCCTTGGTGAAACTACTTTGCGGTCTTCTGTGAGAAGACTTTCCAGCCTTATGTACAAAATTTTACAATGAACTGCGATCTACTGCTCTTCTATGAGATCTTCTGTGAGCAGAAGTACTGATCTTCTGTGAGAAGAAATTAATCTCGTCTTCTTTCGGAAGACCTGGATCAGGTCTTCTGTTAGGAGTCCTGTATCTGGTCTTACGTGAGAGGATATAGATCCGGTCCTCTGTACGTTGCGCTGGATCTGGTTTTCTGTGAGAACACCTGGATCTGGTCTTATGTGAGGAGACCTGCATCTGGACTATTGTGAGGAGACCTGGATCTTGTCTTCTGTGAGAAGACCTGAATCTGTTCCACTGGGAAAAGATTGCATCTAGGTTTCTGTGAAAATACATGCATCTGGTCTTCTGTGAGAGGACCAGAATCTGATATTCTGTGAGAAGAGCTGGATCTGGTATTCTGAAAGAAGGTCAAAATCTGGTCTTTTTTTTGGTGGTTTTCTGTAAGAAGACCTGTATCTGGTTTTTGGTGAGAAGACCTGGACTTTGTCTTCTGTTAGAAGATCTGGTCTTCCGTGAGAAGACCTGCATCTGGTCTTTTGTGAGAAGATTTCATCTGGGTTCCGTGAAAAGACTTTCACGTCTTCTATGAGATGGCCTTGTACAGTTATTCTATGGGAAGACCTTGTAATGATCTTCTTTGAGAAGACCTTGTATTGGCCTTCTATGAGAAGATCTTGTATTTGTCTTCCATGAGAAGACCTTGAACTAGTTTTCCTTGAGAAGACCTTGTACTGGTCTTCTATGAGAAGACCTTTTACTGGTCTTCCACCGGAAGACTTTGTACTGGTCTTCTACGAGAATACCTTGTACTGGTCTTCTATGAGAGGACCTTGTGCTGGTCTTCTATGATAGGACCTTTTACTGGACTCCTATGAGAAGACCTTGTACTGGTCTTCTATAAGAAGACCATTTTCTGGTCTTCTATGAGAAGATATTTTTATTTTTATATTTTGGGAAGACCATCCGCTCTGCTATGAGAAGGCCTTCAACTGGTCTGCTATGAGAAGACCTTCTGCTCTTCTATGAGAAGACCTTCTGCTCTTCTATGAGAAGACCTTCTGCTGCTCTTCTATGAGAAGACCTTCTGCTGCTCTTCTATGAGAAGACCTTCTGCTGCTCTTCTATGAGAAGACCTTCTGCTGCTCTTCTATGCGAAGAGCCTCTGCTGTTCTTCTATGGGAAGACCTTCTGCTGTTCTTCTATGAGAAGACCTGCAGCTCTTCTATGAGAAGACCTTCTGCTGCTCTTCTATGAGAAGACCCTCTGCTGTTCTTTATGAGAAGACCTGCAGCTCTTCTATGAGAAGACCTTCTGCTCTTCTGTGAGAAGACCTTCTGCTCTGGTTTTCTATGAGTAGAAATTCAGGTCGTCTATGAGAAGACTTCCTGGTTTTCTGTGGGAAGACTTTATCGTTTTCTATGTGAAGACTTTCTACTCTTCTATGAGAAGTCCTACTAGTTTTCTCTGTGAAGACTTTCAGGCCTTCTATGAGGAGACCATCTTTCGTCTTCCAAAAAAGTACCTTCAGAAAAAATATTCTTCTATGACTGCAAGGGTCTTCTATCACAAAATCTTCTGGTTTTCTATGATTAGAACTTATGGCCTTCTTATGAGAAGATAAATAACATTTCGATCTCAATGAGATGACCTTCCAATCTTCTAAGAGCCTGCTGTCTGTTGGAAGTTCTCTTCATATATATATTCCCTTTCTTCTATGAGAAGTCCTTTCGGTATTATATAAGCAGATCATTCAATTTTTTATGAGTAAGTCTTCCGCCCTCCATGAGATGACTTACCTGTTTTTTCTTTGTCCATCAGAAAACTTTCTCTTGATGTGTTAAACGAGCACCTGGTTTTTACTGGTTGTTTTAAAGCAAGATCCTTTATAAAAAATCTCCTCCTCTATATGTGAGACCTATTCTATCGAAAAAATCCGGCCTCCTAGGAAAAAAGCTACCGACTCATTGTCGATATTTATGTTAGAACTAGTGGCTTCTATTATAAAATTAGTTGTGACAATCTGAAGTTCAGATTTTGTATTCCAAAACTCTCTCTTGTTAATGAGACGATTTTGAACTTTCGATGGGAAGTTATTATTGTTTTCAATGTCTTCTGGGGGAAGACCTACATGTCTTTTTTTTGGGAAAATCTTCTAGATAGCAAAAATGATAGACCTGTTCGAAGTACTGGTTCTGTTAGAAATGTTTTTGTATTATTTTAGACGATTTTCGTATAAACCTGGTCTTTAATGCAGAGAGTTTGCTGTTTTTTTTTGAGATTTTGCTGTTTTTTTTTTTTTTTTTTGTGGATAGATGGTGACATGAAAACATTGTAATTTTTTATGTAAGACTTTTATTAATCCCTGAAAAAAATTAAGGAATACTCACAAGGAAACTTTTCTCTCCACTTCTTGTCCATTATTAATGCTCTTTGAGCTTTCTCAGAGAAGTTCTTGTAGTAAATATTGCAGCATTTTTTAAGTCCTACTATCCCAATCCTCCTGTGAAAAGTTCTTAAATTTTCTTATCGTCCGGGAAATTTCAGTACGAATTTAACATATTTTCCATTCACTAAACTCTTAAATACTTTTGTAGAAAATTTAAAAAATATAATTTAAATGAAAAAATAAATAGCGACCCTACCCACACCACATTTTTCCAAATGCAATGCAAACCATAAGAACATTATCGACAGGCCAATATACATGCCGCATACATTAATCATAGCTTTATAACTTTGTAAAGCCATGACTATCGTTCGAAATATGATAAATCTTCTTGTAAATCCTCTTTAAACAAGTCCATAGCTTACAGCATAGTTTTTAGTCATTCTCTAGGAATAAATAGACCCAACAGAAAATGATGGCATCAAGAACAAGTGCTGCCATAACATCCCAACTACCTACCAACCACTTGTGCCGGTAGCGACAGCAACACCACCTCTACCACCACAAAAGTGCATCATGCAGTAAAGTCCTTAACTAACGTCCTTAGCGATGATGGCGTTATCATAGTTTGTGTGCACTTTTAGTTGATGTCGTTTAGGCAAATCATAGCGTTTAACGTGTGGCGATAACATCACCATCAACATTTCGTTGGCTTTTTTCTCGCCGCTCTCTCTCTCCCTCTTTCTCTCTTTTCCATTTTGCTTTTTTTGTCTTTTTCTCACATCTCGCTATTTTTTTTTTTTCTTATCCATCCTGAAATTGTAGGCCTTGCGAAGTCGTGCCCGTAAACAGCGTGCAGCACGAAAGCCTCATCTTTCAGAACTGACAGGCGGAAGTGTCATTGAGAATATCGCACAAACACGGAGATTAGCGGAAACTGCGCTGGATAGCAGTCGACAGGGTGTACGTATAATGCCCGATGAGCCGGCAACGAATACAGGATCTGGGTCAAACGAGGAGGAGGATGAAAACGCCATATCACCAGACATTGATGATTGCCATGTAATTGTCAACGATAAATCCACCGAATTTATGCTGGCCACCGTGGTGGAGGAGACGGGCAAGTAAGTTGAGCTGATGTAAAATAAACTTTTTGTTTTTTTTCTTTTTTTTTCAATCCATGTAATGATGTCCTCCTCCAATGTATCTGTATCTGTGTGTGTTTGTGTTTGAAATTAATGAGGAATATATTATAAATCATAATGACAACGAAGGAAGCAGAATGGTCATTTAAGTTTTGTTTTTTCTTTTTCTTCTTTGTTCTTTGTTTTCCTATTACCTCCATCTCTACTTTGTGTATGTGTTTATCTTGTGCTTGCCTTACGTCCTCTGACATGGATTATTGCATTGGTGTATCAAACCGGTTGCCGTTTCTCTTCTATGTGAACTTTTTACAAATGGAGGTGCAGTGTGGTGGCCCAAATTACAACCCAGCCGCATCTAATGGTAGCGGATTCAAATGGTAATCATGATTCTGGTTATGCACCATCAAACGTTGACGATGTCCTTACAGGAATTGCTGAAGACTCATCACCACCTGACAGTCCGGTAGCCAGTGGGACGACCCTGCAACGATCGGCTATTAGCAGTAGGCGTAATACAGGCGATGTATCACCCAAACGGGAGCATGCCTTAAGGTGAGTGAAGAGGATTATTATTTCTCATTATTAAATTTTAGAAAATTTTTAAAGCATTTTTATAAATTTTTTTTAAAGTTATTGAAATTAATGAGAAATTAAATATTACAAAAGTAAGGGTATTTCGTTGGTACAACAAACCCCCCACAATTTTTATTGAACTTCTAACCGAATTATTTTGCACAAAGAGAAGAATGACCTTTAACTTTTTCCCATGGTTCATGTTTTCTTGTATCCGTCTTCGAAACATACAATCAATATATAAGAAACAAGTTACAATGCAGTAAGTTCGGCCGGACCGAACATTGAATACCATCCACAATTTGGAACGAATTTATAAATTGTCAAAAAATATTATCCTTTAAAAATTCTGTTAAAATTTGAAAAAAAACGAATATTGCCGTTATATTGGGGTCTATACCATGTCGACCTACATAGGTATTGCTTGTCATAAGTCATTACCATATTCAAATTCGAAACTAGAAATAAACGGTAAATAATTTAGCTAAAATCATCAAAATATAGGGAGGTATCGTTATATCGGAGCTGTGCGAAGACCTGGACCAGCATAGACAATTTTCTGTCATAGGCTGTAGCATCCATTACGAACTTAAAATACGACATCTCAAACAATTTCAGTGGGTATTGTACCTAAACTCAAAAATACCGAATATAAGGAGGTACTGGTATATGGGGCCTATACGAAGAACTGGACCTGCAGAGACGATTTTCCGTCACAGCCTGTAGTTCCCATTACGAACTCTAAATGAGTAATTTGAAACAATTCCGATGAATAATGACGCTAAAATCATCAAAATAGCGAATATTGGGAGGTACCATTATATGGAGGCTATACGAAGACGTGGACCTGCACAGACAATTTTTTGTCGTAGGCTGTAGTATCCATTTCGAACTTTAAATACCTAATTTGATACAATTCCGGTGAATAATGTCGCTAAAATCATCCAAATACCGAATATCGGGAGGTACTTTTATATGGGGGCTATATGAAAGCGTGGACCTACATGGCCCATTTACGAACTTAACCTGCCTAATGGAAAGATAGCGTGATTACAACAGACAGACGGACAGACAGAAAGACAGACGGACAAACAGATGGACATCGCTAAATCGAATTAGAATTTTTACAAACGGAATGACAAAGATAATATACCCTCCATAGTATGGTGGAGAGTATAAAAATTAGGCCACGGTCTCTGCAGGGTAACAAAAGAAAGACTTATATATTTCTCCCTTCTACACATCAGTAGCTCCAAATATTGACTATCGAAAAATTGGCCCGAACCGTTTAAATGTTTGATCTGGGATTTGACACTTTTTATACCCTCAGCCATATGGCTGATATCATTTGATATGGCCAAAACTTGCCTCATCGAAATAACGATTTTAGACCCTAGGTCTCAGGACACATTTGTAGACGATCTAGCGATGTCCGTCCGTTTGTCTGTCTGGATGGGCAGCTGGTACGCACGATAACTTTCGAAAGGAGTATCCAATTTGATCCAAACTAGGTACATAGTAATAATATTATCATACTTAGATCGAGTTCAGAGATGGACAATATCCGTCCACTCCTTCTGGTACCTTCCCCACAAAAGGTCAATATTTTCAAAAAAATATTTTACTGCACAAAAGTAAAAAATGATAATCCGATTTTGCTCCATTCTTGCAAATCCTGATTTTTGCATCAGTGGTACCTCCGGTGAGAAAATAGACGATATCGGTCCATTCCATCAAGTACCTCACCCCAAGGGGTCAAATTTTAGAATTATTACAACTCTTATAAAATGTTATGTCGCAGTCCGATTGTCCCAAGGTCTGGTGGGAAGATGCAATATATCGGTCGACTCCTTCTGGTACCTCCCCACAAAGGGTCAATATTTTAAATGCCCATGATGCTCATAAAACGCGAAATTAAGATCCAATTCCGTTCAGACTTGGCACATCTCAATATTTCCATCAGCACAATATCTATTATAAATATGGTAGAGATGGAACCATTTCTTCTGGTACCTCCCCCACAAAGGGTCAAAGTTTTGAGTAACCAAAACAATTATAAAATCCGGTTTCCCTTATATTTCATATTTTCTTTTCTTTGAAGACTCAAATAAAATAATTATTTGTTGTAGTGTTTTGCATAAATTTACATAACCCCAAAATATATGTTAAATGCAGGGTGAGATAAAAAAAAAACTTCAACAAAGTCAAACGATGTTGGAAAGTCCAAGGTCTGCGGCCAAAATGTTTGCGTGCCCGCCCAAGGCTTTAATACACCCTCCAGAATATTTTCGAGATAATATTCGTCATTTATTCTGATGCCACGATCGATGAATACGAGCGGAGAGCCACCATCGTCTGTTATGGCGGCCCACACCATTACCATGGCCGGCGCTTGAGTTTTGGTGGCCAACCGAAGGTGCACATTTTTAGCTGATCTCTTTGGCAAGAGAACACGCTCATTTTGTTTGTTTACAACATAGATGCCCAGTAGTGGCTGATTTCAGCAATTTCAACTCACACATATTCTTACGCTCTTTTGTTTGATCGCCAATCAACCAATAGGAAAGCAGAAATATGAGTGGGAGAGACAAGCTACACAGGCAGAAATTCTGTGTAATATTTACATTTAATCGTAATCGAGACTGCTGTTAGTGAACACATAAACTGAAAATTATTGCTATATGTCAATGATGTCATTTCAAAAGCATTTTATGCTACAAAATGCTTTTGATGATATGCAATGTGTTATATGTTATAAGACATTTAAAAAAATAAGAAATATAATAAAAAAACATTTTGAAACTGTTCATAAAGACATGAATTGTTTGCAGGGGGAAGAAAAAGAAAAACGATTTAAAATGTATAAGAAACTTTTTATAAAAAAGTTGAGGGAATGGGTAAATCAATATAGAGATAATGATGAAGATATGGTGGAGGAGAATTTAAAAATGGGTTTATCTAACTTAATAAGTTTATATATTATAAAAAAGGGAAGGCCATTTTCAGATGGGCCGTTTGTCAAAAATATGTTGTGTCAAGTTTTTGAAAAACTTAATTTTAACACTAATTTTATTAAAAAATTACCTTTGTCCCGCAATAGTATAACCCGGCGATCCCTGTACATTCATTAATTTTACATTTCCCAGAAAAAGCAAAAAATTACGTCGTCGCTATCTCGTTGACGACTAAATAAATTGAATAGAAAAATATTTTCTTCCAGTGTTATTTCGTCGCTCTCACCAATACTATTACATTGGGCATCTATGGTTTACAAACTGCTGGACAACGAATGTTTCCTCATCGGAGAAAACGAAACTCTACAGTGCATCACTTTCGGCCAAACGAAGCAACTCTTTAGCTCTTTTGAGTCTATTTTCTTTCTGTTGTGGTGTACGTTCTTGTACTTTTTGGAATTTCAATGGCTTTACCACGGGCTCATTTTTCAATTTTTCCAGCCAAATATAAGGAAATCACACTATCCCGCTTAAATTCCATCACGAATAATTTTTTTCTGGAAAATTCTCACCGAAATGCTTTTATACGCTTGTAAACAATATGATGAGCTGTCACTAGAATAATTTTAACAGCTGTCGGATGGGTGGCTTCGAAATGACAACACTATGAAATTGGTTGCAGATTTTCTATGTCATCCTGTACATATATAATCTGCTGGATTTTAGCGTAATTAGTATTGTACAGTGTAATCTAGAAAAGTGTAAGTTTCCTGTCCCTTCGAAGAACTAGTCCAAATAAAAGCTGTTAAAAAAGTAAAAAAAAAAAACATTATGTTCAGCCGGGGTAAACTTTTAATGCCCTCCACCATTGGTTAAAGAAACTACTAATACCAGTAAGTCCGTTTGGATAATGCTGTTAAGTGGGTGAGGCCGTTATTTGGGTGCCATACAAAAACGGGAAACTCTATAGACAATTTTATACTTCAACGATTGTCATCCACCGAATCTTCATAATTACCAAATGTGAAAAAAAAATTTATGAAAAATGTGACCATGATTTCAAAAAAAAAAAAAAAAAAAAAAAAATAAGTAAATAAATAAATAAACCCGAATATCCGTGGATATCTCTATATGTCGACCCAAATATTTTGCTGCCGGAGCTAGAACCCATTACGAACTACAAATACCTATTTTTGGACAAATCCGTGAAAAAAAAATTGGCAATAATTATATAGGGGCTATACAAGAACGCGGTCCTATACACAAAGTTTTTTTGCCAGCAGAGTTGGAAACCATTTCGACCTACAAATAAAAATTATTGGACAAATCCGTGGAAAAATTATCAAAACACGGAATATCGGGAAGTACCGTTATATGGCGGCTATACCAAACCGTGGACCTATGTATCTAATTTTCAATACCACCCTTCCTAGACGTAATGTGTTCTGCCGAATTGTGAAGCTCTATTTCAAATAATGTGGGCTGACGGTCAGACAGACGGACGTCGTTTAATCAGCTTAGAATTTTATGCTGATTGTCAATATATTTTTACTTTATGGCGTCCACTACGAATATTTAGGGATAATCGGGAGGTACCGTTATATGGGGGCTATACAAAAAACGTAGACCTATACATAAAATTTTTCACCACTTCGAAACCATTTCGAACTACAAATACAAATTTTTGGACAAATCCGTGAAAAAATGTGGCTATAATCATCAGAATACGTAATATCGGGAGGTACCGTTATATGGCGGCTATAGCAAAACGTTGACCGATAGATCTCATATTTAATACCAACCATCTTAGATCCAATACATATTTTTCTTCCAAATTTTAAAGCTCTACATCAAATAATGTGGGCTGTATCCTGATTTCAATAGACAGACAGACGGACATACTAAATTCGACTTAGAATTTTATGCTGATCATGTATATATTTATACTTTATCTGGTCCACTACGAATATTTAGGGATGTTACAAACGGAAGGAGGACAAAGTTATTATATACTCCTTTACAAGCTGGATGGTATAGAAATTAAATCAACATTTTTCATCAACTCCAAATAGCTCAATATCATTACGAAAGCCCGACCATAGATTTTGACAGTTATGCAGCTACCTAATTTAATATCAACATTCTTTCTTAAGACTATTCCTTCATGTAATTCAAATATTTGCCGAAATCGACGTATTTTGTGTTCAAATCAATTATTTTTACTTGAAGTTTATTCACAGCTCCATAGTATTTATTCTTCAAATAAATTAAACACCTTTTGTTAATATTAATCGAATTCGATTAGAATGATAATAGAATGGGGGGCCTCGATAACAAATCTATAAAAACCAATGGATTTTGTAAAGTAAACAGAGCATGAGTTTGTATTTAATATTAACCCGTCTCAAAATGCAAATAAACTCCAAAGTTCAAGGAATAAATAAATTTGTTAAATTAAAATAAAGTCCAATGAAATTTACATTAACTCTACTAATTACACGTGCCAAACAAGTTCTGGTAACCAGCCAGAAATGGCCTCTAGCCTCATAGCAAAAGATGTGCGAAGCGTTTAGTACAACTGGATATTTACTAACAAAAGACTTTGTAAAGATGGAATTAATTAAAAGGAAATAATTTAAATTATTTTCAGACTTGTATACCGGCTGTATTCATTGTCTTTCTGATTCCAACGCTCAGTAATGTGGATAGAGGATATTTGTTACACGACTGTGGCACGAAAAATGTTAATTTAATTACTTTTTTGCCTCGTGGCATAATAAAGCAATTGATTGTTCTATGGGTCCATAGGCATTTTATAGATTGCCTAGTTGAGATCTGGAAGTTTATTCGACAATGCTATTATTTTAATTAGAGGCAGACGGACTTACAGAATGGCGGTTATTATAATAGTAATGTATAGTTCTCGCTTAATCCAAAGTGTGGTGAGGAGTGCATTGTGCACCCCTAAACTAAATCGATGTTGAGTTTTCGCAAGCCTTTTCCTAACTATATGTGTCGTAAGGAGTCGTGAGTTGTTAGTAGACAGAGTCAGAAAACAAGTTCGAACGCTGAATTTTCCAAAAATTGTTGTGTTGCCGCCTAGCTACTAAGGAAGAGAATTAGGGAATCCCATATTCACAACAAGAGTTGTGATAAAGTGACTTTTCGATACTACTACTACTTGTGGGAATGAATAATGTACGAGTATGCATACCCCAATCGAAGTTTCCAAAAGAATCAGGACGCGGAGATCCATTTTTGGAACAAATTTTGCAGAACAAAAATTGTCTCGGTTTAAGACATGATAAGTTCTTACTCTTATTGTTGATAAATATAATACTACAGTAATGGTATGGCATAGAATTAAGTCCATTGAAGATATTGGATTAACTAGCATAAAATTGCATCATGTATTCTGATAATTAAGGGATTACGCTGTAAACTTAAAGAGATAATATGTATCAGGCCGGATTGTTCTTAAAGCCGCACGCGGATGTGTAGGCAACTATCAAACCGGCACCTAAGAGGTGGAATTTTATTTATAAAACTTAGATTTTATTAAAACAAGTAAGCAAAGGCTATGGTCAAGCGGGGCCGACCATGTGAAACTCTACAACACTACACTGTGTTCAAAGGCCCCTTCTACCCAAATCCATTTTGGAAGATTTCGCTTTTGATATGATGTAATAGAGTCCTGCACTTAGCTTTTTGACTGGGGGTATTTCCAGAATATCTACGCACTCCGTCGTGTTGTTAGGTATTCAAAACAATTTCACACGAAAGTTGCCGTCCATTTTACAGCTAAATATTATCCAGTGGTCATCCAAAACGCTAGACGTCTTCCCTATATTTAACTCTTTCTCATGCAAAATTCCGTGACGATTGGTTTTAAAATGTGGCCTCCAAATATCAGGAACATTTTAATTTTTTGGTCTACTTGAACACCTAAATGTACATCTTCAAACACAATAGGCTTTAATTCTGACCCTAACCTCTTGTAAATAATTATATATAATATAATTGCGACCTGTATATAACACATAGTGTTGCAGGGTGTAGAAAAACTTTAGAAATGTAAGTCAAGTTGAAAAAATCGCATGGTATAACAAATATGACAAACATTCAAAAAATTTAATAAAAAATATTCACTTTTTTATTGTCGTATTTTTACACCATTTTCTTAGATATTATCCTTTTCCGGCAAGAGACCATTCCGAATTGATGTCCGAAAAACTGTCCATACCATTCCATTCCGAAAAACTGTCCAGCGGTTCTCGATTTATAAGGAAAATAACTAAGATCTATTTATTTTACATAAATGTTGTGTCTATTTTGATTCATATCCGATATCTTGGCTATTAGCATCACTGTACAGGGTGAGATAAAAAAACTGCAACAAAGTCAAACGCCATATTTTTTACATTTTTTTTTTTTAATTTTTATTGAATGAAAGCAAAAAATTTCGAAAATAGCATCAGAGTAAGTCTAGATTTAATCGAATTGATCACCTTTGGCACGAATTATGGCATTCAAATGTCCAATTAAACCGTCACACGCTGACCGAATGTTGCTCTACGGTATTTTGGCCCATTCCCGGCGAAGCGTTTGCTTGAGATGATCGACACTTTGGTATTTTTAGTGCTAACTTTGCTTTCCAAAATACTCCAGACACAATAGTCCAACGGATTGGTATCCGAAGATTTTGGTGGCCCTTGTGCGCTGGAATTGAAGCGAGGAACCTCATTTTGTAAAAATTCGTGGGTGGTGAGTGCTGAGTTCGATGGTGCTGAGTCCTGTTGGAATGTTCAAGGTCTGCTTCCAAATTGTTTGCATGCCCAAAGCTTTTATACACCCTCCAGAATACTTTCGCGATAATATTCGGCATTGATTCTGACGAACGGAGAGCTACCATAGGATGTTATGGCGGCCCACACCATCACCATGGCCAGCGCTTGAGTTCTGGTAGCCAACTGAATGTGCTCATTTTCAGCTGACCTCTTTGGCAAGTTAAGATAATTTCCGTTTGTAACACCTTGAAATATACATTTTAGACCTCACAAAGTATATCTATATTTGGTCCATCGTTGATGTCCGTCAATCCCTCTCTCCGGCTGTGAAAATCACTCTAGCTTCCCAACGAAATGAAGTAGGTTGATAAAATTTTACTCAAATGTGTATTATGTCGGTAGTACTTTTGGTACTGAAAATGGGCCTCCCAAAATTCCTTACTTTGATGATTTTAGCGACAATATTCACCGGAAATGTTCCAAATTTGGTATTTGAAGTTTGTAATGGATACTACAGCCTAAGACAGAAAATTTGCTGTGCAGGTCCAAGTCTTCATATAGCCCCATATAACGGTACCTTCCGATTTTGACGATTTTAGCAACATTATTCATCGAAATTGTTTCAAATTTGGTATTTGAAGTTCGTAATGGATACTACAGCCTATGACAGAAAATTGTCTGTGCAGGCCACGTCTTCGAATAGCCCCATATAACGGCACCTCCCGATAGTCGTATTTTGATGATTTAAGCTACATTATTTACCGATTTTTTTTTCAAGTTTCGCTTTTGAATATTGTAATTACTTATGACATAACTTGCCTATGCAGTTCCGCGTCGTCGTATAGACCCTAATATAACGGCTACATTCGGTATTTTTAAGATTTTAACAGAATTTTTAACCGATATATAAATATTTATTTATTTTTATTTTTTTTTTTTTTTTTTGAAATAGCCAATTTCGTTCCAAATGTTGAAGGGTCTTCATATTTCGGCCCGGACGAACTTATTACTTTTTTGTTTTTTGTTGTTTTTTTCTTTTTACTTAGTGGAGTGAACTAAGATTGTCCAATTTCGCAATTGGCATAGCACATTAGGATTTGCAAAGTTGAAGCAAAATCGGACTATCCTTTCTCTTTTGTGGGAGAGGTACCAGAATGTGGGAAGCGATATTTTCCATAACCGAGCTCGATCTAAGTTTGATAATAATATTACAATGTACCAAGCTTGGACCAAATCGAATCCTCCCTTCGGAAGTTATCGTGCCCACCAGTCACACAGACAGACGGGCAGACATCGCTAGATCGGCTTCAAATATCGTGAAACCGTCCTAGGGTCATAGGATCTAAAACCGTTATTTCGATGAGGTACGTTTTGGCCGTATCAAATGATCAAATACTCCCTCTATCCATATAGCTGAGGGTATAGAAATAAATTTGCCAAATTATATTGAAATCGGTGCAGATTTAGATGCAGCTCCTGTATATATTGTTGGCCAATTTCACATATTGGATGAACCAAACACTATGTGTATATCCGATTCCAACAAAATTTAGTGACGGAATTAGGTGGAAAAATGAATTTTCCTCCAACCACGCTATGCATCTCTGATTCCTTTAAAATCTGGAATAAGTGATGGAATTTAATACAATTCACAAATTCATAAATTATCTTGAAATCAATTGAGGTTTGGATATAGCTTCCATATATATTTTCGGTCGATGTGGTATTTTTTTGATGCACCCTTTTTTATCAAATTTCAATGAAGGTTTGAATGTGTGACGGAATTGGGTCTAAAAAATAAATTTCGTCAAATTATATTGAAATCGGAACAGATTTGGATATTATTTTTTTAAAAAATATAGAATCGCCTCGCTTTTGCAATGGTACTAGGCTAACGATAAAAAACTACACAACAGTTTAATTGAGGCTACGGTTGTTACTGGGAAGCATGTAGATTCAGTTGTATTGCTACCTCGAATCCCTCTAAGAGCAACCGAAATGTAATTTAACTTTAAAAGAAAGCAATTTCCTGTACTGTTGACATTTTTTATGAAAATTAAAAAATCCCAAGGACAAACTCTACGTGTATGAGGACTAAATTTGGCATGTTCCTGCTTTTCTTATGGTCTGCCATGCCATCATTTTTTGGAATTCCGACTTTAAATTTAAAATTTTCCCAGCTCCCTTTCAATTTTTGGATTTAAATCCGTAATAACATTTTCTCAAAACCCAGGAGCGTGCTGCTAGGATAATCATTTTATTACGATTATATGTGTGTAAAAATATATATTTTTTATTTCCATTTGATATTTAAAACCAATGCTAATGCCTAATGAAAATGAATTAATTAAATTATTCTTCGTCTTCTTATTTCAAATCATTTTTTTTTTCACTTTTTTCTCCATTTCGTTGCCATGGCGGATTTGTTTGTTGTTTTGTTCCTGTCATGACAGTGCTGCCATAAAACCATTATCGTTTATGCGATACGGAGTACAGGAAGCCATGACACTGGCACGCAACGATTCCACCCTATCGTCAACATCGAAAACATCCTCTCGCAAGGATAAGAAAAACATTCAAGCATCCAGGTAAGTCGTCTTAGTCGTTGAGGCAGGTTGTCATGGCATTCTCTAAAGTTCAGAATGAATGGAAAATGAATAAATGATGGAATGAAGGAAAGAATGAATGAATGAACGACTGAAGGTAGACTTTGCGGTTTGCTTGGGATAATGGTTTGATGTATAAGATACAAATCCTGCTGAACTGCATGTCATCTTCTTTTTGTCTAATCTCTGGCGAGAACAATACATGAAGAGACAAATAATCTCTAATAGATGTTGTCTTTTTAAATGACTAAAGTTGTTGTTGTTATTTTTTTTTCTTCTTTTTTTCCTCCTGCATTGTTTAATTTTCTTTGTTTTTTTTTTCTGACTTTTTTCTATTTTTGTTTCGCACAACTTTGTGGTTGCTGTCTTTGGCTCATTTGCTAAATCTTAAAACGTAATCCGCTTGATGACGTGGGTAATGATTACGTTGGCAACAACATCAACAACGATGATGACGACGACGGCGACAACGACGATATGAAATGAAATGATTACGTCTTCTAACCACCGATGAAAATCCCAACCATACGACCAACAAAAAAATAAAATCCGGCCGAAAACCGTAACTTATGCTCGGTTGTTGCTGTGGAAATTAATAAATACAGATTTACGATATACAAAGTCCACAAGGCATCCAAAAAGAAACGTGAAAAGACCTCAGCGAAAAAGGAAAGGAAAGCAACAAAAACACTGGCAATTGTTTTGGGTAAGTTTTATACGAAAGTTAAATTGAGAAAATAAAATTTGTCGAAAGACCGACCGAAAGGTTGGCAAACTCGACCATTTGAAACCCTAGATATATAAGGAGTTGTGAGAGATTTAATGTGAACAAGAAAAACATCAGCTAAGTTCGGTCGGTCCGAATTTATATAACCCCCACCATTTATAAGGAACTTGAAAAATTTCAATAAATTCCGAAAAATACCGTTTAAATGACGAGCTTTATACGGGGGCTATACGAAGACGTGGACCTGCAGTTGTCATAGGCTATAATACCCATTAAGATCTTCAAATACAAAATTTTAAACAATTCCGCGAAATAATGAGGGAGGTACCGTTTATGGAAGCTATACGAAGCCGTGGAACTGAATACGAAATGTTTTGTAGTAGGCTGTACTACCCCTTACCGACTTTGAATACGAAATTTGAAACAATTCCGCGAAATAATGTTGTTAAAATGATTAAAATTCTGAATATCGGGAGGTTGCGTTGTATGGGGGCTATACGAAATCGGACCATGTCCCATGGCCCATTTACGTCTTAGGCTGTACTACCCCTCACGAACTTTGAATACGAAATTTGAAACAATTCCGGTGAATAATGTATTCCGGTGAATAATCATCAAAATACCGAATATCGGGAGGTACCGTTATATGAGGGCTATACGAAGACATAGACCTGCACAGACAATTTCCCGTTATGAGCTGTAATATACATTACAAACTTCGAATACAAAATTTAAAACAATTCCGGTGAATAATATCGCTAAAATCATCAAAAAACCGAATATCGGGAGGTACCGTTATATGAGGGCTATACAAAGACTGTTATATCCATTACGAACTTTAAATACCAAATTTGAAACAATTCCAGTAAATAATGTCGCTGAAATTTTCAAAATACCGAATAAAGGGAGGTATCGTTATATGTGGGCTATCCGAAGACATGGACCTTCGAATACGAAAGTTTCAACAATTCGAGCAAATAATCATCAAAAACCCAAACATTGGGAGCTACCGTTATATGGGGGCTATACGAAGTCGTGGAGCTGCATAATTTTTTGTCATTGGCTGTAGTACCCATTAAGATCTTCAAATACGAAATTTGAAACAGTTCGGGCGAATGGTGTCGTTAAAATCATCAAAATACCGAAAAACGCGAGGTACCGTTATATGGGGGCTATACGAAAGCGTGGACCGACATGGGCCATTTACGAACTTAACCTGTCTACTGGCAAAATGCACATGTATGCTAATTTTTGGCCTTTCATATCAATTCGTTCGAAAGATAGCGTGATTCAAGCAGACAGATGGAGAGACAGACAGAATTTTACGCTGATCTAGAATATATACAGGGTGAGATAAAAAAACTGCAAAAAAGTCAAACGCCATAATTTTTAATTTTTTTTTTTTAGATCTTATTGAACAAAAGCAAAAAATGTCGGGAATAGCATCAAACTTTAGAATAAGTTTAGATTTGTTCGAATTGGTCACCTTAGGCACGAATTATGGCCTTCAAAAGGCCAGTGAAATCGTCACACACTGCCCGAATGTTGCTCTGCGGTATATAGGCCATTCTTGGCGAAGCGCTTGCTTGAGGTGATCGACGCTTTGGTATTTTTTAGTGCTTCCTTTCCTTGCTTTCCAAAATACTCCAGAGACAACAGTCCAACGGATTGGTATCCAGAGATTTTGGTGGCCACTGTGCGCTGGAAATCATTTTGTAATCTCATTTTGTAACCATTATTGGGTTGCGCGTGCTGAGTACGATGGTGCTAAGTCCTGTTGGAATGTCCAAGGTCTGCGGCCAAAATGGTTGCGTTCCTATGGCTTTAATACATCCTCCAGAATATTTTCGCTATAATATTCGGAATTATTCTGATGCCACGGTCGATTAATACGAGCGGAGAGGATTAATACGAGGATCATCGGCTGTTATGGCGGCACACACCATCACCATGGCCAGCACTTGAGTTCTGGTGGCCAACCGACGGTGCATATTTTCAGCTGACCTCTTTGGCAAGTAAACACGATCGTTTTGTTTGTTTACAAACTGCTCGTTTTTTCTCATCGGAGAAAACCAAATTCGGCAGTTCACCACTTTCGGCCAAGCGAAGCAACTCTTAGCTCTTTTGAGTATATTTTCTTTCTGTTGCGGTGTAAGTTCTTGCACTTTTTGAAATTTCAATGGCTTTACCCCGAGCACGTTTTTCAATATTTGCCGAATGGAATATGTTCGCCTCACGAGCCATTTTTCGGCCACTACGACGCAGGTTTCGATCAAGTCGCTTATTTACTTTTCGAACCATTTCTGCTGATGTTACTGTTTTCTTCCGTCCACTTTCTTGAACGAGACACAAAAGATTTATTCACATTTAAATGCTGGAGTGCTCTAACGACAGCCACTTATGGTTTTTCAGCCAAATATAAAGAAATCACACTATCACGCTTGAGTTCCATCACGAATAACATTTTTTTCTGGAAAATTCGCACAAAATGCTTTTGTACGCTTGTAAACAATATAATGAGCTGTCACTGGAATAATTTTAGCAGCTGTCGGACGAGTGGCTTAGAAATGACAGCAGTCTGAAATTGGTTGCAGTTTCTTCATTTTTTAGATGAAAATACATCTATCGGCAAAATCTTGACTTGTTTAATATAATTCTTATCGAAGTCATATCATGTACTATACAGCAATATTACTTGGTACTAGAGGTACAAAAGCCTCGGTCAAATTTGTTGAAAGTCGATTCTGAGTTGGATATAGTGCCCAAATTTGACTACTCTTAAGCCATTCAAATAAGGTTCATAGTTGTGTGATCAGTGTATACTTTGTAGGGTCTGTCATGAATATTTCGAGGAGTTCCAAACGGAATGGCAAAGCTATTATACCCTCCATTCAATGGTGAAGGATATAAAAATAAATTAAGAAATTTAACGACAAAACCAAAGTTTATATTTTTCAAATTGATTTGCTATAATCAGGGGTTTTTTATTTGATCCTATTTTCCAACGTACGAAGACCATAACCATACACGGTGTAGGGTACACAATGAAAAAAAAAAAAATCATACCCGAATCATCAAACAGTAACAAATGAATGGCCATAGATATGAACGAATGACTATTGCGCTGGACCGACCTACCAGCTATCCAACTGTGAAGAGGCAATAAATCCAAACAATTGTTGTTTTGTGGCGAAAATTAAAGTTCAGACACTCATACCTCCTCCCCACCTCTCCCTCACTCTTTAATTTCCCCATCACATCCATCAAAAGTATGACAAGACAAAACCAAAAACAAAAAAAAAATGTTTAACTTCAATGGTTGTTTTATTGCCTGATGACACCTCGAACCAGGAGACAACGTACCAAACAAACAAACATACCAGGACGGCTCTGGCTTCTCTTCCAAATGTCAATATAAATTATAAATTGTTTTGTTTACCGAATTTTGTCACTCAAATCACGAAGCCGCCACACGAAAGAAATACAACTTTTATGGCACAAGCAAACTAAATTCAAAAGTACCCTCCAATTTGTTTGAAATCTTTTTTTTTTCAAAAAACTCGTGTCTAAAGTTATCGCAAATATTTTCTTTGGCTATGAGCCATGGTAATAATTTGGCTATAAATATAATTGGATTTTTTGCTAAGTTTATATGTAGCAGGAGGAAAACAATGTTGGGGAAAAGACCTTAACATGATTTTATGTTCGTGGTTTTGCAGACCACAACACTAGTATGGAGTGTTGAAAACCATTATTTTTAGAAAAGCAATCAATGAAAAACAAAAAAGAAAATATTTGTTAGAATTTTGAGATTTTAGTAAAATTTAACTGACGAAGCCATATTGTAGGAATAAAGAGGAAATTTGTTAATCATTTAAGAACAAAGCAATTTTTGTTCTTTCAAAGGAAAAATTGATTTTTATTTATTTTCAGCCAAAAAGTTACGTTAAGTAAACAATTGGGCAATAAATTAGAAGTTGTATCAACTCCATAAAACAAACAAAAAAATAGAATTTTTTTTTGTAAAAAAATAACTATTTTTCTCGGAAATTAAAAAAATAGTCTCAAAATATTCCCTACTACAGTATGTGTTTGGGGTATTATAGGTTTGATTGGACCAAAAATTATGCAACACCTCCAAAATTTTGGTTTCCCACCTAGGAAAGTATACATGGATTTTCCTATCTTGCCGAGTTGAGTCGATCTAGCTATGTATGTCCGTCCGTCCGTCTGTCCATGTTAATTTGTAATCAAGCTACAGTTCGCAATTATGAACCGATCCTCCGAAATTGAAAATGGAGGTGGGGTTATGGTCAGAATAGAACCCTATTGTTTTTGGAGATGATCGCACGATATTTATGGGTTGAAATAGACCAAAAACAGAAAAATGTCCTGATTTTTCAGTTGCTCTATAGGCCATAATTATGAACCAATCGACGCGAAAATTTACATGGAGTTAGAGTTTAGGAGTGGGCAGAAACCTATCAATTTGGCCATCGGAAAATAATTAGCGGGTAAAACAGACCCTAACTTTTATGTAAGAAAATAGGAAAATTTCCACTAAACTGCGAATATTTTTAATGCCAGCCAAATCACAAATACATTTAAAGATCACTTCTGACCATTACAGTGATGCTAATAGCCAAGAAATCGGATATATAGCAAATTGGTACAATATATATTTAAAAGAATTGATCTTATTTATTCTGCTTATAAATCAAGAACCGCTGGGCCGATTTTCACAATTCCCAATTCGGAATGGTATCTTGCCAGAAAACGATAATATCTAAGAAAATCGCGGGCAATTTTTCCAATAAAAAGTGAATATCTTTTGTTCCATTTTTTTTTCAATTTTTGTCGAATGCAATTTTTTTAATTTGACTTACAATTTTGAATTGTTAATTTTCTAAATTTTTACACCCCCCCAACTCTACGTTTTGACGGTATTATATGCATATCGCAATTATCGTCTGGGGTGATCTAGCTATGTCTGTCCGTTCGTTTGTCGATCTGCCCATGTTAATTTATATTCAAGCTACAGGTCGCAATTATGGCCCGATCCTCAGGAAATTGAAAACAGATATGTGGTTTGGGTCAGAGTGGTCAGAGTTTATTGTTTTTTGTGATGAACGCAAAATATTAAGTGGTGGAAATTGACCAAAACAGAAAAAAACCTTAATTTTGCAATTGCTCTACATGCCACAATTATAGACCAATCGACGCGAAATTTGGCTTGGAGTTAGAGTTTAGAGCTGGGCAAAAGCCTACCAATTTGGGCGGCCATCAGACAGTATTTAGTGGGTAAAAAAACCATGACTTTTATGTAAAAAGTACGAAAATGTCCACTAAACGGCGAATATTTTTAACATGGCGAAATCATAAATACATTAATAGGTCACTTCTGACCATTACAGTGATAATGGTCAGATATCGGATATGTAGCGAAATAGTTACAATGAAATGAAATTGATATTAGTTATTCCGCCTATAAGTCAAGAACCGCTGGACGAAATTTGATAATTTTCACTAATCTACAATGGCCTCTTGCCAGAAAAGGATAAAACCTAAAAAATCGCGTAAAAGTCCACAACAAAAAAGTGAAAAAAGTGAAAAGTCTACAACATAAAAGTGAATTTGTTACGTATTTTAATTTTTTGTCATATTTTTTGTCGCATGCGATTTATTCAATTTGTCTTACAATTTTGAATTATTCATTTTCTATAATTTTATCTACACCCTGCAATAGTGTGTTATATCCAGGTCGAAATTATCGTCCGATCCACACAAAATTTTGCATGGGGGTAGGGTTAGGGTCAAAATTAAAGTCCATTTTTATGAAAATGTTCATTTTGATGTTCAAATGAGCCAAAAAATAAAAATTTTCCAGATTTTCCAGTCGCTCTATTAGCCATAATTAAAAACCAATTGACAAGGAATTTTGCATTAGGTGAGAGTTGAGAACAGAGAAGATGTCGAGCATTTGGCTGACCTTTGGATTATATTTCGTTGTGAAATGGACCAAAACTTTTGTTGAATTTATTTTGAAGACATTACAACACGACGGAATGCGTAAATAAGCAATTCAGTAGTTCAAAAATGAAAACTTCCAAACTTGATTTGGACATAAGGCGGCTTCCAAAATATTGAAGTGTTGTAGGGTATCACATGGTCGGCCCAGCACGACTATAGCCTTTGCCTACTTGTTTCTTAATGTTAAAAAGCCGGAGAAGACCTTGACAAATATTTAAAAAATCAACGAAAATATCTAAAAAAATATCTATATAAATTGATACGTTCCCCTTTAACTTCCCGAGTTCAGTCGATCGAACAAGCTGATTGACACCACGAGCATCTCGGCAACTTCCCTCGGCGAACACGGTAGTTGCCAAAGGACGGTGGTCATTGAGTTTTCTCTCCTAGCTTTACCTTTTTCTTATTGGAATATTTGTTAATGAAAGTAATCGACAATGATCCTCGGCGATCACCGTGACCCTATATGATTGCATGAACCTCGGCGTTCACTTGTTGTTCTGAAGTCGAAGTACACACTTCTTGTGCGCTAACCCCTTGTTTGCGGTCAACTAACCTGGCCTTTAACTCCACCCCAAATTACTTAAGTAATTTTGTAGTTGTTTACGAAAAGAGAAGATTCACCAATAAATCATAGATATTATTAAGAACTATAGTAACTCTTTCTGTTTTTTTTATTTCTTTTTTTAAAAAAGATCCTTAAAATCTTACGTTTTGAACAATTAACTTATATGAAGTATCTATTTTTATCAGGAAACCTCTAAAGTACCATAAGTCAAGAAATTCTTACAAATTTTGTTATTACTAGCAAAAACGTTAAGTTCGGTTGGATCGAACTTTGAATACCCTCCGCTATTACATAAAAAAAAAACATTTTCATATAAAAGTATCTGGATTTAAACGTTTTTCACTTTTAACTGCAAATACCAGCGAGATCGGTGGGAGAACCGAAATACCTCTCAGTTTCAAAACCCACGATGCTAGGCAAATTAAAAATATCGTGTTAAAATATATTCCATGTATATTTTTGCTAGAAAATCATAAAAAAGTAGTTAACAAGTTAAGAAGTATCAGTCGATTTTGCGACAGATGTATACCCTCAGCCAATTTTCGATTACTTAAATATTTTTATACTCCCCACCATACTACATTCTATATATTAAGTATGTCATTCCGTTTGTAACACCTCGAAATATATATTTTAGACTCCACAAAGTATATATATTCTTGGTCAGCATAAAATTCTATGTCGATTTAGCGACGTCCGTCTGTCAGTCTGTCTGGCTATCCGTCTGTGGAAATCACTCTAGCTTCCGATCGAAATGAAGTAGGTTGATTAAATTTTACTTAAATGTATATCATGTCTAAAAGACTTTTGTTATTAAAAATGGGCCGTGTAGGTCCACATTTTGGTGTAGCCCCCATATAATAGTACATCCCTTTTTTCGGTATTTTGATGATTTCAGCGACATTATTCACAGGAATAGATTCAAATTTGGTATTTGAAGTTCGTAATGAATATTACACCCTATGTCAGAAAATTGTCTGTGCAGGTCCACGTCTTAATAGGTCCACGTAACGGTACCCTCCGATATTCAGTATTTTGATGTTTTTAGCAACATTATTCACCGGAATTGTTACGAATTTGGTATTTGAAGTTAGTAATGGATATTACAGCCTATGTCAGAAAATTGTCTGTGCAGGTCCACGTTCTGATATAATCCCCTATACAATGTCACTTCTCTATATTCGGTATTTTGATGATTTTAGCTACATTATTTACGACTTTTTTCAAGTTTTGTATTTGCATATTGTAATGGTTTATGGCAGAAGTTGCCTATGCAGACATTTTTAAAATTTTAACAGAATTTTTAACGGATTTTATTTTTTGTTGTTTTTTTTTTTTTTGAAAATTGCCACATTTTTTCCAAATGGTTGGTAGTATTCAAAGATCGGCCCAGACGACCTTACAGCTTTTTAACTTGTCTGAGTAGGTTAAGAAGGAATAGACCAACACGGCCCATTTCGTATCGGTCCTAAATAAATATGATATATTCTCTCCATATGAGATATGTATATTTAGTATGCGTGAGGTACAAGTTACATTCGACAGAAATATTCCATTTTCAAACTTAAACTAATACAAATAATAAAATTGGTATGAGCAAACTTACAAGAAAATCAAACATTTATATCCAATTTTATTCGAAATTGTAAATTCCATATTTATCTCAGGTCTCTGGTTGATATAAATATTTAGATATAAAAAGTTATAAAGAATAGCTGACTTGTTTCGCAAGTTATAACAGATGAAAGTATTGGAAATCTGCACAGCAAATCTTGTGTTAGCAAAAATGTTTGTGTGTGTGAAATTTGAAGAGAGTTGGATGCTTTTTTGGCTGCTTTAAAATTCTTAAAAAATTGGGGATTTCATTCAGGACATCCTTAGTCAATTGATTTTTAAAAATATCCATTTCCCAAAAAGCAAAAAAAATTAAAATGATGCAGAACTCAGAGACCTTTGAAAAAAAAAATGTTCAAAAAATCAATAAGGAAGTTTTTTTACAAGTATATTTAAAGAATTACATGGCATGAAAATTTTAAAAATAATAAAAAGAAATCCAGATCCTTGAACGCTTTAGTCCAATAAATCCATGTAGAAAATCAACAGGACAGAGCATAAGAAGTTTTCAAAGATAAATTCACAATAGCTGGCCAGTAAAATTAGCGATTTTTTTTTTACCTGGAAGTCATTGAAATAAACTTCTTAAAAAATTCTACACTGTTTTTACACAAATTATTTAAAAATATCCAACGCGAAAAATTTCTTCGCTTTATTTGGTATGCAGGATTAAGACCACCCAAGACAGGTTAAAAGTCGAGTCCACTATGCAATTTTAGTAGAGCTACTCTTAAGAAATAAACGTTTATATCGGAATAGATTTCGAATGCGTATTATGACATTAAATCAGTTATAATTTGGGTTTGGAAGAAATTGTTATTTGGAACCTAGACTGATCTCAAAAAATTTTTCAGATGTATTTTTGGACTTTTTACTACTTATTTACAATATTGTTAATTACATATTTTATTTTCCACTTCTTAATTACCATTTCAGGTGTTTTCCTGTTTTGTTGGCTGCCATTCTTCTCGTGTAACATTCTGGATGCCATGTGTTCAAAATTCGACAAAGACTGTAATCCTGGCGTTACAGCCTTCATATTCACCACCTGGCTGGGTTACATCAATAGCTTTGTAAATCCCATCATCTACACGATATTCAATCCTGAGTTTCGTAAAGCTTTTAAGAAGATCATGCATATAGGGTGATTAAAATTAGAGACGCTGGTTGAAGATACCTGGAGACAAGCGGAATCAAAACAAGTAAAAGGCAACTGCTACACCACCACCACGAATCAAAGAGACTTTGGGAAACAAAGCCAGAACAAATGTTATCATCATTTTCATTATGATCCTCATTCCCCAACTCATCATCATCATCCCAATCTCCACCATATCACATTGATGAGGATTATTACGACCATGGTATTATATTAAGGTATATATCTGCTCTTCATTTAGTTATTTAGAAAAGAAGAAAACAAAAAAAAATGCCATATTTCGTTTTTTTATTACCTTGGGTGCTCTCTCGCTTGCCCAGACGAAAAAAAAACACACACAGATATAGGAAAACAGAAAATAAGCAACTGAAACACAAAATTAACAACCACAACAACAACACAAATTACAAATGAAACAAATATGATAGTAAAACATGCAAAGGTGTACATATAATTTATAAAATTAGTGTATCATGATTGCATTTAGTTTTGTATAGGCCGGGCTTATGTGGGAGGAAGGGCAGGAAAAGAAAGGAAATGCTGTTGGACTTACAGGCATTGCAATAAAAAATTGTTCCAAAGCCAAATTTCCGACCACAAAAGAGGAGAGGAGAAGAAGTAGAAGCAGGAGGTGAATATATGTCGAAGTCGTCCATAGACTTACAAAGTTTTGTGTGCCAAACGAGAAGAAGAAGAAGTAGTAGAAGAAGAAGAATGTAATGTTCAAAATATAAATCATTTCTAGATAACACAGAGATACAAGGCAGAGCAAAGATATTGGAATCTTTTGTTGTAAGCATATTTGTAACTAAGTAGCATAAATGTAATAATACTAACTAGGTATATCACACATAGACATACACACAAGACATATACATATATATAGAACTACATATACCTACTACCACTACATATAAATATATAAATATGGAAAGAGAATGAAATGAATGAAGGAGAAATCAATAGATTTAGCAAAATTGTATAGCAATATTACAACCGAAACAATACATACTCAATATTCTTCTTGTTATTATGATTACGACTATTATTATTGTGTACTTATATGTTATGTTCTAGTTAGCAAAGCCAGCAACAACAACAACAACAACAACAACAACAGCAATAAGAATATATTATGTAATATTTGTCGTTTTATTGTTGATTGCATTGAATCAATTTTGTTATTAAATCATGTCGCTCGGCTTCGTTGGTATTCGGTTGTACATGGCAACGTATGATTAATGTGGCTTTCGACTTTTACAACTTGATTATGTTCATCATACGACCAGGTGGCAGGGTATTATTGGAAAAGCATGTATGTACAAATTTGCAAATGTTATTTCATACAAATCGAATTTCTTGTGAATTAAGATTGAAGGTATTATCAGGTTAGGTTTTGTGATGGGGGAGGGAAAAGGGACAGAGGCATATATATGTAAACATACTGATGACTGATTCAGATCGTTGCTTACTACTGGAGTAATGAACTCTTGTTTGTGGGTAAAACTTGTTGATTTTAGAGGTATGCAACCTTAATATTTATTACAATAAATATCCATTTTCTCAGAAATAACTAAAAGAAAACTCAATAAAAACGTCATCATTCGGAATAACCTCACTTTTCTTTGCTGGCTGCATGTGCGATTTATGCCAAAAAATACATAGAACAGTGTTGGCTTGTTTTTTTGGGATTCCATAGTATTTTGCTGTTGCAAAATGGTCAGGCTTAATCCCTTTATTGTTGTTTTTATAAAAAACAACGTTTGTTTACAATGGTAATGTTTTATAAGTGCGGTTGTAAGATTTACAAGATTTTCCAAAGGAATTTTAATTTTATTTAATTCTTTGGTTCCTCTTCTATTCAGCTTACGATCTTGTCACCTGGGTAAAAAATGTTTTTGGTCATAGAAGTTTTTATACCCTACAACACTATGTATTGGGGGTATTATAAGTTTGATTGGGCTAAAAATTATGTAACACCTCGAAATATTGGTTTCCCGCATGGGAAAGTATATATGGATCTTCCTATCTGGTCGAGCTGCGTTGATCTAGTTATGTATGTCCATCTGTCCGCCTCTCCATGTTAATTTGTAATCACTCTACAGGTCGCAATTATGGTTCGATCTTCACGAAGTTTAGAATGGAGGTAGGACTAGGGCCAGAATAGAAGCCTACTGCTTTTGGGGATAATCGCATAATATTTAAGGGTTGAAATGGACAAAAAAATTTTAATTTGAAAATTTTCCTGATTTTGCAGTTGCTCTACAGGTCGCAATTTTAGACCAATCGAAGCGGAAGTTAGCATGGAGCTAGAGCTTAGGGTTGGGCAGAAGCCTTCCAATTTTGATGGTCATCGGGTAATATTTAGTGATTGAAATTTGTGATAAATAAAAGTCAAATTTTCCATTAAACCGCGAATATTTTTAATCCCGGCGAAATCAAAAATAGACAAACAGGACAATTCTGACCGTTACGTCGATGCCGATAGTTAATATATCGGATATATATAGCGAAATATATACAATTTGTATATAGAAAGGAAGGGGATGTTAGCTAGAATGCTTATATCTGAAAAATTGGTGGACCGATTTTGACAAATTTTATCAATTTAGAATGCCCTTTTGGCATTAAAGTATAAAATCTATAAAAATCGCATAGAAAGATGTCAATAATGATGTTAATATAGATTTTGTAGTATGTTGCGACATTTTTTTATTTTTTTCATAATTTTTATCGCGTGAGATATTTTCAATTTGACTTATATTGAAGTGTACATTTTGTAATATTTTTTCACCTTACAATACAGGCGGGGTTATTATATATATATTGCAATTGTCGTCTGATCCTCACGAAAATTTTCATAGGGGTAGGGTTAGGCTCAAAAAGGGCTAGGCATATTGTTTTAAAGACGCCCGCAATATATTTAAGGTTTGAAATGGACCAACAACTAAAAATGTTCCTGATTTTGTAGCCATTATAAAGGTCACAAATATAAACCAAAGGATACGAAATCTCGCATGAAGTTAGAGTTTAGGAGAGCGAGTAGGATGGGCCACTACTTTTGTGTGAAAAAACACCATCATTTCCATTCTACCGAAACGTTGAAATTGACTTACAGGCGATATCCAAAATACACAAAAGACGAACTTCTGGCCTTTTTATGCTGATTTCGTAGATGAATATTGCCAAATATCGTAGACAAGCAAATCATAAAGATGAGTCTAAATTTAGAGATACAGAGGGGCCTCTTGCTTTTGGAGATGATCGCAAAATATTTAGGGGTTCAAATGAGCCAAAAGCAGAAAAAATATCCTGATCACATAATTGAAGCCAATCGACACGTCTGAGAAGAGAGTTAGGGACAGGGAAAATTCTAGGAATTTGGATGACCATTGAATTAATATTAGTTGAAAAATAGACCACACAACTAAAAGCACGACTAAGTGCGTAAATATTGGGCATATGTCCTTGGTGATATAATTACAAAAGCGAAATCTTCCAGAAAGGATTTGGATATATCGGGGCAACATATTGTAGTGTTGTAGGGTATCACATGGTCGGCTCCGCACCACAATAACCTTTGCTTACTTGTTTCTCCTTGTGAGAGTTAGTATAATTCAAAAAGTTGGCCCTCCATGGGTTATGTATTGGAAGGTTTAGCCGATACATAAGATTAATTTCAATAATTCACTTTGTAGGTGATTCGTCTTTCTTCTACAATCTTAAAGTATGTTGGGGAATTACCAAAATGAGTGGAGTGATATTTTTCTTTACACGTCTACTTTATATTTCCAGGCGTATATTAAGTTTGTCAATCCGTTTATAACACCTCGAACAAAGTGTATTTATTTTTGATCAATATAAAATTCCATGTCGATTTTGCGATCTATCTGTCTGTGGAAATCACTCTAGCTTCCGAACGACTTGAAATAGGTTGATAAAAGTTTACTCTGATGTGTGTTCGGCTTGCTGAACTTTTTAAGTAATTAAAGTGGGCTTTATAGGTCCACGTTTAGGTATAGCCCCCATATAACTGTACCTCCCTTTTTTCAGTAATTTGATGACTTTAGCGACATTATTCACCGGAATTGTTTCATATTCCATATTATTGGTTCGTAATGGGTACTACAGCCTGTGGCAGAAAATTGCCTCTGCAGGTCTAGGTCTTCGTATGGCCCTCATATACCGGTACCCTCCTATGTTTTCATGTTTTTGCGTCATTATTTTAAGTTTCGGAGTTGTTTAAAGTTTCGTATTTGAATATTGTAATGGCCTATGACAAAAATTGCCTTTGCAGGTCCGCGTTTTCGTGAAGACCCCAATATAACGGTATGATTTTAACAGCATTTTTCAAGGTTTTTTTTTTTTTGAAAATTTCCAAATGGGTGAGGGTATTCAAAGTTAGGCCCGGATGAACTTAGTCCTTTTTTTCTTGTTTTTTTTTTTTTTTTTTTTTTATGCGCCCTTGTGAGTATCCAATTTTCATCTGATTTAGCGTTTATAGAAATATTGGGATGTTCGAACTGACCTGGTCACAAATTTGGAAACTGCTTTATTTTCGATTAATTTTAACACTTATATCTTAAACTACTCTATGAAGGGGGTATTAGATGTAAAATTTTAAACATATACATGACATTTATAGCATTTCTGATTTCTTTGACGTTTAAGGTCAGATAGATATAGCAAACTATATACAGTGATCCAAATTTTTTGTACTTTGTGTTGAGTTCCAATTACAATGGAGCAATAGATCTGGAACTTTGAAAAAGACAACCCTTTTGCATGAAAATACGAGACTATTTCAAGAATGAAATGAAACATACAAATGCGTAAAATGAATTGAAAATTTCTTTTAGAGTTACTGAAATAATGACCACCTCGGTCAATGTCCCCAAAAAAAATTAAAAACATTTCATTCGATTTGCGACTATTAAAAAATGTGGTTACCGAAACACTTACTCGTACTACTAATGTAATCCGATTAGTAGCAGGATGAAATTTACCAAATAATAATTTTCTCATTCGATTTCACTGAAGGTGCAAGCAGACATACAAGTCGATTTTATGATGCACTCCAGGGTCACAACCAAAAAATTAATTACGATATACTCTCGAAATTCGAGTTAGGGCAAATCCATCATTTAGAGTTCTTAATATGGAAACCAACCAACTATTCATCACCAATAGTTATGTAGTTTACAAACCTCAGACTTTCAACGCCGATTTGTGTCACTGTGTAATTACAAGAAAAGTGAATGGTGAATTTCCATATTGAAGCATAGAATCATAAGATCAATCTCCAAAAAACTGCCTTGACCATCGAAAACCCCCAAACTGATCAAATGCAATCAACATCGAAAAATGTAAATTATTTCATGGAAAAGATATTATTGTTGTTAATCAGAATTTCAATTGTTGTTGATAAATGATACGAACTCAAAAGGTTTTTTAGGAATGGTAAGAACTATGACTGATTTGAAATGGTTGTTTATTTCATGCGTATTTTATTGTTAATGTTTTTATTTAAGTTTACATTGCAAAACAAACAAATTAATACATATCATTTGTCCCAACGTAAAACTATTGTTGATTTCTTTGTTATTTAGTATATTTAATTAAAGTTAAATGTAAAAACACAAAAAAGAAATATAGATATTCATAAAAAACTAAATATTAAAACCAATGATTGATTTATTACACATAAATTGGGTTTAATGACTTTTGTTGTATTTTTTATTGAAACTGTTAATAATTTATTAAACCACTTTGATTGTGCTCTTAATGGTCAGCGATGTGATTGTTATTTTCATTTTTTTTTTTAATTTATTGAAAGTTTATGGATGATTTTTTAATCACTTTTTACGTCGATATAATTAATAACAAAAACACTACTAATTAAGAATATGTTAAAAAGTTCTTGATGATTGCGTTTTCGAGCGTCGTTACTATTAATAAATATTTTGTAAATTTACATTTTATTATGAAAAAATATGTATTGAAGTTTCTAATGTAATATCCGCATTTATTATGTTGGCATTCTATCGTATTTGGAAAAATATAGTTAAAATATTAAGCGAATAAAACTGATGTAAGTGGAAGTTATATATGGTGGAAACATTTTTTTTTTTGGATTTTTTTCATTCCGTCTGTATTACTGTGGACGTATTGTATATTGTGTATTCATGATCTGTTATTTGCGTAAAAAAGTCCATCGGTTAAAATTAAGATGTATATAGTTTATATAAATGAATGAAATTTGACAGCGAGATCTTCAACGCTTATGCGTTGTAAGGTATCTAAAATTCACTAAGTCGGCCTACGTTTAGCTATAGCTTCCCATGTAACGATAGTCCCAGATTTTGATGTTTTTTTGGGACTCTATAAACAGCCCCAAACCAATTTAGCTGCAATTTTTCATTTGATTTTATTGGCATACAAGTTCTACTCCCGTAAAAAAATAATTTGTAGCTTGCTACTCAGTACTGACTTGTTTAAAAGTACTCATTATACCCCAGAACAATATTTCTAGAGATATTTCCAGTTTGATTGGGTCAAAATAAATTTTACATGGTTTCGTAGCTACAGTTAAAGCCAAAGCTAAGTTCACTAATTACAACTTTATAGTTAGTTTTACAAGGTCGCAATTATGGCCTGATCCTCACAAAATTTTGCATGGAGGTAGGGTTAAGGTCGGTATAGAACCAGAAGTTTTTGGAGGAGGTCGAAATGGACCAAAAAAATCCTGGCTGGCTGGACCTACCAATTTGGGCTAAAATAGGCCATACTTTTTATGTAAAAATACACGAAAAATTCCAATAGACGGCGAATATATTAATGCTGATGTCCAAGATGTCGCATATATACAGCAAAATATATACAATTTCATTTATCAGAGAAGGGAATGTTAGTTAGATCACTTATAACACAGGAACAGCTGGTCGGATTTTGACAATTTTCACCAATTCAGAATATCCTTTGGCAGAAAAGAATCCAATCTGGAATAATAACTTTAAAAGATTATAATAAACTTGTTTGATTTGTATACCTTCCACCTCGGAAAGGAGGGCATATTAACTTCGTAATTCCTTTTTGTAACAGCCCTAAATATTCGTCGTAGACCCCATAAAGTATATATTCATAATCAGCATAAAATTGTAAGTCGATTTAATGATGTCCGCCTGTCTGTCTGGTATAGTTCCTCCCGATATTCAGTTTTTTGATGATTTTTGCCACATTTTTTCACAGATTTGTGAAAAGAAAACTCATTAGGTTATATGAGTCCTAGTTCGTGTGGCGAAACATTGTATGTATAGGTCTACGCTTTGGTATAACCCCCATATTACGGGACCTCCCGATTTTCGGTATTTTGATTATCTTTGCCACGTCTTTTTTTTCACGGATTTGACTAAAAATGGGTAACAAATACCCGGTGCGGTGACGAAACATTGTATGTATAGGTCCACGCTTTGGTATAGCTCCCATATAACGGTACCTCCCGATACAGGGTATTTTGATAATTTTTAAATTTAAAATAAAAAAAAATGTTTTGAATACCCTTTAAAAAAAGCTACGAAAATTTGTATTACCTCGTGGTTTCTGTCAAAATCCAAGATTAAACGTTTGCAATACTACGTGACATTATCTCAAGAATAAAATAAAATTAAATGTCCAAAGCGTATTTTTTTTAATCAGAGATTACTGTTCCCTCCCTACGAGCGAAGTAGGTATTTGACTTAGCAGTATAATATGTTTCGTCAAATACCGATGCTTTTTTTGGGATCATATGTTTTTGGAAAATATTGATTGCAGATATTTTATGATTATTCGAAATGGTCTTTTTTAAACCCTACGCAATGCTATGATAGACCCAATTGTTTTCAGTTTCCTACTAGTTTAATATACATTGTTAGAAGTTGGACCATCATATGCAGCGACGACGTACGCAGACTATGCAAAACAGCTCAGGACTCTGACTTTAATTGTTAGCGATTAGTTAATTCATATACCATATGGCCATGAAAAACTGTTGTCTGCTGAATTTTCTTTCGATGAGGACCGATGCGTGAACATATTACGCCTAATTCTAAAAATTGGAGGTACTGTTAGCAAATTGCAATTTTTTCAAGGCAGTCCTTATTTATTGATTTTTTTCTCTCCTTACTGGATTCAAATGCATATATCGAAAGTAATGAAAAATGTGTGCTCAGATTTTTGCACTTATCTCCGCCACATAAATATTTTTATATTTTGTAAAGTACTCATGCTCATATATGAATTTATAAAATATTTTGATAGGAAATCAATTATTTCAATTTTCAAATGTGTAACTATTTTAATCCTTAAAAAATTATGTGTTATTTTATGCACAATATTTATGCTTGTTTTATTTTATTTTATTTTATTTTTTTTTCAGACTCTAACACAATCACAATGAGATTAAGAGCACAGCAAATAAACAGTAATATACAGTGGGTGTCAAAAATAATTTTTTATTTATTTTATTATTATTATTTTTTTATTTAATTGAACATTTTTATACCTCGATTGTTTCACAACTCAAAAACATTTAATATTCTGTTGAAATAGAAAAACTAGAAAATATTTATTTTTAAAATGAATAGATAATGGGTTTTCACACTCACTGTATAATCAATAAGTAAATATAAAAAAAAAAATAATTTTATAAAAACATAAATTATAGATCAATATCGAAAACTAAATCACATACACAAATAAAAAGTAAACTATGTGAAAAAAGGAAAGCTTTCAAAATCTCTGTTTAAAAAAAAAATAATCCCCAATTATAAATTGAATAAAATGCAATCTTTTATTAGAATGCGATTGAATGGAGAATCAACTGCAGGTATTTTTGTGAAACCGACAAGAGATTCACAATAAAATGTATTCACCCACACACACATACACATGTAAATCATAAGAAAAACACACACACTTTTACTAAAATGCCCCCTCAAAGGAATCTCTCTTGGTTTCATGGAACTGCAGGAAAACACACACACACACAGCAAACAATCAAACAAAGAAATGAGCCCCGTACAGAGATTTTGAATGATTTCCTTAATAAAAAACAAAGAAAATATTAAATATGAATTTTGACTCTATTATTAATTAAGGATCACAGCTAAAAAAAAACAAAATAATTGTAAAACAACAACAAAACCAGTTTTTGTAAATATTAGTTTAGCCCTCGAAGAATTAGTTTAAGCAAGTGTAAATATAAATAAAATATCATTATTAAAAATAATAACATACTAAATAATTACAAATAGTTATATAGTTTATAAGGAAGACAAAATGAACAAAAAGAGAAAATAAATTATTTGTTATAAAATATTACCATTAATAGTCTTTAAATATTAAAAAAAAAAATAAATAAAAATAAAAAGAAGCAAACAAAACTAAATAGTATCCATAAAAATTTTCATAAAAACAAATTATAATAATTAATCAAAAGTTAAAAACACTCATACTTATATCAGGGTATATTAGAGAAATAACAAAACAAACAAACAACAACAAATCAACAACAACAAAAACCAGAACAAAAAGAAAAATGAAAAACACAAAAATAAATCTAATGTAATTTATAAGTTTAACTTAATCAAATAACAAAACAATACAACAACAACAACAAAAATATAAAATAATAAAGCAAAGCGAAGAAAAAAATGTAATAGAGGTTTTTTTATTAATTCAATAAAGGTGGCAATAGTTAATACATAAACAAGGTGGGTAACTCTGTGTAACAGCCAATCTGCTGGGTGGAAATTATAAGCTAAAGTACCTCCTGATTTTATCTATTTCAAGGGTCTTGACCACATTTCCTAATTGATTAGTCTTCAGGCTATTTTGGGAAAGAGAACCGTCTTCAGAAAATTGTTTCTGTACAACGAAAATGTTTTGTGTTAAAAACTACGATACCAATTATGTGTCAAATCAATGGAAAAATGTTGGCAAGACTCCGGAAATGGCTGAAATCAGGGATACCAAAACGTGGGCCTATATTGATACATTTCTTCAGGGATGGTTGCTTCGTACTAAGAACTCAAATTACCAACATTTGCGAAACTAATATAATAAACAGCAAGCAAAGGCTATAGCAGTGCGGGGCCGATCATGTGATACCCTACAACACTACAATATGTTAGAAGCCCCCTTATATTCAAATCCATTTTGGAAGATTTCGCTTTTGAAATTGTGTCATAAAGCACTGTACATATATTACCCTTAGCATTTTGACCAGGGACATTTGCCTAATATTTAGGCACTCCGTCGTGTTAGTAGTTGTTGTGGTCCAGTTTACAGCTAAGTATAATCCAATGGTCATCCAAAATGCTAGAATTCTCCCCTTTCCTTAACTCTCTTCTCAGGCAAAATTCAGGCAATTTTTTCTGTTTTTCGTTAATTTGAAACTCTAAATATTTTGTGATCATCTCCAAATGCAAGAGGCCTCTCTGGGTATATTCGTCAACGAAATAAGTACAAAAAGGCACAGAAGTGTGCCTTTTGTGTATTTTGGATTTTGCCTGCAAGTTATTCTCAGCGTTTCGGTAGAATGGAAATGTTGGTATTTTTTCATACAAAAGTAGTGACCCATACTACCCGCTGTCCCCAAACCCTAACTTCATGCGAAATTTCGTGTCCTTTGCTTTCTATTTGTGACCTAGTAGTATTATTATTCAAATTAGGTCTAGCGCTTTCGAGCCCAATCCTACCCTTATGAACATTTTCGTGAGGATCGTACGATAATTGCAATCTGCATATAACATCACTACAAAAAAAACAAAAAAAAACGTTGCTGTGAAAAAGATCTGCCAATAGAACTTGAGTCGAACCTGGAGAGTTTCTAGTGTATAATTCGCATATGCTAATTTGCAATAAGTTCGAAATATATACTACTTTCCAGAGAACGGCCCTTGTAAGCCATCATCCACATCAAATATGCCTGATGAGCCGCTTAACCAACGGCGAAACGCGTCGCATAGTGGTGAGTGTGTGATAGTGTCTATCTGGCTTTCCTTTTCACTGCAAATTTCAGATCATTAAGCTCGTCTCGAAAGAGAAAACAAACACTTAAACCCAAACCTATGTTGTAAGCTGGAAAAATATTACAAAATGTTCACTTTTTTATAACAAGACTAATTAGCAAAAACGGCATACGATAAAAAAGAAATGAAAAATAAAAAAAAAAAATACTACAAAATCTATACTAACATCATTTTGACATCTTTGTATGGAATTTTTAAAATTGTATTCTTTTATGCCAAGAGGGCATTCTGAATTGACAAAATTTGTCAAAATCGGTCCAACCATTATGATATATAAACATTCTACCTCACATCCCATTACTTTGTATATACACATTGCATATATTTCGCTATATATATTCGATATATGTACTATCGGCATCTACGTAATGGTCAGGATTGACCTTATCGTCTATTTTTGATTTCGGCGGGATAAAAAATATTCGCGTTTTAATGGAATATTTGATTTTTATGTAACACAAATGTTATGGTCTATTTCACCCACTAAATATTACCCGATTACCATCAAAATTTGCTAGGCTTCTACCCAGCCCTAAGCTCTAGCCCCATGCTAACTTCCGCTTTGATTGGTCTATAATTGCGACCTGTGTTTGAGTTTTTGGTCCATTTCAACCCCTAAATATTATGCGATCATCTCCAAAAGCAATAGGGTTCTATTCTGGCGGACCATAATTGAGACATGTGAGTGATTACAAATTAACACGTACAGACGGACGGGCGGACATGCATAGTGACTCAGCTCGGCGAGATAGGAAGATCCATATATACTTTCCTATGTGGGAAACCAATAATTTGAGGTGTTATATAATTTTTGGCCCAATCAAAATTATAATACCCTCAACACATAGTGTTGTAGGGTATAAATATAAAAATACTTGACATCAGGATATACACTTTTATAATTGCTATTACAATGCGTGAACCGACATGACCCATATTTTGTACTAAAGATTCTACAAACTCCAAAGGCCTGCATCAAATTTAAAAGCACTATCTTAAATTTGCGATGTATAGAGACAAATATTTTAGCCCCATTACCCTCAGTTAAGATTATTTATACATAATGGGCCCTAATAATTGGTTTGGCCTGGGAACCCAAAACCCTTCTGGGGCTTTGATCTACTAAGCGATACAAGCATCCACACTTGGAATTTTTACCCCCAGACCATGATCCGAAAATTTTCGACCACTCTAAGTAATGGAACTTGACTTAATCATCACTCATAGGGTTATTGAATATTGAGAGTATTGTATGAGATGAAAAAACTGCAACCAACTTCAGACTGCTGTTATTTTTAAGCCACACGTCCGACAGGTGTTAAAATTATTCCAGTGACAGCTCATTATATTGCTTTCAAGCGCACGAAAGCATTTTGGTGAGCATTTTCCAGAAAAAAAGGCGTGATAGTGTGATTTCTTTATATTTCTGTATATAAGTGGCTATCGTTAGATCACTCCGGCATTTAAATGTGAATATATCTTTGGTGTCTCGTTCAATCGCTCGTTACCGTGATACTGGTAGTGTAGCCCGACGTCAAGGAAGTGGACGGAAGAAAACAGCAAGATCAGCAGAAATACTTCGAAAAGTAAAGAAGCGACTTGATAGAAAGCCGCGGAGCAGTGGCTGAAAAATGGCTCGTAAGCTGAACGTATCACAATATTCCATTCGGCAAATATTGAAAATTGAGCTCGGGGTAAAGTCATTGAAATTCCAAAACGTTCAAGAACTAACACCGCAACAGAAAGAAAATTGATTCAAAAAAGTTAAAAAGTTGCTTCGCTTGGCTGAAAGTGGTGAACTACCGAATTTGGTTTTCTCCGATGAGAAAACATTCGTTGTCCGGCAGTTTGTAAACAAACAAAATGATCGAAGTTTACTTGCCAAAGAGGTCAGCTGAAAATGTGCACCTTCGGTTGGCCACCAGAACTCAAGCACTGGCCATGGTGATGGTGTGGGCCGCCATAACAGCCGGTGGTCGCTCTCCGTATTAATCGACCGTGGCAACCGAATAAATGCCGAACACTATCGCGAAAATATTCTGAAGGGTGTATTAAAGCCTTGGGCACGCAAACATTTTGGCCCACTCAGCACGCGCCATCTAAGAATGGTCACAAAATTGGGCTCCTCGTTTCATTTCCAGCGCACAATTGCCAAAAAATCTCCAGATACCAATCCGTTGGACTGTCAAGTCTGGAAGATTTTGAAAAGCAAGGTTGGCAATAAAGAATACCAAAGTGTCGATCACCTCAAGCAAGCGCTTCGCCGGTAATGGGCCAAAATACGGCAGAGCAACGCTCTGGAATCGTGTGATGGTTTCATTGGCCGTTTGAAGGCCATAATTCGTGCCAAAGGTGACCAATTCGAACAAATCTAAACTTATTCTAAAAGTTGATGCTATTTTCGATAATTTTTGCTTTCATTCAATACAAGTTAAAAAAAAAAAACAAGTTAAGAAGCAGTAACTTCGGCCGGGCCAAACTTTGAATACCCTCAACCATTTGGAACGAATTTATTAATTTTCAAAAAATAAAATCCTTAAAAAATTCTGTTATAATTTTAAAAATACCTAATATAGCCGTTATATTGGGGTCTATACAACGTCGACCTACAAAGGTATTGTTTGTCATAAGCCATTACCATATTCAAATTCGAATCATGAAATAAACGGTGAATAATGTAGCTAAAATCATCAAAATGTCGTATAGAGGGAGATACCGTTATCTCGGAGCTGTGCGAAGACCTGGACCAGCATAGACAATTTTCTCTCACAGTCTGTAACGAACTTCAAATACGACATCTCAAACAATTTCGGTGGGTATTGTACCTAAAAACTTCAAAATACCGAATATAGGGAGGTACTGATATATGGGGCCTATACGAAGACCTGGACCTGCATAGACAATTTTCTGTCACAGACTGCAGTTCCCATTACGAACTCCAAATACGTAATTTGAAACAATTCTGGTGAATAATGACGCTTAAATCATCAAAATACCGAATATTGGGAGGTACCGTTATATGGGGCCAATACGAAGACGTGGACCGGCACAGACAATTTTCTGTCATAGGCTATAGGATCCATTACGAACTTCAAATGCCAAATTTGAAACAATTCCGGTGAATAATATCACTAAAATCATCCAAATACCGAATATCGGGAGGTACCGTTATATGGGGGATATACGAAGACGTGGACCTACATGGCCCATTTACGAACCTGCCTACTGGCAAAATAAACATGTGTGCAAAATTGTAGCCGTCTATCTCGCGTGATTACGACAGACAGACAGACGGACATCGCTAAATCGACTTAGAATTTTACGCTGTTCAAGAATATATATACTTTGTTGGGTCTGACATGAGTATTTCAAGGAGTTACAAACGGAATGACAAAGTTAATATACCCTCCATAGTATGGTGGAAGATATAAAAATATTGCAGAACTAACAGATATCTCAGTAAAATTTAATTAACCTGCTTCATTTCAATCGGACATAAGATCGGACGTCGCAAAATCGACAAAGAATGATTATTCTGATCAAAAATACATGTATAGCCTTTTTGGAGTCTAAAATTAATATTGTTACAAACGGAATGACAAATTTAAGATACCCTCAATATGTGGTAAAATAAGGAAAAGTATTGGAATGTTTCTTAAGTTTCTTCCCAAACGATTCGAATAACCAAGCATTTTTTTTATTTTGATTCTACATGCTTTATATATGATTTCAAAAATCTCCAATTAAATTTATTTGCCCAGGATTCACATGTAGTCGATTTTGATTGAATCCTGGATAAACTGTTCACAGATTTCAAGAACACTATAAGAACACTATAAAATATAAAAAAATAAACGTATATCAGTTTTGTTGTATTTATACAGAAACAAATGAAAACATACCCATATGACATTGGAAAAAAAGGAAACCAAGAACCCAATAAATAAAAAATTGTAACAATCAATAGAAAGAATTCATGCAAAAGAAATAAAAAGAAGGAATAGAAAAACGAATAATAAAATATAGTAGAAATAAATATTTGAAGTAACAGTATTTTTTATGGTCTGAAGGTTAAACATCTACATACGTAAATATGAATGCATGTATTCTGGAAAAGAAGAAAAAATAAAATATGAATAGAATATTTGAAATGGAATTTTTATTTCATGTTATACAAGCAGTCATATTATGGAGGAAAATTTTATTTTTTGTCAGATTTTAAAGTAGTTTAAAGGGAGATTCTTGAACAGACAAATTATTTAATATTTTCAAGAATGAGTTTTCAGGAGAATTTCTTGGGTTTTTATTTTGCAAAAATCAAAATTTAAGAGTCTTAAGACTTTTTAAAAATGTTATCAATTTGGTTAAGTATTCTGCCACCTTACACTTCTTATTGGTTTACCTGATTCCACCAATTAGCAAAATCTTAGCATATTTATTAATTATAGTGTGACGTGACGTATTTGAATGTCAACAAAACGCAAAAAAGAGCAAAACGCTGCCATTAATACCAAAACGTGCCATGGATATATTTGCTTAACATTCAGTCCAATTACCGATGCTGATACATGACATTTACTTAAAATGCCAGACATTATCAGCCGCATCGCAGATGTGCTGAAAAATCAACCACGACATATATAAACTTATGTCGCCAATGATAAGGATAATTAATTGAGATATTCATTAGAGAAATGTCACATTTCTTAAAAGAGCTACAACATGATGGTGTAAAATAGGAGGAGTGGATTTGAGGGGTAGCAACCGAACTTTAATATATAAGTGACAATTAGACTGGGTGACAAAATTCAATCGGCCTTTTTATACCATTCACCATAGTATGGAAGGTATATTAAGTTGGTCACTCCATTTGTAACACCTCGAAATATACATGTTAGACTCCACAATATATATTTCTGATCTGCATAAAATTATATGCCGTTTTAGCGATGTTCGTCCGTCTGTGGAAATCACTGTATCTTCCGAACGAATTGAAGTAGATTGATAAAATTTCACTCAAATGTATATTATGTCAGCAGCACTTTTGGTATTGAAAATGGGCCATGTAGGTCCACGTTTTGTGGTTATATAATATATGTGGTTATGGGGGCTATAACGGTACCCCCCGATATTCGGTATTTTGATGATTTTAGCAACCAAGTTCGTAATGGTTATTTAAGCCTAAGACAGAAAATTGCCTGTGCAGGTCCACGCCTTCGTAAAGCCCCCATACAACGGTATCTCCCTTTATTCGGCAATTTTGAAATTTTGTATTTGAAGTTCGAATTGGATAGTATTGCCTATGACAGAAAAATTTGTCTGCGCAGGTCCACGTCTTCCTATAACCCTCATATAACGATACCTCCCGATATTCGGTATTTTGATGATTTTAGAGACATTATTCACCAGAATTGTTTCAAATTTGGTTTTTGAAGCTCGTAATGGATATTATAGTCTATGAAAGAAAATTGGCTGTGCGGGTCCACGTCTTCGTATAGCCTCCATCTAACGGTACCTCCCGATATTTGGTATTTTGATGATTTTAGCGACATTATTCACCAGAATTTTTTCATATTTATTTGAATTTATTAGAAATTACGAATTTATTGAAATTCGTAATTGTCTTTGAAGGTCCATATCTTCTTGGATCCTATGTAGCGGTACGCCCCGATATCCCGTTTTTTATGATTTTAGCCACGTTGTTCACCAATTTTTTTTCAACTTTCGCCTTTTGAATATTGTAATGGCTTATGAACAAAGCTGCCTGTGCAGGTATACGTCGTCATTTAGACCCTAATATAAAAGTTTCATTCAGTATTGTTAAGATTTTAACAGAATTTTTAACGGATCTTATTTTTCTTATTTTATTATACCCTATAACACTATGTGTTGGGGGTATTATTAGTTTGAATACCAACATTTTTTACGGGCGATATCCGAAATGCACAAAAGACGAACTTCTGGCTTTTTTTATGCTGACTTCGTTGTCGAATATTGTCAAATATCGTAGATAAGAGAATCATATACATGAATCTTAATTTGGAGATACAAAGGGGAGTCTTGCTTTTGGAGATGATAGCAAAATATTTAGGGGTTCAAATGAATCAAAAACAGAAAAAATGTCCTGATCACACAATTGAAGCCAATCGACACGCCTGAGAACATAGTAAGGCACGGGGAAGAATTCTGGCATTTTGGATGACCATTTGATTATATTTAGCTGTAAAATGGACCACAAAAACTAACATCACGACGGAGTGCGTAAATTTGGGAAAATGTCCCTTGTCAAAATGCTAAGGGTAGTTTGTGGACAGTGCTCCGTGACATAATTTCAAAAACGAAATCTTCCAGAATGGATTTGGGCATAAGGGAGCTTCTAACATATTGAAGTGTTGTAGGGTATCACATGGTCGGCCCCGCACTTTCTTGTTTTTTTTTTTTTTTTTTTTTTTTGGAAAATTGCCAAATTTGTTCCAAATAGTGGAGGGTATTCAAAGTTCGGTGCGGCCGCGGATCTTACAGGTTTTTACTTGTTAATATTTATATCTCTCTTAACGTGCGGTATAAGTCAACGCTTCTTCTTCGTGTTGATATTTTTTTAACCAGAGATCTGTTGTGAATATAGGGTCTATTGACCTTCGTCACAAAAGTTAAATATTTTAATTATTCGCATAAAATTGGAAATAAATGTAAGATTTTCCTTGAATTTTGCTCATTTCATTATTATACCCTCAGCCATATGGCTAGAGATACGGTCAAAATGTGTCTCATCGAAATAAAGATTTTAGACCCTAGGTCTCTTTGCATCAAATCCGTTTCAGGACATTTGGAGTCGATCTAGAGATGTCCGTCCGTCTCCGATTCCATTCAGACTCTTCATATTTCACACAGACAAATATTTTTGTTTACACAAGATCTGTTGTGAAAACGATGTATATCTGTAAACCTCTTCTGGTACCTCAAGCACAAAATGTCACAATTTCCCAAACTTATATCGGTCATAAGAAATCAGCGATTCTTTACAACTTGCAGTATCTTAATATTTCTCTAAACTAACAACCTCAGATGAATATGGAATTTGTGAATTCGCATAAAATTGGATATAAATTTTCGATTTTCTTGTAATTTTGGCCTTACCAATATTTTTTTCTGTATTGGATATAGTATGAAAATGGAAAAATTCTGTCAACTTTATCTCGTACCTTAGGCATATTTTAACATTTTCTAAAAACTATCACATATCTCATGTAAAGTGAAGGAAGCTACCAATATAGTCCAAACCTGGCACATCGCAATATGTATATCATATTTAGTTATGTCCGATACGAAATTGACAATATTGGCCCATTCGTTCAAAACCCACTTCATAGAGCGTCAAGAGTTTGAATAATCATAACAGAAATTAAAATATTTTTAAATAATCCAACATTAGCTGAGGGTATGCATCTGTGGGCAAGACCGACCGATACTTCTTCACTTGTTTTATTTTTTTTTGTCTACCAATTCGCTTTGAAATTAGGCTCAGCAGAAAATTTTATGTACAGAGCTGATAAAAACCCCAACTTCTAAGGTACAACCAAATCCATTGCCAAATGTGGTCTAAACTTTAAAAATATCTGAATTCTGTTGGGACTTTTTGTATAGCTACACTTAGTAATCTTATAAATTTCAATAATTATCAAATTAGAAAATTTCAGTAGGTGTTCCGATAGACATATATCTTAAAGATTTTACGACTTATTTATGTACACCCCTTTAGAGGACTTGCCAAAAGATTGGACCAATTAATTCTAAATTTATATTGTGTTTAATGTTAGTAAACACATTTAAATATGTGAACCTTGTTCCCATTAATAGTACTTTTACTTGTTTTACTTGTGGGTTAAGGAGTAACCCAACAAATTGTATCTTTACGTGGGATCTGCTGATGTCTAAGTGGGATATGCGAAATTTGACAAAATTTTTGAAAATTTTAAAGTTTTGCGGAGGATGCGTCAGTGAAGTTAGAGATTTGTAATTTTAAGGCAAAATTTTTGTTGGGGTTAGTATCTGAGGAAGGGGACCCAACAAATTGTATCTTTACGTGGGATCTGCTGATGTCTAAGTGGGATATGCCAAATTTGACAACATTTTTTTAAATTTTAAACTTTTGCGGAGGATTCGTCTGAGAAGTTAGAGATTTGTGTTTTTTTTAGGCAAAATTTTTGTTTGTTAGGTATCAGAGGGAAGGGGACCGATATTGCTCATCATCGATCTAAGTCTAGTATAAACAGTTCGAAGTACCAAGTTTAGACCAAATTGGATGCTCACGAAAGTTGTGGTCCATTTTACCGCTATATATAATCCAATGGTCATCCAACATGTAAACCATGCCTGCCCTGTTAAACTCTCTCTTCAAATAAAATTTTAGGTCGATTGGTTTTCAATTGTAACCTGCAGAGAGAGTTCGAAATCAAAAAAAAAAAAATTGTCCATTTGAACCCCTAAATTAACACTTTCAAAAAATAAAAAAAAAAGATAAATCACTTTTTTATCCCTTTTTGTCAAGAAGCTATTCCGAATTGGTCATAATTGTCAAGATCAGTTCAGCAATTCTTGACTTATATTCCATCGATTGGTCTATAATTGTGGTCTGTAAAGCAACATCGAAAATCAGGAATTTTTCTGTTCTTGGTCTATTCCAATCCCTAAAAATTTTGTGATCATAGCCAAAAAAATAGGCTTCTATACTCTAACCTACTTCTATTTTTAATTTCTTGAGGATTAAAAAATAATTATTAATAAATAATAATAATTAAATCATAAAAATTAATACAAAATTAGTAATCTGAAAATAACTTAAAATTCAGACAGATTTTTAGTTAATAATGAAATGAGAGCCGTAATAAATGAAATAACCTAACAAAGGAAGTTCATATTTAATTTTAAATACTTTTTCTTCTGCAGAAATTTAAAAATGATGTAGACTTCTGTTTATGTTCGCAGAAGATAGTGTTTTGTTGAAACCAAAAGGGGATTTCCACAAAAAATTCTATCTTCTTTGAACATAAGAAGACGTCTACATAATTCTTTAATCTCTTCGAGTTGTCAAAAACAATGGTATTTAATGAAATGAGTTGCACACACACACACACACACAGAGACACACACTGAAATACCATTTCTATTTTCTTTGTTTCGTTTTGGATGAGTCTTTTATTAGAAATTGCCACATTGTTCTATCATCAAAAACGAAAACGAACCTTAATTCAAAGAAAACCCTTCACTGGAGGCAAATTAAATCTTTAGAAATTTTCCTTTAATCCTTCTCTCGCTAATGATAGGTTCAAAGACTTATTTATATTCATTGATTTGTCTGTCTGGTGCAAATGAGTCGGTTGGAACTTCGCCGTAAAGGCAGAAATAGTAAAGCCTATTGTTGTTGTTTTCAAACACATACATGCTTAGTTTCAAGTTAAAAAGATTAGTGCACAGGACGAAAATAATGAAAACTATATTGGCTGTATTTTTAATGTTTGAGTTTTGCCTGTTAAGGCTGTCATTGACTAAGACTATGGGGCCAATCATATGTCGATGTATTAATGCGAACAATAATCAAACAAAATCATATTGTTGTACTGAACTAGGTCGGAATGCTTATATCGAAATGTTGAGCCTTAATGGAAGAGGTTGCAAGGAGTTGGCTTATATTCGTATCTGGTATAAGTTTAATGTAAATATTACAACCTAAAGGATTTGGACTTATGTGTTAAATATGCGAGAGGTAATAGATGTGGTGGACCGAAGTATTCCACTTAATTTAACAAGATATAAAGAAAATCGAACCCTTACTTACAATTCTATATGAATAAGTGTTAGTCGAAATTTTAACTCTTTGTGGGGGAGGTACCAGAAGAAGTGGTCCGATATCTATCATTTTCACACCATATATTTTTTAGGAGAAAAATTGAGATATGCAAACTTTAAAGAGAATCGAATGCTTATAAAGCTTTATATCGTCCTTTTGTTTTTCAAAATTTATGTGGGAGACACCAGAAGGAGCTGGCCGATAAATCTGATCTTCACATCATATCTTCTGCTATCGAAAATGTTTGGATGTGCGGCATTTAAAGAGAATCGAATGATTATTTCGCATTTTATAAGATTCATAATTATTCAGGGCTTGGACCTGTTGTGTGGGAGGTACCTGAAGGAGAGGTCCGATATAATTCATCTTTTGAGAAATACCGAGTTTAAAAGTGATAGAATTCTCATTTTGCGTTTTATGAGTTTGATGGTTACTCAAAATGTTGACCCCTTTGTAGGGGAGGTACTAGTAAGAGTAGATCGATAAATATCATCTTCAAATTAGATCTTTTGCTAATAGAAATATTCTGATGCGTGAAATTTGAAGAGAATCGGATGATTACTTCGCTTATTATGAGATTTATAATTACTCAAAATTTTGTCCATTTTCGCACCTGACTGACAGCACTGAAACAAATATTGGGATTTGCAAAGTTTTGGAAATCTTTAATGATCCTTGTTTGTTTTATAAGGTAAATTATTTTCTGTGAAAATGTTGACCTTGGTACAAAAAATGTGGACCGATATTGCACATCTCCAAACTCGATCTAAATTTTTTAATAATATTACGATTTACCAAGTTTGGATCAAATCGGACCCTCCTCTCGTGAGTTATCGTGCGCATCAGCTACGAAACGGATTTGGTCCAAAGAGACCTAGGGATCTTGATCTTAAATTGCGAGGATAAAGGTGTATAATGAGGACTCGAAATATTAACCAAAAATCCTAGGGTACACTTAAGTGTAGTTTGTGTCGAACACCGAAAATGTTCAATATAAAAATAACACACTGAAAATAAAATAGTGAAGGCTATCACCTCAGTGATAGATTCATTGGAAGCGGTTTTTGCTTCGTTCCGGAGACGTACAAACGCCAGACCATGTTATCTGGCTCGATCGCATACAATTGTGCATTGTCAGCGAAATCACTTTGCAGTGCAAACATTTTTTTTTTTTTTTGGTGGCGGTTGCACTTTATATGGGGGATAGACTGCTCCCAATCATACAGGTCTATGTGATACACTTACTGATGCAGGTATTATACAGGGTGAGATAAAAAAAATGCAACAAAGTCAATTTAATTTTAATTTTACTTAATTTTTTTAATTTTATTGAATGAAACCAAAAAATGTCGGAAATAACATCAAATTTTAGAATAAGTTTAGATTTATTCGAATTGGTCACCTTTGTCACGAATTATGGCCTTCAAACGGCCAATGAAACACGCTGCCCGAATATTGCTCTGCGGTATTTTGGCCCATTCCCGGCGAAGCGCTCGCTTGAGGTGATCGACACTTTGGTATTTTTTAGTGCCAAACTTGCTTTCCAAAATTCTCCAGACACAATAGTCCAACGGATTGGTATCCGGAAATTTTGGTGGCCATTGTGCGCTGGAAATAAAGCGAGGAACCACATTTTGTAACCATTCTTGAATGGAGCGTGCTGAGTCCTGTTGGAATGTCCAAGGTCTACGGTCAAAATGTTTGCGTGCCCAAGGCTTTAATACACCCCCCAGAATATTTTCGCGATAATATTCGGCATTTATTGTGATGTCGATTAATACGAGCGGAGAGCGACCTTCGGCTGTTATGGTGGCCCACACCATCATCGTGACCGGCGCTCGATTTCTGGTGGCCAACCGAAGGTGCACATTTTCAGCTGACTTCTTTGGCAAGTAAACACGATCGTTTTGTTTGTTTACAAACTGCTGGACAACGAATGTTTTCTCATCGGAGATAACCAAATTAGGCAGTTCACCACTTTTGGCCAAGCGAAGCAACTCTTTAGCACTTTTGAGTCTATTTTCTTTCTGTTGCTGTGTAAGTTCTTGCAATTTTGGGAATTTCAATGGCTTTACCCCGAGCTCATTTTTCAATATTTGCTGAATGAAATATTGCGATATGTCCAGCTCACGAGCCATTTTTCGGCTATTGCGACCCGGGTTTCGATCAAGTTGCTTCTTTATTTTTCGAAGCATCTCTGCTGATGTTGCTGGTTTTTCCGTCCACTTTCTTGACGTCGGGCTACTCTTCCAGTATACGGTACGGTAACGAGCGATGGTACGAGACACAAAAGATTTTTTCACATTTAAATGCTAGAGTGTTCCCAGCCAAATATAAAGAAATCACACTATCACGCTTGAATTCCATCACGAGTAACTTTTTTTCTGGAAAATTCTCACTAAAATGTTTTTGCACGCTTGTAAACAAATTAAAATCATCTGTCACTGGAATAATTTTAATAGCTGTCGGATTGACAGCGGCTTAGGAATGACAGCAGTCTGAAGTTGGTTGCAGTTTTTTCATCTCACAGAGGGTCAACATTTTGAATAATAAAAAGTAAGCAAAGGCTATAGTCGGGCGGCGCCAACCATTTGATACTCTACAACACTACAATTTGTGGTAAAGTTTCTGCTGATCTGAAACCCTTTACACTACAATGAAGATTCTTCTGAGAAGTATCCGCATATCTACTATATAATAAAAGTTCAGGTTGAACCTTATCACACATCTTTTCGAATAATGATCTTTGAAATATTTTCCAAAAACATAGATCGCTATGAAAGCTTCGATATTTGTCTACTACGTCAAATGCTTAGAAATTTCACATTCACGTATTTAGGATTTCGCTAATTTTGGATTTTTTTCACATAAAATTATGGTCCATTTCACCAGCAAAATATTATCCGATGGCCATCCAAATGCTTGGCTTCTCTAACCTCATAAAAATCCATGTATATTTGTCCTTAGTTGAGAAATGTAGACAAATTTTATGCTTTTGGTCCATCTTCCAAAGTCCATTCATAACGCTACCCCCATGCCAAATTTCGTGAGAATCGGGCCATAATTGCGACCTATAGCGTGATTAAAATTTTTCATGCACAAACGGACATACATAGCTGGGTGGACTCAGCTCGGCTATGCAGGAAGATCCATATATTGTTGCCATGTCGTGGACCAATATTTTGAGGTGTTACATAATCTTTGGCCCAATCAAACTTATAATACCCCCAAATACATCGTGTTGTAGGTTATAAAAAAACTTCGAAAAATATTCTAATATTTTTGTCTATGTTGGAGCAAGTGTGGAATACATCGGGTCCATCTTCAAAAAAAAAAAAAAAAAAAAAAAAAAAGAATAATAATAAATAATAAATATAAAAAAATTAAAGAAAAACATAAAAATCAGATATTAAGCAATGGTAAACGATAAATTTGAAACGTGACACATCGTTGTATTTTGGTAAAACTTTGGTTTGGTGCCAAAATGGATGCTATTCACCCACTTTTAGTACCACGAGAGGTCTACATTTGAGTTATGTTAACTCTATAAAAATGTGAAATCAGTGTATTTTTATCATCAAACTTATAGTCCCTCAGCCGTAGAAGTTCAAATACATTTGCAAAAAACTACCAAAGGGTAGAAACCATGAAATCAACTAAAGTCGCAATTTTTGGTATAGACCCCATATAATGGTTCCGTCCGATTAAAGTCATTATGGGAATTTGTCAACTCAATCAGCAACAGTTTGATATTTCAAATTCTCATTTATCATAGATAAAATCCATATTTGCAAATAAAGAATCCTCCCCATTTCAAGTTTATTTGAAGAATAAATTTATCTGATATGACAGGTTCTAAGATCCTTAAATCCAAAATCTTCCTGCAGGAAAATGTCAGTGCAGGTCCTTTATTGACTACTCTTTTGTGTTTTTGCGAAATTAAAATTATCCTTACGAAAAAGGAACAACATCGACATATATCCATCTAGAGGCTTCGGCTTATTCTTATACAATCTCCACCGGAAATTTTGATATTTGTAAGCAAAACTATCCTATATGGGAATTAGTTTGTAGCACGCAAAAGGAAACAAGATAGGTCTATAGTTACTAAATTGAATGACACAAGTCTTATAAAAATTGGTGATAATCGGTTTATATTTGGAAATAGCTCCAATAAAATGTGAAAATCGAGCGAAGATATTATTTCACTATTGTTGTACACAAAATACACATATTCGGCCCGACCGATTTATGCCCTTTTCTTAGTGCTTTAATAGTGGGGAATTGACATTATTAAGTATGTGATAAACGAAAAAAAAGGTTCCAATATTGCCACAGTTCCCCTTCAGAAAAAAGAAAATAACTTGCCATAAATATTTTTTATTAAATATTCTGCTAACATCCTTCCGCCAACCATCGCTGTGCATCCACTCTTACTCGTACTCTTTTCTATCATACCTCCATTCAACTCATGATGTACAGTATATAAATTCGGCGCGCCATTTATATGTTCTCAATTCTGTTTACATTTAACCATTTAGAGAGTAAAAGTTAAAATCTACAATTTTTGGAAAATCGTCATACACAGGATATGTTGTTGTTGTTGTTCACTTCATACTTGTTGATGGATGGCAGCAACTACTGATACTGGTACGTGTTGATATTTTATTTATTCACTTCAATTTTTTCATTGCGACATTGCAGCTTAATAAAACAATAAATTTTTAACATACCTCTGCATCGGTCTATAAATCAATTAGTAAATACACAAAGCGATTCGACATTTCATGTGACGCAACATGCATTTTTGTCAAAAAAAAAAAAAAATAAAAAATAAAAATGAAAGGTTATCTGAATTTTTTTCCAATTTTTCATATATCTGTACATGTGTATAAAAATCGAGTTTTGGAGAAAAAATAAAGAAAATTGTTTTTATATAAATATGGGCAATATTTGTTGTTGATATGCAAAACAAATTGGGATATGATCATTTAATGTAGGTGTTAATACATTTACAAATGCAACAAGTTAAAAAGTATTAGTCGATTAAATGGCAGGTATGTATCCTAGCTTATGAACGCCAGTATGCCAATAATTGGATCCAATTGGTCGATTCCAGCGTTATCTTATCACAAACAGGCAGAAAATGGGACAGAACTGTTTTTTAGCGACATATTGCACATACCCTAGGTCTCTTTGGACCAAATCCGTTTCAGGACATTGGAGTCGATCTAAAGAAGATAACTCTCGAAGAGAATATTCGATTTAGTCCGATTTAGTCGATTTAGGTACATTGTAATATTATTATCAAGCTTATTATGGAGTCCGGAGATGGGAAATATCGGTCCACTCCTTCCGGTACCTCCCCCACAAAAGATCAAATTTTTCAAAGACAATATTTTACTGCACAGAGAGAAAAACGATAATCCGATTTTGCTCAAACTTTGCAATATTTTTACTAACCTAAGGTCTGGAGTCAATATGACATATATGGGTCTACTCCTTCAGGTACCTCCCCCACAAAGGGTCAAAATTTAGAATATCTATAAACCTCATAAGACGCGAAATTGGCATCCAATTCCATTGAGACTTGGCACAACTTAATAAGTTTATCAATACAAAATCTGTTATAAAGATGGTGGAGTTGGGACAATTTTTTCTGGTACGTCCCCCACAAAGGGTCAACATTTCGAATAACCAAAACGATTATTATATACGAAATAAGCAGCCGTTTCTCCTCATATTTCACACACCCCATTATTTCTACTTGCGCGAGAACTGCTGTGAAGTTGGGATATATCGGTCTACTCCTTCAGGTACCACAAAGGGTCAAAATTTTGAATATCCATGAAACTCATAAAAAGCGAAATTAACATCCGATTCCATTTAGATTTGGCAAATCTCAATATTTTTATCAACGCAAGATCTGTTATAAAGATAGTAAACGTTCAAATTTTTGAATAACCAAAACGGTCATAAAATCCGAAATAATCATCCAACTCTCTTCAAGTTTCACACATCCAAACATTTTTGCTAACACAAAATCTTTGTGAAGATGATAGATATCTGCGAACCGTCAACATCAACCACAAAGGGTTACAATTTCCAATACTTATATTTCTCGAAAAACGTCGTCGATTCTATACAACTTGCTGCATCTAAATATTTTTCTCAACCAGACATCTGAGATGAACATGGAATTTACGATTTCGCATAAAATTGGATACAAAAGTTCGATTTTGTTGTAATTTCGATCATACCAATATTTTTATCTGTATTAGATGAAGTACGGAAATGGAATACGTCGATCGACAATGCCTGGTACCTCACGCACATTTTAACATTTTCTAAAAATTATCACATATCTAACGTAAGGTGAAGGAAGTAAGTAAAAGTAAGTATTTATATAATATTTATTTAGGTTCGAAACGAATTGGAATACTATTGGGCCATTCCTTCGGAACTTACTCCATAGAGGGTCAACAATTTGAATAATTATAACAGAAGTCAAAATATATTTAATAATCGAGCATTGGCTAAGAGTATGCAGCAAAACCGACTGATATTTTCGAATTTGTTTCAATTATTATTGAACAGATAAAAAAGTAAGTAGACCGGAACAGGTTAGCAGAAAACTTTGAAAATACCAGATATCAATGATCTGCTAACTACTTACATCCTGACTGTTATTAAAAATCGATACATCAGTGGTATCCTTCACCAGGTGATTATTGGAAAACGAACTTTGATATTTACAATGATATGCAACATTATCCAATTATTCATCTCAAAGCCTTCAACATTTTTTCTAAATCCAATTTCGTTTGACTTTCTTCGTTCGTTCGTTCGTTTAAAAATAGTACAGATTGTCAGTGACAAATCATTTCAATTCTCTTGAAAAAATCATCATTCAATGTTTACGTTGTTGCCATTTATGAGCCAATCTATTGAACTTGCGCCACATAGCTGTTGGTATGTGTGTTTGTTTGTATGTAAAGAGAATAATCTGCCCACATTCGGACAGGAAAGTAAGTCAATACATTATATCACATCCTATTGTATTCTTGAAAATGTCATTTTCGCATGAATTCCGAGCACAGATGAATGCGTAAATATATCCCGCTGAATGTGTGAGTGTATGTGTGTGTGTGTGTGCAAGCAATGACTTGACAGAGTGAGTGTCAATTTATTAAAACAATAACGTTAAGGGCCGGAAATGACAAACACAGATACAAATGTCAACGTGAAGTGTATTTGTGTGGCAGAAGGGCTTGGACAACAATTGTGATGTATGTATGTGTGGGTATACACATACACACATATGTCCATCCATTGGCATTAAACCACATTGTTTTTGTTGTACAATGGAGACAAAGCAAAAATGTCAATCATGCACGGTTCTATGAAATCGCTTACCACCAAAGCTAACTGAGGTATAACTTATAATGTAAATATACGAAGGGTTGCAGCATGCTGAGGTTGCGGTTTCAGGAAATTTTAAATTTATGGTTCTACAAATTTGGTTACAAGCACAAAATTGTTCGTAAAGGGTATGTACTGCTAAACTGTCAGAAAAGGAAATTTAAATTTGGAGTTAGAGCTTCAATTAGACGTGCCATAACCATAACCATAACCGTAACCATATAACACAGCTGTTCAAACCAATAGTATGGGTTATAATGTAATTCATTACTTGTGACATACCATAACGCCATAGTCATAACTCTTACCGTAGATAGCAATTGAATTTTGGTTTTCTGTCGTAACCATAGTACAACAACTGTCTGTTTTTTATTCGTCATTTGTATGCCCTCCACCATTGTAGGAAGGGTATATTAACTTGGCCATTAACTTTGTAACTCCTAAAAATACTGCCCCCGGCACCTCTCAATATTCGGTATTTTGATGATTTTAGCGACATTTTTGCCGGAATTGTTTAAAATTTCACATTTGAAGATCGCAATGGTACAATCTATGACAAGAAATTACTAATGCAGGTCAACGTCTTTATATAGCCACTATTTAACGATGCCTCCCAACATTCGATATTTTTATGATTTTAAAGACATTAAACACTGGAATTGTTTCAAATTTCGTATTTGAAGTTCGTAAAGGATATTACAAACTATGACAAAAAATTTTCTCTGAAGAACCTAGTCTTCGTATAGCCCACATACAACGACACCCCACTATATTCGGTATTTTGATGGTTTTAGCGGCCTTACTCACCGAAATTGTTTCAAATTTCATATTTGAAGGTCTTCATAGATATTACAACCTATGGGAGAAAATTGTCCTCGTCTTCGTATAGTCCACATATAACGATACCACCCTTTATTCGATTTTTTTATTATTGAAGGTCCTAATGGGTACCACAGCATATGATAAAAAATTACTTATGAGGGTACATGTTACGTATAGCCCCCATATAAGGGGATTCATTTGAGAGGTACTTTTATCAAAATTTTTTTGCAATGTTTCAAGTTCCTTCAAAATGTTGCAGGGTATTAAAAGTTCGGCAAAGCCGAACTTAGATGTTTTTTACTTGATATACACTCACCCATATAGCTGCAGATGCTATCATTTGATCGGCCTAAACGTGCCTCATCGAAATAAGGGTTCTACACCCTAGGTCTCGATCTAGGGTAGTCCGTCCGTTTGTATGGCAGGCTTGCTGCTGCGCATGATAACTTTCGAAAGGAATATCAAATTTGATTCAAACTTGGTACATCTTAATATTATTGTCAAACTTAGATCGACGGGCAAAGGCATCGGCCAACACCTTCTAGAAGCTCCTCCACAAAAGTCCTAATTAAAAAAAAAAAAATAATAATTTACCTGCATCGATTTTGCTCAAACTTGGCAAAACTCAATATTTTTGTCTGTGCTAGGCCAGGTGCGAAAATGGATAAAATCAGCGTACTCCATCAGGTACCTCCCCCACAAAGGGTCAAAATTTTGAATAGTCATGAAACTCGTAATACGCGAAATTAGAATACAATACCTTTCAAACTCGGAACTCTTTCAACACAAGATCTGATGGGGAGATAGGGTATATCGGCTCACTACTTCAAAGAAGTCTCCGATTCTCTTCAAATTTCACATGACACAAATCGGTCCATCGCGTTTGGTACCGCTTCCACAAAGGGCCACAATTTTCATACCCTCAGCCATACGGCTAGAGAGGGTAAATATTATTTAATACGAACAAAATGCGCCTGTTGTAGACCCTAGGTGCCTTTGGACCAAATCCGTCTCAAGACATTTGGAGTCGATCTAGCAATGTCGGTCCGTCCGTCTGTCTGGTGCGCACGATAATTCTCAAACTTAGTACATCGCAATATTGTTATCAAACTTAGATCGAGTTCGGAGATGGTCAATATCGGTCCACTCCTTCCGATACAACCCCAAAAAAAGGTCGAAATTTGCCAAAAAAAATATTTTACTGCACAGAAAGAGAAAGGATAATTTGATTTTGCTTCAACTTTGCAACTTCAAATATTTGCAGTAGTGACAGGTAAGTTGCGAAATTGGACGATATCGGTCTACTCCATCAAGTTCCTCCCTCACAAAGGATCAACATTTTTAATAATTATAACTCTTATAATATGTGATGTAGGAGTCCAAGGTTTGGTGTGAAGATGGAATATATCGGACTACACCTTCGCGTATCTCCCCATAGAGGGTCAAATTTTTGAATAGCCATAAAGCTCATAAAACGCCAAATTAACTTCCAATTCCATTCAGACTTGGCACATCTCAACACAATATCTGTTATAAAGATGGTAGAGATCGGACCATTCCTTCTGGTACCTTCCCCACAAAGGGTCAAAGTAATGAATTACCAACGCGATCATAAAATCCGTATTAAGCATGCGATTTTCTTTGTATTTCACACATTCCATTATTTCTACTTACACAAAATCTGGTGTGAAGATCGGATATATCGTTCCACTCCCTCTGGTATCTCCCTCAGGGTCAAAGGGCCAAAATTGTGAGTACCCATGAAGTTCATAATACGCGAAATAAATATCCGATTCCATTCAGACTTGATACATCTCAGTATTTCAATCAACACGAGATCTGTTATAAGGATGGTAGAGTTCCGACCATTTCTTCTGGTACCTTACCCACAAAGGGCAACAATTTTTAATACAATTATCTGTCATAACTTGCAAAACAAGTTGGCGAATCTTTACAACTTGCTATATCTAAATAACTAGAAAATTGATATGAATATTTAAATTTATGATTTCGCATAAAATTGGCTATAAATGTTCGATTTCCTTCAAATTTTTGCATATAGCAATATTTTTATTTGTATTAGATGAAGTATGAAATTGGAATACTTCGGTCCGCTACATCTGTTACGTCACGCATTTATTATTTGTAAAGGGTCAACACTTTGACTGATCATAACTTAAGGCTGGGGGTACACATGTCGGCCAAACCGACTGCTATTATTTTACTAATTTAAAGGGCTTGAGATTTTCTATTCTGTGGTATTTCCAATATCGACTACGCAATCCATAGGGTTTTTCAAAAAGTACTGGTACAAAAATTCTTTTGGGATAGGTATTTCCACAAGTTTTCAATTGGTGCCCACCGACTTTTTAAAACCGGGTAAAACCCGGATTTTTTATCCGAACTTTCGGCTCTAATAACTGGGTAAACGGGTATTTCCCACTCATATGAGCGTGGTCATATCCTTCCCTTTCCAACTACCTTTTATAAACACCTTTTTCATTTACTTTGAACCTTCTTACAAGTGAATTAATGTTTAATTTTATAGAAATGAAGCTTTCATGTTGACAAAACAAATGTTGATGTAAACGTCAATGCTGCGTCCTTTGTTCGGGACACAAAAACATGTTTGGACATGACACATAATGAAAATTGATATGGGAAATAAAAAGGAATAGAAATTCCAATACCGTGGGAAGTTTAGTGAATGCAAATATTTGTTCAAGCTATTGCCTGGCGGAAGACAATAAAACTATACCATGTTTCAAATTGGAAATTAAAGACCCCCCTCTATCTCGCTCTTCACACTGCACTCTCTTTTTTATCACTCTCGTAAAAGTAAGCTCCCAACGACGACAACGGCATTCTTCCATTATCGGCTGTATAAATAGAAGATAAAGTAAACAATTATGGCCATCTTTGTGGTTTCATGGTCCTCCTCGGCCAGAACTAGCAACGCCATTTCCCCCATTCCACTTAATTTATGAGCGGCATCATTAGTTCCATCATTGTCATATATATTTCAAAAATACACCAACAACGAACGAATGTGACACTGGATGTAGGCCTTGTAAGATGACCGACTGCTGGCCGCTTGGCACTAGGCCTTATCTAATGAGTACTTAAGGTTTTAATGGGTTCCCACATCCTTAGCTGTTAGGGCTCATCATGCCCAAGTATGTTGTATATATCAATGGCAAACAACAACCTCATTTGTGGACACCACACAATTGTTAAGATTGTAATTTGTCAAGTTGTGGACACATTCGTAATTAATCAAATGTATGTATGAGAGTGTGTGTGCGTGGATGTGTGTTTGCGAATGTGTGCGTGTGTGGTTTTATACAACACAAACTCATTCGCAACGATTACATATCGCATATGGAAATCTTTTAGTTTTGTTGTAATGGTATTGGACAGAATGTGAGTGAGATAAGTGGAATTTATTGGAAATCACAGTACTTGTATTAAAGAGAAGTGAAATCGATACCACAGAGCGATCTCAAAGTAATGACCTATATATGGCATTTGTTTCAAAGAATTATTATCCAATAGAAATTTCAGATAGAACCATAAAATTTGATTTTTTTTTTGGAATTCACAGAAGGACTTATTTTTTCAGAAAAAAATAAAAACAAGTAAAAAGCTGTAGGTTCGAATGGGACGAATTTTGAACACCCTCCACAATTTGGTACAAATTTAATAATTTTCAAAAAATTAAAATCCATTAAAATTCTGTTAAAATCTTAAAAATACCGAATGTAGCCGTATATTAGGGATGACTTGGACCTGCATAGGCAACTTTTGTCACCAGCTGTTACAATATTTAAATGCGAAAATTGAAAAAAACCTGTTTATAATGTAGCTAAAGTCATCAAAATACCGAATATAGGGAGGTACCTTGAGGTAAAACGTGGCCCTGCACAGACAATTTTCTGTCTTAGGCTGTAGTATCCATTACGAACTTCAAATTATATATACGATAAATCGACATAGAATTTTTTGCTGATCAAGAATATAAAAACGTTGTGGGGTCTAAAATGTATATTTCGGGGTGTTACAAACGGAAAGAAAATTTAATATACCCTCCATACTATAGTGAAGGGTATTAAAAACTCGACAGAGTGTAATATTTTTGCATTTATTTTTGATATGCTATATGATTTCAGATATATATATATATTTTTTGATTTTGATGTATTTGATGATTTTGACGCGTGATGTACCAGATATAGTCGATTGAAGCATTCCATTATCATGCTTCATCTAACATATATAAAAATATTACTATTGGCAATATTACAAGAAAATCGAACATACATATCAATTTATATTCCCTCTCTAGCCATATGCCTGGGCGTATAATGATGGTGTGATGCAATGTTAGAACAACTAAAGTTCCAAAATTATTTTTTTAATTCTAAAAAGTAAAAATGAAGGTAAGATCGGCCGTGCCAAATTTTCAATTTGAAAGGAACTTGTAAAATTTTAAAATCGCTAAAATTAAATCGGGATATGGTGGCCCTTTAAAACGTAGATCTGCGTATCCAATTATCTGTCAGAAATATCGGTGCCTACTGCAAACACCATATATCAATTTTGAGATAATTCTGTAGGTAAATGGGAGATGAACGAAGATATTTACCTTTATAGATAATCGTCTTTCATAAGAAGCTATTTTTATTCGGATCTCAAAAAACCAAGTATATCATGTCAAGTATGGCATAAATCACCCAAAAACCGAATATCACTAGGTACAGTTATACAGGAATATGTATAGCTATATGTGGGGAAATAATAGAAAAAAAAAGCTCCTATTGTCAACCCCTACTTATTGGAAACACAAACTAGAAAAACTACATCAAATTCGGTTTAAAATTGTGACTAAAATATCTAAAGCCTGAAAACTATGGTAGAGGGTATAAAAATTAAGCATTATCGTGGTTAATTATACCCTACAACACTATGAGTATTATAAGTTTGATTGGGCCAAAAATTATGTAACACCTCGAAATATTGGTTTCCCACATAATAAAGTATATATAGATCTTCCTATCTCACCGAGCTGAGTTGATCTAGCTATGTATATCCGTCCGTCTGTCCATGTTAATTTGTAATCACTCTACAGGTCACAATTATAGCTCTATCTTCATGAAATTTAGAATGGAGATGGGGCTAGAGGCAGAATAAAAGCCTATTGCTTTTGGAGATGATCTCATAATATTTAGGGGTTGAAATGGACCAAAAACTGATGAAGAGGTTCTGACTTTGAAGTTGTTCTACAGGTCGCAATTAAGGATTAATCGACGCATGGGGCTAGAGCATAGGGCTGGGCAGAAGCCTTCCAATTTTGATGATCATCGGGTAATATTTAGTGGGTGAAATAGGCCACAACATTTGTGTTAAATATAAGTCAAATTTTCCATTAAACAGCGAATATTTCTAATCCCGCCGAAATCACAAATAGATGAACAGCTCAATTCTTACCGTTACGTGGATGCGATAGTAAATATATCTGATATATATAACGAAATATATACAATGTGTATATTCAAAGGAAGGGGATGTAAGCTAGAATGCTTATATCTCAAGAATGGCTGGACCGATTTTGACAAATTTTGTCAATTCAGAATGCCCTCTTGGAATAAAAGAATAAAATCGCATAAAAATATGCCAATAATGATGTTAATATATAGATTTTGTAGTATTTTGTGACATGTTTTTATTTTTTCATATTTTTTATCGCATTCGATTTTTTCAATTTGACTTATAATATTGAAGTGTATATTTTGTAATATTTTTTCACCTTACAACACAGGTTTGGGTTATTATTATATACAGATTGCAATTATCGTCTGATCTTCACGAAAATTTTCACAAGGGTAGGATTAGGTTCAGAAGTACTAGGCCTATTTGTTTTAAAGATGTCAGCATTATATTTAGGGACCAAGAACTAAAAATGTTTTGATTTTGCAGCCTTTATAAAAATCACAAATAGAAACCAAAGGACACGAAATCTCGCTTGAAGTTAGAGTTTAGGACAGCGGGTAGAATGGATCACTATTGTGTGAAAAAATACCAACATTTCCATTCTTCAGAAACGCTGAAAATAACTCACAGGCGAAATCCAAAATACACAAAAGGTGAACTTGTAGCTTTTTTATGCTGATTTCGTTGACGAATATAGCCAAATATCGTGGACAAACACATCATGTAGATGAGTCTAAACTCAGAGATAGAGATAGAGAGGGGCCTCTTGCATTTGGATATGATCGCAATTTTTTTACGGGTTAAAATGAACCAGAAACGGTATCATTTTCCTTATCACACAATTCCAACCAATTGACACAGTATTTTGCCTGAGAAGAGATTTAAGGACAGTGAAGAAGTCTAACATTTTGGATGACCATTGGATTATACTTAGCTTTAAAATGGACTACAACAACTAACAGAGTGCTCGACAGAGTGCGTTAGTATTAGGCAAATGCCCCTGGTCAAAAAGTTAAGGATAATATTTGGACAATGTCCCATGACATAATTTCAAAAGCGATATCTTCCAAAATGAATTTGGACATAAGGGTGCTTCTAACCTATTGTAGTGTTGTAGGGTATCATAGGGTCGGCCCCGCACAACTATAGCTTTTGCTTACTTGTTTTAAAAATGAAATGAAAATTAAATGTTAATATGCATAGAAAAAAAACCTGAAAATTTTTGTTCTTTCCGAATGAGCGAATTAGGTATTTGACGTAGTAGGAACATCTGATTCGCCAAATACCAATGTTTTTTTGGAAGTCTTTTGTTTTTGAAAATTTTAGTTCCAGATGAATGATGATTATTCGAAAAGAAGAGCAATTAGGTTCAGCATTTTATTATGTGGTAGATATGGGGACGTTTCTTAGGGAAATCTTCATTATAGTCAAAAGAGTTCCAGATCTGCAGGAACTTTACCGCAATTTGAAGTGTTGTGGGGTATCAACTGGTCGGCCTCACCCTTCTATAGCTTTTGATTTCTTGCTATAATTAATATTGCCGAAGACTCTTTATATCTAAAATGCAAGGATTCCATGGGATATTACTTTAAATTTTTTTCGAAAATGAGGAAGATATTTAACTTGTCCTTTGTTTGTGTCGTAAGCTTTAAAAACGCCGCTACACATATTTTCTTCTTTTAGCTCTACTTTCGTAATCTAAGGTTTTTTATGAAATTATTAACAATGTAGGATTTTGTCGGACAATGGAATTATGATTCTACACTATTAGGAGAAGCCTACACCTCTTAAAACTAAAATAGTTTTTAAGATTGATAGGATAACTAAGATGGCTCATATTGAGGTGAAATTTTGAAAGGAATTAATGCTTCCATGCTGCTAACTAGAAATAATTGTTTTAATTATGAGATCCCTTTAAATATTTATTCCAATAAACTGTAGGCAAAACCATAATCCCCAATGACACAAGAAAGTATGAATATTAATATTGGTTATCTTCGTTTCGTAAATTGGTTTCCAGTGCTTTCTCCCATACCCCAATCTTTGAAATTCTAAGAAATTGTTAGCAACAAAGCCATAAAATCTATCTAGTCCTCAAAATCATTAGCTATGTCCTAATTTATTAAGATCTTTACTATGTCAAGGTATTGGTTTTCTTAAAACAACCGACAAAAGAAAACAAACAAACATAGATTCACTTCTTTATCCTTCTTGTTGTCGTTTTGTAAACATGTGTGTGTGTGTGTGTGGTTTCGTACAAAATTGATGAGGTTTATTCTGTTAAGTATGTAAATATTTATGTATCATCACATCGACACAATAAAATTGTTTTCTTAAGACAAACACATGCTTACACACAATTACTGCTGGTGCTGTTCTTAATTTTTACAAGGTATTAATGCTGACATTAGTTAAAAGTAATACCAAACGGTCCCCAAAAATAAAACAGACAAACACATACATACATAGAAATTATAGGCAAACTATCAAAGGGAGAGATAGGTGGATGGATGAAGAAACTATGGACATTTTACCACAAAACATATTTATAGTTTTACCAACATTTCAAAAACATGACCCCCTAAAAAGGGCAAAAGGATAACCGATTTCCACCTCATAAAGATGGAAACCCATTAAATGACCGTCGGACATTTTATAGTGAAGATTGATGTATGTATGTCGACCATAATAATTTATTCTTTGAAATCATTAAATAAAATGTTTTATGGCTATGACTATGAAAACTATTTGAAAATGGCCTAAAAGGTTTTTAGGGGGAATTATGGTCGCATAAACATGTTGTGGTTTCGGTTGGGGACACATCATTTGTAGTTCTAATGGCTTTTAAAGTTATGCGGATAAATTTTATATATGACTTAATTAGAGCGAGAGGGTAGTGATGGATATCTAAGAGGGTCGAATTACTAAATATAAATGAGTGACATATTTTAAGTAATATTATCGAATCAATTCTGAGTTTTCCAAACAAAAAAAGGTTAAAATTCGTTAGGGGCCGACTATATGATACCCTTCACCACTATGTTTTTATACCCTCAACCATAGTATGGAGGGTACATTAAGTTTGTCATTCCGTTTGTAACACCACGAAATATACTTTTTAGAACCCACAAAGTATATATATTAATGATCAGCATAAAATTTTATATCGATTTAACAGTATCCGTCCGTCTATCCGTCTGCCCGTCTATCGGTCTGTTCGTCAGTGGAAATCACTCTAGCATCCGAGCAAAATGAAGTAAGTTGATAAAAATTTACTCAAATGTGTATTATGTCTGCAGGACTTTTGGTATTGAAAATGGGTCATGTAGGTCAACATCATCGTATAGCCCCAATATAACGGTACCTCCGATATTCGGTATTTTGTTGATTTTAGCGACACTATTTACCGGAATTATTTCAAATTTAGTATTTGAAGTTCGTAATGAATACTACAGCCTATGACAGAAAATTCTCTGGGCAGGTCCACATCTTCGTATAGCCCCCATATAACGGTACCTCCCGATGTTCGGTACTTTGTTGATTTTAGCGACATTATTAGCTGGAGTTCTTTCAAATTTGGTATTTGAAGTTTGAAATGAATACTTCAGCCTATGACAGAGAATTTTCGGTGCAGGTCCACGTCTTCGTATAAGCCCCATATAACGGTACCCCAGATATTCGGTATTTTCATGATTTTAGCGACATTATTTACCGGAATTGATACAAATTTCCCATTTGAAGTTCGTAATGGTTATTACAGCCTGTGACTGAAAATTGACCGTGCAGGTCCACGACTTCGTATGGCCCCCATATATTTTTTACCGGAAAATCAAATTTTGTATCTGAAGTTCGTAATGGATACTACAGCCTATGTCAGAAAATTGTCTGTGCACGCTTATGACAAAAGTTCCGTGTGCAGGTCCACGTCGTCGTATAGACCCTAATATACGGCTACATTCGACATTTTTAAGATTTTAACAGAATTTTTAATGGATTTTAATTTTTTTGGAAAATGCCACATTTTTACCAAATGGTGGAGGGTATTCAAAGTTCGGCCCGGCGGAACTTACTACTTTTTTACTTCTTTTATAAAAGCTCCCGTAACAAAAAATGATTATATCGTGAATTTGTGTGAAGTAGATTATACCAAATATGAGCCTTATTTGAATGCATATCACGGAACTATATCCAACTCTGAACCGATTTTCAACAAATTTTAACGGAGGCTTTTGTACCAAATAACATTGCTGTATAGTGCATGATATGACTTTGATAAGAATTATATTAAACATGTAAAATAGTATCAGTCGGTTTTGCCGACAGATGTATACCCCCAACCTTTAGTTATGATTATTCTAACTGTGGACCATTTATGGGGGAGGTTCGGAAGCAGTTGGCCAATATTGCCCAATTCGACGGATACGATAACAAGTATATAACCAGTAAAGAAAGTCGGGCGGGCCGACTTTATGATATCCTACACCATTTTGCTAATTAGGGTAGAGCTCCGCATAACAATTAAAAGTTTTCAAGGGAGAATTCAATCATACACGCTATGATTATGATTATAATTTAAAGTTCAAAGGTCTAAATATGCCGTAGCATTGGTATCTTTTAAATTCGGACTTATATTGCCCATTTGATGCACAATTAATTTGAAATCGGGCAAAGATATATATGGGAGCTACATCCAAATCTGAACCGATCTCGATAAAATTTGGCAAAGATATTTCTGAGCTGTATTTGATATATTTCCCCAAATATCGTTGTTACGAAGTGCATATTACGGCTGTGGGTAACAAATATAACAAATCGGATGAACAAAATATAGGGTTGCTTAAGCTATGTCTGAACCGATCTTCACCAAATTTGACCAATTTTTCTAGACTCAATTCGGCCGTAAGTGCCAAATTCCATCCCATTTGGACAAATATTAGACGTTTGTTGCACAATAAAATGTAAATCGGACGAAGTTATAAATGGGAGCCATATCCAAATCTGAAGCGATCTTGATAGAATTTAGTAAAGGTATTTCTAGCTGCATTTGATATATTTCTCCAAATATTGTTTTTATAGAGTGTAATATTCACGGAGGCCAAAAATAACAAATCGGACGAACAATATATATGGGAGCTATATCTGAACCGACTTCGATCAAATTTGGCATACTAATTTTCAGGCCTAATTTGGTTGTATGTGCAAAATTCCATATTATTCGGATATAAGTATTGAAAAATTGTGACCTTTGTGGATGAGGTACCAGAAGGGGTTGGTAGATATCTATTATCTTCACAGCAGATATTGCGTTAGCAAAAATATTTGGATATGTGAAATTTGAGGAGATTAAACTCTCTAATTTCGGATTTTATGATCGTTTTGATTATTCAAAATGCTGACTCTTTGTGGGGGAGGTACCAGAAGATCTCTACCATATTTATAACAGATCTTGTGTTGATGAAAATATTGAGATGTGAAAAGTTTGAATGGAATCGGATGTTAATTTCATACTGTATGGGCTTCATGGATATTTAAAATGTTTACTCTTTGTGGGGGAGGTACTAGAAAGAGTGGATGGGCACATTCCATCTTAACACCAGACTTTGGGTTAATAAAGATATTCTGATGTATGTAATTTAAAGGCAATGGAACTCTTACATGACATTTTATAAGAGTTCGAATTATTTAAAATTATGACCCTTTTTGGGGGAGGTACTTGATAGAAAGGACCAATTTTGTTCATTTTTGCACCTGACCTAGCACTAATGCAAAGTTTGAGCAAAATCGGATTATCCCTACTCTTTCTGTGCACAAAATATATATTTTTTTTCGACCTTTTATGGGGGAGTCACCAGAAGAAGCGGATCGAAATTGCCCATCTCAACACCAGACTTTGGTTTAATACAAATATTGGAATGTGTGAAATTTGAAGAAAATCGGACTCTTACATCACATTATATAAGCGTTACAATTTTTAAAATATTGACCCCATATAAGGGAGTTACTTGATGGAGAGGACCGATATTGTCCATTTTCGCACCTGACCTAGCACTGATGCAAATATTAGGTTTTGCAAAGTTGGAGAAAATGCATCCCTTCCATTTCTGTTCGGTAAATTATTTTCTCTGAAAATGTTGACATTTTGTGTGGGAGGTACCAGAAGGAGTGGACCTATATTACCCAACTCCTACCTCGATCTAAGTTTGATAATAATATTAGGAAGTACCAAGTTTGGACCAAATCGGATACTATCTTCGAGAGTTATCGTGCGCACAATCCAGACAGACAGACGAACGGACGTACGGACATCGCTAGATCGACTCCTGAAATGGATTTGGCCCAAAGAGATTTAGGGTCTAACCCCGTTATTTCGACTAGGCACGTTTTGACCACATCAAATGATATATAGCCTTCTATGGCTGTGGGTATAACAAGCCATATGGATATGGGTATAAAAAATATTAATTGGAACCGGAAAAAGTTTCATCAAATGGAAAAATTCGGTTGAATACGAAAAAATCTATTCAATATGGGCTGATAATGTATATACGGTGGACAATAACCGAAGGTATATAAAGATCTGAATTAATATGGATAAAATTTTTCAGAGGTGTTTTTGAGCTGTATCTGATTTCCGGTACCAAATATCATTCTTGTGGAGTGCATATTACGAATGCGAAGGATTTAAACACCAAATCGGATGAAACATATACATGAGAGCTGCAGCTATATTTGAACCAACTTTCACAAAATTTGATGTAATTACTTGCTGACTTAATTCGGTCAGAATTGACAAAATTTTATCATTTGGACTGATATTGGTCATTTGGTGCACAAAAAGAAACTGAAATCGGATAAAAATATATGTACGAGAGCTATATATAAATTTGAACCGATTCTCATTAATTTCAATAGGGTTCGTCCTTGGACCCAATTAATATTATTTGGAAAATTTCATCTCAATTGGATAATAAATTCGACCAGTTTTTTGTTAAAAAAAGGCATGGCCAGACGGATAGACTGACTGACATGCATAAAGCGATTCAGAAGGTGATTTTATGAAGATCCTCAAAAGTAACTATGGGGCTATCTTCCTTCCTTCTCCATGTTACAAACAAATGCACAAAGACATAATACCCTTACCGCTATGTGCTGTGGGGTATATGTAGAGGACCCCTGGCAATCTTTAAACATAATTTACCTACTCATCCACACTCCTCGCTAAGGCAATAACCGAAAATACTCAATATCCCCTCAATATCTTGGTCATCATCAAAGTAGCTCAATTATTACACATTTCTTCTTGTAGTTGTTGTTACTGTTATCTGAATTTAATATAATTTCCCGTTAACTTCATATGCCGCACATGTACACCCATCTTCTTCGGCACACAATCTGTGGCAAATATCAAACCAGCCATAGCGTAAAGTGGTATTTGGTGAAGAAGAAGTAGAAGCCTGAAATGTCACATCAAGATAAAGTAAACGTAGATACTCGAAGAGAACGAAAGGAACTTAGCTGACTCTAATTTAACTGAAAACGGAAATAACCAATTTATTTTGTTATTCCTTCAATATTGGCTCTCAAATTCATACAAATACGACAACACTTTGATTATCAATGGGGGCTCGTGTTATTCGTTTCAATTTTTTTTTGCTCCTTTTTGTGTTTGGGGCTTGTTTTATTCTCTTTGTGTGTGTGTGTTGTATTCATGTCCTTATAATAGGTATGTTCACCTATCTAAAAATATGTTGTTGCTGTTTCCAAATTTCAAGAATGTAGATGTGTATTAGTTGGGGATCGAAATATATTTTGCAGGTTTTTTGATTTAAGAAATTTTTTTAGCATTAAATTTAACAAATGTCGAATCGCAAATTGATGTGTTAATTATATAAGAGTTATCTCTTAGAGGAAGTTGTTTAATAATCAAAAGATTAAATTTCCAAAAATTAAAAACAAATTCATCATTTCATTTATCTATTCATCAATTCAAACTCTAGGTTAATAACTGGGGCCTGCAAGAGCGCAAATATGTACGTATTGCTGCCGTCGCACAGTGAGGTGAGATCATCAAAATCGGAGATTAATATGGGAAAGCATTTTATCGCTTTGATATTTTGCTCTGAAATTTTGATCTGACATTTATATTACTCATGATATTAAAAATGGGTCATATAGTTCGACAATTCGGTATGGCTATGGTAGGCATGTTACTTCCTTGTTATCGGTACTTTGAATGTTTTGACATTTAGAGTTCTGAGTAGATATAATCTCTTCTAGCCAAAAATTTTTAGATTGCTCCAGTATTTGGTATGGGCCTCTGTTACCGTCTCTCCTGATTTTCGGTATTTAGAAGATTTAAACCATAATTTTAGACCTAATAATGAGTTACGTGACATTTTGGATTCAGAACTGGCAGAATCTGTTAAAGCTAAATTTTGTGAATAAAGGTCCTCTATTGTGTACGGACCATATATAACGGCACTTTAAAATATTTGATATTTTGAGAATCTCTCCCTGCAGAATTTTGTGTCCACTTTTATACTGGGTGAGATGAAAAACCTGCAACCAACTTCAGACTGCTGTCATTTCTAAGTCACACGTCCGACAGTGACAACCACATTAATCCAGTGACAGTTCATTATATTGTACAGCGTACAAAAGCATTTTGATGAGAATTTTCCACAAATGTTATTCGTGATATTGTGATTTCTTTATATTTGGCTGGAAAACCCCAAGTGGCTCCAGGCGCACTCCAGCATTTAAATGTGAATAAATCTTTTGTGTCTCGTACCATCGCCCGTTACCGTGACACTGGTAGCGTAGCTCTACGTCAAGGAAGTGGACGGAAGAAAACAGCAACATCAGCAGAAATGGTTCGAAAAGTAAAGAAGCGACTCGATCGAAACACGCGTCGTAGTTCATGAGCTGAACGTATCGCAATTTTCCAATGTTGAAAAATGAGTTTGGGGTAAAGCCATCGATATTCCAAAAAGTGCAAGAACTAACACCGCAACAGAAAAGAAAGAAAATAGACTCAAAAGAGCTAAAGAGTTGCTTCGGTTTGCCTAATGTGGTGAACTGCCCAATTTGGGTTTTCCGCTCCGATGAGAAAATATTCGTTGTCCAGCAGTTTGCAAACAAACAAAATGATCATGTTTACTTGCCCATGAGATCAGCTGAAAATGTGCACCTTCGGTTGGCTACCAGAACTCAAGCGTCGGTGATGGTGTGGGCCGCTATAACAGCCGATGGTCGCTCTCCGCCCGTATTAATCGACTATGGCATCAGAATAAATGCCGAATTTATACCGAAAATATTCTGGAGAGTGTATTAAAGCCTTAGTCACGCAAACATTTTGGCAGCAGACCTGGGACATTGCCACAGGACTCAGCACCATCGCACTCAGCAAGCGCCACCCAAAAATGGTTACAAAATGAGGTACCTCTCTTCATTTCCTTCGCACAGCGGCCACCAAAATCTCTGGATACCAATCCGTTGGACTATTGTGTCTGGAGTATTTTGGAAATCAGGGTTGTTCTAAAAAATACCAAGGTGTCGATCACCTCAAGCAAGCGCTTCGCCGGGTATGGGCCAAACTACCGAAGAGGAACATTCGGACAGTGTGTCACTGTTTTATTGGCAGTTTGAAGGCCATAATTCGTGCCATAGGTGATCAATTCGAACAAATCTAAAATTATTCTAAAATTTAATGCTATTTCCGACATTTTTGCTTTCATGAAATGAAATTAAAAAAAAATGTAAAAATTATGACGTTTGACTTTATTGCAGTTTTTTCATCTCACCCTGTATTATGCACCAAATGACTAATATCAGCCTAAATTGGCATTTCAGACGGAATTCTGCCCAGAAGCAGGCACTTCAAATTTTAGTGAAAATCGGTTCAGATAGGGACATAGCTCCCATATATATGTTTCATTCGTTTTTGGTGTTAAAGGCATTCACATGCGTAATATGTACGCTATAAAATAACTCTACCATACTTTATGGAGATTGCTCAGGTATATATATTGCTCCAATAAATATTTTTATACCCTACACCACAAGGTGGTCAGGGTATTATGTCTTTGTGCATTTGTTTGTAACAGGCAAAATGAAACTAGATAGACCCATAGTTCCTTTTGATGATCAGCATAGAATCACATTCTGAGTTGATTTATGCATGTCAGTCCGTCTGTCCGCCCGTCGGTCCGTCTGTCCATGTATTCTTGTGAACAAAATGCAGGTCGCATCTATTATCCGATTAAGATGAAATTTTCCAAACAACATTTGTTTGGCCCAAGGACGAGCCCTATTGAAATTGGAGATAATCGGTAAAAATTTAGATTAAGCTCCCAAACATATCTTCGTCCGATTTGCTTTTATTGTGCACCAAACGTGTAATATCAGCCCGAATAGTATGGAATTTTGCACATACAACCAGTATATAAAATAAGTATGCCAAATTTGATCGAAATCGGTTCAGATATAGCTATAGCTCCCTTGGCCGTAATATGAACTCCGTAACAACGATATTCAGGGAAATATATGAAATACAGCTCAGAAATATTTTTGCCAAATTTTATCGAGATCGGTTCAGATTTGGATATAGCTCCCATATATATCTTTATCTGATTTGAAATTAATTTTGCACCAAATGAGCAACACAATTCTGAGTTTAAAATCTACAAATGCTTCGGCTAATTTAGTCCTTTGAACTTTAAATTATAATTTTAATCATAGCGTGTATGCTTGAATTCTCCCATAAAAAACTTTTAATTGTTATGTGGAGCTCAACTAAATTAGCAAAGTGGTGTAGGGTATCATAAAATCGACCCCGCCCGACTTTAAGACTTTCTTTACTGGTTTAATATAATTTCTGTCGAAGTCAAATCCTCCGTCAGATTTGTTGAAAGTTGATCCAGAGTTGGATATAGTTCCCAAATTGTGGCTACTCTAAAGCCATGCTACGCATTCAAATATGGTTCATAGTAGGTATAATCTACTTCACATAAATTCCCAAAATACATTTTTTTTGTTGCGGGAGCTCTACTAAATACGCATAGTGGTATAGGGAATCATATAGACGGCCTGCCCCGACTTCTGACCTTTCTTTACTATTTTTTTATTTCATGAAAGGCTCAAAATGCTTGGAGTTAAATTAATCATATAAATGAGAAAATTAATAAATTATAAATTTTATATATTTTTTTGTTAATAAAATCTCATTATTTTTATCAATTAAAAGGTGATTTTGTTTTGTGGTGTTGTAACCTAAATGGCTACATAGTTATGCTCAAATTTGGATTTTCAGAGAAGACCTGATATCTAATTATTAATGACCCCTTCTAATAAACATACTACTGCAAAAACGACAAAAAAGTATGTTAGTAGCTGACTACAAAGTGCTCAACATTCATACAGGACACCTGCTGACATTGGCTTGAATTGAGTTCAATTTTTTTTCTTTTTTTTGTGGAATTCCCTTTTTTCGTGTTGCCTTTTTTTCAGCCGGGGCAATCGTTTATACCTTAATAGAAGCGTGTATGAACAACATATCAACTCATCTTTGGTCGGTTAGGTTATGCTGCCGGTTCTGTTTGATGATATGCCCAGCACGGTGATGATGATGTGCTGGTGTGTGTGTGTGCGAGCGAGTGTGTTTTTTAGGTTTGTGATGCCATGCCATTGGCAATATAAACTAACAGACACAGACGTTATTTATTTTATTTGATAAAATAAAAACAACAGCAACAACAACAACAACACAAACATGAGTAAAACATGATTTCGTTTTGTTATTGTAACTTTGTAATAAAATCAAATAAAATTTGTTATTACATGGAAATTGTTACAATAAATTCGTTACAAAAGCCCGTTATGATGGCACACACACACGCAGTTCGTCAGAGACGAGACAAGACCAGCCATACCGCCCAGCCCAGCCCCGCAATGAACAATTGCAAAGATGAGCAAAGGCAAAACAGGAAAACAATTGAATCATTTGGTGTTGTTCTTTTGAGTGTGTTTATGTGTGTGAGAGAGAGAGAGAGTTTTTTGGTTCTTTGTTGCTTTTTCCATTTGATTTCGTTATTTTCATTTGTTACACTTTAATATCTGATGAACAGGCTCATAATAATTGGTATTACTTCCACTAACGCGGTATGAATAATTTGCAAATAAATTTGCTTTGATAGAATTGTAGTCCTCTAGGGTGAGGCAGAGCGACAATTGTTTTTATTGAACTGCATGTGAGAATCAGAATTCATAATTTTTTTATTGGGTTACCCTTTTGGTGTAATACAAGTGGCTATGTGTATGAGTGCGTGTTTTAATGCTTAAGCCAATGAAGTGTAATGGCGATAGGATGTGAAAATTGTTTTTTTTAGTGAAAGAGTAATAGTATGCTCTGGGCAAAATGGAGAATACTCTTTGACTAGCTAGCTTTTTTGAGCTATGGAAATATTTTTTTCAATAAAATAAATTTTTTATGATAATAGCTAGGTAAAATTTCAGTTTTTAAATGCCGGCAAGCAGATATAGAAACTATTGTTAAAATAAAACATGATTTCCTTGACTACAATATTTGACTATATTCAGAATCAGCATAAAAAGCCAGTCAAAGTTCGCCTTTTAGTATTTTGGATATCGCCTGTAAGTTATATTTTCAGCGTTTCGTTAGAATGGAAATGTTGGTATTTTTTCACACAAAAGTAGTGGTCCATTTTACCCACTGTCCTAAACTCCATCTTAATGCGAGATTTCGTGTTCCTTGTTTTCTATTTGTGACTAACCCTACCCTTGTGAAAATGTTCGTGAGGATCGGACGATAATTGCAATCTGTATATAATAACCCCAACCTGTGTTGTATTCGCAGTTTAATGGAACATTAGACTTTTATTTAACACAAATGTTATGGTATATTTCACCCCCTAAATATTACCCGATGACTATCAAAATTGGAAGGGTTCTGGCCATTCCTAAGCTCAAACCCCATGATAACTTCCGCGTCGATTGGTCTATAATTGCGACCTGTAGAGCAACTGCAAAATCAAGAAATTTTTCAATGATTGGTCCATTTCAACCCCTAAACATTATGCGATCATCTCCAAAAGCAATAGGGTTCTATTCTGACTCTAACCCCACCTCCATTTTCAATTTCGTGAGGATCGGGCCATAATTGCGACCTGTACTTTGATTACAAATTAACATGGACAGACGGACATACATAGCTAGATCGACTCATCTCGGCGAGATAGGAAGATCTATATATACTTTCCTATGTGGGAAACGAATATTTCGAGGTGTTACAGCAGCCAGGAGTCAGAAAAGTAGCCTTGGAGATAATCGCAATATAGTAATGGACAAAAAATATAAAAATTTCCTTGTTTTGCCAAAAGGATAATTTATTTCAAGTGATAATTTTAGACCAATCGATGTGGAATTCGTCATGGAGAACGAGTTTTAGAGAGGGTAGAAGTCTACCAATTTAAATGGTTTTCCGATATTCTTTAGAGGTCAATTGGACCATAACTTTGTGTAAAAAGCCAGTAAGGAAAAGTCAAAAGTAGGGCGGGGCCTACTATTTGATACCCTTAATACCCTTACTAAATATACATAGTGGTGTATATGTATATTTAGTAGAGCTCCCGTAAAAAAATAATTTATTTCAGTAGAGCATACCACCTATCAACATTTGGCTTTAGAGCTGTTATATTTTTCTATGGAGTGCATGATATCACTTGGAGAAGGGTTATATTAAAAAATATATAGGTATCGGAGACGAGTTGCACAAAATGAAAAGTTCGTTTCGAAATTCACACCATTTGGGCTGATATGAGCCATTATTTGCACAATCAATCTGAAATCGGATTAAGGATATATATGGGAGCTATATTCAAATCTTAGCCGTTCAAGATAAAATTTGGCAAAGGTATTTCCGAGCTTTATAATATATCTGGTACCAAATATCATTGTTGTCGAATGGATATTAAGAAAGTGAGTGACTTAAACACCATATAGCTATATCTGAACTTATTTTCTCCAAATTTAATGTTCTTGTTCCCACACTGAATTCGGTCGGATGTACCGAAACCCAGGACTTTTGAACAGATATTGGTCAATTGGAGCACAATTAAACCGAAATCGTTTGAAGATATATATGGGAGCTAAAATCAAATCTGATCTGATCTTGATAACTTTTGGCAGAGGTATTTCCTAGCTCTATAAGATATCGAGTACCAAATCGGTTAAAGATATATACGGGAGCTAAAATTAAATCTGATCCGATCTTGATAACATTTGGCGGAGGTATTTCCGAGCTCTATAAGATATTTCCGAGCTCTATTACGAATGTGAGGGACTTAAACACCAAATCGGATGAAATATATATGGGCGCTGGAGCTATATCTGAGCCGATTTCCACCAAATTTGAAGTACTGGTTTACTGGATAATTTCAGTCGTAATTGCCAAAATTTAGTCCATTTGGGTTCATATTAGCCAATTGGTGCACAATAAACCAGATATCGGATAAAGATATATATGGGATATAGATATATATCCTAATCTGAACCGATCTCGATAAAATCTGACAGTGGTATTTTAGAGCAGTATCTGATATCCGGTACCAAATATCATTCTTTGGTAGTGCATTTACGAATGTGAGGGACTTTAACACTAAATCGGATGAAACATATGTATGGGAGCTATAGCTATATCTGAACCGATTTGATTTACTTCCTGAATTCGGTGGGATGTACCAAAATACAGGTTCTTTGGACTCATATTAGCCATTTGGTGCACAATTAACCTGAAATTGGTGGAAGATATATGGGAGCTATATCTAAATCTTATCCGATTATCACCAATTTTAATTGGGTTCGTTCTTGGGCCAAACAAAAATTTTTTGCAAAAATTCATCGCAGTCGGATAATAAATGCGACCTGCATTTTGTTCACAAGAATATGTGGACGGACGGACGGGCAGACGGACTGACATGCATAAATCGGTATTGGATTATGAGCTTCATGGATATTCAAAATTTTGATCCTTTGTGGGGGACGTACTAGAAGGAGTGAAACGATATATCCCATCTTCGCAGCAGATCAAGTGTTAGTAGCCCATTTTCGCATTTGCCCTAGCGCTTATTCCGCAGCTTATTTAAATCCGATTTACGTAAAATCTTAAACACCGATGGTAATTATATTTTCTGTGGCGATTTGAATTCTAGACACCGTAATTGGAATTGCCTTCGTTCAAATACCTGGGGTAATATTCTTAATGATTTAAATCCACTTTACCCTTTTACCATTTTATTTCCGAATTGTCCAACCTATATCCCTGCTTCCTCAACGTGTAATCCATCAACTCTAGATTTAATTCTAACTAACATTCCTCTTCTTTTAACAAATCCTCACGTCATTAATGATCTCTCATCCGATCACCTTCCCGTTCAATTTAAACTTTCTGGTAATCCCTCCCGGTCTTGCACTTACAAGTTCAATTTTTCTTCTGCCGATTGGAGTGCATATAAGCAGTTTGTTAATTTGAAGTTTCAACACACTAACTTACAGTTTGATATACCTGCAGACATCGATGATCACGTTGACTTCTTCACAAGCACATTGTTAGAGGCAGTTAGACGATCTGTTCCTCTTTTTTCTCTCAAAACCAAGTACTGTAAACTTCCTAATTATATTCTTAACCTTATAAAAATAAAAAATAAGTTTCGCAGAGACTGGATTCGGTATCGCCAAATTGTTGATCACAATGCAATGACTAAGTATAGTTTGATTATCCGTAATGAAATACACAAATATAGAAATTTAGAATGGAATAAAATGTTGCAACATTTGGATAAAGGTTCGAAGCCGTTTTGGAATGTATCCAAAATGTTAAGGAAGAAGTCTCGTTGTTGTCATAGTTTAATTTCTGGAGACCAAGTCTTAATAACAGATATTGACAAAGCCAATGCTTTTGCTAAGACGTTTAGTGAAAATCACACAATATCTGACAATATTGGTATACCACAACACATTGAGAATGTAAATGAAACTGTTGAAATGTTAGGAAATATGGATATTGTTACTCCTAGTTCCGAATTTATTACAACTAGTGAAGTTGAATACATTATACGTAACCTTCAAAAAAGAAAAGCTTGTGGTTTGGACGAAGTCAATAATGAAATGCTAAAACATTTAACCGGGAACGCATTAGCATATCTAAGTAATATATTTAACGCATGCCTTAGATTTCAATATTTTCCAATTACTTGGAAAACTGCAAAAGTCATCCCAATTGCTAAACCAGGTAAACCTAATAATAAACCTGAAAATTATAGACCTATTAGCCTACTAAGCACGCTTGGAAAAATATTGGAGAAGATTATTAAAAAAAAGATTTCAGAATTTGTCCATGAAAATAAAATTCTCCCTAATGAACAATTTGGTTTCAGAGACGGGCACTCTACAATACATCAAGTGAAACGTTTATGCAATGACATTCGTATTGGCTTAAATGGTGGGCTGTCTACAGCTTTAGTTTTATTCGACATAGAGAAAGCGTTCGATACAGTATGGCATCGAGGCTTAGTCTATAAACTTATGATTTTTCATTTTCCATCTTACCTCATAAAAATTATTGAACAATTCCTAAGCGGTCGACATTTTTGTGTTTCAGTTAACAATTCTTTTTCAGACTTAATGCCTATTCATGCTGGAGTACCGCAGGGATCCGTTTTGGGACCAATACTATACAATTTATATTGTTCAGATATGCCGTCTCTTAGTCCATGTAAATTCGCTTTATATGCCGATGATATTGGAATCTATTATACCGGTCTACTAAGTCATAATATATTAAGCAATGTGCAACATTCAATTGATATATTATGTGACTATTACTTAAAATGGAGAATTAAATTGAATTATACCAAAACACAGTCAATATTTTTCACAAAAAGAAGAAAATCTTGTTTCGTACCCAACAATAACCTTGTTTTAGGAAACGACAATATAACATGGTTAGACAATGTAAAATACCTTGGCATTTGGCTCGATAAAAAACTAACTTTTAAATATCATATAGATCATGTTTTAAATAGGGTTAATATGTACAAACAAATTCTCTATCCATTAATTAATAGGAATTCATTGCTAAGTAATGATAATAAAATCTTAATCTTTAAGGTAATTTTTCAATCCATCATCCTCTATGGTTGCCCAATATGGGGACATTGTGCAAAGTCACATATTAAACGATTGCAAATTGCACAGAATAAAATTCTTAAGATGGCATTAAAACTACCTTGGTATTTCCCGACGGATTGGCTTTACTCTATAAGTAGTGTAAATACGGTTCTATGTTGCATTGAGCAACATATTAGTAGATTCAAAGCCAATTGCTTATTTTCTGAAAATCCTCTGATTTTAGGTATTTACCTAGATAACTAAAATTACATTTATTTGTGTAGATATTATTTTTGTATAGAAGGTTTTTGCTTATAGTTTTCCTCCAGACACTTTATGATTTATTACTATGTAAATGAATTATTTAAATTTTTTATTATATAATGCTTTAGATATAAGGCCTTGCCACATCTGTGCAATGATTTATAGAAACTAAGATGAATTGTAAATATTAACTATTTTTAATAAAGAAAGAAAGAAAGAAAGAAATATTAGGATTTGCAAAGTTGAAGCAGAATCGGAATATTATTTCCCTTACTGGAAGTAATTTTTTTTATATATTTTGTGGTTGGTATTAGAAGGAGTGAACCGATGTTGCCCATCTACGAACTCGATCTAAATTTGAGAATAATATGACGATGTAGAAAATTTGTATAAAATCGGATATCGTGCATACCTGCCAGACAGATCGACGGACGGACCGACGGACAACCTTGGAACGACTTCAAATGTGCTAAAACGGATTTGGTTCCAAGGGAGCAATGGTCGAAAACCGTTATTTCGATGAGACACGTTTCTGAGGGTATAAAAGGGTGTTTGAGTTAGACCGCTTATAACTCAGGAACAACTGGACGGATTTTGACAATTTTCCTCAATTTAAAATGGTCTTTTGGCAGAAAGGGATAAAATCTGGAAAATCTTAAAATAGGAGTCAATACAATTGTCAACACTTTTTTCGTAATATTTGTGATGTTTTTATTTTTTGTCATAATTTTTATCCCATGAGATTTATTCAATTTAACTAACTTATGGTTTAACTTAGTTTACAATATTAAGTTGTATATTTTGCAATTTTTTTCATCCTACAACACATGTGTTGGGGGTATTATATTCAAGTCGCAATTATCATCCGATCTTCATGAAATTTTACATGGGGGTAGGGTTAGAATAGAAACCTATTGTTTTGGAAGATGTTCGAAAAATATTAAAGGTTTCAAATGGACAAAAAACCTAAAAAATTTGCAGTAGTCCTACAATTTTCAACTAAGGACAAAAATACATTAAAATTAGTTTTTTGATGTTAAAATTTAGGACAACACTTACACCTATCTTGTCGGAAGATCATCGGATTATATTCAGCTGGTGAATAGAACCACACTTTTGTGTGAATAATATCAAAATTATGGAAATTAGAAATGCATAAAAGGAGCACTCCTGACCTTTACACTGACACTGATTTCGTTGACGAATATAGATAAATGTCGGAGATTCAGAAAATCATATAGAAGAATCTAAATTTTCAAATATTGTTTTGAATTAATACGACATAGGATGTAAATATAGCGCAAATGCTACGAAGATCGTTGCTTCGATCAAATTCCAAGATCAAACTTTTTCAGGACTGTGACATTATTTCAAAAATGAAATACAAATAAATTGTGTATTATGAAAGAAAAACATTTTTTCTGTTCTTTCCATCTGCTTTAGCAAATACCGATATTTTTTTCTAGATCGCTTTTTGTACCCTCCACCATAGTATAGAGGCTATATTAAGTTTGTCATTCCGTTTGTAACACCTCGAAGTATACCTTTTAGACCCCACAAAGTATATATATATATATTCTTAATCAGCATAAAATTCCATGTCCACCTATCCGTCTGTGGAAATCACTCTAGCTTCCGAACGAAGTGCTGATCAAATTTTACTCAAATGTCTGCGCAGGTTCACGTCTTCGTATAGCCCCCATATAACGGTACCTCCCGATATTTAGTATTTTGATGATTTTAGCGATAATATTCACTAGAATTGTATCAAAATTGGTATTTGAAGTTCGTAGTGGATACTACAGTCTATAGCAGAAAATTGCCTGTGCAGATCCACGTCTTCATACAGCCCCAATACAACTGTACCTCCGATATTCTGTATTTTAATGATTTAAGCGACATTATTCACCGATTTTTTTTTCAAGTTTCACATTTGAATATTGGAATGATTTATGGCAAAATTTGTCATTGCAGGTCCACGTCGTCGTATATAACCTTATATAACGGCTACATTCGGTATTTTTAAGATTTAAACAGAAGTTGTAACGGATTTTATTCATTTCTTTATTTATTTATTTTTTTTTTTGAATATTTTTAAATGTTAGAGGGCATTAAAAGTTAAAAATTACAGATTTTTTACTTGTTTTTGAAAAACATTGGTTCCAGAATGATTAGGTGAAATGATTTTGGTGAAAAGAGGAGCAATTAAGTCCTACATTTACATTGAATGAATCTTCATTATAGTCCAAAATGGGTTCAGGTATACAGAAATTTTACCCTAAATTGTAATTTGTAGGATATTAACTGGTCCACCCCGCCTCTCAAACCTCTTTCCATAGACCCTTAACAATTTCTTGCGAAACCTGGCTACTGTGTTGACTTCTTCTTTCGTCTCACAGAATTCTTCTTGGTTGCTTTATAAGCGTCCTAATTCGTAGGTTTGACTTTGGTGTTTTATTTTAAGAAAATCTTATAGTTTTCCCAAGATTTTTAAATATTAACGAACAATATTTTTTTACTTTACTTTTCCATATTTGTGAACTCTAATATATTTTAATTAAAACGATAATAAATACCCCAAATAACCATGAAAACTTTCACTAGACTTTTGCTCATAAAACTAACTAACTATTCCAAAGTGACCAATGTATTATCTGCCCCTGTTGTGACTATCAACTTACAATGCATGCATGTATTTGTTAATCCCAGGTTTGACCTTTGTCCACTAAAATTGAAGTTATTTTGCTAGGACAACAGGACTTTTCCCCACCCCTTTCCTCGCATTTCATAAATAAACATGCCAGCCCCTAAAAATAACTTCATTGACCCATAAACTTAATGTACAACCACACACACACACATGCATACATATGGACATAAGAAACATGGCAATATCCCAGGGATTATGGTTACATAAATATATACACAAGCCAGGTTACCTTGGGATCGGGATTCTGTGTTACTCATGTTTGTTATTAACCAGCTAGAGTTTGGGCAAAACTAAAATTTGTCCACTTTATGATGCCAAAACCAAATATGCTTTAATTGTATGGACATGACATGATGGTAGGGTGTGAGTTGGTGTGTGTGTGTGAGTGAAACCAGTGCAAATAAACATAAATATTATGTCCCATTGGGTTGTGTCATTTTTGGGACAAGGTATTCCTACTTTACGATGGGCTTTTCCTATTTTTCTAACCTTTGCCATGCATTTAATTCTAAGAGAGAGAGAGAGAGAAAGACCGATACCTCATTAAAATATTTTGATGCTTAAACCCTGTATCCCTTTGGGCGGAAATTTCAGAGCAAGCGGAAGATAGGCGAAATTGCCCACTCCCGTTGGTACCTAACAACAATTTCCACTTTTCAGCGCATATTAGGTAAAATGAGTACCTGATATACCCCAATAATGAGTCATGTGTAAAAATGAGCAATATTTATTCACTTCTCCTAGTGCCATTCGCACATAAGTTCAAACATTTTTATACCCCAAACCATAGTATAAAGGGTATATTAAGATTGTCATTCCATTTGTGACACCTCGAAACATACAGTTTAGACCCCTCAAAGTATACATATATTCTTGATCAGCATAAAATTCTAAGTCGATTTATGTCCGTCCGCCGGCCCGTCTGTGGAAATCTCTCTAGCTTCCGAACGAAATTAAGTTGGTTGATAAAATTTTACTCAAATGTATATTATGTCTGAAAGACTTTTGGTATTGAAAATAGGTTATGTAGGTCCACGTTCTGGTATAGCTCCCATATAATGGTACCTCCCCTTTTCCGGTATTTTGGTGGTTATTCACCTGAAATGCTTTAAATTGTTATTTGAAGTTCGTAATGGATAATACGGCGTAAGACAAGCAGGTCCAAGCTTCGTAAAGCCCCCATATAATGGTGAATCCCTATTTTCGGTACTTTGATGGTTTAAGCGACATTAATCACTGGAAACGTTTCAAATTTGGTATTTGAAATTCGTAATGTATACTACAGACTATGACAGACGGCCAATGAAACCGCCACAAGCTGCCCGAAGGATGCTTTGGGGTATTTTGGCCAATTCCCGGCGAAACGCTTACTTGAGGTGATCGACACTTTTATATTTTTATTGCCAACTTTGCCTTCCAAAATACTCCAGACACAATAGTCCAACGGTATCCGGATATTTTGGTGGCCGTTGTGCGTTGGAAATGAAGCGAGGAACCTCATTTTGTAACCATTCTTGGGTGGCGCGTGCTGAGTGCGATGGTGCCGAGTCCTGTTGGAATGTCAAAGGTCTGCGGCCAAAATGTTTGCGATAATATTCGGCATTTATTCTGATATGGCGGCCTACACCATGGCAAGTAAACACGATCATTTTGTTTGTTTACAAACTACTGGACAACGGATGTTTCCTCATCGGAGAAAAGCAAATTTGGCAGTTCATCACTTTCGGCCAAGCGAAGCAACTCTTTAGCTCTTTTGAGTCTATTTTCTATCTGTTGCGGTGTAACTTCTTGGAATTTTGATGGCTTTACCCCGACCCCATTTTTCAATATTTCCAAATGGAATATTTCGATATGTTTAGCTCACGGGCCATTCTTCGGCCACTGCGATGCGGATTTCGATCAAGACGCTTCTTTACTTTTCGAACCATTTCTGCTGATGTTGCTGTTTTCATCCCTCCACTTCCTTGACGTCAGGCTACGCTACGTAACGAGCGTTGGTTCGAGACACAAAATATTTATTCACATTTAAATGCTGGATTGCTCAAACGATAGCCATTTGTGGTTTTTCAGCCAAATATAAAAAAATCACACTATCACGCTGGAATTCCGTCACGAATAACTTTTTTTTTCTGGAAAATTCTCGCCAAATTGCTTTTATACACTTGTAAACAATATAATGAGCTATCACTGAAATAATTTTAAATGCTGTCGGACGAGTGGCTTAGGAATGACAGCAATTTGAAGTTGGTTGCACCCTGTAACGGCTACATTCGGTGGTTTTTAGAAATTTTAGCAGAAATTTTAACGGATATTTTTTTTTTGAAAATTGCAAAATTCGTTCGAAATGGTGGAGGATATTTAAAGGCCGAATTTTCATCTTTTATACTTCTTATAATATAACTTGTAAAATATGATATCAGTGGTCGTTTTAGTTCAAACTTCCCTGCATATTTGTCAATATTAGATCAAGTGTGAACCCAGCTTTTAAAAAAATCAAAAAAAGGTGAAAACTGTGAATATAAATCATAAATTAAATGATATGATATGATATATATACCCTACAACAATATGTGTTGGTGGTATTATAAGTTTGATTGGGCCAAAAATTATTTAACACATCGAAATATATCCCACATAGGAATGTAGATATGGATCTTCTTATATCGCCGAGGCGTATATCTGAAGGAAAATCAGATATGAAGGAAAAATATTATCCGCATACTGCTGCATCCTCAATTGTTACTTCGAAGCCTATAGTGGTATTATCTAAACGATTTGGCTATATTTTACATTTTATTCATAAAGGAGGAAAAATAGTCCCACTTTACTTCCAATATTTCCAATTTTTAATGCCACTGAAAAAAATTCTTTAAATCCTTGTCCTTGTCTCCTTTATTGTTTAAAATTCCAAGCCTTTAATTTCCATACGTTTTGCGTTTCCCCCCAAAATGGAACATAAATCAATGCATTAAAGTGCTTTTTACCACCCATTTTTGCCGTTACTTCGTTGCCATTTATTTATTTATTTTCACTTCATTTGTTTGTTTAACATGCACAGTGGGGGAATTTTCATATGGAGAAAAAGAAAAATTTAAGACTACATTTTTGAGGCTTAAAAAATGTTTTCCAATGAGTTAACAAACTTACGAATCAAATTTGTCAAATTTTGTGAAAATCAGTTCAGATATAGCTATAGATTTATATATATTTTTTCATCTGATTTTTTATTTTGGCCTACCACAGACGTAATACAAAATCCATAATAACGATATTCTGAACAAGATATTTAATCTCAGATCGGATGAAGCATATAAATCAGTGTTATAGCTATCTCTGAGTCGATTTTCAACAAATTTGATGAATTTGATCGAATGTGAAAAATCCATTATATTTTAGTGGTTTCATCAAATTTATTGAAAATCGGTTCAGAGATAGCTATATCGCTGATTTATATGCTTCATCCGATTTTAATTCAATATCTGAAATTTGGTACCAATTTAGACCATTCTCGAGCCATTTAAATCGAAAACTCATTGTTTTTATACCCTCAGCCATATGGCTACAGAGGGTATATATGATTTGATACGGTCAAAACGCGCCTAGTCGAAATAACGGTTTTAGACCCTAGGTCTCTTTAGATCAAATCCGTTGCAGGACATATGGAGTCGATCTAGCGATGTCCGTCCGTCTCTCTGGCTGGTGCGCATGAAAAATCTCGAAGGAAGTATCTGATTTGGTCCAAACTTTGTACATCGAAACATTATTGTCAAACTTAGATCGGGCAATATCAGTCCACTCCTTCTTGTACCACCCCCACAAAAGTTCGAAATTTTCAAAGAAATAAAAAAAATTGATAAATAAATAAATATTTTCTGCACAGAAAGAGAAGCAATAATCCGATTTTGATCCCACTTTGCAAATCCTAATATATGTATCAGCGCTAGGTCAGGTGCGAAAATGGACAATATCGATCCACTCCATCAAGTACCTTCTCCACAAAGGGTCAACATTTTGAATATTTACAACTCTTATAAAATGTGATTTATGAGTCTGATTGTCTTCAAATTCTACACATTCCAATATTTCTGTTGTTAAGGTCGAATTTTTCCAAAAATATGTTTTCTGCACAGAGAGAGAAACAATAATCCGATTTTGATCCAAATTTGGAAATACTAATATTGGAAAATGGAAAATATCTGCCCACTCCATCAAGTACTTCCTCCACAAAGGGTCAACACTTTGAATAATTACAACTCTTATAAAATGTGAAGTAGGAGTCCGATTTTCTTCAAATTTCACACCTCCCAGTATTTTTATAAACCCAAGATCTGATGTTAAGATTGAATATATCGGTCCATTCCTTCTGGTACCTCAACCCCCACAAAAGGTAGAAATTTTGAATATCCATTATTCTCATAAAACGGGAAATTAACATCTGATCCCATTTAGACTTGGTACATCTTAATATTTCTATCAACGCAGGATCTGTGACAAAAACGGTAGAGATCGGACCATTCCTTCTGGTACCTCCACCACAAAGGGTCAAAGTTTAAAATAACCAAAATGATTATAAAATTCGAAATAAGATTGCGGTTCTCTTCACATTTCTCACATAAAACTTTTTTGCTAACACAAGATCTGTTGTGAAGATGGGATATATCGGTCCTCTCCTTCTGGTACCTCCACCACAAAGGCTCAAAATTTTGTTTATCCATGAAGCTCATAAAAAACTAAATCAACATCCGATTCCATTCGAGACTTGCTACATCTCAATATTTCCATTACCTCAAGATCTGTCATAAAGATGGTAGAGATCGGGCCATTTCTTTTCCTACTTGCCCCACATAGGGTTCAAGATTTTAAAAAACAAAACGGTAAAATTTCACACATACATTTTTGCTAACACAAGATTTGTTGTGAAGAAGCTGCATATATTCGAAACGATACGAAATTGACAATATTGGCCTATTCCTTCAGAACCCACCCCATAGAGGGTCAACAATATGAATAATAACAACAGAAGTCTAAATAATCGAACATTGGCTGAAAGTATCTAGAGTATCTTTTTAACTTGTTTTAACCTACTGGTAAAGTAGAAACAATTGTTTGTTTACATATCATGTCAATGGGTTATTTGGCTTATAAAGCTTCCAAGTTAGGAATTTCTAAATTTCAATACCTTTTTGTTGAACAACAAAATAGGACCATTGCAGCGATTGAATGGCACTACACAATTTTAAAGTCCATTGCCACCTCAATTTCCTATTCACAATTTTTGTCTTGCTTTTCCATTCATTTGATCCGCACTGTGCCACTACTCTCCACACAATTGCAACAACAGTCATTTGAATATTGAAAATCACACCAAAGTGATTTCCATTCATTCTCAACGACAGCCATAGTTTCGTCGCAATGGCTGCCATTTGTTCGCTGTGAATTGAATGGGTATTGGCGAAGATAGCAAAGCGAGAAATCTTTCGAATGAAGTGTTTGTCTTTCGAATCAATAGGAAAAACACAAAGAAAAAAATTGAAAACAATTTAAATTCAATATGACCATGCAGCAGTGGGTAGACTTTAGTGGGAAATGTTAACACACACACTCACATGCAGACACTCACTTGCGTCCTGGTTTGTGGCAAATTTCTATTCCAGTAATAGATCGAATGGTTCTCACTTATATTTAATATGCATGGCTACCAGAGACAATGGCTGTTTCTGGAGGAACACTAAAGCACACTCTGCAGTAAAGTAACGTTCGAAGGCGGTGCCATGCAATAAATAGTAAAATGTCCCACAACGATGCACGAGTGGGTGGGAAATAAATTTGGATTCTTCCATAATGATTGCAGAAGTTTTTGCCATTGTAGAATTTCACAAATAAACAGATTTTGAAAATAACTAGTAATTGGAAAATAAATGTGTCTAACATGTGCATGTGTTGTCGAGAATTAAGGACATTTCTATTATCAATGTCGTCCGTAACAATTGACTATTTTTAGTCAATAAAACTGCAATAAGTATTGCAAAAAAGGATATGTCTTTTGGAAAATATATTTGTTTTTTTTTTTTAATTCAAATCAATACTATTTTAAAACTTGAGAAAGTCTACTTATTTTCCATAAGTGGCATGTCATAAAATAGTATTGTTCAACTGAGATTCCTTAACGATTCTTAAAGAAAAATGTGGGAAATCGTCTTAGAAAAATATCAACGGAAGGAAAAGTTATTTATTTTGTTGTTGCAAAATAGTCAGGCTTGATCCCATTATTGTTGTTTTTATAAAAACAAACCATTTTTAGTGAGGGAATATGTATATAATGTTTACCATGGGGTAAGGCGCGGAAAGAGCGACGTACGTCTGTCTGTCTGTCGTAATCATGTTATATTTCGAACGAATGGATATAGGAGGCTAAAATTTTGCATAAATGCATAGTTTACCAGTAGGCAGGTTAAGTTCGCAAATGGGTCATGTCGATCCACGTTTTCGTATAGCCCGCATATAACGGTACCCCCGATATTCGGTATTAACATGATTTTAGCGACATTATTTACCGGAATTATTTCATATTTGAAGTTCGTAATGGGTACTACAGCCTATGACACAAATGTTTGTATGCAGGTACACGTCTTCGTACCCCCGATACTCGTTATTTTCATGATTTTTGCGACATTATTCACAGGAATTGTAACAAATTTCGTATTTAAAGCTTTCGTTTTTCACGTTTTCTTACAGTTTCCTTGTAACGGTTTTCATTTAAGTAGTACTTTTCGGCATTTTTTGAAATTTTTCAAGTTCCTTCCAAATAGTAGAGGGTATTAAAAGTTCGGCCCGACCGAAACTTTAAAGTTGGGCACGTAGGAAAGGCTTATACCCATCTAACATATGGGTATATATAGATGGTAGAGATCGAACCATTCTGGTATAGGGCTCAAGATTTGAAAAGCAGAACGCTCAAAGAAAGAAAAATAAGCATCCAACTCTCTTCAAATTTCAGACATCCAAATATTTTTGCTTACGCAGCATCTGTTTTGAAATTGATAGGCGAACCGGTTCTGGTAAATAACCCACAAAGAGTCACAATTTTCAATACATTTATCTGTCATTCGCAAGTTAGAAAGTTTCTCTCAACCAGAAACCTGAGATTTCCTTCAAATTTTGCACATACCAATATTCTTATCTGTATAGATGAAAATGGTATACTTCGGCCCGCTATATCTGTTATCTATTAAAGGAAGTAATCGATATAGTCTAAATCTGGCATATTAGTCCTAGGTCAGATACGAATTTGTCAATATTGGCCAACTGCTTCGGAAGCATTCCCATAAAGGGTCAAAAGTTCAAATAATCATAACTTAAGGCTGGGGGTATACATCTACGGGCAAAACTGACTGATACTATAGGGTGTGATGACAAGACTGCAATCAACTTCAGACTGCTGTCATTTAAAGGCACTCGTCCGATAGCTGATTTTCAAGAAAAAATTTTATTCGTGATGGAATTCAAACGTGATAGCGTGATTTCTTTGGAAAACCACAAGTGGCTATATTTAGAGCATAAAAGTAAAAAAGCGACTTGATCGAAAACCGCGTCGGAGTGGCCGAAAATCGCTCTCCGCCCATATTAATCGACCGTGACAACAGAATAAATGCCGAAAATTATCGCGAAAATATTCTGGAGGGTGTATTAAAGCCTTGGACACGCATTTAGCGCGCGCCACCCAAGAATGATTACAAATTGAGGTTCCTCGCTTCATTTCCAGCGCACAATGGCCATCAAAATCTCCGGATTTCCAATCCGTTGGAGTATTGTGTCTGGAGTATGTTGGAAAGGAAGGTTGACACTAAAAGTCTTATGACAAAAGCTGCTTATGCAAGTCCACGTCGTCGTATAGATCCTAATACAATGGCTACATTCGGTATTTTTAAGATTTTAGCAGAATTTTTAACAAATTTTATTTTTTTGAAAATTCGTTAAAAAATTTGAAGGCTATTAAAAGTTCGGCTCGGTCGAACTTACAGCTTTCTTATTTGTCACAAAAATAGCAAAACGAAGAAAATCAAGATTCATTCACAATTAATTGATTGGTTGACATTTGAATAAATGAAATATTTAGGCCTGTGAATTGAAATAAAAGAACATTATGATTTTTTTTTTTTGGGGCATCACGAATTTCAGCATATTTTCCAGTCAAACAGTCAATGCTAACATTTTTGTTACATATTTTTCGTATCCTTCGATGACGTGGCAAAAACAAAATTGTACCCTTGTTTGCGAGCGAACGAACGAGATAAGAAAAAAATAATAAATAATTAAAATTGATTTAATAGCAATGACTTGGAAAATCAGTCGTCATTCATCTTTCAAGAATGTGGGCCTAAGAGTTTTCTTCTTTCAAATTTATTTTCCGTCATATTTGTTATATATAGCTTCAATGAGAGAATCGGAAGTGACATAACATAAGGAAAAGCATGCAAAAATAAACAAATTGTACTAAATTTATGCTGGTGAATAAAAATAAGAATCATTGAAAATGCAATGTAAATAACCTTGTTTTTAATTAATATATTAATATGAACTTTACTTACAGAATAATTGGGCTTGAAGCGGCAATCGGCGTATTCTTTTTTTAGTAGAGAATTTGTCAACTCGTGCTAAAAGAAAAGAAACAAGAAGAAAAAATTAGTTTGGATTATTGGGTCACCCTACAGCATCAACTTTTTATGTTACATTGCGATGTAATTCGAACATAACTAGTCGTAATATAGTATCCTTCATAACTATATACGAATTTTGAATTTATTGTTATGGAATGAAAGTATTTGAAATTTTACAACATAGCAGCAGTAATTAAAAACAGTTTTGTACCTTTAAACTAATTGTATGTTTTGTTGAAAGGATAGGTTTAGTTGACCTATGAAGGTCATATTCGACATTGAAAACCTTCATATAAATAAGTTAGTGAGACAAGTGTGATAGCATGTTTCAGAAAAATGGAACACGTTAGTGAATTCTTGCATTTTATTCTGATAGAAACTTTATATTTATCAAAGAGAGTGGCCCCAAATAATATTATGTTTTTATAAAGATCAGAGTTCTATTTTTTATACCCTAAACGCTATGTGTTGGGGGTGTTATAAGTTTGATTGTGCCAAAAATTTTGTAACACCTCGAAATATTAGTTTCTCTCATGGGAAAGTATATCTAGATACTCCTACGTCGCCGAGCTGAGTCGATCTAGCTATGTATGTCCGTTCGTCCGTCCGTCTGCCCGTCTGTCCATGTTAATTTGTAATCACTCTACAAGCCGCAATTATGGCTTGATCTTCATGAAATTTAGAATAGAGGTGGGGTTAGAGCCAGAATAGAACCTTATTGCTTTTGGAGATGATCGCATAATATTTAAGGGTTGAAATGGACCAAAAAAATCCTCATTTTGCAGTTGCTCTACAGGTCGCAATTATAGACCAATCGTCGCGAATGTCAGCATAGGGCTAGAGCTTAGCGCTATGCAAAAGGCCTGCAATTTGGATGGTGATCGGGTAATATATAGTGGGTGAAATAGACCATAAAATTTGTGTTGAATAAAAGTCAAATTTTCCATTAAACCGCGAACATTTTTAATCCTGGCAAAAACACAAATAGACGAAAAGGTCAATTCTGACCGTTATGTAGAAACCGATAGTAAATATATTGGATATATATAGGGTGAAACATCAGCAGAAATGGTTCGAACAGCGCACCCGCGTCGCAGTGGCCGAAAAATGGCTCGTGAGCTGAACATATCGCAATATTCCATTCGGCAAATATTGAAAAATGAGCTCGGGGTAAAGCCATTGAAATTGCAAAAAGTGCAAGTGCTTACACCACAACAGAGAGAAAATAGACTCAAAAGAGCTGAAGAGTTGCTTCGCTTGGCCGGAAGTGGTGAACTGCCGAATTTGGTTTTCTCCGCTCCGATGAGAAAACATTCGTAGTCCAGCAGTTTGTAAACAAACAAAATGATCTTGTTTACTTGCCCAAGAGGTCAGCTGAAAATGTGCACCTTCGTTTGGCCACAATAACTCAAGTGCCGGCCATGGTGATGGTGTGGACCGCCATAACAGCCGATGGTCACTCTCCGCTCGTATTAATCGGTCTGGAATTAGAATAATTGCCGAATTTTATCGCGAACATATTGTGGAGGGCTATTAAAGCCGTGGGAACGCAAGCATTGTGGCGCCAACGCCAACCAAGAATGGTTATAAAATTAGGTTCCTCGCTTCATTTCCAGCGCACAATGGCCTCCAAAATCTCCAGATACCAATCCGTTGGACTATTGTGTCTTGAGTATTTTGGAAAGCAAGGTTGGCACTAAAAAATACCAAAGTGTCGATCACCTCAAGCAAGCGCTTCGCCGGGAATGGGCCAAAATACTGCAGAGCAACATTCGGGCAGCGTGGGACGGTTTCATTGGCCGTTTGAAGGCCATAATTCATGGTAAATGTGACCAATTCGAATAAATGTTCCAAGTCCCCTTATGTCCAAATCCATTTTGGAGGATTTCGTTTTTGAAATAATCTCAAAGAGCCCTGCCCAGATGTTACCCTTAGGTTTTTGACTCCGTCGTGTTGTTAGGTCCAAAACAATTGCACACGAAAATTGTGGCCCATTATATAGCTAAATATAATGCAATGGTCATCCAAAATGCTAGACTTTTCCCTGTCCTTAACTCTCTTATCATGCAAAATGCTGTGTCGATTGGTTTTCCATTGTGACCGGCAGAGCGACTACACAATAAGAAAATTTTAATCTTTTAATTAATTTAATTTGTTAGTCCATTTGAACCCCTAAATGTACATCTTCAAGTACAATATGCTTTAATTCTGAACCTAACCCTACCCCCATGCAAAATTTCGTTTCGTAAATTGCGAAATGTGTATAGTACCCTCAAAACGTAGTGTTGCGGGGTGTAAAAATTTAGAAAATTTACAATTCAAATTTGTAAGTCCAATTGAAAAAATCGCATGCGATAAAAAATATGACAAAAATAGAAAAAAATGGAACAAAAAATATTCACTCTTTTTTGGTATATTTTTCCGCTGTTTTTTTTTTTTTTTTTTTTTTTTTTGAGATCTTTTCCTTTTCTGGCAAGAAACCATTCCGAATTAATGGGAATTGTAAATGCCCAGCGGTTCTTGACTTATAGCAGAATAAGTAAGATCTATATCTTTTACATATTTATTGTACCTATTCTGCTCTACATCCGATATCTTGACTCTCAGCATCACTTTAATGGTCAGAAGTGACCTTAACATGTATTTGTGATATGGCTGAGATACTCTGGGAAAATACTAGCGGTTTAGTGGTAATTTTCGTATTTTCTTATAAAATTGTTAGGGTCTATTTTACCCGCTTAATGTTGTCCGCTGGTTGGCTTCTGCCCCGTCCTAAACTCGAACTCCATGTAAACTTTCGCGTCATTTGAACCTAAATGTTTTGCAATCATCTCCAAAAGAAATAGGGTTCTATTCTGACCCTAACCCTAACCCCACCTCCATTTTCAATTTCTTGAGGATCGGGCCACAATTGCGACCTGTAGCGTGATTACAAATTGACATGGACAGACGGACATGCATAGCTAGATCGACTCAGCTCGTGGAGATAGGAAGATCCGTATGTACTTTCCTATGTGGGAAACCAACCATTTCGAGGTGTTACATAATTTCTGGCCCAATATAACTTATAATACCCCCAACACATAGTGTTGTAGGGTATAAAAATATAAAAATTATGGCGTTTGACTTTGTTGCAGTTTTTTATCTCACCCTGTATGTTTGTACTTTGTTTTGTCTAAAATGTATAGTAGAGGCTATAAAAATCGTTAAAATGTCAGTAATCGCTTCAGTTACTGGCATATCCTTAAGCTGTGATCAGTGCTCATAAATTATCTCTTCCTTCAATCGTATTTCGCTCATACTCAACACCAGCTCGTAGAACGTTGTCAACCCTTAGTCAACTCACCGCTTCTAACCATTTGTCCGCTTATAGCAATTAACTGCAAGTAAGCAGCTCAATCACCTACTTGCTTCACTCTCTAATTGCCGGCGTTCGGTGTGATTTGGAGTTTTAAAATTATATTCTTCCACCCCTTTCCAAATTTTCTAATCACACTGTGACAAAATAAGTCATTAACAACTTAAGTGTTTGAAAGTTGTGGACCAATCCTAAGATTTCTTTGAAAATTCTTTGCGAATTTTCTTCCAATTCCCGAAATAAATAAGTACAATTTTGGGAGTCTTTCAGTTGATTGTTCTCAAAGGCATTGTTATTTAAATTGCTTTCCAGCGTTGTTGCAATAAATGGAGAAATAGGTCATAGCACTGCATTGTGTGGCACATACACACCCACACTCACATACACACATACACATCTAATACTGAAACTCACTTTAACTGCTGGAATATTTTCCATTTCTGTTAAATGAATTTGTGCTTCCAATTTATTTAGCCAATTTTGTTGACCAATTATGCCATGAACTACCCAAATGAAGAAGAGAAAAGAAAGTTGTGAAAAAATGCAAGCAATTCCAAGAAATATGCCAACGCACACACACACATAGACATATAAATGTGTGTGTGTATGTGTGCATAGTTCTAAAGATAATTCCCCTTTGCCAATGGAAAGAGTTGGAATTGCTGGCGTTGTGGTTCTGGTTGTTGGTGGGCTTTCTAAACATAAAACTTAATTAAAGTTATCAGCTTTGTAATTTGCAAAATGAATAAGTGTTTGTATCTATCAACTGGTGCTTTGATGCTGCTGATGTTGCTGCTGCTTTCGTTGCATTTGTTTAATGTTTCAATCTTCGCTGCTTATGTTTTCAGCTCATGCTCAACATTGTTTTTAATCAAAAAGTTTTTTTTTTTGTCAGAAAACCAGTCTCTCTGATCTGTGTGTGTGTGTGCGTTTTTCCCCAGACTGGCTGAGTGAAAACTTCTGCCCCCCAACATCATTACCCAAGCACTTTGTCATTTCGGCTGTAGTGGTGCAATTCTACACTCACACCAGATGGGATTGAAAAGTTTTGAAAAAAAAAAACAACAACATCAGAAAAAAAAAAACACAACTCGGCTACAGGACCAAGGGTCACCCAGCACCGAGAAGGAGGGCATCAGGACAAAGTATGCATTGAAACTAACCACTGAAGCACTGCAAGCAAAGTTCTACAATTGATAAATTAAAGATTCTTAATTTTTGACATTCAAACCAAGCACTGGTAGAATTCCAACTAGGATTCGGTTACAGAGACAGAGAGAGAGAGAGAGAGAGAGACATGAATCCCTTCAGCCTTGTCAAGACTAGGGTGAAGACTTGTTTAACATTATTGTTGATTATTTTTCTTGTAGACCAAATTATAAACAAGCAGCAATTAATGTTAGTAACTTTTGTAATTATTTGAAAATTTTTATAAATTGCAATTTAGAACACACTCAAACACATACACAAACACACACACACTCACCCATCACACAAAACAAACATCCTTAAGACAATGGAAGTTAACCATGCGTTACTTTATCACATTCATACATACATACTACATATATGGCTCACATGTTTATTTTTTTTTTAGGGCAAAGTTTAGGGGTAGGAACAGCATTGTACAATAGGACGTATTGGCAAATATGAAAAAATATAAAAAAATGCTTTTGCGAATTATTTACTCTGGCAATTTGTATAACCAATACGACGCTATAAACAAGGTATTACAAAATTGGTTGGGCCAAAAAATTGTAATATTTCGAAATATTGATGCAATACCAACCTTGTAATAAAACAATTCAAGTTAAATTATAAATACTCTAGAGTCTGTAATTATTGTCCAATCCTTACGAAATTTTGCATAGAATTAAGGTTAGGATGAGAAAAGAAGCCTATTCATTTTGGAGAATTTTTGGGGGATCACGGCTCTTACATTGTGCAACGAAATTCAACTTATTGAATATGTACGAAAAATGTAAAGATTCCAAAAAATCATGTTCCGAAATTTTTTAAAAAAATGAGGTAGAGGGCGTTCTTGCCCACCATTTAGGTTATTTGCGATATTAACAATGAAAACGCACATACACGTGTCATATATGTATACCCTACAAGATTATGTGTTGTGTCAAACTGAATCGATCTAGCCGTCCGCCTGTCCATGCTAATTTGTAATCACACTATAGGTCACAATTATGGCCCAATACTCACGAAATTTAGCATGAAGGTCGGATTAGGTTCAGAATTGGAGAGTAGAAGGAGGTGGAAAAAGACCAAAAAAAAAAAAAAAAAACGGAGACATTTCTTGCTTTTGCAGTAACTCTAAAGGCCACAATTATAGACTTATCGTCTCGGAACTAAACAGGCGGTTAGAGTATAGGACTGGTCAGAAGCATACCAAATTTAAAGGCTATCGAATAATATTTTGCGTGTGAAACTGACCATAAATTTTATATAAAACATATAAACAATTCCGATAAAATTGAAATGTAATTTAATATAACCGCGAATATTTTCAATTCCCGCAAAGTCACACGCTGCCCGAATGTTGATCTGTTGTATTTTGGCCCATTCCCGGCGAAGCGCTTGCTTGAGGTGATCGACACTTTGGTATTTTTTAGTGCCAACATTGCTTTTTAAAATACTCCAGGCACAATAGTCCAACGGATTGGTATTCGGAGATTTTGGTGGCCATTGTGCGCTGGAAATGAACCGAGGAACCTCATGTTGTAACCAATCTTTGGTGGCGCGTTTTCGATGTTTCTGAGTTCCGTTCGAATATCCAAAATGTTAGCGTGCCCAAGGCTTTAATACACCTTCCAGAATATTTTCGCAATAATACTCGGCATTTATGCTAAGTCCTGTTGGAATGTCCAAAACGTTTGTGTGCCCAAGGCTTTAATACACCTTCCAGAATATTTCCGCAATCATGTTTGGTATTTATTCTGATGCCACGGTCGATTATACGAGCGGAGAGCGACCGTCAGGTGTTATGGCGGCCCACACCATTACCATGGCCGGCGCTGAGTTCTGGTGGCCAACCGAAGGTGCACATTTTCAGCTGATCTCTTTGTCATGTAAACACGATTATTTTGTTTGTTTACAAACTGCTGGACAAACGAAGCAACTCTTTAGCTCTTTGAGTCTATTTTCTTTCTGTTGCGGTGTAAGTTCTTGCACTTTTTGGAATTTCAATGACTTTACCCTGAGCTCATTTTTTAATATTTGCCAAATGGAATATTGCGATATGTTCAACTCAAGACCAATTTTTTGGCCACTAACACGTGAGTTTCGATCAAGTAGCTTCTTTACTTTTCGAAACATTTCTGCTGATGTTGCTGATTTCTTCCGTCTACTTCATTGACGTCGGGCTACGCTACCTACTGGTTACACGGTAATGAGCGATGGTACGAGACACAAAAGATTTATTCACATTTAAATCCTGGAGTACCCTAACGATAGCTACTTCTGGTTTTCCAGCCAAATATAAAGAAATCACACAATCACGCTTGAATTCCATCACGAATAACTTTTTTTCTGGAAAATGCTCACTAAAATGCTTTTGTACGCTTGTAAACAATATAATGAGCTGTCACTGGAATAATTTTGGCAGCTGTCGGACGAGTGGCTTAGAAATGACAGCAGTCTGAATTTGGTTGCAGTTTTTTCATCTCCTCACCCTGTAGTGACATAAATAGCTCTTAAGTAAAAAAGTCCTTAAACTTAATATCTGTACTCGTAATTCCATAAAAAATACCGAATATTGGGAGGTATCATTATAAAGTGAATATACTAAAATATGGACCGACATGATCCATTTAGGAACTTAATCGCCTACTGGCAAAATACACATGTGTGCAAAGTTTTAGCCTTATATCTTAATTCGCTCGAAAGAAACGTCAGTATTTGAAGAAGCAGATGTCCCTACTTCGTCAATACCTAATTGGATCTTTAGGACAGAACAGCCCCATGTAAAATTCGGAGCCGATTGGTCTATAATTGACTTCTACGGCAACTGCATTTCACCAGCTGAATATTATCCGATTACTATTTAAAAATGCTAGGATGCAGCAATGTCGTGACATCTAACTTTGAAAAAACATCTATGGTTGGGCGACTATAAAATCTAAATCTAGAAAAATTTTGAGTTTTTGGTTCATTTTAAACCCAAAATATTTTGTTATTATCTCTAAAACCTCCATTCTCCTCCTGTAAAGTGATTATAATTTAAGATGAATCAACCGTCGGCGGATCTATATATACATTACTATGTGCACGACTAATTTTTCGAGGTGTTACATAATTACATCATAACACACAGTGTTGTTGTTGTTGTAAACCAATCTTATTGGAAATCCTAAAGAAAATATTTGTAATAGCTTCACGTTTTTGCTAGCTCTTTGTAAAGTATTGTTAAAAAAACCACTTTTATTGGAATATATAATTTTTATACCCTACACCATTGTTTCTTTGTGCATTTGTTTGTACCAAGGAGAGGAAAGCGAGGTAGATCCATAGTCGATTTAAACATGTCAGTCCGTCTCTCCGCCCGTCAGTCCATGTATTCTTGTGAACAAAACGCAGGTCGCATTTATTATACGCTTGAGATGAAATTTTGCAAACAATATTTGTTTGGCCCAAGGACGAACCCCATTGAAATTGGTGATAATCGCATATCTGACCGAATTCTGACTAGAAATAAGTACATTAAATTCGAAGGAAATCGGTTCAGATATAGCTATAACTCCCATATATATGTTTCATCTGATCTGGTGTTTAAATCCCTCACATTCATAATATGAATTCGACAACAATGGTATTTAGTACCAGTTATCAGATACAAGATCGGTTCAGATTTGGATATAGCTCCCATATATATCTTAAACCGTTTTCGGATTAATTGTGCACCGAATGGCCAATATCTTTCCAAAAGTCCTGAATTTTGGTACATTCGACCGAATTCAGTCTACAAGCAAGTTCATCGAATTCGGAGAAAATCGGTTCAGATATAGCTATAGCTCCCACACACATGTTTCATCCGATTTAGTGTTAATTCACTCACATTCGTAAAAAGCATTCAAAAACAAATGGCTAATATCAGCCTAAATTGTGGGAATTTCGGGACGTACGTTTCCATTTTGTGCAACTCGGCTCCAATATATATTTTAATACTATAATCCTTCCCCAAGTGATATCATGTACTCTGCAGCAAACTATAACTGTTCTAAAGCCGAATGTAGGTGGTATGATCTTTATACCCTACATGCTTGACAGATCTCTTATATGTCGAGAACGGCTGAACTGATTTCGACAGTTCTCATTAATTCAGAATGGCCTCTTGGCAGGAAAGAAAAAACGTCTAAAAAAATCGCATAAAAATATCCCTCTAAAGATGAAAATATTGATTTTGTAAAATTTTCTCATATTTTTTTCAATTTTGGCATATTTTCATTTTGAATTAAACGTTTGGTAATATTTCTACAGCTAACAAAACTAAGTAGTAAGGATTTCAGGATATTATATACAGATCGCATTTATGGCCCGATCTTTAGGAAATTTCACATGGGGATAAGATGAGTGTCAGAATAGAAGCCTACTCTTTTTGGAGATGATCGCCATATATTTGAGGGTTCAAATGGACCAAAAAAACTGCAAAATTGTCAGCAGGTCGTAATTATCGCCCGATCCTCACGCACATTTGAATGGGGGTTACCGGACATTGCAAAAGCCAGGCAGTTTTAAATGGCCATCCAAAAATATTCAATGTGCGAAATAGTTTGCCAACTTTTGTAGACAAAATACGAAAATATCCATTCCAGTAACTTTTTGGAGAATTCACAAATACAGGAAAGACGCACTTCTGACTATTTCGTTAACGCTGATCTCGTTGAAGAATATAGTCAAATGGCTGTATCTCATATAGATGCGTTTCAGTCAAAAACCAATAATAAATGTTAATCTTTTGCCACTTCTGAGAGATTATGGGTCTTTGGATATATTGGTTCCAGATCTAGGAAAACCATTTACGTGCAACATCTACAAATAAATTGGAAATGAGCAAATTAGTTTAAGTTGCTATTATTCGAAAATTAGAGAACGAAACCTGATGGTTTTCTTTTATTATTTGTCACAATATCTTGTGGAATTCTTTCGAGTTTCTCGCCTATATAAACTGTATCGTTTATTATAGTGTTGTAGGGTATTCAACGGTCGACCCCGCTCGACTGTAGCCTTTGCTTATTTGTTTTGAAATAAATTCTTTTGTTACGGCTCTACTAAATATGCATAGTGGTGTAGGGTATCACATAGTCAACCTATTTTTATATTCTCATCCTAATGTCTATAAAAGTTATATATCATTTGAGATGGCCAAAATGTGCCTCATCGATGTGAAGGTTAATGCTCTATATCTCCATAGACGAAATTTATTTCAAAACATTTTTTGTCGATTTAAGGATGTCCGTTTGTCTAGTAGATGCATACGATCACTCTCGAAGGGGGGGGGGGGGGGGTTTCGGATTGGTCCAAATTTAAGACAACGCAATAGTTTTACCAAACTTCGAAAATTGTCCGCCTCTTCTAACAACTCCCTCTAAACGTCAAAATTTTTAAAAAAAAAATCATATGTCTCATGTTTTTAACAGACCAAAGTTTACCACCTACGATCTGGTTCAAATATCAATTTTAAGTTCCTTTCTTCTTGTACCTCCACCAACAATTTGTAAAAATCACACCATTTTTATATTTTTATTTATTTGAATTATTTTTCAGCAGATTATTTTCACAAGTTTCTTGAAAAATATACGTTACAGCCTAAAACGTTTACTTTTTTAAGCTCAACACAAACACACACACACACAATCATTTAAACAAGCTTCTAAAACTTTGTAAATACTTGAATACATATTGAGTTTTATTTACAGAGCTTAACTTTTTCTCCGAAAAAAAAGAATAGAACAAAAAAAATTGTAGGGCGAACAAAAAATTTAGAAACAGTACTTAAACTTTTTTCGGTATGAATAGAGGAAATGAAACATAAACAAATACAATTACAAACCCACACACACCCTCTCATGTGAGTGTGCGACGAAGGGAGATAAAGTTATCATATGTAGGTGGTCGTCGTCGTTTAGCAACATTATTTGTGTTGTTCTTGTTGTTGTTGTTTTCTGTACCAAAGTACCTGACAGAAATATTTGCCAAGATGAAAGAATTTGTTTTAATAAATTTTGAAAACACCTGTCCACAGTTTATACTTTGCCGGTGGTTATAGTAATTTTTTAAGGGGTTCTGTACTTTGAGTAACCTACATATGTAGGTGGGGTGGGTACTGCAAGTTTGAGTAGGTTTTTGTTGTTTACTGAAATCTTGAGCCTATATCTTAAGCAATTAAAGGCGACAAGGTCAGGTTGTTTAACAACTTCGTCGAAAATTTCCATGAAAGACATCCACAAGTGATGTTTAAGTTCAGCTTCCATTAAATCGATGAGTTTTTTTATACCCTCAGCCATATGGTTACGTATCATTTGATACGGTCAAAACGTGCCTTGTTGAAATAACGGTTTTAGACCAACGGTTTTTCTTTGGACCAAATCCCTTTCAGGACATATGGAGTCGATCTAGCGAAGTTCGTCCGTCCGTCTGTCTATCTGGCTGGTGCGCACGATAACTCTGGAAGGGAGTATTCGATTTGGTCCAAACTTGGTACATCGTAATATTTTTGTCAAACTTAGATCGAGTTCGGAGATGGGAAAAATCGGTCCACTCCTTCTGGTACCTCCCCCACAAAATGTCAACATTTTCAAAGAAAAAAATTTTCTGCACAAAAAGAGAAAGGATAATCCGATTTTGCTCCGACCTTGCAAATAATAATATTTGCGTTAGTTTTAGGTCAGGTCCACTCCATCAAATACCTCCCCCTCAAAGGGTCAAAATTTTGAATAATTACAACTCTTATAAAGTGTGATGTAAGTGTCCGATCGTCTTCAAATTTCACACATCCCAATATTTTTACTAACCCAAGGTCTGATGTTAAGATGTAATATATCGGTCTACTCCCTCCGATACCTTCCCCACAAATGATAGAAATTTTCAAAAAATATATTTTTTGCACAAAAAGAGAATGGATAATCAGATTTTGCTCCAACTTTGCAAATCCTAATATTTGCCTCAGTGCTAGATCAGGTGCAAAAATGGACAATATCGGTCCACGCCATCAAGAACCTTCCCCACAAAGCGTCAAAAATTTGAATAATTACAACTCTTATAAAGTGTGATTTAAGAGTCCGATTGTCTATTGCGAAAATGATATGTCAGCGAAACCCTTCTTGTACCTCACCCACAGAGGGTTAAAATTTCCAATACTCTATCGATCATAACTTGCGAAATAAGTCAGCGATTCTCCGGACACGTCGCAGTATTTATACCCTACAACACTATGTGTTAGGGGTATTATAAGTTTGATTGGGCCAAAAATTATGTAACACCTCGAAATATTGGTTTCCCACATAGGAAAGTATATATGGGTCTTCCTAGCTCGCCGAGCTGAGTCGATCTAGCTATATATGTCCGTCCGTCCGTCTGTCCATGTTAATTTGTAATAAAGCTACAGGTCGCAATTATGAACCAATCATCACGAAATTCAAAATGGAAGTGGGGTTGGGTCAGAATAGAACCCTATTGTTTTTGGAGATGATCGCACAATATTTAGGGGTTGAAATGGACCAAAAACAGAAAATTTTCCTGATTTTGCAGTTGTTCTATAGGTCACAATTATGAACCAATCTACGCGAAAATTTACATGGAGTTAGAGTTTGGGACTGGGCAGAAACCTACCAATTTGGGCGGTCAGCGGACAATAATTAGCGTAAAATAAAAAATAAATAGACCCTAACTTTTATGTTAGAAAATAGGAAAATTTCCAGTAAATCGCGAATATTTTCAATCCCAGCCAAATCACAAATACATTAAAAGGTCGCTTCTGACCGTTACAGTGACGCTAATAGCCAAGACATCGGATATATAACAAAATAGGTAGAATACACAAGTAAAAGAATTGAGCTTATTTATTCTGCTTATAAATCAAGAACCGCTGGGCCGATTTTCACAATTCACATCAATTCGGAATGGTCTCTTGCCAGAAAAGGATAAAATCTAAGAAAATCGCGGGAAAATATACCAATAAAAAAGTTATATCTTTTGTTTAATTTGTTTCCATTTTTGTCATATTTTTTTATCGCATGCGATTTTTTTCAATTTGACTTACAATTTTGAATTTTAAATTTTTACACCCCCCCAATACTACGTTTTGAGATTATTATATGTATGTCGCAATTATCGTCCGATCCTCACAAAATTTTGGATGGGGGTGGGTCGAAATTGAAGCCTATTGTTCCTAGGATGTGCATTTAGAGGTTTAAATGGCTAAACAATTTTATTTTTTTCTAATTTTGTAGTCGTTCTTTAGGCCACAATTGAAAACTAATCGAGTTGAGTTGAGGACAGAGAAGAAGTCTAGCATTTTGGATGACCATTGGATTATATTTAGCTGTAAAATGGACCACAACTTTCGTGTGCAATGGTTTTGAATACTTCACAATACTACGGAGTGCGTAAATATTGGCCAAATTCCAGGGTCAAACCCCTAAGTCTAACCTCAGGGTCTTTGGCATTATTTCAAAAGCGAAATCTTCCAAAATGGATTTGCATATAAAGGGACTTCGCACAATATGCAGTGTTGTAGGGTATCACATGATCGGCCCCGCACGACTATAGCCTTTGCTTACTTGTTTTATCATATGTATTCAGGTCCGACACAAAAAAGTCAATATTTATCCATTTCTTCGTAACCTACTCCATAGAGGGTCGATAATTTGAATAATCATAACAGAAGTCAAAATATATTTAAATAATCGAACTTTGGCTGAGGGTATACATACATCTGTCAGCAAAACTGACAGATATTTTCTAAGTTGTTGTAGGTCTATCCCGAACTTTTGCCACACCCCACCGTGACAATTTTTTTTTTTTTTTTAAAAATCCTGCCTGTCTACATAAAATATTTACTTGCATTGTGCAAACAAAAGAAAGACAAAAACGAACCATGCCATCGCCCGGTATTGGATTTTATTTTATGGTGTTTTTAGAAGCCTAAAAGTTTTGTTGTGTTCCAAAAGTGTTTACTTTGATATTGTGAACAAGAAAACTTGGAACTTGGACGACAAGTTGCAGAGTGATGTTCTCGTGACAATCAGAAAATTTCGTTTGTAGAGCACTCTAAGGTTACGAGTGAGTAAACATATCACAGATTTTTCAATTATCCACAAAATGACAATGACCAGCCACCCAGCCAGTAACGCATCGAAGCAGTGCAAATCAAAACTTCAAGTAGTAAATATATTTAACAACAATCTAGACAAGAATCTATGTATTTGGTGGTAATAAGTGGTCCATAGTATACAGAATTAGAAGATGAACATGAGATTACTTTGGTTTCAGTGGCACTTGAAACCACATGAGTTTTTAGTTCGAAATACATGATAGCTTATTTGGCGATTTTAATATAAATAAAGCGTCAATTAATGTATTTAAATTAAACAAGTAAAAAAGATATAAGTTCTGCCGGAACGAACTTTGAATACCCTCCACCATTTGGAACGAATTTGGCAATTTTCAAAAAATTAAAAATCCCTTAAAAATTCAGTAAAAATCTTAAAAATACCGAATGTAGTCGGTGTATAAGGGTCTATACGACGAAGTGGACCTGCATAGGCAAATTTTGTCATAAGCCATTACAATTTTCAAATGCGAAACTTGAAAAAAAAATTGGTGAATAACGTAGATAAAATCATCAAAACACCGAATATCGAGAGGTATTATTATATGGGGGCTATACCAAAACGTGGATCTGCACAGACAATTATCTGTCATAGGCTGTAGTATCCGTCTCGAACTTAAAATAACAATTCCTGTGAATAATGTTGCTGAAATCCTCAAAATACCCCTTAAATGGGAGGTACCGCTATATGGGCGCTATACGAAAACGTGGACCTGCACAGACAATTTTTCTGTCAGAGGCTGTAGTATTCATTACGAACTTCAAATACCAAATTTGAAACAATTCCGGTTAGCAATGTCGGTAAAATCACCAAAATGCCGATTATCGGAAGGTGCCGTTATATGAGGGCTATACGAAAACGTGGACCTGCACGGACAATTTTCTGTGCTAGGCTGTAGTATCCATTTCGAACTTCAAATACCAAATTTGAAACAATTCCGGTGAATAATGTTGCTAAAATCATCAAAATATCGTGAGATATCGTTATATGTGGGCTATACGAAGACGTGGACCTGCACAGACAATTTTCTGTCATAGAATGTAGTTCCCATTACGAACTTCAAATACCAAATTTGAAACAATTCCCTAGAAAAATGACGCTAAAATCATCAAAATACCGAATATCGGGTGATACCATTATATGGGGGCTATACGAAGACATGGACATGCACAGACAATTTTCTGCCATAGGCTGTAGTATCCACTGCGAATTTCAAATACCAAATTTGTCGCTTACATCATCAAAATACCGAAGGTACCATTATATGGGGCTATACGAGGACGTGGGCCTAATGGCCCATTTTCAATATTAAAAGCTCTGCAGACATAATATACATTTGAGTACAAATTTATCAACTACATTTCGTTCGGAAGATAGAGTGATTTCCACAGACGAACATCGCTAAATCAACATAGAATTTTATGCTGATCAAGAATACAGGATGAGATGAAAAAATTGCAACCAACTTCAGACTGCTGTAATTTCTAACTCACTCGTCCACACAACTGTTAAAATTGTTGCAGTGTTAGCTCATTTTATTGTTTACAAGCATACATAAGCATTTTGGTGTGAATTTTCCAGGAAAAAAGTTATTCCTGATGGAATTCAAGCGAGATAGTGTGATTTCTTTATATTTGGCTGGAAAACCACAAGTGGCTATTGTTAGAGCACTCCAGCATTTAAATGTCAATAAATCTTTTGTGTCTCGTACCATCGCTCGTTACCATGATACTGGTAGCGTAGCCCGACGTGAAGGAAATGGACGAAATTATAGTCTTTACTTGCCAAAGAGGTCAGCTAAAAATGTGCACCTTCGGTAGGACACCAGAACTCAAGCACCGGCCATGGTGATTGTGTGGCCGCCATAACAGACAATGGTCGGTTTCCGCTCGTATAATTCGACTGTGGCGAAAATATTCTGGAAGGTGTAAAAAAATCGGTGAATAATGTTGATAAAATCATCAAAATACCGAACATTGGTAGGTACCGTTGTATGGGGGCTATACGAAGACGTTGACCTGCACAGACAATTTTCTGTATTAGGCTGTAGTATTCATTACGAACCTTAAATAACAATTTTGATACAATGCCGCTGAATAATGTAGCTAAAATCATCAAAATATCGAACATCGGGAGGTACCGTTCTATAGGGGCTATACGAAGACGTGGACCTGCACAAACAATTTTTGGTCTTAGGCTATACCAAAACGGGGACCTACATGGCCAATTTTCAATACTAAAAGTCCTGCAGACATAATAAAGTAAAATTTTATCAATCCACTTCAATTTGTTCGGAAGCTAGAGTGATTTCCACAGACGGACGAAGATCTAACGCTAAATCGACATAAAGTTTTATGATTATCAAAAATATATATACTTTGTGGGACATACTTAACATACCTTCCATACTATGGTGGGGGATATAAAAAGTAAAAATTGTGGCGTTTGACTTTGTTGCTGTTTTTTATCTCACCATGTATATGTCTCATCCGATTTGGTCTTTAAGTCTCTCACATTCTTAATCTATGATTGTTGGTACCGCACTATGATTGTTGGTACCGGATATCTGATAGAGCTCAGAAATACCTCTGCCAAATTTTATCGAGATCGGCACGGATTTAGATATAGCTCTTATATATTGGTATGGTAGATAAAAATGTTTCTTCAAATTTGGTGAAAGTCGATTCAGAATTGTATATGCCTCCAATATATCAGTTCCTCCTGAAACCAAATTATAGCTGCTGTAAAGCCATAGGTTGATAGGTGGTATGATCTACTTCAAATAAAATCCCAATTTTAAATTATTTTGTTACGGGAGCTCTACTAAATATGCATAGTTGTGTTGGGTTATCATATAGTCGGCCCCACCCGACTTTTGTATTTTCTCTACCAGTTTTTACTTTTTTTATTCGCTGAGTAGCATTATTACGGCTAGGAGAAATTTCCCACCATTTGAAGGGTAAGGCAGAAGAGTTTGATAGACAATAAATTGTAGTTAGTTCACCGAGTTCACATAGTGCAGATACAGTAATCAATATTACGAAATGAGGTTTTATGATCTTTAGTTGAAGGATACAAATTTTGCAAAATCTCAGGAACCTGTTCCTTAAATATTAAAAAAATATCATGTGCTAATCTATCTGGTATAGTAAGAAGTCATTTACACAAATTCTGACTTTTACTTTATGATGTGACACATGTATTATACGTAGGTTGGCAGTTCTATTAAGTGTAAAGCAACGTAAATGCGTGGAAATGGAACTTGACGCATAAACATCCCACGCCAAAACTAAATCAACTCCCACTCGTAAAAAAAACTTTTTTTCAATAAAATTCCTCTCAAGTACTTATTGACCAAATAACTTTTTTATCTACCGTACGTGGTGCAATGTTAAACTATTTTTACCTGAAAGCAAAAAATAAAATGAAAAATAAAATAATCCTTAAAGTGAACTCCCTGCCAAATAATAAAATTTCCGTGGAACATAACAACGAACATAAAGCATCAGCATTTTACACAGAGGTATGACATGGCTTCGATGGTGTTCCCATCTTTTTTTGGTTGTTTGTCCGAAGATAAGTCATGGTCTTATACTCCACTTCATTCTGGTCTTTCGACATGAAATGCTGTGCGTGTACTGATTTTATCAATGGACATGGAAGATGGATGATGTGGCAGTGGCTGCCGTTGGTATTTTCGGGTATGAGTTCAAAATAAAATTGACCAGCAATGGTTGTCAAGTTATCGAGAAGTTTTAAACGACGAGCACACAATTATTGACAGGCGGACGGACGGACAGACAAACAGTATGGGGGAAATGTATTTTTATCTCCCCCTGTCATGCTGGAATGCATGGCAGTGTATGAGAATGAACACGAACGAGGCATTTTCAAATCCACCCCTGTACCAAAACGATTTCCCCCAAAATATGTCATGTCTGTTCTATTTTTAAGCGTTTTAAATGTTTTATTAATGCCCCAATAACGCCTCAATGTGTTTACAATTTAATATTGGTCAGTCGATGGAATCTTAGATTTGTATGATGCAGTAGGTAGTTTTCATTTTATTTGATTAAATCAATTTAAGTTAAAAACGTTTCCCCAAAAAAAAAATCCAATTAATATACTTCAAAATGTCACTGGGGAATGGGAAGGTTATACTTACTCGCAGGAGAAGTTTTTTTCAATTAAAAAACATTTCATCAAATTTGGAAATACTGGTTATGGATTACAAAGAGGGCCATTCAATTAATAAAAAATTCGATTAAAAATTTAAGTTTCAAATTCTTTTTGAGACATTCATTAGTTGAGTATTTTTTTTTGTATTTTCTTCAATAACATTTTAAAAAATTCTTGCATAAAAAAACAACCTTCTTAATTTGAGGGAGGGAAATATTTGTGGAGCTATATCCGAATCTGACCCGAACTCGACAAAATTTGTCAAAGGTATTTCTAGTATGTATATGCTATCTTGTACAGAAAACCATTCTTATAGACTGCATATTGCTTAAGGGACTCAAACCGGATGAGACATATTTGAGGGTGGTATAGATGTCCAGAGACGTATTTATGGGTGGTATAGATGTACAGGGTGAGATAAAAAACTGCAACAAAGTCAAATGCCATAATTTTTAATTTTTTTATATATCGTAAATAGCATCAAACTATAGAATAAGTTTAGATTTGTTCGAATTGGTCAGCTCTGGCACGAATTGTGGCCTTCGAACGCAAATGAAACCGTCACACGCTGTCCGAATGTTGCTCTGCGGTATTTTGGTCCATTCTGGGCGAAGCGCTTGCTTGAGGTGATCGACACTTTGGTATTTATTGGTGCCAACCTTGCTTTCCAAAATACTCCAGACTCAAAGGTACAACGGATTGCTATCCGGAAATTTTTTGGTGGCCATTGTGCACTGGAAATGAAGCGAGGAGCCTCATTTTGTAACCATTCTTGGGTGGCGCGAGCTGAGTGCGATGGTGCTGAGTCCCGTTGGAATGTCCAAGGTCTGCGGCCAAAATGTTTGCGTGCCCAATGCTTTAATACACCCTCCAGAATATTTTTCGCGATAATATTCGGCATTTATTCTGATGGTCGATTAATAAGAGCGGAGACCAACCATCGGCTGTTTTGGCGGCCCACAACATCACCATGGCCGGCGTTTGAGTTCTGGTGGCCAACCGAAGGTGCACATTTTCAGCTGATCTCTTTGGCAATTAAACACGATCATTTTGTTTGTTTACAAACTGCTGGACAACGAATGTTTTCTCATCGGAGAAATCCATATTCGGCAGTTCACTCTTTAGCTCTTTTGAGTCTATTTTCATTCAGTTGCCGTGTAGGGTCTTTCACTTTTTGGCATTTTAATTTCTTTACCGCGAGCTCATTTTTTAATATTTGCCGAATCGAATATTGCGATATGTTCAGCTCACGAGCCATTTTTCGGCCACTGCGACGTGAATTTCAATCAAGTAGCCTCTTTACTTTTCGAACCATTTCTGCTGATGTTGCAGTTTTCTTCCGTTCACTTCCTCGGGCTACGCTACCAGTATCACGGTAACGAGCGATGTTACAAGACACAAAAGATTTATTCACATTTAAATGCTGGAGTGCTCTAATGATAGCCACTTGTGGTTTTCGAGCGAAATATAAAGAAATCACACTATCACGCTTGGATTCCATCACGAAAAACTTTTTTTCTGGAAAATTCTCACCAAAATGCTTTTGCACGCTTGTAAACAGTATAATGAGCTGTCACTGAACGCCAAGATGAAGCGTTTGCAAGACTATGTGAAATTATTTTAAGAATTAAATGGAAATAAAATGTTTCATGTGCATGAATGGAATTTTTTAATGTGATTTTTTTTTCTTTCCGAAAGAGCGATTTAGGTATTTGACGTAGTAGGGACATCTGCTTTTAGAAAATATTGGTTCCAGATCTATGTTGATTATTCGAAAAGATGCAACATTTGCTTTTATTATGTAGTAGATATGGGGGAGTTTCTTAGTGGAATTTTCATTCTATTCAACATTTGGTTTCAACGAAATAAATAAATTTGTAAATCCCTTTTCAACCGTTTCCCATCTTCATTATTTCTTCCAACAGTTAATTATTCATATCTTTTGTGTGTTAATTTATAAATGAAGTAACAAAAATCGAGCAATTTTGATCTAATTTGCTTTCTGTTGTCTTCTTCGGGCGCGCTGAAAGCGAGGACAAAAACGTTATTGTTACATTCTTATCAATATCCCTCGTTACAATATTTTACAACTTTTTGACGGCTTCTTGACGTTTTTTTTATTCTTCCTTCCTTCTTCACTTCTCAGTTTTTTTTTTTTTTTTTTTTTTTTTGGTTCGGGATTTTATCAAACGAACCCTGGTTAGTTGGGTAATCGAATGTTGGTGGAAACCATTTAAGAAAAATCTCTGTTCAACGAAAAAATTATTTCAACACTTCAACTAATTGAATGGGTTCGTAAAAAAGTAATGCCCAGAAGATGGTATTTGGAGAAGACATGACAAAAAACAAAAGCGAGGACATTTATAATTTTCCGTTGGAGATTTATTGGCATTTTGTTGTCTTCTGTTTCGGATGCTACATTTTTTATGAGATCGGTTTTAGTTGATAATTCAGCAATTTGCTAAAAAAGTAATTGTTGCTTAGGTATTGGGAAGTTTTATGATTAAAGATATAAATATGCGAATGTGATGAAATAGGGTGCAGATAAAATACGAGACAATTAAATTTAGGTATGGATCACATATAGGTATATATTCTGACAGTCGATATTTTGTTCGCATAGAATAAATTTGTATACCCTCCACCATAGTATGGAGGTTATATTAAGTTTGTCATTCCGTTTGTAACACCTCGTAGTATACATTTTAGACCCCACAAAGTATATATATTCTTGATCAGCATAAAATTCTATGTCGATGTAGCGATGTCCGTCCGTCTGTGGAAATCACTCTAGCTTCCGAACGAATTGAAGTAGATTGATTATTATGTTATTATTATGTCTACAGAACTTTTTGTATTGAAAATGGGCTATGTAGGTCCACGTTTTGGTATAGCCCCCATATAACGGTACCTCCCGATTTTCGGTATTTTGATGATTTTAGCGAGATTATTCACCGGAATTGTTTCAAATTTGGTATTTGAAGTTCGTAATGTATGCTATAGCCTAAAACTGAAAATTGTCTGTACAGGCCCACGTCATGGTATAGCCCCCATATAATGGTACCTCCCGATATTCGGTATTTTGATGATTTTAGCGACATTATTTACCGGAACTATTTCAAATTGAGTATTTGAAGTTCGTAATGAATACTGCAGCCTTTGACAGAAAATTGTCTGTGCAGGTAGACGCCTTCGTATAGCGCCCATATAACGGTACCTCCCGATATTCGGTATTTTGATCATTTTAGCGACATAATTTACCGGAATTATTTCAAATTTTGTGTTTGAAGTTCGTAATAGTACGGCGTTCGGCTGTAGTACCGCCTAAGCCAGAAAATTGTCTGCGCAGGCTTGTGACAAAAGTTGCCTATTCAGGTCCACGTCGTCGTATAGACCCTAATTTACGGCTACATTCGGTATTTTTAAGATTTCAAAAGAATTTTTAATGGATTTTAATTTTTTGAAAATTGACAAATTTGTACCAAAACGTTTAGTGTATTCAAAGTTCGGCCCGGCCGAACTTACAGCTTTTTTACTTGTTTAGATTCCCTTTCCTATGGACAAATTGGGACATCTTCAATAAACATATATTCTCCAAAGAAAATCTTAAAAAAAAACACCGTTAACCAACAATCCGTTGGGCATCTTTGGCATACTGATCAGTAAAAAAAAAACAAAACATATTACAAAGTGGGACCAGTTTAAAACAACACAACATGTACGCAATACATTGTTGTTCAGCATAAAAGACATCCTTATTCTGGGCCAGAGGAAAAAGAAAAACTCCACAAAAAAAGAAAACAAACAACATATAAACAAATAAACTTAAAAAAAGAACGGGTGCAAGATATAGAAAAAAAGATAATAAAATAGAACGGGCGTGTGTTTGTCCACATTTCTTCAATGTATGCATGGATGTTTGTGTGTATGTGTGTGTGAGTGCGTACGTGTGCTTGGGCTTGTGATAGCACCAAATGACCCCTGAGGACAAAGATGAAATTCTAAAAATTACCACCATATGGACATAGAAAATGGGGCTGCAACTAAATATCCGCTTGGCATGGTCCACACAATCAAGTGGTTTAGTTGGATAGTTTGTTCGTTCCTTCGTTTGTTTGTTCTTTCCGATGATGTTGTGAACCGCTTTTCTGAAGAAGACACTTGGCATTGTTTTGTTAGGAAATTGTTTTCTTTTGTGAATGGGGTATTAACAAATTTACTGTGGTTCGATGGCAACACGGAGTATTATAATTGGTGTTAATATTAAGGAAAACATAAAAGTACAGGGTGAGATAAAAAACTGCAACAAAATCAAACGGCATACGTTTTACATTTTAATACCATCCACCATACTATGGAGGGTATATTAACTTTGTCATTCCGTTTGTAACTCCTCGAAATACTCATGTCAGATCCAACAAAGTATATATATTCTTGTCTGTCTGTCTGTCCGTCTGTCTGTCTGTTGTAGTCACGCTATCTTTCGAACGAATTGAAATAGAAGGCTAAAATTTTACACACGTGTTTATTTTTCTAGTAGGCAGGTTAAGTTCGTAAATGATCCATGTAGGTCCACGTTTTCATATAGCCCCCATATATAAGTACCTCCCGATATTCGGTATTTTGATGATTTTAGCGACATTATTCACCGGAATTGTTTCAACTTTGGCATTTGAAGTTCGAAATTGATACTACATCCTATGACAGAAAATTATCTGTGCAGGTCCACGTCTTCGTATAGCCCCCATACAACCGTACCTTATATTCTCTATTTTGATGATTTTAGCGACATTATTCATCGCAATTGTTTCAAATTTGGTATTTGAAGTTCGAAATGGACGCTACAGCATAAGACAGAAAATTGTCTGTGCAGGTCCACGTCTTCGTATAGGCCCCATATATCAGTACCTCCCTATATTCGGTATTTTGACAAGTTTAGGTACAATACCCACAGACATTGTTTGAGATGTCGTATTAGAAGTTCGTAATGGATGCTACAGCCTGTGAAAGAAAATTTTCTATGCTGGTCCAGGTCTTCGCACAGCTTCGGTGTAACGGTACCTCCCTATATACGATATCTTGATGATTTTAGCTACATCATTCACCGTTTATTTCAAGTTTCGAATTTGAATAGGGTAATGGCTTATGACAAACAAGGCCTATGTAGGTAAATTTCGTATAGACCCATATATATATTCGGTATATTTAATATTTTAACAGAACTTTTTAAGGATTTTATTTTTTGAAAATTTTCAAATTCGTTCCAAATGGTGGAGGGTATTCAAAGTTCGGCCCCTCAAAACTTACTGCTTTTTAACTTGTTTTTTTAATTTTATTGAATGAAAGCAAAAGCAAAGCGCTTGCTTTCGGTGATCGACACTTTGGTATTTGCTTTCCAAAATACTCCAGACACAATAGTCCAATGGATTGGTAACCGGAGATTTTGGAAGGAACCTCATTTTGCAACCATTCTTGGGTGGAGTGTGCTGATTGCGGCCCACACCATCACCATGGCCGACGCTTGAGTTTTGGTGGCCAATCGAAGGTGCACATTTTCAGCTAACCTCTTTGACAAGTAAACACGATCATTTTGTTTGTTTTTGTTTACAAACCGCTGGACAGCGAATGTTTTCTCATCGGAGAGAACCAAATTTGGCAGTTCAGCTCGTTTGAGTCCATTTTCATTCTGGTGCGGCGTAAGTTCTTGCACATTTTGGAATTTCAATGACTTTAACCCGAGCTCATTTTTCAATATTTGCCGAATGGAATATTGCGATATGTTCAGCTCACGAGCCATTTTTCGGCCACTGCGACACGGGTTTCGATCAAGTCGCTTCTTTACTTTTCAAACCATTTCTGCTGATGTTGCTGTTTTTTAGCGTCCACTTCCTTGACGTCGGGCTACGAGTGATGATACGAGACAAAAAGATTTATTCAGATTTGAATGCTGGAGTGATCTAACCATAGCCACTTGTGGTTTTCCAGCCAAATATAAAGAAATCACACTATCACGCTTGGATTCCGTCACGAATAACTTTGTTTCTGGAAAATCCTCACCAAAATAGTTTTGTACAATGGTAAACAATACAATGAGTTGTCATTGGAATAATTTTAACAGCTGTCCGGCGAGTGGCTTAGGAATGACAGCGGTCTGAAATTGGTTGCAGTTTTTGAAAATTGGCTATACAATTTGTTCCTCTGTTAAAATACACTCTACATATCTGATTCTTTTGATGATTTAAGTCACATTTCGTTGAAATATTGGCACTTTGAGTTTTTATTAGGCACAACAGATCATTTTATATAGGTCCACGTTTTCAAATAGTTCCCCCGATTTCCGGTATTTTGATGTTTTTTGCTTCATTTTTATGATTTCAGATCTATCTGTCTGTCTAAAACTCATTTTAAATTTTGTAAAAAATCCACAATTAAAGTTTTTCTAATCACTTTCCAAAAATCACCCCTGTAATATTATCAAAACATTTTCATCGTTTATAAACCATTCAAGTCTATAGTCGTCTTTGGACTCGATAACAGTACAATAAAAACCAAGCATGTAACGTTCCTAAAAATTCATTAAAAAATCTGGATTCTAGATCTATATATATAAATGTAAGTTGTGTTAGTTACTACGCTTATAACTTAAGAACCGCTGGACTGATTTTAACAATTCACACAAATTAGGAGTTGTCTCCTCTCCGAAAAGGATAATATCCAAAAAAATCGCGTAAAAATGTGATATATTAACATTTTCATTTTGACTTTTGAAATGTACAATAGTAATGTTTTATTTTGCATGATTTTTTTCTATTTTGACTGGCTTTTTTCTAATGTACATTTGTAGTGTTTTTTATTTTTTATTTTTGAATTCGAATATTAAAACCAATTTATTTAATTGACTTGATTTCTTGAGAACTGAAATTGATGGCGGGTTACATGGAAGTGTAATAACGAATTATATGGTGGCGAAACGGAATAGATGATATCGAAATAATTTAACGCGGTCACACCAAAAGAAAGATAATTATTAATTAAAAGATAATTACTTTTTCAAATTCGCTAAAAAAATAACGAAAAAGAGATCTCATTGCAAAAATTCTCAAATCGGGAAAAAATCGAAAAGATTTTCAGTGGAATCGAATTTTAAAAAAATAGTAAGGGTCTTTAAACATTTGCTGTAATAAATCAGCGAACAAGTTGAAGATTTTTTCAATTTGCTATTCTTCTTTTGTCATTTTTTTTAATTTGTATTTGCAAACACATTTAAACAACCAAAAATGACAGAAAAAGCCTAATGAAGCTCATTTCAAAGCGTGGACCTACTTCTTTCATGTGACAATAATCCGTCCAATGAGAGCTCAAAATGCAAAATTCTTTGGAAGTACAATCAGTAAAATACCAAAGTTAAAGGGTGCAAAATAATAGAGCGAATGGGACTTTTAATAAGAAAAGGATTTCTATCCTTCCAGGAATTCTTCCCAAACATTCAAGATACCTTAAATCACTTTTGCAGGTCATGATATCGATCATAACTCACGGATAAGGGTACAACCCGATTTTATATTTATATAACCATCATATGATTTAAGCTATTTTTGGGGTCTTGGCCACTTTTTTCATATTTTGGCCCTTATTTGGCATCTTTGTCTCTAAGGGGTTAGGGAACCATCATACAGATAATTGCCACATAGGAATTTATTTAAGTAAAGTCCCCACATTGGAGTATCCCCAAGTCCACTTTCACATATAATGTGTGGTCAGAAAAGAAAATTTTGTATTCTATTGAATTTGTAACTCTCAAGAGAATATTGGTTGGAAACGTAGATTTGGGAAATACATCTACATGATAATATGGTGGATAAAACTATTTTTACTCATTTAAATCACGCGGAATGTTTTTCAGTTTGACATGCTATGTTGTTCTGTTAAATTTTTGATTTGGTCTCTATTTGTCATATTGGATTATAAGGGCTAGAAAAATGTTTTCAATGTAGGTCGATGTCTCGGAGTAGTGCCCATGTAAAAGTATCTCCTGATTTTACCATATTTCAAAGGATTTGGCTAAAAATGTGTATTTGGGGGGTGAAAACTTACACAAAAATATGAACATATCTACAAATTTTAGAATTTTTTCCATATAATAGTACCCCCTCAAGTCCACTTTTTGGCGGACAAACAGACCGACATGGTTAGGGGGACTTATAAGAACGCTAATGGACAATCTGAGGTGCTAATGGCTTAAAAAAGTAATTAACTTTGGCTATTCTTAATTCATTCAGCGCTCAATTATGAGGTGTACAAAATACAGCAAATTCCAAATTACTGCTCATTTCACTGGAAGATTTTGCTACGATTTTTACCATACTAAAAATTAATTTGATCCCTTACATGGGGATAAGATTGATATATACTTTTTAATAGATTTGTATAGCACATCCACACCTTTGAAGCCCACGGCTTAAATATGGGTACAGGTATTTTAAAACACTTATATCAGTCATATCTGTGAATAATTATGCTTTGACAAATATGCATAATAGACAAAAACTACGGGCCGGCAACGCGGACCGGGCCAGCTAGTTCTTTATAAAATAATTCAATCAAAATAAAAAATACTATTTACATAATTCATAAAAATTACATTCGCCTAAAGTCCTTTTAAAAATCGTTAATAATCCACGCATCTTAAAATCTTTCAAAAATGCATTAAAAATTGGCGCCTAAGGATCTCATCAATATTCACTAAAATCTTTCCAAATTCAAAAAAATATCCATTCCTGGCGATCCTTCGGCTGAGGGCGTCTTAAGAACCTTGCGAAATTCATTAAAAATTTAAACTTGAGGACATCTTTAATTTCTTTTAAAATACACAAAAATATCTTCGATCCTTCTAAAATTCATTAAAAATCTACGTCTGCATTGGTCCAATAACTCCTATTAAATTCAATAAAAAAATCCACGCCAGTATTGGACCTATGACTCCTATAAAATTCATTAAAAAATCCACGCCAGTATTGGACCTATAACTCCAATAAATTCATTAAAAAAATTCACGCCTGTTTTGGAACTATAACTTCTATAAAATTCATTAGCAAATCCACGTCTGTATTAGACCTATAACTTCTATAAAATTCATTAAAAAATCAACGTCTGTATTGGACCTATAACCTCTAAAAAATTTATTAAAAAATCCACGCCTGTATTGGTCCTATAACTCCTATAAAATTCATTAAAAAAGCCATGCCTGTATTGGTCCAATAACTCCCATAAAATTCATTAAAAAATCCACGCCTGTATTGATCCTATAACTGCTATAAAATTTATTTAAAAAAATCCACGCCTGTATTGGTCCTATAACTGCTATGAAAGTCATTAAATCCACGCCTGCATTGGTCCTATAATTGCCATAAAATTTATTAAAAATTCCACGCCTGTATTGGTCCCATAACTGCTATGAAATTCATTAAAAAACTCCTACAAAATATACAATTCTTATAACTCCAACAAAATTCATAAAAAAACTCCACGTATGTATTGGTCCTATAACTCATTTTAAATAATTTAAAAAATCCAAATCGTCTAAACTTGATTTAAGGTTGCCTGGAGTTCTGGAACTCCTTAAAACTTCCATCCAATTTCAGTGCTAGAGACGTCTTTAAGTTACACAATTCTTTAAAAATTAAAATTTTCAGAACAATTCTTTTGAGCATTCTGAAAAATATCTACAATTTTTTCAAAAATTTATTAAAATAATTTACGTTTTAAGCTTCTACAAGAAGTCCCGTTTTTAATGGGTGAATAATTTTGAGACGATTCCTGAAGAATATTTTTTATACATTTTGGAAAAAATTAAGACTATTCTATGATTTCCAGGATGCTTAAAAATATTGTTCTAAATTTACTTGAAAGATATTTTTAAAAATCCATTATTTTAGTTTCGAAGTTCCTTGGAAAAATAGTTTTAAAGATTCTTCAAAATATATATTCTCAACTACTTTTAAAAGTCAAGAGCTGTGGCATTGAGGTTTCTTGAAAAAAAGTTTATTTTTTTTTTTAAATTAAAGATATAACTACTTTGAGTCCATAAATATAATTCCCTAGGCTCTTGAAAAAGTATGTTTAATTTTTTTTTAAATCCAAAAATAATGACGATTTCACGATTTACAGAATCTCAAAAAACAGCTCAGAAGGTACATGAAAATTTTATTTTTTGAATCAATGGTTTTAGTTTTGAAGACCCTTTAAAAACTAGTCTTGAAGCTCCATAAAAAATAAATATTTCGAAATATTTTTAAAAATCCACTGATGATCTTTGAGAACATAGTTGCAAAAGTCTTTGAAGAAGTATATCTAAGAATATTTTTAAAAATCCAAAACTTCAGTGCTGAACATCCAAAGGACATTCAGAATGTCCTTTAAGGACTTTAAGACCACCTCCAAGAGAGGATTTTTTAATGAATTTTTCAAATATTTTTATATTGAATTTTGGAATCAATTTTAGAAATATTTTGAAGTTTTAGGCCTATTTTTGGAGTAGAATCCCGGATTAAATTTTTTAAATAGATTTTAATAGAATATTGTACATTTCCTACCTCTGACAGTACTGTGCGTTAAAATTGATCCCATTTTTTTATTATTATTTTTTCTTTTCGTTGGTCCTCCTCACCAACTTAAGTTTGATTTAAACAATGTCCAGTGCACAACAAATAATGCAATCTACAGCAAGAACGATATTTGAATGGACAATGCGAATGGGAAAAGTGGAAATAAAAGAGGAAATGTTGTGTTCATTCGGTTGTTTAATCTTGCAGTTGTCGTGTCTCTCTCGCCCGTGACGGCTAGAAGGCTATTTACACTTTGTTGTTAGTGTTGTTGTTATTGCTTCTTTTTGTTTGTTATGTCATACAGTGTCCTGAAGTAGTTATTTAACAGTTGTTCCATCCGACAATTGTAACAAGCCGTGATGCAGGGTGGCGCAAGAGTAATGCATGTGGTACATTATTCCTGACATCTCTTTTGTAATATTTTTTACGGCATTTTTTTTCTAAGCTGAATGGAAAAAATGAATATGTGTGTGTTGCTGCGTAAGGAATTTGTTTCAATGGTAAAGTAAAGAGGCTTGTTAGTTGGATTTGGTATGGAATTTCGTTGGGATTGCCCTAACTAACCTAATAAAAATTCTATGTTGTTTCCCTTTGTCATAGACGGAGACGGAATGCAATTGCCACAAAAAAGAAAAACAACAGATGAAAAAACTAAAACACTAAACATATATCTTTACATTCTGCAAATGTGAAGTTTTGTTATTTAAGTTGATTGCCAAGACAAAATGATGAGAAGAAGCATGACAATTTCAAAATTGTTGCAAATTGAAATTTTAAATAAGAAATAAGTCAACATCTGCTAATGAGATTATAATTAGCTTCCCAATGCCAAATTTCCAAAAACTATTTGAATTTTTTCAAACAAAAATTTAAATGAAAACGTCATTTCCTTGTATGTGTGAAAAGACACAACTCTATGTGAAACATTTCAAATATTTTTTTTTTTTTTAAATGCTATTATCATTGTGATACAGGATATGATGTAGAAACAAGTGAACAGGTGTTAATTGCGGACTGGCCGCCCTTTTCATAACATCTTCTATGAGGAAATCAAAAAATTTCAAAATCAATCCAATTTTTTTTAGAAAGAATACCGCCCATTATGAACTTTGAATACTAAATTTCAGACCATTCGGTTGAAAATATCGCTATGGCATAAGGAAAAAAGATACAAAATGTTCAGCGAACACGAAGTTTAAATACCAAATTTCAAATTTGTCGGCTTAAAAATGTGGTTATTTAATTCGAAATTGCTTCTAAGGTTGAAATACTTAAATTCGCAAGGGATGAAATCGAAAAAAAATCGATATGGGGCTATATAAAATTAGAAAGATTACAATACACCTTCAATCTTTAGATCGGAGACACATGTGCACAAAACTGTCAGCATTCTATCTCAATTCCTTGCAATGGCGAGAAAGAGAAATTCTCAATATTTCAGGAAAAGACTGAAAACAGTTAAAACAAATTTGAGGTGATTTTAGTTAAAAGAAAATGAAAGAGGAAGTCCACATTTAAGGCCGTTGTTTGTCCAAAATATTGCTTTAAATATCCTTGATAGATTTTTCTGCGAAAATAAAATATCCATTTAAAAATATTGCGAATTTTTTCCAACAAAACAAAATTTTTAAAAGAACATAAATTAATATTCTTGAAAAAAAATAGTTGAATAATACATTTCCAAGAATATTTAAAGATGCACGGCTCAAGTATTGATGGTCCTAGAAAGTACATAAATATATTCAAAAATATATTTAATGATCAATGACTTTAACATGCAGTAATGAAATTGTTGACAAAATAGTTCCGGAGGTCCTTGGATAAATATTTATAAAACGCACGACTAAAGAACATAAGGTGCTTGACAAAATACCACTTAGGATTCTTGAAAAAAATATATTGTAAAGATCTTTGAAAACTGTATATCAAAATATTTCCAAAAATCCCTGGCTTTAGTACTAAAAATCCCTGAGGAATATATTGAAAAATTAACGAATGTGGAATAGAAGGATGCTGAAAAAATAAGTTCTGAAATTCGGTTAAAAATAAAAATACTGTTAAATCCACGGCTTAGATCTAGGTTCTTGCAAAATATATTTAAAAATCCACGAATTGACAAAATAGATATGAAGGTCCTAAAGAAACCTACTTGAAAATATTAAAAATGTAAATGTACTTCACGTAATAAAGCTAAATGGCCTGACAAAATATATTCTGAATTTCTTTTAAAAATAAATATCCAAACATTGTTAAAAATCCACGACTTTGGTACTCGGTCCTTACAAATACGACTTTAGTACTGAAGATATTTCAATATGAATGTACTTGCAATACATCTATGAGTATAGTACTGAAATATTTTTTTAACTCTATGATTGCAATTCTAAATATCCCTGAAAATAGCTTTGATGGTCCTTTAAAAAAATAAATTTACAAATATTTTTAAAAATCCAAGATTTAGCTACTCCAGATGTGCTTTAATAAATATATTATTATATTTTTTACTAGAGGAAATATATATTACTTCCGAAGATATTTTTAAGAATCAACGGAATCCACTCTGTTGCTAAAGGTCTTTGAAAAAAAAAATAATAAAAATATTTTCAAACTTTATATTTTAATTCTAGTACTGAAGATAGTTCGGAAGGTACTTCAAACAAATAAAAAAGCGGTAAATACCCTCCACCATTTTCAAGGAATTTGGCAATTTTCACAAAATAAAATTCGTTAAAAATGCTGTTAAAATCTGAAAAATACCGAATGTAGCCGTTATATTAGGCGACGACGTGGACCTGCATAGTCAACTTTTGTCATAAACCATTAAAAATTCAAACGCGAAACTTGAAAAAAAATTCTGTGAATAATGCACCTAAAATCATCAAAATACCGATGACGTGGACCTGCACAGACAATTTTTTCTTAGGCTGTAGTATCCATTACGAACTTATAATACCAAATTTGAAACAATTCCGCTGAATAATATCGCTAAAATCATCAAAATACCGAATATCGGGAGGTACTGTTATATAGTGGGGATAAACGAAGACGTGGACCTGCACACAGATTTTTCTGTCATAGACTGTAGTATCCATTATGAATTTTAAATACCAAATTTGAATCAATTGCGGTGAATTATGAAAATCATCAAAATACCGAAAATAGGGAGATACCATTATTATCTTAGGCTGTAGTATACATTACGAACTTCAAATACCAAATTTGAAAAATTTCAGGTGAATAATGTCGCTTAAATCACCAAAATACCGAAAAAAAGGTATCATTATAGGGGGGCTATACTAAAATGTGGACCTACATGACCCATTTTCAATAGCAAAAGTCATGCAGATATAATACACATTTGAGTAAAATTTATAAATCTTTTGTTTCGTTCGGAAACTAGAGAGATTTCCACAGACGGACAGATGCATAGACGGACGGACATCGCAAAATCGACATAGAATTTTATGCTGATCAAGAATATATATACTTTTGGTGTCTAAAATATATATTTCGAGGGACAGCCTAAATATACTCTCCATACTATGGTAGAGGGTGCAAAAATAATTGCTAAAAATTCATGATAATAGTTCTGGATATCCTTCAGATTTTAGTACTACTGTTATATGGGGGCTATAGCTACTACAGGTCCTGAATCTAACACTTTTTACTAGGAGAAAACAGACCTTCCAAGAATACTAGTTGTAAAGTCTCTTCTAATTTGTATGGAAATTGTGGCAGAAACATTCAAAATACCTTACATTTGGAGGTATCGTTATATGGAGGCTATATCAATTGGTGGACCTGAATCGTAGATTTTTTGTAAGGAGAAAACAGACCTGCCGATAACCCCATAAGTCTACTTTTATTTAATTTGTATGTAGCAGAAACTTTGAGAATACCAAAAATCTGGAGGTATCGTTTAATGGCGACTATACGAATTAGTGGACCTGAATTGAACATTTTTGCCAGCATCCTTAAAAAAATTAAAAAATCAGGATTTTAGAATTAACATGATTTTGTTTATGAATGTCCCTAAAAGAACTGTACTGATAGTTTTTGAAAAAGTATATCTTTAAATTCCCAATATTAGCTCTGAAGGTTCTTGGAAAATTTATTATGAATCAATGATTATAAGTTGGAAATATTTATATACCCTACATCACTATGTGTTGGGGGTGTTATAAGTTTGATTGGCCCAAAAATTATGTAACACCTCAAAATATTGGTTTTCCACATAGGAAAGAATATATGGATCTTCCTAGCTCGCCAAGCTGAGTCGATCTAGCTATGTATGTCCTTCCGTCCGTCTGTCCATGTTAATTTGTAATCACTCTACAGGTCGCAATTTTAGTTCGATCCTCACGAAATTGAAAATGGAGGTGGGGTTATGATCAGAATAGAACCCTATTGCTTTTGGAGATGATCGCATAATATCTAGTGATTTAAGTGGATCAAAAACTGAAAAATTTCCTGATTTTGCAGCTGCTCTACAGGTCGCTATTATATACCAATCGAAGCGGAAGTTAGCATGATTCTAGAGCTTAGGGCTGGGCAGGAGCCTTCCAATTTTGATGGTCATCGAGTAATATTTAGTGGGTGAAATAGACCATAACATTTGTGTTAAATAAATGTCAAATTTTCCATTAAACTGCGAATACAAAATAGGTTGGGGTTATTATATACAGATTGCATTTATCGTCCGATCCTCACGTAAATTTTCACAACGGTAGTTTTAGGCTCAGAAGGGCTAGACCTATTGTTTCCAAAGATGTCCGCAATATATTTAGGGGTTGAAGTGGACCAACAACTAAAAATTGTTCCTGATTTTGCAGTTGCTCTGCAGGTCGTAATTATAGATCAATCGACGCGTAAGTTAACATGGGGCTAGAGCTTAGAGCTGGGCAGGAGCCTTCCAATTTTGATGGTCTTCGGGTAATAGTTAGTGGGTGAAATAGACCATAACATACGTGTTAAATAAAAATAAAATTTTCCGTTAAACCGCGAATATTTTTAATCCTGGCGTAATCACAAATAGACGAACAAGTCAATCCTGACCGTTAATTATCGTCCGATCCTCATGAACATTTTACAAGTGTAGTGTTGGACTCAGAAGGGCTAGGCCTATTGTTTTCAAAGATGTCCGCAATATATTTAGGGGTTGAAATTGACCAACAAAAATGTTCCTGATTTTACAGGCTTTATAAAGGTCACAAATAGAAACTAAAATACATGAAACCTCGCATGAAGTTAGAGTTTAGAACAGCGGGTAGAATGGACCACTAATTTTGTGTGAAAAAAATACAAACATTTCTTACAGGCGATATCCGAAATACACAATAGGCGAACTTCTGGTTTTTTATGCTGATTTCGTTGACGAATATAGACAAATATCGTAGACAAGCAAATCATATAGATGAGTCTAAATATGGAGACACAAAGGGGCCTCTTGCTTTTGAAGATGATCGCAAAATATTTAGGGGGCTCAAATGAACCAAAAACAGAAAAAAATCCTGATCACACAATTGAAGCCAATTGACACGCCTGAGAAGATAGTTAAGAAGAATTCTGACATTTTGGATGACCATTGGATTATATTTAGCCGAAAAAGGGACCTCAAAAACTAACAGCACGACGGAGTACATAAATGTTGGGAAAATGTAACTTGTCAAAATGCTAACGGTAATATCTGGGCAGTACTCCAAAATGGATTTGGACATGAGGGGGTTTCTCACATACTGTAGTGTTGTAGGGTATCACATGGTCGGCCCCGCACGACCATAGCCTTTGTTTACTTGATTTAATATGCGGTTATAGATTTTATACTCACCAAGAATACATAATTGAGGGGGTGGGGTGTTGTGGTTGTTAAAGAGAATATTTAAAGTTGGTACAAGCGAAAAAACGATATTTATATACCTTCCCATCATGCAGGTTTAACAATTGAAAACTGTTTTCAAAATCCTCTTGGGTGTTACTGACCTGGTATGTCATCGACCTAACTTTATATTACCCTCCATAGGCCCTCTGGGGCATGTACACATAATTAATGAATATAATGTAACTGAGAAATGCTTCCAATTCTACAAACAATGTCACTGACCTCCAATAACAATCGCGCCAAATGTTATTGTGTTCATTGGAATACTATTACCAACAAAATTATTTGCCATAATTTAATTTCCAGAATCTGAAAGTGATGTAATTTATTACCGAAGAAAATTGTCACGTTGCCAAGCTGATAAACATTATTCATTTCTATTCAATTTCCAATTCCCGCGGTGAATAATAACTATAGTATATACAACAACGAAAAACACGTGGACAATGTTTCACGTGAATAAATACAAATAAGAAGACGGAGAAGAAAATGGCAAAATGATAGAACTTCCATCATCAGTCGTCGCTGTTCATCATTTTGCCAATTCCCTTATTTGGTTATTCACATGGAAATTTAGTTACACTATCACTCGTGGTGGTGGTGTTGGTGGTGGTGCTATTCTTATTTCTCTCCCAATGTCGCTTTGTCTGTGGCCAAGCTACAGCTACAGTCATTCGTAGCCAATTTTCATGAAATGTTCTGTTGCTCCTGCCTCGGTTCTGCTGCTATCTTCTATATTAGGAAATTCATTTAATAAGCAAGACAGCCACTCCGATGGGAGGAAAATCAGAACGAACAAACGAAAAAAGAAACAACAACAACATTAATGAAGTCATCAAAAGAAAGTGTAATTCTATTAGATGCTCATCTTCCGTCGCACTCACAATCACAATCAATTTAACACCCAGAGGGATCTAAGGATAATGTAATGTCATCAAAGTGTAACCAAGTGTACTTCCCTCTTTTGTTGGTCGGCAGTTGATGGGAGATGGAGAGAGATATGGACAAAAAGCAAATATTAAATTAGAAACAATTAAAAATTGAAAAAAAGATAGAAATTGGATATTCTCTTATTTAACGATTGGACGCACGTTGGTATTTCAGATCAAAATGCAGAAGTTCAAAATATGTTGTTATATTGGCTAATGGAAACCACATTTCTCAAATTTATTTTTACAGCCTGTACCATACAACTTTGCCAAACAGCTCGAAATATTCGTCAGAGACCCCAAAATGTATATATGTAACGGTACCACCCGATTTTCGGTATTTTGAAAGTTTATGCCAAAATTTCCAACCAAATTAACTGAAACATGACATTTGGAGTTCTTGGAGGGTTTGTTATCTCCCTGCAGAAAATATTTGCTACCGGTTCTCTAATCGATATGGGCCACAAATAATGGTTGCTTCCAATTTTCGGTATTTTGAAGGTTTTCTACCACAATTTCCAACCAAATGAGATGAAACTTAACAACTGTGGTTTTTGGTAGGTCACTTTACACCTTGCAAAAAAAAAAACTTCGATTAAGGTTCACTAAGTAAATTTTGAAAGTTTCTGCCACAATTTCAGACCACATAAGCTGAATTTTAGAATTTTTGAAAGGTCCGCTCTTTCCTTGGGAAAAATGATTAAGGTTCTCTTTTTGGTATCAGCAATAAGAGGTACCATGGTACCTCCCGATTTTCGGTATTTTTGAGGTTTCTGGTACAATTCCGGACCAAATTAGCTGAACTTTGACCATTAAGTGTCCAGTAGGTCTGTTCTCTTCTAAGGAAAAATGATGGATTCAGGTCCACTAATTCGTATAGCCGCTTTTATAAGGGTACCTCCCAATTTTCGATATTTTGAATGATTCTGCCACAATTTCCAGCCAAATTAGATGAAACTTGACAATTGGTGTTCCCGGTAGGTCAGTTATCTCCCTACAAAAATAGTTGCTCTAGCCTCACTTATTGGCATAGCCCCCTAATAACAGTACCTCTGGATTTTCGATGTTTTGAAGGTTTCTGCTAGAATTTCCAACCAAATCACCTGCAAATTAACATTTGAGGTTCTTGAAAAGTTTGTTCTCTTCTGAGAAAAATATTCGATTCAGGTCCACTAATTAGTATAGACCCCATATAACGGTACCTCTCAATTTTCCGTATTTGAAAGGTTTCCGCCACAATTTCCAAACAAATCAGTTGAAACTTGACGATTGGGGTTCTCGGTAGGCAGTTCTATCCTTGCAAGTAAAAATATTCTCTCCAGATCCACAAATTGATATAGCCCCCATATAACGGTACATCCCGATTTTCGGTATTTTTGAGATTTCTGCCACAATTTCTAATCAAATTAGCTAAAACGTCATCATTGGGGTTCTACGTAGATCTGTTTTCTCCTTACAAAAAAAAAAAAAAAAAAATCATTCAGGTTCATTAATTGGTATAGCCCCCATAAAACGTTACCTCCCGATTTTCGGTATTTTTAAGGTTTGTAACGTGGTTTTCTAGTCAGCTGAGGTAGGCTCAGGTATATCCAGGGCCTCCATAAGGACTCACTAAACCTTATAAAAAATAAGAGTAGATTTGCTGGGGGTAAAAATCGGTTGCTTTATTGATTATTAATACTATATTGAAAACTACGTGGGTTTAAATACTCGGGGATGGCCGTCAGACGCTAATTGAGGAGGAAGATCGTTCAGGTGACGCTGGCGCGAATTATTTGAGGGTAATCGGGAACTTGTGGTCGTCGGTTGTCGACGGTTTGAGTGTTATTAGGAATTACGATGTTTGTGAGTGGGTGATGCTGGTGTTCAGGAATGTTGATGATTTGAAGGTAATCGAGGACTTGTGATAATCGGATGTGGATGGAATAAATGTTTTCGGGAAATGCGATGTAGTGATTTTGACGTTCTGTATGTTGACGATTTGAAGATAATTGGGAACTTGTGTTCTCCGGTTGTCGACGGGTTGAATATAATCAGGAATCACGATGATAATGCTCGGTTTCGTCGGCGTTCAGGATGTTGTAGATGAAGAGTTAATCGTAAACATCATCGGGATAACGAGCGGTGAACTATCGGGGTTTGCCAGGTAGGTTGTTGGTATGTGGACACACATGGCTTCGGAGGCAGATTGGGGACCTGTGGTATAACAGCTAGCTAGCGAGATCCTCGGGAGCAGCTGCCCATATCTTCGTTGGCGAATTGAGATTCGTTCGGATTCAGCAGCTCCGGTTTACAGGGTGAGATTAAAAAACTGCAACCAACTCCAGTCATTTCTAAGCCACTCGTCCGACAGTTACCGTGATACCGACGTCAAGTAAGTGAACGGAAGAAAATAGCAACATCAGCAGAAATGGTTCGAAAAGTAAAGAAGCGATTTGATCGAAACCCGCATCGCAGTGGCCCAAAAATTGGTTCATGAGCTGAACATATCGCAGTATTCCATTCGACAAATATTAAAAATTAGCTCGGGGTAAAGCCATTGAAATTCCAAAAAGTGCAAGAACTTACACCGCAACAGAAAGAAAATAGACTAAAAAGAACTAAAGAATTGCTCCGAAAGTGGAGAACTGCGGAATTTGGTTTTCTCCGATGAGAAAACATTCGTTCATCAGCAATTTGTAAACTACCAAATGATCGTGTTTTCTTGTCAAAGAGGTCGGTTCGGTTGGCCACCTGAAGTCAAGCTCCGGTCATGGTGATGGTTTGGGCCGCCATTACAGCCGGTGGTCGCTCTTCGCTCGCATTAATCGACCGTGGCATCAGAATAAATGCCAAATATTATCGCGAAAATATTCTGGAGGGTGTATTAAAGCATTGGGCACACAAACATTTTGGCCGCAGACCTTGGATATTCCAAGAGGTCTCAGCACCATCGCACTCAGCACGCGCCACCCAAGAATGGTTACAAAATGAGGTTCCTTGCTTCATATCCAGAGCACAATGGCCACCAAAATATCCGGATACCAATCGGTTGGACAATTGTGCCTGGGGTATATTGGAAAGCAAGGTTGACACTAAAAAAAATACCAAATTGTCGATCATCTCAAACAAGCGCTTCCCCGGGTATGGGCCGAAATTCCGCAGAGCGACATTCGGGCAGCGTGTGATGGTTTCATTGACCGTTTGAAGGCCATAATTCGTGCCAAAAGTGACCAATTCGAACATATCTAAAATTATTCTAAAGTTTGATGCTATTCCCGACATTTTTTGCTTCCATTCAATGAAATTAAAAAAAAAAAAAAAATAAAAATATGGCGTTTGACTTTGTTGCAGCTTTCTTTATATCACCCTGTACAGGGCTTGGGAGGTGGTATAAAAGCTAGCAATTCACAGGGAAGATCCTCGTGAGAAGCTAGCCATTTCATAGTAGGCGGATTGAGATTCGTTAGGGTTAATCAGCTCGGGCTTAGTTTTACGGGTCGTCGACAGGACTAGTCTAGCTATGGTTTAGAACTACATCTAATCCACTACCAATGTTTCATTATGATACGGAACAGCGAGCCGAAACACCTCTGGAATAACGAGCTGAAGCTCCTGCGGAACAGTGAGCCGACGCTCCTGTGTAAATGAATCACCAACTACTCAACTCAATGAGAGCCAGTCTTGAAAAAAGTATTCTCAGCTATCACTTTTGTTAGTCGGAGGCCGGCAGAGGATTTAGAAAATCACTAGCTATCCTGTGACAAGCACCCCACAGTAGCAAACCTCTCCTTCCCTACCGCAAACCGAACACTATATGTGGGTACCAAGTCATTGAGAATTCTTAGTCTTATGCTGGCATATCACCTATTTATTATTTAATTTTTTCGACAAACATAGAGGTGGGGGTATTTAAAGCCATTTTTACTTGTTCCTTCCATTCATTGACATATTTACATTTATGTCTCGCAAAAAAATTTTTTTTTTTTAATTTTCAGACCATTTTTTGGAAGCTGCTAAAATTTGCTTAAGCTGTTTTTATTTTATTTTTAAACAACTCCGACTCCACCCACATATAACTTATTGCAAGGTTGACCATAAAATAGCCCACAATGAAGCTACTAAAGCCATAAATAAAGCCCTAAAAAACATCAAACGAAACAAAAATTATTGCAAAATTTACAATTTCGGCATAATTCATTAAAAAGTATTTTACGACACTTTTCAAAAAAATGTTTGCAAAATTCATTGTAAACCTTGGCATTCTCCAGTTCCAATTTATTATTCATCGCAGTTGTTGTTTTTTCTGTTTTCTTCTAAATACATTTGGTTCGAGGAGATCTTTGTGGGGTCCATATATATATTCACCCACATGGAATAATTTAATATTTACAATACCAGAAGAAAGTTCACAAACTAAATCAGACACGGGGGGAAAGTGATTTTCTTTTTTTTTCGGAATTTCCCAAAACTTTTCATTTAATTTTATACACTCATATTTCCAGTCATTCTGTCACACACAAAGACACACACGCACACATTCACCCTTGTCCTCCCACCGAAAAAAGAAGGCTTTTTTATTTGAATTGGACCAAAGCAAACAGGACACTACCCGAAATATTGTTGTGCTACGTGAAAGAACTTCATCTCTATCCCAGAATTTTATGCCGAAACATGAAACTTCCACTTCATTTGCATGCCAACAACAACACAGCCAACAAAAAAGTTTTGAATTTTTTCGCCCTGTTCGTTTTCATACTTTGTTTACACCTCGGGGTTTTGTCCATAGGACAATATCAGATTAACTTTATGTCCAACTTTTAGTCGATTTATGCTGTGTTGCTGTTATTCAATGGAGTCGGCAGGGTAGCTGTGGCTAAGGTCGTTCGAAAAAAAATGTCACGTTATCTCTTCGGTGTTTATAGTTCAGAAACACACACACACACACACACACACACACACACACACACAAAAACGACAAACAAAAATATTGGAAACTTCCATGGATCTCTGGAAATCTCATGTCGAAAATGAACATACCCAGAATGGAGGGACAAAAATTTACATGTACTTTATAACTTTGTAATTAAGAAAGATATCAGTTACAGCATCAAAACTATAAAATTGTCAGAACTTGATTAAACACTGAGGGTGTGTGTGAGAGTCGGCGAGGTGGACAACACAAAAAGAGATTATGAGCCAACAAAATAATTTAAAGTTGTTTGTTGGTGGTCGATGGTCGATGGGTCAGCAAAAAAGGATTGTCATTTATGACAAAATGTAATTGCGAAGTTATTTGGGTTATAAGTGGTATGAAGGACTTTATATTTTTTAATTTTTTTTTCAATTTTATTAAGTCCGGAGTTAAAAAAATCGTCTTACAAAAAAATTTAAAAATTCGATCGATTCGAGCTAACTCTTGTTTTCCCCCACACAGAAACCTAGTTGCATTCTATGGAGGGGATATTTAATTTTGTCATTCCGTTTGTAACTCCTCGTAGACCCTTCAAAGTAAATATATTATGGATGAGCGTGAAGTTCGGTTAACTGATCTCCGTCTGTCTGTGAGTCTATCCGTCTGTTTGTATGTTGTAATCACTCTATAAAAGGCTAACATTTTTTGCACATACGTGTATTTTTAAGTTCGTAAGTGAGTCATGTCGGTCCACGTCTTCGTATTACCGGCATTTTGATTATTTTACTGACATTATTTTTTCGGAATTGTTTCAAATTTCGTATTTTAAATTCGTAATGGCATGGCTATGACATAAAATTATTATCTTCTTATAGCCCTCATATAACGATGCCTCCCCATATTCGACATTTTGATGATTTTTGCGACATCATAGATAGGAATTGTTTCAAATTTCGTATTTGAAATTCGAAATCGTTTTTATACCCTCCACCATACTATGGAGGGTATATTAACTTTGTCATTCCGTTTGTAACTCCTCGAAATACTCATGTCAGACCCAACAAAGTATATATATTCTTGATCAGCGTAAAATTCTAAGTCGATTCAGCGATGTCCGTCTGTCTGTCTGTCTGTCCGTCTGACTGTCTGTCTGTCTGTCCGTCTGTCTGTCTGTTGTAATCACGCTATCTTTCGAATAAATTGAGATAGATGGCTAAAATTTTGCACACATGTTTATTTTTCCAGTAGGCAGGTTAAGTTCGTAAATGGGCCATGTAGGTCCACGTTTTCATATAGCTCCCATATAACGGTACCTCCGGATTTTCGGTATTTTGATGATTTTAGCGACGTTATTCACCAGAATTGATTCAAATTTGGTATTTTAAGTTCCAAATGGATACTACACCCTAAGATAGAAAATTATCTGTGCAAGTCTATGTCTTCGTATAGCCCCCATATAACGGTACCTCCCGATATTCGGTATTTTGATGATTTTAGCGACATTATTCACGGGAATTGTTTCAAATCTGGTATTTGAAGTTCCAAATGGATACTACACCCTAAGACAGAAAATTGTCTTTGCAGGTCCACGTCTTCGTATAGCCCCAATATAACGGTACCTCCCTATATTCGGTATTTTGATGATTTTAGCGACGTTATTCACCGGAATTGTTTCAAATTTGGTATTTGAAGTTCCAAATGGATACTACACCCTAAGATAGAAAATTGTCTGTGCAAGTCTATGTCTTCGTATAGGCCCCATATAACGGTACCTCCCGATATTCGGTATTTCGATGATTTTAGCGACATTATTCACGGGAATTGTTTCAAATCTGGTATTTGAAGTTCCAAATGGATACTACACCCTAAGACAGAAAATTGTCTTTGCATGTCCACGTCCTCGTATAGCCCCAATATAACAGTACCTCCCTATATTCGGTATTTTGATGATTTTAGCGACATTATTCACTGGAATTGTTTCAAATTTGGTATTTTAAGTTCCAAATGGATTCTACACCCTAAGACTGAAAATTGTCTGTGCAGGTCCACGTCTTCGTATTGCCCCCATATAACGGCACCTCGCTATGTTCGGTATTTTGATGATTTTAGCGACATTATTAACCGGAATTGTTTAAAATTTGATATTTGAAGTTCGTTATGGGAACTACAGTCTGTGACAGAAAATTGTCGGTGCGGGTCCAGTTTCGAATTTGAATATGGTAATGGCTTATGACAAACAATGCATATGTATGTCCACGTCGTATAGACCCCAACATAACGGCTATATTCGGTATTTTTAAAATTTTAACAGAATTTTTTAAGGATTTTATTTTTTGAAAATTTCCAAATTCGTTGTAAATGGTGGAGGGTATTAAAAGTTCGGCCCGGCCGAACTTACTGCTTTTTAACTTGTTATAGCTTGTGATTATGCAGATCTCCATATGAGCGAAACTTTTCGACGGATTGTTTTTTTAAAATTTCAAGATTCTTGTAAATGGTGGGGCGTATCAAGAGTTCGGCCTGGCCGAACATAGCAGCTTTTTTACTTGTTGTATTTTATGTTTATATCCTTCAACACTATGTACTGGCGGTGTTATAAGTTTGATTGGCCCAACAATTTTGTAACTCCTCGAAATATTGGTCCTGCACATAGGATGCTATACATGGAACTTCCTATCTCACCGAGCTGAGTCGACACATACAGTTAGTACCGTCTATCTATGTTAACGCTATAGGTCGAAATTGTTGCTCGATTCTCACGAAATTTTGCATGGAGGTGGGGTTAATATCAGAAGAGAAACCTTTTGTTTTTGAAGATGGTCGCAAAATATGTTTGGGATTGAAAAACTCAGGAAAAATCGAGAGTGCCGAAAGGTCTCCCAAACTTAACATAAAAAGAAAATTTAACCATCGAGAGTGCCGAAAGGTCTCCCGAACATAAGATATAAGGAATTTGTATCGTCGAGACGGCCGAAAATCTCCCGATATAGAGAATTCTACTATCGAAAGGGCTGAAAGATATGCTGATATCCAAGATACACCGAATCTTTTTTCCATCGAGAGGTCTCAGAACATAAGTGTTTAAGATTTTTACGATCCAGGTGGACGGAAGGTCTCCTGAACATAAGATTTAGCTAATTAAGCCATCGAGAGTGCCGAGAGGTCTCCCAAGGTCTTACTATAGGTCTTTTGGCCTAGTTGTAGTCATCGAGGTAACCGAAGGGTGTCCTGTCTCTTTATACCCTACGACGCTATATGATATTATAAGTTTGATTGGATCAAAAAGTTTGTTACACCTCAAAATATAGGTCCAAGACATAAGATGTTAAGACATAAGATGTCGAGCTAAGTCGACGAACTATGTGTGATGTGTGTCCGTTAGTCCATGTTAAATTGTAATCACGTTACATGTTGCAATTATGTCCCCAAGGGGTAGGGTCGAGTTAGAAGCCTATTTTTGGAAGATGATTGTTAGGGCTTGAAATGGACTAAAAACAACAACAGTTTTTGACTTTGCAGTTGCTCATGAGATCACAATTATTGGCGGGAATTTTGCATGGGGCTAGAGTTCAGGTCTGGACAGAGGCTTGCTAATTTGGATGGTTCGATTACCATTTATATTAAGCGGATAAATAAACAATAACATTTATAAAAAAAAAAAAAAAAAAAAAAAAAACAGGAAAGGGTCAGTCAGGCTTGATGCTGATATCCAAATATCGGATATATAGCAAAATATATGTAATCTCATATCTACGAAGGGGATGTTACTTCGGCCGCTTATAAGTCAAGAACGGCTGGACGGATTTGGACGGTCTGTTGTAATCACGCTACAGTCAAATCGAATTAAGATAGGACACAGAAAAATAGCTATAATTTTGCACAGATCTGTCTTTTGTCTGCGGGCAGGTCAAGTTCGAAGATGGGCTATACGGTCCACTATATCGTATAGCTCCCATATAACGGTACCCCCGAAATTCGGTATTTTGATGATTTAAGAAACATTTTTAAAGGAAATTGTCTGAAATTCTACACAAGAAGTTCTTTGTGAGCACTTTAGCCCCTGAAAGAGAATTGTCTATATAGGTCCACGATATCGTATAGCCCCCATATAACGGTACCCCCCTATATTCTGTATTTTGATGATTTTAGCCACATTTTTCAACGGAGTTGTCTAAAATTCTACACAAGGAGTTCCTTGTGCGTATTTTACGCTCTGCAAGATAATAGTCTATATAGGTCCATGGTATCGTATTGCCCCTATATAACAGTATCCACGATATTCGGTATTTTGATGATTGTCTGAAATTCCCCTGATATAGATTTGTCTGTATAGCTCCACAATATCGTATATCCCCCCAATATATCGGCAACTTACGATATTCGGTATTTTTAAAATTTTAACAGAATTTTTAATGGATCTTATTTTATTTATTTTTTTTAATTTCCTAATTCGTCCCAAATGGTGGAGGGTATTCAAAGTTCGTCCCGGCCGAACTTACTGCTTTTTTACTTGTTATATTTATACCCTACAACACTATGTGTTGGGGGTATTATAAGTTTGATTGGGCCAGAATTTATGTAACACCTCGAAATATTGGTTTCCCATATAGGAAAGTATATATGGATCTTCCTAGCTCGCCGAGCTGAGTCGATCTAGCTATGTATGTCCGTCCGTCCGTCTGTCCGTCTGTCCATGTTAATTGTAATCACTCTACAGGTCGCAATTATGGCCCGATCTTCACGAAATTTAAAATGTAGGTGGGGTTAATGTCAGAATAGAACCCTATTTCTTTTGAAGATGATCGCCAACTGTTTAGGGGTTGAAATGGACCAAATACTGAAAAAATGTCGGATTTTGCAGTAGCTATACTGGTCGCAATTATAGACCAATCGACGCGGAATTTCGCATGTAGCTAGAGTTTAGGGCGGGCCTACCAATTTGGGTGGTCATCAGATTATATTTAGCGGGTAAAATAGACCCTATCTTTTGTATTAAAAAAAAATAGAAATTTTTCATTAAATCGCGAATATTTAAAATCCCGGCGAAATCACAAAGCGATTACAGGGTTACTTCTGATCTTTACATTGATGTTAACATCCAACAAATCGGATATAGCAAAATATGTGTGATATATATGTTTATCAAAGAAGATATGCCTGAAAAATCTCTTATATGTCGAGAACGGCTGAACTGATTTCGACAGTTCTCATTAATTCAGAATGGCACTTGGCAGAAAAGAAAAAACGCCTAAAAAATCGCATAAAAATATCTCTCTAAAGATGAAAATATTGATTTTGTAAAATTTTCTCATATTTTTTCAATTTTGTCATATTTTTGGCATATTTTCGTTTTGAATTAAACATTTGGTAATATTTCTACAGCTAACAAAACTAAGTAGTTAGGATATCAGGATATCATATACAGGTCGCATTTATGGCCCGATCCTTACGAAATTTTGCATGAGGATAAGATGAGGGTCAGAATAGAAGCCTACTCTTTTTGGAGATGATCGCCATATATTAGGGATTGAAATGGACCAAAAAACTGCAAAATTGTCAGCAGGTCGTAATTATCGCCCGATCCTCAGGCACATTTGAATGGGGGTTACCGGACATTGCAAAAGCCAAGCAGTTTTGAATGGCCATCCAAAAATATTCAATATGTGAAATAGTTTGCCAACTTTTGTAGAAAAATACGAAAATGTCCATTACAGTGAGAATTCACAAATACAGGAAATAAAATATTTGAATGTGAAAGATCTGTCCTTTTTTAAATAGCAAGTTATGTGTTTGAAGTAGTAGTAACAAATTCGTCAAATACTGATGCTTTCTTAGGGATCGTATGTTTTTTGAAAATACTGTTTCCAGATCTGTGATGATTATTCGAAAAGAGTAGCAATTTGCTTCAACATTTCTTTTTATGCTGTAGTAGATATGGCGATGTTTCTTTGGGAAATATTCATTTTAGCCGAAAGGGTTTCAGATCTGCAGTCACTTTACAGCAAATATTAGCCTAAATCGGATTGATTTTGGCACATACGATTGAATTAAACATAGATATAGCTCTCATTTGTATATGTTTCTTTCGATATGATATTTATGTCCTCATCGCTGCAATAACAGAATTTCAGATACAACCTAGGAATGCGGTGTAAATATTGACTCTGTTTTAGATGTAAACTGCCCTTTATTTTAATTATACATCTGCCAATATACATTTGCCCAATAAAGATGATTTTTGGGATCATGACAACAATAGAGTCTTCGAAATATGGACCAAATAGATTCACATATATCTGTAGATGTGATATATTCGATTCATCCGATTTTGTATTTAAGACCTTCTTAAAGTCATAAAATTCAGCCAATAGCAATGATGTCTCTTACATGAGGTCACATACATCAGAAAAAATACCTCTATTAAATGTAGTGGAAATCAATTCAGATTTAGATATAGCTCCCACAAGTTTCAATCTACTTCGAATGAAACATTTTTCCAAAAGCATCATCTGTCATATTTTTCTAGAGCTAAAGAGTTACAGCATATTTATTTAACATATTGGCATTTGTCAAGATATGTGACGTCTATATTTCTCCTCACCCCTCTCGTGATGCCACCAACACACATAGATTATATTCAAACAAATGTTGATGCTTTAATGGAAAAGTTGAAATTTATGACAAATATTTGCTTGTCGAAACCATGGAATTATCAAATGAGGTTAGGACAAGAAAAAAAAACTTTTGTTTTAAAACCACAAGGGAAGTTTTCCACTTCTTTATCTATTGTCAAGTGTGTTTACCTTTAAACGAATGAAGGAAAACGCCACAATGAAACAATTATGTTGAGTAGAGAACGGTAAATTTATTAAAAAGGGCCTGTAAGGGGCCTACAGAGGAACTCTCAATAAAAGGTTATGGATATTGAAAAACTCACCTTATGTACATTTGTAGTTTGCAAAATGTTTGGAATTCGAAATGTGTAAAAAAAAGTCAGAGTAGGACAAGCCTGTTTTCTTAGTGAAGAAAAATGCTTATTTCTGTCTATAAACCAACACAGAATTTTCAACCATCCAAATATCTAAATATGTAAATGATACAAACAAAACTTTTAAGTGCAGTAAATCGACCCAACAAGATTTTTTATTAAAATGCAGATTTACTAAGACTACTACTAATTTTCTTTCTCTATTGAAGATAATTCGACACATTTTTCACATTCCAAGATTTCTAACATGCATCCGAAATTGTTGAATTCCGCATCAAAAGCACAGCTTATCGTATTTTTAGATGCATATTAGAAAAAAATCGGCTTCGTACCAAGAGTGAGATTTATCGAGAAAAAAAGTTATTCGTGATGGAATTCAAGCGTGATATTGTGATTTCGTTAGGGTACTCCAGCACTTAAATGTGAATAAATCTTTTGTGTCTCGTACCATCGCTCGTTGCCGTGATACTGGTAGCGTAGCCCGACCTCAAGGAAGTTGACGGAAGAGAACAGCAACATCAGCAAAAATGGTTAGAAAAGCAAAGAAGAGGCTTGATTGAAACCGTCACTGTGGCTGAAAAATGGCTCGTGAGCTGAACATATCGCAATATTCCATTCGGCAAATATTGAAAAATAGGCTCGGGATAAAGCCATTGAAATTCCAAGAAGTGTAAGAACTTACACCGCAACAGAAAGAAAATAGACTCAAAAGAGCTAAAGAGTTGCTTCGCTTGGCCGAAAGTGGTGAACTGCCGAATTTTGTTTTCCCCGATGAGAAAGCATTCATTGTCTAGCAGTTCGGAGGCAAACAAACATAACTTGTTAACTTGCCAAAGAGGTCAGCTGAAAATGTGCACCTTCGAATGGCCACCAGAACTCAAGCGTCGGTCATGGTGATTGTGTGGGCCGCCATAACAGCCGATGATCGCTCTCGGCTCGTATTAATTGACCGTGGCATCAGAATAAATACCGAATATTATCGCGAAAATATTCTGGAGGGTGTATTAGAGCCTTGGGCACACAAACATTTTCTCAGCAGACCGTGGACATTCCAACAGGACTCAGCACCAGCTCACTCAGCACGCTCCACCTAAGAATGGTTACAAAATGAGGTTCCTCGCTTAATTTCCAGCGCACAATGGCCACCAAAATCGTCGGATCCCAAATCCGTTGAACTATTGTGTCTGGAGTATTTTGGAAAGCAAGGTTGGCACTAACAAATACCAAAGTGTCGATCACCTCAAGCAGAGCAATTTGTATTGTGGTTCGGATGGTTGGTATTGAAAATGAGATATATCGGTCCACGTTCTGGTATAGTCCCCATATAACGGTACTTTCCGATATTCGGTATTTTGATTATTTATGCCACATTTTTTTTACGGATTTGTCTGAAAATTGGTATTTGCAGGTCATAATGGGTTCCAGCTCCGGTGGCGAAACATTGCATATATGGGTCCATGGTTTGGTATAGCCCCCATATAACGGTATCTCCCGATATTCGGTATTTTGATGGTTTTTGCCACATTTTTGCACTGATTTGTCTAAAAATTGATATTTGTAGGTTATAATGGGTTCCAGCTCCGGTGGCGAAACATTGCATGTATGGGTCCATGGTTTGGTATAGTCCCCATATAACGGTACTTCCCGATATTCGGTATTTTGATGATTTTTGACACATTTTTTCACTGATTTGTCTGAAAATTGGTAGTTGTAGATTATAATGGGTCCCAGTTCTTTTGGCGAGTCGTTGTAACTATAGGTCCACGTTTTGGTATAGCCCCCATATAACGGTACCTCCCGATGTTCGGTAATTTAATGATTTTTGCCACATTTTTTCACGGATTTTTCTGAAAATTGGTATTTGTAGGTCATAATGGGTTCTAGCTCTTTTGGCGAAACATTGCATGTGTAGGTCCACGATTTGGTATAGCCCCCATATAACGGTACCTCCCGATATTCGGCATTTTAATGGTTTTTGCCACATTTCTTCTAAAGTTTCATTTACCCTAAGGTGGAGGGTATTAAAAGTTTGGCCCGGCCGAACTTAATGTTTTCTTTTTTTTTTTTGAAATTTTTGCAAATTACTTCCAAATGTTGGAGGGTATTCAAATTTCTGTCCAGCCGAACTTACTACTTTTTTACTTTGTAGAACATTTTAGTACGGATTTGAGAAGCTACCACCTCGTCTGAAGTCAGGTATCAAGCTTACCCCACTTGCAAAAATTTAAGATTCTGGTCCGAAAAGTTCCAAAAGTTTTTTACATGTAATATTTATTCCGACATGCAAACATTGAAGATTCGGTCCGAGCAAATTACAGTCTTTCTGTGGAAGCATGAGAGATTTTATTACTTTTCGGTGTCAACTGTGATCTGGTATCAGCATCAGGATTGGTTTTAGCTTCAAAACTACTGTTTTCAGAACCCTTATTGGAACGAGTTTCCAAAAACACCGCGATACCTGCTGTTCCATATTAATAGTATGGTATTTGAGTACGAATTTCGGAGCGCAAACCTACCTAATATCAATGGTAGGTTGAATATTATACCTAACATTCACCATGGCTAATGAAAATTCCATTATGGCCAACTACAAAGAAAACATATATGCCCCGCCCCCTTTATGCGAATGCGAATTGAAAGGAAACGGAATTTGTTTACATCTTTTATGGCATTGTGGAAATTTTTACAATTCTGTGATTTAGGTCAGAACCAATATAATGTGTTCCTTTCAATTATTTTAAGGGCCCTTTGAAAGAATAGACATAAAAGGTTATTAGAATGTATGGCGACGGATGCATGGGCATGTATTTTTTGTTCTTGGCAGAGAAATAATTTAGATGAAATCCAAAAAAAAAAGAGAAGTGGAATTCCGCCATAATATTCACATGGAAATTCGGATCGTATTTTTCACGATGATTGTTGCTGCTGCTGCTGCCGTTGTTGTCATTTTCATAACAATGTACCCCCGAAAAAAATTATACCCAAAAATTCATACCCATAGAAAAATAGAAGAAACCACGACAAAAACAACAACAACAACAACACCAACAAAGGTACCGGCAACGGCAAACTGTCAACCACAGTCAGGTTTTATTATGTACACGAGAGGAGACGAGTAAAGCTGGAGCGGTGGCATCCCGTATGTTAACCGAATGATGAAAAGATTACCAACGAAACAACAACAAAAACAAAAATTTTCAAAACTTTTCCCTTTATTTTATGTGAAAGTGTAGGGAAGTGGGGGAGGTTAGCTATGAGTTACGAATAGCCTAGTTGATGATGATAATGGGTAGCTTGAATTTGAAATTGGGAAAAGGGAATGAAGATGAAAATGGTTGTTATTGAAATTTTTGGTTCTATTCAGGAAAAAGGATAATAAATAAATATTTGTATATCACATACACACACATGTGGGTGTGTGTGTGTGTGAAAAGTACATTCACACATGCATGCAAATCTATTTCAGTGTAATTGAAAGGATTCAAATATATATTCTATACGCATGAAGGGACTTTTTCTAGCTAGAGAGAGATATGTTAATTTTCTATTCAAACAATACTCTGTCAGCTGAGGAAATCGAAAATAAATAAAACCAAAGCAATGGAGAGGCTGTATTCGATAAGGTCGCTCAAGAAGTACCCTATAAACAGGATTTAAAACTGATCACAAATCAAAGCTAGAAATGCCACAGACTCAATATAAAAGGAATTATGGCCGACTATATGATATGCAAACTGACGTCCCGAAATAACTTCCATTTGGGCTGATATTTGCCATTTTTTCACAGTAAACCTGAAATCGGATTAAGGATATATATGGGGGCTATATCCTTTTTATTTTTATCCCTACCCCTTTTATTTTTATATGGATTGAAAATTTTATATACGTATATTTGTTGGTTTAAAAAAAATTAAATAAATTCAGAAATCTAAAAAAACATAATTATTGTAATACTTTAATGCGTAAACAAACAAATAGCTCGGTCTACCACCGCGTGAACATGTCTGTCGCAGCTGGCCATGAGGAAATCAGGAACATGCCAAATTTAGTCCGCATACAGGAAGAGTTTGTCCTTCGGATTTATTAACTTCATAGCAAAAACAAAACGTGTAGGAAACTGCAATATTTTGAAGTTGATTGGCATTTCTGTTGCAATTAGAGAATTCGAGGTAGCAACAACTTCCCCGTGATAATCATATCCTCAGTTAAAATGTTATGTAGTTTTTTACTATTAGCAACAACTTCCCCGTGATAATCATATCCTCAGTTAAAATGTTATGTAGTTTTTTACTATTAGCCTTATACCATTGCAAAGGCTTTGTGGGTCAATGCTTCTTAATAAAATCATATCCCTATCTGAACCGATTTCAATACAATTTGAAAGATCTTAGTTTTACACAAAATTCCATCACACCTTCCATATTTCATTGAAATTGGAGGTGTACACCGTGTTGGGTGCATCAAATGTGTGAAGTCGGCTGAGAGTATATATATGGGAGCTATATCCAAATTTTAACCGATTTCTAATTAATTTGCAAATTTGTTATTGTAACCAAATTCCGCCACACATACTGAATTTCATTGGAATCGGACATACATATCGTGTTTGGTGCATAACATACATGAAATCGGCCGAAATATATTTATGGGAGCTATGCCCTCAACCGATTTCAATATAACTTTGCAATTTTTTTTTGGTGCCAAATTTCGTCTCTCTGTCCGAATTTCATTGGAATCGGACATATGTATGGTGTTGGTGCATAAAATATATGAGATCGGCTAAAAATATATATGAGAGCTATATCCAAATCTTTACTGATTTCAATATTATTTTCTGCAAATTTATTTTTGTACCAAATTTAGTCTTTCATGCCGAATTTCATTGGAATAGCACATACATATCGTGTTTGGTGCATCAAGTGAATGAAATCGGTCGAAAATATATACATGGGAACTATATCCAAATCTGAACCGATTTAAATGTAAGTTGATAAATAAATCCTTAGAGCAAATTCAATCACACATTCTGAATTTCATTGATATTTGATATACACAGCATGTTTGATGCATCAAATGCATTAAATCGGCCGAATATATATAGGGAAACTATATCCAAACCTGAACCGATTTCAATATAATTTGACAAATTAATTTCTGTTCCCAATTCCATTATTTATTTCAAATTTCATTAAAATTGGAGATACATATCGTGTTTGATGCACCAAATACATTAAATCGGCCGATAATGTATATGGGAGCTATATTCAAATCTGAACCGATTTCAATATCATTTGGGAAATTACTTTTTTAGATAAAATCCATCACACGTTTCAAATTTCATTAAAATTGGGGATACATAGCCTGTTTGGGCATCAAATGCTTGAAAATATATATGGGAGATATATCCAACTCGGAACCGATTTTAATATAATTTTGCAAATTATTTTTTGGTGACAAATTTCTTTCCATATAACAAATTTGGAGACTGTATCTGTAATCGATTAACAGATATGTGCATATAAAAACAAGTAAGCAAAGGCTATAGTCGTGCGGGGCCGACCATGTGATACCCTACAACACTACAATATGTTCGAAGTCCCCTTATATCCAAATCCAATTTGGAAGATTTTGTTTTTGAAATAATGTCAAAGAGCCCCGGCCAGAGGTTACCCTTAGTTTTTTTTGACCCGGAGAATTTGGCCAATATTTACGCACTCCGTAGTGTTGTTAAGTATTCAAAACAATTTCACACGTAAGTTGTGGTATATTTTACAGCTTAATATAATCCAACGGTCCCCCAAAACGCTAGACTTCTTCCCTGTCCTTAACTTTCTTCTGATGCGAAATTCAGTGTCGATTAGTTTTCAATTGTGGCCTATATAATTTTTTTAGTCCATTTGCACCTCTAAATGCACATCTAAAGAACAATAGGCTATAATTCTGACCCTACCCCTATGAAAAATTTCATGTGTATCGGATGATAATTGCGATATGCATATAATACCCTCAAAACGTAGTATTGGGGGGTGTAAAAATTTAGAAAATTTACAGTTCAAAATTGTTAGTCAAATTGAATAAATCGCATGCGATATAAAATATGACAAAAACTGAAAAAATTCGACAAAATATATTCGTTTTTTTATATACGTGATTCCGTGATTTTCTTAGATGTTATTGTTTTATGGCAAGAGACAAGAGAAGAATTGATGGGAATTGTGAAAATCGGCCTAGCGGTTCTTGATTTATAAGCAGAATAAATAAGATCAATTTTTTTACATATATACTGCACCTATTTTGCTATATATCCGATTTCTTGGCTATTAGCATCACTCTAATGAACAGAAATGATCTTCTAATGTATTTATGATTTGGCTGAGATTGAAAATATTCGCGGATTAGTGGGCATTTTCTTATTTTCTTTTTCTGGCCACACTTCAACTCTAACTGCATGTAAATTTTCGCGTCGATTGGTTCATAATTGTAGGCTATAGAACAACTACAAAATCAGGATTTTTTCTGTTTTTTGTCCATTTAAACCCCTATATATCTTGCGATCATCTCCAAAAAAATAGGATTCTATTCTGACCATAACCCCACCTCCATTTAAAATTTCGTGAGGATCCGTTCATAATAGCTAGATCGACTCTGCTCGTCGAGATAGGAACACCCATATATACTTTCCTATGTGGGAAACCAATATTTCGTGGTATTACATAATTTTTGGCCCAATCAAACATATAATACCCCCAACACATAGTGTTGTAGGGTATACAAATGCTAGCTTCATCCGTTTACCCTAAGCCATAATATTGGTTTACCCAAATTCAACTCTATTGGTTCTCCAAAAATGTATATTGTACCATGTATAATATCATTTAGTACACATACGTCCGATTTTCAAAACTACATAAACAGTCCTAAATGTAATAGTAAATTTATTTCCAAATTTCCAGCTCCATTGGTTCACCCAAATCGAATTGAAACAAACGCATTTCGAAAATGTTCTCTATATCCCAATCCTACTGTAATATTAATTTTAAATTTGTGGATTCCAGCTCCATCCGTTCCTCCAAATTCAAATTGTACTAAATTTAGTATCGTTTAGTACTTGGTATTCATGAGTACACACTTCCAAAATTACTTCCTTACATATATTTTCTTATTCTAATCCTCAACCTTTATTCCCATTCCAAATTTTAAAATTTCCAAAAACCATTTGGTCCATCTATGATAGTCTTCGCCAGGAACCCTCATTCCAAATTATAGCTTTACTGCTTCCTTAAATACAGAGTGTACTATATTTAGTATTTTTTAAAAGTTTTCGTACCCCTTTAGTGCGAAACCCAAAGACCCAGACCAAGAGTGACCCTCGACCAAAATTTTAAGATTCTATTCTCAGCCGTTTGATCTGGGGGTTGATGAATCGTCAGTCAATTGAAGAGTTATTGTCACTGTTACTTAAAAAACTGATCACAAACCTTAGGTAAAAACGCCGAAAGGTTAATATTTAAGGAGTTATGGTAATTTTTAAAATATTTATTTCTTCATGCTCAACTGAGGAGATAGAAAATGTTGTCATGCATTCGGATACAATTGATTTCCCTCAATTTCTCTCAAAATTCCAGGAATTTTTAAAGTCTGCCTTAAAACAGTAAATCCAATCTCTTCCTGAATATGGAATATTTAAAAAAAGCCGCGTGCATGCATGTAGTTCGTGTACACAAGTGTGTACGGAAACAAATTAATTCAGCCATGCGTTACGCACTCAACTATTTCTCTGTTGGACTGCGACTGATGGTGAGGATAATTTGTGTATCCTTTCGTGCGCGTAGCAACGTGTGGAAATTGCGATAGAAACATTCGTTTATGTATGAAATCTTGAGTGTCATATGTGTGCGTGCGTTTGTTGTTTGTACAGACACACACGACTGTGCGGGTGTGAATGTGTTTGGCAACAAGTGTTTGGATTTTTCCTTTCCGTTTTTTTTTTTTTCGTATCCTTTGTTTTTGTTTAAAAATTTACAAAAGATTCACAGCGTTAGAATGAATTTTGTTAATAGGATTTACTATGACAAACATGTACAGAGGATATTCATTATTCCAGTTTGTTGTTGTTTTTGTTTTTCTTCTTTTGAAAACATGCATGAGGCATGACATAGCTCTGTGTGTGTTCGAGGATGAGTTTAAAATATTGGATTAAATTGCTTCGTGTTTCCTGTTAAAAGGGTGAAATGCTGACTGGTTTTTCCCATTGCCAACAGATGTACACCCTCAGTCTGTGACCATGTTCTTAACAAAATACATGGTTTGTATAATTTAAAGTAAAAAGCAATTTCTGCAATCGGGCGTGCCCGACCATGGTACATTCTGCAATACTACAATTTACCGCAAATATTAGATCTGAAACCCTTAGGACCGAAATGGACGAATGCCTCAAGATATAATACACTAGCAAGTCCAAGGTTTTCTATATAACGTTTTTTTCCTTTTGGATAGAATAATAGGACAAATTTTATGCCAAAAAGTCTTCAAAATCGTTCATTTTTAAGTTTACGGAGAGGAATATCAGTAAAAGCATTGCACAATACCCACACCCAAATTTTCCGTCCAAAACTACATCAAGGTCCCCATTTGTAAATCCTAGAAACCAACAGTGACCCCAATATCAAATTACAGAATTTTAGCCCTATTCCTTCCCCCAATACCAAATTTGGTAATTCTTAGTATCTCTCCATTTCACCATTTGGTACTTTTCAAACAATTATTGGACGCATTAGCAAAATGAACACCAGATACCAAGAGAGACCTCAATATCAAATTTCGAGATTCCTATACATTCACTCAATACCACCTCTATATCTCAATCCCACTCAATCACAGACACCAACAGTGACATCCATTTCAAATTTTGGAGTTTCAGCACTTTAGCTTGTCCCAATACCAAATTTAGTGAAATTTATCACTTTTCGAACAACTATAGTACGCATTTCCAAACCCACCTCCATATCTAAACCACAGTCCTCAATACTGACATCCATATACATTTTCAGAAATCCTGATTCCTGAAAGTACATATTTTCACAACCACCTCCATATTTCAATCTCAGATACAAAGAGAGACCTCAGTATCAAGTTCCGGCAGTCCATCTCTATTCATACAATACCAAATTTTGTACACCAATTTTCGTTCAATTGTAGTAAATATTTCCAAAACCAATTCCACATTTCAATCCCACATACCAACAGAGACCTCAGGATCAAATTTGAGGATACAAACCCTATCCCTTCCCTCAATACCAAATTTAGTACTTTTCGAACAATTATAGTACGCATTTTAAAAATAATCTCCAGATACCAACAGTGATCTTAATATAAAATTTCAAAGTTTCAGCTCTGTAATTCCCCCGTTGCCAAATTTGGTACCATTTATTACAGCTATAGTTCATATATCCAAAACCACTTCCATATCTCAAAACCAGATACCAAGAGAGATACCTCTGTATCAAATTTCTGTATTTCAGCTCTATAGATTCAACCAATACCAAATATAGCACCTACCATTCAGTACTTTTCATACTTTCAATTCCAGATACCAAGAGAGACCTCAATATCAAATTTAAGGATTCTAGCCCTATTCTTTCACCCAATACAAAATTTGGTACCGTTCGTAGAAATATGACCAACAACGCCAACAGTGACATATTTCAAATTCAAATTTTAGGATTTCAGCTCCATTCCCTCACCCAATATCAAATTTAGTACTATTTAGTACACATTTCCAAAACCACCATCATATCTCAATCCCAGATACCAACACAGACCTCAATATCAAAATTTCGAAATGCCATATCTCATCACCGAATACCAAATTTAGTACAATTTAGTATTTTTTAACAAATTTTCAAGTCAACGCCAAATCTCAAAACACAAATATCAAATTTCTGAATTTTATATCTGTCGCTTCACCCAATACCAATGTAGTAACCTTCAGTACTTTTCGTACAATTAAAGTACACATTTCCGCAATCACATCCATATGTCCAGGCTACACATGAACAGTGACCCTTATGTCAAATTTCAGATTTCAAGTAGTCAAATGTAGTACTATTTAAAACTTTTCGTACAGTTGTAGTACACTATTCTAAAACAACCTCTTTATAACGAACCTACTACCAATATGGACCCCAATGCTTAAAAAGTTCATGATGATTTTTGATAGGAGCTTCGGGCTGACTATCCCAACTGGATCTTCGCAGATAGTGGTAAACCGTAGCCTAGCCCGACTAAGTAACCTCCGAGCACCGGCACGAGTTCCCGATCATCTACTCTACCGAAAACTTTACAACTCGAACACCAAAATCGTCTACAGCCCGAGCCTCGTCATCGTAATTGGTGACCAGAATTCCCGATTATGACTTGAGCAATGAAATCATCCGTAATCCAAACATTGTGATCCCCGACAACCTTCACCAGAATTCCCGATTATCTTCTGATTGTCTATAACCTGAAAATCCTGATCCCCCAAGTCTATTCATCAGACTTCCCGATTATCTTCAAATCGTCTACAAACCGAACATCTTCCTGGTAATACCCGGACACTTTGTGTGGTCCATCAGAGTATCTGGTTATCTTCAAATCGCAAATCATCATCGTAATTCAGGGACACCCGACGTCCGACTTCCCGATTATCTTCAATTAGCCTACAACCTGAGGATCATCGTTGTAATCCCCAGACACCAGACATCCATTGATAAGAGTTTCGGATTATATAGAATCGCCTACAACCTGAACTAAATCCCCGATTTCTTACATCTAGACGCCGAACACAAACATCGTAATACCCGATTACCCGCCAATTGTCAAAATTCCTATTATCCACGAATCGTAACTGAAACCCAACGTTATTATCCCCGATCGCCGTTAGATCCAAGCTCCTTTAAGCAGTTCCTCTCTGAATTTCCGAGAATCCCCGAAGTAAGATTGTGTATCTGATCGAAATCTAATAGAAAATATTCCGATGTTACAAATTGTTTACCAAATCGAGAAGTTTGTTCTCTAATTGGAAGATTTTATATTTCCAATCAGATGTGCCAGATTTTCTCCAAAACTAATATTTCCCTCTAGTGACACTAAATAAAGAGATATAAAGGGTCATGGCTAGATCGACTCCAAACGACCTGAAAGGCCAAAGAGGTGTAGATAAGGCTGATATTGATTGAATTATGATAACATGGCACTGGTGTAGCACTGTTTGTGTCCAATGTTAGAATATTTTTGTCATATTTGTAACTTTATCAAATACAATTTTGATAAAAATTAATGATTTCCACCTTATTTTTGAGACTTTTAAGAAACAATGTTATAGATCTTCCACTAAATTATATTTACAATTTTAAATCTTACCACAAAACTTCTTTCAAAATAATTTGAGTTCGCATTCACAACTGTTTTCTCGGTTTGTTTTGTATGTATTGTTTCTCATAAACAGCAGCTTTCATTACACGTTTCGTTGAGAAAGGCTTCCGTTCTAACAATATGTGTGAACGTGCAGCGGAAAAAACCTTCAAGCAACAAGCCTAAATTATAAAACACTTACACAAATACACACACAGAGATACAGACATTTAAGCAAATTTATGTTTGAGAATAACTCATCCCACTGTCAAGCATTTGTCTTTTTGTTTGTTTCTCAACATCCCTTGCATGCCTTATATGTGTGTGCACATATATTCTGTTGTATCCGCGAGCATTGTCTGTCCTTCTGTCGTTTCATGTAATGTTTTAACGCTCATTATTTTTAGATTTTAGCACCCTTTTATGGATTTGCGCGAAAACACACACACATACATTTAATCCTTTTGCTGTATTTTTCTTGATAATGACTTTGACAGCTGGAGCTTAAAGTTGTTTTCATTTCGGGCAAAGTTAAAATAGGATGCAGTCATGATGTGTCTTTAATGGGGAAAACTTAACATTAATTTATTGATTTTTGGATGTAAAATTTTCTGGCTGAAGAAAAGGAATTTGGAAAGTGGTATTTTGTTATTTTTTATACCCTCCACCATAGTATGGAGGGTTTGTCATTTCATTTGTAACACCTCGAAACATACATTTTAGACCCCACAAAGTATATATATTCTTGATCAGCATAAAATTCTATGTCGATTTTGCAATGTCCATCCGTAGGTCCGTCTATCCATCTATCCGTCTGTGGAAAGCTTGCGAACGAAATTAAGTAGGTTGATAAAATTTTACTCAAATGTGAATTATGTCTGCAGGACTTTTGGTATTGAAAATAGCTTATGTAGGTATAGCCCCCAAAAAATGGTACCTCCCTTTTTCGGTATTTTGGTGATTTAGGCGACATTATTCACCGGAATTGTTTAAAAGTTGGTATTTGAAGTTCGTAACGGATACTGCCTACCAAAAATTGTCTGTGCAGGTTCACGTCTTCATATAGCCCCCAATATTCGGTATTTGGATGATTTTAACGACATTATTCACAGGAAGTGTTTCAAATTTGATGTTAAAATTTCGTAATGAATACTACAACCTAAGACAAAAAATTATCTCTGCAGCTCCACGTCTTCGTATAGCCCCAATATAACGGTACCACCCGATATTCGGTATTTTGATGATGTTAGCGACATTATTCACCGTAATTGTTTCAAATTTCATGTTAGAAAATTATCTTTGCAGGTCCACGTCTTCGCATAGCCCCAATATACCAGTTACATTCGGCATTTTTAAGTTTTAACAGAATTTTTAACGGATTTTATTGTTTTTGAGAATTGCCAAAATTATGTAACACCTCGAAATATTGGTTCTGCAGATGGGAATGTATATATCGATTTTCTTGTCTCGCCGAGCAGAGTCGATCTAGCGAGGTATGTCCGTCCGTCTGTCTATGTTAAATTGTAATTAAGATACAGGTCGCAATTTTGGCCTCACGAATTTTAGCTTGGGAGTGTAACTAGAGTCGAAATAAAAACCTATTGTTCTTTAAGATGACCGCCAAATACTTAGGTTGAAATGGACCAAAACAGAAAACTTTCTTAATTTTCCAGTAGGTCTATTGGTTGTAATTATAGACCAATCGACGCGGAATTTTACATGAACTTAGAGTTTAGGTACAAAACTACGAAAATTGCCATCAAACAGCGAATAATTTTAATTCCAGCTAAATCAAAAATAGACGAAGAGGTCACTTCAGACCGCTTCATTGATGCAAATATCCAAGGTATTGCTTCATCCGTTTCGTCGGGGCGTTGATTCTAATTCTGTCAGCTAGTCGCTTATTTCATTAATCTTTATACCCTACAACACTATGTGTTGAGGGTATTATAAGTTTGATTGGGCCAAAAATTATGTAACACCTCGAAATATTGGTTTCCCACATAGGAAAGTATATATGGATCTTCCTAGCTCGCCGAGCTGAGTCGATCTAGCTATGTATGTCCGTCCGTCCGTCTGTCCGTCTGTCCGTCTGTCCATGTTAATTTGTAATCACTCTACAGGTCGCAATTATGGCCCAATCTTCACGAAATTTAGAATGGAGGTGGGTCTGGGGTCAGAATAGAACCCTATTTCTTTTGGAGATGATCGCTAAATGTTTAGGGGTTGAAATGGACCAAATACTGAAAAAATGTCGGATTTTGCAGTAGCTATACAGGTCGCAATTATAGACCAATCGACGCGGAATTTCGCATGTAGCTAGAGTTTAGGGCGGGGAAGAAGCCTACCAATTTGGGTGGTCATCGGATAATATTTAGCGGGTAAAATAGACCATATCTTTTGTGTTGAAAAAAAATCAAAAATTTTCATTAAACCGCGAATATTTTAAATCCCGGCGAAATCACAAAGCCATGACAAGGTTACTTCTGATCTTTACATTGATATCAACATCCAACAAAACGGATATATAGCAAAATATGTGCGATATATACGTTCATCAAAGAAGATATGCTTGAAAAATCTCTTATATGTCGAGAACGGCTGAACTGATTTCCACAGTTCTCATTAATTCAGAATGGCCTCTTGGCAGGAAAGTAAAAACGTCTAAAAAAATCGCATAAAAATATCTCTCTAAAGATGAAAATATTGATTTTGTAAAATTTTCTCATATTTTTTTCAATTTTGTCATATTTTTGGCATATTTTCATTTTGAATTAAACATTTGGTAATATTTCTACAGCTAACAAAACTAAGTAGTTAGGATATCAGGATATCATATACAGATCGCATTTATGGCCCGATCCTAACGAAATTTTGCATGGGGATCAGATGAGGGTCAGAATAGAAGCCTACTCTTTTTGGAGATGATCGCCATATATTTAGGGGTTGAAATGGACCAAAAAACTGCAAAATTGTCAGCAGGTCGTAATTATCGCCCGACCCTCACGCACATTTGAATGGGGGTTACCGGACATTGCAAGAGTCAAGCAGTTTTGGATGGCCATCCAAAAATATTCAATGTGCGAAATAGTTTGCCAACTTTTGTAGACAAAATACGAAAATGTCCATTCCAGTGACTTTTTGGAGAATTCACAAATACAGGAAAGACGCACTTCTGACTATTTCGTTAACGCTGATTTCGTTGAAGGATATAGTCAAATGTCTGTATCTCATATAGATGCGTTTCAGTCAAAAACCAATAATAAATGTTAATCTTTTGCCACTTCTGAGAGATTATAGGTCTTTGGGAAATATTGGTTCCAGACCTAGGAAGACCATTTAAATTGGAAATATAGTGTTGTAGGGTATTCAACGGTCGGCCCCGCTCGACTGTAGCCTTTGCTTACTTGTTTTTATATACTTAAAAGCAAATAGACCGAGATTATACATTTGTTAGCTAGACCGATTGGAACTTTCCAACATTTTTTATACCCTCAGCCATATGGCTAAAGAGGGTATATATCATTAGATAGGACCAAAACGTGATTCATTGAAATAACTGTTAAAAACCCTAGGTCTCGTTGGACCAAATTCGTTTCAGGACATTTGGAGTCGATGTATTGATGTCCGTCCGTCTGTCTGTCTGTCTGGCTGGCTGGTCCACTCCTTCTGGTACCTTCCTCACAAATGGTGGAAATTTAAAAAAAAAAATATTTTACTGCACAAAAAGAGGATAATCCGATTTTGATCCACCTTTGCAAATCCTAATATTTGCATCAGTGCTAGGTCTGGTGCGAAAATGGACAATATCGATCATATTATATCATGTTACACACATCACATATTTTTATTAACCCAAGGACTGGGGTGAAGATGGAATAAATCGGTCCACTCTTTGTGGTACCTCCTCCACAAAGGGTCATAAAATGCGAAATTAACATTCGATTCCATCGGTACATCTCAATACATCCATCGACCTAAGGCTGGAAAATTTGCAAACAAAGTATGTCGAAAAAATACCATATTTTTCATCCAAAAGTTTGTAAAATTCCGAAGTAAAGGATAAGTACGAAAATTGTATTATCCTGATTGAATAACTTCTAGATTCCGATTCGACATAATATTTTCTGTCCTCTGGTGTCTACCAAAAGTTTCTAGACAACAGTTTTAGTGAAATCGGCCTTTGATCTGAAAAATAATGTTTTACAGCGAAGTTATTACAGTCGGTTTTGCCGACAGATACATACCCTCAGCCAACGTTCGATTATTTAAATATATTCTGACTTCCGTTATGATTATTGAAATTGTTGATGCTCTGTGGAATAAGTTTCTAAGCAATGGACCAATATTGTCCATTTCGTATCGGACCTAAGTAAATATGATATATATATATTGCGAGTGCCAGGACTGGCCTATATTGGTTACTTCCTTCACATTATTTAAAATATGTTATAATTTTTAGAAAATCTTTAAATGTGCGTGAGGTACCAGATATAGTCGTCCAAAGTATTTCATTTTTGAAGTATGGACAATTTTGACCGTTTTTGGATGAGGTCGCAGATATATATCATCTTCACAACAGATCTTGCGTTAGGAAAAATGTTTGTAGGTGTGAAATTGGAAGAGAGTTGGATGCTAATTTCGCTTTCTTTGAGCGTTTCGTTTTTCAAAATCTTGATTCATATGTGGGGGGGGGGGGGGGGGGGGTATCAGAAGAAATGGTCCGATCTCTACCATCTTTATTACAGATATTGTGCTGATGGATGTATTGAGATGTACCGATGTACCAGCGTTTGTATCAAAAGTTATCATATCTAATAAAAACTGATTTGATCTAGATTTATATGCCGTACATCATATGCGAAGCTCTCGAAATTAATAACAGATTATATAATTCGCATTAGCAATAAACACATAATTTACTTCAATCCAGATCCCTTAACTGATATTGAAATGATTAACAGCCCAGCCATTAAAGGTCATAACGTTTATGGGTGGGCAATCCGAAATAACCCTTTCTACCTTTCCATGTTTTTTTTTTTCTCGCAAATGCATTGATTATGATGATGAGACGTTTTGCCATTATTATTGGAAGTTAGGGGTAAAGGTTTTGGGGTTTTATTCATGGCTGTGGAACAATTGAAAGGTCTCAAGCATTCATTCGATTGTTGCTACTTTTGCCCTGCCCTGCCTTTTGATTTGATCCCTCAATTCTAATCCATTAGTGTCTAATCATAATCTAGAAATCGCATAAACTTGGAATTGTGCAAAAACTTAAGTGCTTTTTTTTCGCCGACGATTGGAGAGGGATATATACAAAAAAGAGAAGCAAAAGATAAATGCCCATGGAGTAGGAAACCAAAAGTCAATGATGCATAAGATCTGAATGCTGGGCGAGAGAACAAAAAAACATTTTATTTCATTTTCACCAAAAAGGGAAAAAAGAAAAAGCTCGATTCATTGTTCTCCATTTGCCCGGCTTTTTTCCCCGATTTCCTTTGACGTTTATTTCTGTTTTTATTTTTTTCTTGCTCGCTTTTAATGCTATTTCATTGCTTCGACCCCCCCATCTCGGTAATGTGCGTATTGTGGGTGCTTGGGTGTCGGTGTGTGTGTGTGCGATAGGGAATGTGTTTGTGGGAGTTTGTTTGACCCAGTCACGACCGTGCGAATTTCTGTTTCTTTATCAGAACAGTATCAAACAAATCGTTTTAACTTCATTCAGGTTTTAATGGCAGCAATAAATAATACATTAGAAATTCTTTTATATTTCAAACACAACACCACCAACCAACCAACCAGCCTGGCAGCCATCCTGCCAACCGACAAACCAATGAAACGATGTAGCAGTCGCACGTACAAATAAGCGTTTATAACACCACCACAACAACAGCAAAAATTGAGGGAAAAGTTAACACCCAAATAACATTAAATGCAGAAATATGTGACAGTGAGTTATGAGGGGAGGACGGGGAATTTTGTAAAAAAAAAACAACAAGTTGAAAAGTAGTAAAATCGGCCGGGCCGAACTTTGAATACCCTCCAGCATTTGAAACAAATTTGGAAATTTTCAAAATATAAAATTTGTTAAAAATTCTCTTAAAATCTAAAAAACACCGAATATAGCCGTTATATTTGGGGTCTCTACGACGTGAACCTATATAGGCTTTGTTTGTCATAAGCCCTTACCATATTCAAATTCGAAACTTGAAATAAACGGCGAATAATGTAGCTAAAATCTTCAAAATACCGTATATACGGAAGGTACCGTTATGTCGGAGCTATACGAAGACCTGGACCTGCAAAGACAATTTTCTGTCACAGGCTGTAACATCCATTACGAACCTCAAATATGACATCTCAAACAATTTCGGTGAGTAATGTACCTAAAATCGTCAAAATACAGAATATAAGGACGTACTGATATATGGGGCTTATACGAAGACCTGGACCTGCATACACAATTTTCTGTCACAGACTGTAGTTCCCATTACGAACTCTAAATACGTAATTTGAAACAATTCCGGTGAATAATGTCACCAAAATCATCAAAATACTGAATATAGGGAGGTACCGTTATGTTGGAGCTTTACGAAGACATGGACCTGCACAGACAATTTTCTGTCACAGGCTATAGGATCCATTTCGAACTTCAAATACCAAATTTGAAACAATTCTGGTGAATAATGTCGCTAATGTTGTTGGGTCTGCCATGAGTATTTCGAGGAGTTACAAACGGAATGACAAAATTAATGTAACCTCCAAAGTATGGTAAAGGTTTGGAAACCCCTTTACAAAATCTTGGAAATCTTAAGACCAACTTAACTAGTAGAATATGATAAAATTCCTGCATACATAATTTATCTAATCCTCTTAAATCATTTTACTTCCCTAAACTTCCCTACCCACCCTCGTACACAATTTTCGGAGTATATTTATAAGTGCTACTGTTATCTACCATTCGGTAGCATTTTCAATTGTTGTTTATAGGAATTTCATTTGACTTTTTTTCTTTGGGTCCACGTTCTTTGTCCTCCATTCCTGCCTCTCAACCCCCCACCTATCTTTCAAACATCATCCACTCACATTGAATTCACATTGATTGGATTCGGACTTAGGAAATGTTCAACAAGAAAGTTATTCCACCAAATACAAACGCCGTTTAATATTTTTAAATGAAAAAAAAGAAAAACATGTTTAATAACGACAGGAGTGGGTACAAAATTGAAAACAGACGTCATAGCTATGAACCACCCGGAAGTCAAGAGAGGCAAAATTGGTTGTACGGATACAAATCAATACAAATGTATTAAGCCGGCAGACAAATGAACAAATAAGTGAATGTTATATTTATTCGGTTAGTTTACACTGAGTACTTTCCGAATCTACATTCAGAATAACTTAATAACTTTTCTAGATTCACTGAATTATTTAATAAGTGTCCAATTGGCGGGCCACCAACTGTTTCGGGGATGAACATAGCACAACTTATTTTTTGCAGGAAACTTATAATGACATTGCGAATGTCCCAAATCGACGGAGACTAACAGTAAATAAAACGATGGCAACTCCTTGTCTGGTCATCTTTCGTAACAAACACAAGGTGGGTTGCAAACTCCTTGAGTTAAGACTAGCAATTGACGATTTCCAAAACTAAAATCTAAATACGCTTGACTAAAATTGGAATGCCAAACGAGGGAGTCGTTCTACTACGAGAATGGTATTCTACAGTGATAAGACTGTGCGAAAAAAAATAAATTTGTCAATAATTACAGAAAAAAACAGTGGATTATGAAAGTAGAGCTGAAAACATCAGGCTGGCGTTTTTTATGTCTAAATCGAAAAGTAACCTAAGTAGAGGAAGAAATTCTTCCATTTTATTTTTTTATGCCCTCCACCATTTTATGGAGCGTATATTAACTTTTTTATTCCGTCTTTAACTCCTCGAAACATTCATAATAGACCCTGCAAAGTATATATATTCTGGATCAGCGTAAAATTCGAAGACAATCAAGAAATGTCCGTCTGTGTGTCTTCCGTCTGTCTGTTTAAATCACACTATCTTTCGAACGAATTGAGATAGATGGCTAAAATTTTGAATACATGCATAATTTACCAGTAAGCCGGTTAAGTTCGTGAATGGGGCCATGTCGTTCCACGGTTTCGTATAGTCCTTATATAACAGTACCTCCCGATATACGGTATTTTCATGATTTTAGCGACATCATTTATCGGAATTATTTCCAATTGCGTATTTGTGGTTCGTAGTGGGTACTACAGCCTCGGTATTTTCATAATTTTGTGATATTATTAACCGGAATTATAACAAATTTCGTATTTGAAAGTCGTAATGGATACAACAGCCTATTAAAAAAATCATAAGCAGGTCCACGTCTTCGCATGGTAGTTTTCGATTTTTTTTTTTTTTTTTTGAAATTTGCTCCTTCCTTCCAAATGGTGGAGGGTATTAAACGCTCGGCCCTGCCGAACTTAGCTTCTTTTTTACTTGTTTTAATTTGCGGATTATAATTTCTTGAGACTAGAGAGACTATTAGCTTTTAGTCTATTTAGCCTTTTGTGGCTAAAACCTCCCTTTAAACATGAATGAAATTATTTGTCATATAATTCTGCAATTGATCTCAGACTATATCAACACTCTACGTCTTTATTCAACCCCAAGAATAAATATATATTAAAACAAGTGCGGGGCCGACCATGTGATACCCTACAATACAACAATATGGAAGATTTCGCTTTTAAAATTTTATCATACACCACTGTCCAAATATTACCCTTAGCTTTTTGACGAGGAACATTTGCCCAATATTTACGCACTCTGTCGTGCTGTAAGTTACAGGTATATATAATCCAATAGTCATCCAAAATGCTAGACTTCTTCCCTGTCCGTAACTCTCTTCTCATGTTAAATTGCGTGTCGATTGGTTTCAATTGTGTGATCAGGAAAATTTTACTTTTTTTTTGTTCATTTGAACCCCTCTGTACCTCCAAATTCAGACTCATCTATATGATTTGCTTGTCTACGATATTTGACTATATATTCGTGAACGAAATCAGCATAAAAAGCCAGAAGTTCGCCTTTTGTGTATTTTGGATTTCACCTTTAAGTTATTTTCAGCGTTTCGGTAGAATGGAAATGTTGATATTTTTTCACACAAAAGTAGCGGTCCATTCTACCCGCTGTCCTAAACTCTAACTTCATGCAGGATTTCATGTCCTTTGGTTTCAATTTGTGTCTTTTATAACTGCTGCAAAATCAAGAAAAAACAAGTAAGCAAAGGCTACAGTCGAGCGGGGCCGACCGTTAAATACCCTACAACACTATAATAAACGATACAGTTAATATAGGCGAGATACTCGAAAGAATTCCACAAGATATTGTGATAAATAATAAAAGAAAACCATCAGGTTTCGTTCTCTAATTTTCGATTAATAGCAACTTAAACTAATTTTGCTCATTTCATATTTATTGGTAGATGTTGCACTTAAATGGTCTTCCTAGATTTCCCAAAGACCTATAATCCCTCAGACGTGGCAAAAGATTAACATTTATTATTGGTTTTTGACTGAAACGCAACGAAATCAGCGTTAACGAAATAGTCAGAAGTGTGTCTTTCCTGTATTTGTGAAATCTCCAAAAAGTCACCGGAATGGACATTTTCGTATTTTGTCTACAAAAGTTGGCAAACTCCTTCACACATTGAATATTTTTGGGATGGCCATTCAAAACTTCTTGGCTTTTGCAATGTCCGGTAACCCCCATTCAAATGTGCGTGAGGATCGGGCGATAATTACGACCTGCCGACAATTTTGCAGTTTTTTGGTCCATTTCAACCCCTAAATATATGGCGATCATCTCCAAAAAGAGTAGGCTCCTATTCTGACCCTCATCTGATCCCCATGCAAAATTTCGTTAGGATCGGGCCATAAATGCGATCTGTATATGATATCCTGATATCCTAACTACTTAGTTTTGTTAGCTGTAGAAATATTACCAAATGTTTAATTCAAAACGAAAATATGCCAAAAATATGACAAAATTGAAAAAATATGAGAAAATTTTACAAAATCAATATTTTCATCTTTAGAGAGATATTTTTATGCGATTTTTTTAGACGTTTTTTCTTTCCTGCCAAGAGGCCATTCTGAATTGATGAGAACTGTCGAAATCAGTTCAGCCGTTCTCGACATATAAGAGATCTTTCAAGCATATCTTCTTTGATAGACATATATATCGCACATATTTCGCTATATATCCGATTTGTTGGATGTTAACATCAATGTAAAGGTCAGAAGTAATCTTGTCATGGCTTTGTGATTTCGCCGGTATTTAAAAAAATCGCGGTTTAATAAAAAAATTTTGAATTTTTTCAACACAAAAGATATGGTCTATTTTACCCGCTAAATATTATCCGATGACCACCCAAATTGGTAGGCTTCTTCCCCGACCTAAACTCTAGCTACATGCGAAATTCCGCGTCGATTGGTCTATAATTGCGACCTGTATAACTACTGCAAAATCCGAAATTTTTTCAGTATTTGGTCCATTTCAACCCCTAAATATTATGCGATCATCTCCAAAAGAAATAGGGTTCTATTCTGACCTAAGCCCCACCTCCATTCTGAATTTCGTGAAGATCGGGCCATAATTGCGACCTGTAGAGTGATTACAAATTAACATGGACAGACGGACAGACGGACAGACGGACGGACGGACATACATAGCTAGATCGACTCAGCTCGGCGAGCTAGGAAGATCCATATATACTTTCCTATATGGGAAACCAATATTTCGAGGTGTTACATAAATTCTGGCCCAATCAAACTTAAAATACACCCAACACATAGTGTTGTAGGGTATAAAACTAATTTTATTATACCCTACAACACTATGTGTTGGGGGTATTATAAGTTTGATTGGTCCAAAAATTATGTAACACCACGAAATATTGATTTCCCACATAGGAAAGTATATATGGATCTTCCTATCTCGCCGAGCTGAGTCGATCTAGCTATGTATGTCCGTCCGTCCGTCTGTCCGTCCATCCGTCTGTCCATGTTAATTTGTAATCACTCTACAGGTCGCAATTATGGCCCGATCTTCACGAAATTTAGAATGGAGGTGGGGCTAGGGTCAGAATAGAACCCTATTTCTTTTGGAGATGATCGCCAAATGTTTAGGGGTTGAAATGGACCAAATACTGAAAAAATGTCGGATTTTGCAGTAGCTGTACAGGTCGCAATTACAGACCAATCGACGCGGAATTTCGCATGTAGCTAGAGTTTAGGGCGGGGAAGAAGCCTACCAATTTGGGTGGTTATCGTATAATATTTAGCGGGTAAAATAGGCCATATCTTTTTTGTTGACAAAATTCAAAATTTTTCATTAAACCGCGAATATTTTAAATCCCGGCGAAATCACAAAGCCATGACAAGGTTACTTCTGATCTTTACATTGATGTAAAGATCCAAAAAATTGAATATATAGCAAATATATGCATATATATATGTCGAGAACGGCTGAACTGATTTCGACAGTTCTCATTAATTCAGAATGGCCTCTTGGCAGGAAAGGAAAAACGTATACAAATATCTCTCTAAAGATGAAAATATTGATTTTGTAATATTTTCTCATATTTTTTCCATTTTGTCATATTTTTGGCATATTTTCATTTTGAATTAAACATTTGGTAATATTTCTACAGCTAACAAAACTAAGTAGTTAGGATATCAGGACGTCATATACAGATCGCATTTATGGCCCGATCCTTACGAAATTTTGCATGGGGATAAAATGAGGGTCAGAATATAAGCCTACTCTTTTTGGAGATGATCGCCATATATTTACGGGGTTGAAATAGACCAAAAAAAATAGACCATTCCAGTTTTTGGAGAATTCACAAATACAGGAAAGACGCACTTTTGGCTATTTCGATAACGTTGATTTCGTTGAAGAATATATTCAAATGTATGTATTTCATATAGATGCGTATCAGTCAAAAACCAATAATAAATGTTAATCTTTTGCCACTTCTGAGAGATTATAGGTCTTTGGGAAATATTGGTTCCAGATCAAGGAAGACCATTTACGTGCAACATCTACCAATAAATTGGAAATGAGAAAATTAGTTTAAGTTGCTATTATTCGAAAATTAGAGAACGAAACCTGATGGTTTTCTTTTATTATTTATCACAATATCTTGTGGAATTCTTTCGAGTATCTCGCCTATATAAACTGTATCACTTATTATAGTGTTGTAGGGTATTCAACGGTCGGCCCCGCTCGTCTGTAGCCTTTGCTTACTTGTTTTTTTTTAATTTTAATTTAACCCCTAGATATATTGCGGACATCTTTAAAAGCAATAGGAGGAGCCCTTTTGAGCCTAGCCCTACCCTTATGAGGTTCGGACGATAAGTGTAATCTGTATATAATATCCCCAACTTCTGTTGTAAAGTGAAAAAATCGCACGACAAGAGGGCATTCTGAATTGGCAAAAATTTTCAAAATCGGTCCAGCCATTCTTGAAATATAAGCATTCTAGCTAACATCCCCTTGCTTCGTATATACACATTGTATATATTTCGCTATATATATCCGATTTATTTACTATCGGCATCTACGTAACGGTCAGAATTGACCTGTTCGTCTATTTCTAATTTCGCCGGGATTAAAAATATTCGCAGTTTAATGGAAAATTTGACTTTTATTTAACACAAATGTTATGGTCTATTTCACCCACTAAATATTACCCGATGACCATCAAAATTGGAAGGCTTCTGCCAAAACTTGGGCTCTAGCTCTATGTGTTGGGGGTATTATAAGTTTGATTGGGCCAAAAATTATGTAACACCTCGAAATATTGGTTTCCCACATAGGAAAGTATATATGTTTCTTCCTATCTCGCCGAGCTGAGTTGATCTAGCTATGTATGTCCGTCCGTCTGTCCATGTTAATTTGTAATCACTCTACAGGTCGCAATTATGGCCCGATCTTCACGAAATTTAGAATGGAGGTCGGGCTAGAGTCAGAATAGAACCCTATTTCTTTTGAAGATGATCGCGTAATATTTAGGGGTTGAAATGGACCAAAACTGAAAAATTTCCTGATTTTGCAGTTTCTCGGCAGGACGCAATTATGGACCAATCGAAGCGGAAGTTAACATGGGGCTAGAGCTTCAGGATGGGCAGAAGCCTTCCAATTTTGGTTGTCATCGGGTAATATTTAGTGGGTGAAAAAAGTAAAAGTAAATTTCCCATTAAACTGCGAATATTTTTAATCCCGGCGAAATCACAAATAGACGAACAGGTCAATCCTGACCGTTACGTAGATGCCGATGGTAAATATGTCGGATATATATAGCGATATATATACAATACATATATACAAAGGAAGGGGATATTAGCTAGAACGCTTATATCTCAAGAATGGCTAGACTGATTTTGACAAATTTTGTCAATTCAGAATTCCTTATTGGCATAAAAGAATAAAATCTAAAAAAAATGCATAAAAAGATGCCAATAATGGTGTTATTATAGATTTTGTAGTATTTTGTGACATTTTTAATTTTTTCATAAATTTTATCGCATGCGATTTTTTCATTTTGACTTATAATATTGAAGTGTATATTTTGTAATATTTTTTCACCTTACAACACAGGTTTTGGTTATTATATACAGTCTGCAATTATCGTCCGATCCTCACGAATATTTTCACAAGGGTAGGGTTAGGCTCAGAAGGGCTAGGCATATTATTTTCAAATATGTCAGCGATATGTTGCGATATGTTGGGTTAAAATGGACCAAAAACAGAAAAAAATTCCTGATCACACAATTGAAGCCAATCGACACGCCTGAGAAGTGTGTTATGGACGGGGAATAATTCTAGCATTTTGGTTGACCATTGGATTACATTTAGCTTTAAAATGGACCACAACAACTAACAGTACAAAAATATTCCAAAATGGATTTGGACATAGGGGGCTTCTAACATTATAGTGTTGTAGGGTATCACATGGTCGGCCCCGCACGACTATAGCCTTTGCTTACTTGTTAATTCTTGGTATTCACAAGTTTTTTAATTTTTGGTATTCCAATAATTAAATATTTTTCGTTGGTTTTATCTCGAAAGATAAAAACCAAATAATCCTAAAACTTTGTAAAAATCTAAAAAAAGTCCAGAAAAGGCTTATTTTTTAGATTTGTACTACATAGCGTATGCGTATTTTTACAGTAGGACACTAATGTTCATCATACGCAACTTTTATAGATCTTTGAACCGAATTTGTGTAAATTGTTAGTTTATAGAAATTAGATATTTTATGACATGCAAGTTTTGAAATTGTGTGCATTCAAATGTTTGTAATACAAAAAAATGCTCCAATAACCATTTATATAAAATTTGGCCAAAGGCGCTCAATATATTCCCGAACCTTCATAAAATACAAACGATTTTTCAACAGTTAAAGTACTCAATGTTGCATAAATTTTATAACGCCCCTTAACTACAAAATTACGACAAGATATAGCTTTGAAATGTTCTAAAGCCCCTGAAATATAGACGGAATTACCAATAACAAGTAAGCAAAGGCTACAGTCGAGCGGGGCCGACCGTTGAATACCCTACAACACTATAATAAACGATACAGTTCATATAGGCGAGATACTCGAAAGAATACCACAAGATATTGTGACAAATAATAAAAGAAAACCATCAGGTTTCGTTCTCTAATTTTCGAATAATAGCAACTTAAACTAATTTGCTCATTTCAAATTTATTGGTAGATGTTGCACGTAAATGGTCTTCCTAGATCTGGAACCAATATTTCCCAAAGACCCATAGTCTCTCAGAAGTGGCAAAACATCAACATTTATTATTGGCTTTTGATTTTTTTGAGATACAGACATTTGACTATATTCTTCCACGAAATCAGCGTTAACGAAATAGTCAGAAGTGTATTTGTAAATTCTCCATAGAGTCACTGGAATGGAGAATTTCGTATTTTGTCTACAAAAGTTGGCAAACTATTTCACACATTGAATATTTTTGCATGGCCATCCAAAACTGCTTGGATTTTGCAATGTGCGGTAACCCCCATTCAAAAGTGCGCGAGGATCGGGCGATAATTACGACCTGCTGACAATGTTGCATTTTTTTGGTCCATTTCAACTCCTAAATATATGGCGATCATCTTCAAAAAGAGTAGGCTTCTATTCTGACCCTTATCTTATCCCCATGCAAAATTTCGTAAGGATCGGGCCATAAATGCGATCTGTATATGATATACTGATATCCTAACTACTTAGTTTTGTTAGCTGTAGAAATTTTACTAAATGTTTAATTCAAAATGAAAATATGCCAAAAATATGACAAAATTGAAAAAAATATGAGAAAATTTTACAAAATCAATATTTTCATCTTTAGAGAGATATTTTTATGCGATTTTTTTAGACGTTTTTTCTTTCCTGCCAAGAGGCCATTCTGAATTAATGAGAACTGTCGAAATCAGTTCAGCCGTTCTCGACTTATAAGAGATCTTTCAAGCATATCTTCTTTGATCGACATATATATCGCACCTAGTTTGCTATATATCCGGTTTGTTGGATGTTAACATCAAAGTAAAGATCAGAAGTAACCTTGTGATGGCATTGTGATTTCGCCGGGATTTAAAATATTCGCGGTTTAATGAAAAATTTCGAATTTTTTCAATAAAAAGATATGGTCTATTTTACCCGCTAAATATAATCCGATGACCACCCAAATTGGTAGGCTTCTTCCCCGCCCCAAACTCTAGCTACATGCGAAATTCCGCGTCGATTGGTCTATAATTGCGACCTGTATAGCTACTGCAAAACCCGACATTTTTTCAGTATTTGGTCCATTTCAACCCCTAAACATTTGGCGATCATCTCCAAAAGAAATAGGGTTCTATTCTGACCCTAGCCCCACCTCCATTCTAAATTTCGTGAAGATCGAGCCATAATTGCGACCTCTAGAGTGATTACAAATTAACATGGACAGACGGACAGACGGACAGACGGACGGACGGACATACATAGCTAGATCGACTCAGCTCGGCGAGCTAGGAAGATTCATATATACTTTCCTATGTGGGAAATCAATATTTCGTGGTGTTACATAATTTTTGGCCCAATCAAACTTATAATACCCCCAACACATAGTGTTGTAGGGTATAAAAATTTGGCTACCCAAATTCAAAGTTGTCATTGTCATTAAAACTTCATGTCTTTTGTTTAAGTACCCTTCAAAAGAAGTTGACCAATGCTGGCCGAAGTAAATTAAAGTCCTTAACTCTCACCTACTTCTTTCCATGTAGTCATTTGCCAAGCAAATGTTCCGAAGTAGTAAATGTCTAAATGTCAACCCGTTTTAATTTTTATGAGTTTTCAAATATTATTCAACCCTTAATTTAAGTTAATATCTTAAAAATGAACTTCGTCTGTAAAAGTGATATAAAAAATGTATACAAATGAGCGAAATTGCAATGCAAATACCTTGGAAAAACACCTATCAAATTTTGCTGGAAAAGTATCTCCTTGAGTTGTGGGTGTAATTTTTTCTCTAAGCTCTTACAATGACAAGCTAACTTGGAGAAAAATATTATTCCTTTGGAAGTGTTGATTTCATACGTGTTTTATCTGCCAACAATCTGTAATGAAAAGTAAACGTTTGGTTAGGCTTTGAAAACGAACAAATTCCAAATGTCTGTAAGGACTAGGTGTGAGGACTGTGGGAGGGAGATATTTGCGACCTAAATTTATTACAGTTGATTTGATTTGAATTTGCTACAGAAGTTTTTCCCTTTAGAATGAACAGATAGAATGGTTGATGAATTTTGACAAACAAACTATGCTTAGTTTCTTTGTTACACCCTCCACCATTCTATGGAAAGTATATTAGCTTTGTCATTCCGTTTGTAACTCCTCGAAATATTCATGACAGACCTTACAAGGTATATACAGGGTGAGATAAAAAAAACGACAAAAAAAAGCCAAACGCCATGATTATTACATTTTTCCAAATTTTATTGAATGAAAGCCAAAAATGTCGGAAATAGCATCAAATTTTAGAATAAGTTAAGATTTGTTCGTATTGGTCACCATTCGTAAGAATTATGGCCTTCACACGTTCAATGAAACCGTCACACGCTGCCCAAATATAGCTCTGCGGTATTTTGGCCCATTTCCGGCATTTATTCTGATGCCACGGTTGATTAATACAAGCGGAGAGCTACCATCGGCTGTTATGACGGCCCAAGCCATCACCATGGTCGGCACTTGAGTTCAAGTGGCCAACCGAAGGTGTACATTTTCAGCTGACCTCTTTTTCAGTAAACACGAAACTGCTGGACAACGAATGTTTTCTCACCGGAAAAATAACAAATTCGACAGTTCACCACTTTTGCTACACGCTACACTTGAAACGAATTAAGATAGGAAGCTAAAATTTTATCAATGATCAGTCTTTTGTCTGCAGGCAAGACAAGTTCGAAGATTGTTTATATCGGTCCACGGTATCCTATAGCCCCCATATGACGGTACCCACTCCCCAATATTTGGTAATTTGATGATTTTAGTCACATTTTTCAACGGAATTATCTTAAATTCTGCACCAAGAGTTCTTTGTGAGTACTTTACCCCCTGGAAAAGAATTCTTTATATACTATATAGGTCCACGATATCGTATACCTCTTGATATTCGGTATTTTCTTGATTGTAGCCAAATTTTTCGATAGAATTTTCTGAAAATCCACACAAGGAGTTTCGTCTGAGAACTTTACCCCCTGGAAGAGAATTGCCTATACACGATATTGTATATCCCCCATATAACGGTAACTCCCGATATTCGGTATTTTCCTGAGTTTAGCCACATGTTTCAATGAAATTGTCTGAAGATCGACACAAATATTTCCTTCTGGAAGAGAATTGCCCAAATAGGCCCATAATATCGCATACCCTCCATATAACGGTACCTCCCGATATTCGATATTTTCCTGAGTTTAGCCACATTTTTCTATGGAATTGTCTGAAAACCGACAAATAGAGTTGCTTCTGAGTTCTTTAACCTCTGGAAGAAAATTTTCTATACCCCGCGATAATTGGTATGTTGATGATTTTTGCGACGGTATTGTTTCAAATTTCGTATTTGAACTTCGTAATGGGTACTACAACCTATGACGGTTATCTATGCAGGTCCACGTCTTTATATAGCCCGCATATAATGGCTTTCATTTGAGCGGTATTTTTCGACAGATTTTTTTATTTTTTAAGTTTCTTCCAAATGGTGGAGAGTATAAAAAGTTCGACCCGACCAAACTTAGCTTCTTTTTATACCCTACATTACAAGGTGGCCAGGGTATTATGTTTTCGTGCATTTGTTTGTAACAGGTAAAAGGAAACGAGATTGACCCATGGTTCCTTTTGATGATCTGCATAGAATCACATTCTGGGTCGATTTATGTATGTCCGTCTGTCCGTCCGAACAAAGTACGGTTCGCATTTATTGTCCTATCCAGATGAAATTTTGCACAGATCATTTGTTTGGCCCAAGAACGAACCCTATTGAAATTGGAGATAATCGGTCAAAATTTAGATATAGCTCCCACATATATCTTCGTCCGATTTGCTTTTTATTGTGCACCAAACGTGTAATATCAGCCCGAATAGTATGGAATTTCGCACATACAACCATATTAGGCCTGAAAATAAGTATGCCAAATTTGATCGAAATCGGTTAATATATAGCTATAGCTTCCATATATATACTGTTCATCCGATTTGATATTTTTGTCCTCCGCAGCCGTGATATGCACCCTGTAACAACAATATCAGGGGAAATATAGCAAATATAGCTCAGAAATACATTTGCTTAATTATATCGAGATCGGTTCAGATTTGGATAGAGCTCCCATATATAACATCGTCCGATTTACATTTTGTGCACTAAACGTCTAATAATTGTCCAAATGGGATGGAATTTGGCACTTACGACCGAATTGAGTCTAGAAGCTAGTATGTCAAATTTGTTGAAGATCGATTCAGATAAAGCTATAGCTCTCATATATACTGTTCATCCAATTTGTTATATTTGTTATCCACCGCCGTAATATACACTCCGTAACAACGATATTCAGGGAAATATATGCAATACAGCTCAGAAATATATTTGCTAAATTTTATCGAGATCGGTTCAGATTTGGATATAGTTCCCATATATATTTTTATCCGATTTCAAATTAATTTCGCACCAAATGGGCAATACAATTCCGAATTTAAAAGATACAAATGCTTCGGCATATTTAGTCTTTTGAACTTTGAATTATTATTATAATCATAGCGTGTAGGATTGAATTCTCCCATAAAAACTTTTAATTGTTATTTGGAGCTCTACTAAATTAAAAGTGGTGTAGGGTATCATAAAGTCGGCCCCGCCCGACTTTAAGACTTTCTTTACTGGTTTTTTCTTGTTATTTATATATATTCGTCTTAAAGTCCAATATAAAAATAGAAAATTTTAATCCATAATCAAATCGTATTTATTTATTATTCAAAAAAATCCTCCTACCACCTTTCTTGTTTTTCTCAACTATTAAAAAAAGATTTCATTACAAATTCAATCTACATCAAGAAGTTCCTCATTGATGCCAATGATCTAATCAAAACGAAAAGATGCTACTGTTAAAATGAAATTATATCTTATTGATATTTTTTTAAGCAGAATAAGAAAAAAACAATTTGGAGGTGGGGGTAAGCTATTTTAACCTCAACATCGAATCACTCAAATGTCATTCATATATTTTTCATTTTGGAACCCAAACTCCTCGTGCCATCCATCCATCCAGCCATCCACTTCACATTGGAAACATTTTGAAAAATTCATTTTTATTGCTTTACTACGTGATTATTATATTTCGATGTTGATGCTTTCATTCCTTCTGTTGATACTATTTCTAATGGCGTTTTATCCCTGCACAAAGTAGTCGAAGGGGAAGAGAACGAAAAAAAATGGGAAAAATTGTAGAATAAAAAATATCCATTTCCATTTTTCTAAGAGTTATTATTGAATTAAGAAGAAAGTGAAGAAGGGCAAGAATATGGCAATTGAAACGTTTTTACGACCAACCGATTTATTTTGTCTTCAGTAGCTGCCTTCTTCTTTTTTTCCATTCTTTCCATTTGGAGTTGCCTGCGAATGAATAACGAACTGGCAGTCGTTGTCTTTTATCATTTCGTAACACACACATACATAGACACACACCAGGAGAGATATTCTTCGTTGGAAGTGCTCAAAATGATTTATGTTCACAACTGACCGAAAATGTCCATTTAGAAAAACATTTTCTCTTCTAGACAATTTCCGAAGCAAACAAATCATTATTTATAATGTGCATACATTAAGGGTCACCCTAGAGAGGGTGAGGCGGGCAGGTGGGTTAGTTGAGGATCTTGATTTTGGCAACCAAAGAGGTAAGGGATACACAAATGAAACGATATGGGATTGCACAAAAATGCCACAAGATATTTGCAATTAATTGAACAACGTGGAGAGAAAAAAATGCAGGTATTGAAGACCATGTGTTTTGAGAGAAATTAATGGGAATTTAAAATGGATTTGAATGATGGCAAAAATATAGGTTTCTTTCATTCAGGAAGTATTCAGATTTATAAAATAAGTTGGTTAATCTAATTGGAATTTTTTTAATTCGAGGCTATAAAAATGATTTCGTCTTAGCTAAGTGACTGAAAAGTTAATACATCTCATCAGTTCAAGTAACTCACTACCTGCTGAGATCATATATGGGAAATTCAAATGGCAATATATTTGTATAGTACATATATACAGCATGAGATGGAAAAACTGCAACCAACTTCAGACTGCTATCATTTCAAAGCCACTCGTCCGACAGCTGTTAAAATTATTCAAATGACAGCTCAATAATTTAATCTTTTTATTTTTGAACATGATATTCTTAAATAATATCAAACTCAAGAAAATCCTGATAAAACGTGTCTATAAAATCAAAGATTGTTTTTATAAACCGGTTAAAAAATAATTATTTTTTTTTTACTGGATGGTCTTATATATTCCGCAACTGCCATCAGGTTTAAATACCTGTCTGATAAACTCTTGAAAAAATACTTTTTGAATAGTATTTCTTGAAATCCATTTATTTAAAATCCATATTTAAGACGACACAAATGTTTGATCTGGACCTCGCAAAAGTTTTTTTTAACAAAGGTTTGCAAAATATCAAGATTCTTGCTGAGGAGAAGCTTGGAAAAAAACGTTAGTTAAAGGGACCTTGAAAAATAAAAAAATTAAAACTCTTGGGACATCCTTGACAAAAAAAAAACATATTTTATAAGAAACTAGCGCCAGGAAGGTCCTTGACCAGGAGGGCCCGGAAAGTAGAAATTTTTATAAAACGGCCATTTTACCAGAAGGACCTTTTCAAAATATTTAATTAATTACAAGTTTTTGACAAGGTAGTTGCTTAAAGATGTTTAAAAATATATATAATAATAATGAGCTGTAAAAACAATTTTAAAAATCACAAATTCTGAAGAAAGAGACTTTAAAAAATGCATTAAAAGAAGACATTAAAAATATTTCAATTGCTTTTTGGCCAGAAAGACCTTTCTTACTTTAAAAAAAAAACCATGATAGGCATAGAAAAATTATTTTTTCTAAAACTTTACGATTGGTGGTCCGGAAGACATTGAAAAAATATTTTAGTTGACCATGGTCAGAGAAATCTTTAGTTTTCTAAAGATCCACAATTTTTTAGCCAGAAAGACTTTTCATTTTTTTTTTTCAAATTAATCATTTTTGGACTAGCGTGTCTTGAAAAATATTTTTTTCTAAAACTCTACGGTTCGTGGACAGGAAGACATAAAAAATATTTTAATGGTTTTTCGGCCACAAAAACCTTTATTTATTTATTTTTTTTTTTTTTTTTTTTGTTAATTCACGATTTTTGGCCTAGAGGACCGTAAAAAAAGTATTTTTTCTAAAGGCCAGTCTTTAAAAAAATCAACGATTTTTGGCCTAGAGGGCTTTGAAAAAATATTATTTCTAAAAATTTAAGATTTCAAGACAGGAGGACAATGAAAAACATCGTTACCGTGACACTGGTAGAGTAGCGAAACTCGCGTCGCAGTGGCCGAAAAATGGATCGTGAGCTGAACATATCGCAATGTTCCATTCGGCAAATATTGAAAAATGAAATATTGAAAAGTGCAAGAACTTACACCGCAACTGAAAGAACATAGACTCAAAAGAGCTAAACAGTTGCTTCGCTTGGCCGAAAGTGGTGAACGACCGAATTTGGTTTTCTCTAATGAGAAAACATTCGTTATGCAGCAGTTTGTAAGCAAACAAAATGAACGTGTTTACTTGCCAAAGAGGTCAGCTGAAAATGTGCACCTTCGGTGTGGGCTGTCATAACAGCCGATGATCGCTCTCCGCTGGTATTAATCGACCGTGGCATCAAAATAAATACCGAATAGTATCGCTAAAATGTTCTGGAGGGTGTATTAAAGCCTTGGACAGGACTCAGCACCATCGCACTCAGCACGCGCCACCCAAGAATGGTTGCAAAATGAGGTTCCTTCCAAAATCTCCGGATACCAATTCGTTGGACTATTGTATCTGGAGTATTTTGGAGAGCAAGGTTGGTACTAAAAAATACCAAAGTGTCGATCATCTCAAGCATGCGCTTCGCCGGGAATGGGCCAAAATACCGCAGAGCAACATTCTGGCCGCGTGTGACGGTTTCATTATCCGTTTGAAGGCCATAATTCGTGCCAAAGGTGACCAATTCCAACATATCTAAGTTATTCTAAACTTTGATGCCATTTCCGAAATTTGTTGCTTTCATTCAATAAAATCTATATATATAAATGTAAGTTGTGTTAGTTACTACGCTTATAACTTAAGAACCGCTGGACTGATTTTAAAGATCCACACAAATTCGGAGTTGTCTCCTCTCCGAAAAGGATAATATCCAAAAAAATCGCGTAAAAATATGATATATTAACATTTTCATTTTTAATTTTGAAATGTACAATAGTAATGTTTTATTTTGCATGATTTTTTTCTATTTTGACTGGCTTTTTTCTAATGTACATTTGTAGTGTTTTTTATTTTTTATTGTTGAATTCGAATATTAAAACCAATTTATTTAATTGACTTGATTTCTTGAGAACTGAAATTGATGGCGGGTTACATGGAAGTGTAATACCGAATTATATGGTGGCGAAACGGAATAGATGATATCGAAATGATTTAACGCGGTCACACCAAAAGAAAGATAATTATTAATTAAAAGATAATTACTTTTTCAAATTCGCTAAAAAATCACAAAAAAGAGATCTCATTGCAAAAATTCTCAAATCGGGAAAAAATCGAAAAGATTTTCAGTGGAATCGAATTTTAAAATAATAGTAAGGGTCTTTAAACATTTGCTGTAATAAATCAGCGAACAAGTTGAAGATTTTTTCAATTTGCTATTCTTCTTTTGTCATTTTTTTTTAATTTGTATTTGCGAACACATTTAAACAACCAAAAATGACAGAAAAAGCCTAATGGAGCTCATTTCAAAGCGTGGACCTACTTCTTTCATGTGACAATAATCCGTCCAATGAGAGCTCAAAATGCAAAATTCTTTGGAAGTACAATCAGTAAAATACCAAATTTAAAGGGTGCAAAATAATAGAGCGAATGGGACTTTTAGTAAGAAAAGGATTTCTATCCTTCCAGGAATTCTTCCCAAACATTCAAGATACCTTAAATCACTTTTGCAGGTCATGATATCGATCATAACTCACGGATAAGGGTACAACCCGATTTTATATTTATATAACCATCATATGATTTAAGCTATTTTTGGGGTCTTGGCCACTTTTTCCATATTTTGGCCCTTATTTGGCATCTTTGCCTCTAAGGGGTTAGGGAACCATCATACAGATAATTGCCACATAGGAATTTATTTAAGTAAAGTCCCCACATTGGAGTATCCCCAAGTCCACTTTCACATATAATGTGTGGTCAGAAAATAAAATTTTGTATTCTATTGAATTTGTAACTCTCAAGAGAATATTGGTTGGAAACGTAGATTTGGGATATACATCTATATGATAATATGGTGGATAAAACTATTTTTACTCATTTAAATCACGCGGAATGTTTTTCAGTTTGACATGCTATGTTGTTCTGTTAAATTTTTGATTTGGTCTCTATTTGTCATATTGGATTATAAGGGCTAGAAGAATGTTTTCAATGTAGGTCGATGTCTCGGAGTAGTGCCCATGTAAAAGTATCTCCTGATTTTACCATATTTCAAAGGATTTGGCTAAAAATGTGTATTTGGGGTGTGAAAATCTTACACAAAATATGAACATATATACAAATTTTAGAATTTTTTCCATATAATAGTACCCCCTTAAGTCCACTTTTTGGCGGACAAACAGACCGACATGGTTAGGTTAAGAACGCTAATGGACAATCTGAGGTGCTAATGGCTTAAAAAAGTAATTAACTTTGGCTATTCTTAATTCATTCAGCGCTCAATTATGAGGTGTACAAAATACAGCAAATTCCAAATTACTGCTCATTTCACTGGAAGATTTTGCTACGATTTTTACCATACTAAAAATTAATTTGATCCCTTACATGGGGATAAGATTGATATATACTTTTTAATAGATTTGTATAGCACATCCACACCTTTGAAGCCCACGGCTTAAATATGGGTACAGGTATTTTAAAAGACTTTTAATCGACCAGTACGGGAACACTTATATCAGTCATATCTGTGAATAATTATGCTTTGACAAATATGCATAATAGACAAAAACTACGGGCCGGCAACGCGGACCGGGCCAGCTAGTTTAAAATAAAAATCTAAAAATTATGGCGTTTGACATTGTTGCATTTTTTTATCACAAACTGCTGGAAAACGAATTATTTGTCATCGGAGAAAACCAAATTCGGCAGTTTACCACTTTCGGTCAAGCGAAGCGACTCTTTAGCTCTTTTGAGTATATTTTCTTGCTGTTGCGGAGTAAGTTCATGCACTTTTAGGAGTTTCAATGGCTTTACCCCGAGCTCATTTTTCAATATTTACCGAATGGAGTATTGCGATATGTTCAGCTCACGAGCCATTTTTCGGCCACTGCGACGCGGGTTTCGATCAAGTTGCTTCTTTACTTTTCGAACCATTTTTTCCGTCCACTTCCTTGACGTCGGGCTTCGCTATCAGTGTCACGGTAACGAGCGATGATACGAGACACAAAAGATTTATTCACATTTAAATGATGGGGTGCTCTAATAATAGCCACTCGTGTTTTTTTTTTTTTTTTGCCAAATATAAAGAAATCACACTATCACGCTTGAATTCCATCACGAATAAATTTTTTTCTGGAAAATTCTCACCAAAATGCTTTTGTACGCTTGTAAATAATATAATTACCTGTCACTGGAATAATTTTAACAGCTGTCGGACGAGTGCCTTAGTATAGTTTTTTATGTAATGGGCCATCCATTGGTCTACTATTTACAGCTGACCTTCGGTAGGAACTTCACAGTTGTATTCAGTATATAAATAATTTATTAATTTGCTTATTTAATTTGCATGGGGGCTATAAAGAGGTTAAATCCTATTTTCAATTTCAAAATTAATCTCCCTCACCCATCGATCATTAATTTTTTAATTTTACATTAATTTTTTTAAATGATAAAATTAATTCTTGCTTTGAACATTTCCTCATCTACCATATCATAGGTTACAACTGATGTAAATATGAAACATGGGAACCGATTACGAAAACAAGGTAACTCAACAACAACCAACCAACAATACGTTTGCTGTTCACTTCCTTTGCTCCAACGGCGGCGACCATGATAAACTGTTTATACTTTGTTAAGAACAGATTACAAATGATCTCGGCATACGAAATTCCAGTTGGTAATTAAAAAACCGAAAAATAAAAACAGGGTAAGCTACAACAAACCACTGACAACCTCCGGGGGTAATCAACAGGCAAAGTTGGTTGTTAAGTATTTATGCAAATCCTACGAAATATGGTAACGGTAAACGTATTCACCTGTGCTTCACCTGACCTTATGTTGCTGCTGCTTCGGCTGTTATTGTTGGTTGGTTGGTTGGTTTGGAGGTCTGTTGTAATTTAATGGTATTTTATTAAAATTCCAATGGAATATAAAAATTCCTTTAAACCGTAAAACCACTTCGTTTAAAAGCTGAATATTCATATTACCCATTTCCAGGGTACACACTCACACACACACACACACATTTGACTACGGCTATTTCTATGAATTATGGAAACGGCTTCAGGGTAAGTGAGATGAATAACTCTAATACCCCGTTGGAAAAAAAAACCAAAAATGGAAGGTGGGTAACTTAAGGAAGGTAAATCAAGTAGCTGACCTTTATTGCCTGGCGGGTTATAAAGGAAATTCTTGGGGTACATATAAATTATGGAATAAGGGGCGATCCTTTGCAAAAGCAAATTTACTGATAGTAGGATATTTTGCAACACCTGGCAGATAAAAAGTATTTCATTTCATATCCAGTATGATTGATTAGTTTTGATTTCTTATTCTTCAGATAAAACTACTTAGGTTAAATTGGGTTAACAATTTATTATTTGAACAGGGGCATATCGCACAGATTAAGTTCATATTTTATGTCCCCTAAAAGTCGTTCCAGAAGTCTTTTTTATACACTCCACCATACATAGTATGGAAGGTATATATTATTTTTGTCATCCCGTTTAAAACTCATCGAAATTCTCATATCAGACCCAACAATATATATATATATTCTTGATCAGGGTAAAATTCCAAGATTTAGCGAAGTCTGTTTGTCTGTCTGTGGTAATCACGAACGAATTGAGATAGAAAGCTAAAATTTTGCATACATTTATAGTTTAACAGTAGGCTTAGGTCGTAAATGGGCCATGTTGGTCCACGTTTTTGTATAGCCCCCATATAACGGTACCTCCCGATATTCGGGATTTTGATGATTTCCGCAACGTTACTCACAGGAATCATTTTAAATTTCGTATTGGAAGATGTTAATGGGTACTACAATCTATGGCAAAAACTTTCGCATGCAGATCCACGCCTTGGCATAAGCCCCGTATGACGGTACCTCCCGTTACTCGGTATTTTCATGATTTTTGCGACATTATTCACCGGAAATGCAACAAATTTCGTATTTTGTCTATCTGTTCGTCTGTCTGTTGTAATCACGCTAAAATTTTGCCCCCCATGTGTAATTTGTCAGTAAGCAGGTTGAGTTCTTAAATTAGCCATGTTGGTCCACGTTTTCATATGGCCCCCATATAACCGTATCTCCAAATGTTCGGTATTTTGAGGATTTTACAGCTATTTTTACCGGAATTGTTTTAAATTTCGTAACTATGACAACAAAAATCGCGTATGCAGGTCCACGTATTCGTATAGCCCCCATATAACGATACATCGCAATATTCTGTATTTTGACGATTTTAACGACATTATTAACCGGAATTGTTTCATGTTTCGTATTTAAAGTTCATATTAGGTACTACAGCCTATGATAGAAAATTTTCTATGCAGGTCCACGTCTTCGTATAGGCCCCATATAACGATACCTCCCGATATTCAGTATTTTGATAATTTTAGGGGCAATACTTACCAGAATTGTTTCATATTTCGCATTTGACGTTCGCCCTATGACAAAAATTACTAATGAAGGAACAATATATTCGTATATCCCCCATGTAAGGGGTTTCATTTGGGAGGCATTTTTCTACGGATTTTTTTTTACATTTCTTATGTTCCTTCAAAATGGTGGAGGTGACTTTTAGTGGCGGTTCCCACGCTGAAGCTGGGTTCTGATACCTCTCAGTGTGGCAACTACTGGTGTTTGAGAATAGAAAGCAATCTCCCTCTTCGATTGTCAGTTCTATTCTAGATCCTGATCGGAGGATCAATGTTTTTAATAATGAAAATAGAACCCAATCTCCCTTTTCGATTGTGAATTCTATTCTATGGATCAGTGAGGAGAAAAGAAAGAACAATTTTACTCTTTGGATGTAGTTTCGATTCTCGATCCGGCATGAAGAATCAAATGTTTAGCGAGAAAGGAAAACCAACTGAATGGTTTGGCTGTTGATTCAATTCTAGATTTTTTTTATTTAAAAATATGTTTCTTAAGTACTACTGAAACTAATCTAACTTAACCTAATCGCAGCCACACAATTAGTCTTATTTGGAATTTTATGGTGGCTTGGTAATATGTTATTTTACCTCGGTCAAAAGTATGTACAAAGTATTCTGTACAACGGGTCTATTTTTCTTCTATCCCCCCTTTGGAAAGTTATTCCAATCCTTTATCCTGGTATGTAATTAAGAATGAAGAATGAAGGACTCGACGGGATATTCACTCCGGTATTGTGTCTGGTCTTTACACGACCCATGCCTTAACGGCCTTCAGTTGCTTTATTGGCAAATGATATTCTTAAGAAATAAGGAACTATAGGCATCTCCCTAGATACCGCCAGGGCTTTTTACTCTCTCTGGCTATTGAATTTTATATAAATTCCAATCGTTTTGCTTTGAAAGTCAATCCAGGGTCGCTAGTTTTCTTAGGTATCATTTCTTCAGTATTAAAGTGGGTGTGAGACTCTCTAGTCGCCGCCCTGTGTTGGCAGGGGTCCTCAAGGTTCCCTCCTTGATCCAATGCTCATCAATATCTTTTCCTGGCTCCTCCCCAAGGCGGTCTTCTTCTGACCTATGTCGATGATGTCCTGTTGGCCTTTTTCACGCCTCTTGTTAGAGCGGTCAATAGGCGCATTAACGAGTACATCGATGCCGATGTTGTGCTACGGCCTTCCGTGGTCGGCCAGGCATAGTATACCCTTATTATACTCTCAGCCATATGGCTTCAGAGGGTATATATATAATTTGATACGGCCAAAATGTGCCTCATCGAAATAACAGATTTGGACCGTAGGTCTCTTTGGACCAAATCCATTTCAGGACATTTGGAGTCGATCTAGCGATGTCCGTCCGTCTGTCTGTTTGGCTAGCTGGAAGATTTACATGATAACTCTCGAATCATATTTGTCCGAACTTGATACATCATAATATTATTGTCAAACTTAGATCGAGCTCGGAGATGGGCAATATCGGTCCACTCCTTCTGGTACCTTCCCACAAAAGGCCAACTTTTTCAAAGAAAATATTTTACTGCACAGAAAGGCTAAAAAGGCTTGAAAGGATAAACCGATTTTGCTCAAATTTTGCAAATCCTAATATATGCATCAGTGCTAGGTCAGGTGCGAAAATGGACAATATCATCAAATAACTCCCCCACAAAATGTCAAAATGACAAATAATTATAACTCTTATAAAATATGATGTAAGATTCCGATTGTCCTCAAATTACACACATCACAATGTTTCTATCAGCACAAGATCTACTATGAAGATTGTAGAGATCGGACTATTCCTTCAAAGTTTTTAATAACCAAAACAATTATGAAATTCGAAATAAGCATACCATTCTCTTTATATTTTAAACATCCCATTATTTCTACTAACACAAGATCTGCTGTTGAACAGCAGATTCCATTCCGACTTGGTACATCCCAATATTTCCAACAATACAAGATCTGTTAAAAAGATGGTATAGATTGGACCATTCATTCTGATACCACCCACACAAAAGGTCAAAGTTTTGAATGTCCAAAACGATTACAAAATCCGAAATAAGCATCCGGTTCTCTTCACATTTCACACATTTCATTATTTCCACTAACACAAGATCTGCGGTGAAGATGAGCTACATCGGTTCACTCCTTCTGGTACCTCCGCCACAAAGGGTCGAAATTTTGAATACTCATGAAGCTTATTAAACACGTAATTAACATACGATTCCATTCAGACTTGGCACATCTCAATATTTCCATCACCACAAGATCTGCTGTGAAAATGGTAGAGATTGGACCATTCATTCTGATACCTCCCACACAAAGGGTCAACGTTTTGAGTAACCAAAGTGTTTGAATTTTAAGTTATAAAATACTTAGGTTTTAGCCATTTAACCTGTGCTAGTTATAAGAGTTCAATCAATAAAATGCCCACAGGCTACATCTAAAACTGATTTTTAGTAGTCATATATTAACTACTTTCTTTCAATTAATTGACAAGATGATTTTTTTCTTGAAGAAGAATTCACGCTGTTATTAAAAAAAATTGATTTTCAATCCTCGTTTCTGAAATTGAAAAAACGGTAAACGATCAAGTCATAAAAAATTTCAATAAATAAAATAATTGCCACAATAAGTATCAAACAGGATTCCATCACTTCGAAATAAATAATTTTGGCAATTTTATTCCATTTTATTTACAACTCCGTCACACAATATTTCATGTTTCATTATTTGTTTTCATTATTATTAAACGTGATTTCTTACCCCATAACCAACACCACCACCACCATTTCCTCTCTTGAAAGTTATTATTTTTGTTAATTGATTTGAGCGGTAACATTAGAAACAGAACCAAAGACAATTAGTCGTTCACCAGCACCACCACGGCCACCATCACCAGACACACATTTCAAATTCATGCTTTTGTCTTCGCAACAAAAATATGTTTCAATTTATGTCAATTATGGCAAATTCTCTTGACAAATAAATCGCAACGGCCAACAACAGCGACAACTTACCGAAGAGGATGAAGAGGAAAATTGGTGACAATAATTAAAAGACATCGTTTATTGAAGGTTGTTGTTGCATTGTTTTGTGTGTGGGTGACCAAAAATACGACAGAACATCTCAAAAGGTCCACAACATCGCCAATTTTATTCAACCAACTTTACGGTAGAACTTAAAAATATAATTACGTCCTTTTTCGTTGAAAATTAACTGTTATGCTTCTGACGAAAGCGATAATTATGAAAATGATGAAGGCGTTCAGCTGATAAGCGGAATTTGTCAGCATTTCAGAAGCGGAGTCACAGTGTTGCGAATTAGATAAAGATTTTATTTTGTTTGAAATATGTACAAAATTCTCTCCTCTCTTATCTAGAATTTAAAAGAAATATTGTAACTCAAATTCACGTGATTACAATACAAGAGGAACATATTTACAACTGAAGATTTTTTATGCCATGAAGTTATGGTCTCAGTACCTAGAAAAATTACCAAGGCAAAAACACACTAAAATGTTATTGTAGAATGAATCCCTAAGTTTTCGGGAATTTCTTAGTTCGATTGGGAATCAGGGACCCAAAGGTTATGCTGAAGAATATATATTGTACGTGTTTTGCTATATACCCAATATATTACCTATCAGGAACGCTGTAATAGTCAGACGTAATCTTTTAATATATTTGAGATTGTGCCGGGTTAAAAAATATTCACGATTTAGTGGACATTTTCGTATTATTATACCTTCAGCCACATGGCTAGGAAGGGTATATATCATTCGATACGGTCAAAACGTGCCTAGTCAAAATAACGGTTTTAGACCCTAAACCGTTTCAGGACGGTTTAGACCAAAACCGTTTCAGGACATTTGGAGTCGATCTAGCGATGTCCGTCCTCTGTCTCTCTGACTGGTGCGCACAATAACTCTTGAAGAGAATATCCGATTTGGGCTAAACTTGGTACATCTTAATATTTTTGTCAAACTTAGATCGAGTTCGGAGATGGGCAATATCGGTCCACCCCTTCTGGTACCTCACTATAATTCGATTTTGCTCCAACTTTGCAAATCCGAATATTTACGTCAGTGACAATTGACAATATCGATCCACTCTATCAATTACCTCCTCCACAAAGGTTGAAAATTTTGAACAATTACAACTCTTTTAAAATGTTATGTAAGAGTCCGATTGCCTTCAAATTTCACTAATCCCAAAAATTTTAATAACCAAAGGTCTTGTGTTAAAATGGAACATATCGGTCCACTCCTTCTGGTACCTCCACCACAAAAGTTCAAAATTTTCAAAAAGATTATTTTCTGCACAGAAAGAGAAGTGATAATCCAATTTTTTACAACTTTGCAAATCCTAATATATACGTCAGTTCTAGATCATGTGCAAAAATGGATAATATTGGTTCACTCCATCAAGTACCTTTCCCACAAAATGTCGAAATTTTGAATATCCATGATGCTCATAAAACGCGAAATGAACATCGGATTCCATTTGACTTTTTATGTCTTATATTTCTATCAACACAGTATCAGTTGTAAAGACGGTATAGATTGGTCCATTCCTTCTGGTACTTCCCCCTCAAAGGGTTAAAGTTTTGAATAACCAAAACGTTAATAAAATCCAAAATAATAATTAGGTTCTCTTTATACTTCACACACCCCATTATCTCTACTAAGATGAGATATGTTGAGAAGGTGGTATATATATGTTCACTCCTTTTGGTACCTCCCCCACTAAGGTTTAACATTTTTAATATCCATGAAGCTCATAAAACGCGAAATTAACATCCGATTCCATTCGAGACTTGGTACATCTCAATATTTCCATCAACGCAAGATCTGTTATAAAGAATGCAGAGATGGTACCTCCCTCACATAGGGTTCAAGATTTTGACAAATCAAACGCTCAAAGTAAGCCAAATAAGCATTCAACTCTCTTCAAGTTTCACACATACCAACGTTTGTGGTAACTCAAGATCGGTTGTGAAGATGATATATATCTGCGAACGTCGTCAGATACTTCACTCACAAAAGGTCACAATTTTCAATACTTCTATTCGTCATGACTTGCGAAACAAATCAGAGATTCTTTGCAACTTGCAACAACTCCATCTAAATATTTTTCTCAACCATAAACCGGATAAAATTTTATAAAAATGTTCGATTTCCATGTAATTTTGCCCATAAAAAATATTTTTATCTGTATTAGAGGAAGTATGAAAATGGAAAACATCGGACGATTATATCTGCACCACACGCACATTTCAATTATTTTTAAAAAATATCACATATCTCATATAAAGTCATTATAGTCCTAACCTGTCACGTCGCAATGTTTATATAATATTTATTTAGGTCCTAAACGAAATAGATCCTGCACGAAATTGCCCATTTCGTTCGAACCTACTCCATAGAGGGTCAACAGTTTGAATAATCATAAAATAATTCAAAATATATTTAAATAATCGAACATTGGCTGAGGGTATACGTCTGTAGGTAGAACCGACTGATACTTTTTTAACTTATTTACATACAAGTAATGGTTTAAACTCTAACTCCATACAAAGTTATAATTGTGGTCTCTAGAGCAATACAAAACTCAGGAGATTTCTCAGTTTTTTTGGTCCATTTCAACCCCTAAATATTTTCCGACCATCTCCAAAAACAAGAAGCTTTTATTCTGACCCTAACCCCACCTCCATTTTCCATTTACAAATTAGCATGCTAGACAAAGCTAGATCGACTCAGCTCTGCGAGATAGGAAGATCCATATACAATACCCTATCTTTAGGATCATTAGGAAGTATTACATAATTTTTGCCCCAATTAAACTTAAAGTACCCCCAAGACGTAGTGTTGAAGAGTGTAAATAATATACTGCAAAGGGTGAAGCTTGGAATAATCAAGTGTGTTAAGAAGCGATTTGCGTATTTTCTAATTTACATAGGTGACACTTCCCCCAACACAGAAATTTTTCTTAAAAATATTTCTACAGAACCAGAGATTCTGGGAAATATTGGCTCTACCAATCAAAAAAAAAAAAAAAAAAAAAAAAAAAAAACATTAAGTTTGGTCGGGCCAAACTTTTAATACCCTCCACCTTAGGGTAAAGTAAACATTAGAAGAAATGTGGCAAAAACCATTAAAATGCCGAATATCGGCATTTACCGTTATATTTGGGCTATACCAAATCGTGGACCTACACATACAATGTTTCGCCAAAGGAGCTAGAACCCATTATGACCTACAAATACCAATTTTCTGACAAATCCGTGAAAAAATGGTTCAAAAAGAATCAAATTACCGAATATCGGGAGGTACCGTTATATGGGGGCTATACCAAAACGTGGACCTATAATTACAATGACTCGCCACACGAACTAGGACCCATTATGATCTACAACTACCAATTTTCAGATAAATTCTCGAAAAAATGTGTTAAAAGTCATCAAAATACCGAATGTTGGGAGGTACCGTTATATAGGGACTGTACCAGAACGTGGACCGATATATCTCATTTTCAATACCAACTATCCTAGACACAATACAAATTGCTTTGCTAAGTTTTGGCGCTCTACGTCAAATAATGTGGGCTGTATCGTGATTTCAACAGACAGACGGGCAGACAGACGGATAGACTGACATCGTTAAATCGACTTAGAATTTTATGCTGATTATGAATATATATACTTTATTGGGTCTACGACGGGTCACCTTTCCAAGGTGGTGGGTATAAAAAACAGGATGAACCTTGATATTTGAAACGTTTATATATCTCAACATTTTCAGAAAATATTTAAATTTTAGAAAACAGCAAATGGTCGAAGCGACCGATTTAGTACCAATGACTAGGAAGTTTACTAGAGCATGCAAAATACTGCATTTTAGTAGCTAGGAAGTGGAAAGTTATTCCAAATTTCTGAAATGGTTATCCTTTTTATTAGACAAATTGTATGTATTTTTAGATAGGACCGGGTGGCCGGGTCCATTAACTTTCTTTGCTTATATATTTTACTTTAGATAATAAGAAATGTATATTTTATTATTATCCCATGCTAAAGCCTTTTACTATCGACACACTGTATTCCTCAAAAATTATTCGAAGGTAAGAACAAAATGAAGGTGAGAAATGACAACACTTTTTTCCCACACACCAACACAGACACCCACAAAAGTCACTGAATATTCCGGCGAAGAAGTGCAAAGGCAGAATGTCATTTGATGATGAAGTACTTTTCCAAGTTAAGTTGAACTGCAGCAGTAGTGGCTGTCATACTTACCGCCACCACTACTCGTTAAAGGCTAGTTATGACGATGTTGGTGGCCATGGTGGTGATGTTGGTGGCTATGGTGGTGGTGTTGGTGCTGTGCGTGTTACTTGTCACCGCAGAGACTACTTTGAATTCATAAATTATGAGCCGGTGTACTTAAAACGAGACATCAAACTTTTAAATATTTCATGATTTGTTTCATACTTTTTTAGGTGAAGCAGTTTTTTTGGACATTGCTCTACTCGCCTACAGCTCTTCTTCTTCACCGAAGAAGTCTTTCTTAGTGGACTTCAGTTGAGTTCATTCTTTTGAAGATTTCTTGCGTGCCCTCGTGCATTACCGGTAAAATATGAAAGGACCCAGCTGATGTCACCACGATGCTATGCGAAACAAACGCCAAGAAAAGTTTGAGTGAGAGATTGAATTATGGCAAAGGGGTGTTAATTATGAGCGCAAGAGTTTGCTGACACTTTAAATGAATGAAAATTAAAATTAACGATCATTTCATGTACAAGAAGTTTTGTTTCATCCTTTTTTTTTGTCATCCGATAAAAGCGATGAGTAATTAATTTTAAATGATGGTCGTTATTTAATTGTTATAAATGTTTTTTGAAAAATTTTGGAAAATTTGTTTGGTATTTTGTAAAATTTGCAGAAATTTGTTGGTATTTAATGGCGTAGGTGATGACGTAGATAACCCAACGTCTGTATTCACAAGACAAGTAAAATTTTAGATTTTTTTAAGACCCTTGCTTTATTAAGCTCCCATGTGTATTTATACCCTACAACACTGTGTGTTGGCGGTATTATAATTTTGATTGGGCCAAAAATTATGTAACACCTCGAAATATTGGTTTCCGACATAGAAATATATATATTTATCTTCCTATATGGCCGAGCTGAGTCGATCTAGCTTTGTATGTCCATCCCTCCGTCTGTCCATGTTAATTTGTAATCACACAACAGGTCGCAATTATGGCCCGATTCTCACGAAATTGAAAATGTAGGTGCGGTTATGTTCGGAATAGAAGCCTATTGCTTTTAGAGATGGTCGCACAATATTTAGGGGTTGAAAAGGACCAAAAACTAAAAAATTTCCTGATTTTGAAGTTGATCTACAGGTCGCAATTTTAGTTAGTTACCAACATATTATAGCGTTGTAGGGTATCACATGGTCGGCGCGGCACGTCTATAGCCTTTGCTTACTTGTTGTGTTATTGTGGTGTTAACTCAATCTCGGTCAGGAACGGGAGTAGTGAAATCAGTATATTCAGGCAGATAGAACTCGGAAGAATCAGGATCCAAGAATTTGAGGTCTGGGATGATTTGTAGATAATTGAGAAACATAGGCATTATGTAGTTTGTAGGTGATTCGGAGATAATCAGAATTCTTTGTGTAAGTGGGTAAACTGATTAATTTCCTAGTTTCAATGGGTCGTACGTTCAAAATAAGGAATCAATTTCCTTGACGTGTGCTGATGAGCAGGCGTTTTGCAATTTCACTGTGGATTTGTAAAGGAATGTTGGAAAGTCGAGATATGATCTGAAAAATACTTATTGAAAAAATACCTATTTTCAGACCAATTGTCTTTCTTTGAAAAACTACTTCTTCACGTTTTTATACCCTCAGTCACATGGCTAGAAAGGATATATATCATTTGATATGGCCAAAAAGCGCCCCATCGAAATCCAAATCCATTTCAAGTGGATCTAGAGGTGTCCGTTCGTCTCTCTGTATATCGGTCTGGCTGGTGCACATGATAACTCTCGAAGAGAATTTTCATCAAACTTAGATCGAGTTCGGAGATGGACAATATCAGTCCACTCCTTCTGGTACCTCCCCCACAAAATTCCGAAATTTTCAAAAAATATTTTGCTGCAAAGAAAGAGAAAGGGTAATCTGACTTAGCTCCAACTTTGCAAATCCTAATATTTTCAAATCCTAATTAGTGCTAGGTCAGGTGTCAAAATGGACAATATAGACCGACTCCATCACGTACCTCAGCACAAAGTGTCAAAATTTTGAATAATTATAACTCTTATAAAATGTTATTTAAGAGTCCGATTGTCTTCAAGTTGCACCAATTCTAATATTTTTACCATCACAAGATCTGGTGTGAAGATGGGTTAAAACGCTTCCCACCTTCTGGTACGTCCTCCACAACGGGTCAAAATTTTGAATAACCCTTAATCTCATAAAACGAAATAAACATTCGATTCCATTCAGACATAGCATATATCAATATTTCTACCAACAGTTATAAAGACAGTAGAGATCGGACCATTCCTTCTAATATATCCCCAGAAAGGGTTTTAGAAGTTTTAGATAGCCAAAACGTTTATAAAATCCGAAATAAGCATCTTTTCTTCTTCATATTTCACACATCTAATTATTTCCACTAACACAAGATCTGCTGTGAAGATGGAATATATCGGTCCACTCCGTTTGGTACCTCCCCCACAAAATACACAACATTTTCAATATCCATTGGGCATATAAAATGCGAAATTAACATCCGGTTCTCTTCAAACTCGACACACCTCAATATTTCTATCAATACAATATCTGTTATAAAGATGGTTGAGATCGGAATATTCCTTCTGGTACTTCCCCCACAAATGGCCAAAGTTTTGAATAACCAAAACGATTATCAAATCCAAATAAAGCGTATTTGTATTTCACACATCACACAAACATTTTTGCTAACACAAGATCTTCACAACAGATGCTATACGAAGATGAGATGAAAAAACTGCAAAATTCAGTCTGCTGTCATTTCAAATTCACTCGTCCGACAGCTGTTAAAATTACTCCAGTGACAGCTCATTATATTGTTTACAAGCGTACAAAAGCATTATGGTGAGAATTTTCCAGAAAAAAGTTATTCGTGATGAAATTCAAGCGTGATAGAGTGATTTCTTTATATTTGGCTGGAAATCACAAGTGGCTATCGTTAAAGCACTCCAGCAATTAAACGTGAATAAATCTTTTGTGTCTCGTACCAACGTCCGTTATCATGATAGTCCGATGTCAAGGAAGTGGACGGAAGAAAACAGCAACATCAACAGAAATTTCGACTTGATCGAAATCCTCGTCGCAATGGCCGAATAGTGGATGGTGAGCTGAATATATCGCAATATTTCATTTGGCAAATATTGAAAAGTAAGCTCAGGGTAAAGCTACTGAAATTCAAAAAAGTGCAAGAACTTACACCGCAACAGAAAGAAAATAGACTCAAAAGAGTTGAAGAATTGCTTCGCTTGGCCGAAAGTGGTGAACTGCCGAATATGGTTTTCTCCGATGAGAAAACATTCGTTGTCCAGCAGTTTGTAAACAAACAAAATTAACGTATTTACTTGCCAAAGAGGTCAGCTGAAAATGTGCAACTTCGGTTGGCCACCAGAACTCAAGTGCCGGCCATGGTGATGGTGAGGGCCGCCATAAAAGCCAACGGTCGCCCTCCGCTCGTATTAATTGACCGTGGAATCAGAGTAAATGTCGAATATTATCGTGAAAATATTCTGGAGGGTGTATTAAAGCCTTGGGCACGCAAACATTTTGGCCGCAGACCTTGGACATTCCAACAGGACTCAGCACGCACCAACCAATAATGGTTAAAAAATGAGCTTCCTCGCTTCATTTCCAGCGCACAATGGCCACCAAAATCTCCGGATACCAGTCCGTTGGGCTATTGGGTCTGGAGTATTTTGGAAAGCAATGTTTGCAACTCAGGCAAGCGCTTCGCCGGGAATAAGCCAAAACACCGCAGAGCAATATTCGGGCAGCGTGTGACGGTTTCATTGGCCGTTTGAAGGTCATAATTCGTGCCAAATGTGACCAATTCGAACAAATCTAAACTTATTCTAAAATTTGATGCTTTTTCCGACATTTTTTGCTTTCATTCAATAAAATAAAGAAACATGTAAAAATTATGGCGTTTGACTTTTTTGCAGTTTTTTTTTTATCTCACCCTGTATATCCGCGAGCCCCTTCCGGTACCTCACCCACAAAGGGTCGATTCTTTACAGCTTGCTATATCTAAATATTTCTCTTGGCCAGAATATGGAATTTATTATTCCGCATAAAAATTGGATATAATATTCGATTTTCTTGTAATTTTTCCAAACCAATATTTTTATCTGTTTTAGCTGAAGTATGAAAATGAAAACTTCGGTCTACTATATCTGGTACGGCACTCATATTTCAACATTTTCTAAAAATTATCTCATATCTCATATAAAGTGAAGGAAGTAACAAGTATAGTCCAAGCTTGGCTCGTGGCGGTATTTATATCATACTTAATTAGGTCCGATACGAAATGGACAATATTGTCCCATTCCTTCGGAATTTACTCTATAGAGGGTCAACAATTTGAATTGGCATAAAATAAGTCAAAAGATGTTTAAATCATCGAACATTGGCTGGGGGTATACATGTGTCGACACACGAAATTTTGCATGGGTTAGGGTTATGGTCAGAATTAAAGCCTATTGTTCTTAAGATGTGCATTTAGAGGTGCAAATAGACTTATAAAAAAATAATTTCTTCTAATTAAAAACTAATCGACACGGAATTTCGCATCAGAAGAGATTTAAAAACAGGGAAGAAGTTTAGCATTTTGGATGACCATTGGATTATATTTAGCTGTAAAATATACCACAACTTTCGTGTGAAATTGTTTTGAATACTTAACAGCACTACGGATTGCGTAAATATTGGCCAAATTCCCCGGGTCAAAAAACTATAGGTAGGTAACCTCTGGTCATGGCTCTTTGACATTATTTCAAAAACAAAATCGTCCAAAATGGATTTGGATGTAAGGGGACTTCAAACATCTTGTAGTGTTGTAGGTTATCACGTGGTCGGCCCCGCACGGCTATAGCCTTTGCTTACTTGTTTTTACTTGTTATTTTTAGTTTCTGCTGTTAATGTCTAAAATCTCCTACATTATTTACTTATTAGAATTCCCAATTCAATACTAACTTATTTAAGACAACTTTAAGTTTAATATTGCCACTCGAGAGCACATATTAAATAGTCAGGACATCCACTTAAACGTACCAAGACATTTTTGTGTTTTGCAATTTTATAGATTATAACCGCAACACACACACTCTCACAAGAAAAAAAAACGCACTAAACATAAGTTTTATTTAGCGAACAAAAACGTGGTCAATAAAATTTTATAGCCGTATAATGAATATTAAGTAAAGAGCATTGTTGTGTTAAGAATTCACACAACTCATATAAATTGGCAAACTCCCGCACCCACAGCTCTGGCTGACTCGCTGACTGACTGACGTTACAGCGATTGTGGTTGCTGCTCCTGCTAAGGATGCACAGCAAAACAAAAAAATTAAAAATACAAACGCTTCAACAGTATCCGACGGAACAATCATGGAACTTGAATTCGTGGGACGATGAAATCTATATTGAGATTGATCTATATTGGAATTAAGGTCTTTGACGGAGTGTATGATAGATGTACCAAAGGGTTTTTGGAAAATCACCTTAAAAGTGTACGAAAGGTACAAAAATGTACTACGTTTGTTACCACGGTTTGTTGAACGGTTAATTTGGAAAGGAAAGGAGTAGAGTCGATGTATGGTGGTAGTTTTGGAAGTGTGCGCTCATCTATACGAAAAGTACTAAACTATACTAAATTTTGTAATGGATTGTGCTGAAATCCTAAAAATTTTAAATTAATATTACAGGCGGAATGTAGGATTGACATACGAAGAAGTACCAAATTGTACTAAATTTGGTACAATTTCGATTTGTGTGAATCGATAAACCTTTAATTGCTGAAATTTAGATATAAGATTATCATTGAATTTTAGGGCAGAGGAATGTAGGTAGTGTTGGAAATTTGTACTTATGTGTACTAAATTGTACTAAATTTGATACTGTTTCGATTTAGGTGACCTGGAATTCTGAAATTTGGAAAAATGAATACTATTGCATTGTATGACTAAGGTATGTATGTAGTTTTGGAAATTCGAACTTATGTGTACTAAATGGTACTAAATTTCGTACAATTTAAATTTGGGGGGAACCTGTAGAGTTGGAATCCTGAAATTTAAAAATAAGATTGTTATTAGACTGTATGATGTAGGTAGTTAAATGTGTAGTTACGTGTACTAAATGGTACTAAATTTGGTACAATTTAGATTTGGATGAACCAATCTTATCTTAAAAAGTCGAAGTAAGACTACTGTCGGAGTGAAGGATTGGGAAATGTAGGTAGTTTTGAAAATTTTGTACTTATATGTACTAAAATGCACTAAATAAAGTACAATTTGTATTTGGTTAAATCAAGAGTTGGGGAATCCTAAAATTTAGAATTGGGATTACTTTTGGAGTATAGGATTGGGGTAGGTATTAAGCTTTAGCAATTCGTACTGGTGTGTACTAAATGTTATTTAACTTCTAAAATGGTACCATTTGGCATTTTGTGAACGTATAACGCTGAAAAATTTAAATTTTGTATAAGAACTAAGGTTGGAAAGTAGGTTTGTTACATGAAGGTGGTTTTGCAAATATGTGTTAATTGTGCGATTAGTACTAAATGATACTGAATTTGGAACAGTTTGATCTAGGGTGAATGGATGAAGTTGAAAATTTGTATTGGAGTTCTTTCTCTCTTACAAATGCGGTTGTGGTAAAGAGGTGATTTTGGAAATATATACTACAAGTGCACGAAAAGTACTAAATAGTACTAAATTTGGTACAATGTGTTATTGGATGAACCGAAAGTGCTTGAAATCTGAAATTTTGTATTAGTGTCGTTGATCATGCGTTTGGCATGAACATATGGAGGTGGGGTTCGGGAAATGTGTACTATAATTGTACAAAAAATACTGAATTGTACTGTGTTTGGTATTAGGAAAAGGAATAGAGATACAAATCTGTAAATTTATTTTTAGGTTACTAATGGTATCCGTGTTTGATATATGGCAGAGGTTTGGAAAAGCGTCCTATATTTGTATAAAATCTACTAAATGGTACTAAATTTGGAACAGTTTGGTTTTGGGTCTGGAATTTTGAAATGTTATATTGTGGTGTCACTTGGTGGTAGAGTTGTGATAAAGAGGTGATTTTGAAAATATGTACTACAAGTGCACGAAAAGTACTAAATAGTACTATATTTGCTACAATGAACCGAAAGTGCTTGAAATCTGAAATGTAGTCTTAGAGTCGCTGAACATGCGTAGCATGGATATATGGAGGTGGGCTTTCGGAAATGTGTACTATAATTGTATAAATTCCTGAATGGTACTATATTCGGTATTGGGTGAAGCTACGAAGATAAATTCTGAAATTTAATATTAAGTGTTTGAGATTTTGCGTAGGTTTGGAAATGCGTCCTATATTTGTACGAAATGTTCTAAATAGTTCTAAATTTGGAACAGTTTGGTTTTGCGTGAGCAGATGAAGCAGGAATTTTAAATGTTGTATTGGTCTTCGTCTTGGTGGTAGGGCTGCGATAAAGAGGTGGTTTGGAAATATGTACTAAAGATTAAGTTACTTTTGAACATCCGTACTATATTTGTTCGAAGGGTACTATATTGGGAATTGGGTGAAGGAATAAAGCTTGAATCTTTGAATTTGATATAAATGTCATTGTTGGTATATGTGATGAAGATATGGAGGTGGTTTTGTAATCCCGAAACAGGATATGTATGCCACTCTTAGTGTCTGTATTTGAGAGAAGGGGGTTATTTTAGAAATGCGAAGTATAACTCTGTGAAAATTATGGTAATACAGGGTGAGATGAAAAAACTGCAACCATTTCTAAGCCACACGTCCGACAGCTATGTGTCGCACCATCGCTCGTTTCTGTAATGCTGGAAGCGTACCCCGACGTCAAGGAAGTGGACAGCAGAGGAAGAAAACAGCAACATCAGCAGAAATGGTTCTAAAAGTAAAGAAGCGACTTGATCGAAACCCGCGTCACAGCGACCGAAAAATGGCTCGTGAGCTGAACATATCGCCGTATTCCATTCGGCAAATATTGAAAAATTAGCTCGGGGAAATCGACCGTTGCATTTGAATAAATGCCGAATATTATCGCGAAAATATTATTGAGGGTGTATGAAAACCTTGGACACGCAAACATTTTGGCCTCAGACCTTGGACATTCCAACAGGACTCATCACCATCGCACTCAGCACGCGCACTCAAGAATGGTTACAAAATGAGGTTCCTCGCTTCACCGAAATTTAATGTTGATGTCACTGTTGATTTCTACGATTTAGATTTTTTATGAAACCTCTGTAAAACTCAAAATTAAAGATTTCGGATACTTTTTGGTGTAAAAATTTAACATTTTTTTCAATTATTCTTTTCAATAAAAGAAAAGTTTGCATTTGAATAAAGTGTTATGGAACTGGTGCAGCTGAAAAATTAGTACAGTGTATAAAGTTTTGTCTGGAAAATTTATTCAAAACATAATGAACAAGTTGTTCGGTTTGAGTACTAAAATGAACTGGTGGCTTTTTCGCTGACGAAGTAGAGGCTATTTAGTTATGAATTTTTGCACAAGTCTTTTTCAATATTAAATGTTCGCTTAGATGATGAGGGGGGTTCAGGGAAATTAAAATAAACCATATTATTAAGAATAATAACATTTTCCACCAATATTCCATTATATAGGAAAAAATCTATATATAAATGTAAATCGAGTTCGAGTTTTTATTTCAAAAATACTAGTTTCCTTGCCGAATTCTGTTTTTGTTTCAAAATCACTCACACACACACATCATTATGTGTACCGTGTATTATTTCCTATAAACCACACTCACACCCGAACACACTTTACGACAGACATATAAATAAGTATTGTTATTTTTTTATCCGCAGTATTTCGCATTTCACAATTAGGTGAATGAAGAATGAATGAATATGTAACAATTTGATTATGTGCGAGTAGTGTATGTATATGTGTGTGTGTGAGTGCGTACATATCATATATAATTATAAGAAACGTTATACGACGTACACAACCACAATTTATGGTTAACGAAGACGCTTAGATAGCTCTTAAGGCAAAACAAAACTTTTATTGTTTGCGGTTACCATAGTTGCTGGTAATAGGGCTTGCAAGGAAGAGGAGACGAATGATTTTGGATCATGTTCCAGTTTATAATTAAAATTATGGAACTTTAAACGAAGACCTTAATCGATTGTCAATCGTTTAGTTAAGAGTCAATCCTGTTACAATAAAAAAATCTTAAGAAACTTGGAAAATCAAGTTTCTTTTGGAATATTACCGATATTTAACTAGATATACTCACCTGCTTTTATTACGACACGGCAGTACTGCAGTTATGATCAGCATTAAACGAATACTAGCAGTTTAATTTGGAATAGTACTTAACGTACTATTTCGTTGGTTACTGGAAAAGAAGATTTTTGATTTGTTAGAAATAGGGTTAAGAAAGAACAAGTAAGCAAAGGCTACAGTCGAGCGGGGCCGACCGTTGAATACCCTACAACACTATAATAAACGAAACTGTATATATAGGCGAGAAACTCGGAAGAATTCCACAAGATATTGTGACAAATTATAAAAGAAACCATCAGGGTTCGTTCTCCAATTTTCGGATAATAGCAACTTAAACTAATTTGCTCATTTCCAATTTATTGGTAGATGTTGCACGTAAATGGTCTTCCTAGATCTGGAACCAATATTTCCCAAAGACCTATAATCTCTAAGAAGTGGCAAAAGATTAACATTTATTATTGCTTTTTGACTGAAACGCATCTATATGAGATACAGCCATTTGACTATATCCTTCAACGAAATCAGCGTTAACGAAATAGTCAGAAGTGCGTCTTTCCTGTATTTGTGAATTCTCCAAAAAGTCAATGGAATGGACATTTTCGTATTTTGTCTATAAAAGTTGGCAAACTCCTTCACACATTGAATATTTTTGGATGGCCATTAGAAACTGCTTGGCTTTTGCAATGTCCGGTAACCACCATTCAAATGAGCGTGAGGATCGGGCGATAATTACGACCTGCTGACAATTTTGCACTTTTTGGTCCATTTCAACCCCTAAATATATGGCGATCATCTCCAAAGAGAGTAGGCTTCTATTCTGACCCTCATCTTATCCCCATGCAAAATTTCGTAAGGATCGGGCCATAAATGCGATCTGTATATGATATCCTTATATCCTAACTACTTAGTTTTGTTAGCTGTAGAAATATTACCAAATGTTTAATTCAAAATGAAAATATGCCAAAAATATGACAAAATTGAAAAATTATGAGAAAATTTTACAAAATTCATATTTTCATCTTTAGAGAGATATTTTTATGCGATTTTTTTAGACGTTTTTTCTTTCCTGTCAAGAGGTCATTCTGAATTAATGAGAACTGTGGAAATCAGTTCAGCCGTTCTCGACATATAAGAGATTTTTTCAGCATATCTTCTTTGATAAACGTATATATCGCACATATTTCGCTATATATCCGATTTGTTGGATGTTAACATCAATTTAAAGGTCAGAAGTAACCTTGTCATGGCTTTGTGATTTCGCTGGTATTTAAAATATTGGCGGTTTAATGAAAAATTTTGATTTTTTTCAACACAAAAGATATGGTCTATTTTACCCGCTAAATATTATCCGATGACCACCCAAATTAGTAGGCTTCTTCCCCGCCCTAAACTCTATCTACATGCGAAATTTCGCGTCGATTGGTCTATAATTGCGACCTGTATAGCTACTGCAAATTCCGACATTTTTTCAGTATTTGGTCCATTCCAACCCCTAAACATTTGGCGATCATCTCCAAAAGCAATAGGGTTCTATTCTGATCCAAGCCCCATCTACATTCTAAATTTCGTGAAGATCGGGCCATAATTGCGACCTGTAGAGTGATTACAAATTAACATGGACAGACGGACAGACGGACAGACGGACGGACGGACATACATAGCTAGATCGACTCAGCTCGGCGAGCTAGGAAGATCCATATATACTTTCCTATGTGGGAAACCAATATTTCGAGGTGTTACATAATTTTTGGCCCAATCAAACTTATAATACCCCCAACACATAGTGTTGTAGGGTATAAAAAGAAGTAGTCAAGCTCCACATTTCTTGGATTGCAGTTCGGTATTGGGAACTTATTTACAGATCATTGCTTCACAAAATTACGTAATTCGTAAATTTAAATGTAGGTAAGTTCGGCAAATCCGTTTTCAGTACATTTCGAGTCTATCTAGGGGTGTCCATCCGTTTGTCTAGCAGGCTGGTGCACACGATAACTATCGAAGGGAGTATTTGATTTTTTCCAAACTTGGTACATCGTTATATTATAACTTAGATCTTACCCAGACCAAGCCCAGAGATGGGCTACGTCGGCCCTCTCCTTCTGGTACCTCCACCATAAAACGTCAACATTTTCAAAGAATATAAATTCCATCATAGAATGAGAAATGATAGTCCGGTTTTGTGCAAACCTTGCAATTCTCAATATTTTTGTCAGTGTTAGGTCAGGTTCAAAAATGGTCAATATTGGCCCACCCTATCAAGTACTTCCCTTACCTCAATTTGGAATAATTATAACTATATCAAGTACCTCCTTGTCTCAAAATTTGGAATTAGTATAACTCTTATAAAATATTAAATAAGAATCCGATTGTTTTGAAATTACACATATCTCAATATTTTCACCAACACAAGGTCTGGTGCGAGGGTGGAATATATCGGCCCACTTCTTCTTCATACTCCCCCGCAATGGGTCAAAATTTTGAATGGATCCACAAAGGGCCAAATTTTGAAATAAGACCACATAAGAGGATTGTACATCTAATTCTATTAAAATTTTACACTGTCCTATATTTCTACCAAACCACGAGCTGAAGTCCAGATGGAAAATAAAGGACAACTCCTTCTGGCACGTCCCACACAAAGGGTAACCATTTGGAATAATTGTTACTCTTATAAAATGTGAACAAAAGAGTTTGATTGTCTCAACTTTCATATATCGCAATAGTTTTGTCATCCCAAAGTCTGGTGCGAAGACGGGATACATTAGTTCGCTCTTTCTGGTACCTCCTCCACAACGGGTCGAAATTTTGAATAATCGTAAACTTCATAAAACGCGTAATTAGCATCCGATTCCTTTTAAACACAAGATCTGCTACCATGAACTTCCTTACTTCTGTGAATTTATCTTTATTCGGGGATCTAACACCTGTGGGCTCTGCAGAGACCTACATTAAAGGGTGGTCCTATATTGACAATTTGTCCACTGAGGAATATGGGCTTCTATCTTCACAAATTTTTGCAGGGAGAAATTCCATCAGCTCAAAATTCAAAATGTCAAGTTACACATTATTTGGTTTGAAGTTGTGGTCGAAACTCTCAAAGTACCGAAAATATGGAGGTACCGTAATATGGGCTATATATCTTCAATATTTTCATAAAAAATAGATAATGTGTACTCAAAACTCGAGATGTCATTTGAATAACCAAAATACGGATAAAAAGACCGACAATTTTCGCACCTACATTAAAAGTGATATAAACATGAGATGTGCTAATTTTACCCTAAGCCATATGGCTACAGTGGGTATGCATAAGTATTAAAAATTGTGACCCTTTGATGGAGAAGTATAAGAAGATCTTGTGTTAATATAAATGTTGGAATGTTGGAAGTTTAGAAGGAATATATTTCCAGGACTTTATATACCAAGAAGACCTCCAGGCCTTCTATCGATGGAGAACACTTTTATGTCTTGTATCGACGGAGAAGGCTTTAAGGTCTTCCATCGACAGAGAAGTCTTTCAGGGCTTCTATAGACAGAGAAGACCTTCAGGTCTTCTACAGGCAGAGAAGACCTACAGATATTTGGAGTTCTTAATAGATACTACAGCCTATGACAAAAAATTGTCTTTGCAGGTCCACGTTTTGGTATATCCCCCATATAACGGTACCACCCGTATCCGGTACTTTGATGATTTTAGCGACATTATTCACCGGAATTGTTTCAAATTTGCTATTTGAAGTTCCAAATGGGTACTTCAGCTTATGAGAAAAAATTTCCTGTGCAGGTCCAAGTCTTTGTATAGGTCCCACATAACAGTACCTCTCCATTGTCGATATGTTGCTAATATAAGCAACATTATTCGGAGGAATTGTTTCAAATTTTGTATTTGAAATTCGTAACGGGTACTACAGCCTAAGACAGAAAATTGTTACGTCTTTGTGAAGCCCCCATAAAAGATACCTTCCGATATTTGGAAATTTTATGATTTTAGCTACATTATTCACCGATTTTTTTTTTCAAGTTTCGCATTTCAAGTTTCGCCGTCGCGTAGACCCTAATATAGCGGCTATATTCGGTATTTTTAAGATATCACAGCAATTACATGATATGTTCGTCTGAAATGTCTACGTAAAGGAAATGTGGAAAATTGGTAGTCGTCAAGTACCGTAGATCGTATTAAAATATTTTAAATTTTATGGAAGTAATTTTAGTTAAATCCATTTAACTTAAATTTTGAAAAAAAAAGTTTGCATTTCAATATTGCTATAGTGTATTTTCAACATAGTCATTCTCATAATAACGAAAATATATCCAAAATTAAGAAACTCTTTAATACATTCAATCTAATATACAAAAGCAAAACTACATATGTACGTATGTGTGCATTTATAAAAATTAATGTTCTCTTAATAAGACTAGCAACCAACCCAAAATGGCTGTCTTAAATGTCAGTCTAATGTCTGGACCCTTAACATATTAGCATCTCATTTGTGTCATTTTATTACCGAGCCAATGAAATGAGATTAGAGTCAAATTATAAGGAGTCCTCCGTTCTATTTCTTCACATAATTGGTGTCCAGAGCGGTTGATGCTCTTGTGTCCAAATAAAAAGAAAGTGTCAAATGTACAAATGAAGATACTTAATACCACTTATACGATGAACGTATATTCATATGCATGCATGTTCGGCTAATTGGGATAATATGTTAAGTTGTATGGATTTACTTATCGGTTGAATGGTGAAGGGGCAACAAATACAAATTATAAAAAGAAGGGAAAATGTAGAAACGCAAAAAGCTATTAAACAATTCATTATAGCTTGTTGAAAAATAGATGAGTGCAAAAAAAAAAAAAAAAAAAAAAAACAAGTAAAAAAGTAGTAAATTCGGCCGGGCCGAACTTTGAATACCCTCCACCAGTTGGAACAAATTAGAAAATTTAAAAAAAAAAATAAAATCCATTAAAAATTCTTTTAAAATCTTTAAAATATCTAATATAGGAAGTTGCCGATATATGGAGGGGATATACGATATTGTGGACCTATAAAGATAAATCTATGTCTGCGTGTAAAGTACTCACAAGTAACTCCTTGTGTAGATTTTCAGATAATTAAATTGGAAAAAGTGGCTAAAATCATCAAAATACCAAATATAGGGGAGTACCGTTATATGGGAGGATATACGATATTGTGGACCTATAATAGACAATTCCGTTTCAGGGGTAAAGTGCTCACAAAGAACTCCGTGTGTGGATTTTCAGACAATACGATTGGAAAATTTGGCTAAAATCATCAAAATACCGAATATCGCTAACCTATATAGAGAATTCTCTGTCGGGGGGTGAGCACTTTACAAAGAACCCCTTGTGACCATTCCGTTGAAAAATATGGCTAAAAACATCAAAATACCGAATATCGGGGGTACCGTTATATGAGGGCTATACGATATCGTGGACCTATATAGATAACTCTCTGCCGAGGTATAAAGTACCCGCAAGGAACTCCTTGTGTGGATTTTCAGACAATTCCGATGAAAAATGTGGTAAAATCATAAAAATACCGAATATCAGGGGTACCGTTATTTGGGGGATATACGATATTGTGGACCTGTATAGACAATTATCTCTCAGGGGGTGAAGTACTGACAAGGAACTACTTGTGTGGATTTTAAGACAATTCCATTGAAAAGTGTGGCTAACATCATCAAAATACCGAATATCGGGGGTACCGTTATATGGGGGCTATACGATATCGTGGACCGATATAGCCCATCATCGAACTTGACCTGCCTGCAGACAAAAGAGAGATCTGTGCAAAGTTTTAGCTTCATATCTTAATTCGTTTAGACTGTAGCGTGATTACAACAGACGGAGAGACGGACGGACAGTCGTCCTAGAATCGTCTTAGAATTTTACGCTGATTAAGAATATATATACTTTGTTGGGTCTAAAATGATTATTTCGATGAGTTACAAACGGAATGACGAACTTAACATACTCTCCATACTTTTTTTGGTGGAGGGTATAAAAAAATAGAACAAGTAAAAAGTATAAGTTGGTTTTCCCGTTGCTTAAATATATTTTGGTTAAATATATGCTGACTTCTGTTATGATTATTCAAATTGTTGACCTTATTTGGAGTAGGTTCCGAAGGAATGGGCCTATATTGTCTATTTCGTATGGGCCCCACATAAATATGATACAAATATAGCGGCGTGTCAGGTTCGGACTACATTGGTTACTTTCTTCACTTAATATGAGATATGTGATAATTTTTGGAAAATGTTAAAATGTGCGTGAGGTACCATATATAGTCGACCGAAGTATTACATTTTAATAATTCATCTAATACAGATACTAATATTGGTATGGGAAAAATTAGAAAATGGGAAAAATGGGAAAAATTAAGAAAATCGAACATTTATATCCCACTTTATTAAATTAAATTTCACATTCAACTCAGGTTTCTGGTTGAGAGAAATATATAGATACAGCAAATTGTAAAATATCACCGACTGTTTCGACAGACAAAAGTATTGAAAATAGTGAGCCTTTGTGGGTGAGGTACTTCATATCAGATCTTGTGTTAGCAAACATATTTGTATGTTTGGAATTTGAAGAGAGTTGGATGCTTATATCGCATTCTTTGAGCGATTTGTTTTTTTTTTTTTTAATCTTGAACCCCATGTGGGGGAGGCCGATCTCTACTATCTTTATAAAAGATCTTGTGTAATTGATAGATATTGATGTCAAGTCTGAATGGAATCTAATCTTAATTTCTCGGTTTAGGGGGTTCATGGGTATTCAAAAATTTGACCCTTTGCGAGGTAGGTACCAGAAGGGGTAGGGAGATATATATCATCTTCATCTAAAAGGAAAATATTTACTTTTTATACCAAAAATTCTCAACATCTTTCATTCCGCAGTTTATTGAAGAGGATGTTAGTAAATCCATTGCACAGCCACATCCATTTTTATACCACCACCATAGTATAGAGGTTATATTAAGTTTGTCATTCCGTTTGTAACACCTCGAAATGTACATTTTAGACCCCACAAAGTATATATATTCTTGATCAGCATAAAATTCTATGTAGATTTAGCGATGTCCATTTGTCCATCTCTCCGTCTGTCGCAATCACTCTAGCTGCCGAACGAAATAAAGTAGGTTGATAAAATTTTACTCAAATATGTACCATGTCTGCAGCATTTTTGGTACTGAAAATGGGCCATGTAGGTCTACATCTTCGTATAGCCTCCATATAACGGTACCTCCCGATATTCGGTATTTTGATGATTTTAGCGACATTATTTACCGGAACTATTTCAAATTTAGTATTTGAATTTCGTAATGAATACTACAGGCTATGACAGAAAATTGTCTGTACAAGTGCACGTCTTCGTATAGCCCTCATATAACAGTACCCCCCGATATTCGGTATTTTGATGATTTTAGCGAAATTTTATACCGGAATTGTTTTAAATTTCGCATTTGAAGTTCGTAATGGATACTACAAGCTATGTTAGAAAATTGTCTGTGCAGGTCCACGTCTTCGTATAGCCCCCATATAACGGAACCCCCGATATTCGGTATTTTGATGGTTTTGATGCAGGTCCACGTTTTATAACCCCAATGGTACCTCCCTATATTGGGTATTTTGATGATTTTAGCTACATTATAAACAGATTTTTTTCAAGTTTTGCATTTGAATATTGTAAAAGCTTGTGACAAAAGTTGCCTATGCAGGCCCACGTCGTCGTATAGACCCTAATATACGGCTACATTCGATATTTCTAAGATTTTAACAGAATTTTTAACGGATTTTATTTTTTGAAAATTGCCAAATTTGTACCAAATGATAGAGGGTATAACTTACAGCTTTTTTAACTTGTTTCTGTTCACAATTATTAAACATTTAAGAAGCTCTATCCCTTCACTGAATACCAATAGTGATCCGAGATAAGTAACTATTAGTACTTTTCAAACAACTATTAGTACTTTCAAACTTTCAAACAGTACACATTTGAAGAATCACCACCAGATTCCAACAGAGACCTCAATATCAAATTTGAGGATTCTAACCCTAGTTCTTCACCTAATACCTAATATAGTACTATTCAGTATTTTTTGTTAAAAATTAGGACACATGTCCAAAATCATCTTCATATATCAAATTGTGGGATTTCGGCTTTACTTCTTTACCCAATACCAAATTTAGTACCATTTAGCACTTTTTGTACAAATATAGGAAGCGTTTCCAAAACCACCTCTATATATTAAACACAGACACCAACAGTAACATCTACATTAAATGTTCAATTATTTCACCCAATATGATGTTTAGTACTATTTAGTACTTTTCGAACAATTATAGCACACATTTCCAAAACCACCTCCATATCTCATTTCCAGGTGCTAACAAAGACAACGATATCAAATATGAGGATTCCTATTCTTTCTTTCAATACCAAACATAGTTCCACTGAGTATTTTTCGTACAATTAAAATACACATTTCCGAAACAACCTCCGTATGTCCAGTCTACATATGAACAGCGCCCCTAAATCAAATTTAAGATTTCTAGTACTATCTGTCACATAATACCAGTTAGTCCTAAATGTAGTGCTGTTTAGTACACAGATATCAAAATTGAACCCAATTTAGTACACATAAGTTCGAATTTCCTAAACTTCTTCCATACCCCAATCCAAAGCTCCAAATTTCCAAAACTACCTATACCATACAATCCCATTGAAATCTTATATTCAAATTTAAGAATTCTAGCTTTATTGTTTCGTCACAATTCCAATTTATACAGATTTCCATAACAACCTGCATTATACAATTCAATAGAAATTACATTTTTAAATTACAGCATTTCAGCTCTATCGGTTCATCCGAGTCGAAATTGTCCCAATTTTAGTATCATAAAGTATCAAGTACAAATTTCGAAAACTTCCTCCATACCCCAATCCTACACCCCGCCAGTAATGTTAATTCCAATTTTCAGGAATTCAGTTCCATCTGTTCCTCCAAATTAAAATTTTATCAAATTTTGTACTGTTTAGTACTTTTCGTATACATAGGTACACACTTCCAAAACTACAGGGTTGCCCATATTCGACGGACCCATCTGGCAACGCCATAACTTTTGACAGAGATGTCACATCGCTTAATGACGTACCGCGTTTGAAGCGTCAGTCCAAGCAGATTTTTACCATGGACTAATACACGTCACGCGAGCGCTCTGAAATTTACATTCAACAGAAGAAGTCAATTGTGAAAACTCAACGTGCTTTTAAACATTAAAAAATGTGAGAAGTGCGCCTCCTAAGAACACCATTAAGCGTTTATATGAAAAATTTTCGACTGGTAAGGCTCTTTCTAATCCGAAGAGGCCATATAAAAGTCGACCAAGGCGATCGGCCGAGAATATCGCTGCCGTACGAGCCAGTGTTGAGAGGTGCCCAAGAACATTCCAAAAACGCCGTTCTCAGCAGTTGGGCATGGCTCGGTCCACTTTACAACGGATTAATCGCATTGATTTGCATTTGTTCCCGTACAAAATTCAATTGACGCAAAGAATGTTGCCTGCGGACAAGCCTCGTCGATTGTAATGGGCCCAAAGGTCCGTCGAATGTGGGCAACCCTGTACCTCCTTACATCGACTCTACTCCTCATTTCATATTTCAACTTTATAGGTCTTACCGTTCACATGCTACGAAATTCTACCAAATGTAGAACATTTCAGTTTTTTTGGTACACTTATGGTGCGAATTTTCGATCATACACTCCATGAGTGACCTTCATTCAAAATTTGGGAATTTTAGTTGTACTGCTTCCTCAAATACAATACACATGCCACATTTAATACCTTTTTATACTTTTCGTACCATTCTAGTACGTTTTACCAAAAACCTACCCTTATCTGACATCTTTGGACCACGTGACTCTCAACCAATATTTTAGGATTTTATCATTTCGTCTGGGCATTGATGAATCGTTATGCCAGTCAGTTAGTCCATTACCTTATTCCTTTATTGATATAGATTTCATTGAAATTTGACATACTTTAAATTGACGGAACTGTACATGGGAGCTACATACAAATTTAAACCGGTTCCAATATAATTTGACAAATAAATGTTTAGAAAAAATTTCGTTCTCATTCTGAATTTGAAAACTCTTTCTGTAACTGATCAAAAGATATGCGCATTCTAAGTCTTATCTTTTAGATGTACATCCGATTCCAAAAATATATATGACCTATTTTACTTACAGACGTCAGATAATAATTTTCTATTTTACTAAATTTATACAGAAATTTTATATCGGGTTGTCCTGTATAGCAAACAAAACTAATGAAAGATTCTGTTCTTCATATACTTGATTCTACAACAACCCACTAAGAACTCACACGCCTGTAGTCTGATACATACAATCTCTTATTAATTTGCACTTTACGGGTACGAAGGATTAAATACAGAATGACGATGTTGTATTACTGTCATCACTGAATGACTAACCATTAGTTGCCTAGGTAGATAGCCTGCGAAAGTAATCATTGCATGTGTCACTTATCCCTTGCGATGTGCGGTCGTTGTTTTTTTTTTCAACAAAAAAAAAGTACTCCTTCTATTAGCTGGGAATTAATCGAAAATGGTCTGTAAGGGTGCATATATTTGACAGGGATTGCGGTGATTGTCAGCAAAGGGTTGACTGGTTTTCATCATCCTATAACAGCGACCCTTACCAGGAATACGAGCATCTCAATTTGAAAATCTGCAGGAGATTTTTATTTTCAGTTTCACAAAATCGGATTTGGTGGAATTTTGCGTATGTTGAGCATATGGACGGGAAATGTATGTAGGAATTTTCATGAAAGGGAAAATGTAAGGTAGGTTTTAAAATAAGTGGATTTTTTTGTTTTCAGTGCATTACACACATACATGCAGATGTGTATGTGGAATAAAAAGTGATGGGCACAAAAAAAAAAATAATAAAGAAAAACATTTAATCGCTCAATGATGTATTGTTGTGTTTGATTCCTCTCCCATATAAATGAAACAGCAACCCTCCACAGAAGGAACCACTAAAAATTTACTTCCTATTTTTCAATATAGAACTTAATTTCTAAACCGTTTTTATACCCTACACAACAAGGTGGTCGGAGTATTATGTCTCTGTCCGTCTGTCCATGTATTTTTGTAAACAAAGTAAAGTTCGCATTTACTACCCTATCCAGATGAAATTTTGCACAAATCATTTGTTTGGCTCAAGGACGAACCCTATTGAAATTGGAGATAATCGGTCAAAATTTAGATGTAGCTCCAATATATATCTTCTTCCGATTTGCCTTTAATTGTGCACCAAACGTGTAATATCATCCCGAATATTATGGAATTTTGCGCATACAACCAAATTAGGCCTGAAAATAAATATGCCAAATTTGATCGTAATCGGTTCAGATCTAGCTATAGCTCCCATATATATTGTTCATCCGATTTGTTATTTTTGTCCTCCGCAGTCGTAATATGCACTCTCTAAAAACAATATTTGGGGAAATATATCAAATGCAGCTCAGAAGAACCTTTGCTAAATTTTATCGAGATCGGTTCGGATTTGGATATAGCTCCCATATATAACTTCGTCCGATTTACCTTTTATTGTGCACCAAACGTCACATATTTGTCCAAATGGGATGGATGTCACATTTGATGAAGATCGGCTCAGATATAGCTATAGCTCCCATATATACTGTTCATCCGATTTGTTGTATTTGTTACCCACAGCCGTAATATGCACTCCGTAACAACGATATTCAGGGAAATACATCAAATACAGCTCAGAAATATCTTTGCCAAATTTTATCAAATTCGGTGCCGATTTGGACATAGCTCCCATATATATGTTTATCCGATTTCAAATTAATTGTGCACCAAATGGGCAATACAATTCCGAATTTAGAAGATACAAATGCTTCGGCATATTTAGTCCTTTGAACTTTAAATTATAATTATAACCATAGCGTGCATGATTGAATTGATTGAAAATTAGCAAAGTGGTGTAGGGTATCATAAAGTCGGCCCCGCCCAACTTTAGGACTTTCTTTACCGGTTCATATTCAATTATATTGTCTTCATGTAAAATTTGTCCTACCATTAAAATTCCACCATTTCTCTTTGCGAAACGAATCCCATTCAAATAAAGATCACATTCTTTCCGTCTTTCTGAAATTAATAAGCCATGCTTCTCATTTTCCAATTAATTTTCTCATTAGCATCTCGGTCTTTAGTTTTAATCATCTGCAAGCGTTTGCTGTCATCTGTATGCGGCAATGTCTAATTAAAAAGCATTAAACACAATTCTTTTCATTTGCCTAGTTAGCAAATGGCAACTATAATTTTAAAACTCATGACCTGCCGCACTGTTCGTCTGTTGTAAAACGTAATTCAATTATAGTTGCGAACAACTTTCTCCGAATCGAAATGGAGCACAATGATATTACATTTCACATTTTTACATGGTATTTGTTTTGTTTGCACAGCCCCTCAGCTATGATGGTAGACAGACGTTTGCGAAGTTGTGTCATAGGTTATGCAGATGATATGTACTGCATTTGTATGATTAATTTTTATGAAGAGTTATAAACAATTCGCCATTAGAGGGGGATGAACGAAAAAAAGGAGACGGATGTAGTCCATGTTCATCTACAACTAAGGAGTGATACAGAAAGTACGATATACGCTGGTTTGACCGCACCGGATGCTCATTTCGCTTTCCATTGGATATGTAATTATTCTGAACACTTAGGATTTTTTGGAAGGTACCAGTGAAAATCGATTCTATTTCTATTGAGAGAAATACTGAAATTATTATGTCAAAATAAAAACAAGTTAACAAGTAACAGTCGGTTTTGCCGAAAGATGGATAGCCTCAGCCAATGCAAGATTATTAAAAAAATTGACTTCTGTTATGAGTATTCAAATGTTTAACCCCTTATGGAATGGCCAATATTGGCCATTTCTTATGGGACCTAAATAAATATGATATAAATATTGCTACGTGCCAGGTTTGGACTATATTTGTATATTAACATGTGCGTGAGGTACCAGATATAGTCGATGGAGTATTCCATTTTCATGCTTCATCTAATACATTCCACAATATTGGTATGGGCAATATTGCAAGAAAATCGAACATTAGTATCCAATTTATGGAAATCATAATATCCATATTCATCTCAGTTTTCTGGCAAAGAGAGATATATTTAGATATGTCAAGGTGTAAAGAATCGCAGACTTGTTTCGTAAGTTATGACAGATAAAAGTATTGATATATGTGACCCTTTTTGGGTGAGGTACCAGAAGGGGTTACCAGATGTATATCATCTTCACAACAGATCCTGTTTTAGCAAAAATGTTTTTATACGTGAAATCTGAAGAGAGTTGGATGATTATTTCGCTTTCTTTGAGAGTTTTTTTTTTTTTTTTTCAAAATCTTGAATAATGTGTGGGGGATGTACCCGAAGAAATGTTCTGATCTCTACCATATTTATAACAGATCTTGTGTTGATGTAAGTATTGAAATGTACCAAGTCTGAATGGAAGCTGAACTTCATGGAAATTAAAAATTTTGACCCTTTGTGGGGGAGGTACCAGAAGGAGTGGACTGATATATTCCATTTTAAAACCAGATCTTGGGTTTATAAAAATATGGAAATGTGTAAAATTTTAAGACAATCGGATTCTTACATCACATTATATAAGAGTTATAATTATTCAAAGTTTTACCCTTAGTGGGGGGGCACTTGATGGAGTGGACCGATATTATCCATTTTTGCACTTGACCTAGAATTGATGCAAATATCAGGATTTGCAAAATCGGATTATTGCAGAAAATATATATATTTAAAAATTTCGACCTTTTGTGGGGGAGGTACCAGAAGGAATGGACCGATATTGTCCATCTCTTAACTCGATCAAATGTTCTGAAGCGGATTTGGTCCAAAGAGGTCTAGGGTGTAAAACAGTTATTTCGAGCAGGCACGTTTTGACCTATCAAGTGATATATGCCCTGTCTAGACATATGGCTTAGGGTATAATTAGTTTTTTTTATACGCTCAGGTTATTGAAGATATATATTTTGATACTCCCAAAACGTATCTAGTCGAAATAATGGTTTTAGTCCCTATGTCTAATCTAGTGATGTCCGTCCGTCCTTCTGTCTCTCTGGCTGGTGCGCATCAAAAATTCCGAAGGGAGTATGCGATTCGGTTCAATCTTGGCACATCGTAATATTTTTGTCAAACTTAGATCGAGTTCGGAGATGGGCAATATCGGTCCACTCCTTCTGGTACCTCCCCCACAAAAGATCGAAATTTTCAAAAAATATATTTTCTGCATAGAGAGAAACGATAATTCGATTATGTCGAAATTATGAAAAAAGGAGAATTTCGGTCGACCGATAATTGGATAATCATAAAAAATATAAAAAAAATAGATTGCAAGGTCGAACTTGTTAGAGAAAACAAGTAAAAAAGTAGTAAGTTTGGCCGGGCCGAACTTTGAATACCCTCCACCATTTGGAATGAATTAGAAAATTAAAAAAAAAAATACATTAAAAATTCTTTTAAAATCTTTAAAATATCTAATATAGAAAGGTGCCGATATATGGAGGGATACACGATATTGTGGACCTATAAAGACAAATCTATTTCTGGGTGCAAAGTACTCACAAGGAACTCCTTGTGTGGATTTTCAGATAATTCATTGGAAAAAGTAGCTATAATCGTCAAAATGCCGAATATAGGGGAATACCGTTATATGGGGGATATACGATATTGTGGACCTATATAGACAATTCCGTTTCAGGGGGTAAAGTGCTCATCAGGAACTCCGTGTGCGGATTTTCAGACAATAGATTGGATAATGTGGCTAAAATCATCAAAATACCGAATATCGCGGGGTTCCCTTATGTGGTAGCTATACGTTATCGTTAACATACATAGAGAAATCTCTGTCGGGGATAAAGTGCTCACAAAGAACCCCTTGTAACCATTCCGTTGAAAAATATGGCTAAAAACATCAAAATACCGAATATGGGGGGTACCGTTATATGGGGGCTATATGATATTGTGGACTTATATAGATAATTCTCTGCCGAGATATAAAGTACCCACAAGGAACTACTTGTGTGGATTTTCAGACAATTCCATTGAAAAATGTGGCTAACATCATCAAAATACCGAATATCGGGGGTACCGTTATATGAGGGCTATACGATATCGTGGACCGATATAGCCCATCTTCGAACTTGACCTGCCTGCAGACAAAAGAGAGATCTGTGCAAAATTTTAGCTTCCTATCTTAATTCGTTTAGATTGTAGCGTGATTACAACAGACGGACAGACGGACGGGCGGACAGACGGAGGGACAGGGCTAAATCGTCTTAGAATTTTACGCTGATTAAGAACATATATACTTTGTTGGGTCTAAAATGATTATTTCGATGAGTTACAAACGGAATAACGAACTTAATAAACCCTCCATACTTTTTTTGGTGGAGGGTATAAAAAAATACGTCATAGAACAAATCCTAGCATTTGTATCAGTGCTATGTCAGGTGTGAAAATGGACAATATCGGTCTACTCCCTCATGTACCTCCCCCAAAAATGGTCAAAGTTTGGTGGTCTCTTAAAAAATGTGAGTCTTAAAATTTCACACATTTCACCTTTTTTGATAATACAAGATCTGGTCAATATCAATGCAAATAACCTGAATTTTTGTACATTCGACCGAACTCAGCCTAGAAGCAAGTACATCAAATTTGTAGGAATCGTTTCGGATTTAGTTGTAGCTTCTGTAATACACCCCATAAAAGTGATATTTCGTACCAGATATCAAATACAGCCCAGAAATACCTTTGCCAAATGTTATTGAGATGGGCTATGATTTGGATATAGCTCCCATATATATGTTTTATCCGATTTCAGGCATATTGTGCAATTAATGGCTAATATCAGCTCAAATGAAGTCATTTTCAGGACGTACGTTTCCATTTGACGAAACTCGGCTTCGATATATATTTTCTGGATATAATCCATCTCAAAGTGATATCATTAACTCTATACCAATGTTATTTGATATAAAAGATAAAAATGTCTCCGAAAAATAGAGTGAAAATCGATTCAGAATTGGATATGCCTCCCATATATTTGTTTCCCAAATTATATCTGCTCTAAAGCCAAATGTTGATAGGTGGTATGATCTACTTCAAATAAATTCTTTTGTTACGGGAGCTCTACTAAATATGCATATCGACTTTCGCTTACGGTTTTTTTTTTTTTCAATTAATCTCCTTTTTCCTCTAATTTTAACTCTCTCTGTGACACGGTACTAGTTTATAGTTCAGCACACAAATTCTTAAACGTATGTGTGATTTATATATTGTATATCAATCATACGCAGAGTTTTCGTTCAAACAAACGGAATCCGGAACTAGTTCGCGAACTAAATCAGCAATATTTTTTTCACTACTCTTACAAGTTTAAAACTTTCGAGCTAAGATATAGATTTAATTTTGATTGAATTCAAAATAATTTTTTAATAATTTTAACGGTTTTTCCTATTATGCCAAGTTGTATTTGCGTGTGTCTTTTTCATATCCAGCTTACATGTAAAGTAGATATATACATTCACATAATTGATATCAAAATCTGATGACAGTCGGAGAACAACAACGACAATAACAAAATAACACATGTCTTTAATTTTCCACTTAACACTGATGTGTCAAATATTGTATGATTTTATAGAAACAGAATACAATAAATTTAAATATGTAACATATGTCTGTCTACCTATGTGTGGGGGCACATATGTATGTATATGCCCTGACAAGCATGTAAAGTCGTAGATATGTTATTAAGAAAATTACAACAAAACCGCACGTTGTCATTGTCAAATGAAAATAAATATCGCAACCCACCCTTCCCCAGAAATACAAATTAAATGTGAATAACACGCAACATATGATTTGCCTGTCATTCGAAATATAAAGGAACAGAACAATACAATAGCAGTGAGGGCAGTTATAAACACGCATACATTCAAATCTATTTTGAAAACATAAGTACGAATCTCTGATTGTTTTAAAACTGTAAAATATATCTTGTAGCCAAAAATAGAAGGACAGACATTTCACAGTGCGAAGGATGTCACCGACCGACATGTAACATATTTCTGAACAAAACATGTAACAAGTGATTCGAAACATTAAATGTTCGATGTACAAATGTGTGTTTATAAATTTGTAAGTGTTGGCATGTATAGTGGCTTGGTTAATGTAGCGGAATTTGAAAATGATATGACATACATGTGTATATAACACACATACATTTTGATTGATATTATCAAATAAAAATTTCAATTGCTATACCCTCCATCATTCTATGGAGGGTATATTAAGTTGGTCATTCCATTTGTATCACCTCGAAAAATACATTTTAGACCCCACAAAGCATATATATTCTTAATCAGCAAAAAAATTCTATGGCGACTTAACGATGTACGTCAGTCTTCCTAACGAATTGAAGTAGGTTGATAAAATTTTACTCAGACGTGTGCTTGACCAAAAGGACTTTTGGTATTGAAAAATCTGCAACCAACTTCAGACTGCTGTCATTTCCAAGCCACTCGTCCGACAGCTTTTGCAGACCATTATATTGCTTACATACACGTAAAAAAGCATTTTGGTGAGAATTTTCCAGAAAAAAGTTATTCGTGATTGAATTCTGATAGTGTTATTTCTTTATATTTGGCTGGAAAATCACAACTGGCTATCGTTAGAGCACTTCAGCATTTAAATGTGAATAAGTTTTTTGTGTCTCGTACGATCGCTCGTAACCATGATACTTGTAGCGTATCCCGACGTCAAGACTCAGCACCATCGCACTCAGCACGCGCCAACCAAAAAAAGTAACAAAATAAGGTTCCTCGCTTCATTTCCATCGCACAGCGGCCACCAAAATCTCCAGATACCAATCCGTTGGACTATTGTGTCTGGAGTATTTTGGAAAGCAAGTTTGGCACTAAAAAATACCAAAGTGTCGATCACCTCAAGGAGGTGCTTCGCCGGGAATGGGCCAAAATACCGCGGAGCAACATTCGGGCAGCGTGTGGCGGTTTCATTGGCCGTTTGAAGGCCATAATCTGTGCCAAAGGTGACCAATTGCTTTGCTTTGCTTTCATTCAATAAAATAAAAAAAATGTAAAGATATGGCGTTTGACTTTGTTGCATTTTATTACCTCACCCTGTAGGTGGTATAGCCCCATACAACTGTACCTTCCATATTCGTGTTTTTTCACCAGAATTGTTTCAAATTTCGTATCTGAAATTCGTAACGAGTACTACATTCTGTAACCGACGATAACTCCCTGTATTCGGCATTTTGATGATTTTAACGATATTATCAACCGGAATGTAGCAAATTTCGTATTTGAAGTTTGTAATAGGCACTACAGCCAGCGACAGAAAATTGTAAATGCCAGTCCAGATCTTCCATATAACGGTACCTCCCTATATATGACATTTCTCTGTTTTTGCAACATCATACAACGGAATTGTTTCAAAGGGTATATATCATTTGACACGGCGAAAACGTTTCAAATGATATATATATATATATATATATATATATATATATATATATATATATATATATATATATATATATATATTTTTTTTTTTTTTTTTTTTTTTTGGAGATTTTGACTTTATGTGGGGGAGTTACTAAAAGGAGAGAACCGATGTTGTATAGATAAAGGATAATCCGATTTTGCTCAAACTTTGCAAATTTTAATATTTGCATCAGTTCTAGGTCAGCTGCGAAAATGGAAAATATCGGTCCACTCCCTCAAGTAGCTCCCTCACAAAGGATCAAAATTTTGAATAATTATAACCCTTTTAAAATGTGATGTAAAAGTCCGATTTTGGTAAAATTTCACATATCTCATTATTAATTTGTTATCCCAAGGTCTAGTGTTAAGATAGAAAATATCGGCCCACTTCTTCTGGTACCTCCCCCACAAAAGTTCGAAATTTTCAAGAAATATATTTTCTGCACAGAAAGAGAAACGATAACCGATATCGCTCCAACTTTTCAAATCCTAATATTTGCATCAGTGCTAGGTCAGGTGCGAAAATGGACAATATCGGTCCACTCCTTCTGGTACCTCACCCACAAAGGGTCAAAATTTAGAATAACTACAACTCATATAAAATGTGATGTAAGAGTCCGATTTTCAAATTGCGTACATCTCAATAATTTTATTAACATAAGGTCTGGTGTAAAGGTGGAATACATCGGTCCACTCCTTCTGGTACACCTCCCACAAAAGGTCAACATTTTCAAAAAAAAAAAAAATCTCTACACATAAAGAAAAGCTATAATCCGATTTTGCTTTAACTTTGCAAATCCCAATATTTGCCTCAGTTCTAGGTCAGGTGCAAAAATGGATATTATCGGTTCACTACATCAAGTGCCTCCCCATAAATGGTTGAAATTTTGAATAATTATAACCCTTATAAAATTTGATGTAAGAATCCGATTGTCTAAAAATTGCATACATCCCAATATTTTATAAGCCCAAGATCGGAACACTCTTCCTGGTACCTCCGCAAGAAAAGGTCGAAATTTTGAATATCCATTAAGCTCATAAATCGGGAAATTAACATCCGATTCCATTTAAACTTGGCACATCTGAATATTTCTGTCAACACAGGATCTGTTATAAAAACGGTAGAGATCTGATCATTCTTTCTTCTACCTCTCCCAGAAAGGGTAAACATTTTGAATAAACAAAACGTTAATAAAATCCGAAATAAGCACCAGATTCTCTTTCTATTTCACACATTCCATTGCTTCTAGTAACACAACATATGCTGTGAAGATGGAATATATCGGTCCATTAAGCTCATAAAACACGAAATTAACATCCGATTCCTTTCAGACTTGGAACATCTCAATATTTCTAAGAACACAAAATATGTTGTAAAGTAGGTTGAGATCTTTCTGGTACCTCCCCCACAAAGGGTCACAGTTCGAAATAACCAAACGATTATAAGCATCCGGTTCTCTTTATATTTCACATATTTTATTTTTACTAACACAAGATCTGCGGTGAAGATGAGATATATTGGCGCACTCTTTGCCCACAGGGGATCAAAATTTCGAATATCCATACGAAAGAAAGCGAAATAAGCATCCAACTATCTTCAGATGTCACACATACAAACGTTTTTGCTAACACAATATCAGTTGTGAAGATGATATTTATCGCCGAACCCCTTCTGGTTGGGCCAAAAATTATGTAACACCACGAAATATTCGTTTCCCACATAGGAAAGTATATATGGATCTTCCTATCTCGCCGAGCTGAGTCGATCTCGCTATGTATGTCCGTCCGTCTGTCCACGTTAATTTGGACCAAAAACTGAAAAAATTCCTGATTGTGTAGTTGCTCTACAGGTCGCAATTATAGACCAATAGACGCGGAGCATGGGGCTAGAGCTTAGGGCTGGGCAGAAGCCTTCAAATTTTGATGGTCATCGGGTAATATTTAGTGGTTGAAATAGGCCTCAAAATTTGTGTTAAATAAAAGTCAAATTTTCCATTAAACCGCGAATATTTTTAATCCCGGCTAAATCACAAATAGACGAACAGGTCAATTTTGACCGTTACGTAGATGCCGATAGTAAATATATCGGTTATATATAGCGAAATATATACAATGTGTATATACAAAGAAAGAGGATGTTAGTTAGAATGCTTATATTTCAAGAATGGCTGGACCGATTTTGACAAATTTTAAGTATAAAATCAAAAAAAAAAAAAAAAAAAAAATCACAGAAAAATATGCCAATAAAGATGTTAATATAGATTTTGTAGTATTTTGTGACATATTTTTATTTTTTCCTATTTTTTATCGCATGCGATTTTTTCAATTTGACTTATAATATTTTGTAATATTTTTCACCTTACAACACAGGTTGGGGATATTATATAAGTATTCCAAATATTGTCCGATCCTCACGAACATTTTCACAAGGGTAGGGTTGGGCTCAGAAGGGCTAGGCCTATTGTTTTCAAAGATGTCCGCAATATATTAAGGGATTGAAATAGACCAACAACTAAAAATTTTCAAATGGAAACCAAAGGACACGAAATCTCGCATAAAGTTAGAGTTAGGACAGCGGATACAATGGACCACTAATTTTGTGTGAAAAAGTACCAGCATTACTTACAGGCAATATCCGAAATACACAAAAGGCGAATTTCTGGCTTTTTTATGCTGATTTTGTTGACGAATATAGTCAAATATCGTGGATAAGCTAATCTTGCTTTTGGAGATGATTGCAAAATATTTTGGGGTTCAAATTAACCGAAAACAGAAATGTTTTTCTGATCACACAATTGAAGCCAATCGACACGCTTGTGAAGAGAGTTAAGTGCAGGGAAGAATTCTAGCATTTTGGATGACCATTGGTTTATATATATCAGTAAAATGGACTACAACAACTAACAGCCCGACGGAGTGGATAAATGTTGGGAAAATGTCCCTAGTCAAAATCCTAATATTAAAAGCGAAATCTTCCAATATGGATTTGGACATAAGGGGGCTTCTAACATATTGTAGTGTTGTAGGGTATAACATAGTCGGCCCCGCACGACTATAGCCTTTTCTTACTTGTTTTAATTGTATATATTTATAAGAGTTCAAATACTTCATTCAACGACATTGAATGCATTCCACAAATATCTTCAAACATTCCGTACAAATAATAAATGTTTACCGATCCGACTTTAATGTACTCTAATTATGGACAAATATTCATTTAATTTTGCAACATTAAAGTTAATTTTTATTGATGTCATTATTATTGCAATAATTACACTTTTAGCTAATTTCATGTGTCAAATAAATGTAATTGAAAAAATATGTACATACTTACCGACATGTTCGTGTATACCAGAACCCTTGTCTTGTTGAGTTACTTCAAGGCCAACTGTCGCTGCTTCTTCTGTGTTTGTGTGTGTGTTTGCTTTATTTGTGGCATTTGTTTTCGTGTCCTGTCTTTCCTTGTCCACAAACAACATCTTCGAATTTTGTGGGCAGGCCGGTCGACAGTAAATGTATTAAAAAATTAATGATGCTGTATGGCAACTGCCAGAGGGAGGCTGGGCGTAACATTTTCTTTTTTTTGGCTTGGTGATAATTAAAATTTTCGTACAACTCCCCTTCTAGGTTTTGTTTGCAGTACTTGTAGTATTTGTTGCAGAGAATGTTGAATTTTATTTGTATTTATTTGAATGTTTTGCGGAATTCAATAGGCCCTAACCAAAATGGGGGAGAACAAACGAATTCAGTAAGCCTACATAATGAAGGCGTTCAGAAAGACAACCAAATGAAGGGAGAAATGTCTTAAATCAAAAGAAAGAGGCAGTAGAGAAATTTAATATTAATAATGTTTAAATATAAGGGGAAGCGATACTTAATGGTAAAAAATATAATTTGAAAACTTAAGGACGCGTTTTTGGTTCCTGTGATCCAAAAAAAATCCACTTGACCATATTTACGGCCGCCTATTTTGACTTGAAGTTGTTTCTCAGACTTTATTTTGTTTTGGAAAACATATAAATATTTTTCGGCATTCATTTCGAAAATAATTCGAAATATTGACTTGTATTCAAAAGAAGGTTTGTAGTTACTATATCGGGGTACAATTTCCTCAACATATCACTTACAAACAACTTCGTTTTTTATGGACAAGAAGTCAAAAATGTAGAAAATTTAACAATTTTATTTTTTTTTTTTTTTGGAAAATATGAAAAGCGGCTGGGCTCATTTCTCGTAAACTATTTGAAACTATTTACAAACTTGATGCATCGTATTATTTCTTTTTCTTCTGTACCTCCCACAAAAAAGGTCGACATTTTCAAAAAAAAAAAAAAACAAGTAAAAAAGCTGTAAGTTCGGCCGGGCAGAACTTTGAACACCCTCCACCATTTGGAACGAATTTGGCAATTCTCAAAAACAATAAAATCCGTTAAAACTATTATATTAGGGTCTATACGAGGACATGAACCTGCGTAGGTAACACTTTTCATAAGCCATTACAATATTCAAATGCCAAACTTAAAAAAAGTCGGTTATAATGTCGATAAAATCGAAATATCGAATATCGAGACGTACCGTTAAATGAGGGCTATACGAAGATGTAAACCTGTACAGACTATTTTCTGTCCTAGGCTGTAGTATCCATTACGAACTTCACATACGAAATTTGAAACTATTCCGGTGAAAAATGTCGCTAAGATCATCAAAATACCGAATATCGGGAGGTACAGTTATCTCGGGGCTATACCAAAACGTGGACCTACATGGCCCATTTTCAATACCAAAAGTCCTGCAGACATAACATTCATTTGAGCAAAATTTCATCAATCTACTTCAATTCGTTCGGAAGCTAGAGTGATTTCCACAGACGGACGGACATCGCTAAATTGACATAGAATTGTATGCTGATCAAGAATATATATACTTTGTGGGGTCTAAAATGTGTATTTCGATGTGTTACAAACGGAATGACAAACTTAATATACCCTCCATACTATGGTGGAGGGTATATAAAAAAAAAAATAAATAAATACCTCCCCCACAAAGGGTCAAAGTTTTGAAAATTTACAATTCTTATAAAATGTGATGTAAGTTTTCGATTGCCTTCAAATTTCACACATACCAATATTTTTATTAACCCAAGGTCTGGTGTTAAGAAGGAATTCATTGGTCCACTCCTCCTTGTACCTCCCACACAAAAAGATCGAAATTTGCAACAAAAAAAAAAAAAAAATATTTGTTCTGCACAGAAAGAGAAGCAATAATCCGATTTTGCCTCAACTTTGCAAATCCCAATTTTTGCTTTAACCAATCCTAATTTTTGCTCTGTTCTCGGTCAGGTGAAAAAATGGATAATATCGGTGCAATTCATCAAGTTCTTTAACCACAAAAGGGTCAAAACTTCCAATAATTATAACTCTTATAAAATGTGGTGTAAGAATCGATTGTCTCAAACTTTAACACATCCCAATATCTTTATAAATTCAAGATCTGGTGTTAATATGGAATATATCGGTCCACTCTTTCTGGTACTCCCCCCACAAAAGGTCGAAATTTTAAATATCCATTAAACTCATAAAACGCGAAACTAACATTCGGCTTAATTTAGACTTGGCACATCTGAATATTTCCATCAACATAAGATCTCTTACAAAAACGGCAGAGATTGGACCATTCCTTCTGGTACCTCCCCTGTAAAGGGTGAACATTTTAAATAAAAAAAACGAATAAAGTTCAAATTAAGCATCCTGTTCTCTTCAAATTAGACACATCACAATATTTTTATTATACCCTACAACACTATGTGTTGGGGGTATTATAAGTTTGATTGGGCCAAAAATTATGTAACACCTCGAAATATTGGTTTCCCACATAGAAAAGTATATATGGATCTTCCTACCTCGCCGAGCTGAGTCGATCTAGCCATGTATGTCCATCCGTCCGTCTGTCCATGTTATTTTGTAATCACTCTACAGGTCGCAATTATGGCCCGATCTTCACGATATTTAGAATGGAGGGGGGCTTGGGCCAGAATAGAACCTTATTGCTTTTGGAGATGATCGCATAATATTTGGGGGTTGAAATGGACCAAAAACTGAAAAATTTCCTGATTTTGCAGTTGCTCTACAGGTCGCAATTATAGACCAATCGACGCGGAAGTTGGCATGGGGCTAGAGCTTAGGGCTGGGCAAAATCTTCTAATTTTGATGGTCATCGAATAATATTTAGTGTGTGAAAAATACCATAACATTTGTATTAAATAAAACTCAAATTTTCCATTAAATCGCGAATATTTTTAATCCCGGTGAAATCACAATTCTGACAGTTACGTAGATGCCAATAGTAAATATATCGGATATATATAGCGAAGTATATACTATGTGTATATACAAAGGAAGGGGATGTTAGCTAGAATGCGTATATCTCAAGAATGGCTGGACCGAAATTGAACATTTTTGTCAGTTCAGTATGCCCTTCTGGCATAAAAGAATAAAACCTAAAAAAATCGCATAAAAAGATGTCAATAAGGAGGTTAACAAAGATTTTGTAGTATTTTGTGACATTTTTTTATTTTTTCACATTTTTTATCGCATGCGATTTTTTCAATTTGACTTAATATTGAAGTGTATATTTTGTAATATTTTCTCACCTTACAACACAGGTTGGGGTATTATATACAGATTGCAATTATCGCTCGATTCTCACGAAAATTTTCACAAGGATAGGGTTAGGCTCAGAAGGGCCAATATGTCCCAATAAATTTAGGGGTTGAAATGGACCAAAAACGGAAAAAAAATCCTGATTACACACTTGAAGCAAATCGACATGCCTGAGAGGGGAGTTAAGGACAGGGAAGAATTCTACCATTTTGGATGTCCATTGGATTGTATTTAGCTGTAAAATGGACCACTACGACTAAGAGCACGACGAAAAGCGTAAATATTAGGCAAATGTCCCTGTTCAAACTGCAAAGGGTAATATCTGGGCGGTGCTCCGTGACAAAATTTCAAAAGCGAAATCTTTCAAAATGGATTTGGACATAAAGATTCTTCTAACATATTGTAGTGTTGTAGGGTATCACATGGTCGGCCCCGCACGACTATAGCCTTTGCCAGTAAGCAAAGGTCTGGTGTGAAAATGGGATATATCGGTGACCTACTTCTGGTATCTCCCCCAAAAAAAATTGAATGTCCATGAAGCGCACAAAACGCAAAATTAACATCCGATTCCATTAAGACTTAGTACAGATCAATATTTCCATTTTGTGTCACGTACCATCGCTCGTTACCGTGATATTGGTAGCTTAGCCCGACGTCAAGGAAGTGGACGGAAGAAAACAGCAACATCAGCAGAAATGGTTCGAAAAATAAAGAAGCGACTTGATCGAAACCCGCGACGCCGTAGCCGATAAATCGCTCGCAATATTCCATTCAGCAAATATTGAAAAATGAGCTCGGGGTAAAGGCGTTGAAAATCCAAAAAGTGCAAGAATTTACACCACAACAGAAAGAAAATAGACTCAAGAGAGTTAAAGAGTTGCTTCGCATGGACGAAAGTGGTGAACTGCTGAATTTGGTTTTCTCCGCTCCGATGAGAAAACATTCGTTGTCCAGCAGTTTGCAAACAAACAAAATGATCGTGTTTACTTGCTAAAGAAGTCAGCTGAAAATGTACACCTACGGTTGGTCACCAGAACTCAGGCGCCGAACATGTTGATAGTGTGAGACGCCATAACAGCCGATGGTCACTCTCCGCTCGTATTAATCGACCGTGACATCACAATAAATGCCGAAAAATATCGCGAAAATATTCTGGAGGGTGTATTAAAGCATTGGGCACGTAAACATTTTGGCCACAGACCTTGGACATTCCATCACGACTCAGCACCATCGCACTCAGCACGCGCCACCCAAGAATGGTTACAAAAAAAAAAAGGTTCATCGCCTTATTTCCAGCGCACAATGGTATCTCCGGATACCAATCCGTTAGACCATTGTGTCTGAAGTATTTTGGAAAGCAAGGTTGGCACTAAAAAATACCAAAATGTCGATCACCTCATGTAAGCGCTTCGCCGGAAATGGACCAAAATACTGCAGAGCAACATTCGGGCAGCGTGTGACGGTTTCATTGGCCGTTTGAAGGCCATAATTCCTGCCAAAGGTGACCAATGCGACCAAATCTTAACTCTTCTAAAATGTGATGCTATTTCCGGCTTTTTTTACTGTCATTCAAAAAAATTTAAACAAAACAAGTGAGCAAAGGCTATAGTCGTGCGGGGCCGACCATGTAATACCCTACAACACTACAATATGTTGGAAGCCCCCTAATGTCCAAATTAATTTTGGAAGATTTCCATATTGGAATAATGTCATAGAGGCCTGCCCAGATGTTACCCTTATTTACGCACTCCGCCATGTTGTTACGTATTCAAAAAAACAAAAAAAAAATAATCACAAAAGCCATGGTCCATTTTACAGCCAATATGCTCGAATAGAGAGCAGTCAGAAAAATCAGAAAAATGTTTTTTTTTTTTGTCCATTGGAACCCCTGAATTTAAATATCCTTAACAATAGGATTTAATTCTCACCCTAACGCTATCCCATGCAAAATTTCGTGAGGGTCGGACGATAATTGCGACCTGTATATAATACCTTCAGCACATAGTGTTGGTGGGTGTAGAAAAATCTAAAAAATTTACAATTCAAAATTGTAAGTTAAATTGAAATAATCGCATGCGATAAAAAATATGACAAAAATTGAAAAAAAATGTATCAAAAAATATTCACTTTTTTATTGGCATATTTTTACGCGATTTTCTTTGATGTTATCCTTTTCTGGCAAGATACCATGCGAGCTAGGAAGATCCATATATACTTTCTTATGTGGAAAACCAATATTTCGAGGTGTTACATAATTTTTGGCCCGATCAAACTTATAATACCCCCAACACATAGTGTTGTAGGGTATAAAAATGTAAAACTTATGGCGTTTGACTTTGTTTCAGTTTTTTATCTCCGTTACGCCTAATTTTCGTTATTTTGAATTAGGTAATTACATTTCCAATCGAATGGGCATAGCTCTATATTGAAGTTGCTTAACGGGTTTAAAGCCATATTAAAGAAATCGCTAATAATATTTTGCCATATCGTCAATGAAGCTGTGAAGTCAGATTTAATGCAGAATCTCTAGTATGTATTCTTCGTGATGAGGGCATTGCATTGGGATGCCAAATCTAACACCTTTCCCTTTTGAACTTCCCCTCTTCTCACTTTTTGTTCTCCATTTGATATCGTTTCCGCATATATTGTTTTTGTATTTTAATACATATTTATTTAGTGACATAGTTCATGTTTTATTTAATAACACTTTTCTCCAAGCTGCCAGCGGAAAACTAATTGATTTTATTATTGGTCTCAAATTGAATACCCCAGAGTGTATTTCCCAAAAGAATGGAAATTTTATTAGCATCATCTACAGAAAAAATAAATAAAAATAAGAAGCAAACGTTATGGTTATGGTCACATGAGCCTTCCAGCTAATGAACGGACGGACAGCAACATTTACTCCTACCTAATTGTGCGATAAAAGTGTTGATTTGCTATGGCCACGGAGCCACATGTTGGTTGGCATGCCGAGGGCAAATGCTATCTATTTACCCTATCTCTGTGGCAGCGATTGCAATTCTCTTGGGGTTTGGTGGCCACCACTTCCCTGCTGTTGTTGTTTCCCTTGGCCCGTTGTTACGTACATCTCCAAGTCCAACAAGAATAGTGTAATTAATTTTACTTGCCGTTTAATACATGGATGTGAATGCCGCCATTGTTGTTGTTTGGCCTTTGCTTTTAAATTCCAAGAATTTTCTACAATCTATGATGCTGACCATGGTAATATTCTCATCTTGTACGCTCGGGTATTTTTAGATAGGCCGACTAGTTGATTACCATTTACTCAAGGAGCAAGGAGTTAGGTAATAGCAAAACTCCATGGACAATTAATTCCAAAGCAAGCAACAAATTTATTTCCTATTTAGAAGGGCCGACCTCGGTAGGACAGCAAACACGACACCGGCATCAATTTATTAGAGCCGACTAATATTTGTGGCGTGTAATGGAATTAGAACATTTCCTTTAATTTAGCTGATAGCCAAACTTTGAAGTCGTCACGAATCTCGTACCCTGGATACTTTTTAGTTTCATTATTTTGCGGAACAAGTGATCTTTTTTAATACCGTAATGGGATACTACGTGATGGAATGTTTTGGTTAGTTGAAAATATTTGAAACTGAGTAAATAAAATTAATAGACTAAATTACTTAAAAAATAGTTCATGTCTGTTCGGGAGTAAAGAGTAAACAATGTTTGTGTCATCAAAGCACGAATCACAGAGAACTATGTAACAAATTTTTCAACTTAAAGAATTTTCCGTTTTTAGAAACAAGAATTCCCATTCCATTTGAATGTAACTAAAATTTCGCCATCATAACAGGATAACCATGCCATGCGGTCTTTTTACACCAGGTCGGAAAATTGATCAACGAAAGTAGCTACGAGGTATGTAAATAGAGAAATTGGACCAAATTGGAGACCTCTTTAGGTTTTTACCAGATTTATTAATTTTCAAAATTTGGTCTATGGTAGTAGGAAGAAATTCCTTTTCCCGACATCTGTTTCAAAAAATTAATCACATTTTATAAAAAAAGATCCTTTTCAAATTTAAAAAACAACTTTTCATTTAATCAATGAAACTATGGTTGAAATCAACAGGGGAACAGGATAAAAATATTTTATATCCGATAAAGGGTTATACACATTTATGTCCTTCAACGCCATATTTTGAGTGTATTATGAGTTTGGCTGGGCTTACAAATTTGTTACACCTCAAAATATTAACCCTAGACCCCTATGTAGCATATCGATCTCCCTACCTCGCCGAGCTGTTAGCTATGTATGTTCATCTTTCCGTCTGTTCATGTTTTTTCGAAATCCCTCTACTTCCTACCTGTAGAGGCCAAATCCTAAAGAATATTTGTAGGATTTATGGGTAGGCTCTGAAGTATATTGTTATTGGTGATGTTCGCAAATTATTTATTTATTGACCAAATAGAGCGAAAATTCGCAAGGGGTTAGAGGTTAGAGCAAAGCATTTTTATTTTATTTTAGAAAAACAGGTGGAATGGAGGGTAACTACTTAAAGAAAAGCATCAAAATTTCCATCCAAAGCTGGAATATGGTCAGAAATCGGTGATATAGGAAAATATAGACAAGAATCTAAATTTTCAAAAATATTTTCGCATCCATATAGCACTACAGGAGGCGTATATTGAAAATACATCAGAATAAGTAAACACGTTTCTTACAAGAAATAAAAAAAGTAAACAATGGCTATAGCCGAGCGGACGACCACGTTCTACGGACGACATGGTTATACCCTACAACCCCCCTGGAAAAAAAAAATTATTTCAGAAAAATATTATACATACACAAATATGCGATTTGCCCAGATTTTAATTTTGGGTGAGAATTTTCAAAATCCGTCCTGCCTGTCTTGAGTTATAAGCGGTCTTACCAACATCCCCCTTGATATATGAGATTTTATATATTTTTATATATATATACATATATATATATATATATATATATATATATATATATATATATATATATATATATATATATATATATATATATATATATATATATATATATATATATATATATATATATATATATATATATATATATATATATATATATATATATATATATATATATATATATATATTCAATATAACGGCCAGAAATGACATTTTCATTACGATACTCAGATAATCTATGCAAAAATATCCTCAAAAATCGTTCGCACTTCCTCCGGATGTTGAAAAAAATCCAATATTATCGCTCTGATATTTCTTAATAAATTTTATTTAAATATCCATGATTATGGCCACCCTTTTTTTTTTTTTTTGGAAAGTATTCATAAAAAGTCTCCGATAGTCTATGAAAAAATATTTCGAGAAGTACTTGATAATAGCTTCGATACTCCATCAAAAACTTTCTTTAAAAATCCGCGATAAGGGCTTTTGTAAAAAGAGTGTTCTTCAAAGGAAAACACTTATCTGAAACACATTTAAAAAAATTTTCTGTTGTGACTCTGTCGGTTAAGGGAATATAGTCATAAAATTCAAGGTCTAGACTCCAATAGACTATGAAAAATACAGGGTGCGATAAAAAAACTGCAATAAAGAAGAACGCCACAATTTTTAATTTTGTTTTTTAAATTTTAATGAATGAAAACAAAAATGTCGGAAATACCATCACATTTTAGAATAAGTTTAGATTTGTTCGAATTGGTCACATTTGGCACGAATTATGGCCTTCAAACGGCCAATGAAACCGTCACACGCTGCTGCCAATGTTGCTAGGCGGTATTTTGGCACATTCCCAGCGAAGCGCTTGCTTGAGGTGATCGATACTTTGGTATTTTTTAGTGCCAACCTTGCTTTCCAATATACTCCAGACACAATAGTCCACCCTCCATCCACCCTCCAGAATATTTTCGCGATTATATTCGGCATTTATTCTGATGCCACGGTGGCATACGAGTGGAGGGCGCCCATCGGCTGTTATGGCGGCCCACATCATCACCATGGCCGGCGCTTGAGTTCTGGTGGCCAACCGAAGGCGCACATTTTCAGCTGACCTCTTTGGCAAGTAAAAACGATCATTTTGTTTGTTTACAAGCTGCTGGACAACGAATGTTTTCTCATCGGGGAAATCAAATTCAGCAGTTCACCACTTTCGGCCAAGCGAAGCATCCCTTTAGCTCTTTTGAGTCTATTTTCTTCCTGTTGCGGTGTAAATTCTTGCACTTTTTGGAATTTCAATGGCCCGATTTACCCCGGGCTCATTTTTCAATATTTGCTGAATGGAATATTGCGATATGTTCAGCTCACTAGCCATTTTTGGCCTCTGCGTCGCGGGTTCCGATCAAGTCGCTTCTTTACTTTTTGAACCATTTCTGCTGATGTTGCTTCCGTCCACTTCCTTGATGTCGGACTATGCTACCAGTATCACGGCAACGAGCGATGGTACGAGACACAAAAGATTTATTCACATTTAAATGCTGAAGTGCTCTAACGATAGCCACTTGTGGTTTTCCAGCCAAATATAAAGAAATCACACTATCACGCTTGAATTCCGTCACGTATAACTTTTTTTCTGAAAAAATCTCACTAAAAAGCTTTTGTACGCCTGTTAACAATATAATGAGCTGTGACTGGACTAATATTGACATCTGTCAAACGAATGGCTTAGAAATGACAGCAGTCTGAATTTGGTTGCAGTTTTTTCATCTCACCCTGTATACATAGAGTTTGCAAATTCATAGAACATAAACTTTCAAATCGCCGATGTTACCGAAATTCGACTATTTTCCCGAAATTTTACCCTCTCCATAGAAGGGAGGGTATATTAAATTTGAATATTGCATACGGTTATTGGCAGAAAGAAGGCGCCGCTAGCTCCTTATGTAAACATGCAAAGTTGTCGAATTTGGAGCCCAGCATACTTCAAAATTCGATTTACTCTAAACGAGTCACTGTTTCCTATGCATTCTGTTCCAGAGGCATAATGAGGTCATTTCTTGATATATGAGCAAGAAGTTGTTCACAAAAATTGATGAGGATAATATTGGCGTTTTGGAGAAAATATTCGGTAGTTTTTCCATATTGTATTTCAAAAAAAAGGTAAAAAGCTGTAAGTTCGACGGCGCCGAACTTTGAATACACCCCACTATTTGGAATGAATTTGGCATTTTTCAAAAAATAAAATCAGTTAAAAATTCTGTTAAATTCTTAAAAAGAATATAGCCGTTATATTAGAGTCTATTCGACGATGAGGACCTGTATAGGCCACTTTTGTCATAAGCCATTACAATATTCAAATGCGACACTTGAAAAAAAAATTGATGAATAATGTAGCTAAAATCTTCAAAATACCAAAAATATGGGGTACTATTATATGGGGCCTACCTGAAGGCGTCGACTTGCATAGACACTTTTCTGTCAAGGCTGTAGTATCCATTACGAACTTCAAATACCAAATTTGAAATAATTCCGGTGAATAATGTCGCTTAAATCACAATAATACCGAAAGTGGGGAGATGCATGGCCCATTTTCTGTCTTATGCTGTAGTAGCTATTACGAACTTCAAATACGAATTTTGAAAGAATTCCGGTAAATAGTGTCGCTAAAATCATCAAAATACCGTATATCGGGGGGTACCGTTGTATGAGGGCTATACGAAGACGTGGACCTACACGGCCCCTTTTCAATACCATAAGTCCTGCAGACATAATACACATTTGAGTAAATTGAGTAAATTTATCAACTTGCTTCACTTAGTTTGGAAGCTAGAGTGATTTCCACAGACGGATAGATGGACAGACGGACGGACTTTGCTAAATCGATATAAAATGTTATACTGTGGTGGAGGGTATAAAAATACCAACATTTTCTTTGTACCGAAACGCTGAAAATAATTTACAGGCGAAATCCAAAATATACAAATGGCAAACTTCTGATTTCATTCCGAATAAATCGGAAACAAACAAATAATATAGATGTGTCTAAATTTGGAGATACAGAGGGGCCTCTTGCATTTGGAGATGACCGCAAAATTTTTAGGGGTTCAAATTAATCAAAAGCAGATTTTTTTTTCTGATCACACAATTGAAACCAGTCGACACGGAATTTTGCAAGAGAGTTAATGACAGGAAAGAAGTCTAACATTTTGGATGACCCCTTAGCTGTAACTAACAGCACGACGGAGTGCGTTAATATTGGGCAAATGTCCCCGGTCAAAAAAACTAAGGGTAATGTATCTGGGCAATGCTCTATTACATAATTTCAAGAGCGAAATCTTCCAAAATGGATTTGTACATAAGGGGACTTTAACCATATTGTAGTGCTGTAGGGTATCACATAGTCGGCCCGCCCGATTATAGCCTTTGCTTACTTGTTCTTTTATAGCATTGAAAAAATATAAAATGGCGGATCCTGTATATTCATTATCAGCATAAATTCGTTGAGCGATGTGCCTCTGCTGTTCGAGCATCTGTCTGTTAAAATCAAGGTACAACCATATTATTTGACGTATAGCTTGGAAATTTGGAACAATGGCTTATATTGCGCCTAGGATTATTCCATTTTGGATTATTCCGTTTGTGTGGCCCCACATAATGGAAACCCCGCAATATTCGATATTTTCACGTTTTAAGTTACATTATTTAACAGACTTGTCTGATGTTTCGTATTTGTAGTTCGTAATGGGTTCTACTACCGATGTCAGGGCATTGTCTACTTTGGTCCAAAAATATTCAGAAGAAAATGACAAAAAAAAAACAAGCCATACACAATTGACACATTTTTGAGCGGGTTTTCTGCTGTTCAGTGTAGTAGATCAGAGAGTCGAACTATGCCCTTTCAGGCATACATCCAATCATGGGCATTCATTGATAGTTAACTTGTGACCGACTGATGAAGAAAATTCCATCAAATTTTCTACTGTCCTAGGAATTAATATTTTTGTAATTGTAAATTTAAATATATTTGTAATAAAGCTCCTACACAACAAAATAAGTTATTTCCATTTCCTTATTTCGAATTCATAGAAAATAGGTCGCACACACACATATCCACACCAAAACATGCCGATCCCTATATAAAAATTACACTTGAAGATAAAAACATTTGCTCGGTAAACATCATTACGAAGCTCGTAAAATATATTGGAACACTAGGAAAAACGATGGCATAAATATCCTATTTCCGGCAACATAAATAGCTACCAACCTACACGTGTGTACAATTTCAATTAAACAATCGGCGAACAACAACGACTACAACTCACTTCGCATTGCTTGGCGCCGACATCATTTGCTTATCATTCGTAATTTATTACAATTAGGAATCATAAAAATTATCTATTGAAATTGTAATGATTTTTCTTTTTTTTTTTTGGTGGGGGAGAAGAATCTTACCGTCCTTTCTAAGCTTCCAACAGTTCATAACAATAAAGGTGGTGCGGCGACTACCCAGCCATTCTCCAATAATAAAATCAAAAAAAACTTTCATTCTTCCTTGATGCTGAAATAGTAGTCTGTCTTATCATTGGTGATTCATGTGACCATTCTTATGCCATTCTTTCCGCCTTCTAGTTTTCTTTTTTTCAGCCTCCCACACAATGTCGGATGTCTTTGGTTATTCTTCTTAATTATTTTATTAGTTCAAGGGAAAATGCCTCAAAGTTATTATACACTTGGCGGATGATAACATAGGGTAAGAAATAAGGCAGCAAACAAACTTTCCCCTTTGTTTGGTGGGGGAGCGGAGGATAACTGAGTAAAAAAAGTTTCTTTCTTTGTTTCTACTGGGTTATGTTAATGTTGATTCTGTCAGTTTTTTTTTAATTCGCCTTTCTCAAAAAGCCATCAAATGATGCGTTTGTGACAAAGCATAAAGGACGAATATTGGGAGAAAAGGATTGCCATAGGGTATATTAATGGGAGATTATAAATAATAATAATTTTACCTTCAGTCATATAGCTACATAGGGTACATATCAATTGATACGAAATAACGGGTTTAACCCTAGGTCTCTTTGGACCAAATCCGTTTTAGGGCATTTGGAGTCGAACCAGCGATGTCCGTCACATCCGTCTCTCTCGAAGGAAGTATCCGTATTGGTCCAAACTTGGTACAACGTAACATTTAAAAAATATTTTACTGCGCAGAAAGAGGAAGAATAATCCGATGTGCTTTCAAATTTTTATATTTGCATCAGCGCTAGATCAGTACCTCCCCCACAAAGGGTCAAATTTTTAAATAATTATAACTCTTAAATATGTAATGTAAGAGTCAGATTGTCTTCAAATTACACACATCACAAAATTTTTGTTACCCCAAGGTCTGGTGTAAGGATGGAATATATCAGTTCACTCCTTCTGGTACCTCCCCCATAAAGGGTCAAAATTTTGGAATATCCATGAAGCTCATAAAACGCGAAATTAACATCTGATTTCATTCAGACTTGGCACATCTTAATATTTCCATCAACATAAGATCTGTTATAAAGATGGCCTTTCCTTCTGGCACCTGCCCCACAAAGGGTCAAAGTTTCGAATAAAGAAAACGTTTATAAAATCCGAAATAAGCATCCGGTTCTCTTCATATTTCACACATCCCATTATTTCTGTTGACACAGAGTATGCTCTGAAGATGGGATATATCGGTCTCTATCTGATACCTCCCCCCACAAAGGGTCAATATTTTGAATATCTATGAAACAAACATAAGGGTCAGCTGAAAATGTACATCTTCGGTTGGCCACCAGAACTTAAGCGCCGGCCATGATGATGGCGTGGGCCGCCATAACAGCCGATGGTCGCTCTCCGCTCGTATCAGTCGACCGTGGCATCAGAATAAATGTCGAAAATTATCGAAAATATTCTGGAGGGTGTACAAGGTTGCCCATATTCGACGGACCCATCTGGCAACGCCATAACTTTTGACAGAGATGTCACATCGCTTAATGACAGCAGCAGATTTTTACCATGAACCAATACACGCCACGCGAAATAGTTGAAATTTACATTCAACAGAAGAAGTCAATTGTGAAAACTCAACGTGCTCTTAAAACATTAAAAAATGTGAGAAGTGCGCCTTCTAAGAGCACCATTAAGCGTTTATACGAAAAATTTTCGACTGGTAAGGCTCTTTCTAATCCGAAGAGGCCATATAAAAGTCGACCAAGGCGATCGGCCGAGAATATCGCTGCCGTACGAGCCAGTGTTGAGAGGTCCCCAAGAACATCCCAAAAACGCCGTTCTCAGCAGTTGGGCATGGCTTGACGGTACAACGGATTATTCGCATTGATTAGCATTTGTACCCTGCGGACAAGCCTCGTCGATTGGAATGGGTCCAAAGAGTCATCAATAAAATAGGTGGTATGATCTACTGGAAATAAATTCTCTACTAAATATGCACAGTGATGTGGGGTATCATATAGTCCGCCCCGCCCGACTTTTCACTTTTCCTTACTGATTTTATCTTCAACCCTATGTGGGTGAGGTACTAGAAAAATGGTTCCGATCCCTACCATCTTTATATCAGGTCTTATGCTGACAGAAATATTTAGATATGCCAAGTCTGAATGGAATCTGATGTTAATTTCACGTTTTTTTGAGCATCATGTGTACTGAAAAGCATTATGGGTATTTGTGGGCAGATGTTGTCTATGTTCACGCCTAACGTAGCACTGATGTAATTAGAAGGATTTGCAACATTTTACAAAAATCTGATTATCCTTTCTCCTTCTGTGCAGGAAGGAGTGGACCCCTATTGTCCATTTTCGAATTCGATCTAAGCTTCTCAATAAAATTACGATGTACCAAGTTTGGACCAAATGTCATACTCCCTTCGAGAGTTATCGTTCGCACCAGCCAGACAGATAGACGGACGAAAATTGCTAGATCGACTGCAAATGTCCTGGAACAGATTTGGTCCAAAGAGACCTAGGTCTAAATAAATGATATATACCCTCTCTATCCATATGGCTGCGTGTATAAAAAATGTAACAGAAAATATTTGCTTTTGTATTGGCGTTTTTAATCGATTTTCTTATATTTTGTCTTCATTCGGTAAAAGGCCATTCCGAATTGATGAGAATTGTAAAAATCTATCCAACCGTATCGTGGAAATTAGCATCTCTGTAACGGCCAGAAGTGATATTTCCGAGTTTATGTAATTTCGTTGGAATTTAAAATATTCGCTATCTAATGAAAATTTCGTATTTTTTATATAAAAGTTGAGGTATATTCAAACCGATAAATATTATTCGATGACCATCTCTTAACTCTAACTCCATGCAAAAAGTCGATTTGTCTATAATTGTGACCTCTAGAGTAACTACAAACAGCTACAAAATCAAGATTTTTTATACCCTCCACCATAGTATGGAGGGTATATTAAGTTTGTCATTCCGTTTGTAACACCTCGAAATGTACATTTTAGACCCCACAAAGTCTATATATTCTTGAGAAGCATAAAATTCTATGTTGATTTAGCAATGTCCGATCGTCTATCCGTCTGTGGAAATCACTCTAACTTCCGAACGAAATGAAGTAAGTTGATAAAAATTTACTCCACGTCTTCGTATAGCCCTCATATAATGGTACCTTCCGATATGCGGTATTTTGATAACTCTAGCGACATTATTTACCGGAATTGTTTCAAAAATTGGTATTTGAAGTTCGTAATGAATACTACAGCCTAAGACAGAAAATGGGCCATGTAGGTCCACGTCTTCGTATTTTCCTCATATAACGGTACCCCCGATATTCGGTATTTTGATGATTTTAGCGACATTATTTACCAGAACTATGTCAAATTTGGTATTTGAAGTTCGTAATAGATACTACAGCCAATGACAGGAGATTGTCTGTGCAGGTCTACGTCTTCGTATAGCCCCCATATAACTGTACCCCCTATATTCGGTATTTTGGTGATTTTAGCGACATTATTTACCGGAAATGTTTCAAATTTCGCATTTGAAATTCGTAATGGACACTACAGCCTATGACAGAAAATTGTTTGTGCTGGTCCAAATTTTATATCCCCCATGTTACCTTCCTATATTCGCTATTTTGATGATTTTAGCTACATTATAAACAGATTTTTTTCAAGTTTCGCATTTGAATATTGTAATAGCTTATGACAAAAGTTGCCTATGCAGGTCCACGTCGTATGGACCCTAATATACGGTTACTTTCGGTATTTTTAAGATTTTAAATTTTTAACCGTTTTTTTTTTTTTTTTTTTTTGAAAATTGCCAAATTTGTACCAAATGCTGGAGGGTATTCAAAGTTCGACCCGGCCGAACTTACAGTTTGTTTGCTTGTTTCTGCTTTTATCCTTTTCAACCTCAAAATATTTTGCGATAATCTCCCCCACCATAGGCTTCAATTCTGGTCTTATCCCCACCTCCGTGCAAAATTTCATGAGGATCGGATCAGAATTGCGACTTGTAGCGTGATTACAATTTAACATGAACGGACGAACGGACGGACAGACATAACTAGATCGATTCATACATAGTTTTCTATGTGTTGGCCCAATAATTACATACATTTGGCCCAATCAAACTTATAATGCCCCCAACACACAATTTTGTAGGATATAACCAAGACCTAGGTAGGTCGGCCATGAAAACTACTTTTGACAAAATTTTGACAATAAACTTGGTAGTTTTTGCTTTGACTCTCTTTCAATTTCAAATGACAATATTTTTATTTGACGGCAAACTTGGGTGTCAGATGGGCTTACTGGCCGACCTTACGTATAAAAATTCCTTACAAACAAATTCCGACTATGGCAACACTAGCACACCAACAAAACAAAATTTAGTGAAACTAAAAACTAACGAAATATATATTAAAGATTGCCAAATGGTGCTGTTCCTCGCAGAAAACCATTCAAATGTCTATTACATTGGAAAATTATGGTATCTTTGTTCGGCTCTGACAAGTAAGACAATAAAGAACCAAAGGAAAAGAAAAGAAAAAAACGATGACGACGAAGAACGAGAAACGAGGAAAAGTTCTCTTTTGTTTTAAGAGATTAGTGGGGTTTTAGTAGTTCTTTGCAGTTTCATAAGTTCTGCTTAGAATATATTTTCCGGTGAGCATGAAACGTGGTATTCTCAAAGAATGTTTGTAACTATGAATTCCGACGCCCACCCCACTCCACCACACCGATGCGCTCCATTAGAAAGTATAATGGGAAAAATAGGCAAAAACTTTGCCTTATAAATTTGTTTTCTTTTCAAAGTTAATCACATAAAGACATTATGAACATTTGCACGTATTTCCTTATTTAAATATAATTGTTTTTTGTTAGTACGAGTGTGTGTATGTGTGAGTGTGTGTCAAAGCGGATGTGTGCGGGTGTCTGTGTGTATGCATGAATGAGATTGGTATTCGATCGATGTCTAGTGATTGATATTTTTTGTAGCTTTTTGTTTTTGCCAATATGTGTACATGATATTGAATGAGTGATTAAGTTTTGGATTTAGCAAAAAAAAAAAAAAAAAACTTATATTTAACTTTGTTAACTTCCCGAGGGTGGTTACGTTCATTAATATATATATGAACTAAAAAAAGTACATATGTGTGTTCATTTACACGATAAGGGTCGTGGAAAATGCTCATATGTGTATGTGAGTGTGAGTGAATATATGAAATTTTGATTATATTTTTAATTAATATTAATGAACTAAAAACAAATAACGCAACTCAAATCGGGAATTGGCCATTACACATCAGTTGTGAGTGGACATTAAAAAAAAAAGTCAATTTGCATTTTATTAATGTGTGCATATTAAAAAATTATTAATGGCAATAAATCTTCTTTAAAAAAATAAATTTTTATATGTGTTTATTTAGATTAAATTCCAAACATATAATGTCCTGCTATTTGTAGAAAATCATTGACAGAATTTAGGGTTGTATGTACATTTTTACCCTACAACATTGTGTTGGCGGTATTATAAGTTTGATTGTGCCAAAAAACATGTAACATTTCGAAACATTGGTCCAGCACATATGATGTCACATATGGAGCTACCTATATACCCTGTATATGCGCCTTCCAGTCCATGATAAATTTAAATCACGCTATAGTTCGCAATTATGGTCCGATCCCCATGAAATTAAAAGTGAAAACAGAAAATTTTCCTGATTTTGCAGCTTCTACATAAGTCATATTTATTGAAAAATCGACGCCGAATATAGCATGGGTTAGAGTTTAGGGCTTGACAGAAGCGTAAAATTTTGTTTGGTCATCGGAAATATTTAGCTGTTCTGCCGACAGAGGTATACCTTCAGCCAATGCTCGATTATTTAAATATATTTTGACTTCTGTCATGATTATTCAAACTGTTGACACTCTATGGAGTGGGTTCTGAAGGAATGGACCAATATTGTCCATTTCGTATCGGACCTGAATAAATATGATATAAATATTGCGACGGTTCAGGTTTGGACTATATTGCTACTCCCTTTACTGCCTTTACTCCCTTCACTTTATATGGCATACATATGTGATAATTTAACATGTGCGTGAGCTATATTCGACCGAAGTATTGCATTTTCATGCTTTATCTAATATGTAAAAAAATTTGGAATGGGCAAAATCACATATTCATAACAGATCTTGTGTTAGCAAACATGTTCGTATGTGTGAAATTTGATAAGAGATGTGGATGCTTATTTCGCTTTCTTTGAGCGTATTGTTTTTCAAATCTTGAACCTTATGTGGGGGAAGTACCACAAGAAATGGACCAATCTGTAGCATCTTTTTGTTGATGGAGATATTGAGATGTAACAGGAATGCACGAAATCGGATGTTCGTTTCGCGTTTTATGAGCTTCATGGATATTCAAAATGTTGACCCTTTGTAGGGGAGGTACAAGAAAAAGTGGACGGATATATCCAATCTTTACACCAGACCTTGGGTGATTAAAAATATTGTGATGCGTGAAATATGAAGAGAACTGGATGCTAATTTCGAATATTATAATCGTATTGATTATTCACAACTTTGACCCTTTGTGGGGGTGGTACCAGAAGGAATGGTCCGATCTCTACCATATTTATAAAAGATCTTGTGTTGATAGAAATAATGAGATTTTTCAATTCTATATATTGAAATGTTTGACCCTTATTGGGAAGGTGTCAGAAGGAATAGGCAGACATTGGTTTATAATAAATAGACTAATAATTATTTAAAATGTTGACCCTTTGTGAGGGAGTTAGTTGATGGAGTATTTGAAGAGGAATTTTCGCACCTGAAGAAGCACTGATGCAAATATTAGGATTTGTAAAGTTGGAGCAAAATTAGATTTTCCTTTCTCTCTGTGCAGTAAAATATTATTATTACTATTTTTTAAAAAATTTCAACCTTTTTAAAGAGTGGACCGATATTGTCATCTCCGGACTTGATCTAATAATATTACGATTTACCAAGTTTGGACCAAATCAGATACTTCCTTTGAGTGTTATTGTGCGCACCAGCCAGCCAGACAGACGGACGGACATCGCTTTTGGGGGAAATCTAAACTGTATAAAAAATAATTCAGTCTCTTTAGAAATCAGTTGTGAAAGTACTCTCCTCACCTTCAATTTTGACTGATGATCCGATTTAAAACAATTATATAGATTTAAGGGAGGAACACGATAATGATGATTTTTTATACTTCAGTTAAATATCCTTTTTTAAAAAATATTGAAAAGACTTTAGTATATTCCAGATATGAGGGCTAAATTTTCAGCTAATTGTTTATATTTTTATACCCTACAACACTATGTGTTAGGGGTATTATAAGTTTGATTGGGCCAAAAATTATGTAACACTTCGAAATATTGGTTTCCCACATAGGAAAGTATATATGGATCTTCCTATCTCGCCGAGCTGAGTTGATTTAGCTATGTATGTCCGTCTGTTCTTCTGTCCATGTTAATTTGTAATCACTCTACAGGTCGCAATTATGGTCCTATCTTCACGAAATTTAGAATGGAGGTGGGGCTAGAGCTAGAATAGAACCCTATTTAGGGGTTGAAAAGGACCAAAAACTGAAAATTTTTCTGATTTTGCTGTTGCTCTACAGGTCCAAATTATAAACCAATCGAAGCGGAATTTAGCATGGGGCTAGAGCTTAGGTCTGAGCAGATACCTTCAAATTTTGAGGGTCATCGCTTAATATTTAATTTTGTGGGTGAAAGAGACCATAACATTTGTGTTATATAAAAGTCAAGTTTTCCATTCTGACCGTAACGTAGATGCCGATAGTAAAATAATAGATGCTTATATCTCAGGAATGGCTGGACCGATTTTGACAAATTTTGTCAATTCAGAATGCCCCATAGGCATAAAAGATATATTTTGAAGTATTTTGTGACATTTGTTTATTTTATCATCTTTTTTTATCGCATGCGATTTTTTAATTTGACTTAAAATATTGAAGTGTATATTTTGTAATATTTTTTCACCTTACAACACAGGTTGGGATTATTATATTCAGATTGCAATTATCGTCCGATCCTCACGAAAATTTTAACAAGGGTAGGATTAGGCTCAGAAGGGTTAAGCCTATTGTTTCCTAAGATGTCCGCCATATATTTAGGGGTTTAAATGGACCAGCAACTCAAAATGTTCCTGATTTTGCAGCCGTTATAAAGGTACAAAAAGAAACCAAAGGACACGAAATCTTGTATGGAGTTAGAATTTAAGACAGCGGGTAGAATGGACCACTACTTTTGTGTGAAAAAATACCAACATTACTTAAGGCAATATCCGAAATACACAATAAGCGAACTTTTGGCTTTTTATGCTGATTTCGTTGACGAATATAGCCAAATATAGAAGAGAAGCAAATCATATAGATGAGTCTAAATTTAGAGACACAGAGGGGCCTGTGTGGCCCAGAAAAAAAGTTCCTGATCACACAATTGAAGCCAATCGACAGGCCTGAGAAAATAGTTAAGCACAGGGAAGAATTCTGCCATTTTGGATGACCATTTGATTATATTTAGCTGTAAAATGGACCACAATAACTAACAGCACGACGGAGTGCATAAATATTGGGAAAATGTCCATGGTCAAAATGCTAAGGGTGATATCTGGACAGTGTTCCGAGACATAATTTCAAAAGAGAAATCGTCCAAAGTGGAATTGGACATAAGGGAACTTCTAACATTTTGTAGTGTTTTAGGGCATCACATGATCGCCCCACACGACTATTGTCATTGCTTACTTGCTTTATTATTATTCAGTTCTCAAAAAATATGCAGTCTTTTTGTTTTTAGCTTGGATAAGGTATGTATTACTTTTTTTCAAATTATGTTTTTGTAATGAATAATGTATGAACATGAACAAAAATGATTGGGAGCAGCGAAATACTTTCGTTTGAATTTAACTCTGTTTTTGGGAATCTAATCCCACTGGACTCTGCAGATACTTACTTTTACGGGCGGTTCAATATTGAAAATTATTGTAGTTTTTATCGACTGAGGAGCAAATTACCAAATAATAAGTTTGTAAAAAACTATGTCTGAAACCCTCAAAATACCTTAAAATGTCAAATGACCTCAAACCTCATGACTCTCAAAATACCTTAATATGTCAAATGACCTATAATTGGTTTCAAAAATTTTGGCCAAAACATTCAAAATCCCAAAAATTAGAAAGTACAGTAATATGGGGCCTAATGCTGGAGCAATCTGGAAAAATTTTAGTATGAAGAGATTATATCTACTCGGATCTCTAAATGATAAGTTGGACATGACTTGGCTTACATTCAAAATACCGTATATCGGGAAGAAATACTTCTATAGAATACCTCTTTGAATTACTCTCCGTTTTTGAGGATATCACCCCACTGCGCAAATATTGGCCAGCTCTAAGTATCCCGATTTATGAGTCTGTAACATATATGAAGATTAACAGTTTGCTTCTGTAAAAAATATTAATTATACCGAATTTTTCGTACTCATATTTCGATTGTTTCATACATTTTCCTTCAAAATTATGTTTGCATGTCAGAACATAAAATGTACAGGGTTGCCCATATTCGACGGACCCATGGGCCCATTCCAATCGACGAGGCTTGTCCGCAAGCAACATTCAATTAAATTTTGTACGGAGACAAATGCAAATCAATGCGAATAATCCATTGTAAAGTGGACCGAGCCATGCCCAACTGCTGAGAACGGCGTTTTTGGGATGTTCTTAGGGACCTCTCAACACTGGCTCGTACGGCAGCGATATTCTCGGCCGATCGCCTTGGTCGACTTTTATATGGCCTCTTCGGATTAGAAACAGCCTTACCAGTCGAAAATTTTTCGTATAAACGCTTAATGGTGTTCTTAGAAGGCACACTTCTCACATTTTCTAATGTTTATTGACTTCTTCTGTTGAATGTAAATTTCAACTATTTCAGAGCGCTCGCGTGGCGTGTATTGGTTCATGGTAAAAATCTGCTTGGACTGACGCTTTAAACGCGGTATGTCATTAAGCGATGTGACATCTCTGTCAAACGTTATGGCGTTGCCAGATGGGTCCGTCGAATATGGACAACCCTGTACTCTGGGGTCTCGTATAATTTTCCTTATTGTTTCCTTTCAAAATTTCTAGTCACTAGTCACTTTGAATCATTCTCATCGGTTTAACTCCCTTCTGAACTCCATGTAAACTCCACTCCGCTTCTAAAGATTTCCTTTTTGTCATTTGTAAAAAAAAAAAAAACACATCAACATACACGATTCCGCTGCACTTTCTCAAATAAAATTGCGATAGAAGCAGAATTCCAACTAACATGAAGTGGAACATAAATTTTATTTGTCACACAGAGCTTTTAATATTTATTGTCATTGCAAGAGAGACGGACACACAGATACGGACGACTTTTATGGATGTTTGGCCGTCATGAACGAACACGCATTCCAAATATCAATTTCATTTCATTGAAAATGCTAATGTTGCAGGAAACGTATAAAACAACAAATTTCGAAATAAAACTTCTGTCGAAAGGGATAAGCAATATTTGCATAGCGATAGAAATAAATCAGCATTCGGCGAGGAAAGTGTGATTTCAGGCGAATTGATATATGGCATGCCCCGAGACATATGGACCATATCTGCGGACAATTTTTCTTTTTCTGTTTTGCAACAACAACAGCGACTCAAATGGGGTCATCTTTAGGAATCCAACAGTTCGGGATGACTGGAAGAAACCAATAAGGATTAATAAATAACAGTTTTTTGGCCAAAATGACAAATAGGCATTTCTCATAACATCATGACACAATTCAGCCTTTTTCGTTATTCTTTTTTTCCTGGCAATCTGTTGCCTTTCCACAACTCCACAAGGAATTCGCAACCCACTATGGCGTTATGGAGTTGTTTTTGGTGATAGTGAGGGCGGAAAAGTGTTTCCATAGTTGATTAACGGCAGAGTCAACAAATCAAACTTTCATACTCTTATGCCCCCAAGCGAAATAGATACTTTTTTGTGATTCCAGCTGTGTTTTATGGGAATTTTTCTTCCCTGCTCACACATGCACACGCACACACCAACCCACTCACACATACACACATCTTTATGAACGCATTCAGCGTTTTCTTTCGGTGGGTTTCTTTGGAAATATTTTTGTCGAGGAAATATTTCATTTTATTGCTGTTGAGTTACACACCTTGCCAAATAAATCTAAAAACCAAATGTGTGCATGAGTGTGCAAACATGGAAGTAGGTAGTAACCTGAAAGGAGTTATGCAAGGTTTCCAAAAAAGGAAATGTATTTTAAAAAGGCTTCAATTTAAAGAAATTTAGTTTAAAGAAATTTATTTTCCCATATCTAACAGGAAATGTCAAAAATACCTTTCGATGGCTTCTGCTCGCCTATAGAGACTTTCCGCTGAAGTTACCTTCAGCAGCTCGCCTATAGAGACACTCCGCTGAAGGTACCTTCAGCAGCTCGCCTATAGAGACTCTCGACTGAAAGTACCTTCAGCAGCTCGCCTATACAGACTCTCGACTGAAGGTACCTTCAGCAGCTCGCCTATATGGGCTCTCAACTGAAGGTACCTTCAGCAGCTCGCCTATATGGGCTCTCAACTGAAGGTACCTTCAGCAGCTCGCCTATAGAGATTCTCCACTGAAGGTACCTTCAGCAGCTCGCCTATAGAGACTCTCGACTGAAGGTACCTTCAGCAGCTCGCCTATAGAGACTCTCGACTGAAGGTACCTTCAGCAGCTCGCCTATAGAGACTCTCGACTGAAGGTACCTTCAGCAGCTCGCCTATATGGGCTCTCAACTGAAGGTACCTTCAGCAGCTCGCCTATATGGGCTCTCAACTAAAGGTACCTTCAGCAGCTCGCCTATAGGGGCTCTCAACTGAAGGTACCTTCAGCAGCTCGCCTATAGAGACTCTCTACACTGAAGGTACCTTCAGCAGCTCGCCTATAGAGACTCTATACACTGAAGGTACCTTCAGCAGCTCGCCTATAGAGACTCTCTACACTGAAGGTACCTTCAGCAGCTCGCCTATAGAGACTCTCTACACTGAAGGTACCTTCAGCAGCTCGCCTATAGAGACTCTCTACACTGAAGGTACCTTCAACAGCTCGCCTATAGAGACTCGAGTGAAGGTACCTTCAACAGCTCGCCTATAGAGACTCTAGACTGAAGGTAACATCAGCAGCTCGCCTATAGAGACTCTAGACTGAAGGTACCTTTAGCAGCTCGCCTATAGAGACTCTAGACTGAAGGTACCTTCATCTCGCCTATAGAGACTCTTCAACCACTGAAGATGCCTTCAGTTCGCCTCTAGAGGGCTCCCTTTCAGTGACTTCATCCCGCCTCTAGAGGGCTCCCTTTCAGTGCCTTCATCTCGCCTCTATAGAGGGCTCCCTTTCAGTGCCTCCATCTCGCCTCTATAGAGGGCTCCGTTTCAGTGCCTTCATCTCGCCTCTATAGAGGGCTCCCTTTCAGTGCCTTCATCTCGCCTCTATAGAGGGCTCCCTTTCAGTGCCTTCATCTCGCCTCTATAGAGGGCTCCCTTTCAGTGCCTTCATCTCGCCTCTATAGAGGGCTCCCTTTCAGTGCCTTCATCTCGCCTCTATAGAGGGCTCCCTTTCAGTGCCTTCATCTCGCCTCTATAGAGGGCTCCCTTTCAGTGCCTTCATCTCGCCTCGATAGAGGGCTCCCTTTCAGTGCCTTCATCTCGCCTCTAGACGGCTCCCTTTCAGTGCCTCCATCTCGCCTCTATAGAGGGCTCCCTTTCAGTGCCTTCATCTCGCCTCTATAGAGGGCTCCCTTTCAGTTCCTTTAACTCGCCTCTAGAGGGCTCCATTTCAGTGCAATTAGCCTACCTTTGAAGGGCTCCCTGTCAATGCCTTTATCTCGCCTCTAGAGGGCTCCTTTTCAGTTTCTTCATCTCACCTCTAGAGGGCTCCCTTTCAGTTCCTTCCACTCGCCTCTAGAGGGCTCCCTTTCAGTTCCTTCAACTCGCCTCTAGAGGGCTCCCTTTCAGTTCCTTCAACTCGCCTCTAGAGGGCTTCCTTTCAGTTCCTTCAACTCGCCTCTAGAGGGCTCCTTTTCAGTTCCTTCAACTCGCCTCTAGAGGGCTCCATTTCAGTGCCTTCAACTCTCCTCTAGAGGCTCATTGCTCAGTGAGAGATTGTCGGATTTTACTGTGGAATTGCGGGTATTTATTTTTGATTGATTGAATTTGATAGATATTTATAAGAAGTGCCCTCATCTCACCTCTAGAGGGCACCCTTTCAGTGCCTTCATCTCTCCTCTGGAGGGCTCATTTTCAGTGCTTTAAACTCGCTTGTTGAGAGTCTCCCCTGAAGTTACTTTCAGCTCGTCTATGAAGACTTCCATTCAGTACCTCCTGCTCTGCTGTTTTCAGCCCCTCAGCCCACTAAAATATCGATGCGCTTTCTATTCTACCTTCAATAATTTTAATTAACTTTATAATATTCCCCCAAATCCCCCCACACCCCATCTCTTTGCCCTCAACATTAATTATACGGAAATCTACAATAACCTCTGAACCGAGAGTCTTTCTCTGAAATCTTTTGGAAATGTCATACTTTATTTAATGCACACTTGGGCTTACGCTCAGGTTACACGTTTTTCTCCTTGTGGTTGTTGTTGTTTTTGTTTTGTGTGTTTCACAATTGTCTCATACTGCAATACATTGTCAATGTGTGTATTCTAAGAATGAGTCTGAAGGATTGCATTATCCTAACTCTCACGAGTCATAGCTAAAAATTCTCCAAAGTAACCTGAGGTATTGTGTGTGTGGCTGTTGTTGGAGAGAGTATGTAGCGTATGATAACGGCGAATCAGTGCAACGTCGTACAACTGTTGCTTAAAACTTATTCCTGCATCCTGTTGTGTAAGAAATTGAAGGGTAAAACTTTTTCTTCGCAAAAGAAATGCTCTGATTGTTTTGGGAATTCAAATGCAATGCTACGGAAATATGTCACAAGTTTGAAGTTTTCTCCTGGCAGATTTCTTTTTTGTGTTTTTGTAACTTTTGTTGATTTTGCCGTATTGTTGCATCAAATTTAATTTATAATAACCAATGATTATGATAACATTGCTCAGTTGGAAATTGTCGGGTTTTACTGTGGAATTGCAGGTATTTATTTTTGATTGATTGGATTTGGATGAAACGAATTGATTGGAATAGATATGTATAAGAAGAAGTGTACTTAAGTGCACGCTTTTTCAGAGAATATATCTACTATCGATTCACTTCGCAATTACGGAAATCCAATATATACCTGGTCAATTATAATTGGTGTACGAAAATTATATTTCCATACGACGAGTTTTAGACAAACGGGTAAAGGTAATTTAAAGAATGTCAAGATCCTGTCTAGATGTTGTACGAAAGGTTACCATTGATTTATCTACAATTCAAAAATTACAATAACTGAGGAAGTATCCTAAAAATGTAGCATCCTTAAAGCGATAAGTAGGCATCTGACCAAAAAAACTTATAGCGGACCGTATACCCTCTACTATGAAAAAATAGTTAGATCTACTTGGACCTTGGATAGAATCCTACCACTGTCTTAAATGCTTTGAAACCCGTAATGTAAATTTACTGCCAATTTTTTGTGGGAAACTTGAGGAAAACCTCAAAATCCACCCTATTCAGATTGACCTCTCAGGATATATTTTTGTAAGGAAAAAAGTGAATACATCTATTTCCCAGAATTAAGATTAATTAACAAATTTTTATGTGCCATACCCTTGGTCATACTTCTAATATTGGACCTACAATAATTCTTAGACCTACTTGGACTAACAACAAAACTTGGGCTTAAAAAACAAAGATCTGTCACGATCCTTAATGTCCATAGAGACCCAAAAGGTAAATGTAACCAGAAATACCAAATTCATATCGATGGGAAAATTTGATGAATAATGTCTAGGACTAGACAATTTCTGTCTAGGACAATATCTTGAAATATGCAGATAAGTTTTAATACTTAGGTTAAGTCATATTTTGACTTTTCATTTGACTTACAATTTTGAATTGTACATTTTCTAAAGATTCTACACCCCACAATTAGGCCACAAGTATTATCCAACATTGCATTGTGTTGCAGGATATCACATGATCGGACCACAACGTTCTACGAAAAAATGTTTTTAAAAACAGCTAAGCGAAGACTATAGACGCGCGGTGCCGACCATGCGATATGCCACAACACTATAATATACAGGGTGAGATAAAAAACTGCAACTAAGTCAAACGTCATAACTGTTACATTTTTTTAGATTTTATTGAATGAAAGCAAAAAATGTCGGAAATAGCATCAAATTTTAGAATAACGAATTATGGCCTTCAAACTGCCAATGAAACCGTCACACGCTGCCCGAATGCTGCTCTGCGGTATTTTGGCCCATTCCCAGCGAAGCGCTTGCTGAGGTGATCGACACTTTGGTATTTTTAGTGCCAATCTTGCTTTGCAAAATACTCCAGAATCAATAGTCCAACGGATTGGAATCCAGAGATTTTATTGGCCATTATGCGCTGAAGCGAGGAACCTCATTTTGTAATCAGTCTTGAGTGGCGCAAACTGAATCCTGTTAGAATGTCTAAGGTTGGCGGACCCTACAGAATATTTGACATTTATTCTGATTCTGATCGTCAGTGGCGATTAATATGAGCGGAGAGCGACCATTGGCTGTTATGGCGGCCCACACTATCATCATGGCCGGCGATTGAGTTCTGGTAGGCAACCGAAGGTGCACATTTTCAGCTGACCTCTTTGGCAAGTAAACACGATCATTTTGTTTGTTTACAAACTGCCGGACAACGAATGTTTTCTCATCGCATAAAACCAAATTCAGCACTTCACCACTTTCGGCCAAGCGAACCAACTCTTTAGCTCTTTTGAGTCTATTTTCTTTCCGTTGCGGTGTAAGTTCTTGCACTTTTTGGAATTTCAATGGCTTTACCCCGAGTTTGTTTTTCAATATTTGCCGAATGGAATATTGCGATATGTCCAGCTAACGAGCCATTTTTTAGCCAATGGGACGCGGGTTTCGATCAAGTCGCTTCTTTACTTTTCGAACCATTTCTGCTGATCCTCGTGAAATTTCGCATGAAGGTGGGGTACGTTCGTAATAGAAGCCTATTTGTTTGGAGATTCCCGCAAAATATGTAGGACTTCAAATGGACCAAAAACGTAAAAATTGTCTAGACTCTAGTCGCCCTGCAGTTCTCAACTATGGACCAATAGACATGTAATTGGGTGGATGGTTTGGAATCGGTACTACAGACTAGAACAAAGCAATTACTTATTCAGGACCACGTCTTCGAATAGTATATTGTCGGTTTTAATTTGGTCGGGTTTTTGTATGTTTTTTTTTTTTTTTTTTTTTTTTTTTTTTTTTGAAAATGTTCAAGTTCCTTCCAAATGGTGGAGGTTATTGAAGCTGCCTTTTATTTGTTAAATTTTGCTGGAAAGACACTGGTCAAAAAATGTTTTGTCAATACGAAAATTTTGAAAACAGTGCCAGCTTTCTGTGGAAATTCCAACCTGTGGCATAAAAGCGTAGCTTGGATAAGGAAGAAAACAAAATTTACTTGGTTTTAATGTACATACGCCATTTTACATTATATTTTTATACCCTCCACCATTGTATGGATGGTATATTTAGTTTGTCATTCCGTTTGTAACATCTCGAAATATACATTTTAGACTCCACAAAGTATATATATTCTTGATCAGCATAAAATTTTATATTTTTTTTAAGGATCTGTCCGTTTATCCGTCTGTGGAAATCTCTCCCGAACAGAATGGAATTGATCGATAAAATTTTCCTCAAATGTGTATTATGTCTGCAGTAATTTTGGTATTGAAAATGGGTTATTTAGGTCCACGTCTTCGTAAAGCCCCCATATAGCGGTACCACCCGATATTCGGTATTTTGATGATTTTAGCGACATTATTCACCGGAATTGTTTCGAATTTATTATTTGAAATTCGTAACGGATACTACAGCCTATGCCAGAAAATTGTGCAGGTCCACGTCTTCGTATAACCCCTATTTTTTTTTAAGTTTCTCATTTGAATATTGTAATGGCTTATGACAAAGGTTGGACCTTCATAGTCCACATCGTCGCATAGACCCTAAAATAACGGCTACATTCGATATTTTAAAGATTTTAACACAATTTTTAACGAATTTAATTTTTTTTGAAAATTGCCAAATTCGTTTCAAATGATGGAGGGTATTCAAAGATCGGCCCGGCCGAACTTACAACTTTTTTACTTGTTCATTCATAATTTTCGGTATTTCTGGAAATTTAAATGTCATAACATATTTTTTCAATAAATGTTCTCATTTTTTAGGGATGACACAATTTTATCGTAGTTCTGAGAGTGATTTTAATGGAAGATAGGATAAAAATTTTTGTTCGCTCAACAAATTTTGTGTTGGGAACTAAATAGATATTTAATAATTAATGGTCGAACAATGAACAGAGAGCGAATCACGTGTCGTGGAAAGGTCACATTACATTACAAAACAAAATGAACCTTGTTTAATTTATTATTATTATTTTTTTAATAACACATAATGTTTCCATCCCACTGTTTCATAATAACTCAAATGACACTTTATATACATATATCGGGACAAGAAAGATATCATCTATCCTGCCATGGCAAAATGTTAAAAGTTTATTTGAAACTGCAAAAAAAATTATTTTACAGCTCACATTCGCTCAAATTTGACAATAACAGGAGCCGAGAACAATAACTCAAATTGTTCGAAGGTATGTTGCCACACAACTAATGCCGGCAACAGAATGCAACACACAAGTCGTTATATGATATCAAAAGTTGAAAACACACACACACATCCATAGCGGTTATTAAATTTACAATTTTGATTTTATTACAACAACTATTAAATATTTGTATTTTGAAAATCTGTAACATAAAGTTTCACTGCAAATGCTACCTATCTACCCACCCACCTATCGTCCGTCCGATCGTTCGTTCGTGCTTAGCAAACAAACGAGAAAAGTTATTCCCAATATCATTGTCGGTCGTTCTGTCAGCAGGTTCATATGATATGCAAAACGGATGTCGAAAGTCAAATGTGTATGTAAACGTAACACAAAACTTTGTTACGTTTATGCTCGTACTTTGTTAGAATGCATAATTGTTCGTTAGAGAGAGGGATGTGTGTTCGGAAATTTTTAAGAGCGGAAAATCTGTACTTGTGGATTATTGGTGCTGAGACTTGGAGGGGAAATATTTTGCAGTTGTTTTCCATTAAAAATAATTTCTTAGGAAGATTGTTCAAGAAAAGCTTATCAGCATGCTTATATACATAGATCTCATTTTAATAATAGCTTATATTTGGTATGTAATGGAATTGTCAAATGTAGTACCATTTTTATTGGTTCACTGCAATATCTTCAAAAAGAACTCATAAAAGTGCGCTATGGTTTGTTCAATGAACGTAAAATGCTGAATAAAAATTTTCTCAACTGACCTCTTCAACGTAATTTATTTTGTATATGAACTGAGTTGTGTGGTCCCATATAACATCAATGTGTCCATCATATTTTAATGCTCTCATATAATTCCCTATCACAGGTTTTCTGGGAAAATTTCGAAGTTTCACCATTCTCGAAGTAGGGGGAATATATCGACGTAGAGAGATCATAGCTTTATGAGAAGCACCGATCACTGAGACACCATGGCATTGATCATTGGTGGCATTGAAAATGAGCTATATTGGCCCACGAAACGGCACATCCTGATCCACATTTCCTAACAGACTTTTTTATACCCTCCACCATACATAATATGGAGGGTATATTAAGTTCGTCATACCGTTTGTAACTCTTCGAAACAATAATTTTGGAACCAACTAGTTAAAAAGTAGTAAATTCGTCCGGGCCGAACTTTGAATACCCTCCACTATTTGGAACGAATTTGGAAATTTTCAACAAATAAAATCCTTAAAAAATTCTGTTTAAATTTTAAAAATACCGAATATAGCCATTTTATTGGGGTCTATACGACGTGGACCTACATAGGCATTGTTTGTCATAAGCCATTACCATATTCAAATGCGAAAGTTAAAATAAACGGTGAATAATGTAGCTAAAATCATCAAAATATCGTATATAGGGAAGTACCGTTATATCGGAGCTGTGCGAAGACCTGGACCAGCATACGCAATTTTCTGTCGTAGGCTGTAGCATCCATTACGATGTTCAAATACGACATATTAACCAATTTCGGTGGGTATTGCACCTAAACACGTCAAAATACCGAATTTAGGGAGGTACTGATGTATGGGCCTAAACGAAGACCTGGACCTGCATAGACAATTTTCTGTCACAGACTGTAGATCCCATTACGAATTCTAAATACGTAATTTGAAACAATTCCGGTGAACAATGACAATAAAATAATCAAAATACCGAATATAGGGAGGTACCGTTATATAGGTGCTATACGAAGACGTGGACCTGCACAGTCAATTTTCTGTCTTAGGCTGTCATATCCCTTTGAAACTTCACATATCAAATTTGAAACAATTCCGGTGAATAATGTCGCTAAAATCATCAAAATACAGAATATCGGGAGGTACGGTTTATGGGGGATATACGAAGACGTGGACCTACATGGCCCATTTACGAACTTAACCTGCCTACTGGAAAAATAAACATGGGTGCCTTCTATCTCTATTCGTTCGAAGGATAGCGTGACTACAACAGACAGACGGACATCGCTAAATCGACTTAGGATTTTAATGCTGATCAAGAATATATAAACTTTGTTGGGTATGACATGAGTATTTCGAGGAGTTACAAACGGAATGACAAAGTTAATATACTCTCCATAGTATGGTGGGGGTATAAACAAAGTATATATATTCTTGATCAGCGTAAAATTCACAAAATTTTCCTTGTGAGTACTTTATTCCAGAGAAGAGAATTGTCTTTCTAGGTCCACGACATCGAAAAGCCCCCGTATAACGGTACCCCCCGTTAAAATCACGATAGAGCCCACATTTTTATATCCTACACCACATAGTGTAGTAAGGGTATTATGTCTTTGTGCATTTGTTTGTAACAGGGAGACGGAAGCGAGATAGACCTATAGTTATTTTTGAGGATATTCATAGAATCACTGTCTGAGTCACTTTATGCATGTCAGTCAGCCAATCGGATCATAGTTAGATATAGCTCCCTTATATCTTCAACCGATTTCGGGTTAATTGTTACAAAATGGCCAATATAAGTCGTAATGACCTGAATTTTGGTACATTCCACCGAATTCAGTATAGAAGCAAGAACATCAAAAATCGGTAAAGATATAACCATATATGTTTCCTCCGATCGGTGTTGAAGTACCTCATATTCGTAATATGCATTCGACAACAATGCTATTTGGTACCAGATATTTTATGGAGCTCAGAAATATCTTTGCCAAATTTTATGGAGAACGGCTACGATTTGGATGTAGCTCCCACATAAAGGGTGAGGTGAAAAAACTGCAACCAACTTCAGACTGCTGGCATTTCTAAGTCACTCATTCGACTGCTGTTACAATTATTCCAGTGTCAACTCGTTACATTGCTTACAAGCGTACAAAATCATTTTGGTGAGAATTTTCCAGAAAAAAAGTTTTTCGAGATGAATTCAAGCGTGATAGTGTGATTTATTTATATTTGGCTGGAAAACCACAAGTGGCTATCGTTAGAGCACTCCAGAATTTAAATATGAATAAATCTTTTGTGTCTCGTATTATCGCTCTTTACCGTGATACTGGCAGCGTAGCCCGACGTCAAAAAAGTGGACGGAAGAAAAAAACAGCACAGCAACATCAGCAGATATTCAGCAAATATTGAAAAATAAGCTCGGGGTAAAGCCATTGAAAGCCATTGTAGCTAAAATCATCAAAATAGCCATTGAAAGCAAGTATTCTCAAAAGAGCTAAAGAGTTGCTTCACTTGACCGAAAGCGGTGAACTGTCGAGAATGGTTACAAAATTAGGTTCCTCGCTTCAATTCCAGCGCTCAATGGCCACCAAAATCTCCGGATAACAATACATTGGACTATTGTGTCTGGACTATTTTGGAAAACAAGGTTGGCACTAACAAATACCAAAGTGTCGTTCACCTCAAGCAAGCGCTTCGCCGGGAATGGACCAAAATACCGCAGAGTGTGACGGTTTCATTGGCAATTTGAAGGCCATAATTCGTACCAAAGGTGACCAATTCGAACAAATCTATATAATGATCTGACGTTTCGCTCTTCATATTGTTCGCTGTAATGAAAAAATATGGGTCCTATCCTATCATATACTATTCTATGTCCTCGACAGCGTCGCAAATTCCATCATTGGTGGCTTGAATCACGCTAGGCTATTGGCTTATTTATATGTGACCCCAATGGAGGAATTTGCAAAAAGTTGGGTCAAAAATGTCGGTGGCTTAATGTGATCTTATATTTCGAAAGATGACACGGTCATATAACTTTTTCCACAAAATCAGAAATGCCTTTTTGGAAATAAGGTTGACGATCACAAAGTCACCATCCAGCTCCGACTATAAATCTTCATAACCATTTCTCGAATTAACAATTTATAAATTTTGTACCTCTTTTGCGACTTTTGTGGAATTCCTAAAGAGCGACCAGGAAGTATTCATAGTTGTTTTTAGCTACAGCAACCATTCTTCCCAACAGCTCGAAATGTCAACCAATTTCTGTATTGCGGTCCGACAAGGTATTGTGTTGCGAACTGTGGCTGGAAGATTTTCAATATTTTTGTAGAGAATTTTCATAGCTTCAATATTTCTATATTTAGTCTATATTTAGTAAAGGTGCAGTATTTATTTGTCAAATATCTTGTATTTAAAACAAAGAACTCCTTATATGAGGTCAAGAGAGATTTTTGTCAGCACATCAATGACAACGCATCTCCATTATGTTATAGGGGGTATGGATCGTGTGAGAAAAAGCTGAGAGAAAATAATGTTTGATTTTTGTTTTTATAAGTTTATCATCTTTCAATGATGTATAAGCAGGGCCTAGCAAATCTAAAATGAATAGCCGGCGTTTGTTCTATTTATGGTATCATGCATTAAAAAATTCACCCATTATTAAATTCCTGTTACGCCTATCGGCAATGAAACGTTGATAAATGCTAATTAAGCAGATTTAATTATAGTCAAATTTTTGCCGTTTTATTTTGCTAACCATTCCGTCCTACTTGTTTCTTAATCCCTTGACCTGTTCTATTCACTATTTTTTCACCTTCTTCTTTTTTCATTCATCTGCGTTTTCTATTGACCTCATGCACTTTCAACATTGGTTGTTTTTGTTGTTGTTTTTCTTCTCTTTCGCTTCTTGATAAATAGCATTTAAATAATACAACCCGCAGAGCCGAGCACACAGCGGAGTAACCCCGGATCGTTAAGTGAAATAACAACAATATCTTCCATAGAAAGTTGTAACAAAGAGGGAACAAAAGAAAACGATTTCATTAACTAATAAGCCTTTATAATACGTTCGTCCTCGGGTGATTTACAGAACAGCACTTCAGCAACAGGAAATGCAAAAAGTTTTGCTAGTTTTTTTCTTTCATCATCTGATTCTCCTTCTTGTGTTTAATAAATTCTCAATCCGGATAAGAAAGAAATCTCTTTTGTTCAATTTCTATATTTTTTTTTTCTAGATCCAGGGTTTTTTTGTGAACTGCTTTTATTGGCCGCAAAAGCCCTGTGAATATCTTATTCACTAGTTATGCCGCAAAAAAGTTAGCTAACTATTACCATATATTAATTCGCGTGTTTTTTTTTTTTTTTTTTTTTTTTTTTTTTTTTGATTGTCTGCTTAACACAAAACAGCGGTAATCAACTCGAATTCGTAAGCCACGATGGAAACTTGTAAACATTTTTCAGCGGTTAACCGTTACAAGTACTTGCTCTCTATGAAGTATTGCAATGATACACTTCAAGTGTTGTAATGATACACATAGTGAGTAAGAGTTTTATTAATTACTAGCTGAACCCGGTGCGCTTCCCTACCCCTTTTGATTTTATATGCATTCAAAATTTTATATATAAATATTCGTTGGTTTAAAAAAAAAAAAAAAAAACAAATTGAAATATTAAATAAAACCAGTAAAGAAAGTCCTAAAGTAGGTCGGGACCGAATTTATGATACCCTACACCACTTTGCTAATAAAGTAACAATTACAAGTTTTTAAGGGAGAATTCAATCATACACGCTATGATCATAAGTATAATTTAAAGTTCAAAGGACTAAATATGCCGAATAATTTGCATCTTTTAAATTCGGATTTTTATTGCCCATTTGGTGCAAAATTAATTTAAAATCGGATAAAGATATATAAGGGAGCTATATCCAAATCGGAACCGATTTCGATAAAATTTGTCAAAGATATTTCTGAGCTGTATTTGATATATTTCCCTGAATATCGTTGTTACGGAGTGCATATTACGGCTGTGGGTAACAAATACAACAAATCGGATGAACAATATATATGTGACCTATAGCTATATCTAAACTGATCTTCACCAAATTTGGCATACTAACTTCTAGACACAATTCGGTCGCATGTGCCAAATTCCATTCCATTTGGGAAAATAGTAGACGTTTGGTGTACAATAAAAGGTAATTCGGACGAAGTTATATATGGGAGCTATATCCAAATCTGATCCGATCTCGACAAAATTTAGCAAATGTATTTCTGAGCTGTATTTGATATATTTCCCCAAATATTGTTGTTGCAGAGTGCATATTACGGCTGCGGAGGACAAAAATAACAAATCGGATGAAAAATATATATGGGAGCTATAGCTATATCTGAACCGATTTCGATCAAATTTGGCATACTTATTTTCAGGCCTAATTTGGGGGCATATGCAAAATTCCATACAAATCAGGCTTATATTAAACGTTTGGTACACAATAAAAAGCAAATCGGACGTAGATATATATGGGAGCTATATCTAAATTTTGACCGATTATCTTCAATTTCAATAGGGTTCGTCCTTGGACCAAACAAATGGCATGTGCAAAATTTCATCTGGATCGGGCAATAAATGCGACCTGTACTTTGTTTACAAAAATACATGGACAGACGGACGGACGGACAGACGGACGGACGGACATGCATAAATCGACTCAGAATGTGATTCTATGCAGATCATCAAAAGGAACTATGGGTCTATCTCGTTTCCTTTTGCTTGTTACAAACAAATGCACAAAGACATAATACCCTGACCACCTTGTGGTGTAGGGTATAAAAACGTATATATTGTAATACTTTAAATCATAAACAAACAAATAGCTCGGTCTACCAACGCGTGAACATGCCAGAGCAGCTGACCATGAGAAAAGCAGAAACATGGCAAATTTAGTCCGCATACACGAAGGGTTGCCCTTCGGATTTATTAATTTCATAGTAAATGCCAAGCGTTAAGGAAACTGCAGTCTTTTGAAGTTTATTGGCGTTTCTGTTGCAATTAGAGAATTCGAGATAACAACATACTTCCCCATAATAATCGTTTCCTCAATTAAATTGTTGTGTAGTTTTTTACTGTTAGCTTAATACCATTGCAAGGCGTTGTAGGTCAATGCTTTATAATAAAAGCATATCCCAATCTGAAACGATTTCAATATAATTTGACAAAATTTACTTTTACACCAAATTTCGTCACACCTTCCATATTCCATTGGAACTGGAAGTACATAACGTGTTTGGTGAGTCAAATATGTGAAATGGGAGCTACATCCAAATCTTTTCCGACTTCTAATTAATTTGCCAAATTTATTATTGTAAACAAATTTTGATACAGATTCTGAATTTCATTGGAATCGAACTCACATATCGTATTTTATGCATAACATACATGAAATCGGCCGAAATATATATATATGGGAGCTATACTTAAACCTCAACCGATTTGAATATGGTGCATAAAATATGTAAACTCGGCCGCAAATATATATGGGATTTATTTTTATTTTATAATTTGAAAAATTAATTTTCTGATCAAATCCCGTCACACATTTTATATTTAATTGGAATCGAACATACATATCGTGATTGGTGCATCAAATAAATGACATCGATCAAAGATATATATGGGAGCTATATCCAAATCTGTACCGATTTCAATATAATTTGCCAAACGTATGTTCGTTTCAAATCCCGCTATATCCAAATCTGAAAAAAATTAATATAATTTGGCAAATTTATTTTCGTTGCAAATTCCGTTACGCATTCCAAACTTGGAATTCTGATGCTATAACTCCAGTTGCAAGTGGAATTTCAAAAATGTATATTGTCTACGTTACTTTCAGGCGATTTTGTAGTATACTTGGAAATTTTCAAGAAAATTTGTTCAGCGGTTTTCGTGTCCATAAATTACAAACAAACAAATAAACAAACATGCAAACATTTTCTTCTTTTATATATATAGACAACACTATGTGTTGCGGGTATAATAAGTCTGATTGGGTCAAATTATGTAACACCTCGAAATATTAGTCCCCGACATAGGAAACCATATATGGATCTTCCTATCTTGTCGAGCTAAGTCGATGTAGCTACGTATGTTCGTCCGTCCGTCTGTCCATGTTAATATGTAATTACTCTACAGGTCGCAATTATGGGCCGATACTCACGAAATTGAAAATGGAGGTGGGGTTATGGTCAGAATAGAATCTTATTGCTTTTGGAGATAATCGTAAAATTTTTAGGGGTTGAAATGAACCAAAAACTGAAAAATTTGCGGTTTTTGCAGTTGCTCACAGGTCACAATTATGGACCAATCGACGTGGAATTATAGCATGGGGTTAGAGCTTAGGGCTGGGCAGAAGCCTACTAATTTGGACGGTCATCGGACAATATTTAAGGGGTAAAATAACTCATAACTTTTATGTCGAAAAATTCGAAAATTCCCGCAAAACCGCGAATATTTTTAATCCCGCCCAAATCACAAATTTATTAGAAGGTCACTACTGATCATTACAGTGATGCTGATAGCCAACATATCGGATATGTAGCGAAATAGGACAATCTATATGTAAATGAAATTGATGTTAGTTATACCGAAAAATGTAGCGAACTAGGACAATCTATATGTAAATGAAATTGATGTTAGTTATTCCGGATTTTGACAATTTTCACTAATTTTCAATGGGCTCTTGCCCGAAAAGGGTAAAATCTAAGAAAATCGCGTAAAAATCTGCCAACAACAAAGTTAAATTTTTTTGTTACATTTTTTCAATTATTGTCATATTTTTTTTATCGCATGCGATATTTTCAAATTGACTTACAATTTGGAATTGTACGTTTTCAATTTTTTTTCTACACCCTGCAACACTATGTTTTGAAGGTATTTTTATACGGGTCACAATTATCGTCTGATCCTAACAAAATTTGGCATGGGGGTAGGGTTAGGTTCAGAATTAAAGCCTATTGTTTTTGAAGATGTAAATTTGGACAAAAAATGAAAAATTTTGCAGACGCTATACAGGTCACAATTTAAAACCAATTGACACGGAATTTTGCATAAGGAGAGGTTAAGGACAGGGAACATGTACAACATTTTGGATGATTATTATTGGATTATATTTAATTGTAAAATGGACATGGAATGGAACAATTTTGGTGTGAAATTGTTTTGAATACCTAACAACACGACGTAGTAAGTAAATATTGGGCAAATACCCCCGGTCAAATGCCTAAGGGTAACACCTGGGCAGGGCCCTATGAGATTATTTCAAAAACGAAATCTTTCAAAATGGATTTCAACATAAGGGGGCTTCAAACTTTTTGTAGTGTTATAGGGTATCACATGTTCGATCCCGCACGACTATAGCCTTTGCTTACTTGTTTCAATTTGACTTATATCATTGAACTGTATATTTTGTAATATTTATTCACCTTACAAGACAGGTTGGGGATATTTTATATATATTGCACTTATCGTCCGATTCTCACGAAAATGTTCATTTGGGTAGGGTTACGTTTAGAAGGGCTAGGCCTATTGAAATGGAAAATGGTTCAAATGGACCAACAACTAAAAAAGGTTCCTGATTTTGCAGCCGTTATAAACCAAAGAGAAACCAAAGCACACAATATCTCACATCAAGTTAGAGTTTAGGACAGCGAGTGGAATGGGCCACTACTTTTGTGTGGAAAAAAATACCAGCATTACTTATAGGCAATATCCTAAATACACAAAATGCGAACTTCTGGCTTTTTTATGCTGATTTAGTTGGCGAATATAGCCAAGTATCGGAGACAAGCAAATCATATAGATGAGTCTAAATTTAGAGATAAAGAGGGTACTCTTGCTTTCGGAGATGATCGCAAAATATTTAGGGGTTCAAATGAGTCAAAAACAGAAGTATTTTCCTGATCAGACAATTGAAGCCAATCGACACGGAATTTTGAATGAGAAGAAGTCTAGCATTTTTGATGACCATTGGATTATATTTAGCTGTAAAATGGACCACAACAACTAACAACACGTAAATATTGGGCAAAATCCCCTGGTCAAAAAGCTAATAGTAATATCTGGGCAGTGCTCTATGACATATTTTCAAAAACGAAATCTTCTAAAATATATTTGAACATAACATATTGTAGTGTTGTAGGGTATCACATGATCGGCTCCGCACGACTATAGCCTTTGCTAACTTGTTTTTGGTCTATTTTACACCACAAATATCTTGCGAATATATCCAAAAACAAAAGGCTTCTTTTCTGACCATAACGCTATTTTAGTGCTAAATATTGTGAGGACCAAACCTTAATTGGGAACTGTAGAGTGATTTCAGGTTAGCATTGATAGAAAGACTGACGGACACACATTTCTGATTGTAAATTTTAAGCAATACCATTGGTGGTGGTGAAACTATCAGAACTCCAAATATTGGTAGGAATACCAAAAAATTATCAGCAACAACTATCAACGGCACCCTTACAGCCAGACAAATAAATTTTGGGTTCATCATATTTTCAACCACTTACATTTACCAAGGGTTATATTTCAAATATTCGCATTGCATTTTTTGTTACATTTTCAATAAACAAAAATATAAAATTTATAATAAATTATCATACTCAATGATTGAATGAATTTCGCCGAAAAAAAAAGTATCTTCAACTCATGAAAAAATCAATTCATTCGCAAGCGTTGACGGAAAAAATGCTCAAGCAACCGTATAGGCCCACTTGAAATCCATATTTTTTTCCATATAATATCAATCATTCCATTCAATGATTGGTTGCTTGGCTTATTGCTGCTTCGCTCATTCATATTGAAATGTCGAAATTCTCACAGAGAAAGTGTACGGAGAGCTACTTATTGCCAACAAATCATCGAAATAGAAAGTGAATAATTCCAGAATGTAAAGCGAAATGTCAGTGAATTACCCATTACCTACATGCAAATTCAACTAGGCTTTTGACTAAAAGCATTCAAATGTAAACAACTATAAAATAAAATACACAAATATATTGACATTTGAATAAAGAAAACAAAAAACGAATGTACATAAATGGCATAAATTATAGAGGAGAAGTGGGATGATTTCTCTCTGAATATTTGAATATTTATGAAGTGTCTGGTAGTGGATGGGTAAATTTACATAGACATGCCAGTCAGTGATAAATAATATAAAAGTCATGATTTGAGAGTTTTGAAAATGTTGTTGCAAAATCGTCAGGCGAAATCCCATTATTGTTGTTTTTATAAAAACAACGTTTGTTTATGAGTGGAGAACGATGGTAATGTTTACCAGGGGTTAAGGCAGGGAATACCTAGGTTTCGGAAAGAGCCACCAATCCTCATCAGTTCCCTTGTTTCTTGTCTGGGATATTCTCCCCAGAAGTTATTTAAAAAAATAACTTCTATGACAAAAAACATTTTTTTTACCCAAGTGACGAGATCGTAAGCTCAATAGAAGAGGAACAAAAGAATTACATAAAACTAAAATTCTTTTGGAAAGTCTTCTAAATCTTACAACCGCACTTATAAACATTTACATCTTTCTCCACTTTGTTATGCTTTCGTTCAACCTGAACGAAGTAACATAACCATGTAAGTTTGTTTTGTCTGTTACAACAAAAACCCCTTCGTCGACCGTGCCTGTGTCTATTAATAGAAGGGGTTTTTGTTGTAACAGACAAAACAAACTTACATGGTTATGTTACTTCGTTCAGGTTGAACGAAAGCATAACAAAGTGGAGAAAGATGTAAATGTTTATAAGTGCGGTTGTAAGATTTAGAAGATTTTCCAAAAGAATTTTAGTTTTATGTAATTCTTTTGTTCCTCTTCTATTGAGCTTACGATCTCGTCACTTGGGTAAAAAATGTTTTTTGTCATAGAAGTTATTTTTTTAAATAACTTCTGGGGAGAATATCCCAGACAAGAAACAAGGGAACTGATGAGGATTGGTGGCTCTTTCCGAAACCTAGGTATTCCCTGCCTTACCCCCTGGTAAACATTACCATCGTTCTCCACTCATAAACAAACGTTGTTTTTATAAAAACAACAATAATGGGATTTCGCCTGACGATTTTGCAACAACAAAATACTATGGTATCCCAAACAAGCAAGCCAAACTCAGTTTTGAAAATAGATTTTGGGTGTCACACTAGAGAGTGACAATTCCATTATAAGCCAAAATAAGGTCGTCAATGGTACAATATTTACAAGGCAAGATAGAGCTACCAGCTGATTAATTTTTTTCTGAGTGTATGCACTGATTATTTTTTAAAAAATAAATTCGTTTTTTTATTAGTTTTAAAAATTAAGGAAAATATCTGATTTTGAAAAATTCTGGCAGTAAGCAGGCATAGTATTAAGAACAAAATTATTAAATTTGAAAAAACTCCGGGGTAAGCGTCTTGTAAGTACAGCGTGAGATGAAAAAACTACAACCAACTTCAGACTGCTGTCATTTCTAAGCCACTCGTCCGACATCTGTTAAAATTATTCCAGTGATAGCTCATTTTATTGTTTACAAGCGTACAAAAGCATTTTGGTGAGAATATTTTAGAAAAGCAAATTAAAAAGTATCAGTCGGTATTGTCGACAGATATATACCCTCAGCCTGTATTCGATTACTTAAATATAATTTGACTGGTGTTGCAATTATTCAAACGTTTGACCCTCTATGGAGCAGGTTCCGAAGGAATGGGCCAATAATGTCCATTTCGTATCGGACCCAAAAATATGATATAAATATTCCGACGTTCCTGGTATGGATTATATCGACTCACTCCTTCACTTTATATGAGATATGTAATAATTTTTAGAAAATGTTAAAATGTTATGACAGATAAAATTATTGGAAATTGTGACCCCAGAAGGGGTTGGCAGATGTACATCAACTTCACAATAGATATTTTGTTAGCAAAAATATTTGTATGTTTGAAATTTGAAGAGAGTTGAATGTTTATTTCGCTTTATTTGAGCGTTTTGTTTTTCAAAATCTTGAACCCTATGTATGGGGAGAAGAAATGGTTCGAACTATACCACCTTTATAACAGATCTTGTGTTGATAGAAAAATTTAGATGTGCTAAGTCTAAATGGAATTGGATGTTAATTTGGCGTTTTATGAGCTTCATGGGTATTCAAAATGTCGACACTTTGTGGAGGAGGTACCAGAAGGAGTGGACCGATACATTCCATGATAACACCAGATCTTGGGTTTAAAAAATATTTGAATGAGTGAAATTTGAAGACGTTCGGATCCTTACAGCACATTTTATAAGAGTTATAATTATTCAAAATGTTGACCCTTTGTGGGGGAGGTACTTGATGGAGTGGATAGATATTGTCCATTTTCGCACCTGACCTAGAACTGACGAAAATATTACGATTTGCAAAGTTAGAGCAAAATCGGGTAATCGCTTCTACGATATTACGATGTAACAAGTTTGGATCAAATCGTATACTCCCTTCGTCTGTCAGACAGACGGACGGACATCGGTAGATCGACTCCAAATGTTCTGAAATGGACTTAGTCCAAAGAGACCTAGGGTCTAAAACCGTTATTTCGAGTAGGCCATATGACTGAGGGTATAAAAAGTTATTCGTGATGGAATTCAAGCGTGATAGTGTGATTTCTTTATATTTGGCTGGAAAACCACAAGTGGCTATCGTTAGGGCACTCCAGCATTTAAATGTGAAAAAATCTTTTGTGTCTCGTACCATCACTCGTTACTTGTATCGTAGCCCGACGTGAAGGAAGTGGACGAAAGAAAACAGCAACATCAGCAGAAATGGTTCGAAAAGTACCCAACATACCAAAAATACAATACAGCTTGAGAATAATATTATGAAAATAGTTTATCGTAAGAATTCCTCAACAATGCTAGAGAAAAACTTTTTTGCACAAACTTTTCTCAAATCTGTCCTTTGTTGACAAATTTGTTTTGATTTTTTTTTTGTGAAAATTGTCGACAAAAAAAATATTTTCTTTGGTTAAAATCAAAATCACGCGAATTTAAGACCCATTTCTGGACGAAACTCTAAGGTAATGATGAATAATAAATCTGGGAATCTGTAGTGTATATTATTTCAATCTCATTTCAGAATAGAGGCGTCAAAAAGTTGCAAGAATTCAAGAGAAGTGAAGAATTAGTGGAGGAGATGCGGAAGCTCAAATAAGGGGAAAGAAATTATCTAGGTATTAATGCAACAGGAGGCAGCGACAGCTGGGATGGCGATCAATGAACGAAATGTGTAAAATAATTAAAAAATAAATATTTTATACCATTGAAAAAATAAGCTTGATATAATATTACTTTCGTAAGCTTATTCTGCAATTACAAGCATAAGCTTATGAATAAGGGTTCCCTTTCGATTATTCTATAATTGTTAAACAAGCATTTCTCAATACATTCTCAAGATTTTCTCAAGCTTAAGGCTTATTTTTGAAAGCTTATTAAAATATTATTCTCAAGTCAATTTGGTATGTTGGGTAAAGAAGCGACTTGATCGGAACCCGCTTTGCAGTGGACGGAAAATGGCTCGTGAGCAGAACATATCGCAATATTCCATTCGGCAAATATTGAAAAACGAGCTTGGGGTAAAGCCATTGAAATTCTAAAAAGTGCAAGAACTTATACCGCGACGGAAAGAAAATAGACTCAAAAGAGCTTAAGATTTGCTTCGTTTGGCCGAAAGTGGTGAACTGCCGAATTTGTTTTTGGCCGCTCCGATGAGAAAGCATTCGTTGACCAGCAGTTTATAAACAAACAAAATGATCGTGTTTACTTGCCAAAGAGGTCAGCTGAAAATGTGCACCTTCGGTTGGCCACCAGAACTCAAGCACCGGCCATGGTGATGGTGTGGGCCGCCATAACAGCCGATGGTCGCTCTCCGCTCGTATTAATCGACCGTGTTATCAGAATAAATGCCGAATATTATCGCGAAAATATTCTGGAGGGTGTATTAAAGCCTTTGGCACGCAAATATTTTGTCCGCAGACCTTGGACATTCCAGGACTTAGGACTAAGCACCATCGCACTCAGCGCGCGCCGCCCAAGAATGGTTACAAAATTAGGTTCCTCGTTTCATTTCCAGCGCACAATGTCAACCAAATCTCTGGAGTGTTTTGGAAAACAAGGTTGGCACTAAAAAAAGTGTCGATCACCTCAAGCAAGCGTTTCGCCGGGAATGGGCTAAGATACCGCAGAGCAACATTCGGGCAGCGTGTGATGGTTTCATTGGCCGTTTGAAGGCCACAATTCGTGCCAAAGGTGACCAATTCGTACAAATCTAAACTTATTCTTAAATTCGATGCCATTTCTGACATTTTTTGCTTTCATTCAATAAAATTTAAAAAAACTGTAAAAATTATGGCGTTTGACTTTGTTGCAGTTTTTTTTTATCTCACCCTTTATGTCAAGGCCAAATATAAACAGTGACCTTAACACCAAATTTCACATTTTAATCACTAACTGCTCACCCAATGTCAATTTGAACCATATATGGTACTACTTAGTACTTTCCGTGCACTTGTGGTACACAATTCCAAAACCACCACTTTATCACAAACAGAACCCCAAAAAAAAAAGTTCAAAATACCTCCTCCTTCATTAGAACCATGTATAGTACAGTTAACATAATTAGTATACATTTCCAAAACCACCTTCACGTATCAAACTTAATTTCAAATCTTGATTCTAAATCAATCAAATTTCTAGTTTTGAGTTCTATCCGTTTACAAAATACCTAGTACCCTTATTAAAGTTTAGTATCAATTTAGAATTTTTCCAAAACCCCATCGGTTCATATATCTGCAATTCATCTCATTCTGAGTTTCCGAATTTTGAATTCAAAGTACTCAAATTGCAGTATATTTTAGTCCTTTTCGTTTCTTTTTAGTTTAATATTTCAAGAAAAAAAACAAGTAAGCAAAGGCTACAGTCGAGCGGGGCCGACCGTTGAATACCCTACAACACTATAATAAACGATACTGTTTATATAGGCGAGATACTCGAAAGAATTCCAAAAGATATTGTGACAAATTATAAAACAAAACCATCAGGTTTCGTTCTCTAATTTTCGAATAATAGCAACTTAAACTAATTTGCTCATTTCCAATTTATTGGTAGTTGTTGCACGTAAATGGTCTTCCTAGATCTGGAACCAATATTTCCCAAAGACCTATAATCTCTCAGAAGTGGCAAAAGATTAACATTTATCATTGGTTTTTGACTGAAACGCATCTATATGAGATACAGACATTTGACTATATTCTTCCACGAAACCAGCGTTAACGAAATAGTCAGAAGTGCGTCTTTCCTGTATTTATGAATTCTCCATAGAGTCACTGGAATAAACATTTTCGTATTTTGTCTACAAAAGTTGGCAAACTCCTTCACACATTGAATATTTTTGGATGGCCATCCAAAACTGCTTGGCTTTTGCAATGTCCAGTAACCCCCATTCAAATGTGCGTGAGGATCGGGCGATAATTACGACCTGCTGACAATTTTGCAGTTTTTTGGTCCATTTCAACCCCTAAATATATTGCGATCATCTCCAAAAAGAGTAGGCTTCTATTCTGACCCTCATCTTATCCCCATGCAAAATTTCGTAAGGATCGGGCCATAAGTGCGATCTGTATATGATATCCGGATATCCTAACTACTTAGTTTTGTTAGCTGTAGAAATATTACCAAATGTTTAATTCAAAATGAAAATATGCCAAAAATATGACAAAATTGAAAAAATATGAGAAAATTTTACAAAATCAATATTTTCATCTTTAGAGAGATATTTTTATGAGATTTTTTTAGACGTTTTTTCTTTCCTGCCAAAAGGCCATTCTGAATCAATGAGAACTGTCGCAATCAGTTCAGCCGTTCTCGACATATAAGAGATTTTTCAAGCATATTTTCTTTGATAAACATATATATCGCACATATTTTGCTATATATCCGTTTTGTTGGATGTTAACATCAATGTAAAGATCAGAAGTAACCTTGTCATGGCTTTGTGATTTCGCCGGGATTTAAAATATTCACGGTTTAATGAAAAATTTTGAATTTTTTCAACACAAAAGATATGGTCTATTTTACCCGCTAAATATTATATGAAGACCACCCAAATTGGTAGGCTTCTTCCCCGCCCTAAACTCTAGCTACATGCGAAATTCCGCGTCGATTGGTCTATAATTGCGACCTGTATAGCTACTGCAAAATCCGACAATTTTTCAGTATTTGGTCCATTTCAACCCCTAAACATTTGGCGATCATCTCCAAAAGAAATAGGGTTCTATTCTGACCTCAGTCCCACCTCCATTCTAAATTTCGTAAAGATCGGGCCATAATTACGACCTGTAGAGTGATTACAAATTAACATGGACAGACGGACAGACGGACGGACGGACATACATACCTAGATCGACTCAGCTCGGCGAGCTAGGAAGATCCATATATACTTTCCTATGTGGGAAATCAATATTTCGAGGTGTTACATAATTTTTGGGCCAATCAAACTTATAATACCCTCAACACATAGTGTTGTAGGGTATAAAAAGACAACAAAGTCTGACCCTCGATCAAAATTTAAAAATTCTTGTTTCAGCTGATTCGTCTGGGAATTGATTCTCAGTCATCCAGTCTGTCAGTCAGTTATTTCACTACTCTTTTATATATGTAGATTGATTGTATAGTGGGAATATAAAACATTAACGTATTTGTATGAGACAGCAATTTGACCCTCAAATATTATCGCCAAAAAATTTAGTTTTTTAGCATTCTCTCGAATTAAGACCTTTTTCATATTTTACTCAATATTTTTTAAAGAGCAAAACAAACATCTGCCAAATGTTGTATTTCGTAATAAAAAGCCCCTTAAACCTCTGGTGACTTGCAAATTATCACAAGCGTGTTTTTTTGTGAATTCTTTGCTGACGCTTTTTTGTTTTGTCTCATTTATGAAAAACTTGTGAAAGTACAATTTATGTGACAAAATTGCTGAATTTATAATTTAAGTTAACTGCTTTTTGCCTTTGGGAAAAATATTTAATTTTTTGTTCGCCGTTTGTTGCCTTTTTTTTTTGTGGGTAAAACAAATTTTGCCGACAAGTGTTTTTGATATGAATTAAATTACATTGCCACACACATATGGTCTTGAATTTTAATATTCAAATGAAAATGTATCATCTACCGGCAAAGCAGATGACAGAGATATAAATTATTCTTTAGAACACACACACACACGTATTTATTTTGGAGTAGATAGATGTACACACATATGGAGACAGTCGTAATGAGAATGCCACTTTTTTTTTGTTAAATCCAAATTGAATTATTTGCTAAATAAAGAGATTGTAATTAGTAGAAAGCGTTAAATTTGAAATAAAGCCGGATGTAATTGATTAAATTAATCTTTGGATTTAATAACCTACGAAATGAGGTGATAGAGAATTATTGTTGTTGTTTAAAGCAACTATAAATACCCAAGAGAGAATTTAAATGATTCTTAAAAATTGCATTTGGTTCAATAATTATACTCTCAGAGATATAGCTAGAGAGGGTATATATCATTTGATATGGGCAAAACGTGCCTCATGGGTTTAGACCCTGGAACTCTTTAGACAAAATCCGTTTCAGGATATTAGGAGTCGATCTAGTGATGTCCGTCCGTCTGTCGGTTTGTTTGCTGTTGCGCATAACATAACTCTCGAAGGGAGTATCCGATTTAGTCCAAACTTGGTACAACGTAATATTATTATCAAACTTAGATGGGGTTCAGAGATGGGCAATATCCACTATGTCCTCCCACACAAAAAGGGTCTACATTTTAAAAAATTTATTTTATTGCACAGAAAGAAAAGGATAATTCGATTTGTCTCCAACTTTGCAAATTTAAATAATTTCATCAGTGCTAGGTCAGGTGCGAAAGTGGACGATATCGGTCCACTCCATCTAGTACCTCCCCCACAAAGGGTCAAAATAATGAATAATTATAACTGTTCTAAAATGTGATGTAATAGTTCGCTTGTCTTCAAATTACACACATCATGATATTTTTATTAACCCACGATCTGGTGTGAAGATGGAATATATCGGTCCACTCTTTCTGGTATCTCCCCCATAAAGGTTCAAAATGTTGAATATCCATGAAGCTCATAAAACGCGAAATCAACATCCGAATCCATTTAGACTTGGCACATCTCAATATTTATATCAACATAAGATCTGTTATGAAGATGGTAGATATTGGACTATTCCTTTTGGTACCTACCCCACAAAGGGCCAATGTTTTGAATAACCAAAACTATTAAAAAATCCGAAATGGGCATCCGGTTCTCTTCATATTACACATATCTCATTATTTCTACTAACACAAGATCTGATGTGAAGATGGGATATATCGGTCCACTCCTTCTGAAACTCCCCCACAAAGGGTCTAAATTTTGAATATCCGAAAACGTGAAATTAATACTCGATTACATACAGGATTGGTACATTTCAATTTATCCATCAACACAAGATCTGTTATCAAGGTGGTAGAAATCGAACCATTTCTTCTGGTACCTCCACCACATAGGGTTCAAGATTTAAAAAAAAAAAAACAAAATTCTCAAAGAAAGCAAAGGAAGCGTCCAACCCTCTTCAAATTTCACACACACACCCACAAATTTTTGCTAACCCCTGGTCTGTTGTGAAGAAGATATATATCTGCGAACTCATTCTGATATCATACCCACAAAGTGTCGCAAATTGATTTGTCATAACTTGCGAAACAAGAAACGATTCTTTACAACTTGCTATATCTAAATATTTCTCTCAACCGGAAACCAAAGATGAATATGGAATATATGCTTCCCCTTAAAATTCGATATAAATGTTCGATTTTTATACCCTACAACACTATGTGTTGGGGGTATTATAAGTTTGATTGGGCCAAAAATTATGTAACACCACGAAATATTGATTTCCCACATAGGAAAGTATATATGGATCTTCCTATCTCGGCGAGCTGAGTCGATCTAGCTATGTATGTCCGTCCGTCCGTCTGTCCGTCTGTCCGTCTGTCCATGTTAATTTGTAATCACTCTACAGGTCGCAATTATGGTTCGATCTTCACGAAATTTAAAATGGAGGTGGGGCTAGGGTCAGAATAGAACCCTATTTCTTTTGGTGATGATCGCATAATATTTAGGGGTTGAAATGGACCAAAAACTGAAAAAATTCCTGATTTTGCACTTGCTCTACTGGTCGCAATTATAGACCAATCGACGCGAAATTTCGCATGTAGCTAGAGTTTAGGGCTGGCAAGAAGCCTACCCATTTGGGTGGTCATCGGATAATATTTAGCGGGTAAAATAGACCATATCTTTTGTGTTGAAAAAATTCAAAATTTTTCATTAAACCGCGAATATTTTAAATCCCGGCGAAATCACCAAGCCATGGCAAGGTTACTTCTGAGCTTTACATTGATGTTAACATCCAACAAAACGGATATATAGCAAAATTTGTGCGATATATATGTTTTTCAAAGAAGATATGCTTGAAAAATCTCATATATGTCGAGAACGGCTGAACTGATTTCGACAGTTCTCATCAATTCAGAATGGCCTATTGGCAGGAAAGAAAAAACGTCTAAAAATCGCATAAAAATATCTCTCTAAAGATGAAAATATTGATTTTGTAATATTTTCTCATATTTTTTCAATTTTGTCATATTTTTGTCATATTTTCATTTTGAATTAAACATTTGGTAATATTTCTACAGCTAACAAAACTAAGTAGTTAGGATATCAGGATATCATATACAGATCGCATTTATAGCCCGATCCTTACGAAATTTTGCATGGAGATAAGATGAGGGTCAGAATAAAAGCCTATTCTTTTTGGAGATGATCGCCATATATTTAGGGGTTGAAATGGACCAAAAAACTGCAAAATTGTCAGCAGGTCGTAATTATGGAGGTTACCGAACATTGCAAAAGCCAAGCAGTTTTGGATGGTCATCCAAAAATATTCAATGTGTGAAGGAGTTTGCCAACTTTTATAGACAAAATACGAAAATGTGCATTCCAGTGACTTTTTGGAGAATTCACAAATACAGGAAAGACGCACTTCTGACTATTTCGTTAAGGCTGATTTCGTTGAAGAATATAGTCAAATGTCTGTATCTCACATAGATGCGTTTAAGTCAAAAACCAATAATAAATGTTAATCTTTTGCCACTTCTGAGAGATTATAGGTCTTTGGGAAATATTGGTTCCAGATCTAGGAAGACCATTTACGTGCAACATCTACCAATAAATTGGAAATGAGCAAATTAGTTTAAGTTGCTATTATCCGAAAATTAGAGAACGAAACCTGATGATTTTCTTTTATTATTTGTCACATTATCTTGTGGAATTCTTTCGAGTATCTCGCCTATATAAACTGTATCATTTATTATAGTGTTGTAGGGTATTCAACGGTCGGCCCCGCTCGACTGTAGCCTTTGCTTACTTGTTTTTTTTTTTTGAAATTCTGTAAATATCAATATTTTTATCTGTATTGAATGAATTATGACAATGGAATACTTCGGTCGACTATAAATGGTATCTCATGCACATTTTGAGATTTTCTAAAAAATGATCAACTATCTCATATATAACCAGTAAGAAGAAGTCAATAGTAGGGCGGGGCCGACTAAACGATAAGCACTGAAAGCGAAAAATGTCGGAAATAGCATCAAATTTTAGGATAAGTTTAGATTTGTTCGAATTGGTCACCTTTGACACGAATTATGGCCTTAAAACTGTCAATGAAACCATCACACGCTGCCCGAATGTTGTTCTGCTGTATTTTGGCCCATTCTCGGTGAAGCGTTTGCTTGAGGTGATCGACACTTTGTTATTTTTTAGTGCCAACCTTGCTTTGCAGAATACTCCAGACACAATAGTCCAACGGATTGGTATCCGGAGATGTTGGTGGCCATTGTGCGCTGGAAATGAAGCGAGGAACCTCATTTTGTAACCATTCTTGGGTGGCATGTGCTGAGTGCGATGGTGCTAAGTCCTGTTGGAATGTCCAAGGTCTGTGGCCAAAATGTTAGAGTGCCCAAGGCTTTAATACAACCTCCAGAATTTTTTTGCGATAATATTCGGCAACGATCGATTAATACGAGCGGAGAGCGACCATCGACTGTTATGGCGACCCACACCATCACCATGGCCGGCGCTTGAGTCCTGGTGGCCAACCGAAGGTGCACATTTTCAGCTGACCTCTTGGCAGGTAAACACGATAATTTTGTTTGTTTACAAACTGCTGGACAACGAATGTTTCCTTATCGAAGAAAAGCAAATTCGGCAGTTAAACACTTAAACACTAAGCGAAGCAACTCTTCAGCTCTTTTGAGTCTATTTTCTTTCTGTTGCGGTTAAAGTTCCTGCACTTTTAGGAAATTCAATGGCTTTACCCCGAGCTCATTTTTCAATATTTGCCGAATGGAATATTGCGAGATGTTCAGCTCACGATACATTTTTCGGCCACTGTTACGCGGGGTTCGATCAAGTCGCTTCTTTACTTTTCGAACCATTTCTCCTGTTTTTGCTGTTTTCTTCCGTCCACTTCCTTGATGTCGGGCTAGGCTACCAGTATCAAGGTAACGAGCGATGTTACGAGATACAAAAGATGTATTCACATTTAAATGCTGGGGTGCTCTAACGATAGCCACTTGTGGTTTTCCACCCAAATATAAACAAATCACACTTTCACGCTTCAATTCCATCACGAATAAATTCTTTTCTGGAAAATTCTCACCAAAATGCTTTGGTAGGCTTGTAAACAATAAAAAATGAGCTGTCACTGGAATAATTTTAACAGCTGTCGGACGAGTGGCTTAAAAATGACAGCAGCCTGAAGTTGGTTGCAGTTTTTCATCTCACCTCAATATGAACCGATCTTAATAAAATTTAATACACTTATTTCAGAGTTATATCTGGTACCAAAGATAATCGTTGTGTAGTGCATGTTATGCATGTGAGGGACTTTTATCACCAAATCGGATGAAATATATATGGGAGCTATAGCTATAGCTGAAACGATTTTCAACAAATTTGATTTTCTTGCTTCTAAGCTAAATTCGGTCGTAAGTGCCGAAATTCAGTCGTAATTGCCGAAATTTAGTCCATTTGGATTAATATTAGCCTTTTGGTGCACAATAAACCTGATATAGATCGGAGCTATATCCTAATCTGAACTCATCTCGATAAAATTTAACTGAGGTATTTTCGAGCAGTATCTGATGTTCGGCACCAAATATCATTGTTGTGGAATGCATGCTACGAATGTGAGGGACTTAAAACCCCAAATCGAATGAAACATATATATGGAAGCTATAGTTATATCTGCAGCGATTTTCACCAAATTTGATGTACATGCTTCTAGACTGAATTCGGTCGGATGAGCCAAAATTATGTACATTTTATGTTGATATTGGTCATTTAGTGTACAATTAATTCGAAATCGTTTGATGATACATTTGGGAGTTATATCTAAATTTTAATCTATTCGCACCAATTTCAATAGGGTTCGTTCTTGGGCCAAACAAATACGGTTTGGAAAATTTCATCTCAATCGGATAATAAATGCGACCTGCATTTAGTTCACAAGAACACATGGAGAGAAGGAAAGACGGACTGACATGCATAAATCGACTCAGCATGTGATTCTATGAAAATCCTCAAAAGTAACTATGGGTCTATCTCGCTTAATTCTCCACGTTACAAACAAATGCACAAAGACATGTGGTGTAGGGTAGGGAAACGACCGATATAGTCCAAACCTGGCACGTCCCAATATTCATATCATATATATTTAAGTCCGATACGAAATGGAAGCAACTTCGGATCCAACTCCATATTGGGTCAACATAGAGGGTCAATCATAACAAAATTCAAAATATAGTTAAATAATCGAATATTGGCTAAGGGTTTACATCTTTCGGCACACCCGACTGATACTCTTTAACTTGTTTTTAATAGCAGGGGATAAACCACTTTTCTTTAGTTTTAATGACTAATTTCTAATTTTGGCAATTGAGCACAATATTTTTTAGGCTTTAAACCTTGTAATCATATTAAATCCTACTTAAAATAATCTCACGAAATTGAGTTCCCATCTTTCCCTCCTCAATTATCCGAAAATATTGAAGCAATTTCGACATTGTTGCTTACACAACTACTTAACTATTAATTGGATTTGCTGATATTACAAATCATTGACATCCCCTCTCCCCCAACCATTCCTGGGGCCAATGACTAGACCATTAAAGACAACACGTTTTCGTGTTTACCCAGTCGACAATTCAAGTGCCACCGGCAATTGCTATGTCTCCAACAAAATCAACAGAACAAACCTTTAGTACATCTATCTATTTCTCACACAGCCTAGTTGTATCTGGTAGATTGGATTTGTAGTTGTTTCCCCACTTTTTTTTTTTTTTTTTTGGTAAAGTGTGATGATGTTTACATCACCCGATGTGCATGTTGCAGATATGTTAACGTCCCAAAAAAAAGTGTATTCTACCAGAAGTAAAATTACATACCTTTGGACACGTGTAATTTTTCGTAGTTTATTTTACAAATACTGTGACAACATGAAATGTTTTCATGTTTGAATATTTGCGAATGTGTGCGTGTGTGTGTGTGTACTTGTGTATGTTTATTGGAAAAGGGTTCGCTTCTTGTTAGGGTATATTTTTGTGTGCAATACATGGATGTTTGGTTGGCCTTATTGTTTACATAGTTGTAATATCGGTACGGCAATATTTCAACCAGAAATGTAGACAAATGTCGGAAAATTGGATGCGAGGGTACTAGCAAAATGAGTGGAAAACAAGTAAGAAAGGGTATAGCCGTGCGGGGCCGACCATGTAATACCCTACAATACTACAATATGTTAGAAGTCCCCTAATGTCCAAGTCCATTTTGAAAGATTTCGGTTTTGAAATAATGTCACGGAGCACTGCTCAGATATTACCCTTAGCAGGGACATTTCCCAAAATTCACGCACTCCGTCGTGCTGTTAGTTGTTGTGATCCATTGTACATCAAAATATAATTCAATGGTCATCCAAAATGCTAGACTTCTTCCCTGCCCAAACTTATTTCTTATGCAAAATTTCGTGTCGATTGGTTTCAATAATGTGATCAGGAAAATGTTTCTGTTTTTGATTCATTTGAATCCCTAAAAATTTTTCGATCACCTCCAAAAGCAAGAGGTCCCTCTGTATCTCCAAATGTAGACTCATCTAATTGATTTGCTTGTCTACGATATATGGCTATATTCGTCAACGAAATCATCATAAACCAGTAAAGAAAGTCCTAAAGTCGGGAGGGGCCGATTTTATGATACCCTACACCACTTTGCTAATTTAGTTGAGCTCCACATAACAATTAAAAGTTTTTATGGGAGAATTCAATCATACACCCTATAATTATAATAATAATTTAAAATTCAAAGGACTAAATATGCCGAAGCATTTGCATCTTATAAATTCGGACTTGTATTGCCCATTTGGTGCACAGTTAATTTGAAATCAGCTAAAGATATATATGGGATCTCGATAAAATTTGACAGATATTTTTGAACTGTATTTGATATATTCCCTGAATATCGTTGTTACGGAGTGCATATTACGTCTGTGGGTAACATCGGATGAACAATATATATGGGAGCTATAGCTATATCTGAACCGATCTTCACCAAATTTGGCATACTACCTTCTAGACTCAATTCGGTCGTATGTGCCAAATTCCATCCCATTTGGGCAAATAGTAGACGTTTGGTGCACAATAAAAGGTAAATCGGACGAAGTTATATATGGGAGATATATCCAAATCTGAACCGATCTCGATAAAATTAAGCAAGGGTATTTCTGAGCTGCATTTGATATATTTCCCCAAATATTGTTGTTACAGAGTGCATATTACGGCTGCGGAGGACAAAAATAATAAATCGGATGAACAATATATATGGGAGCTATAGCTATATCTGAACCGATTTCGATCAAATTTGGCATACTTATTTTCAGGTTGTATGTGCAATTTTGCACATACTATTCGGGCTGAGATTACACGTTTGGTGCACAATAAAAAGCAAATCGGACAAAGATATATATGGGAGCTATATCTAAATTTTTACCGATTATCTCCAATTTTAATAGGTTTCGTCCTTGGGCCAAACAAATGTTGTTTTGAAAGTTTCATCTCAATCGGATAATAAATGCGACCTGCATTTTGTTCACAAGAATACATGGACCGACGGACGGAAGGACATGCATAAATCGACTCAGAATGTGATTCTATGCAGATCATCAAAAGAAACAATGGGACTATCCCGTTTCCTTTTGCCTGTTAAAAACAAATGCACAAAGACATAATACCCTGTCCACCTTGTGGATTTCGCCTGTAAGTTATTTTCAGCGTTTTGGTAGAATGGAAATGTTGGTATTTTTTCACAAAAAAAATGGTGGTCCATTCTACTCGCTGTCTAACTTCATGCGAGATTTCGGTTCCTTTGGGTTTTTATTTCTGACCTTTATAACGGCTGCAAAATCAGGAACATTTTTAAATGTTGGTCAATTTCAACCCCTAAATATATTAAGGAGATTTTTAAAAACAATAGGTCTAGCCCTTCTGAGCCTAACCATACCCTTATGAAAATTTTCGTGAGGATCAGACAATAATTGAGAGCTGCATATAATACCCCAACCTGTGTTGTAAGGTGGAAAAATATTACAAATTTTATACTTCAATATTATAGGTCAAATTTAAAAATCACAGCCGATAAAAAATATGGAATATTAATAATATGTCACAAATTACTATAAAATCTATACTAACATCATTGTTGGCTTTTTTTATGCGATTTTTTTTATTTTATTTTTTTATGCCAGGAGGGCATTCAGAATTGACAAAATTCGTCAAAATCGGTTCAGCCATTCTTGAGATATAAGCATTCCAACTAACATCCCCTTCCTTTATATATACACATTGTATATATTTCGCTATATATATCCGATATATTTACTATCGGCATCTACGTAACGGTCAGAATTGACCTTTAAGGGATTTCGCCGGGACTAAAAAAAAAATTTGACTTTTATTTAACACAAATATTATGGTATATTTCAACCACTAAATATTACCCGATGGACATCAAAATTGGAAGGCTTCTGTCCAGCCCTAAGTTCTATCCCCATGTGAGACATTTAAACACCAAATCGTATGAATTAGCTCCAAAATATATAGGAGCTATAGTCATATCTGGAACGATTTTCATCAAATTTGTACTTGCTTCTAGGCCGAATTCTGTTGGATGTGCAGAAATACATCCTACTTGGAATCGATCTAGAGATGTCCGTCCGTCTATCCGTCGGTCTGTCTGGCTGGTGTGCACGATAACTCTCGAAGGTAGCATTCGATTTAGTCCAAACTTGGTACATCGTAATACTATTGTCAAACATAGATTGAGTTCGGAGATGGACAAAATAGGTCCACTCCTTCTGGTACCTCCCCCACAAAATTGTCAAAGAAAATATTTTACCGTATATAACGAGAAGAAATTGCCCTATTTTGTTCAGACTCTGCAAAACGCAATATTTGTATCAGTGCTATGCGAGATGTAAAAATGGACAAAATCAGGCCACCTCATTATGAACCTCCCCCACAGAGGATCACAATTTCGAATAATCATAAGTCTTAAAAAAAGTGAAATAAGATTACGATTGTCTTCAAATTTCCTACATCTCAATATTTCTATTAGGACAAGAATGCGAAGATGGGATATATCAGTCAACCGCTTCTGGTACCTCCCACACAAAGAGACAACATTTTGAATAGCCATGAAGCTCATAAACCGCGTAATGTTCATCAGGTTATTTTCAAAGTCGACACATTTCATTATTTCTATTAACACAAGATCAGGTGTGAGGATGGAATATGTCAGACCATACTTTCTGGTACCTCCCCCACAAAGGATCAACTTTTTGAATAATTAGATCTTCCAAAAAATTCGAAATAAGCATCAGCTTATATTCAGATTGTATATATCCTAGCACTTTTTAAAGCACGAGATCTGAAGCGAAGATTGAATATTTCGGACCTTTTCTCCTGGTACTTCCCCTACAATGGGTCACATTTTAAATAATTAATGCGAACAAAGCATCCGATTCTCCTCAAATGTCATATATCCCAATATTTCTATCAATACAAGATCTGGAGTGAAGATGGTAGGTATCGGCCCACCCCTTCTAATACCTTTCTCTCAAAGGATCAAAATTTAAATATTTACAAGGTGAGATGAAAAAACTGCAACCAATTTTAGAATGCTGTCATTTGTAAGCCACTCTACCGACAGCTGTTAAAATTATTCCAGCGACAGTTCATTATATTGTTTATAAGATTACAAAAGCATTTTGGTGAGAATTTTCCAGAAAAAAAGTTATTCGTGATGGAATTCAAGCGTGGTAGTGTGATTTCTTAATATTTGGCTGGGAAACCACAAGTGGCTATCGTTAGAGCACTCCAGCATTTAAATGTGAATAAATCTTTAGTGTCTCGTACCATCGCTCGTTACCGTGATACTGGTAGCGTAGCCCGACGTCAAGGAAGTGGACGGAAGAAAACAACAATATCAGCAGAAATGGCTGAAAAGTAAATAAGAGACTTGACCGAAATTCGCGTCGCAGTGGCCAAAAATGGCTGGTGAGCTGAACATATCGCAAAATCCCATTCGGCAAATATTGAAAAATGATCTCGGGGTAAAGCCATTGAAATTCCAAAAAGTGTAAGAACTTACACCGCAACAGAACATAAAGAAAAGAGACTCAAAAGAGCTAAAGAGTTGCTTCGCTTGGCCGAATGTGGTGTACTACCGAATTTGGTTTTCTCCGATGAGAAAACCTTCGATGTAAAGCAGTTTGTAAAAGAAACGAAATGATCGTATTTACTTCCCAAAGAGTCAGCTTAAATATGCACCTTCAGTTGGCCACCAGAAGTCAAGCGCCGGCCATGGTGATGGTGTGGGTCGCTATAACAGCCAATGGTCGCTCTCCGCTCGTATTAGTCGACCTTGGCATCAGAATAAATGCCCAATATTATCGCGAAAAATTTCTGGAGGGTGTATTAAAGCCATGGGCATCCAAACATTTTGGCCGCAGACCTTGGACATTTCAACAGGACTCAGCACCATCGTACTTAGCATGCGCCACCCAAGAATGGTTACAAAATCAGGTTCCGCGCTTCATTTCCAGCTACCAAAATTTCCGTATACCAATCCGTAGGACTATTGTGTCTGGAGTATTTGGAAAGCAAGGTTGGCACTAAAAAATACCAAATTGTCGATCACCTCAAGCAAGCGCTTCGCCGGGAATGGCCAAAATGCCACAGAGCAATATTCGAGCAGTGTGTGACGGTTTCATTGGCCGTTTGAAGGCCATAATTCGTACGAAAGGTGACCAAATCAAACAAACTTATTCTGAAATGTGATGCTATTTTTGACATTTGTTGCTTTCATTCAATAAAATTTAGAACAAATGTAAAGATTATGGCGTTTGACTTTCTTGTAGTTTTTTATCTCACCCGGTATCTGGTTCCTAGCTCAGATTTTAACAGTTTCTAAAAATTTTCACATCTCTCATATAAAGTGAAAAAAGTGGCCAATATAGTCCTAGACTGGCACTTCGCAATACTACCTTCAAATTTATTTAGGTCAGAGACGAAATGGATAATATTGGCCCATTCCTTCGGAGCCTACTCCACAGGTTGTCAACAATTTGAAAAATCATAACTGAAGTCATGATAAATAATCGAAAATTGGCTGAGAGTGAACATCATTCGGCAAAACCGACTGATTCTTTTTAACTTGTTTAAACACCTTCTGTTTGTTATTAAAAAAATCATTCAAGCAAACATAGAGAAACTTCCTATCAATCGGTCAATAATAGTGGTGCAATTTTTTTTTATTCAAACTTCCTTCCAAACCCCTCCTACACATAGGCTGACAGTAAGATATTCATGAATGCCACCATGCGCATCTACCCCGTGTATGTGTGTTTCTGAACATGTAATGAAATCTAAATAGTTAAACGTATATTTGGTTATTAGCCGCAATACATACCGAAAAACTAGATGACATGTTGGTGCAAAAAACTGCAGCCAACCGATGTATTTACACCAGCGCCCAACATCGTACATGTCGGTACATGTGTTTGAAAAGCCATGTGTTATAATTTGTATAGTGTCAGACCAGGAGGCATACTTGCATGCTTGCTTGCCAGCAACGCAGCTACATATGTTAGTATCTCTGTGTTCTTGGAATGACATTTGGAGAACCGTATAACATCAGCAACACCAACAACACCATGCATGCTGGAGGTAATGTTGCTGCTGAATGATGATAACTTTGCAAGCTGCAAAACAGTCAACATAGAAAATACAAATGTGACACCCAACACTTCACCAGGATTGTTCGTTTGTTTTGTTGTTGGCCACAGACACATGTCTACGATTCTGAAGTGGTGAAAGGGGGGGTGGAGTGAAGGCGGTTTTGGGGTACAGGTGTTAGTTCTCCTCTTCTTCCATGTAGGTATTTCGGTTAAACACAATAAGGTGTGAACTCAAAGTTGAAATGTATCTTTGGCTACACAATGTAATACTAGACAAGTTGTTCTTGTTCGCCAAAATGGATAGACGCTTCATGTCTTTGAGTTACATCCTTGAATGCTTACAAAATGTTCTCATGCTACGTCTGACAATTACATATGGCATATGAGATATTTTGGGGGAAAAGATAAGGGAAGGGCGTTTAAGTTTTATAGAAAATGAAAAAAAGTATATAAAATTCATAAAAAAGACAGGCAGGTCTTCTACGGACATATGACTTTAACAGGTCTGCTATGAATAGAAGGACTATTGGACTTCTGTGGATAGAAGACTTCCGACAATAATTCTTTGGAATGTCTTCTGCTGATTAAAAAACTTCGACAGGTCTCATGTGAATTGAAGACCTTGGACAGGTTTTCTATGGACTGGAGACCTTTGATAGACCTTCTGTGGATTGAAGACCTTGGACAGGTCTTCTATGGGTTGAAGACATTTGAAAGATCTTCCACGGATTGAAGACCTTAGACATGTCTTCCATGGATTTAAGACCATCGGCAGGTCATCTTTAGATAGAAGACCTTCATTAGGTCTTCTTTGGATAGAAGACCTGTGTCAGGTCTTCTTTGTTTAGAAAACCTTCGACAGGTCATCTATGGATTGAAGACCTTTGACAGGCCTTTGAAGACCATAGACAGGTCTTCCTTGGATTTAAGACCATCGGCAGGTCATCTTTGGACAGAAGACCTTCATTAGGTCTTTTTTGGATAGAAGACCTTCGTCAGGTCTTCTATGGATAGAAGACCTTCTTCAAGTCTTCTTTGGATGGAAAATTTTCGTCAGGTCTTCTTTGAATAGAAGACCTTCGCCAAATCTTCTTTAACAGGTCTTCTCTATTGAAGACCTTTGACAGGCCTTTGAAGACCTTTGAATGGTATTCTATGGATTGAAGACCTCCGACAGGACGTTTATGGGTTGAAGACATTTGAAAGATCTTCCACGGATTGAAGACCATAGACAGGTCTTCCATGGGTTTAAGACCATCGGCAGGTCATCTTCAGATAGAAGACCTTCATTAGGTCTTCTTTGGATAGAAGACCTGTGTCAGGTCTTCTTTGTTTAGAAAACCTTCGACAGGTCATCTATGGATTGAAGACCTTTGACAGGCCTTTGAAGACCATAGACAGGTCTTCCATGAATTTAAGACCATCGGCAGGTCATCTTTGGACAGAAGACCTTCATTAGGTCTTTTTTGGATAGAAGGCCTTCGTCAGGTCTTCTATAGATAGAAGACCTTCTTCAGGTCTTCTTTGTATGGAAAATTTTCGTCAGGTCTTCTTTGAATAGAAGACCTTCGCCAAATCTTCTTTAACAGGTCTTCTCTATTGACGACCTTTGACAGGCCTTTGAAGACCTTTGAATGGTATTCTATGGATTGAAGACCTCCGACAGGACGTTTATGGGTAGAAGACATTTGAAAGATCTTCCACGGATTGAAGACCATAGACAGGTCTTCCATGGGTTTAAGACCATCGGCAGGTCATCTTCAGATAGAAGACCTTCATTAGGACTTCTTTGGATAAAAGACCTATGTCAGGTCTTCTTTACTTAGAAAACCTCCGACAGGTCATCTATGGATTGAAGACCTTTGACAGGTCTTTGAAGACCATTGACAGGTCTTCCATGGATTTAAGATCTTCTTTAACAGGTCTTCTCTATTGAAGACCTTTGACAGGCCTTTGGCAGACCTTTGAATGGTCTTCTATGGATTGAAGACCTTCGTTAGGTCTTCTTTGAATAGATGAGGACTTTGACAGGTCTTCTATAGATTGAAGACCTTCCACACGTCTTCTATAGAAATATCTTCTACTGGGCTTCTGTGGATAGAAGACCTTCTTCTACTGGTCTTCTAGGGATGGAAGACCATTGACAGGTCTTCTATAGATTAAAAAACCTTCGACAGGTCTTCTATGGATCGAATACGTAAGATAGTTCTTGTATGGACTGATGACCTTGGTCAGGGTATTTTGGATAAAAGACCTTCGTAAAGTCCCTGTTTAGGATAGAAAACCTTCCTCAGGTCTTCTTTCGATATAAGATCTTCGATAGATCTTCTATTGATTAAAGACCTTCATCATGACTTCTTTCTTAAGTTCTTCTTTGGATGGAAGTCGTTTGACCCGAAAAATTTGAAACCTTCGTTAGGTCTTTTTTGGATATTAGACTTTCGACCTGTATTCTATGGAGAGAAAACCTTCGACCTGTTTTTTTTTATGGATAGAAGTCCTTTAAGAGGTCTTCTATGGAAAACAATCCTTTGAGAGGTATTCAGTGAAAAATAGGCCTTTAAAAAGTCTTCTATTCATAAAAGTCATTGAGAGGTGTTCGATCTGTCAAAGATATGGATAAAAAACCTCCTTTAGGTTTTATATCGAAACTACACTGAGAGTAACACCATCTTCTCGAAATTTTTGACTTATACAATTTTGGTTAGATTTTTTCGAAATATCTCATATACATCTACCTTTGTTTAGGATGACACAAAATAGTGTTAGCTTCCTTGTATTATTCATTACATGAAAACGGCTGATGTCTCAAAGCGAACATATACACTTATTTGATTAAGATGACAGAAACACCAAACGCCAAGTAACTCCGCCACCCCTTCGAACAAATACACAGAAAAAGCGGAGAAGAAAATCTGTTTAAACAAAAAAGAAACTACTTTTGGGGTGACATCATTCATTCTCACGTTACATGTTAAGGGCATGCGACTTCAGTTTATCTCTAGGTTTTCCACGTGCGTTTATGTTAGCAAATTACATTTTGCGGAAATGCGGCAATGTGAAAGTTTTAATTAAACCTAAATGTTGCCCTCAAATGTATGTGCCAGTAAAGTTACTTATGTCTAGTGGAAGTAACTGGAATTCGACGATAAGTTTATAAAAGACTGCAACTCAAATTTAGAGTAAAGTTGTAACTTTCTACAAATATGGAAGTATCTTTGAGAGTAGGTAAAGTTTTGTCGGAACAACAAGTTGAAAAATAGAGATATATCTTTAGAAATGTTGTAATCTCTGATTTAAAAATTTTCAGGGGCTTTCCGGAACGCACATTCTGTAATGCATTGAATGCATTTTACCTAAGCCGAACTTTTAATGAATTTAAAAATTTTCAAAATTTCCGAAAATTTCCGTCGTAGTATCCATTAAGATATTCAAATACGAATTTGAAACAATTACGATGATTAATGTCGCTAAAATCATCAAAATGCCGAATATCGGGCGGTACCGTTATATGGTCTAAATTTTCCTATGGCTCAAAATAAGGGTAAATTCTGCATTTTGATGATTGAGAGCAATTTTTCAACAGATTTTTTTTTTTTTTGAAATTCGGTAATTCGGACCTTTTGGACAGATCTTTAAAAATTATATTATAATTACTAAATAGTACCATTCTGCGTATGATGAGCTTTAATGCTGAACGAGTCACAACACACATACGCTATCGTGTGCCACTCAGTCAATCAGGAATTATTAAATGATGATAGACTCGGTTCGCCTGTGCATAGCTTGAAAGTTACGGAATTTTGCATGGACAAAAATAGAAGTCTAATATTGAAGGATTTATGCTAAAATTTAAAATATTGAATTATTCATTCCCTATAATTTTAGGGGCGACCGAAAAATATTTAGGGGTTTGATCAAAAACAAAAAAGAAACAGTAAGCAAAGGCTTTAGTCGTGTGGGGCCGACATTGTGACACCCTAAAACACTACAATATGTTAGAAGCCCCCTTATGTCCAAATCCATTTTTGAGATTTCGCTTTTAAAATTATGTCACGGATATTACCCCTAGCATTTTGACCAGGGATATTTGCCTAATATTTACGCACTCTGTTGTGCTGTTAGTTGTTGTGGTCCATTTTACAGCTAAATATAATCCAATGGTCATCCAAAATTCTAGAATTCTTCCTTGACCTTAACTTTCTTCTCAGGTGTGTCGTTTGGCTTCAATTCTGTGATCATCTTCAAAAGCAAGAGGCCCCTCTGTGACTTCAAATTTAGACTCATCTATATGATTTACTTGTCTACGATATTTGGCTATATTCGCCAACGATATCAGCATAAAAAGCCAGAAGTTCAAAGTAGTACGTAGTTGAAGATAATCGCTCGTTAATCCAAATAGGATGGGATTGGGCACACGTGATCAAATAGAGCCTAGAAGCGAGAATGTAAAATTAAGTGAAAATTAGATATTGAGATACAGGGTGAGATAAAAAAATCGCAACAAAGTCAAACACCATAATTTTTACATTTTTTTTTTCAATTTTATTGAATGAAAGCAAAAAGCGTCGGAAATAGCATTAAAATTTTAGAATAAGTTTAGATTTGTTCGAATTGGTCACATTTGGAATGAATTATCGCCTTAAAACGGCCAATGAAACCGTCACATGCTGCCCGAATGTTGCTCTGCGCTATTTTGTCTCATTCCCGGTGCCAACTTAGCTTTCCAAAATACTCCAGACACAATAGTCCAACGGATTGGTATCCGGAGATTTTGGTGGCCATTGTGTGCTGGAAATGAAGCAATAACCTCATTTTGTAACCATTCTTGGTTGGCGTTTGTTGAGTTCGATAGTGCCGAGTCCTGTTGGAATGTCCAAGGTCTGGGGCCAAAATGTCTGTGTGCCCAATGCTTTAATACACCCTCCAGAATATTTTCGCGATAATATTCTGCGTTTATTCTGATGTCACGGTCGATTAATACGGACGGAGAGCGACCATCGGCTGTTATGGCGGCCCACACCATCACCATGACCAGTGCTTGAGTTCTGGTGGCCAACCGAAGGTGCACATTTTCGGGTGACCTCTTTGGCAAGTAAACACGATCATTTTGTTTGTTTACAAACAGCTGGACAACGAATGTTTTCTCATCGAAAAAAACAAATTCGGCAGTTCACCACATTCGGCAAAGCGAAACAACTATTTAGCTCTTTTGAGTTTATTTTCTCTCTGTTGCGGTGTAAGTTCTTGCACTTTTTGGAATTTCAATGGCTTTACCCCGAGCTCATTTTTCAATATTTGCCGAATGGAATTCAGCTCACGAGCCATTTTTCGGCCACTGCGACGCGGGTTTCGATTAAGTCGCTTATTTACATTTCGAACCAGTTCTGCTGATGTTGCTGTTTTCTTCCGTCCACTTCCTTGACGTCGGGCTACGCTACCAGTATCACGGTAATGAACGATATTACGAGATACCAACGATTTTTATTCACATTTATATACTGGAGTGCTCTAACGATAGCCACTTGTGGGTTTCCAGCCAAATATAAAGAAATCACACTATCACGCTTGAATGCCATCACGAAAAACTTTTTTTCTGGAAAATTATTACCAAAATGCTTCTGTATTCTTGTAAATAATTGGAATAATTTTAACAACAACTGGAATAATTTTAACAGTTGTCGGACGAGTGGCTTAGAAATGACAGCAGTCTGAAGTTGGTTGCAGTTTTGTCATCTCACCCTATATAGCAGGTAATATGGACCATAGCTGTTGCCTGAAATTGTTTTGAATACCTATCAGCACAACGGAGAGGGTAAATATACGGCAAATGCTCCCGGTCAAAAACCAAAGGGTACAATCTTGGCAGGGCTCTATGACATCATTTCAAAAACGAAATCTTTCAAAATGGATTTAAGCATAAGGATGCTTCCAACATTTGTAGTGTTGTAGGGTATCCAATGGTCGATCCGGCAAGACTGTAGCATTTGCATACTTGTTTTTATACCCTACAACACTATGTGTTGGGGGTATTATAAGTTTGATTGACCCAAAAATTATGTAACACCTCGAAATATTGATTTCCCACATAGGAAAGTATATATGGATCTTCCTATCTCGCCGAGCTGAGTCGATTTAGCTATGTATGTCCGTCCGTCCGTCTGTCCGTCTGTCCATGTTAATTTGTAATCACTCTACAGTCGCAATTATGGCTTAATCTTTACGAAATTTAGAATGGAAGTGGGGCTATAGCCAGAATATAACCCTATTTCTTTTGGAGATGATTGCATAATATTTAGGGGTTGAAAGGGAATGTCAGCTAGAATGCTTATATCTCCAGAATGGCTGGACCTATTTTGACAAATTTTGTCAATTCAGAATGCCCTCTTGGCATAAAGATGTCGCATAAAAAGATGTCAATAATGATGTAAATATAGATTTTGTAGATTTTTTTTATTATACCCTACAACACTATGTGTTGGGGGTATTATAAGTTTGATTGGCCCAAAAATTATGTAACACCTCGAAATATTGGTTTCCCATATAGGAAAGTATATATGGATCTTCCTAGCTCGCCGAGCTGAGTCGATCTAGCTATGTATGTCCGTCCGTCCGTCTGTCCGTCTGTCCGTCTGTCCATGTTAATTTGTAATCACTCTAGAGGTCGCAATTATGGCCCGATCTTCACGAAATTTAGAATGGAGGTGGCACTGGGGTCAGAATAGAACCCTATTTCTTTTGGAGATGATCGCCAAATGTTTAGGGGTTGAAATGGACCAAATACTGAAAAAATGTCGGATTTTGCAGTAGCTATACAGGTCGCAATTATAGACCAATCGACGCGGAATTTCGCATCTAGCTAGAGTTTAGGGCGGGGAAGAAGCCTACCAATTTGGGTGGTCATCGGATAATATTTAGCGGGTAAAATAGACCAGATCTTTTGTGTTGAAAAAATTCAAAATTTTTCATTAAACCGCGAATATTTTAAATCCCGGCGAATTCACAAAGCCATGGCAAGGTTACTTCTGATCTTTACATTGATGTTAACATCCAACAAAACGGATATATAGCAAAATATGTGCGATATATATGTTTATCAAAGAAGATATGCTTGAAAAATCTCTTATATGTCGAGAACGGCTGAACTGATTTCGACAGTTCTCATTAATTCAGAATGGCCTCTTGGCAGGAAAGAAAAAACGTCTAAAAAAAACCTCATAAAAATATCTCTCTAAAGATGAAAATATTGATTTTGTAAAATTTTCTCATATTTTTTCAATTTTGTCATATTTTTGGCATATTTTCATTTTGAATTAAACATTTGGTAATATTTCTACAGCTAACAAAACTAAGTAGTTAGGATATCAGGATATCATATACAGATCGCATTTATGGCCCGATCCTTACGAAATTTTGCATAGAGATAAGATGAGGGTCAGAATAAAAGCCTTTTTGGAGATGATAGCCATATATTTAGGGGTTGAAATAGACCAAAAAACTGCAAAATTGTCAGCAGGTCGTAATTATCAACCGATCCTCACGCACATTTGAATGGGGGTTATCGGACATCGCAAAAGCCAAGCAGTTTTGGATGGCCATCCAAAAATATTCAATGTGGGAAATAGTTTGCCAACTTTTGTAGACAAAATACGAAAATGTCCATTCCAGTGATTTTTGGAGAATTCACAAATACAGGAAAGACGCACTTCTGACTATTTCGTTAACGCTGATTTAGTTGAAGAATATAAGCAAATGTCTGTATCTCATATAGATGCGTTTCAGTCAAAAACCTATAATAAATGTTAATCTTTTGCCACTATGGGTCTTTGGGAAATATTGGTTCCATATCAAGGAAGACCATTTACGTGCAACATCTACCAATAAATTGGAAATGAGCAAATTCGTTTAAGTTGTCATTATTCGACAATTAGAGAACGGAACCTGATGGTTTTTTTTTTTATTATTTGTCACAATATCTTGTGGAATTCTTTCGAGTATCTCGCCTATATAAACTGTATCGTGTATTATAGTGTTGTAGGGTATTCAACGGTCGGCCCCGCTCGACTGTAGCCTTTGCTTACTTGTTTTTTCATATTTTTATCGCATGCGATTTTTTCATTTTGACTTATAATATTGAAGAATACATTTTGTAATATATTTTTCATTTTACAACACAAGTTGGGGTTATTATATACAGATTGCAAAAAGCGTAGGTTAGGCTCAGAAATGTTAGGCCTATTGTTTTAAAGGATGTCCGCAATATATTTAGGGGTTGAAATGGACCAACAACTAAAAATGTTCCTGATTTTGTAGCCGTCATAAAGGTCACAAATAGAATCCAAAGGATACAGCGTGTAGAATGGACCACTACTTTTGTGTGAAAAAAATACCATACAAATATCGTAGACAAGCAAATCATATAGCTGAGTCTAAATTTGGAGATACAGAGGGGCCTTTTGCTTTTGGCAATGATCGCAAAATAGTTAGGGGTTCAAATGAACCAAAAACGGAAAAAAATTCCTGTAATAACTGGGCAGTGAAATGTGACATAACTTCAAAGGCGAAATCTTTCAAAATGGATTTGAACATAAGGCGGATTTTAACATATTGTAGTGTTGTAGGGTATCACATAGTCGGCCCCGCACGATTATAGCTTTTCCTTACTTGTTTTAATAGGCCTCGTTTAAAAATAAACCTCACCTCATTTTTGAATCGTTTCCAATTAACCATAACAACATCAACATAATTTCAAATGTCTGCCACAACAAGTGGTCTGTAAATGTTTTGGTGAAATGATGTTTTCTTTGTTCTCTCAAACAAATCGTAAATAAATAAAGTTTTCCTTTATACCTGCCACTCTTTTTTGCTCCAAAGTGAAATTTAATTTCAATTTCTTTTTTCGGCGGACAGCCATAAACCGCAAACAGCAATGAAATAATTTACTACTTTGATTTGCCCATCGGCTTCTTTTGTGGCGGCAACGGTGAGTCAGTCAATCATCGCCGTCGTCGCCGTTCTCTGACAAATTCGGTAACAGCAATTTCAAAATGGAAAAGTTTTGTGTATTTTTTCTTTAGGGGTAGTAGGAGGATGGGACTTGCCAATAATGATGCCATTCCACGCTGTTGTTTGTTTGCTTGTGGACCTGGTCTGATGGACCTACAAAAATATTCAAAACAACAACAAACAGCAGTAGCAACAGCAACAACAACAAAATCAATAGATTAAACAATTTCTTTTGATGGAATCGGTTGTTTTCCACCAATTACTCGTAAACTGCTGCAATTACAAACAAATTATGGTAAAGTGCTCATTACAATGCTCGAAACGAAAGAAAACCCAACAACAACAGCAAAACATGAATCAAAGGAGAGTAAAAAACAAAACTTGCTTTGTATATTTTCAACATTTACAAAAACAATTCTGTATTTTTGTATCCACCGCTGCTTATGTTGTTATGCGCGCTTATGGATGAATGGATGTTCCATACATATTTACAAATATTTTGTTAATGCATTTCTTGGAAAAATAACAGCAGTTACCCATATTTAGCGAAACATGTAGGGATGCCGATAATGGATTTCGTACAGCGGGGTTTCAATGGGAATTTCGTTCGGTTATCTGGAGATTTTCATCGGTCCATGCACATATTCATTCATCTATCAATATTAATAAAATAGTAAAGTGAATAACTGACGGACGGACTGAGTCACTTAACGATTCATCAACGCCCAAACGAAACGGCTGAAGCTAGAATCATTAAATTTTGGGTGAGGGTCACTCTTAGTCTTAGTAGAACGGTACAAAATGTATTAAAAGATACTACATATTGTATTCTTTGTATTCGAGGACCAGTAGAGCTAGAACTCTTGAATTTCGAATGAGGGTCACTGATGGAGTGCATGATAAATGCACCAAAGGGTTTTTGGAAAATCCCACTATAAGTGTACGAAAAATACGAAAATGTACTAAATTTGGTACCATTTTGTATCATGTGAATAGTTAGAGCTAAAAATTTTACATTTCGAATGGAAATCAAGTCATGAAAATACCGAGTATCGGGCTGTACCATCATATGCGGGCTATACGAAGACGTGGACCTGCATACGATTTTTTTGCCATAGGTTATAGTACCCATTAAGATCTTCCAATACAACATTTGACACGATTTCGGTAAATAATGTTGCTGAAATGATCAAAATACCGACTATCGGGAGGTACCGTTACATGGGCGCGTGGATCTGGACGTGGATCTGCATAAGACATTTTTAGCCCTGAGTTGTAGTACCCCTTAAGATCTTCCATACGATTCCGGTGAATAATATTCCTAATCAATGGGAGCTATACGAAAACGTGGAACCAAAATGGCCCATGTACGAACTTAACCTGCCTACCTAAAGTACTAAAATGCACTAAATTGTGTAAATAAATGGATAGTGAAAAAATTTTGAAATTTGGTATAAGAATTAATTTTTGGAAATAGTTTTGTACTAAGTGTATAAAAATGTACTAAATTTGGTACAATTTCGTTTTGGGTGAACAGGTGAAACTGACATTTTGCATTGGGTCGCCTTTGATGGTTGGTTTGTTATAAAGAGGTGAATTTCTGTATTGCAAGTGTACGAAAAGTACTAAATAGTACTATTTTTGGAATAATTTGGTATTTAGTGAACAGACACTGCTTGTAATATGAATTTTTGTATTAGGGACGCTGATCGTATGTAGCCTGGACATATGGAGGTGGTTTTGGAAATGTGTACTATAATTGCACGAAAAGTACTGAATGGTACTATATTTGGTATTGGATGAAGGGATAGAAATAAAATTGTGAAAGTTGATATTGAGGTCACTGTTGGTATCTAGAATTAATGTATGGAACTAGTTTTGGATACGTGTAGTATAATTGTACGAAAAGTAATGAAGGGTACAAAATTTTGTATTAGGTAAAGGAATAGAGCTGAAATTTGATATAGATATCCTGAAAACACAGTTGTTGTATGTGGTTATTATAATTGTACAAAAAGTACTAAATGGTACTTAATTTGTCTTGGTTGAATCCTGAAATATGATATGGATGTCAGTGATTGAGAGAAGGAATTGGTTTTGGATATGTGTACTGCAATTGTTCGAAAAGTTCTAAGTGGTATTAAATTTTGCATTGGGTAAAGCAATAGGACTGGAATGCTCAAACTTGATATTGAGGTATTGGTTGAAATCCGAAATTTGGTATAAGTATCGCTTTTCGTGTGTAGCCTGGACATATGAAGGTGGTTTTGAAAATGTGTACTAGAATTGTATGAAAAGTACTGAATGGTACTATACTTAACCTTGGGTGAAGGGACAGAGATATAATTCTGAAGTTTGACATAGATGTCACTGTTGGTGTCTGTGATTTAAATATGGAGATATTTAAGAATTTTATCCTAAAATTGTACGAAAAGAGCTAAATAGAACTATATTTGGTATTGGGTGAATATGTAGAGCTGGTATCCCAAAATTTGATATTGAGGTCTCTGTTGGTATCTGGAAAAATTGTTTGGTTATTGGCGTTTCTGCATTTTTTGGTTATCGATTGCTTCCTCTTTATGGATATAACAATGTCTGCCTGAGGCCGTTTACGTTGAAATATCTTTTGGTCTGGATTGGTGACTTAAGCTCTCGTGTAGCTCTCTTACCAATATTCTTGAGTATCTGACCGAAAAAATATATTCCTTTTTGTATTGAGACTTCTGACGATAGAATTTCAAAGTTGACATCCCTATCAAATAACCAATCACTACAAACATTTGCAATTCAACGAAAGGGAAAACTTTTTCCTTTTTATGTTGTACAACGAATGTTTGGCCAAGCAAGGATTTGCCATGCTCAACATAAATACGCTCACCCACACACATATATATACAACGAACGGAACAAACGAACAGACTGGTGGAATAAAGCAGGGCAACTGTAACAAATGTCTGCTAATAAAAGAGAAACATTACCATTTATTGCTTTAAAGCTCAAACAATTGTAGCACCAACCGACCGACCAAACCAAGCAACCACACGCAACAACCATTCATCCAACCAACCGACCATCATTCTTTTGCTAAGTGGATACGCACCATGCGTACATATTGAAATATTTTTCTTTCAGATTTTTATGACCGATATTTTATTTTATAAAGAAGCGCAGCAGAAAGTTTTGCAATTAAATTTCAACCAATATTGCTGTTTCATTCCGTGTGATTTGGGGGTGTAATGATGTGAGTGTGGGGGGCGTTGTTGTGTTAAAGTTTTACCCGATATGCTTATCAGATACCCTACTTGGTCGTTGAGTGTTGAAGTAATGTTCAGCAAAAGTTTGAGGAGGAAAAAAGAAAAAACGATGTTGTAGACACAAAGGGAAATGCCATAAAGTGTTCAATCAAGCGAATACAAGAACATAATTTAATTTAGTTCATTTTCAAAGTAAGAAGTCAAAAAAAAAATATCAAAACTAACATTTTTTGAAAATTATGTTTAAATTAAGAGCCTCTTTATAACCCCCTTCCATTTCACTATTGTGGTATAAAAATAGAACCAAACGGTGTTTAGTTTTGTTTTCCAATCGAATGCTTTCAATTTGTGTTGCGAAAAAATCAACATTTGTCAACCGTGGCCAAATAACACACATCACAGACCATCGAAATCGTATTCTAATGTCGGCCCGAAAAAAATACAAACGTTGCGCTCAATTTGTTGGCCTAAATATTTCAAAAGTGTTTAAACAACTTTTTAACATTCGATTTTATGCAACTGCCAACAGCAAATCGACATGTTATTTTATTTATTTATTTTTTTTTTTTTTGGTTTTGGAAGTACACCGTTGACTTATTTGCAAATGTATGCAAATAAAATCCAGTACATATATATAGGTGTAGATATTGACATAATATTGAACATAACATTTTTCGAATACCTTTAGGAATTTTTCAGAGCAACAATCTTCTGTGAGAAAATACACTCAGCAAAAAAGACTAACAATCGGAAAGGGCAAAAAGAAAAAAAGTAAAAACGCTGTAAGTTTGGACGGGCCAAACTTTAAGTACCCTCCACCATTTGGAACGAATAAGGAAATTTTGAAAAAAAAAAAAAAAAAACAGTAAAGAAAGTACTAAAGTCGGGCGGGCGGGCGGGCGACTTTATGATACCCTACACCACTTTGCTAATTTAGTAGAGCTCCGCATAACAATTTAAAGTTTTTACGGGAGGATTCAATCATACACGCTATGATTATAATTATAATTTAAAGTTCAAAGAACCAAATACGCCGAAGCATTTGTATCTTTTAAATTCGGACTTGCCCATTTGGTGCAAAATTAATTTGAAATCGAATAAAGATATATATGGGAGCTATATCCACATCTGAACAGATATCAATAAAGTTTGGCAAAGATATTTCTGAGCTGTATTTGCTATATTTCCCTGAATATCGTTGTTAAGGAGTGCATATTACGGCTGTGGGTAACAAATATAACGGATATCGGATGAACAATATATATGGGAGCTATAGCTATATCTAAACCGATCTTCACCAAATTTGACATACTAGCGTCTACACTCAATTTGGTCGTAAGTGCCAAATTTCATCCCATTTGGGCAAATATTAGACTTTGGTGCACGATAAAAGGTAAATCGGACGAAGTTATATATGGGAGCTATACCCAAATCTGAACCGATCTCGATAAAATTTAGCAAATGTATTTCTGAGCTGTATTTTATATATTTCCCCAAATATTGTTGTTACAGAGTGCTTATTGCGGCTGCGGAGGACAAAAATAACAAATCGGATGAGCAATATATATATGGTAGCTATAGCTATATCAGAACCGATTTCGATCAAATTTGGCATACTTATTTTTAGGGCTAATTTGGTTGTATGTGCAAAGTTCTATACTATTCGGGCTGATATTACACGTTTGGTGCACAATAAAAGGCAAATTGGACGAAGATATATATGGAAGCTATATCTATATTTTTAACGATTCAATAGGGTTCGTCTTTGGGCCAAACAAATGATTTGTGCAAAATTTCATCTGGATTGGGCAAAAAATGCGAACTGTAATTTGTTTGCAAAAATACATGGACAGACGGACGGACATGCATAAATCGACACAGAATGTGATTCTATGCAGATCATCAAAAGGAACTATGGGTCTATCTTGTTTCCTTTTGCCTGTTACAAACAAATGCACAAAGACATAATACCCTGAGCACCTTGTGGTGTTGGGTATAAAAACTATAAGTTTGACCGGGCGGAACTTTGAATACCCTCCACCATTTGGAACGAATTTGTCAATTTTCAAAAAAAGTAAAATCCGTTAGAAATTCTGTTAAGATCTTAAAAATTCCGAATGTAGCCTTTACATTAGAGTCTGTTCGACGACGTGGGCCTGCCTGTCGAAAGCCATTACAATATTCAAAAGCGAAACTTAAAAAAATGTTTATAATGTCGCTAAAATCATCAAAATAGCGAATATCGGGTGGTACAATTATATGGGGGCTATACCAAAATGTAGAAGTGCACAGAAACTTTTCTGTCACAGGCTGTGGTATCCATTACGAACTTTAAATATTAAATTCGAAACAATTTCGGTGAATAATGAAGCAAAAATCATCAAAACACCCAATATCGGGAGGTACCCTTATATGGGGGCTATACGAAGAGGTGAACCTGCACAGCCAATTTTATGTCATAGGCTATAGTATTCATTACGGACTTCTAATTGTAAATTTGAAACAATTCCTTTAATTAATAATCTCGCTAAAATCAACAAAATACCGAACATCGGGGGTACCGTTATATGGGGGCTACAAGAAGGCGTGGACTTGCACGAACAATTTTTTGTTTTAGGCTGTAGTATCCATAACGAACTTCAAATACCAAATTTGAAACATATTCGGTAAATTATATCGCTAAAATAAACAAATTACCGAAAATAGGGAGGCACTTTTATATGGGGGCTATACGAAAATTTGAACCCACATGGCCCATTTTCAATACCAAAAGTACTGCGGATATAATATACATTTGAGTAAAATTTTATCAACCTACTTCATTTCGTTCAGAAGGTAGAGCGAATTTCACAGAAACTTTGCAAATCCTAATATTTGAATCAGTGCTACATCAGGTGCGAAAATGGACAATACCGGTCCACTCTATCAAGTACCTCCCCCTCAACATTTTTAATAATTACAACTCTTATAAAATCTTATGTAAAAGTCCGATTGACTTCAAATTTCACATATCCCAATATTTTTCCCAACCCAAAATCTGGTGTAAGGGTCAAAATTTTGAATACTTACAACTCTCATAAAATGTGATGATAATAATATTTAATATTTGTATCAACGCATGGTCTGGTATTAAGATGGACTATATCGGTCGAAATTTTTAAAAAAATATTTTTTGCACAGAAATAGGAAGGATAATACGATTTTGCTCCAGCTTTGCAAATCCTAATATTTACGTCAGTGCTAAGTCGGTACACTCCATCAAGTACCTCCACCACAAAAGGTAAAAATTTCCAAAAAGAAAAATATTTTCTGCACGGAAAGAGAAGCAATAAACCGATTTTTCTCCAACTTTGCAAATCCTAATATTTGCCACAGTTTTAGATCAGGTGTAAAAATGGATAGTATCAAGTGCCTCCCCCACTAAGGGGGAATTTGTAAATATCTATGAAGCTCATAAAAATTAAAATTAAATTCCATTCAGGATTTGGTACATCTCACTATTTCCATCAACACAAGATCTGTTATAAAGATGGTAGAGATCGGACCATTTCTTTTGCTATCTTCCCCACATAGAGTTCAAGAATTTGAAAAACAAAACGCTCAAAGAAAGCGAAACACTCTTCAAATTTCACAAACATTTTTCCTAATTCAATATCTGTTGTGCAGATGATATATATTTGTGAACCCCTTCCGGTACCTCACTTACATAGGGTCACAATTTTCAATATTTTTATCTGTCATAACTTGCGAAAAAAGTCAGCGACTCTCTACAACTTGCAATATCTAGGTATATCTCTCTTTACCAGAAATCTGAGGTGAATATGGAATTTATGATTTTCCATAAATTGGATATAAATATTCGATTTTCTTGTCATTTTGCCCATACCAATATTTCTATATGTATTAGATGAAGCATGAAAATTTTTCTAAATATTATCATGTAAAGTGAAGGTAATTACAAATATAGCCCAAACCTGGCACGTAGCAATTTTATATCATATTTATTTAGGTCCGATACGAAATGGAAGTATATTTGGCATTTCAATGTAAGTCTACCATTTGCTACAGCAGTTATATAAGCTTACCCCCGATTTAAGTTATTGCAAATCCACAAATATCCAAAAAGTTTGAAACGCGTTATTTCGATATGGCACGTTAGGGTATTTATAATCTTCTATATCTATAAAAGAGGAAAATGTTTGTATGTTTGTTTGTTTGTAATTTATGGACTTGAAAACCGCTGAATAGATTTTCCTGAAAATTTCCATATATACTGCAACATCGCCTGAAAGTAACATAGGCTATATACATTTTTGAATTTCCACTTGGAACTGGAGATATAGCATCAGAATCGGAGGTACCTCCCAAAAATTTAGATTTTATATGCACATATCTATTGATTGGTTGAAGATACAGTCTCCAAATTTGGAATACGTAACGGAATTTGGAACAAAAATAAGTTTGCCAAATTATATTGTAATCGGTTCAGATTTGGATATAGCTCCCATATATATTTTCGACCGATTTCGTTCATTTGATGCCTCAAACATAATATGAATGTACGATTCCAATGAAATTTGGAATGTGTGACGGGATTTAATCCGAAAATAAATTTGTCAAACTATATTGAAATCGGTTCAGATTTGGATATAGCTCCCATATATATTTTCGGCCGATTTCAAGCATTTGATGCACCAAACACGCTATGTATCCCCAATTTCAATGAAATTTGAAACGTGTGATAGATTTTATCTAAAAAATTGCTTTCCCAAATTATATTGAAATCGGTTCAGATTTGGATATAGCTCCCATATACATTTTCGGCCGATTTCATGTATTTGGTGGACCAAACACGACATGTATTCCCAAATGTAATGAAATTTAAAATAAGTAACGGAATTGGGAGCCAAAATGAATTTGTCAAATTAAATTGAAATCGGTTCAGATTTGGATATAGCTCCCATATATATTTTCGACCGATTTCATGTATTTTATGCACCATACACGATATGTATGTTCGATTCCAAAGAAATTTGGAATATGTAACGGGATTTTGATTAGAAAATAAATTAGTCAAATTATATTAAAATCGGTTCAGATTTGGATATAGCTCCCATATATATTTTCCGCCGATTTCACATATTTGATGCACAAAACACGATATGTATTTCCGATTCCAACGAAATTCGGCATGAGTGGCTACATTTGGTATAAAAATAAATTTGACAAATTATATTCAAATACGCTCAGATGTGATTATAGCTCCCAAATATATACTCAGCCGATTTCACATATTTGATGCACCAAAGCGAGAGAGACAAAATCTGGCATCAGCAAAAATTGCTAAATTATATTGAAATCAGTTGAGGTTTGGATATAGCTAACATATATATTTCGGCCAATTTCATACATATTATGCACCAAACACGATATATATGACCGATTCCAATGAAATTCAGAATGTGTGGTGGAATTTGGTTACAATAATAAAAGTGACAAATTAATTGGAAATTAGTTAAGATTTGGATATAGCTCCCATATATATATTATCGGCCGATTTCACATATTTGACGCACCAATTTCAATGAAATATGAAAGGTGTGGCGGAGTTTGGTGTAAAAGTATTTTTTTTTTTTTAAATTATATTTAAATCGGATCAGATTGGGATATGATTTTAATAAGAACCATTGACCCACAACGCCTTAGGCTAACACTAAAAAACAACACAACAATTTATTTGAAATACGCTTATTACGGCGAAGTATGTTGCTATCTCGAATTCACTAATTGCGATAGAAAAACCACTCTACTTAAAAAAATTGCAGTTTCCTGCACGCTTGGTATTTGCTATGAAATAAATAAATCCAAAGGACAAACCCTTCGTGTATGTATGTCATTTTGGTTATTTACGCATTAAAGTAGTGCAATATTTTTTTTTTAATTTTTAAATTTGTTTTTTTTTTTTTTTTAACCAACATATATTCATAAATAAAATTTTGAATGCATATAAAATCAAAAGGGGTAGCGAAGCGCACCGGGTTCAGCTAGTTTGATATATATAAATACCCTCGGTAGACATATGGCTGACAAGTAAAGGCTACAGTAGGGTGACAATGTGATGCCTACAACTCTATAATTTACTGTAAAGTTCCTGTAGATGTAATACTTATCGACTACAATGAACGAGTTCCTCAAGATATTGGAATACATAGATTGACTAAGACATTCATTCCAAATGTCAAGAAAAATCTCAATATAATTTATGGGTTTTAGTACAGCACCCATAGTTAGGACATTTTTGAATATTACACAACTTTTCACATCTTAAACCTGGGAATTAAATCCTTAAAGACCTAATATAAATTCGAGGACTGTTCAACAACAACTAGCACAGGAAAATTTTCCCTAAGATGCAGGGTACGAAATTTACATGTTTAGATGTTTAAGCGAAGGAAAATATATAAATAAGTTGTATATTTCTTTACATGAACATCTGTTCAGCAGAGAACTATTGTTATGCTCTAAGAGACACAGTCTTTTAAGACTCATCGCAATTTTTCACTAACTTGGCTTTGTATATGTTTTTTGCTTACCTTCAACTGTTTCATAGAGCCTTTAATATGACTACCAATTTTTTTCCAACAGGGTATTTTTACGTATGCCTTGTGTTTCGTTATCGCTGAAAAAGAAGAGACAGTAAAACAATTTTTACAAAAAATGTGCAAACATAAAATGCATTTAGGTCCGATTGTTCACATATATTCGAAGCGTGTACAACAAATTCTCAAAACAAAAAATATAAATAAATAAATATAAATATTCATCTCTTCGATCATATACAGCATCCTGTGACTGCAAGTCCCATATCGCATTACACGCTAATATGCAAATATGTACCTGAGGGTACGCTAGCAAGAGTCAATACTAAAAATGGTCGAACACATACATATGCATGTTTTATTTCAAAGTTTAAAGAGTTCACCAATATCCCCCAATATTGGGTCATTATTGGAACTAAATTTGTTCAACAAAATACAAAAAATATCTAAATATCGTGACAACCGCATTTTTTCTAAATATTTATTTGCCTGTATGTGTGCCCGTAGATTTTGCATACCGTCATTTACTATGAATTCATAGCGCAAATGTTGATAAGAGCTGCGAATTCATTGCAAATGATATATTACACATCTTTCTAAATAAATATAAATTGCTATGATGCTCGTACTGAAATTCTAGCATATTGATTTACGAGTTTGTCCTACATACTCGTACATGCTTGTAGTGCATGTGCGAATAAATAAAATATTTGTATCGTAATAAAAAAACATGAAATAAATCAGATTTTTTTATGGTTTTACAAAACTTTAAATACATATTAAGTGCTTAATTGTGTTAATTTTTGGGGTAGTAAATACAGCATTATCATACGAAGAATGTTAACTACCATCCTGGGAGCCACGGCATAGATGGGAAACATTAATGTTTTGTTATACTCTCAGCCATATGGCTACAGGGGGTAAATATCATTTGATACGGTCAAAACATGCCTAGTCCAAATAACGGTTTTAGACTTTAGGTATCTTAGGACCAAATCCGTTTCAGGACATTTGGAGTCGATCTAGCGATGTCCATCCGTCTGTCTGCGTGGCTGGCTGGTGCGCACGATAACTCTCGAAGGGAGTATCCGATTTACTCCAAACTTGATACATTGTAATTTTATTGTCAAGTTTATGTCGAGGCCGGATATGGGCAATATCGGTTGACTCCTTCTGGTACCTCCCCCACAAGGGGTCAACATTTTGAGTATCCATGAAGCTCAAAAAGCGTGAAAATAAAGTCAGATTCCCTTCAGACTTGATACATCTCAATATTTCTATCAACACACGATCTGTTATAAAGATGGTAGAGAGTGCACAATTTCTCCTGGTACCTCCCCCACAATGGTAAAAATGTTGACCGTTATGATTATTCAAGCTATTGACGCTAATATTAATCAATTAGTATCTGACCTAAGACTGAGATAAATATTGCGAAGTGCTACATTTGGACTGTATCGACTACTTCCTAAGCTTTATATGAAATATGTGTACATTTTTGAAAAAATTGGAAATATACGTGAGGTAACTTATATAGCGGACTGAAGTATTCCATTTTCATACCTTATCTAATACAGATAAAAATTTTGGTATGTGCAAAATTTGAACGAAATCTAAGATTTAAATCCAATTTTATGCGTAATCATAAATATCGATAAATGATTTATTCATATCAGATTTCTGGTTAAAATAAGTATTTGGATATAACAACTTGTAAAGAATCGCCCTTTGTGGGTGAGTTACCAGAAGGGGTTGGAGTCCACCGATATTGTCCATTTTCGCACCTAAACTAGCTCTGATGAACATATTCGGATTTGCAAATTTGGATCAATTCGGATTATCCTTTCTCTTTTTGTGCAGTAAATTATTTTCTTTGAAAATGTTTATATTTTATGGGAGGAGCGGACCGATATTGCCCACCTCCGAACTCGATCTAAGCTTGACAATAATACTCCCTTCAATAGCCAGACTGACAGACAGACGGACGGACGGGCATCCTTAGATCGACTCCAAATGTCCTGAAACGTATTTGGTCCAAAGAGACCAAGGGTCCTTAACCATTACTTCAATGAGGCAGGCTTTAGCAGAATCAAATTCAGTCTAGAAATTTTGACCCACCTCAATTGAAAATTTCGTGTGAATCGCGCCATAATCGCTACCTGTAGCATGGTTATAAATTCACTTGGACAGACGGACATATACAGGGTGAGATGAAAAAACTGCAAGGAACTTCAGGCTGCTGTCATTTCTAAACCACTCGTCCGACAGCTGTTAAAAGTATTGCAGTAACAGCTCAATACAAAAGCATTTTGATGAGAATTTTCCGGAACAAAATTATTTGTGATGGAATTCAAGCGTGATCGTGTGATTTATTTATATTTGGCTGGAAAACCACAAGTGGCTATCGTTAGAGCACTCCAGCATTTAACTGAGAATAAATCTTTTATGTCTCGTACCATCGCTCGTTACCGTGATACTGGTAGCGTAGCCCGACGTCAAGGAAGTGGACGGAAGAAAAAAGCAACATCAGCAGAAATGGTTCGAAAAGTAAAGAAGCGACTTGATCGAAATCCGCTTCGCAGTGGTCGAAAGATGGCTTGTGAGCTGAACATGTCGCAATATTCCATTCGGAAAATATTGAAAAATGACGATGGTAGCTACCCGCTCGTATTAATCGACCGACCATCAGAATAAACGCAGAATATTATCGCGAAAATATTCTGCAAGGTGTAATAAAGGCAGGCAAACATTTTGGCCGCAGACTTTGGACATTCCAACAGGACTCAGGACCACCACACTTAGCTCGCGCCACCCAAGAATGGTTACAAAATGAGGTTCCTCGCTTCATTTCCAGTTGGACTATTGTGTCTGGAGCATTTTGGAAAACAAGGTACTAAAAAATATCAAAGTGTGGATCACCTCAAGCAAGCGCTTCACCGGGAATGGTCCAAAATACCGCAGAGCAAAATTCGCGTGTGACCGTTTCATTGGCCGTTTGAAGGCCATAATTCATGCCAAAGGTCACCAATTCGAACAAATCTAAACTTATTCTAAAATTTGATGCTATTTCCGACATTTTTGCTTTCTTTCAATAAAAATTAAAAAATGTAAAAATTATGGCGTTTGACTTTGTTGCAGTTTTTTTATTTCACCCCGTATAGCTCGATCGACTCAGCTCGTTGATATATGAAGATCTATACATAACATTCTATGTGTTGGACCAATATTTGGAGACGTTATAAACTTTTTGGCCCAATTAACCGTCTAATACCCCAAAATATAGTATCGTCGGATATAAAAACCTAAACCAATAATCATGTATTGCAATTTACCTTTACCTCTGATGATGACATCTATCTTTTCACTGCATGAAAAATATCAGTCCATTCTTTCTATAAACCCATATAATGATGACAATCTTTACGTACACTTGTTTTAAAAAGGGGGGAGGGGGAACATTTGTTACAAGACACAACAATTTGTTGTCTTTCCTCTGAAATATAATTGACGATGCAGATGTAAAACAGAAATCAATGGAAAATTCACTGAAAAAATATGCACACACAACATATCTTTATTTTCGTCAATATCATCTGGCATTATGGTGGTGATGCCGATGATGATGTTGGCCATTAAACTGACAACGTTGTGGGATAAAAAGCGAACGGATGAAATAAAATATTTGTCGAATAAACGAGGCACTGCAGAATCCATTGGTACAGCCATTGCATTCGACGAATCAATATTGTGGCCTGGCTGAATGGTGGAATTGTTGCCAATGTCACATTTATCTGATCCAGAGGGATGATACAATTGTTGCCAATAACGCTGTCTTGTCGTCATCGCCGACATCGGGACACATACACCCACAAAAAGAATGTGCAACAAATATTGCCAAAGTCCTATTCACAATGTGTCAGTCAATTTTGTATTGAATCGTATGCAATTCTCTATTCGATTTCATTTCATTTCACTGAACATTGAATTGAAATATTTTCATAAAGTTGGCAGTGCTACAAAGAAAATAAAATCTACAAAAGAAAATATCAATGAAATCGTTGAAAAACTTTCATCCAATTTTTGTTATTTTTGCACAAGAAATAGAAAAACAGAATTTTAACTTTTAATACAAAAAATTTTGCTTAAATTTCAACCAATAAAATAGGGAGAGGGCCCCTATCCCTACAGGGTTTTTGAAATGTTGTATAAGGGTATACAAAGGGTAGTTGTCATAAAATTCATAAAACTTCAGTTGAAAATATCCCAGAGAACCCATTGCACAATTACAGAAGTTAAAACAATGCTACCTCTTAAACACAATTTTTTTAGGTCCCCTTTTGGTGGTGGTGAATTATAAATACAATAATTTGAAATTATTTCAAATGCAGTTGCAAAATAAATGCATATTTGCAATGGTAACAAATTGGACATTTTTGGGATAAGAAGTAAAGAAGTATCGGTTGGTTTTGCCGACAGATGTATACCCTCAGACAATGTTCGATTATTTAAAAATATTTTTTTTTTTGCAGCAGGTTCCGAAGGAATGTGCCAATATTTGCCATTTCGTACCGGACCTAAATAAATATGATAAGTGGACGGAAGAAAAAAGCAACATCAGCAGAAATGGTTCGAAAAGTAAAGAAGCGACTTGATCGAAATCCGCAATATCTACGACGTGCTAGGATTGGACTGTGTTGTGTTGATGGAAATGTTGGGATGTACCAAGTTTTGAATGGAATCGGATGTCAATTTCGCTTTTTATGAGCTTCATGGATATTCAAAAATTTGAGCTTTTATGGGGGAGGTACCAGAAGGAGAGGACGGATCTTTTGTTAGTGGAAAAAAATGGAATGTGTGAAATATAAAGAGAATCTGATGCTTATTTCGGTTTTTATAAACGTTTTGGATATTCAAAACTTCGACCCTTTGTGGGGAAGGTACCAGAAGAAATGGTCCGATCTCTACCGTTTTTATAACAGATCCTGTGAACATACTATGTTCAGATGTGCCAAGTCTAAATCCAAGTCTGAATGGAACACGAGATCTTGGGTTAATAAAATTATTGGGATGTGTGAAATTTGAAGAAAATCGGACTCTTACATCAAATTTTATAAGAGTTGTAAGTATTCAAAATTTCGACCCCTTGTGAGGGAGACACTTGATTGAGTGGGACGATATTGTCCATTTTCGCACCTGTCCTGAAGCAAATAATAGGATTTTCAAAGTTGGAGCAAAATCGGATTATCGTTTCTATTTCTGTGCAAAAAATCGACCGAGTCGACCGATACATTCCATTTTCACACCAGACCTTGGGTTAATAAAATTATTGGGATGTGTGAAATTTGAAGACAATCGGACTCTAACACCACATTTTATAAGAGTTGTAATTATTAAAAATTTATGGGGGAGGTACATGATGGAGTTGATTGATATTGTCCATTTTGACCCAGAATTGACGCAAATATGAGGATTTATCGAATTTTCGCTTCTCTTTCTGTGCAGAATATTTCTTTGAAAATTTCGACCTTTCGGGGGGAGGTACCATCCCCGAACTCGATATAATTTTGACAAAAACGTTACGATGTACCAAGTTTGGATCAAATCGGATACAGCCTTCGAGAGTTATCGTGCGCACCAGCTAGACAGACAGACGGACGGACATCCCAAAATCGACTCCAAATGTCCTGGAACGGATTTGGTCCAAAGAAACCTAGGGTCTAATACCGTTATTTCGACTAGGCACGTTTTGACCGTATAGAATAAGATTAGATTTGTTCGAATTGGTCACCTTAGGCACAAATTATAGCCTTCAAATGGCGGTATTTTGGCCCATTCCCGGCGAAGCGCTTGCTTGAGGTGATCGACACTTTGGTATATTTTAGTGCCAACCTTGCTTTTCAAAATACTTCAGACACAATAGTCCAACGGATTGGTATCCGGAGATTTTGGTGGCCATTGTGCTCTGGAAATCTCATTTTGTAGAGAAACCTCATTTTGTAACCATTCTTGGGTGGCACGCGCTGAGCGCCATGGTGCTGAGTCCTGTTGGAATGTCCAAGGTCTGCGGCCAAAATGTTTGCGTGCCCAAGGCTTTAATACACCCTCCAGAATATTTTCGCGATAATATTCCGGATTTATTATGATGCCACGGACGAATAATACGAGCTGAGAGCGACCATCGGTTGTTATGGCGGCCCACACCATCACTATGGCCGGCGCTTGAGTTCTGGTGGCCAACCGAAGGTGCACATTTTCAACTGACCTCCTCGGCAAGTAAACACGATCACTTTGTTTGTTTACAAACTACGGGACAACGAATGCTTTCCCATCGGAGAAAACCAAATTCGGCAGTTCGCCACTTTCGGCCAAGCGAAGCAACTCTTTAGCTCTTTTGAGTCTATTTTCTTTCTGTTGCGGTGTAAGTTCTTATACCTTTTGGAATTTCAATGGTTTTACCCCGAGCTCATTTTTCAATATTTGCCGAATGAAATATTGCGATATGTTCAGCTCACGAGCCATTTTTCGGGCACTGAGACGCGGGTTTCGATCAAATCGCTTCATTACTTTTCCAACCATTTCTGCTGATGTTGCTGTTTTCTTCCATCCATTGCTTGACGCCGGACTACGCTACCAGTATCACGGTAGCGAGCGATGATACGAGGCACAAAAGAATTATTCACATTTAAATGCTGGAGTGCTCACCGCCAAATCTCAGACACTGATACCATCAGTAATCTAAATAGTAAATTTTGGAATTGTATCTCTATACCTTCACTCAATACCCAATTTAGTACCACTTAAAACTTTTGGTACATTTATAATACAAATTTTCAAATGCACCCGCATATCTCAATCCCAAATAACAACAGTGACATCTATTTCAGATTTTAGGATTTCATCTCTATTTCTTCACCAAATATTAAATGTATTACTATTTAGTACTTTTCGTACAATTATAGTTAACATTTCCAAACTGCGGCCAAATCTCACCAGTAATCTAGATATCAAATTTCAGAATTGTATCTCTATTCCGTCACCCAATACCAAATTTAGTACCATTCTATATTTTTCGTACAATTATAGTACACATATCCCAAACTGCATCCATCTGGCCAGGCTACATATGAACAGTGACCCAATACCAAATTTCTGATTTCAAGCAATCTACATTCAGCCAATACCAATGTCCATCAAATTTAGTACTACTGATGCACTTGTAATACACATACCCAAAACAACCACCATATCTCAATTCTAGGTAACATAAGAGACCTAAATATCAAATTTCAGGATTTTATATCTTTACCTTCACCTAAAACCAAACTTAGTACCATTTAGTACTTTTCGAACAAATATAGGACGCATTTCCAAACTGCCGTCGAACCAAAAACACAGATACACTTAACTCATTAACAAACATAGTACCATTCAGTATTTTTCCTACATATGGAAACATTTCCGAAACCGCCTCCATATATTCAGATCAGGTACTAAATATGGTACTGCGACCTTAGTACCAAATTTCAAATTTCAACCATTATCAGTTCACCCAATACCAAAAATTTAGTTCTAATTAGTATTTTTCGTACACTTGTAGTGCAAATTTCCAAATCCACCATATCTCAATTTCAGATACCAACAGAGACACCAACATCAAATTATGAGATTGTAGTCATATCCCTTCAGCTAATACCAAAATTTAGTACCAGTTAGGACGTTTCGCACAAATAAAGCAGCCGTCTCTATATCATCGCGAAATATCAGCGAGAACATCAGCCATCCAAATATCAAATTTCAGAATTTTATCGTTTGTCGAATAGATATTTTTAGTACTTTTCATCCTCTTTTAGTGTGCATTTCCAAAAACCCTTCGGACCATCTATCCTGCACTCCATCATTCCAAATTTCTCATTCATTTTTCAAATTTTTAGTACATTTTAGTACTCTTCGTACCCTTTTAGTAAAGATTTTCAAAAACCCAGCCTTATCACATGCCTACGCACCAAGACTGACCCTCGTGCAAAATTTCTAGCTTCTACATTTTGGCTTCAGGCGTCCCAGTCAATTATCTCTATACTCCTTAAAAATATATAGAGGTTTGACAAATTTCAGGGCTTTTCATAAAGTAATGTGGGTCCTATTTTGATTTCAGCAGACAGATTAATCGAATGGAATGCCGAATAGAATACACCCTCCGCTTAATGGTGGTGTATATAAAAATTAGAAAGTGCTCGTCGGCAGATTCGCAAACCCGCCCTATAAGTATTTAACATTTGAATGTGGTATACATCGTTTACCACCTACCCAATGGCCTACTGCACTTTTCATTTATTTTCCATTTTTTCTCTAAAACTCTTATTTATCCCAATCAAATGAAAAACATCGCCATCAATATTCTCCAAAATTTGAATAATAGTGTAATCTGTTATGGAAATTTTGCCGAATTGAAATCTATAATTAAATTTCCTTGTGTAACTTGTTGCAAATTGAAATTTTTCATTGGGGGATTTCGGTGGAAAAATAGGGCATTCAATGTTTTTTTTTTGTCTCTCACATCGAACCGACATTGCATTTTCGCCCGTGACATCCATCCATTGAATTTCACCATCCAAACAATGCAAAATATTTCGAAAAAGTTAAATTAATTTCACTTGTTTTTAATTCACCTGTCGTTTGTCAGTCAGTGTTTTTGGCTTTAATACTATTTCACCTGACCATCTGAATATGGTTCGTTTTGGGTTATTGCGCAAAAACAAAAAAAAAAAAGACAAATATTTCATTAGAATTTTCGTTGTTTTTGGTTCGGGAGTTTATTTTTTCTGTGGTTTTTAACGCAACGCAACGAAAAGCACGACAACAACAAACATTATTATTGAATTCATAATGAAATTCATCTAAAATAAGACAAAAAACCCGAATGTGGGAGAAAATCGATTGCAATATTTCAATATCCAATTCCCGTTGGTGATTAGCATGCAAATTGGCAAAAGCCTCAGCGAGCAATATATCAATCTGGGCAAGGTAATGGCGATTTGTTCACAGATAGTTTAGGTATTATAACCAAGGTTATTGTTGAATAGCTAGGAAAGTTTTTTTTCCATTGAAGTTAGTTTTATTTTCAAAATAAATTGATTAATAATCTCGTGGTGGAAGATTTCACATTAGGGTGGAGCAAATAGTTTATTACAATAAAAATTGAAAACCGATTGGAATTGTTATTATAGCAATGCAGATGTGCGTTTTTGGTCCGTCTGTTATGTGCGGTGATGTAGGTTTTTTTTTTCATACCCTCCACCATAGTATGTCATTCCGTTTGTAACACCTCGAAATATACTTTTTAGACCCCACAAAGTACATATATTTTTGATCACCATAAAATTCCATGTCGATTTAGCGATGTCCGTCCATCTGTGAGAATCACACTAGCTTCCGAACGAATTGAAGTAGATTGATAAAATTTTACTGAAATATAAATTATGTCCGCAGGACTTTTGGTATTGAAAATGGGCCATGTAGGTCCACGTTTTGGTATAGGCCCCATATAACGGTACCTCCCGATATTCGGTATTTTGATGATTTTAGCGATATTATTCACCGGAATTGTTTCAAATTTGGTATTTGAAGTTCGTAATGAATACTACAGCCTAAGACAGAAAATTGTCTGTGCAGGTTCACGTCTCTGTGTAGCCCCCATATAAGGGTACCTCCCGATATTCGGTATTTTGATGATTTTAGCGACATTATTCACCGGAATTGTTTCAAATTTGGTATTTGAAGTTCGCAATAAATACTACAGCCTAAGGCAGCAAATGGTCTGTACAGGTTCAGGTCTTCGTGTAGCCCTCATACAAGGGTGCCTCCCGATATTCGATATTTTGATGGTTTTTGCGACAATATTGACCGGAATTGTTTCAAATTTGGTATTTGAATTTCGCAATGAATACTACAGCCTAAGACAGAAAATTGTCTGTGCCGTGTAGCCTTAATATAACGGTACCTTCCTAAATTCGTTTTTTTGATGACTTTAGCTACATTATTCACCGATTTTTTTCTTAGTTTCACATTTGAATATTGTAATGGCTTATGCAGGTCCATGTCGTCATATTGACCATAATATAACAGCTACATTCGGTGTTTCTAAGATTTTAACAGAATTTTTAACGGATTTTATTGTTTTTGAGAATTGCCAAATTCGTTCCAAATGGTGGAGGGTATTCAAATCTTTTTTACTCGTTTTTTTTTTTATTAGTGAATGACGGCGTGTCTGAACTCCTTACGACCTCCTAAAAAGACATAAGGAATAATGCCAATAATGCCAAAACTCCTTTACTCGGCAAGACCCCGTAGTCTTGACATAATATATCATAATTATATAATACCTTCTTACCTATCATGTTTTCAAGGATATGCCTACCCTGTATCACATGCAGGACAGACGATCTGCACAGCTTAATAAAGTAGCCCTAAGTCTAATTGAAACTCCTTCACCATCCTAAACATAGTTGATCAAAAACTTCCCTAGTTTGACAAGGCAGCCAACGCTGTTAAGCTGCAATATGGGTAGGGGGTGGATTTCGATAACGGCATGCATACGGTAGTGATTGACTACATCGGTAAGATTAATGTTAATCAACCCGCCAGATACGCTCCTTAATCAAGAGGCTTTATCTAATATCGTTGGACCTCCCTCTCCAGATCATACAGATCCTTCACTACACACCTGAAGCTCTATCTATAATTGTTTAGATGAATCATACTGCAAGACACAACAAGTTATTGCAATGAACTGATCACTCTGACGTAAGGCAAAAACCTACGTCGCTTTATATATATTGTCCACTGGAGCCTTGTGGAGTTTCCCTCTTGAAGTTCTCAGCACAGGTTCAATCGCAGATATTTGTGGTCTGTGCGGATGACCTTATCAAGCTGCTTCATTGCAGGTCAATTTACATACCAAATTCATTCAGAATTTTCTTTATATCTTATCTGACTTGATCTTGGTAAAATGGAAAATTACTTTTAGAGACAGCCCAACTCTTGAAGGATAATCATTGAGGCAATAGCTCAATATAAATTCAAGGATGACCAATTATAGAATGTAGAAACAATCTGACCTGCAGAGAAAATATCTTATTCATTCACTTTAAAATATCAAATAACAAGTAAGAGGGAAACTCCACAAGGCTATAGAAGTGCGGGGCTGACCATGTGATACCCTATAACACTACAATATCTTGAAAGCCCCTATTTTCAAAATCGAATTTGAATAAGTTTTCTTTTGAAATGAATTTCTTAGATTATCCTTTTTTGACAAGAGACCTTTCCGAAGCAATGAGAACTGTGAAAATCAGTCCAGTGGTTCTTGTAGGAAGTAGCATCAAATTTTAGAATAAGTTTAGATTTGTTCGAATTGGTCACCTATGGCCTTCAAACGGCTAATGAAACCGTCACACGCTGCCCGAATATTGCTCTGCGGTATTTTGGCCCATTCACGGCGAAGCGCTTTCAAGTACCTCCCCCACAAAGGGTCAAAATTTTGAATAATTACAACTCTTATAAAATGTGATGTAAGAGGCCGATTGTCTTCAAATTTCACATATCCCAATATTTTTATTAAACTAAGGTCTGGTGTTAAGAGTGAATACATCGGTCCATTCCTTTTGGTACCTCCCCCACAAAAGGTCGAAATTTTCAAAAAAAAAAAAAAATATATATATATATATATATATAAAATATATTTTTTGCACAGAAAGAGAACGATTATCCGATTTTGCTCTAACTTTTCAAATCCTAATTTTTGTGTCAGTCCTAGGTCAGGTGCTAAAATGGACAGTATCGGTCCACTCCATCAAGTACCTCCCCCAGAAAGGATGAACATTTTGAATAATTATAACTTTTATAAAATGTAATGTAAGGATCCGAGCGTCTTCAAATTTCACACATTCCAATATTTTTATAAACCCAATATCCGGTGTCGACATGGAATGTATCGGTCCACTCCTTCTGGTACCTCCCCCACAAAGTATCGAAATTTTGAATATCCATGAAGCTCATAAAACGCCACATTAAGATCCGATTCCATTTAGACATCACACATCTCAATATTTCCATCAACACAAGATCTGTTATAAAGGTGGTATAGATCGAACCATTTCCTCTGGTCCCTCCCCCATACTTAGGGTTCAAGATTTTGAAAAACAAAACGCTCAAATAAAGCGAAATAAGCATCCAAATCTCTTCAAATTTCACACATAAAATTTTTTTTCTAACACAAGATCTGTTATGAAGTTGATATATATCTGCGAATCCCTTCTGGTACCTCACCCAAAAAGGGTCACAATTTTCAATAATTTTATCTGTCATAACTTTTGGAACAATTTAGCAATTCTTTACTACTTGCTATGCTCAAATATTTATCTCAATAAGAAGCCTGATATGAATTTAAAATTTATCGGAATTTATGATTTCGCATAAATTGGAAATAAATATCCTTTCTTGTAATTTTGCCCAATATTTCGCTCAATATTTTTTTTATTTGTATCAGATGATGTATAAAAATGGAATATTTCGGTAGACTCTATATGGTACATCACGCATATTTTAACATTTTCTAAAAATTATTACATATATAATTACATATATAATATTTATATCATATTTTTGGGTCCGATACGAAATGGACAATATTGGTCCATTCCTTCGGAACCTGCTCCATAGAGGGCCAAACGTTTGAAAAATTATAACACTAGTCAAATATATTTCGATTATTTAATCGAACATAGGCTGAGGGTATATATCTGTCGGTAATACCGACTGATACTTTTTAACTTGTTTTTTAATAGCTTTCGGACGATTGGGCTTAGAAATGACAGCAGTCTGAAGTTGGCTGCAGTTTTTTCATCTCACCCTGTATACATACTGATGACATTCACTGTCCAACAAAATTAAGGTAATAACACAGTTGGTCCAAAGACGATTCCTATAGAAATTGGTGTTAAACAATTATGATTAGAATTTATCTTCCCAAACAAGATTTCGACTAAATAGATTTAAATATAGCAATAGCTCTAGTGTACATTACCCATAACATTTCTATAAATGTATTCTATAGGGGTTCTTTATTCATCTCCCAATTTGTTCTTGCTTCTGAAATAACCACTTATGAATTGCATTACCTTAAATGCTATTATGCGAAATTTTAAACAACATTGCACAGATTTCAATGGCGTTTATGAAATGTTAACAATTTCGTCTTACTTATCTTCGTTGCAAAAAAAATAAAAAAAACTCACACACACACAAAAGGTGTAAAATGTGTTTTCATTCCAGCCGAACAAAGGAAGGAAACCCTGAATGCATTTAATCTGAAATATTTATGTGGTTTTTGGTTACAACATATCTTCCTAGTGCAGTCGTAACCATCGCTTAATACTTTGGTAGATACCCAGCAACCAACAATGCCTTTGTGAGTTGTAGAGTGAAAAACCAACGGAAAACAAAAACCCCAAAACAATACTTGGCAAAGTCAGTGTAAAATTGTGCCTGATTTATGAAATTTGTTGCCACAAAGATGCCCGAGTTTTATTTTTCGTACAGAAAAAATAGAAAAAAACACTCACACATACCAAATGCTAAGAATCTACGTCTGCTTTCAGAAAGAAACGTTTTTAACGAAGATGTATGTTACAAACATAAAAGTACGGAAATAAAAAATATTTCCTCCGAATACAAATACATGTGTACATATATATGTAGCTAGTACTAAATAAGTGCAATGCATGGTGTTTGCATTGGGCTATCGAATTGGGACTTATTCAGATTTACTCTTATATGGGATAAAATATTAAAAACCTGTGGTTATTTAGGTGGTAATCATCACCTGTAAAAAAATTTTGCCATTTTCATACCCTCCACCTTGGAAAGGAGGGTATATTAACTTTGTCATTCCGTTTGTAACATCCTTAAATATTCGTCGTAGACCCCATAAAGTATATATATTTATAATCAGCATAAAATTCTAAGTCGATTTAACGATGTCCGTCTGTCTCTCCGTCTGTCTGTCTGTTGAAATCACGATACAGCCCACATTATCTGACGTATGTATGGGTCCATGATTTGGTATAGCCCCCATATAACGGTACCTCCCGATATTCGGTATTTTGATGGTTTTTGCCACATTTTTTCAAGAATTTCTCTGAAAATTGGTAGTTGTAGGTCAAAATGGGTCCCAGATCGCGTGGCGAGTCATTGTAATTATAGGTCCACGTTTTGGTATAGGCCTCATATAACGGTACCTCCCGATATTCGGCATTTTAATAATTTTTGCCACATTTTTTCTAATGTTTCCTTTATCCTAATGTGGAGGGTATTAAAAGTTTGGCCCGGCCGAACTTTATGTTTTTTTACTTGTTTAATTTATTTTGGAGAATTTTTTAATGGAGAACATTGTGCATGATATAGGAAAGTACGTCCGATCTTCAGAAATGGTTAAATTGGCCCACTCTTTTGGTAGCTCAGTTCAAATTCAAGCCGTGTTGAGCTGAATTTATATATTTTTTTACCCTACACCACATAGCTTACCATAGGAAGTGGTATAGACCTATAGTTACTTTTGAGGATCTTCATGGAATCACTTTCCGAGCCGATTTATGCACATCAGTCCGTCTGTCCGTCTATCCATGTATTTTTGTGAACAAAATGAAGATCGCATTTGTTATCCGATTGAGGTAAACTTTTGGCCCACGAACAAACAAGATTGAAATTGGTGATAATCGGATCAGATTTAGATATAGCACCTATATGAACCGATTTCGGGTTAATTCTGCACCAAATGGCCAATATAAGTCCAAATGACCCGAATTTTGGAACATCCGACCAAATTAGGTTTAGAAGCAAGTAAATCAAATTTGGAGAAAATCGTTTCAGATATAGCTATAGCTCCCAAATATATGTTTCATTTATTTATGATTTAATGTTGAAATCCCTCAATTATAACTTCTATAGAAACAGAGTGAGATGAAAAAACTGCAATCAACTACAGACTGCTGTCGTTTCTAAGCCACTCGTCCAACAGCTGTTAAAATCAATCCAGTGAGAGCTCATTATATCGTTTACAAACGTACAAAAGCATTTTGGTGAGAATTTTTTAGAACAAAGGCTATTCGTGACGGAATTCAAGCGTGATAGTGTGATTACTTTATATTTGACAGGAAAACCACAAGTGGCTATCGTTAGAGCACTCCTGCATTTAAATGTTAATAAATTCTTTATGTCTCGCACCATCGCTCGTTACCGTGATACTGGTAGCGTAGCCCGACATCAAGGAAGTGGACGGAAGAAAACAGCAACATCAGCAGAAACGATTCGAAAAGTAATGAAGCGACTTGGTCGAAACCCGTGTCGAAAAATGGCTCGTGAGCAGAATGTGTCGCAATATTCCATTCGGCAAATATTGAAAAATGAGCTCGAGGTAAAGCCATTGAAATTCTAATAAGTTAAAGAACTTACACCGCAATAGAAATAAATAGACTCAAAAGAGCTAAAGAGTTGCTTCGCTTGGCCGAAAGTGGTGAACTGCCGAATTTGGTTTCCTCCAATGGGAAAACATTCGTTGCCCACAAGTTTGTAAACAAACCAAATGATCGTGTTTACTTGCCAAAGAGGTCAGCTGAAAATGTGCACCTTCGGTTGGCCACCAGAACTCAAGCGCCGACCATGGTGATGGTATGGGCCGCCATAACAGCCGATGGTCGCTCTCCGCTCGTACTAATCGACCATGGCATCAGAAAAAATACTCAGCACAATCGCACTCAGCTCGCGCAACCCAAGAATGGTTTAAAAATGAGATTCCTCGCTTCATTTCCAGCGCACAGTAGCAATCAAAATCATCGAATACTAATCCGTTGGACTATTGTGTCTGGAGTATTTTGGAAAGCAAGGATGGCACTAAAAAATACCAATGTGTCGATCACTTCAAACAAGCGTTTCGCCGGGAACGGGCCAAAATACCGCAGAGCAACATTCGGGCATCGTGTGACGGTTTCATTGGCCGTTTGAAGGCCATAATTAGTGCAAAAGGTAACCAATTCGCACAAATCTTAACTTATTCTAAAATTTGATGCTATTTCCGACATTGTGCTTTCATTCAATCAAATTTAATTGTTGCGGTTATTTAACTCACCCTGCATATATTCTTCTGATATCAAATGTATTGTCCGCCAAATACGTGATGTTCGCCCGAATAGAATTTGTTCCAGTACGTCTGACCGGATTCAGACTAGAACAAGTACTTCAAATTTGGAGAATTTTGGAGTTTGTATTTAGCTAGAGCTCCCTTATATATGTTTTATCCGATTTAAGGTTTAAACTCCCACTCATGCGTAATATGCACTCCACAACAATGATAATTGATGCTAGACATCGGAAACAGCTCGAGAATACCTATCTACCCAAGTTTTAATGAGATCGGCTCAGTTTTTTTTTTTATACTTTCGATATACATCTTCATCCGATTTTACGGTTATTGTCAATCATATATGCAATATCAACCCAAACTAGACAGATTTGTTCATATTGAACCGAATTTTTCCATTTGGTGATACTCGGTCCGGTATACCAATTGCTCCAGTTATTGCGTTATACTGCAATGTTATTTGGTACTAGAGGTACAAAAGCCTCCGTCAAATTTGTTGGTAATCGATTCTAAGTTGGATATAGTTCCCAAATTGTGACGTCTCTAATGCCATGATACCCATTCAAATAAAGTGTATAGTTTGTATGGTTTGTATGATCTGCTTCACAAAAATTCCAAATACAAAATTTGTTGTTACGAAGATATACTAGTGGTGTAGGGTATCTATGGTCGGCTCCGCCTGACTTTTAACCTTCCTTGCTGTTTTTTTTTCGTTTGCCTTGCTCAAGGGACTATATTTTATGATTTTTATTAGCCTCAGTAGTAACCCTATTCAGCTCACACATTAAGAATCAAGATACATTTTACGCCAACAATAAACATGGTTGTATAAATTTCTTTGTGAGCAAAAAAAAAAAAAAAAAAACGAAACAGAAATACGAAGTACGTTAACACACATTTATTTTACAACAATGCAATACATTAAGTCATAATATGGTTGGTGGCAGCAGCAGCAGCAGAAACAGCATTAAATCGCATTGTTTGAATTCTGGCAGCATTTTTATGATATAAAACATAATTTCTCGATTTTTTTACTAGGATTTCATGCAATTTACTTACTTAGGCTTGTTTGCTTCATTTCTTTGAATTTTGGAGTGATAGATAATATAGAGGTAAATTTAAAGTTTATTGTGGAATGCCAAATAGAGATAATTCGGGCAAACTATTAACTAGATTCAAACCTAATATTGTAAATAACTTCAGCTCTGTTTCCGCAGTCGACTTAGGAGTTGCGTTATGAGAGACTGACTACATAGCTCAATAACTTTTGGGTCATGGTTGGGGATTGAGAAATTTCATACAGAAATGGTAGTATTCGTAGTATTTGATCTACTAGCAAAACGTCAAAAGGGGTCTTGATTCTCAGGCTAAATTTTGTGTAACCGTTTTTACGGAAAATTACACTAGTACTTCACAAAATTCAAGACAATATCGGTTGGAATTATGAACTTGGGTGGGGGAGGGAGGTGTACAGTTATATAGGGGGTATACGTAATTATATATAACCAAATTAAACATTTTTTGCTGTTGAAAGGTTGTTTACTTCAAAAGGCAACAGAATACAAACACTTAGTCAAATCGTTTATAGAATTAAGCCAAGATCCTTGAAAAAGCTAAAATTAAATGTACCTTCATATGTGGGCTACTCCAAAATATTGTCCTATTTTGAAAAATTTCTGGAAAAAATTATTCTACTCCCTGAGAAAGAAATACAAAATTGACGCCAAGTAAATTGGAAAAATCTCTGAAAGTAGCTGAATCCGGTGGTACCTACATGTGAGGTGTATACTCAAACGTCAGACAGTATGGGAATGAATTCTCCCTTACTAGGAATTCAAAATTCGAAAATTTGTCGAAATTAGTCGAAATCAAGTACGCAAGGGCTATAGTCAGGCGGGCCGACCCTACCCTGATACTCTACAACACTATAATTTGATGCAAATTTTCTGGAGATCTGAAACCTTTTTGACTAAGCTTCGTATTTTTACATAAAAATTATGGCCTATTTTAACCGCTAAAAATTGTCCGATGTCTAAACAAAACTATATGCTTCTGGCCAGACCTTAACTCTATTACCATTCTAAATTACGCGTTGATTGGTCTATAATTGCGACCTTTAGAGCAACTACAAAATCTGATTTTTATGCAGTTTTTGGTCCATTGCAACACCAAAATATTTTGCAATCATCTCCAATACAATAGGCTTCTGTTCTGACCCTAACGCCAATTTTGTGAGGATCGGGCCATAATTGCGACCTGAAGCGTGGTTACAATTTCACAGCGATAGCAGGACGGTCTCTGCGTCTTGAGTCTCTGCGTCTGACCCGATGAGGTGTTCGAAACCCTAAGGTCCCCCAACAAATGTCGAGTGTTTTCACGCTCTGAGGAATTCGTAAACCTTAGGTAAACACCTCGTGTTTTGAACTTTGAGGTGTCCGTAACCATGGGTTCACGCGCTTAACCCAATGAGGTGTTCGTAACACTTGGGTCTAATAACCAGTTCCATGAGATTTTACCTCTGAGATGTCCGTAACCCTGGGTCCACGCGCTCAACCCAGTTAGGTGTTGGTAACCATTGGGTTCACGTGTTTAACCCTTTGAGGTGTCCGTAACCCTTTGGTCCCAGTAAGCTATGTGGTGTTCGTAACCCTTGTGTCAGTCCAACAATCCAAAGTGTTTCAGATCTTCACTTCATATTACAGTAAATTATGGTGTTGTAATTTATCCCTTGGTCAGCCGATTCCGAATTAAAGTGCAAGAACTTATTTCACATCAGAAATAAAATAGACTCAAAAGAGCAAAAGAGTTGCTTCGCTTAGCCGACCGTGGTAGTGAACTGTCGGATTTGGTTTTCTCCGATGAGAAAACATTCGCACCTTCGGTTGGCCACCAGTACTCAAGCGCCGGCCATAAAAGCCGATGGTCGCTCTCCGCTCGTATTAATCGACCGTGGCATCAGAATAAAAGCCGAATATTATCGTGAAAATATCCTGGTGGGTGTATTAAAGCCTTGGGCACGCAAATATTTTGGCCGCAGATCTTGGACATCGCACTAATGACGCGCCACCCAAGAATGGTTACAAAATTCCTCGCTTCATTTCTAGCGCACAACGGCCACCAAAATCTCCGGATACAAATCCGTTGGACTATTGTGTGTTGGGTATTTTGGAAAGCAAGGTTGGCACTAAAAAATACCAAAGTGCCGATCATTTCAAGCAAGCGCTTCGCCGGGAATGGGCCAAAATACCGCAGAGCAAAATTCGGGCAGCGTGTGACCACTGGCCGTTTGAAGGCCATAATTTGTGTCAAAGGTGACCAATTCGAACAAAATTAAACTTATTTTAAAATTATATGCTATTTCCGACATTGTCTGCTTTCATTCAATTAAATAAAAAAAAAAAATATATGGCGTTTGACTTTGTTGCAGTTTTTTTATCTCACCGTGTAACCATCTTAGTTTCGAACAAAGTAATCTTATTGACATTAGGCTTCTTTTTATACCCTACAACACTATGTGTTGGGGGTATTATAAGTTTGATTGGGCCAGAATTTATGTAACACCTCGAAATATTGGTTTCCCACATAGGAAAGTATATATGGATCTTCCTAGCTCGCCGAGCTGAGTCGATCTAGCTATGTATGTCCGTCCGTCCGTCTGTCCGTCTGTCCGTCTGTCCGTCTGGACAGACGTCCATGTTAATTTGTAATCACGCTACAGGTCGCAATTATGGCCCGATCCTCACAAAATTGAAAACGGAGGTGGGGTTAAGGTCAGAATAGAACCCTATTTCTTTTGGAGATGATCGCATAATACTTAGGGGTTGAAATGGACCAAATACTGAAAAAATGTCGGATTTTGCAGTAGCTATACAGGTCGCAATTATAGACCAATCGACGCGGAATTTCGCATGTAGCTAGAGTTTAGGGCGGAGAAGAAGCCTACCAATTTGGGTGGTCATCGGATAATATTTAGCGGGTAAAATAGACCATATATTTTGTGTTGAAAAAATTCAAAAATTTTCATTAAACCGCGAATATTTTAAATCCTGGCGAAATCACGAAGCCATGACAAGGTTACTTCTGATCTTTACATTGATGTTAACATCCAACAAATCGGATAAATAGCAAAATGTGTGCGATATATATGTCTATCAAAGAAGATATGCTTGAAAGATCTCTTATATGTCGAGAACGGCTGAACTGATTTCGACAGTTCTCATTAATTCAGAATGGCCTCTTGGCAGGAAAGAAAAAACGTCTAAAAAAATCTCATAAAAATATCTCTCTAAAGATGAAAATATTGATTTTGTAATATTTTCTCATATTTTTTCAATTTTGTCATATTTTTGGCATATTTTCATTTTGAATTAAACATTTGGTAATATTTCTACAGCTAACAAAACTAAGTAGTTTTGACATCAGAATATCATATACAGATCGCATTTATGGCCCGATCCTTACGAAATTTTGCATGGGGATAAGATGAGGGTCAGAATAGAAGCCTACTTTTTTTGGAGATGATCGCCATATATTTAGGGGTTGAAATGGACCAAAAAACTGCAAAATTGTCTGCAGGTCGTAATTATCGCCCGATCCTCATGCACATTTGAAAGGGGGTTACCGGACATTGCAAAAGCCAAGCAGTTTTGGATGGCCATCCAAAAATATTCAATGTGTGAAATAGTTTGCCAACTTTTGTAAACAAAATACAAAAATGTTCATTCCAGAGACTTTTTCGAGAATTCACATATACAGGAAAGACGCACTTCTAACTATTTCGTTAACGAATATAGTCAAATGTCTGTATCTCATATAGATGAGTTTCAGTCAAAAACCAATAATAAATGTAAATCTTTTGCCACTTCTAAGAAATTATAGGTCTTTGGGAAATATTGGTTCCAGATCTAGGAAGACCATTTAAGTGCAACATCTACCAATAAATTGGAAATGAGCAAATTAGTTGAAGTTGCTATTATTCGAAAATTAGAGAACGAAACCTGATGGTTGTCTTTTATTACTTGTCATAATATCTTGTGGAATTCTTTCGAGTATCTCGCCTATATCAACTGTATGGTTTATTATAGTGTTGTAGGATATTCAACGGTCGGCCCCGCTCGACTGTAGCCTTTGCTTACTTGTTTAAATAGAAAATCGATTTTATTTATCCCGCCAAAGTGAAATGAAAAATGGTCTCTGACCTATGGCAATATTTGATCAAATGCCAATATTTAAAAAAAAAGAAAAACATTTAAAGACTTCCTCCCAAAAGTTTGGGCATTTTACACATTTTTTGTTTGGCCAAAATTTGTGAGTACGAAGTTGTTCAATAGCTTCCTGGGGAATGAATCCTAGACATTTTTAAGAAATTGCGGCTTCCACAATATCCTGGCTTTTCTATATAATATTCTGTCTAATCTATCGTTCGGAAAATCGACTAATACTTCTTAGTGAAAAATTTTGAATTCAAAATTATCCAAATCAATTATTACAATAATTCTTTAAATTTACGACATATAACGCATGAGCATATGATCGCTGCATCTTTTAGGATTTTATTTACTTACAATCCTTTCCAAGTTTATCGACAAGCTAATTAAAATCATTCCCCACTAGAACACCCTTTTCAAACAAAATATTCATATGGATGATTATAATGTTTCCGACCGTAAATAGGAACATATATTTTACACAATTGAATAAGCAAAGAGTGTTTTCCTTATTTATTTTTAATGCCAACCGAAATCAGATACATACACACAAATGTATGTATGTGTGGTTGTATCAAAAGTGCAGAGACCACAAACATATCTGGAACAAATCTTAATTTAAGTAGACTTTCAACAACAACATTTCTGCATAAATTACAAATGCAATTTGCCGAAAAGCAGAGAGAAAAAGAAGCCGGTCCCAAAAAAACAAACAATGAAACAAAAACTCTAATGAAACATTGACTTCGTAACATATGATGATAGTTATTTAAATTGGAAATTGACTATGTTCCCGGCCGAGGCCGGGCCGGGTTGAGCTGAGCATAAACGACAAAAAACGTTGCCCAAAAATATGTTGTCTGCCAAAAGTCAATAAGAAAAGTTGAACCTTTTTCTTATCCGGTAGCGAACCGAAAATATTTACATAAAGTTAGATTGGAAAAAACAAGGACCCGTTTCAAAATAATTAAGAACTTGTTTCTAATTCTTTTTCGGGTCAACTAAACTAAAAACACATAGAAAATTTAAATAACCAAGTATCATGTGGGCTAATCTATTTTTATTTACCGTTTCTGCTTTGGTTTTGGGTATGACAACCATTGCTGACCATGGGACATGGTTTTTGTTTGTCTTTTCCTTAATAAAAACTGTCGAATGTTTTTATTTAACCGGAAAAGGATATCAGCAACCGGCTGACTCGGCTAGTTTCTGGTTGACAAGTCATGCATAAGAGGAAAGGCCACACATCCACAATTATTTACAAAAATATAACTACCACTCGAATTGGGAGATACATATCGCTTTAAATAAATTGAATTCTGCAGAGATTGGGAAACAATTCATAGTAAATTTACCTTGGAATTTATTGAGTTATTTTAATGTTAAGGAAAATTAACAAGTATTTCCGGAATCTTCATATAGAAGACCAGAAGCTCTTCCTATAGAAGACCAGAAGGTCTTCGTATATAAAACCAGAAGGTCTTCGTATAGAAGACCAGAATGTCTCAGTATAGAAGACCAAAAGGTCTTCCTTTAGAAGACCAGAATTTCTTCCTGTAGAAGAGCAGAACTTCTTCCTGTAGAATACCAAAAAGTCTTCATATAGAAGACCAAAAGGTCTTCTCATAGAAGATCGAAGTATTACGTAATTGATGACCAGAAGCACTTCGTATATAAGAACAAAAGGTTTTCTCACAGAAGACCAGTAGGTCTTCTCATAGAAGACCCGAAGGTCTTCTCATAGAAGACCAGAGGGTCTTCTCATAGAAGACCAGAGGTTCTTCTCATAGAAGACCAGAAGGTCTTCTCATAGCAGTCAAGATGGTTTTCCATAGAAGACCAAGAGGTATTCTCACAGAAGACCAGTAGGTCTTCTCATAGAAGACCCGAAGGTCTTCTCATAGAAGACCAAGAGGTCTTCTCATTGAAGCCCGGCAGGTCTTCTCATAGAACACCGGCAGGTCTTATCATAGAAGACCGGCAGGTCTTCTCATAGAAGACCATAAGGTCTTCTCATAGAAGACCATAAGGTCTTCTCATAGAAGACCATAAGGTCTTCTCATAGAAGACCACAAGGTCTTTTCATAGAAGACCAGAAGGTCTTCTCATAGAAGACCAGAGGGTCTTCTCACAGAAGACCAGAGGGTCTTCTCACAGAAGACCAGAGGGTCTTCTCACAGAAGACCAGAGGGTCTTCTCACAGAAGACCAGAGGGTCTTCTCACAGAAGACCAGAGGGTCTTCTCACAGAGGACCAGAGGGTCTTCTCACAGAGGACCAGAGGGTCTTCTCGTAGAAGACCAGAGAGTTTTCTCGTAGAAGACCACAGGGTCTTCTCATTGAAGACCAGAGGGTCTTCTCATAGAAGACTAGAGGGTCTTCTCATAGAAGACTAGAGGGTCTTCTCATAGAAGACTAGAGGGTCTTCTCATAGAAGACTAGAGGGTCTTCTCATAGAAGACCCGAAGGTCTTCTCATAGAAGACCCGAAGGTCTACTCATAGAAGACCAGAGGGTATTCTCGTAGAAGACCAGAGGGTATTCCCATAGAAAACCAGAGGGTCTTCTCATTAAAGAACAGAAGGTTTTCTCATGGAAGACCAGAGGGTCTTCTCATAGAAGACCAGAGGGTCTTCTCATATAAGGATAGAGGGTCTTCTCATATAAGCAAGAGGGTCTTCTCATAGAAGACCAGAGGGTCTTCGTATAAAAGACCAGAGGGTCTTCGTTTAGAAGACCAGAGGGTCTTCTCATAGAAGACTAGAAGGTCTTCTCAAAGAAGACCCGAAGGTCTTCTCATAGAAGACCCGAAGGTCTACTCATAGAAGAACCGAAGGTCTTCTCATAGAAAACCAGAGGGTCTTCTCATAGAAGACCAGAGGTTCTTCTCATAGAAGACCAGAAGGTCTTCTCATAGCAGTCAAGATGGTTTTCCATAGAAGACCAAGAGGTATTCTCACAGAAGACCAGAAGGTCTTCTCACAGAAGACCAGGAGGTCTTCCTACAGAACACTAGGAGGTCTCTCATAGAAGACCAGGAGGTCTTCTCATAGAAGACATGGAAGTTTTCTCATAGAAGACCATAAGGTCTTCTCATAGAAGACCATAAGGTCTTCTCATTGAAGTCCCGAAAGTCTCCTCGTTAGACCGGAACATATACCAGAAGAAGGGAAGTGCTATTTATGTAAAGGGCGATCGGGCATTAATTTAGAAGACCATAAGTTCAGGTAGTGCTTAAATCCTATTTATTTCCTTTTCAACCTGCAATAGTGTCTCAAAATAAATGAAGTGAAACCTTTGTTAAAGCCACCCCAAAACTACGAAATAAACTTTCCGTCAGCAATGTATATGCTCCATTGGTTTGTAATCCATTGGAACAACATTCACTTCTATGAATCTCTCTGTATATGTATGTGTGTGGGTGTGTGTAACACCCATAAAGCATGGCACAGAAAAAACAAACAACTAAAATAACTTTGGCTAGTAACTTCTCGAGAACCTGGCCATGAAGAAAAAAGTAAACAAAAAGCAAACAATGTGGAGGAGTATTGTGTGTGTGTGTGTGTGTTGGTTATTCTACACTCAATTTCCATTGAATCTGTAGTTGAGAGCAAACAAACACACAATGGAAAATAAACAAAAAAAAAATAATGTAATGATGGGACGAGATACAATTTCAAGAAAATAAGAAAACACAAGTCTAGTTGTTTACAATTTAAAATATGTGCGCAGTACGCTTGTTTGATTTAATTTTCCTGTCCACACAATGAAATTTTGCAGGATAATTTTTTTGAACACCATTTTACGTATTTTATTGAGTGGTATGGATGATACGACATATTCATGTTCCATCATAAGTTTTTCCATACAAATTTGAGTTAATTATAAACACGCCAAACGATAAAATTGAGGAATCAAATGCAAATTTATGTGACAGGTTTTGATTGCGTTTTACAGACTGGATTTATATAAATTGTTTTTATTAAGTAAAAAATTTATCAAATAAAAAATTCAGCAAATTTTTGTTGGCTAAAGTCAAAAACAAACTCTCAGGGGTTGGGCAAAACTTATAGTAAAACCAGGAAAAACTGGGGTGAAAAAAGCGAATTTTACTTTAATACATCTCTCAGATCTAAAATTGTGTTTGATAGAATATTTGACAAATGTTCCATTAAAAACAATTTTAACACCTGTCGTCGTTTTTTTTTTTTTTTTTGGAAAAAATCTAATAGAATCCCCTATGATGCAACAGATTCATCCTAAATCAAAAAGTAGAGAAAAGAATCAACTATTGATTTGTAGATATTATCAAAATACATGAGCCTTAAATACACAAATTTGGGGGAGAAGATAATGTATCGGAATATAGTTATGCAGTTTAAAAATACCCATACTTTTATTGAAGCCTATTTCTCGCAAGATGGTATTGGGATAACTAAGCTTAGTTCAGATATTGTCATACCAAGTATAGTACCTAAGAACGTGGATAGAAATCCAAAAATGAATCTTTCAAAATATCCACAGATAGAGTTCTGACGGAACCTTAAAAATTGTCTGAATTACTACCCAAAATAATCTAAAAGTATCCATGTTTCTCAATTAGAATAACTTCAACAAAATACACACTGCTCGGGTTAAGAAAAATCCTCAAAATTATTATTAAAACATTAGAGTCTCGAAAAGAAAAATTATAAGATATTTACGATATGAGGCTGTAACATCCTCCAATAAAATCAATTCTAATCCGACCATGTGATATTCTACGACACTACAATATCTTAGAAGCCCCCCTTATGTCAAAATCCATTTTGGAAGATTTCGCTTTTGAAATTATGTCACAGAGCACTGCCCAGATAGCATTTTGACCAGGGACATTTAACCAATATATAGGCACTACGTCGTGATGTTGATTGTTGCGGTCCATTTTACAAATTTTTTTTCCTGTTCCTAACTCTCTTCTCAATTCTGTGTCGATTGGTTTCAATTGTGTGATCAGGATTTTTTTCTGTTGGTTCATTTGAACCGCTAAATATTTTGTGATCATCTCTAAAAGCAAGAGGCCCCTCTGTATCTCCAAATTTAGACTCATCTATATGACTTGCTTGTCTACGATAATTCTCTATATTCGTCAACGAAATCAGCATAAAAAGGCAGAATTCCGGCTTTTGTGTATTTTGGATTTCGCCTGTAAGGTATTCTCAGCGTTTCAGTAAAATATATATATAAAAAATAAAATTCAGAAATGTTGATATTTTTCACACAAAAGTAGTGGTCCATTCTACCTGTTGTCCTAAACTCTAACTTCATGCGAGATTTCGTGTTCTTTGTGACTTTCATCCGGCTGCAAAATCAGGAACATTTGAACAACTAGAACCCCTAAATATATTGAACCCCTAAATATATGGCGCATATCTTTGAAAACAATAGGCCTAGCCCTTCCGAGGCTAACCCTACCCTTGCAATTGCAATCTGTATATAATATCTGTAATATCTGCTATCTGTATATAAATATATTTAGATATACCAAGTCTGAATGGATTCGGATGTTAACTTCGCGTTTTATAATCTTCATGGATATTCTAAATGTTGAACCTTTGTGGGGAGGTACCAGAAGGATTGGGGAAGGTACATTCCACCTTCACAGCAGATCTTGGGTTCGTAAAAATAATGGGATGTACGAAATATGAAGAGAACCCGATGCTTGTTTCGTATTTTATGATCATTTTGGTTATTCAAAACATTGACCTTTTGTGGCGGAGGTACCAGAAGGAATAGTCCGATCTCAACATATTTGAACATGATCTTCTGTTGATCGAAATATTGAGATGTGTCAAGTTTGAATAGAATCGGATGTTAATTTTTCGTTTTATGATGGATATTCAACATTTTGGATATTCATGGATATTCAACATGTTAACCGTCTGTGGGAGAGGAGCTTTGGTACAAATTTAAATGGAAGTCGGATGAGGATATGTATGTGAGCTATGTCTAAATTTGTTCTGAATACCACTTGTTGGTCCAAAACAAATGATTTATGCAAAATTGAAGGTTGGTATAAGGTGTAAATATACTACAAATCAATAGGTGCTCTTATACGGGCTCTATATCGATAAATGGTCGAACATATCGCAATATTCCATTCGGCAAATATTGAAAAATGATAAAGCCATTGAAATTCAAAAAGTGCAAGAACTTACACTGCAACAGAAAGAAAAAAAAACTCAAAAGAGCTAAAGAGTTGCTTCGCTTGACCGAAAGTGGTGAACTGCCGAATTTGGTTTTCTCCGATGAGAAAACATTCGTCGTTCAGCAGTTTGTAAACAAACAAAATTATTGTGTTTACTTGTCAAAGAAGTCAGCTGAAAATATGGACCACCAGAACTCAAGCGCCGACCATGGTCATGATGTTGGCGACCATAACAGCCGATGGTCGTATTAATCGACCATCAGAATAAATGCGAATATTATTGCGAAAATATTCTGGAGGGTGTATTAAAGCCTTGGGCACGCAAACATTTTGCCCGCAGACCTTGGACATTCCAACAGGACTCAGCACAATGGCCACCAAAATCTCCGAATACAAATCCGTTGGACTGTTGTGTCTGGATTATTTTGGAAAGCAAGGATACATGGTCCGACATTGTTTGTTTTCTGCAACTTGGTGTACTGTTTCCCATTTAGACAAAATGATCCCTAAAAAATAATTTTTAAACTACAAATTTTTAGAACCTAGATATTCCCCTAAAAATGCGAAATTAGACAACCTTCGAAGTTGAAAGGTCTCTCAAAGTACTTCTAAAAAAATTATCAAAAAAAAAAAAAAAAAAAACAGTGTATTTTGTTGTTGCAAAATGGTCAGGCTTTATCCCTTTATCGTTGTTTTTATAAAAACAACGTTTGTTTATTAGCGGAGAACGATGGTAATGTTTACCAGGGGGTAAGGCAGGGAATACCTAGGTTTCGGAAAGAGCCACCAATCCTCATCAGTTCCCTTGTTTTTTGTCTGGGATATTCTCCCCAGAAGTCACACAATAACACTTTGAATATGGTAAAAAAAATATATAGTACCTTTTATAAAGAGCTTCGGTCACATCTGTTTCAGGTTCCCCCTGCTATCGATTTGGATAAAAAGAAAACCCTAGATCTTACACTTTTCAGTTGCCAGAGAAACAACAACTACACCCTCAATTATAACCAAATTGTATTTTCTTTAATCCTGATTTTCCCCATATGCATTTTCCGCAAAACGCACACATACCCGAAAGTATAAGAAATCACAATTAAGACTTCCAATAACAACCCCATGGCGTATTGTTGTTATTATTTTTCCTCTTCTTCTTCTTCTTCACACAATAACACTTTGAATATGGTAATTATGGACGACAATTTCGGGCCTCCCCCACGCCCCTCTGCCCAGGCACGACAATAACAACCGTTGACAAACACAATAAATTATGCTGATGCAAAATAAACAATGAATGGCTTTTCAAATTGACAGAAGTTCGAGTTTTTAATTCGCACAGCCCGGAAATTGTTTACGGTGTTAATGACGATGTCAACGACGTTGGCGGAGGCGACGACGACGACGACGACGATGACGGCTACAAGGACATCCAAAGAAAGGCAAATACAAATAAGAGGAGGACTGCAACCACACATATGGTCTAATTACGGGAGTATTAAATGCGAATGTGTGCATGCATGCGGAGGAGTGTGTGTGTGAGAGACAGTATTTGCTTCCGTACGAAAATTAATTCGGCGAAATAATAAATATGCATGAATAACAAAAGTTCGGAGTACATAATCTGCAACAGCATTTGGTCAGGGGATTGGGATGTGATTCATCTTCTTAAAGGTCTCAGTTCGTTCAGATTGAAGCATGGTAGAATTATGAAGGTAACCTTGTGCGATCAAATCCCCACACCACATAGTGGTAAGGGCATTATGTCTTTGGGCATTTCATTGCAACATGGAGAAGGAAGCGAGATAGACCCATAGTTACTTTTGAGGATCTTCATAGAATCACTTTCTGCGTCGATTTCTGCATGCCAGTCCTTCCGTCTTTCATATATTTTTGTCAACAAAATAAAGGTCGCATTTATTATCCGATTAAAATAAAAATTTCCAACAAATATCTGTTTGGCTCAAGAACGAACCCTATTGAAATTGGTAAGCATTGGTTCAAATTTGGATATAGCTCCCAAATATATCTTCAACCGGTTTCGGGTTAATTGTGCACCAAATAGGCAATATCAACGCAAATGACCTGAATTTCGGTACATCCGACCACATTCAGTCTAGAAGCAAGTACATCAGAATCGGTTCACATATACTTATAGCTCCCATATATGTTTCATCCGTTTAAAGGTTTTAAGTCCCTCACTGATATTTGATATCTGATACCAGATACAGCGCAGAAATAACTCTGCCAAATTTCATCGAGATCGGATCAGATTTGGATATAGCTCCCATACAAATCTTTCTCCGATATCAGATTTTTTGTGCACAAAATGGCTAATATCAGCCCAAATGGACTGAATTTTGGCATGTCCGATGGAATTCAGCCAAAAAGTATTTGCTTCAAATTTTATCGAAAAATCAAATATATACAGGGTGAGATGAAGACACTGCAACTAACTTCAGACTGCTGTCATTTCTAAGCCACTTGTCTGACAGCTGTAAAAATTATTCCAGTAACAGCTCATTATATTGTTACAAGCGAAAATTTTCCAGAAATAAAGTTATTCGTGATGGAATTTAAGCGTGATAATGTGATTTCTTTATTTTTGGCTGGAAAACCACAAGTGGCAATGGTTTGGGCACTCCAGTATTTAAATGTGAATAAATATTTGGTGTCCCGTACCATCGCTCGTTACCGTGATTCTGGTAGCGTAGGCCATCGTCAAGGAAGCGGAGAGAAGAAAACAGTAACATCAGCAGAAATGGTTCGAAAAGTAAAGAAGCGACTTGATCGAAATCCGCGTCGCAGTGGCCGAAATATGGCTTCTAAGCTGAACATATCGCATTCGGCAAATATTGAAAAATGAGCTCGCCCTTTTGAAATTCCAAAAAGTACAAGAACTTACACCGCAACAGAACGAAAATAGACTCAAAAAGCTCTAAAGAGTTGCTTTTCTTGGCCGAAAGCAGTGAACTGTCGAATTTAGTTTTCTCCGATGACAAAATATTCGTTGTCCAGCAGTTTGTAAAGAAACAAAATGGTCGTGTTTACTTGCCAAAGAGGTCAGCTGAAAATGTGCACCTTCGGTTGGCCACCAGAACTCAAACGCCGGCCATGGTGATGGTGTGGGCCGCCTTAACAGCCGATGGGCGCTCTTCGCTCTTATAAAACGACCGTTACATTAGAATAAATGCCGAATATTATCGCGAAAATATTCTGGAGGGTGCATTAAAGCCTTGGGCACGCAAACATTTTGACCGCAGACCTTGGACATTCCAACAGGACTGACTCAGCAACATCGCACGCGCCAACCACGAATGGTTACAAAATGAGGTTCCTCGCTTCATTTCCAGCGCACAACCGGATACCATAATCTCCGGATACCAATCCGTTGGACTATTGTGTCTTGAAAGCAAGGAAAGCAAAAATACCAAAGTGTCGATCACCTCAAACAAGCACTTCGCCGGGAATGGCTCAAAATACCTTAGAGCAACATTCGGGCGGCGTGTGACGGTTTCATTGGCCGTTTGAAGGCCAAATTTCGTGCTAAAGATGATCAATTCAGACAAATCTAAACTTATTTTAAAATTTGATACTATTTCCGACATTTTTGCTTTCTTTCAATAAAATTTAAAAAAATGTAAAAATTATGTCGTTTGACTTTGTTACATTTTTTTAATCTCACCCTTTATATACATAAACCCATTTTTTGCCCTAAGCCATAGTCTGGCTGGTGCTCACGATAGCTCTAGAAAAGAGTATCCGATTAGATTCAAACTTGGTACATCGTAATATTATTGTCATACATAGATTGAGTGCAGAGATGAACAATATAGGTCCACTCCTTCAGGTACCTTCCTCATAAAGCCTAGACATTTTCAAAAAAAAATATTTTACTACACAGAAAGAGAAACGGTTGTCCGATTTTGCTCCAACTTTGCAAATCCTAATATTTGCGTCAATGCTAGGTCAGGTGTGAAAATAGTCAGTATCGGTTAACTCCATCAAGGACCTCCCCCACAAAGGGTCAAAATTTTGAATAATTATAGACCTTATAAAATGTGCTGTAACTGAACTTTTTGAACTTTTTGAGCTCCACTCCTTCTGGTACCTCTCCCACAAAGGGTCAACAAGTTGAATATCCATGAGGCGAAATTAATATCTGGTTCCACCCTGACTTGGTATATCTCAATATTTCCATCAACACAAGATCTGTTGTAAAGATGGTAGATATCGGACCATTTCTTCGGGTACCTCCCCCACAAAGGGTCAAAATTTTGAATTGCCAAAACGATTTAAAAATTAGAAATAAGCATCTTGTTCTCTTCATATTTCACACATACCATTATTTCTACCAACACAAGATCTGCTGTGAATATGGGATATATCGTCCCGCTCCTTCTGACACTTCCTCCCACAAAGGGTCAAATATTTGAATATCCATTATGCTCATAAATCACGAAATTACCATCCGACTTGGCAAATCTCAATATTTCCATCAACACAGGATCTGTTATAAAGACGGTAAAGATTGAACCATTCCTTCTAGTACCTCCCCCCCACACAAGGGGTCAAAGTTTTGAATATTCAAAACTATTATGAAATCCGAAATAAACATACGGTTGTCTTCACATTTCCCATAGTCCATTATTTCTACTAACACAAGATCTGCTATAAAATTTGGATATATATGGGATATATCCTTCTGGCACCTCCCCCATTAATGGTCAATATTTTGAATATGAAGCTCATAAAAACCGAAATTAATATCCGATTCCGTTAAGACTTGGTACCATCTCAATATTTCCAGAGATCGGTCCACTTTTTCTGGTACCATAAAACATGAGATGGATATGGAATTTATGATTTCGCATAAAATTGGATATGAAATGTTCGATTTGCATGTAATTTTGCCAATACCAATATTTTTTTCTGTATTGAAGTATGAAAATGGAATACTTCGGTCGACTATATCTGGTTCCCTTACGTAAATTTTAACATTTTCTAAAAACTGCATCTCAATATCCCGACTGGTGGTTGTCACACCGTCAACAATCTACGAAACAGCTCTGCCATAGAAATTAAAGCAAAATTTATTTCACTTTGATGAAATGAAAATGGAAGGATGGCTAAGTGTGAAGCCAAAGGAAAACAAGAAGACCGAATGAACAGCAAGGCAAAGCAAAGCAAGAAAAAAAAAAACAAACCTGAAATGTTTTCAATTGACAATGTGACAGGGAGAATATCCTAATGATTCTAAGATTACACATGGTATAATTGTCAAATCCATTCAGATGTAGGCGTAAGCATACACTCACACTCACACCACCTCTCCGCACTTGTTAACACAATTCTAAATATATACATGTGTGTGTGTGTGTGAGTACAGATAAACACTCACACATGCATGGACTTAATAGGATCCAAGGCCTATCCATGTTTTGTGGTGTTGGTATATCCTTTGTCGTTAGGTTTCCTTTTTTTCTCGTGCTCCCTCAATCTCTCGATTGTAAATCTTTTCAATCTGCTTTACTTTTGTCTGTGCTTTGTTGTATTTGCTGTTTTTACTCCTTCAAGTGACATTAACACATTGGCACACAATGCGAGTAGGCTTTGATGTCATGAGGACAGGACAGTGGTTACATAAGGTTTTCATTCATTTATTCAGCCAAAATTTTCGATGTAGGCACTTATTTCGGTTGCTACCAATAAAGAAGTAACAAAACAAGCATGTAGGATCGGCTGAACCGAACTTTTAATACCCACCACCATTTGGAAGGAACTTGCAAAATTTCAAGGCAGCTGAAATTAGGCGCCACATAATCCCCACGGACATAATCCCCATTGCAATTATGGGGATTATGTCCGTTTTTTTCATAACCCCCAAAATAAAGTGGAAAATATGTCCGCTTCCATAATGGACATAATTCCCATGGGGAGTATAACCGTTTGCTGTCATTTTTCTGTAAATTTTCGGACATAATTCACACAGTATTTTTGAACTACAAGAGATATCAGCACATTTGGTACCATTTTGGAAAGTCAAGAGTGTAGGCTATAGTAGATCATAATATCCCACAATGGGTCACTTTTCGACTTTTGAGGGCTTTTTCAAAAAGCTTCGGTACAAAAATACAAATTTTCTTGTATTGCCCCGGAACAAACAACCCTTATTGAATACGTAGTTCCATAAACATTCAAACGATACATTTTATACATGTCAGGTTTTTGGAATCGAATAAAACCTAGATTTTGTACTTTGCCATAATCAGACTACATATATCTACCCCATAATGGGGTTATCTCCGTTATATTTTTGAACACAATCGCCATTAATATAAGGATTATGTCTTCAACTTTCTGGGGATTATGACCGATTTTTTAAGACATAATCTCCATTCCATTATGGGGTTTATGACGAGAAAAACGGTCATAACCTCCAAATTTCTAATGGGACAATCCGTGGGGCTTATAACATGGCACCCTGAAGTTATAGATAAAAGGAATAGCAGTTATACGGAGGCTATACGAAGACGTGGGCCTCTAAAGCCAATTATCTGACTGAAAATCAACGTGTACACTAAACGGCGGAAGTAAGAATTTTAAAATTTTGTACTAGGGACAGTATAGGCGCGGGGGCGTGTAATGGGCTGGGGTTTTGGGAAATTCGTTCTAGAAGTAATAAAAATTAAATACTTTGTATTAGACAAACGGAATGAGCTAGAATTTGGAAGGAGAGCCAATTAAAGATTTTTGAAATTTGAACTTTAAGGTTGAGATTTTCTAAAATTGTACTAAACGTCTTAAATGGTATTATTTGGTATTATGTGAACGAAAAGAACTAATTAGGTAGGAGAATCAAGGTTGGAAAATAAGTTTGATATACAGGGTGAGATAAAAAGCTGCAACAGAGTCAAACGCCATAATTTTTATTTTTTTCTTTAAATATTTAATTTTTTTTTTTTAAACAAAGTTTAGATTTGTTCGAATTGGTCACCTTTGGCACGAATTATGGTCTTCAAACGGCCAATGAAACCGTCACAACCTGCCCAAATTTTGCTCTGCGGTATTTTGGCCCATTTCCGGCGAAGCGCTTACTTGAGGTAATCGACACATTGGTAATTTTTAGTGCCAACCTTGCTTTCCAAAATACTCCAGACACAATAGTCCAACGGATTGGTATTCGGAGATTTTGGTGGTCTTTGTGCACTGGAAATGAAGCGAGGAACCTTATTCTGTAACCATTCTTGGGTGGCGCCTGCTGAGTGCGATGGTGCTGAGTCCTGTTGGAATTTACAAGGCCTGCGGCCAAAATGTTTGCATGCCCAAGGCTTTAATACACCCTCCAGAATCCCTCCGCGATAATATGCGGCATTTATTCTGATGTCACGGTCGATTAATACGAGCGGAGAGTGGCCATCGACTGTTATGGCGGCCCACACCATCACCATGACCGGCGCTTGAGTCATGGCGGCCAACCGAAGGTGCATATTTTCAGCTGACATCTTTGGAAAGTAAACCACGATCATTTTGTTTGTTTACAAAACTGTTGGACCACGAATGTTTTCTCATCGGAGAAAACCAAATTCGGTAATTCACCACTTTCGGTCAAGTGAAGCATTTTTTAACTCTTTTGAGTCTATTTTCTTTCTATTGCGGTATAAGTTCTTGCACTATTTAGAATTTCAGTGGCCTTAACCCGGAGCTCATTTTTCAATATTTGACGAATGAATGGTTGCGATATGTTCAACTCACGAGCCATTTGTCGGCCACTGCGACGCGGGTTTCGATCAAGTCGCTTCTTTACTTTTCGAACCCATTCTGCTGATGTTGCATTTCCATTTCCTTGACTACGCTACCAATATCACGGTAACGAGCGATGGTACGAGACATAAAAGATTTATTCACATTTTAATGCTGGAGTGCTCTAACGACAAATACAGGGTTGCCCATATTCGACGGACCCATGTTTTTTTTTTTTTTTTTGGCTCATTCCAATCGACGAGGCATTCTTTGCGTCAATTGAATTTTGTACGGGAACAAATGCAAATCAATGCGAATATTCCGTTGTAAAGTGGACCGAGCCATGCCCAACTGCTGAGAACGGCGTTTTTGGGATGTTCTTGGGGACCTCTCAACACTGACTCGTATGGCAGCGATATTCTCGGCCGATCGCCTTGGTCGACTTTTATATGGCCTCTTCGGATTAGAAAGAGCCTAACCAGTCGAAATTTTTTCGTATAAACGCTTAATGGTGTTCTTCTCGCACTTCTCATATTTTTTAATGTTTTAAAAGCACGTTGAGTTTTCACAATTGACTTTTTGGAATTTCAATGGCTTTACCCCGAGCTCATTTTTCAATATTTGCGGATTGAAATATTGCCATATGTTCAGCTCACGAGCCATTTTTCGGCCACTGCGATGCAGGTTTCGATCAAGTCGCTTCTTTACTTTTCAAACCATTTCTGCTGATGTTGCTGTTTTCTTCCGTCCACTTCCTTGACGTCGCGCTACGCTTCCAGTATCACGGTAACGAGCGATGGTACGAGACACAAAAGATTTATTCACATTTAAATGCTGGAGTGCTCTAACGATAGCCACTTGTGGTTTTCCAGCCAAATATAAAGAAATCACACTATCACGCTTGAATTCCATCACGAATAAATTTTTTTCTGGAAAATTCACCAAAATGCTTTTGTGCGGTTGTGAACAATATAATGAGCTGTCATTGGAATAATTTTAACAGCAGCCGGACGAGTTGCTTACGTGTGACAGTCGGAAGTTGTTGCAGTTTTTTCATCTCACCCTGTATTATGAAGGTTTTGAAAATGAGTACTAAGAGCGCGTACAGTTAATGATAGTAAAAGGTACTAAATTTAGAACAGTTTGGTTAAGAGTGAACGGATGAAGCTGGAATTTTGAAATTTCGTATATGGGGTCTCTGTTGGTGGTTCGTTTGTGATAAAGAGGTGTTTTTGCAAATGTGTACCACAAGTATACAAAAATTACTAAATGATACTATATTTAGTACAATTTGGTATTAAGAGAACAGATAGTGCTTGAAATCTGAAATTTGATATTAGTGTCGCTGTTTATGGAGGTGGTTTCGGAAATATGTACGATACGAAAAGTACTCAGTGATACTATATTTGGCGTAGAAATAGGGCTGTAAACCGGAGATATTGAGGTCTTTGATGGTATCTGGAATTAAGGTGTGGAGATGGATTTGGAAATGTGTACTAAAATGGTACTAAATGGTATTAAATTTTTATAAAAAGTGCTAAATTTGTTATTGAGGTTACTGTTGACATCTGGAAGTCTTAGTGGTTTCAGAATGGTGTACTATATTTCTACGAAAAGTACTAAATTTGATATTGGGTGAATGGGCGGAGAATAAAGGAAGAAACCCTGGTAAACATTGCCATCGTTTTCCACTAATAAACAAACGTTGTTTTTACAAAAACAACAATAATGGGATTAAGCCTAACCATTTTGCAGCAACAAAATACTATGGTATCCCGAACAAACAAGCCAACAACGGATTCCCGAAACTTGATATTGAGGTCTCGTTTAGTATCTGGAATTGCGATATGGAGGTGGTTTTGGAAATTTGTACTGTAATTGTACGAAAAGTACTAAATTTGGTATTGGTGAAGTAATAGAGCTGAAATCTTGAAATCTGATATTAAGTTCTCTCTTGGTACCTTGTGTTGAGAGGTAGAGGTATGGAGGTAGTATTTGCAATGTGTACTATAATTGTTCGAAATGTACCAAATGGTACTAAGTTTGGTATTGTTGAAGGACTAGAGCTAAAAATCCTGAAATTTAAAATTGAATTCTCTGTTGATTTCTTGTATTGAGATAAGGAGGGGGTCTTGGAAATGGGTACTAATATTGTACAATAATTGTTCAAAACGTACTAAATGGTATCAAATTTGGTGTTGGGTAAAGAAATAGAGGTTAAATCCCGAAATTTGGTATGGATGTAACTGTTGGTGTCTGTGGTTGAGAGAAGGAGCTGGTTTTGAATATGCGCACTATAATTGTACTAAAAAGTACTAAATTTGGTAATGAGAGAAATTACAGAGCTGAAATCCTGAAATTTGATATTAATGTCACTGATGGTATCTGTGTTTGAGATTTGGCGGTGATTTGGAGGTACGTCTAATATTATTTGCCCGCTATTTTAAGGTCATTTTGCGATGCAAACTGCATGTGTCTTCTATTTTTACCTCCACTTTCTCAATAATTTCTAAAAAAAACTTCAAATAAACGAATTATTTTACAACTTTCTCCTTTTGCCACACTGTATCCCGTTTCTTTTCTCCCATCCCATTTTAGATTTCTTTGATATCCTGTTAATGATGTTAGTGGCAATAATGACAATGGCGAAACGAAGCTGCTGTGTGCTGGTGAAGACGTTACGAGATAACGCCATTCGAAATAGCAAATGTCAACAAATACTTCTATAGTCGTGTATCGACAGAATGTCAAAGAAGATTGTAACCGACATTTGTTTAACGTTATTCCCATATGACCGACCAACCGACCGACCGACCCAACCACCCATCGACCTATCAGATACAATCATACGATTATGTGTTTTAAATTGAGATTTAAAGTGCTTTTGTTTGTTGTTACAAAAACAACAAACTCGGTTGATGGCTCTTAGGTGGGGAGGGGGTGTGATGGTGGTAAATATTCATGTTATACAATTATATGAAATGGGGTGGTGGGGGAGGTGAAATTGGGGAATTAGACATTAATTGGCAAAATGTACCATGTGGTTTTGATGTTATTTCCTTAACTAGAGGTTGGTATATGCTATTTTCTTATCGGCGTAGAAATTCGATCCTAAGCAAAAAAATTTGCATTTATATTTACTTTTTGTATAAAAAAATCAAGCTTTGCTGCGATCCTGGCGTTTAACTAGCATATCTTCATTCCCTATAATTTCGGAATAAATTCACACCAAATATACCTGACGGTCCGCTTAACAAGCAACGAAACGCGCTGTACAGTGGTGAGAATGTTTTGTATAGGGTGAAAAAAATGCAACAATGTCAAACCCCACAATTTTTACATTTTTTTTTAATTTTCTTTAATTTCGAATTATGGCCTTCAAATGGCCAATGAAACCGTGGCTTGCTTGAGGTGATCGACACTTTCGAATTTTTTAGTGTCAACCTTGCTTTCCAAAATACTCCAGCCACAATAGTCCAACGGATTGGTACCCATTTGGTGACAATTGTGCTCAGGAAATGAAGCGAGAAACTTCATTTTGTAACTATTATTGGGTGGCGCGTGCTGAGTGCAAGGTCTGCGGCCAAAATGTTTGTGTGCCGTACACCCTTCAGAAAATTTTCGCGATAATATTCGGCATTTATTCTGATGCCACTGTCGATTAATACGAGCGGAGAGCGACCATCGGCTGTTATTCAATTTTTGCCGAATGGAATATTGCGATATGTTCAGGTCAAGAGCCATTTTTGGGCCACTGCGGCGCGGGCTTCGATCAAGTCGCTTCTTTAGTCGGGTGAGATGAAAAAACTGCAACCAGATTTAGATTGCTGCCATTTCTAAGCCACTCGTCCGATAGCTGTTAAAATTATTCCAGTGACAGCTCATTATATTGTTTACAAGCGTACAAAAGCATTTTGGTGAAAATTGTCCAGAATAAAAGTTATTCGTAATGGAATTCAAGCGTGATAGTGTGATTTCCTAATATTTGGCTGGAAAACCAGCCAAATGCAAATAAATCTCATGTGTCTCGTACCATCGCTCGTTATCGTGATAATGGTAGCGTAGCGAGACGTCAGGGAAGTGGACGGAAGAAAATAACAACATAAGCAGAAATGGTTCGAAAAGTAGAGAAGCGACTTAATCGAAACCCGCGTCGCAGTGGCCGAAAAATGACTCGTTAGCTGAACATATCGCAATATTCCATTCGGCAAATATTGAAAAATGAGCTCGGATGCGTGATAAAGCCATTGAAATTCCAAAAAGTTCAAGAACTTACACCGCAACAGAAAGAAAATAGACTCAAAGGAGCTAAAGAGTTGCTGCGCATGGCCGAAAGTGGTGAACTGCCGAATTTGGTTTTCTCCGATGAGAAAAAAATCGTTGTCCAGCAGTTTGTAAACAAACAAAATGATTGTGTTTACTCGCCAAAGAGGTCAGCTGAAAATGTGCACCTGCGGTTGGCCACCAGAACTCCAGTGCCGGCCATGGTGATGGTGTGGGCCGCCATAACAACGATGGTCGCCCTCCGCTAGTATTAATCAACCGTGACATCAGAATAAATGCCGAATATTATTGCGAAAATATTTTGGAGGGTGTATTAAAACCTTGGGACGCGAACATTTTGGCCGCAGACCTGGGACATTCTGACAGGACTCAGCACCATCGCACTCAGCATACGCCAACCAATATTGTTTACAAAATGAGGTTCCTCGCTTCATATCCGGCGCACAATGTCCACCAAAATCTCCGGATACCAATCCGTTGGACTATTGTGTCAGGAGTATTTTGGAAACCAAGGTTGGCACTAAAAAATACCAAAATGTCGATCACCTCAAGCAAGCGCTTCGCCGGGAATTAGAACAAATCTAAACTTATTCTAAAATTTGATGCTGATGATTTGTATAATTAAAGAAAAATCGTGTTAAACAGACAGGTCGGGGCAGGTTCAAAAAAATATAAATAGTCTGATGGGGGACACTCCTAGGTTTTCGAAGTATTAACGGGCGTAAAAATTTCCAGTCCACTCAAATTTCAATTAGATTAAAATATAGTACCTTAAGAAAAATAAAACAGCTCGTGAGGACACCACAGTATTTTATTTTACGTTTCTTAAAAATAATAATTCTACCTACCCTACGTCTACCCTACTCCTGCACTATGTCTGAATTTTAAAATAATTACACCTATTAAAAGGATATCTTAACTTCAATTTGCTTGCTTTCGACTTCCATACTGAAATCATAATAATAATAATTTGAGTTTTGGCCAGAGCAATTTATAACGGAACCACCGAGTGTCGATTGTAACATAATAATATTTACGTCACCAGGAAAATAAAAATATAATATTCAAGTATTAAAGAAGAAATCCTTTTCAATTCCCATCAGGGGCAGTAACGTCCCAAAACTCCCCTTTTCAGATAGAAAACTCCACTTTTGTTGCACAACATTACATTCTCAAACTTGTTCTAAGACAAAAAAACAAACTATAATTTTTATACGGTCTTTACCTAAAAAATATTTTTGAACTGACATGTGAAGCCCTATCATCCATAATGGCTTATGTCAAATTCCACGTTGCTGCTGATGCTGATGTTAAAACATTGAGCCAACCTTCCTCCCAGCAACAATGCTACGCTGATGCTTAGATATTCTGCTGGTATGATTAAGTGTTTCGTAGTTTAAAAGTCTATTTTATACACGGTTATCAGATACACTCCGGGTATGTTTAGTTGATACAAAATTGCTTTTATATGGCCAAAGGATAATTGTGTTGATATAGAGCAAATACAGACATAAAAGAAAACATTTAGGGTCAGTCATCTCCACACCACATTCCGGTCATGATGAGGGGTGGTTGGTTGATGGTTGCCAAAGAAATTTGGTATTTTGCGGAGGGGGGAGGTGGGATGAAGTATTTCGAAACTAAGCTTTGATCTGAAACTATTTGATAAAAACGCCAAAGGAAATTGTGCGAATGAACGATAACAAGATTTGCTGAAGTAATAGACAAGGGATTGCACCCTAGACCGGTTATCTGAAGGATGTTTCTTCTTTTCAAACATCAAACACATGTTGCCAATTTTATGTGTTGGTTGTGGTTTTATTAAGAACGAATTGTTTTAAATCATTGCTGATGTAATAACGCGTGGGGATTTCCTTTGAAAAAGGATGGGCAGTGAATAAGGGGGGAGTGGAAGATTTGGGGAGAAACAACCATGGAAATGGTGTGTCTTCAGAATTTGAGATAATTTCAGGATTTGATGAAGAGGTGCCTACATAGGCGACCTGATGGCATAGAAATGTTATAAGTGTTAGAGAGAAGAAGTTGTAAAAGAACAGCTGAAACCGTCGAAAATTAACTAGAATCTTATTTTAGGTGTATATTGTCTTCGGCAATATTGCAGATAAAACCAGTAAGGAAAGGTCATAACAAATGAATTTATTTGAAGTAGATCGTACCTCCTATTAACCTCTGGCTTAAGAGTAGTTATAATTTGGCCTCAAGGGATACCAAATAACATTGCAATAGAGTGCATGATATCACTTCGAGAAGGATCATATTAAAAAACAAGTAAGCAAAGGCTACAGTCGAGCGGGGCCGACCGTTGAATACCCTACAACACTATAATAAACGATACTGTTTATATAGGCGAGATACTCGAAAGAATTCCAAAAGATATTGTGACAAATTATATATATTATGACAAAATACCATCAGGTTTCGTTCTCTAATTTTCGAATAATAGCAACTTAAACTAATTTGCTCATTTCCAATTTATTGGTAGTTGTTGCACGTAAATGGTCTTCCTAGATCTGGAACCAATATTTCCAAAAGACCTATAATCTCTCAGAAGTGGCAAAAGATTAACATTTATCATTGGTTTTTGACTGAAACGCATCTATATGAGATACAGACATTTGACTATATTCTTCCACGAAATCAGCGTTAACGAAATAGTCAGAAGTGCCTCATTCCTGTATTTATGAATTCTCCAAAGAGTCACTGGAATAAACATTTTCATATTTTGTCTACAAAAGTTGGCAAACTATTTCGCACATTGAATATTTTTGGATGGCCATCCAAAACTGCTTGGCTTTTGCAATGTCCGGTAACCCCCATTCAAATGTGCGTGAGGATCGGGCGATAATTACGACCTGCTGACAATTTTGCAGTTTTTTGGTCCATTTCAACCCCTAAATATATTGCGATCATCTCCAAATAGTAGGCTTCTATTCTGACCCTCATCTTATCCCCATGCAAAATTTCGTAAAGATCGGGCCATAAATGCGATCTGTATATGATATCCGGATATCCTAACTACTTAGTTTTGTTAGCTGTAGAAATATTACCAAATGTTTAATTCAAAATGAAAATATGCCAAAAATATGACAAAATTGAAAAAATATGAGAAAATGTTACAAAATCAATATTTTCGTCTTTAGAGAGATATTTTTATGCGATTTTTAGACGTTTTTTGTTTCCAGCCAAGAGGCCATTCTGAATTAATGAGAACTGTCGAAATCAGTTCAGCCGTTCTCGACATATAAGAGATCTTTCAAGCATATCTTCTTTGATAGACATATATATCGCACATATTTTGCTATATATCCGATTTGTTGGATGTTAACATCAATGTAAAGGTCAGAAGTAACCTTGTCATGGCTTCGTGATTTCGCCGGGATTTAAAATATTCGCGGTTAAATGAAAAATGTTGAATTTTTTTAACACAAAATATATGGTCTATTTTACCCGCTAAATATTATCCGATGACCACCCAAATTGGTAGGCTTCTTCCCCGCCCTAAACTCTAGCTACATGCGAAATTACGCGTCGAATGGTCTATAATTGCGACTTGTATAGCTACTGCAAAATCCGATATTTTTTCAGTATTTGGTCCATTTCGACCCTTAAAAATTATGCGATCATCTCCAAAAGAAATAGGGTTCTATTCTGACCCTAGCCCCACCTCCATTTTAAATTTCGTGAAGATCGGACCATAATTGCGACCTGTAGAGTGATTACAAATTAACATGGACAGACGGACAGACGGACAGACGGACGGACGGACATACATAGCTAGATCGACTCAGCTCGGCGAGCTAGGAAGATCCATATATACTTTCCTATATGGGAAACCAATATTTCGAGGTGTTACATAAATTCTGGCCCAATCAAACTTATAATACCCCCAACACATAGTGTTGTAGGGTATAAACAATATGTATCGGAGCCGAGTTAAACCTGAAATCGGATTAAGGATATATGTGGGAGCTATATCCAAATCTTAGCCGATAACGATAAAATTTGACAAAGGAATTTCCGAGCTCTATAAAATTCTGTCACCAAATATCATGGTGGGCGAATCCATATTATAAATGTGAGGGACTTAAACACCAATCATATATATATATGGGAGCTACACCGATTATGTCAAAATTCGATGTAATTGGTTCTGGACTGAATTCGGTCGCACGTGTCGAATTTCAGTTTATTTGGACTGATATTGGCCATTTGGTGCATAATTTACCCGAAATATGTTGAAGATATATATGGGAGCTATATCCAAATCTGAACCGATTTTGCTACAATCTGGCACAGGTATATCTGGGCTGTATCTGCTATCTGGTATCAAATATCTTTCTTGTGTAAATATTACGAATGTGAGGAACTTTAAAGCCAAATCGGATGAAACATATATACAGGGTGAGATGACTGCAACCAATTTCAGACTGCTTTCATTTCTAAGCCGCTCGTCTGACAGCTGTTAAAATTATTCCAGTGACAGCTTATTGTCCAGAAAAAAGTTATTCGTAATGGAATTCAAGCGTGATAGTGTGATTTATTTATATTTTTCTGGAAAACCACAAGTGGCTATCGTAAGAGCACTCCAGCATTTAAATGTGAATAATTCTCTTGTGTCTCGCACCATCGCTCGTTACAGTGATACTGGTAGCGTAGCTCGACGTCAAGGAAGTGGACGAAAGAAAAAAGCAACTTCTGCAGAAACGGTTCGAAAAATAAAGAAGCGACTTGATCGAAACCCGCGTCGCAGTGGCCAAAAAATGACTCGTGAGCTGAACATATCGAAATATTCCATTCGAAAAATATCGAAAAATGAGCTCGGGGTAAAGCCATTGAAATTCCACAAAGTGCAAGAACTTACACCGCAACAGAAAGAAAATAGACTCAAAAGAGCAAAAGAGTTGCTTCGCTTGGCCGAAAATGGTGAACTGTCGAATTTGGTTTTCTCCGATGAGAAAACATTCGTTGTCCAGCAGTTTGTAATCAAACAAAATGATCGTGTTTACTTGCCGAAGAGGTCAGCACCTTCGGTTGGCCACCAGAACTCAAGCGCCGGCCATGGTGATGGTGTGGGCCGCCATAACAGCCGATGCTGGCTCTCCGCTCGTATTAATCGACCGTGGCATCAGAATAAATGCCGAATATTATCGCTAAAATATTCTGGAGGGTGTATTAAAGCCTTGGGCACGTAAACATTTTGGCCGCCGACCTTGGACATTCCAACAGGACTCAGTATCATAGCACTCGGCACGCGCTACCCATGAAAGGTTACAAAATGAGGTTCCTCACTTTATTTCCAGCGCACAATGGCGACCAAAATCTCCGGATACCGACCCGTTGGATCATTCTGTCTGGAGTATTTTGAAAACCAAGGTTGGCACTAAAATATACCCATGTGTCGATCACCTCAAGCAACCGCCTCGCCGGGAATGGGCCAAAATACGGCAGAGCAACATTCACGCAGCGTGTGACGATTTCATTGGCCGTTTGAAGGCCATAATTCGCCAAAGGTGACCAATTCGAACGAATCTTAACTTATTTTAAAATTTGATGCTATTTCCGACATTTTTTGCTTTTATTCAATATAATTTAAAAAAAATGTGAAAATTATGGCGTTTGACTTTTTTGCAGTTTTTTCATCTCACCCTGTATTTTTTCCTATGTGGGAAATCAATATTTCAAGGTGTTACATAATGTTTTGCCCAATCAAACTTATAATATCCCAACACACCCCTAAATTAATATTATAAATTGTAAAAAATGTGTTTTTTTTTTAAAATCTACATTTCTAGGTATAGGTTAACATCCACGGCCGTGAATCTGTCTTTAAAAATAATTTTTAAAAGTCTACGGTTATAGAACTATATAAAAAAGTATCCAGGTGTTAAAAACAGGGATAGTCTGTTTAACCGTCGGTTCCCGTTTATTTCCCAAGCACGATATATCAACAGACATTGTTGCAAAATATAGACCCTATGGGACCTCCATTACGTTCACATGTCCAAGAAATCTGTTGTGTATTTCCACATCCCAAACAGGGTGACTATTTACGTTCGGTCCCCAAGATAAATAGTTTCACTCTCGCCTTATCTTCTTCAGTTTTTTTCATTTATCACCCCCATATCAAGTTATAATTTACGCTTGCCTGCGGATCGCACAATATATGTAGGACTTATGAATCAAATAAGATAAGAGAGAAAAAAAAACACACAGTTCCAAACTATGCGGAATAAAACTATAAATTTCCGTAAATCTTCTATTTTAATCGAGCATTTGAAAAACTTTTCTACACCACCTGCACTGTGAATGGCATCAACTAATTGCTTGGTTTCCAATAAATTTCCCACTTATTTGTTATGCCTGAAACCATGGCGCAAGCCACCACCACCGCAAAAACAAAAAAAAAAAAAAAACATAGAACTTTAACTTTGACCTACCGCTAGAAATGACCCAGTTGTATTTATCAGCGGTAACACTCGACAGTCAACAACAACAATAGCTAGTTTCCTCGCTCTCTCGCCCTCCGCTCGAACTTATCAGGCACCGTAGCCTCTTGAAAAATACCAATGAAGTTTTAAACGAATCCTTGCGTTTAACCGCACAAACCATAGAATGACTTTATTTAATTAAACATTTTTCGTATCTGCGTAAAATGCAGCAAAGTATAATATTTTAATTGTTGTTATTGTTGTAGTAATGGTAATCGTAGTAGTGCTGTCTTAATGGGATGACGATATGGGAATTCGAGGGATTTTTTGTAGCACTTTTTGTACCAAAAACAATTTTTATTTTATGACTGCAGCAATATTGAAAGCTCCTAGCAGCTTATGCAGTACTAGAGTGACTGATTTTATACAATTGATGTAAAATCAGTTCAACTCAATGTTTACACTCGTTTCATTTGCATGGAAGTGGCAATTCATCAGTTCTGTTCACAAACATAGTACCGTACAGTGCATCCAAATCTCTTCTTAGTATAATAACAGATTTTCCTGAAGGACTATTTTATTACTAAACAAACATCGTGATATACCAAAAAATTGTATTTAGGGTGTTTAGTATTCGCTACGAACGTGATAGTGTGATTTCTTTATAGTTGGCTTGAAAATGAGAAGTTTGGAGGCCTTTTATATACCCTACAACACTATATGTTGGAGGTCCCCGAAATAGGAAATCATATATGGATCTTCCTATCTCGCCGAGCTGAGTCGATCTAGCTGTGTATGTCCGTCCGTCTGTCCATGTTAATTTGTAGTCACTCTACAGGTCGCAATTATGGCCCGATTCTCACGAAATTGAAAATGGAGGTGGGGCTAGGGCCAGAATAGAAGCCTATTGCGTTTGGTGATCGCATAATATTTAGGGGTTAAAATGGACCAAAAACTGAAAAATTACCTGATTTTGCAGTTGCTCTACAGGTCGCAATTATAGACCAATCGACGCCGAAGTTAGCATGGGGCTAGAGCTTAGGGCTGGGTAGAAGCCTTCCGATACGTATGGTCATCGTGTAATATTTAGTGGGGAAATAGACAATAGCATTTGTGTTAAATAAAAGCAAAAATTTCCATTAAACGGCGAATATTTTTAATCTCGGAGAAATCACAAATAGACGAACAGTACAATCCTGACCGTTACGTAGATGTCGATAGTAAATATATCGGATATATATATAGCGAAATATATACAATGTATATACAAAGGAAGGGGATTTTAGCTAAAATGCTGGCTGGACCGTCAATTCAAAATGACCTCTTGGCATAAAAGAATCGCAATAAAAGATGCCAAAAATGATGTTAACATAGATTTTGTAGTATTTTGTGACATTTTTTATTTTTTCATATTTTTTATCGCATGCGATAAAATTTTTTTTATTTGACTTAAAATATTGAAATGTATATTTTGTGATATTTTTCACTTTACAACACAGGTTGGAGTTATTATATACAGATTGCAATTATCGTCAGATCCGCACGAATATTTTCACAAGGGCGGGGTTAGGCTCAGAAGGCCTATTGTTTTCAAAGATGTCCACAATGTATTTGGAGGTTGAAATGGACCAAAACAAATGTTCCTGATTTTGCAACCGTTGCAAAGGTCACAAATAGAAACCAAAGGACACGAAATCTCGCATGAAGTTAGAGTTTAGAATAGCGGGTAGAATGGAGCACTACTTTATTGGATTTCGTTGACGAATATAGCCAAATATCGTAGACAAGCAAATCATATAGATGAGTCTAAATTTGGAGATACAGAGGGTCCTCTTGCTTTTGGAGATGATCGCAAAATATTAAGTTAAAACCCTTAATGAAGCGAAAACAGAAAAAAAAATCCTGATCAAACAATTGAAGCCAATCGACAAGCTTGAGAATAGAGTTAAGGACAGGGAAGAATTCTAGCATTTTGAATGACCATTGGATTATATTTAGCTACAGAATGGACAACAACAACTTACAGCACGGCGGAGTGCGTAAATATTGGGCATATGTGCCTGGTCAAAAAGATAAGGGTGATATCTGGGTAGTGCTCCGTGACTTAATTTCAAAAGCGAAATCTTCCAAAATGGATTTGGACATGACATATTGTAGTGTTGTCACATAGTCGGCCCCGCACGACTATAGCCTTTGCTTACTTGTTTAGTACTTTTTGTACTTTTCTAACAATCAGACGCCTCCATTCAAAAAATTAGTGTCATTTAGTACAATTATAGATATCCAAAACCATCTCCTTCTCTCAACCATCGACACCAACAAATTTAAGGATTTCAGATCTACTGATTCACTAAATACCGAACTGAGTACTATTTAGTACTTTTCGTACACGTATAGTATCCATTTTACCTCTACCTCAATATCAAATTTTGTACTTTTCGTACAAATGTAGTACATTTACAGTACACATTTCCAAAACCACCTGCATATCTCTACACAAGATACCAACAGACTCCATAATATAAAATTTCGAGATTTAAGCTTTATTGCCTCACCCAAATACCAAATATAGTGTCATTGAGTACTTTTCGTACAATTATAGAAATAATTCTCGAAACCACCTCCATATGTCCAGGCTACACATGAACAACAGCATTTCAGATTCGGTTTCAGGACATTTGGAGTCAATCCATCGGTGTCCGTCCGTCTGTCTGGCTGGTGCGCACTTGGTGCATCGTAATATTTTTATCGAACTAAGATCGAGTTCGGAGATGGGCAATATCGGTCCATTCCTTCTGGTACTTCCCACATAAGAGGTCGAAATTTTAAAAATATTTGCTCCAACTTTCCTAAAATTTCGTCAGGTGCGAAAATGGACATTATCGGTCCACTCCATCAAGTACCTCACCCACAAACGGTAAAAAAATATAGAATAATTACAACTCTTATAAAATCTGAAGTAAGAAACCGGTTGTCTTCAAGTTTCACACATCCAATAATTTTATTAACCCAAGATCTGGTGTTGAGATGGAATATATTGGCCCACGTCTTCTGGTACCTCCGCCTCAAAAGGTCGACATTTTTAATATACATTGAGCTCATAAAACGCAAAATTAACATCTGGTTCCATTTAGACTTGGCACATCTGAATATTTCTATCAACATACGATCTGTTATAAAAACGGTAGAGATCGAACCATTCCTTTTGGTACCTCCCCCACAAAGGGTCAAATTTTTTCTTTATATTTCACACATCCCATTATTTCTACTAAAAAAATATAAGTTGTGAAGGTGGGATATATCGGTCCAGTCCTTCTGGTACCTCACCCACAAAGGGTAACACTTTTCAATGCTTTTATCTGTCAAAAGTTGCGAAACAAGTAAGCGATTATTTACAACTTGCTATCTCTAAATATTTCTCTCAACCAGAAACCTGAGGTGAATATGAATGGCAAATATCGGTCGACAACCTTTTAACATTTTACAAAAATTAGCACATACCTTATTTTAAGTGTAGGAAGTAACCAATATAGTCCAAATCTGTCACGTCGCCATATATATGTATATATATATATATATATATATATATATATATATATATATATATATATATATATATATATATATATATATATATATATATATATATATATATATTTATATATATATATATATATATATATATATATATATATATATATATATATATATATATATATATATAAATATATATATATATATATATATATATATATATATATATATATATATATATATATATATATATATATATATATATAAATATATATATATATATATACATATATATGGCGACGTGACAGATTTATATATATATATATATATATATATATATATATATATATATATATATATATATATATATATATATATATATATATATATATATTTAGATCTGATACGAAATGGACAATATTGGTCCATTCCTTCGGAACCCACTCCATAGAGGGTCAACAATTTGAATAATCATAACAGAAGTCACAATATATTGGCTGAGGGCAAAACCGACTGATATTTTCAATTTTATTTTATTTTTTTTTTTTTTTTTTTTTTGGTCCATTCCTACACGAGTGGAATTGAGTCCAAAAAATACCGCCAATGGAACTATTTTTTACCATTTAGTACGAAATTCCAAATCCTCGAATTATAACCCACCTATACACCAACATTCACAGAAAAATCATTTTTGACATTTTCAAAAAATCCATCTTCTATCGACATCCCTTCTCTAACCCCGAAGCATATCAGGTTCGTTCAGTCGTATTAAATGGTAGTCGTAGATTTCACTTTTGTGTTGGAAAACTTATGATTAGCATTGAATTGCGAAGGATGCATGTTGCTGCTATCGGTCTGAACTCATTTGTTTACCTTGTGGCAATATTGCTGGTTGCACTGCAGCAAAAGCTTAAAATTGTGTGTATGAAGGTGTGTGTGCGTTTCAAACAAACACACCCAGTCACCCATCTACACCAGGTTGAAAAAATGAATTTGTGAAAAGTATTGGAGCATGGGATAAGTTCAAATATGCATCCTCCTTCCTTTTTTTAATATTGCATTTACCTAGAATCCGAAACGGGATTGGGAGACAAACAGACACACCTCAATTGTTGTCACTACCACATTGCTATAAAAGCTTCCGCATTGCCAACAAGGTAAGGCCAGGCCAAGGTGAATAGATATCCTGTACATCACTTTGTTACAAAGACAACATTCAATTGTTAAACAATTTCCGGTTAAATGTTTTGTTCTTTGTTTCCATGACATTTTTGTTGCAGCTGCAAGCCGCCAGTATCCTGTCACTCAAAGAAGGACGAATGTGGGTTGAGCTCACTCAATGTTTTCATTTAACAAAAATAAATGAAAATATTACAATTATGAGGGAACTGTTGATTCTTCTAAAAAATGTTTCGCGGAAAAATAAATCCCCTGTTTAACACAAAAAGTCTATGGCAATCAAATATCAAAGACATAGTTCCCATGAAACTTTGATGAAAAATTCCAAAGAGAAAATTGTTTTTAAGAAATATTCCTATAGTGGATTTCAAAAAAGTTTTGAGATGTGTACACTCAAGACAAGTTATTTATTGGGATACAGACTCTGACCTTGAAGTGTATAAAATTAATCAAAACTGTCAAACATTATGGAAACACATTTCTGATGAAAATTATGTTTTCATTTTTAAATGCAGATGAAGTGGGAGTAAATTTTAGTTTTTACCAAATAATTCAATTTCAAATTTTTGTAAAATATGGAAACATGGGGGAGGTAGCACATATATCGAACCGAAATACTTCACTTCATCTAATAAAGATAAAATTAATGGTATGTGCAAAGTTTAACGGAAATCAAACATATACAGGGTGAGAAGAAAAATCTACAACCAACTTCAGACTGCGGTCATTTTCAAAGCCACTTGTCCGACAGCTGTCAAAATTATTCCAGTGACAGCTCATTGTTTACAAGCGTACAAAGCATTTTGGTGAGAATTTTCCATAAAAAAGTTATTCGTGGTGGAATTCAAGCGTGATAATGTGATTTCTATATATTTGGCTGGAAAACCACAAGTGGCTATCGTTAGAGCACTCCAGCATTTAAATGTGAATAAATCTTTTGTGTCTCGTACCATCGCTAGTTACCGTTACAGTGTCGGATGGCCACCAGAACTCCAGCGCCGGCCATGGTGATGGTGTGGGCCGCCATAACAGCCGATGGTCGCTCTCCGCTCGTATTAATTAAAATGCCGATTATTATCGCGAAAATATTCTGTATTATAGCCTTGGGCGCGCAAATATTTTGGCCGCAGACCTTGGACATTCCAACAGGACTTAGCACCACCGCATTCAGCACGCGCCACTCAAGAATGTTTATAAAATGAGGTTCCTCGCTTCATTTCCAGGGCACGATGGCCACCAAAATCTCCGGATACCAATTCGTTGGACTATTGTGTCTGGAGTATTTTGGAAAGCAAGGTTGGCACTAACAAATACCAAAGTGTCGATCACCTCAAGCAAGCGCTTCGCCGGGAATGGGCCAAAATACCGCAGAGCAACATTCGGGCAGCGTGTGACGGTTTCATTAGCCGTTTGAAGGCCAAATCTAAACTTGTTCTAACATTTGATGCTATTTCCGACATTTTTTGGTTTCATTCAATGAAATTTAAAAAAAAATGTAAAGAATCAAAAAAGCAGTAAGTTCTGCCAGGCCGAACTTAGGAAATGTTCCAAAAAATAAAATCCATTAAATATTCTGTTAAAATTTTAAAAATACCGAAAAGAGGAAGGTGCCGTTATACGGGGGATATACGACATTGTGACTAATCTATGTCTGGGGGTAAAATACTCACAAAGAAATCAGACAATTCCGTTGAAAAACGTGGCTAAAATCATCAAAATATCGAATATCGGGGGGTACCGTTGTATGGGGGCTAAAAGATATCGTAGACCTATGTAGATAATTATCTTCGAGGGGATAAAGTACTCACAAGGAACTCCGTGTGTAGGTTTTCAGACGAATCCATTGGAAAATGTGGCTAAAATCATCACAATACTGAATATCGGAAGTCGACGTTATATGGGGGATATATAATATTTTGGACCTATATAGTGAATTCCCTTTCAGGGGGTAAAGTACTCACAAGGAGCTCCATGCCTACAATTTCAGACAATTCTATTGAAAAATGTGGCTAAAAGTATCAAAATACCGAATATCGGTGAGGGGAGTGGGGGGTGTACCCTTATATGGGGGCTATACGATATCGTGGACCTATGCAGACAATTCTCTTTCAGGAGGTAAAGTACTCAGAAGGAACTCCTTGTGTTATTAGTCAATTCCATTGGAAAATGTTGCTAAAATCATTAAAATACCGAATATCGGAGGACGCCGTTATATGGGGGATATACAATATCTTGGACCGATATAGTCACTTCTCTTTCAGGCGGTAAAGTACTCACAAGGAGCTCCTTGCCCACAATTTTAGACAGTTCTATGAAAAAATGTGGCAAAAATTATCAAAATACCGAATATCGGGGGTACTGTTAAATGGGGGCTATCGTAAACCTGTGTAGACAATTCTCTATCAGGGGGTAAAGTACTCACAAGGAACTCCTTTTGAGGAATTTCAGACAATTCCATTGAAAAATGTGGCTAACTATTATCAAAATACTGATTATCGGAGGGTACCGTTATATGGGGGCTATACGATATCGTGTACCGATAAAGCCCATCTTCGAACCCTTCCTGCCTGCAGACAATAGACAGATTTGTGCAAATTCTTAATTCGTTTTGACTTTTGCGTGATTATAACAAACGGACAGACGGACGTACAGGGCTAAATCGTCTTAGAATTTTACGCTGATCAAGAATATATATACTTTGTTGGGTCTAAAATTATTATTTCGATGAGTTACAAACGGAATGGTGAACTTAATATACCCTCCGTAGGTAGAGCTCCCAGCTCCCATAAGGTAGAGCTCCCAGCTCCCATAAGGTAGAGCTCCCAGCTCCCATAAGGTAGAGCTCCCAGCTGATTACAATTTTTTTTAAGTGTATCCGACTGCTGCCAATTTTGTTTTATTTGAAAAATAAAAACAAAACATTTTCAAAATCAGTGATTGGAAGAAACTTAAAATGCGGGATGGAAAATGGAATTGAAAGATTGAATACCAAATAAATTAGAACAACTTATTGCCTATAATTTTGAATAATTCTGACAGGAAGCGGGTATAGCCTCAGGACTGTATTTCTGTAGTTTTACGAAGCTGTTCTACCTCCTTATTGTACCATGCTCCATACTAGTATGGTGGAGGGTAAAAAAATTATGGCGTTTGTGGGCCCCACAAAATATTGGCCGACCTTTTCACTTAACATATAATTGAAATCACTACAAGTGAACTTTGTTTTAAAATATTATTCGGTTTTCTCTTTCGATAATCCCCTGCAATTGGTTTGATATTTCAACTAATTGGTAACTTGAAGAATTGTTGTGATTTTGTTCAGTTCACTACAACCTTGTAGAGGATTACTGCATGGATATATCAATTATAATTTTTCTCTCTCATTTTTTGTGTGACCTTTAATATTTTATCCAAAACGCCATAACATGTAAATAGGTTTTTTTAGGGGGAAAAAGTATTATATGAAAAATAAATTTTATCAACAAAGTCTACATTTCATTTTGATGAGTTTACCTACACCAACAACAAGCACTATAAAAAATTGTCTGAATTAAAATTTCGTTAACGTGGGTGTATCAATTAAGAGCTGTTTTTTGTCCCATAAATGTTGCTCTCATTTGTGGTATTTCAGTTCATGATAAAACAAGTTTTGAAATTTATTAAATTAAATTTTTATACCCTACAACACATTGTGTTGGGAGTATTATAAGTTTGATTGGGCCAAAAATTGTGTAACACCTCGAAATATTGGTGTCCCACATAGGAAAGTATTTATGTATCTTCCTATCTCGCCGAGGTGAGTCGATCTAGCTATGTATGTCCGTCCGTCCGTCTGTCCATGTTAATTTGTAATCACTCTACAGGTCGCAATTTTGGTCCGATCTTCGCGAAATTTAGAATGGAGGTGGGGATAGGGTCAGAATAGAACCCCATTTCTTTTGGAGATGATCACATAATATTTAAGGGTTAAAATGGATCAAAAACTGAAAAAATCTTGATTTTGCAGTTGCTCTACAGGTCGCAATTATAGACCAATCGAAGCGGAAGTTAGCATGGGGCTAGAGCTTAGGGCTGGGCACAAGTCTTCCAATTTTGATGGTCATCGAGCAATATTTAGTGGATGAAATAAGCACAACATTTGTGTTAAATAAAAGTCAAATTTTCAATTAAACCGCGAATATTTTTAATCCCGGCGAAATCACAAATAGACGAACAGGTCAATTCTGACCGTTAAGTAGATGCCGATAGTAAAAATATCGGTTACATATAGCGAAATATATACAATGTGTATATACAAAGGAAAGGGATGTTAGTTAGAATGCTTACATCTCAAGAATGGCTGGACCGATTTTGACAAATTTTGTCAATGCAGAATACCCTCTTGAGATAAAAGTATAAAATCTAAAAAAATCGCAGAACAATATGCCAATAATTATGTTAATATAGATTTTGTAGTATTTTGTGACATATTTTTATTTTTTCATATATTTTATCGCATGCGATTTTTTCAATTTGACTTATAATATTTTGTAATATTTTTTCACCTTACAACACAGGTAGGGTTGGGCTCAGAAGGGCAAGGCCTATTGTTTTCAATGACGTCCGCAATATATAAGGGGTTGAGATGGACCAGAAACTAAAAATTTTCCTGATTTTGCAGCCGTTATAAAGGTCACAAATAGAAACCAAAGGACACGAAATCTCGCATGAAGTTAGAGTTTAGGACAGCGGGTACAATGGACCACTAATCTTGTGTGAAAAAATACCAGCATAACTTACAGGCGATATCCGAAATACACAAAAGGCGAACTTTTATGCTGACTTTTTTATGCTGATTTCGTTGACGAATATAGCCAAATATCGTGGACGAGCAAATCATATAGATGAGTCTAAATTTAAAGATACAGAGGGGCTTCTTGCTGATGATACAGATGGAGATGATTGCAAAATATTTAGGGGTTCGAATTAACCAAAAATAGAAATCTTTTTCCGATCACACAATTGAAGCCAATCGACTAGCATTTTCTAGCATTTTGGATGACCATTGGATTATATTTAGCTGTAAAATGGACTACAACAACTAACAGCCCGACGGAGTGCATAAATGTTGGTCAAATGTCCCTAGTCAAAATCCTAATTTCAAAAGCAAAATCTTACAAATTGGATTTGGACAAAAGGGGGCTTCTAACATATTGTAGTGTTGTAGGGTATAACATAGTCGGCCCCGCACGACTATAGCCTTTGCTTACTTGTTTGAAATAAATATATCAAAGCCATAAATATTTCTCACAAAATGTTTAATATATGTATCCTTCTATATAAATATATATTTTCATGAAAATAAATGTAGATATATATTTCCCAGAAGGGCATCCAGACATTTTAAAATCCGACAGATTATTCTTTGAGAAAAATCCCATACACATATCGAATTGCTTTCTTATGAAAATAATAGACAAGCATTTTTTTTTTTTTTTTTTTGTTACAACATTCAATTCAATTTCATTTCTTATTTTACTTTTCTTTGGAAAAACTACAACTATAAGTCGCCTTAAGGACATGCTTAAGAGTTGTAGAAAAAAAAACAAAAACTTGAAAATAGAAATCCTAAGAAAACAAAAAGCTATTTCAATATTTGTTATTGGAATTGTCAACAATTGACAGTGGATTTGTGTCCAGATTGTTAGGATATCTAACACCTAGTGTTGATTCAAATCAATCTATATATGTAAATATTATGTGTATGTGTGTGTGTGGTTATATGGATATCTATCAAGCAGACAGCTGGAATTGCTATTTGCAATAATAAGACAAGATTGAGTGAAGTTGCCCTTAACAATTGTAAAAGAGTACCATAAACGAAAAAAATGTATTGGATATGGCAGGCTTTGAAAAATCCTACACCTCTGAATGAATGAATTATGAATTATGAATTATATGAATTTTTTTTATATTTCATTTAAATAGAGTTCAGAATACGTGGATTTTTTCAGCTTCTTGATCATGAGATTTACAGCTCTCACATGCGAATACTGACAGCCTATAGCTTTTCGCCTGTGAATACCTATTACTTCAGATTTTCGGCTGTGAGCTCGTCTATTGAGACTATCTGGCCTGCAGCTCGTCTATAGGGACTCCCTGGTCTCTTGAGCTCGTCTATAGAGACTCCCTGGTCTCTTCAGCTCGTCTATAGACACTCCCTGGTCTCTTCAGCTCGTCTATAGACACTCCCTGGTCTCTTCAGCTCGTCTATAGAGACTCCCTGGTCTCTTCAGCTCGTCTATAGAGACTCTGGGGGCTTCAGCTCGTCTATAGAGACTCCGGGGGCTTCAGCTCGTCTATAGAGACTCCGGGGGCTTCAGCTCGTCTATAGAGACTCCGGGGGCTTCAGCTCGTCTATAGAGACTCCGGGGGCTTCAGCTCGTCTATTGAGACTCCCTGGCATTCAGCTCGTCTATTGAGACTTCCTGGCCTTCAGCTCGTCTATTGAGACTCCCTGGCCTTCAGCTCGTCTATAGAGACTCCCAGGGCTTCAGCTCGTCTATAGAGACTCCGGGGGCTTCAGCTCGTCTATAGAGACTCCGGGGGCTTCAGCTCGTCTATAGAGACTCCCAGGGCTTCAGCTCGTCTATAGAGACTCCCAGGGCTTCAGCTCGTCTATAGAGACTCCCAGGGCTTCAGCTCGTCTATAGAGACTCCCAGGGCTTCAGCTCGTCTATAGAGACTCCCAGGGCTTCAGCTCGTCTATAGAGGCTCCCAGGGCTTCAGCTCGTCTATAGAGACTCCCAGGGCTTCAGCTCGTCTATAGAGACTCCCAGGGCTTCAGCTCGTCTATAGAGACTCCCAGGGCTTCAGCTCGTCTATAGAGACTCCCAGGGCTTCAGCTCGTCTATAGAAACTCCCTGGGCTTCAGCTCGTCTATAGAGACTCCCAGGGCTGCAGCTCGTCTATAGAGACTCCGTGGCCTTCACAGCTCGTCTATAGAGACTCCCTGGCCTTCACAGCTCGTCTATAGAGACTCCCTGGCCTTCACAGCTCGTCTATAGAGACTCCCTGCCCTTCAGCTCGTCTATAGAGACTCCCTGGCCTTCAGCTCGTCTATAGAGACTCCCGGGCCTCCAACTCGTCTCCCTGGCCTTCAGCTCGTCGATAGAGACTCCCTGGCCTTCAGCTCGTCGATAGAGACTTCCTGTCCTTCAGCTCTTCTATGGAGACTCCCTAGCCTTCAGCTCATCGCTAGAGACTCCCTAGTCTATAGACCCTTCCTTGTGTTAGCTGTGTACAATTTAACGACCCCATTAAGTCCTTGATGAAACTATGTAATTTATCCACCCTAAAGTAGAATTGCCATTGTCACATGGTTTGTTTTTAATATTTTCTGTAAACCTTCCATAACATTTTCGGTTACCTGTCCTTCAAATTGCTCCCCAAATTTCAATTTTTGCCAACCCAAAGCTAAAACTCAATCCTTTTAAACATTAACAACAACAACAAACAAAAAAGTAGAAATCCTCCAAAAAGCATCTAATCTTCATTGCTGCATGTTGTTCGTTCTAACTTTCATACAGGTGGATAGACAGGCTTCGGTTGCAATTGCTTCCAGTTGTGGTGGTGGCAAGCCATATGTATGTCTGTATCCATACAAAACCTACTTCATTCACAACAATTTTCCAACAACAGCAACAACACTAGCAATGGCAATAACCCAAATAGTATCAGGGGTGTACTGACTAACTGAAATCCCAGAAACACCTTTAGTTTTTATTGCATTCCATAGAACAATTTGCATGCGGAAGTTTCAACTGCAAAATACGTTGAATATGTGAGTATTTGTTGACGTGTGAAGTGAAGAAGAATAGGCAGGAGAGAGGAGGATTGTATGAATGCAACGACAAAGTATTAGCAATCAACTCGAATTATATATTTGCACAGCCGAGCGAAAGAATTTGAATATAATTTTACTCAATTTAGTTAAATGTTTGCAGAACTTTTTGATTGCATTTCGACTCGAAGTGAAATTGTCGTCGTCGTCAGCGCAATGGGATCTGCCGTTTTGAAGAACAAAGAGAAGGTCATGAATGCAAACAAAATGTGGAATTTTGATAAGCCAAGTTAAGAAGGCAATAGAGGCAGTTTCGTTCATAAATGGAATTATATTTGAACAAAAGTAATTTTCACTAAATGTTGTTAAGAGAAATCAGAGGGTAATTTCGTTTAGACATCTACGGATATTCATAGCCATTTGCAGTGTTGATAGATTAAGGGAAAGGGAAGGTGGAAAATAAAATTACGACTTTACAAGGCCAATTTTAAAATGGCCAGCTCGAAAATTTTTGATTGACCTCATAGACCACTTAAACAAGAACTCATAACAATCTTGTAGATGAGGAGAGCCTCATAGAGCTCTACTATGTATTGAAGGTCCTTATGGAGATCTTCAAAATATGGAGGATTTCATAAATGACTTCCAGATAATGTATCAAAGGCTTCATAAAAATGACTTTGTTTAATATAAGGACTCACTGTATTGAAGGTCCTTATAGAGATCTTCAAAATATGGAGGATTTCATAAAGGACTTCCAGTTAATGTATCAAAGGCTTCATAAATGTCTTCGATTAATATAAGGACTCACTGGAAGTTCTCATAAATGACGTCCAATTAGGAAAAGGATCTTTTATATATCTAACGTCCCATAAAGTCCTACTAGTTTCGGAAGGAATTTTAACGAAAACCTTCAGTTCATATAACGATTCCTTCTAGAAGAGTCCTTGTTTCAGCTTCTCACCTGTGGGGCATCATATATTCGCTTATGAAGAATCCTTGCCTTCAGATTCTCGCCTGTACAGATTTCTTGTCTCCGGATGCTCTCGTCCTCCTGTCTTTAACTCCCTATCTTCATCTCCTTGCCTGTCAGGTATGCAGCCCCTCGCCTGCGAATACAGCCTGCTTTCAAGTCCTCGTCTGTGAAGACTCCGTAACCTTTAGTTTCTCGCCTTCAAATCCTGTCCCCTCGCCTGTACAGAATGTTTGACTTTGGATTCTCTCCTGTGAAGATTCTCTGCCTTTAACTCTTTGCCTGTGAAGACTCCTCGTCCTGAACTCTTCGCCCCTTTTTCTAACTCATAGCTTGTGAAGATTTGCCTGTAGTCCATATCCTTGGTTACGAATACAGTCTGCTTTCAGCTCCTCGCCTTCAGATCACCGTCTGTTAAAACTCCTATTTTTAAACTCATCATCTCCTCCCTGCCTTCAGCTGCAAGCATGTTAAGGGTACAGCTTCCTTCCTACGAATAATGCCTGTCTTTCGTTTTTCTCCTGTGAAGACTTCCTGATTTCAGGTTATCGTCTGCAAATACCCCTGCCTGTGAGATCTTTCTGGTCTTCAGCTCGTTTATAGAGACTCCCTGGCATTTAGATTGCCTCTAAAAACTCTCTGACCTTCAAATCGTCTGTTAGAACTTCAAGGCAATAAGATCTTCTGTGAGGACTCATTGGTTTTCTTCTCGACCGTAAGAAATATCTGTCCTTCAGATAGTCAGTGAGAACTCCCAGGATCTCATATCGCCTATGAGGACTCCTGGCTATCAAATCGTCTAAATAGATTCCCTGGCCCTAGAATCCTATGAAGAATCCCCTATGCTCCCCGCCCCTCAGATCGCACATAACAACGCATGTAAGCACTCCCTGGCTCACAGACCGCCTCTAAGGACTCCCTGGTGAAGACAACCTGACATTCAGATCGTTTGTAAAGACTCCTTGCTCGTTAGATCACCTGTGTTAACTACCTAGCCTTAAGATGGCTTGTAAAAACTCCCTGGCTGGCTGATCGTCACTCAGATCCCGTGTGAAGACTCTCAGACCCCCTCTAAGGTTGGTCGGTGGTCTTCTGATCGTCTGTGAATAATACCTGGAATTCAGATCGGCTGTGAGGACTCGTAGGTCTTCAGACTTGTGAGGACTCCATGGCCTAAAGATTGAATGTGGAAACTATATGTCCTTCAGATAGCCTGTATGGACTCTCTGGCCTTCATATCGCCTCTTAAGGCTCCCTGACTTTCAGATCATCTTTGAGGACTTTCTAGCCTTTAAATCGCCTCTTTAGATTTCCAGATCGCCTTTGAACACTCCCTAACTTTCTGCTCGTCTGTTAGGACTCCTTGGCTTTCAGATGGTCTGTTAAAACACCTTGATCTTCAGATTACCTATTAAGAATATCTGACATCATATCGCCAGTTAAGACTTCTTGGCCTTCACATTGCCAGTGAGAACTTCCTGGCCTTCAAATACTCTTCTGGCACTCAAACCCCCTGTTTAAAATATCCCTGGCCTTCATATGCCCAGTAAGTATTCCTGATATTCAGATCGCCTGTGAGGGCTTCCTGACCTTCAGCCCATTTATGAGGACTTCCTTGCCTTCAGCTCACTTATTAAGACTTCCTGGCCTTCAGCTCATTTATAAGGGCTTTCTCGTCTTCAGGTCGCCTATGATAACTCCCTGCAGTGCATTTGCAACCTTCATACGAATTTTAAAATTAGTCGAATATAAATTTCTAAATAGTTTTAAAATATTTTTTCCCGTTTAAAAACTCATTGCTAAAAATAAACAAAGTGAAGTGCAAAGACTCTACCCAGTGTCACTTTTCATTCCCCATATCGCCGTGGAAGCAACTTAATCACACCAAATAAAGATTGACATCCACGTGCGCTGTTGGTGTACCCACATTAGATTAAATGGCATAAATCATTTTCGAATGCCCGGATCAAATGCTTTCACATTGTCCATTAAAAGCATACCCACATAAAATGTGACCCAGGGTAAAATCAAAACAATTTTCACCGGTGATATTTGTTTTTCTTTTTTCGCTTCCACAAAACAACAATCGAATGGAAGATCTCACAAAAACAGAATACGAAGATGAAAAATAGCTGTGCACAAAAAAAAAAACAGTCATCAACTATTTAAACACTAAAGAATGTTGTCCTCATTGTTGATAATTCTGTTTTATTGCTTTCGCTTGGTTCTGTGCGGAAATATTGAAATCATCAGAGGAACAACGAGCGAAAAACAAACGAAACAGAAACAAAAAGCCATAACAACACTGGTACAGATTCAAATGAAAACTGTGCAATAACAAACATAAATTTCCATTTTCCTTTGAAAACGTGAAAAGTGGGGAAATGAATGAAAACAAGAGGGAGAGAGAAATGAAATAAGTGTGTCAGTAGAGCAAAAAAGCAAATCCTGCAATTAGAAAGAGACCCCATAAAAATGATACACTCCAATGAATGCCACCCGTAGTTTTAACTTATCAAATTAGTTACACTCGAAAAAATGTTTTCAGTAAGATATCTAACGAAAGCTCACCAGAGACTAGTCAGTGAAATTCCATGCAACCTTTATATATATTCCGATTGAGGTCAAGTGTAGAGACTCCCAGAGCTTCAGGTCGTCTACAGAGACTCCCTAGGCTTCAGGTCGTCTATAGAGATTTCCAGAGTTTCAGGTCGTCTATAGAGACTCCAAGGACAACAGTTCGTTTATAGAGACTCCAAGGGCTACAGTTCGTCTATGGAGACTACCTGGCCTTCAGGTCGTCTATAGAGACTCCCTGGCCTTTAGCTCGTCTATAGAGACTCCCTGGCCTTCAGCTCGTCTATGGAGACTCCATGGCCTTCAGCTCGTCTATAGAGACTCCCTGTCCTTCAGCTTGTCTATATGAGCTCTCTGGCCTGCAACTCGTCTATAGAGACTCTCTGGCCTCAAGCTCGTCTATAGAGAGTCTCTGGCCTCCAGCTCGTCTATAGAGACTTTCTGGCCTCCAGCTCGTCTATTGAGATTCTCTGGCCATCAGCTCGTCTATAGAGACTCTCTGGCCTACAGCTCGTCTATAAAGACACTCTGGCCTCCAGGTCGTCTATAAAGACTCTCTGGCCTCCAGGTCGTCTATAGAGACTCTCTGGTCTTCACAGCTCGTCTATAGAGACTCCATGGCCTTCAGCTCGTCTATTGAGACTCCCTGGCCTTCAGCTCGTCTATTGAGACTCCCTGGCCTTCAGCTCGTCTATTGAGACTCCCAGGGCTTCAGCTCGTCTATAGAGACTCCCAGGGCTTCAGCTCGTCTATAGAGACTCCCAGGGCTTCAGCTCGTCTATAGAGACTCCCTGGCCATCAGCTCGTCTATAGAGACTCCCAGGGCTTCATCTCGTGTATAGAGACTCCCAGGGCTTTATCTCGTCTATAGAGACTCCCAGGGCTTTATCTCGTCTATAGGGACTCCCTGGCCTTCAGCTCGCCCATAGGGACTCTTTGGACTACAACTCGGCGCTTTGGACCCATATTTGTCTTCGAGTGTAAACAAGGAAAGCTTCCTGGCAATATCCTTGTCAACAGAGAACGCACAAATACTTCAAATGCAGCAATTTTATTCTATTTTACAAAATGGAAAAACAATTAAATACGATTTTTATGTCGTGAAGTCGCCGAACATGCACAGTTCCTCCAAGAAATTCGTGGAGGAAAATTGAAAAAAAATTCTCGAGCAACTAAAATTTAGCCTCAAAATGTATTTATCGTATTTTGACCTTACGACCATTTTGACCCCATGCAACATGTCGCAAATAAAACAAGAAACCCAAACCACCTCCCAAATCAACATCGCCACCAGTCAGCCAAGAACTGTGAAGCGTATAATTAAGGCTATAATTTGAATTTTATTGTTTTAGAAAATTTTTAATTGATTTTGATCTCTGTGTGACATTATTTCTTTTTCTCTTCGTGTCGTTGGGTTTGGGGGGAGCAACAAACATCAGCTGTCGCTGGTGTCATTGGTCATTCATGGGCTTAGAGACAAACAATTGAAGAAAAAGAAGGCAAACATTTTCGAAATCAAATGAATTTCCATTTTTCTGCCTTTGTTTTGCCCGAGATGTCACAGGGCCTATGTATTTCACATAATTTTATGTTTCAATGACTTTTGTGTGGTAATTTCATTTGTTTGCATTTAGTACGGCTGTCACTTTGACCCACGACACAATTTCGTGTTTTTGTTGTTGTTTCCTAGACCTAAAGACATTGGGTAAGAAACAAATGGCATTGACTTTGTTAAGAAGACATAAGATTCATGGGGGGTGATTGGGGGAGGAGTTAGGGAGGAGGGTGGGGGAGGAGATGAACATAATGTCACATGAACATATATATATTTATGCTTGAATTGCCGAACACAAATACCAAATAATCTAAGGACATTTCCTGTTATGGTTTACGAGAATTCCCCATCCCCTATCCTCTTATTTTCAGTTGTATGCCACTGTGTTCAACATGGCATGGTCATACCGGAAAATTAGATTTATGAAATCATTCGTGAAGTTGAAAAAGGATAGCATCCAATTGTTTCTCTTTTCTTAATTCTTAGATTTAAAATTGGGTATTTTCGAATGAAAATTGAATTCAAATAGTCAAAATTAAAAAAAAATATTAAAACGAAGTTCACTGCCAAGGAAAGTTGTTGTTGGAAATAAAATGCCTTGGGGAGTACACAAGTTCCGGAGTTAAGGGCTGATAATTTTTTCTCCGATTGTACCTATCTGTACCTATCCGATACATTTTCACAGAATATGAAAATCAAAATATTGGATATTTTAAATAATATTTCAAATGTCAAATGTAAGATTTGAAGTAGCTACTATATTCTAGTAATGAGTAGAAAGAAAGATCGAATCTAAAAGGGGATATTGCAGATAAAACCAATACAGAAAGGTCAAAAGTCGGGCGACTATATGGCCCGACATTTGAAATATTATTTAAAATATCCAATATTTTGATTTTCATATTCTGTGAAAATATGAGGATTATATGATGAGGATTATATTAAAATACAGTAAGGAAAAGCCAAAAGTCGGGAGGGTCCGACTACATGATATCCTACACCATTATGCATATTAAGTAGAGCTCCCGTAACAAAAGATGTACGTCCCGAAATTCAAACCATTTGGGCTGATATTAGCCCTCATTTGTACAATAAACCTGAAATCGGATTAAGGATATTCATATATATCCTCTATAAGATATCTGGTACCAAATATGATATCGGATAAAATATATTTGGGAGCTAAATCTTAACTGATCCAATTTTCACAAAATTTGATATACTTCCTTCTATGCTGAATTCCGTTGGATGTGACAAAATACAGGTCAATTGGACTGATATTGGTCATTTTGTGCACAATTAACCCGAAATCGGTTGATGATATATCTATGAGAGCTATATCCAAATCTGAGCCGATCTAGATAAAATTTGGCGGAGGTATTTCTCATATCTGTATCATTCTTGTGGGATGCAAATTACGGGTGTGAGGGGCTTAGACACCAAATCGGAAGAAACATATATATGGGAGATATAGCTATATCTGAACCGATTTTCACCAAATTTGACGTACATACTTTTAGTACTTGAATTTGAAGTGCAAAAATTCTGTCCATTTCGGCTGTTTTTAACCTTCTTCTGCACATTACAAAAAATCTGCAAATCGTCCGACAGCTGTTAAAATTATTCCAGGGACAGCTTATTATATTGTTTACAAGCGTACAAAAATATTTTGGTGAGAATTTTTCAGAAAAAAAGTTATTCGTGATGGAATTCAAGCGTGATAGTGCGATTTCTTTATATTTGGCTGGAAAACCACAAGTGGGTATCGTAAGAGCACTCCAGCATTTAAATGTGAATAAAACTTTTGTGTCTCGTAACATCACTCGTTACCGTGATACTGGTAGCGTAGCCCGAGGTCAAGGAAGTGGACGGAAGAAACAGCAACATCAGCAGAAATGGTTCGGAAAGTAAAAAAGCGACTTGATCGAAACCCGCGTCGCAATGGCCGAAAATGGCTAGTGAGCTGAACATATCGCAATATTCCATTCGGCAAAAATTGAAAAATGAGCTCGGGGGAAAGCCATTGAAATTCCAAAAAGTACAAGAACTTACACCGCAACAGAAAGAAAAAGACTCAAAAGAGCTAAAGAGTTGCTTCGCTTGGCTGAAAGTGGTAGATTGTCGAACTTGGTTTTCTTCGATAAGAAAACATTCGTTGTCCAGCAGTTTGTAAACAAACTAAATTATCGTGTTTACTTGCCAAAGACCTCAGCTAAAAATATGCACCTTCGATTGGCCACTAGAACTCAAGCGGCAGTCATGGTGATGGTGTGGTGGTGCCGAATATTATCACGAAAATATTCTGGAGGGTAAAAATAAATGCCGAATATTGTCGCGAAAATTAATACACCCCTAAAGCCTTGGCCACGCAAATATTTTGGCCGCACACTTTGGATATTCCAACAGGACTCAGCACAATCGCAATCAGTACGCGCCACCGAAGAGTCGTTGGAAAAGGAGGTTCCTCGCTTCATCTCCAGCGCACAATGGCCACCAAAATCTCCGGATACCAATCCGTTCGACTATTGTGTCTGGAGTATTTTAAAAAGCAAGATTGGCACTAAAAAATACCAATGTGTCGATCACCTCAAGCAAGTGCTTCGCCGAGATTGGGCCAAAATACCGCAGAGCAACATTCGGGCAGCGTGTGACGGTTTCATTGGCCGTGGTTCAGCTTAAAATTCTAAGACGATTTAGCGATGTCCGTCTGTCTGTTGTAATCACGACATACTTAGAACGAATTGAGATAGAAGGCTAAAAGTTTGCATACAAGCATAATTTACCAGTAGGCAGGTTAAGTTTGTAAATGGGTTATGTCGGTCCACATTTTCGTATAGACCCCATTGAACGGTATTCCATGATAATCGGTATTTATATGATTTTAGCGATAGTATTTACTGGAATTAATTTAAATTTCGTATTTGAAGTTCGTAATGGGTGCTACACTATGACATATATTTTTGTATGGAGGTCCACGTCTTCGTATTGCCCCCATATAACGGTAGCACCCGATGTTCGGTATATTGATGATTTCAGCAACATAATTCACTGGAATCGTTTCATATTTTGTATTGGGAGATCTTAATGGTTATCACGACCTATGGGAAAAAATTCGTATGCAGGTCCATGTCTTCGTAGAGCCCTTCTATAATGGTACCTCCCGATGGTCGGTATTATCATGGTTTCAGCGACATTATTTACCAAATTTTTTCAAACTTCGTATTTGAAGTTTGTAATGGGTGCTACTGCCTATGCCAATAATTTTTGTATGCAAGCCCATGTCTTCGAATATCCCCCTATGACTGTACCTGCCGATATTCGGTATTTTTATGATTTGTGAGACATTATTCACCGGAATTGTTTCAAATTTGGAATTTGAAGTTCGCCTCCATATAACAGTTTTTATTTAAGTAACAGTTTTTATTAAATGGTATGGTATGGCAGAACTTAGCTGCTTTTTTACTTGTTAAAATCTACGACGATTACTTAAACGTACCTTGAAATTCCAATTTTATACTTTTAACCTTAAACGTCTCCGGGAAATATGATCCGGATTGGGCATCGGATTTCCTTAGGCGAATGGCTTAATATTCATAATGAGCTTTTTCACAAAGTAATGAAATGTATAAATACCTAATTTGGTTGGCAATTTTCTCCGCCAGTCCCCTTCTATTGACCAATGTTCTATTTCTGAGTTTTAAACCACAGTAAAGTAATGTAAATTACACTTCTTAACCATTTGACATTTGACCACAATTGTTGTAAATAGGTAATAAAATAAACGATTTTATGCGACAAACCAAAACAGGAGAGTTGGAGGTTAAACCGAAAACTTTAATTTATGCACAACGAAGCCCACAAATAACCCTGGTGGCATCATGGCAGGAAAAGCATTCCAAGCGGATATCTACCACACAAAATGTGAATACAATTTATTCTTATCATCCAAGGAAATCTTCTTTGGCTTTTTCATTTTCTTCCTGTGGTCCTAGGTATCTGGTGTTAAATATCTTTCAGGTTATTTTCTACTACTTTTGCTTTGTTTCGTTTCGTTTCTTTCAATCTTAGTTTGTTTCGTTTCACATAAGTTTTCCATGTTGCCTGATAATATGCTAATGTCATTTGACCTGAGCCTCCCTGAGAAAACTGAGTCCTAAACAAACTCTAATCAACACTTCGAAGCCTTTTCAAGACAACGGCAAACTCTCAACAAACTTGAATGGAAAAATGAAAGTTGGTTTAGTAACTTGTTTCGTTTTATTTTTCGCATCACCAGATCTCTGTCTTCTTGTTGAGTTTTAAATTTAAATATGTTGTCATTTAGATTGTTTTCCATTCCTCTATGTTGGTTAGCATAAGCATTTTCCAGGAGGAAGAAAATTGTGGAAAATACATTATTTTTTGCGGACATCTTTTGACTCCAAGATAGCTGAGAAAATACATTTTCGCTGTCCCCGGGGGGAACCATATTTTCATAGTACTTATAGTTTAAACAAGTAAAAAGGGTGTAAGGTCTGTCGGGCCAAACTTTGAATACCATCCACCATTTGGAACGAATTTTGCAATGCTCAAAAACAATAAAATGGGGGCTATACGAATCTATAAGGACCTGCACAGACAATTTTCGGTCTTAGGCTGTAGTATTCATTGCGAACTTCAAATACCAAATTTGAAACAATTCAGGTGAATAATGTCGCTGAAATCATCAAAAACCCGAAAATCGGGAGGTACAGTTATATGGGGGCTGTACAAAGGCGTGGACCGGCACAGACAACTTTCTATCATAGGCTGTAGTATTTTTTCGAACTTCAACTACCAAATTTGAAATAATTCCGGTAAATAATGTCGCTAAAATCATTAAAATACCGAATATCGGGAGGTACCGTTATATGGGGGCTATACGAAGACGTGGACCAGCACAGAAATTTTTCTATATTAGGCTGTAGTAGCCACTACGAACTTCAAATATAAAATTTGAAACATTTTCGGTGAATAATGTCGCTAAAATCAACTAAGTACCGAATATCGGGAGGTACCGTTATATGGGGGCTATACGACGACGTGGACCTGCAAAGACAACTTTCTGTCATAGGCTGTAGTATTTTTTACGAACTTCAACTACCAAATTTGAAATAATTCCGGTAAATAATGTCGCTAAAATCATCAAAATACCGAATATCGGGAGGTACCGTTATATGGGGGCTATACGAAGACCTGGACCGGCACAGAAATTTTTCTATATTAGGCTGTAGTATCCATTACGAACTTAAAATACCAAATTTGAAATAATTCCGGTAAATAATGTCGCTAAAATCATTAAAATACCGAATATCGGGAGGTACCGTTATATGGGGGCTATACGAAGACGTGGACCAGCACAGAAATTTTTCTATATTAGGCTGTAGTATCCACTACGAACTTCAAATACCAAATTTGAAACAACTCCGGTGAATAATGTCACTAAAATCATCAAAATAACGAATATCGGAAGGTATCGTTATATGGGGGCTATACGAAGGCGGGGACCGGAACAGACAATTTTCTGTCTTAGGCTGTAGTATCCATTACGAACTTCAAATACCAAATTTGAAACATTTTCGGTGAATAATGTCGCTAAAATCAACTAAGTACCGAATATCGGGAGGTACCGTTATATGGGGGCTATACGACGACGTGGACCTGCAAAGACAACTTTCTGTCATAGGCTGTAGTATTTTTTACGAACTTCAACTACCAAATTTGAAATAATTCCGGTAAATAATGTCGCTAAAATCATCAAAATACCGAATATCGGGAGGTACCGTTATATGGGGGCTATACGAAGACCTGGACCGGCACAGAAATTTTTCTATATTAGGCTGTAGTATCCATTACGAACTTAAAATACCAAATTTGAAACAACTCCGGTGAATAATGTCACTAAAATCATCAAAATAACAAATATCGGAAGGTATCGTTATATGGGGGCTATACGAAGGCGGGGACCGGAACAGACAATTTTCTCTTTTAGGCTGTAGTATCCATTACGAACTTCAAATACCAAATTTGAAACATTTCCGGTGAATAATGTCGCTAAAATCATCAGAATACCGAATATTGGCAGGTACCGTTATATGGGTGCTATACCAAAAAGAGGACCTACATGACCCATTTTCAATACCAAAAGTCCTGAAGACATAACATAAATTTGAGTAAAGTTTTATCAATCTACTTCAATTCGTTCGGAAGCTAGAGTGATTTCCACTGACAGACGGGCATCACTAAATCGACATAGAATTCTATGCTGATCAAGAAAATATATACTTTGTGAGGTCCAAAATGTATATTTCGAGGTGTCACAAACGGAATGACAATTTTAATATACCTTCCATACTATGATGGAGGCTATAAAAATGCCCATTAAAAATTCTCTATTCCTTCCACATTTAAATTTGTCCAGAAGAAATAAAGAAATGTTTGAGAAAATCCGCCTTCACCTTCTTGCCATGCACATTTGTCGGGGTCATTTTTGGCAAACATGTGTTGCTGACATTCCTCGTTGTTCAACATTGCTCGCATGATAGCATTGGCCAAGAGGAACAATGCTATCATTAGATGACCATCAACCACATGTTTGTTGTTGTTGCTGTTGTTGTTGAACAGCATTGTCCATTCGCCACTAAGGAAATTAGCCTTGATATTGTTGGCACGAATATTTGATTTGCAAATGTTTGCCGGAATAGCCTTCACACTTCTCCGACGTGGAAAACTATGTAAATTGCTAAAATCCCTTCGAAGAAACCAAATTTGTTTTGTCATGCAAAAAAAAAAGAATTCTCGAAAAATTGAATTGTGGAATGGAAGAAATTTTGTGAACAAGAATCATATGTTGACGAAAAATCTGAAGAAGTAGGAAAATATACATGAATATTACTCTATACCCAAGATGATGTCCTGGAAAGTATCTACAAAAATATCCTTGAACATCAACGAGTATAGTTTCAAAGTCTCTTAAAAAATAGCATTAAAAATATTAAATAGGAGCTTTCAAATCCTTCGAAAATTAGTCAGAATTATCCACGATGTAAGCCCTGAAACTCATTTCACCGATATCCCAGACAGATTATCCCTTTAAAAGTTCGTTGCAAAATGTTTATCAACCCCACAGGATTGCTTTTAAGACCCGATGAAAGCCTCTAAATAAAAAATGTAATTAAAAGTCCAGGATGAAAGCTTTGAAACCCCTTAAAAAGGCTTACGCCGATATCTTCAATTGTCCCTTGAAAATCTATCTAAGAATTGCTTGCAAGTCCCAACAAAAATCACAATGAGACTCTGAATAAAAACTGACCTTAAAAGTCCAGAATATCATACCTAAAACTCTGTTGAAAAAATACAAAGCAATGATGGCAGCCATGCTTTAAAGTTAACCATTATGACCTTGATAATCCAGGGGAATATTCTCAAGGCTCTTGAAAACGAACATTTCAAACCCACAAAAAGAGTCTTGGAAAATATCCTTTAAAGATCCTTAATAAATATCCTTAGTGCTATACGATGATAACCTGAGAAATACCCAAATATCTTTAAAACCCTAGGATGATGGCTTAATAGCCTTTTTAAGATATACAAGGTAAACGATTTGTAAATCCAATGGACAATTCAGACCTATATGCTTAAAGGAAACCTTGAAACATCTTAGACACTGTTCTTAGTCTCGCAAATTCCATAAAAGTTCATCCGAGATGATATATCTGATGTCCTTTGAAAAAAAATCATGAAAGTCTACTAGGTAATACCTATGAGTAAAAATCCTCAATGATAGGATTGAAAGTCGATAGGAAATTAACAATGAAAAGTACGGGTGAGATAAAAAAACGGCAACCAAATTCAGACTGCTGTCAATTTTAAGCCACTCGTCCGACAGCTGATAAAATTATTCCAGTGACAGCGCATTACATTGTTTACAAGCATACAAAAGCATTTTAGTGAGGATTTTCCAGAAAACAAGTTATTCGTGATGGAATTCAAGCGTGATAGTGTGATTCCTTTATATTTGGCTGGAAAACCACAAGTGGTCATCGTTAGAGCACTCCAGCATTTAAATGTGAATAAATCTTTTGTGTCTCATACCATCGATCGTTACCGTGATACTGGTAGCGTAGGACGGCGTCAAGAAAGTTGACGGATGAAGACAACACCATCAGCAGAAAGGGTTCGAAAAGTAAAGAAGCGACTTGATTGAAACCCACGTCGCAGTGACCGAAAAATAGCTCGTGAGCTGAACATATCGCAATATTCCATTAGACAAATATTGCCAAATGAGCTCGAAGTAAAGCCATTAAAATGACAAAAAGTGCAAGACCTTGCACCGCAACAGAAAGAAAATAGACTCAAAAGAGCTGAAGAGTTGCTTCGTTTGGCCGATAGTGGTGAACTGCCGAATTTGGTTTTCTCCGATGAGAAAACATTCGTTGTCCAGCAATTTGTAAACAAACAAAACGATCGTGTTTACTGCCAAAGAGGTCAGCTGAAAATGTACACCTTCGGTTGGCCACCATAACTCAAGCGCCGGCCATGGTGATAGTGTGGACCTCCATAACAGCCGATGGTCGCTCTCCGCTCGTATTAATCGACCGTGGCATCAGAATAAACGCCGAATTTTATCGCGAAAATATTCTGGAGGATGTATTAAACTCTGTTGAATAATGTCGCTAAGATCATAAAAGTACCAAATATCGGGAGGTGCCATTATATGTGCGCTATACAAAAACGTGGACCTGCAAATACCATTTTCTGTCATAGGTTGTAGTATACATTACGAACTTCATTTTTCAAATTTGAAACAGTTCCGGTAAATAATGTCGGAAAATTCATAAAAATACGGAATATCGGGAGGTACCGTTATATGAGAGATATACGAAGGCGTGGACCTGCATAGACAAGTTTCTGTCGTCGGCTGTAGTATCCATTACGAACTTCAAATACCAAATTTGAAACATTTTCGGTGGATAATGTCGCTTATATCGAAAAAAAATACCAAATATCGGGTGGTACAGTTATATGGGAGCTATACGAAGACGTGGACCTGTACAGACAATTTTCTGTCATAGGCTGTATTGCGAACTTCAAATACAATTTTTGAAACAATTCCGTAGAATAATGTCGCTTAAATCACCAAAATACTGACAGAAGGGGAGGTACCATAATATGGGGGTTATACCAAAACGTGGCCCTATATCACCCATTTTCAATGGCAAAAGTACTAGAGACATAACATACATTTAAGTAAAATTTTATCAACCTTCTTCATTTCGTTCGGAAGCTAGAGTGATTTCCTCAGACGGACAAACGGTCGGACATCGCTAAATCGACATATAATTGTATGCTGATCAAGAATATATATTTTGTGAAGTCTAAAATGTATATTTCGAGGTGTTAGAAACGGAATGACAAACCTAATATAGCCTCCATACTATGGTGGAGGGTACAAACAATTATGAACGGATTTTATTTTTTTGAAAATTGCCAAAATCGTTCCATATGGTGTAGGGTATTCAAAGATCGGCCCGGTCGAACTTACAGTTTTTTTACTTGTTTTTTTTTTTTTTTTTTTTTTTTTCTAAGATAAAAATCCAACATTATCCTTTTTCTCTAAATAACCATAATATCCTTTCCGTGGGCAAATAAATCCATAAATCAATCATTTATGCACAACTACCTCTGCGGGTAGGTATTCTGTTCATATGTTAAATGACAGCAAATCAAACCACAATATGATGTTACAAATTTATTCGAATCATTAACTACCCTGGCTGCCTAATTTACAAATCGTTAAGGTTTAAGACCCACATAAATTTGGTCTCCCCCCGTTTGTTGGACTAATGGATTGACATGAACCATAATATCTTGTTAAGTATTTGAAAATAGACTCCGATCAGATGGCATGAACGACGGCACGACGGACTAGGTCATAGGTTCATGTAAATGTCTGGTTCAAACAATGATTTGTGGTTGTTGTTCATTTGTTTCTATCCCTTATCGATGATTTTCATCGTGTATTCTTTTTTGCATACCGGTCGGTTGCGGTTCAATGGTACATACTTCATAGGCTATTTTACCATATTCGGCTGGCACATAAAACAGCCTTCAATACCCACACACATACAGTTCTCGTTGTTCCATTACTTCGTCAAATCCTTTTCTGATGGATTGACCTCCAAAATGTATTCGTATCTTACATTCACAGTAGACAGTTCAATGTTGCCGTTATTCGATTCTTTTCTGCAATCATCAATCAAAACATTTGGCCTATTCAGGTTGTTCGTGATTTGCTATAGTTTCTTTAGTTTTTCTTTTGGTCTTCTTGTTTTTGATTAGAATCTCTTAAAAGGGATCTGAGAAGAAGGTGATAATAATAAAAGCTACACCGTGAACGTCAAAATGGTTTAAGGTCTCATTGTCTGCTATTTGCCATGAATGATAAATCAATCCGAAGATGTGGTTAATAAGAGAATAACAATATTTTTGTGTGATTTGATTTGTAAAAGCAAAAAATATGAAAGGCATCAATAATAAATATTTGTACAATCTGTGAATGTCGGAATGAATAATGATTTGTTGTAGTACGACCCATCGAACATTGGGTCGTATGGAAATAAAATAAAACAAGTAAAAAAGTTCGACCGGGCCATGGCAATTCTCAAAAACAATAAAATCCGTTAAAAATTCTGTTAAAATCTTAAAAATAGCGAATGCTGTTAGCTGTTACATAAGGGCCTATACGACGACATGGACCTGAATAGGCAACTTTTGTCATAAGCCATTACAATATTCAAATGCGAAAATTAACAAAAAAAAAATCGGTGAATAATGTAGCTAAAATCATCAAAATATCGAATATCGGAAGGTACCGTTATATGGGGGCTATATGAAGACGTGGACCTGCCCAGACAATTTTCTGTCTTAGGCTGTAGTATCCACTACGAACATCAAATACCAAATTTGAAAGAATACCGGTGAATAATGTCGCTAAAATCAACAAAGTATCGAATATCGGGAGGTACAGTTATATGGGGGCTATGCGAAGACGTAAACCTGCACAGACAATTTTTTGTCATAAGCTGTAGTATCCACTACGAACATTAAATACCAAATTTGAAACAATTCCGATGAATATTGTCGCTAAAATCATCAAAATACCGAATATCGGTAGGAACCGTTATATTGGGGCTATACGAAGACGTGGACCAGCACAGACAGTTTTCTGTCTTAGGCTGTAATATCCATTTTGTTCTTCAAATACCAAATTTGAAACAATTCCGGCGAATAATGTCGCTAAAATCAACAAAATACAAAATGGGTACCGTTATATGGGGGCTATACGAAGACGTGGACCTACATGGCCCCTTTTTTAATACCAAAAGTCCTGCAGAAAAAATATACATTTGAGTAAAATTTTATCAGTCTATCAATCTACTTCAATTCGTTCGAAACTAGAGTGATTTCCACAGACGGACAGACGATCGCTAGATCGATATAGAATTTTATGCTGATCAAAAATATATATTATTTGTGGCATCTAAAATGTATATTTCGAGGTTTTACAAACGGAATGACAAAATATACCCTCCATACTACGGTGGAGGGTATAAAATTTAAAACGTATACGGCAGTTTTGTCGACAGATGCCTACCATCGGCCAATGTTCGGTTATTTAAAAATATTTTGACTTCTGTTATAATTATTCAAATTGTTGACCATCTATGCAGTAGGTTCCGAAGGAATGGACCGATATTGTCCATTTCGTATCGAACGTAAATAAATATGATATAAATATTGCGACGTATCGTCTACTTTCTTTAACTTTACAGAATGAGATGAAAAAACTGCAACCAACTTCAGACCACTGTCATTTCTAAGTCACTCGTCCGACAGCTGTTAAAATTTTTCCAGTGACAGCTCATTATATTGTTTACAAGCGTACAAAAGCATTTTGGTGAGAATTTTCCAGGAAAAAAGTATTTCTGATAGAATTCAAGCGTGATAGAGAGATTTCTTTATATTTGGCTGGAAAACCACAAGTGACTATCGTTAGAGCACTCCAGCATTTAAATGTGAATAAATGTATTGGGTCTCGTACCATCGCTCGTTACGGTGATATTGCTAGCGTAGTCCAACGTCAAGGAAGTGGACGAAAGAAAACAGCAACATCAGCAGAAATAGTTCGAAAAGTAAAGAAGCGACTTGATCGAAACCCGCGTCGCAGTGGCCGAAAAATGGCTCGTGAGCTGAGCATATCGCAATATTCCATTCGGCAAATATTGAAAAATAACCCATTGAAATTCCAAAAAGTGCAAGAACTTATACCGCAACAGAAAGAAAATAGCTCAAGAGACCTAAAGAGTTGCTTCGCTTGGCCGAAAGTGGTGAATTGCCGAATTTGGTTTTCTCCGCTCCGATGAGAAAACATTCATTCTCCAGCAGTTTGTAAACAAGCAAAATTATCGTGTTTACTTGCCAAAGAAGACCAGAACTCAAGCGCCAGCCATGGTGATGGCGTATGCCGCTTTAACAGCCGATGGTCGCTCTCCGCTCGTATGAATCGACCGTGGCATCAGAATAAATGCCGAATATTATCGCTAAAATATTCTGGAGGGTGTATTAGAGCCTTAGGCACGCAAACATTTTGGCCGCAGACCTTAGACATTCCAACAGGACTCAGCACCATCGCACTCAGCAGGCGCCACCCAAGAATGGTTACAAAATGAGGTTTCTCGCTTCATTCTCAGCTCACAATGGCCACCAAAATCTCTGGATACCAATCCGTTGGACTATTGGATAGGAGTTGGAAAGCAAGGTTGGCACTAAAAAATACCAAAGTGTCAATCACCTCAAGCAAGCGCTTCGCCGCGAATGGGCCAAATTACCGCAGAGCAACATTCGAGCAGCGTGTGACGGTTTCATTGTCAGTTTGAAGGCCATAATTCGTGCAAAAGTGAACAATTCGAACAAATCTAAAGTTATTCTAAAATGTTATGCTATTTCCGACATTTTTTGCTTCAATTTAATAAAAAGTAAAAATTATGGCGTTTGACTTTGTTGCAGTTTTTTATCTCACATCACTACCATCTTTGTCTGAATGGAATCGGGTGTTAATTTCGCATTTTTTGAGGTTCATGAATATTTAAAATGTTGACCCTTTGTGGGGGAGTTAACAGAACGAGTGCACCGATATAACCCATTTTTACAGCAGATCTTGTGTTAGTAGATATAATGGGATGTGTGAAATGTGAAGAGAACCGGATGCTTATTTCGGATTTTATGATGGTTTTTGTTATTCAAAATTTGGACCCTTTGTGGGGGAGTTACCAGAAGCAATGTTTCGATCTCTACCATCTTAAAAACAAATCTTGTGTTGATGGAAATATTGAAATTTTAAAAGTTTGAATGGAATCGGATGTCAATTTGCCATTTTATGAGCCTCATGGTTATTTAAAATATTGACATTTTTGTGTGTACAAGAAGGACTAGATATATGTTCCATCTTTGTACCAGACTTTGGGTTGAAAAAAATATTTTGATCTGTATAATTTGAAGATCGGACTCTTAAATCACATTTTATAAGAGTTATAATTATTTTAAATTTTTACCCTTTGTGGGGGGAGGAACTTGATAGAGTGGACAAATATTTTCGATTTTCATGTCTGACCTGGCGAATATTAGGAAAAAAAATTAAAAAGTTGGAACAAAATCGGATTATCCTTTCGCTTTTTGAGCAATAAAATAATTTTTGGGGGAGGTACCAGAAGGAGTGGACCGATTTTGCCCATCTCCGAAATCGATCTAAGTTTGATAATTATTTTACGATGTACCAACTTTGGGCCAAATTGGATACTCCCTTCGAGAGTTATAGTGCGCAAGACAACAAGACAGACAGACGGACAGACAGGTGAACGGACATCGCTAGATCGACTCCAAATGTCCTGAAACGGATACTCTTCAAAGAGACCTAGGGTCTAAAACCGTTGTTTCGATGATACACGTTTTGGCAGCATTAAATTAAATATACACTCTCAAAATAAGTATACCCATATGGCTGAGGGTTTTAAAAGGACAAGCTTAATTTCCTTTTAATAAGTGATACATTTTAAAAGCATTCTTTGATTTTAGAATAAAAGCAAAAATTACTTCATTTTTAAGACCATAGTGTCGAAAATCTATTTTTTTCACATTAGAACTTCAATTACAAATAAATTTCCATTGTGAATTTTCTGCTCAATTTTGAAAATATTAAATATTATATATTCAAATTTATCTACTACGACCTATGACATCTGAGTGACATCGATAATAATGCGATATCTCACAACACAAACATTCCATTAATTTATATAAATCTAGTATTTGTATTTGTGATTGTATTTGTGCTTCTGATAAGCTGACCAATTGTATTGAATTCTATCGATAGAGTTCATTTTATTTTGATTGACAACAAAAATAATATTAAATCCCAATCACAATAATAAACAATTATGTTTTGGGTCAATACGATTTCAAGAATGTTGGCCTTTTTTTGTTTGAAATATGAAATGGCATCAATATAAATATGTAAGTGCTGAAATTGAAATGAGTTGTATTTTTTTACATTAGATACATATCATTCTTACATTTCGAATAACGAAATGGTATCAATATAAATAACCAAGTGTTGAAATTGAAGTGGGTTTAATTTATGAATTACAATACTATGTGTTATGAGTTTGAATTTGAGATTTGTAGTCCTTCAGCTAGAGTGATGTATCTACTTTGACAAATACCGATGATATATTCATATTTTTTTGGAGATCGTGTCACAATCTATAGGCATTATTTGAAAGGAGGATATAATAATCAGAATAGATAATTTAGAGAATAAAGTTCATATTTTGAATGATTTTTAATAAATCCAATTTTGTATCCCAAAATCTTGATTTTAAAGAATATTTTTGGATCCCAAAATCTTGATTTTAAAGTATATTTTTCAAAAGACAATCTTTGAATTTCACGATTATAACCCTATATTTCAAAGTTATAACCCTATATTTTTAAAGATATTTTTCATAGCCAATAGGTGCCAAAATCCAAGGGTTTTTTAGACATTTTTTTTCAGGGACTATCGAAGCGATAATTGGGAAATTTTATACCCTCAACCATATGGTATATATCATTTGATACGGCCAAAACGTGCCTCATCGAAATAACGGTTTTAGACTCTAGGTTTTTTTTTCGGACCAAATCCGTTTTAGGACATTTGGAGTCGATGTAGGGGTGTTCGTCCGTCTGTCTGTCTGGCTGGATAATGCGCATGTTAAATCTCGAATGGAGTATCAGATTCGGTCGAAACTTGGTACATCGGTCCACACCTTCTGATAGCTGCCTCCAAAATGTCAACATTTTCAAAGAAAATAATTTGCACAGAATGAGAAAGGATATTCCGATTTTGCTCCAACTTTGCAAATCCAAACATTTGCATTAGTCCTCCATCAAGTATTTGCCCCACAAAGGGTCAAAATGTTGAATAATTAAAACATTATAAAATGGGATGTATAAGTCCGCTTGTCTTTAAATTACTCGCATCATAATATTTTTATTAGTCCACGGTCTGGTGTGAAAATGGAATATATCGGCCCACTCCTTCTACTACCTCACCAAAAAAAGCGTAAAAATTTTGCACATTCATTTTTCCATTCAAACTTGGCATATCTCAATATTTCTATCAACACAAGATTTGTTTTGTTAACATGGTAGAGATCGGTATCGGTTCCTTCTGGTACCTCCCCCACAAATAGTTAAAGTTTGGAATAACCAAAACGATAATAAAATCCGAAATAAGCATCTCTTCAAGTTACACACATCACAATATTTGTATTAACCCAAGGTCCGGCGTGAAGATGGAACATATCGGTCCACTCCTTCTGCTACCTCCCACATAAAGGGATAACATTTTTAATATTCACGAAGCTCAGAAAACACGAAATTTTCATCCGATTCCATTTCAGACTTGACACTTTTTATTATTTCCATCAGCACAAGATTTGTTATAAAAATGGTATAGATCGGACCATTTCATCTGGTACCTCCCCACATAGACTTCAAGGTTTCTGAAAAACACAAAGAATGCATGATACACACCGAACTCTTTTCCAATTTCATACATCCAAATATTTTCTGCCAACGTAAGATCTGCTGTGAAGATGATATATATCTGCCAAGCCCTTCTGGTATCTCACCCACAAAGGTCACAATTTAAAATACTTATATCTTTCATAAATTGCGAAACAAGTCGGCGATTCTTTACAACTGGCTGCATCTAAATATTTTCCTTATCCAGAAATCTGATATGAATATGTTATTTATCGAAATTTATGATTTCGCATAAAATTGAATACTAATGTTCGATTTCCTTCAAATTTGGTATATACCATTTTTTTTTTTTTGTCTGTATTAGATGAAGTATGAAAATGGAAAACTTCGGTCCACTATATCTATTACCTCAAGCATATTTCCACATTTTCTAAAAATGTACACCTATCTTATATAAAGTATAGGAAGTAGTCGATATAGTCCAAATCTAGCACGTTGTAATATTTTTATCAGTCTTAGGTCAGATACGAATTGGCCAATATTGGTCAACTGCTTCGAAACCTTCCCTGGGGTATAAATCTGTCGGCAACTTCATGGACTTTTTTGGAAAATTTTAAGGAATTGCCGAAGCCATAGTCATGGACTTTTGTAGAATATTTTTAAGGGTATTATGAAGGCCATAATTGTGGAATTTCCGAAAAAATATATTTTTAATGGACTATCGAAGCTATATATTATCAGGAATATAGCTTCGATAGTTAATTAAAAATATATTTTTTGGAAATTCCACAATTATAGCCTCCATAATAGTTTGATTGAACTAAGCAGTATGTACCACCTCGAAATATTGGTGTTGTATATGGATCTAGTTACCTCTGAGTATAGCTTGATGGAGGTGAGCATAGCTAGTGTGTCCGTCTGCCCCCTCTGTCCATATTTAATTGTAACCAGGCTACAGGTCGCAATTATAGTCCGATCCTCACAAAATTTTGCTTAGATATGGCCAAAGTAGATGCCTTTTTTATATAAAATGAAATTTTCGAAAAATATTTAGGGGTTGAATTGGACCAAAATGAGAAAAATGGCTTGATTTTGTAGTTGCTCTAAGCCAATTGACTCGGAATTATAGGCCAATGGACTTTTCGTTGAATTTCCGAGCCACATTTGGGGAATTTTTTAAAATAGTTATCTATGAACCACAGGAGTTATTATCTTGGATTTTAAACAATATTTTAAATGTATTATTTGAGCCATCGACGAGGATTTTTAAGAATATTTTTTCATAATCTATCGGATACTTTTTAAGAATATTTTTTTTTAGAGAATATCAAAAATCAATAAAATTTTTTCAAAAAAATAAAAATCTCGGAGATTAAAAAAAAACTATTTGAAAGTTTCTTTCGTTCCAGTCAAAAGAGTTTCACGTCTACAGAAACTGTACAGCAAATTATAGTGTTGTAGGGTATCACATGGTCGGCCCCATCCTGTTATAGTCTATGTTATAATATATTTATATAAAAATCTACAAATTTAGCTCCTCTAATAATATTCCTGGAAAATCAAGTTATTAATTGATTAAAATATTTTGGAAGACCTGCGAATATAGTTATTGATCCGATAACGTTTTAAGAAAAAAGCAATTCACGTTTTAAGCTCCGATAATCCTTCATACACATTCCAAGAATTCTACGATTGAAGCTCTGAGTGCCATCCCAACTAATGGGATGTATGTCGTGCACATCCCACTAGCTCTACTCGTGCTAGTCTTGGCTAGTTTCCCGATATTGCGTTATGTAGTTACAAAAGGTTAGATTCATGCAGGTCGTGCTGTGTTTATGTTGTTTTGTGATGCTGCACTTGCTTAGGAGCGTATGTGTGCAAAAGGGAGTTATATTTGGTTACAAAATACATACCAGAGGTATGTTTCTGGCACCGCAGGTAATGGAAAATCCCAGGGAATCTAAATTCTCTGTCTCATCAACTCTGGTATTCATAGGAGGCACTTTAAAAGTAATATCAGTAATAATATCAATGCGACACCTGTCCTATTCCCCGATCGTGACCAGTCCTGTGTTATATGGAACAAAGGTCTGATTGAAGAAACTTCAGGTGCCGTGGGTGTCTGAAGACCCTAGATCTAGTCTAACTACGGAGAGGACTCTGTTTTGAGTGCAACGCGGTGGTTGTAGTTTATATCCAAGTCGCGAAAAGAGCTCGGCTTGATTTGGAGTTGCATTTTAAAGCGGGTGCTGTGACCCATACAGCAACAGAGGTGTAAAAATGTTCTTAACCAAAAGTGAAGTGAAGCCCATAGCGACCCCAGTGCTATGGCGGATCATGGTTGGAGTCGTCAATGTGAGAATCAAGTTCAACCCCCACGACTTCAGTTCCAAGCACAAATTTATAAATAAAGCAATTGAAAAAAATTATGGTCAACATCTTCGATGTATCAAAAATTGGGTGGAACAGATGTATTGGGATATAAAATCTTGACCAGATATATCCCAGAAACTATTATTATGACCAATATTTTAGTGATCAGTGTCGATCCTTTCAAAAGTAAAAATGATTACAAGAAACGGACAGACTGCCGGCCAGAGGGATAAACATATACCAATCGGCTTAGAATTGTACTTTGACTAGGGTCTACATACAACTGCTTATTTTGATGAGTTGAAATCAGAATTACAACCTTAATACACCTCACAGTACCTAGTTATCAGTGACCATGTTAATAGAGGAGGGATGATATCATAATGATTTCAATTTGCTCACAAATCTTGGCACAGCTAGTTTTGCAATATTTTTCGATATCATAAAGGGAAAATCGGTTATCATAGTAAAAAGATTTACATTCTTGGAGTTCTGGAACAGACCAATAATATGTAGTTATACTCAAATATTATTCTACGTTCACATTTTCCCATATGGTTGAAGGCCTTCATAAAAGCCTACATTTCAATGTTAAAAGCCCACTCTTCAATTAATTTGATTAATACATCCCAATTCTAAAAGGGTCACACAACGTATATCCTATTAACCAAATTGCCACATTAATCTAACATTGTCTAGATTTGCCCTTGAGTCATAATTTGTTTTTTTTTTTTTTTTTCACAAAATCTATTCACATAATTTCAATTTCGAATATTCATTTATATTCTTAGAAATCCGTCACACCCATGTGGCCTTAAAACGCTTCTGTCGTTGTTTTTTTTTTTTTCTGTTTCGTTCTTTAATAGAATAAAAAGCAATTAGGCCATACAAATATTAACAACTTTTCCAGTTTTTTCCTTGAATTTTCACAATGCATGACAAACAATGCCGGCAATTTTCAACAACAAAAAATAAAAAAAAGTTGAAAAAAATTAAATATATTGCAAATTAATGGGGGGACACTGTTACACGTGTCACACACACACACACGCTCACTCAGAATTTTACATTTCCAACATCTGGTGCTGGCGTTTGAAATTCGAATACAAGAATGCCACGTTTCAAAGACACATGCTCCGGCAAACGCATGTCTAGGCTGGAGTTTTGACTGCGAGTTCCAGTCAAAAAACGGCAGTAGCAGCAGCAGTGCCAGTGTCAATCAGAATCACCACCGCGAGAGTGCTGCTGTGCAAATGCTTGGCTTATTGTATTATTCAACAGTGTCAAATGAATTTGATTGGAACGTTGGTTTTTGTTCTTCTACAAAGACCAAAAAATAAAAAAAGGAAAAACACAATTGGGGAACAATTTTTAAAAACCAATTTGGTAACACTTTTTATGCTGCTCAATATTTCCATCAATGGTTACTAAACATTTCAATTGTTATTGAAAATTGCAACAAAAAGGAATAGGAAATTTCTTCGAAATCATTATGAATGATTATTCAATTATAAATCATCGATTTATGAAGAAAAAAAATAAATCGACAAAAAAAACATTTTATTTTAGATAGAATAATTGTGAATGCTGAAAAAGTTAAGTCAGTCATGTTCGGAGATGGGTAATATCGGCCCACTCCTTCTGGGACCTCCCCACAAAAGGTCAACATTTTCATAAATAATATTTTACCTCATGGAAAGAGAAAGGATAGTTCAATTTTATGAAAACTTTGCAAATCCAAGTATTTTGGTCAGGTGCGAAAGTGGGCCGTATAGGCCCACTGCATCATTTACCTGCCCCACAAAGGGTTTAACATTTGGAATATTTATAATTCTTATACAATGTGAAATAAGAGTCCGATTGTGTTCAGATTTCACACATCCTAATATTTTTATTAAGAAAAGAGAATATTGCAATGATGGGATGTATGAGTCCACTCCTTCTGTCAAGATTCTTGAAGAGCAAAACGCTCATAAAATTCGAAATAAGCATCCGATTCTCTTCAAATTTCACTCATTCCAATATTTCTGCTAAAAAAAATATCTGGTGTGAAGATGAAGATATCTGTACCGATTTTCACCAAATCTGAAAGATTTCCTTTCAGGCTGCATTCGGTCATATTTTTAACTTGCAACCTTTCATCTCAAATGGACAATCAACTTCACATGTACGTTATTCACAAAAATACATGGACAAATGGCATGCGAGCAGATGGACGGACATACATAATTCGACTCAAAAAGTAATTTTATGTAGATGACGGAAAATAAAATATGAATCTATCTAGTCTCCTTTTACCTGTTATAAACAAATATTTTATCTTAGCAAGGGTCTAGAAAAATGCGACCGATGCAATGTGCTAATAGCCGAAAAACTTTGTCATTTATGTGAACCATTTGTTCGTTCCTGGTCTAGACTTATATGGATTAATGAGAGCTTTGCAGAATCGGCTGAAACGGAAATAATAGCGAGAAAAATCATTTGATATCGAAATAACGGTTTTAGACACTAGGTCTCCGTTTTAGAACATTTGGAGTCAATCTAGGGCTGGCCGTTCGGAGGTCTGTCTGTCTGTTTAGCTAGGTGGTGCGCACGATAACTCTCATGCTATTTGGCCCAAACGTGGTACATCGTAATATTATTATAAATTCGAGTTCGGAGATGGGTAATATCGATCCACTACTTCTGGGACCTCCCCCACAAAAGGTCAAATTTTTCAAATAAAATATTTTACCTCATGGAAAGGGAAAGAATAGTTCAATTTTATGAGAACTTGGCAAATCCAAGTATTTTTGTCAGTATTAGGTCAGTTGCGAAAATGGGCAAGTACCTCCACCACAATGGTTAAATTTTGGAATAATTATAATTCTTTTAAATGGGAAATAAGAGTCCGATTGTCTTCAAAATTTTACACATCCCAATATTTTTACCCTCAGCCATATGGCTAGAGAGGGTATATAATTATCTGATACGGCCAAAATGTGCCTCGTCGAAATAAAGGTTTTAGGCCCTGGGTCTCTTTGGACCAAATCCATTTCAGGACATTTGAAGTTGATCTAGCGATTTACGTCAGTTCGTCCGTCCGTCCGTCTGTCTGGCTGGCCGGTGCGCAAAATAACTCTCGAAGGGAATATTCGATTTGATCCAAACTTGGTACATCGTAGTATTATTATCAAACTTAACTCGAGTTCGGAGATGGGAAATATCCATCCACCCCTTCTGGCAGCTCCCACCACTAAAGGCCTAAATTTTCAAAAAAGAATATTTTATTGCACAGAATGAGAAATAATAATTCGATTTTGCTCCAACCTTGCAAATCCTAATATTTGCATTAGTGTTAGGTTAGATGCTAAAAATATCGGTCCCCTCCATCAAGTACCTCCTCCAAATAGGATCAAAATTTTTGAATAATTATAACTCTTATAAAATGTGATGTGAGTTCGATTGTCTGGTGTAATATATCGGCCAACTCTTTCTGGTACCTCCCCCACAAAGGGTCAAAATTTTGAATATCCATGAAGCTCATAAAAAGCGAAATTGACATCCGATTCCATTCGGACTGGGCACATCTCAATGTTTCTATCAACAAAATATAAAGGCTCTACCACCTTTATATCGGATCATTCGTTCTGGTACCTCCCCTACAAAGGGTCAAAATTTTGAATAACCAAAACGATCATAAAATCCGAAATAAGCATCCGATTCTCTTCAAATTACACACATCAAAATACTTTTATTATTACAAGGTCTGGTATGAAGATGGGATATATCTGTCAATCCCTTCTGGTACCTCACCCACAAAGGGGCACAATTTCCAATACTTATATCTATCAAAACTTTCAAAACAAGTCCATGATTCTTTACAATCTGCTGTATCTAAATATTTCTCTCATTCAGAAACCTGAGATGAATATGAAATTTGCATAAAATTGGATATACATATTCGATTTTGTTGTAATTTTGCCCATACCAATATTTTTATCTGTATAAGATGAGGTATGAAAATGGTACACTTCGGTAGTCTCTATCTGGTACCTCACGCCAATTTTATCATTTTCTAAAATTTATCTCATATCTCAATATAGTCCAAATCTGGCACATCACAATATTTATACCTATTTTTTTAGGTCCGATACGAAATGGACAAATTTGGTTCATTCCTTAGGAACCTACTCCATTAAGGGGTTAACATCTTGAATAATCGTAACTGAAGTCATAATATACTTAAATAATGGAATATTGGCTGAGGGTATAAATCTGTCGGAACATCAGACTGATAATCTTTAACTTGTTACATATATTATTAATTGCTGTTATTTTCAAAACAATGCATTAACATGCTACCATGATACTATTCATATATAACAATAACTTGTACGGACTTGCAATTCTTGGAAACCAAACTATTCGGAACAAAAATTCCACAAAGTAACATTGCAGATAAACACTCAAACCATCTCAATCTCTGTAAATATACAATCCATACTACTTTTAATACTATTAGAACTTGGATTTTTTTCCTTCTCATGAATCTTTGTACAAAATTTTTCTTTTTCATCAGTGAGATTTTATGGTTTTGATTTTCTGTTGCTATTTTAAGGTATAAGCTCTAATCCTGTTTTTGCCCAATTGTGTTCTAAGTTTCTGCCATTAGATTTGTTGTTGAAGATTATTTCGTAACAAGGTATAATGTGTTTTCATGGCACATATGATGATCATGGTTTTTTAAAGCCATAAGCCAGGGGGTGGTGCTGGTGGTTGCCATCTAAGTCTTGTTTTGTATTTCAAAATGGCCAATAGAAAATGAACGAATGTTAAAAATCTCATCAGAATGCAAGAACATATTGTATTTTTGTATGCGTGTACGTGTTCTGAGATTGTTTCATTTCATAACTTACAAGTAGCTTTTACATTGTAAAAATAATTTTATTATGTTTAACTAGTTATTTTTTTCATATGTGAAACCAATTTTTATACCCTACAACACTTTGTGTTGGGGGTATTATAAGTTTGATTGTTCTTTATGTTTTACTTTTGAATGTTTTTCGTATGTATTTCTTTCAGTATTTTAAATTGTATGTATTTTCCGCCACCCTTTTGTTTTATTGTTTTTATGACCACATTTTGTGTAATTTATATGTAATATTTTGTGTAAATTAAACTCGATGTAAGCTAAGAAGACATTATTACGAATGGTATAATTATTTGAGTATTATATTAGATCAAGTACATAGTAATTAGAATATCCATTTCAGTTTACAGAAACAATGCAAAAATATTAAATATTGAGGTATTTAAGTTGGAGTTAAATAAATGCTTCTTTCACCTATTTTTGTGAAGTTTTTATACCCTACACCACATAGTGGTTTGCCCAAATGGAATGGAATTTGGCACATACGACCGAATTGATTGAGGTAGAATGCCAAATTTGGTGAAGATCGGTTCAGATATAGCTATAGCCCCATATATATTGTTCATCCGATTTGTTGTATTTATTATATTCAGGGAAATATATCAGATACAGAAATATCTTTGCCAAATTTTATCGAGATCGGTTCAGATTTGGATATAGCTCCCATATATATATTTGTCTGATTTCAAATTATTTTGCACCAAATGGGCAATACAAGTCCGAATTTAAAAGATACAAATGCTTCGCCATATTTAGTCTTCTGAACTTTAAATTACAATTATAATCATAGCGTGTATGTATGTGTATTCTCCCATAAAATCTTTTAATTATTATGTGGAACTCTACAAAATTAGCAATGTGGTGTAGGGTATCATAATGTCGGCCCCGCCCGACTTTAGGACTTTCTTTACTGGTTCTTTTTAAAATTTGCAGCTCATTTTCAAACTCTTGAACCCTATGTGGGGGAGGTATCAGAATCATCTCTATAAGATATCTTGTGATGATGGAAATATTGAAATGTACCAAGACTGAATTGAGATGTACCAAGTCTGAGTGGAATCGGATGTTAATTTCGCGTTATGTAAGCTTCATGGATATTTATAATTTTGACCCTTTGTGGGGGAGGTACCAGAAGGAGTGGACTGATATATCCCATTTGAAGAGAACCAGATGCTTATTTCGGATTTTATGATTATTTGAAATGTTGACCCTTTGTGGGGTAGGTACCAGTAGGAATAGTCCGATCTCTACCATATTTATAACAGATCTTGAGCTGATGGAAATATTGAGATGTGCCAATTCTGAATGAAATCGGATGCTAATTTCTTGTTTTAAGTGATTCATGAATATTTAAAATTTTGACCCTTTGTCAGGGAGGTACCAGAAGGAGAGGATCGATAAATTCCATCTTCACACCAAACTTTGGGTTAATAAAATTATTGTCATATGTGTAATTTAAAGACAATTGGACACATACATCACATCTTATAAGAGTTATAATTATTCAAATTTTTTGACCATTTGTGTGGTAGGTACTTGATGGAGTTGACCGATATTGTCCATTTTTGCACCTGGGCTAGCAATGATGTAAATATTAGGATTTGCAAAGTTGGAGCAATATAGGATTATCCCTTCTCAGTTAATTATTTTCTTTGAAAATGTTGACATTTTTTGGGGGAGGTACCAGAAGGAGTGGACCGACACTGCCCATCTCCGAACACGATCTAAGTTTAACAATAATATTGCGATGTACCAAGTTTGGATCAGTTCGGACACTCCCTTCGAAAATTATCGTGCACACTAGCCAGACAGACGAACGGACACCCTTAGATCGACTCCAAATATCCTGTTACAACTTTAGTCCAAAGAGACCTAGGGTTAAAAACGTTATTTCGGTGAGGTTCGTTTTTGCCGATCAAATGATCTACAGCCCTATGGTGGAGGGTATAAAATTCAATAAGATAAGTCGTTATTTTGGAATAGTCCCAAACAATTTCATGCTTTTGACAGAGTAATTTTAATAGCTTTTAAAAATATTATTTAAAAGTAATTTCATAGAAGGTATATAAGTATTATTGGCCTGAACTTGTAATCTTAGGATGCGTAAGAGTGCTGGTCCATTAAATTTGAAACTGGAATTTGGAGTGAAGATCAGCCTGAAGCATTGGAAAATCTACAATGCACCCAGAAAAAGTGGCAGCTTTGTGCGGTTCAATTAAACGCCTAGATAGTTCGATTTAACGCCTTTACTTCAGACTGCTGTCATTTCCTAACCACTCGTCCGATAGCTGTTAAAATTATTCCAGTGACAGCCCATTATATTATTTACAAGCGCACAAAAACATTTTGGTGAGAATTTTCCAGAAAAAAAGTTATTCGTGATGGAATTCAAGCGTGATAGTGTGATTTCTTTATATTTGCCGGAGAACAACAAGTGGCTATAGTTAGAGCACTCCAGCATTTAAATGTGAATAAATCTTTTGTGTCTCATACCAACGCTCGTTATCGTGATAGTGGTAGCGTAGCCCGACGTCAAGGAAGTGGACGGAAGAAAACAGACATGGGTCGAAAAGTAAAGAAGCGGCTTGATTAAAACCCGCGTCGCAGTGGCTGAAAATTGGCTCGTGAGCTGATCATATCGCAGTATTCTATTCGGCAAATATTGAAAAATGAGTTCGGGGCAAAGCCATTGAAATTCCAAAATGTGCAAGAAATTACACCGCAACAGAAAGAAAATAGACTCAAAAGAGCTAAATAGTAGCTTCGCTTCGCTTGGCCGAAAGTGGTGAACTGCCGAATTTGGTTTTCTCCGATGAGAAAACATTCGTTGTCCAGCAGTTTGCAAACAAACCAAATGATCGTGTTAACTTACCAAAGAAGTCAGCTGAAAATGTGCACCTTCGGTTAGTCATCAGAATTCAAGCGCCAGCCATGGTGATGGTGTGGGCCGCTATAACAGCCGATGGTCGCTCACCGCTTGTATTAATCGACCGTGGCATCACAATAAATGCCGAAAATTATCGCGAAAATATTCTGGAGGGTGTATTAAAGCCTTGGGCATGCGAAAATTTTAGCCGCAGACTTGGACATTCCAAAAGGGCTCAGCACCATCGCACTCAGCCCGCGCCACCCAAGAATAGTTACAAAATGAGGTTCCTCGCTTCATTTTCAGCGCACAAAGTTCACCAAAATCTCCGGATACCAATCCTTCGGACTATTGTTTCTGGAGTATTTAAGAAAAGAAGGTTGGCATTAAAAAATACCAAAGTGTCGATCACCTCAAGCAAGCACTTCCCCGGGAATGGGCCAAAATACCGCAGAGCAACATTCGGGCAGCGTTCCCTTGGCCGTTTGAAGGCCATATAATATTTGATATTTGATGCTATTTCCGACATTTTTACTTTCATAATAACATTAAAAAAAAGTAAAAATTATAGCGTTTGACTTTGTTGCAGTTTTTATACACTCTACCTTGGAAAGGAGGGTATATTAACTTTTGTCATTCCGTTTGTAAAGGGTGATTTTTTTGAGGTTAGGATTTTCATGCATTAGTATTTGACAGATCACGTGGGATTTCAGACATGGTGTCAAAGAGAAAGATGCTCAGTATGCTTTGACATTTCATCATGAATAGACTTACTAACGAGCAACGCTTACAAATCATTGAATTTTATTACCAAAATCAATGTTCGGTTCGAAATGTGTTTCGCGCTTTATGTCCGATTTATGGTCTACATAATCGACCAAGTGAGCAAACAATTAATGCGATTGTGACCAAGTTTCGCACTCAGTTTACTTTATTGGACATTAAACCAACCACACGAATGCGTACAGTGCGTACAGAAGAGAATATTGCGTCTGTTTCTGAGAGTGTTGCTGAAGACCGTGAAATGTCGATTCGTCGCCGTTCGCAGCAATTGGGTTTGTGTTCTTCGACCACATGGAAGATTTTACGCAAAGATCTTGGTGTAAAACCGTATAAAATACAGCTCGGGCAAGAACTGAAGCCGAACGATCTGCCACAACGTCGAATTTTCAGTGAATGGGCCCTAGAAAAGTTGGCAGAAAATCCGCTTTTTTATCGACAAATTTTGTTCAGCGATGAGGCTCATTTCTGGTTGAATGGCTACGTAAATAAGCAAAATTGCCGCATTTGGAGTGAAGAGCAACCAGAAGCCGTTCAAGAACTGCCCATGCATCCCGAAAAATGCACTGTTTGGTGTGGTTTGTACGCTGGTGGAATCATTGGACCGTATTTTTTCAAAGATGCTGTTGGACGCAACGTTACGGTGAATGGCGATCGCTATCGTTCGATGCTAAAAATGGAAGAACTGAACTTGGTTGACATGTGGTTTCAACAAGATGGCGCTACATGCCACACAGCTCGCGATTCTATGGCCATTTTGAGAGAGAACTTCGGAGAACAATTCATCTCAAGAAATGGACCGGTAAGTTGGCCACCAAGATCATGCGATTTGACGCCTTTAGACTATTTTTTGTGGGGCTACATCAAGTCTAAGGTCTACAGAAATAAGCCAGCAACTATTCCAGCTTTGGAAGACAACATTTCCGAAGAAATTCGGGCTATTCCGGCCGAAATGCTCGAAAAAGTTGCCCAAAATTGGACTTTCCGAATGGACCACCTAAGACGCAGCCACGGTCAACATTTAAATGAAATTATCTTCAAAAAGTAAATGTCATGGACCAATCTAACGTTTCAAATGAAGAACCGATGAGATTTTGCAAATTTTATGCGTTTTTTTAAAAAAAAAAAAAAAGTTATCAAGCTCTTAACAAATCACTCTTTAACATCCCTAAATATTCCTCGTAGACCCCATAAAGTATATATATTCATAATCAGCATAAAATTCTAATCTAAATTTAACGATTCCGTCTGTCTGTTGAAATGATGATACAGCCCACATTATTTGACGTAGAACGTCAAAATATAGCAGAACAATTTCTATTGTGTCTAGGATGGTTGGTATTGAAAATGAGATATATCGGTCCACGTTTTGGTATAGTCCTCATATAACGATACCTCCCACATTTTGCCACATTTTTCACGGATTTGTCTGAAAATGAGTATTTATTGGTCATAATGGGCCCCAGTTCGTATGGGAATATTGTATGTATAGGTCCAGGCTTTGGTATAGCTCCCCTATAATGGTAACTCCCGATATTCGGTATTTGGATGATTTTTGCCACATTTTTCACGGGTTTGTCTAAAAATTGGTATAATGTGTTCTAGCTTCGGTGACGAAACCTTGCAGGTATAGGTCCACGATTTGGTATAGCCCCCATATAACGGTACCTCCCGATATTCGGCTTCCAACATGTTGTAGTGTTAAAGGGTATTACATAGTCGGTCCCGCACGACTATAGCCTTCGAGTACTTGTTTTTTTAATCTTTCCCAAAGCTCTAAAAAAATTACCTTTCTTAAATAAAAAAATTTACTTACCTTAACAAAAAATATTGCTAGTAGTTCCTGAGAAATGTTTTCTCTAATGTTGTCCTGAAAATAACAAAAAGGAAGCTTTAATGAATATTCATTATTTATTAAGTGTTAGGAATATTTTCTATAGAATGAATTTACGATAGAATTTAATTGAATCCATTGATTGATTCACATTATTCTCACTGCATGAATGCACTGCAGGAAATTAAATTTGCTTTAAATACAAACATCACCATTGAATGAGAATTCGAATTAATTGCAACCGAATCTTTTCGTTTCGAGATTCAATTGATGAAAACATATTGGCCAGCACTGACCGAACACTCTTAACAATGCAAGACTTGGATTTCTGGCGATGGTGTCCAATTAAATACATTTTTCGGTATTTAATTGACAAAGCTTGTATGCTGACCATTAATTAAAGAGGGAGAACTACAAATGGGGAAAAATCACACACACACACACATATGCACCCACTTCAATGCAATTATAGCTAACGATATATGAGAGTAAAAGAAAATAGAAGACAAAAGAAACTCTATATCAATTTAATGTATGGCGAACAGCACTCAACACGCTCCATGTAATTTTAAACAATAATTAAAGACAAGCTGGATGGATGGATGGATGGTTGGATGACTGCCACACAAACACACCACACAAGTGCTTAGAAGTTTGTGCATTGTGGTTGTGGTTGTGCAGGGAAGAGGCAATTATTCGACCGCAACCTTAGTAAACAATTTACAACAATTAAATCGACAAATCTAACACATTTATTGCAAATCAAAAGCCAAACAATAAACAATCATAGCTGTTCGTTATGCTCTCTCTCTCTCTATCTCTCATTTGCTGGCATCCTCCCTCCTCCTCCACCGGCATCAACAAGTAGGGTGAGCAAGGATGTTTGCCATTTTTCATTTCCAACTGCAGTGCAAGTTTGACGCCTTTATCAATTCAATTCCCTTTTTTGCCCTATTTTCCTCTTTTCCATGTATTCGTTCGTTTGCGTTAGCTTTGAAGTAATATCCTTGTTTTGAAGGATTCATTGTTTTTTTTTTGCATCCATGAATGTGAATGTGAGGATCATGAATTGTAACGACTTTTGTTTCGAACACAATGCCATCCATAAACTTACGTTTAGACCTGCACGTAGGAATATTCATCAGGGCCCTCTTAACAAACACACACACACAAAATATCGCTGTGCATTGCCACGTGCATGTCATCCGTATGATACAGCCAGCTTTAGAAGTGTATCATGGACTTTCCGGATAGTTTCTGTGAGTTTACAATTTTAACACCTGGCTCACCCCTTTAAAGTTTTGCAATTGTTTGTTATACTGCCAGCATTTGTGGCCATGGGAGAAAAGCTTGCGATAGAAAGTGGAGAAGAAATCCGTACAAGGAGAGTGAAATTGTAATGCTGATAAAGTTTAATGAATTGTTAGTAAATACAGGGTAAGATAAAAAAAAAATGCAACAAAGTCAAACACCATAATTTTATTTTTATACCCTACAACACTATGTGTTGGGGGTATTATAAGTTTGATTGGGCCAGAATTTATGTAACACCTCGAAATATTGGTTTCCCATGTAGGAAAGTATATATGGATCTTCCTATCTCGCCGAGCTGAGTCGATCTAGCTATGTATGTCCGTCCGTCCGTCTGTCCGTCTGTCCATGTTAATTTGTAATCACTCTACAGGTCGCAATTATGGCCCGATGTTCACGAAATTTAGAATGGAGGTGGGGCTAGGGTCAGAATAAAACCCTATTTCTTTTGGAGATGATCGCATAAATTTAGGGTTTGAAATGGACCAAAAACTGAAAAAATTCTTGATTTTGCAGTGGCTCTACAGGTCGCAATTATAGACCAATCAAAGCGGAAGTTAGCATGGGGCTAGAGCTTTGGGCTGGGCAGAAGCCTTCCAATTTTGATGGTCATCGGATAATATTTAGTGGGTGAAAAAGGCCACAATATTTGTGTTAAATAAAAGTCAAATTTTCTATTAAACCGCGAATATTTTTAATCCCGGCGAAATCACAAGTAGACGAACAGGTCAATTCTGACCGTTAGGTAGATGCCGATAGTAAAAATATCGGATATATATAGCGAAATATATACAATGTATATAAACAAAGGAAGGGGATGTTAGCTAAAATGCTTATATCTCAAGAATGGCTGGACCGATTTTGACAAATTTTGTCAATTCGGAATGCCCTCTTGACATAAAAGTATAAAATCTAACAAAAATCGCAGAAAAATATGTCAATAACGATGTTAATATAGATTTTGTAGTATTTTGTGACATTTTTTTTTATTTCTTCATATTTTTTATCGCATGCGATTTTTTCAATTTGACTTATAATATTTTTTAATATTTTTTCACATTACAACACAGGTTGGGTGCATTATATAAAGATTGCAAATATCGTCCGATTCTCACGAAAATTTTCACAAGCGTAGGGTTGGGTCAGAAGGGCTAGGCCTATTGTTTTCAAATATGTCCGCAATACATTAGGTGTTGAAATGGACCAACAACCAAATTTTTTCCTGATTTTGCAGCCGTTATAAAGGTCTCAAGTAGAAACCAGAGGACACGAAATCTCACATAAAGTTAGAGTTCAGGACAGCGGGTACAATGGACCACTAATTTTATGTGAAAAAATTTCAGCATTACTTACAGACGATATCCGATATACGCAAAAGGCGAACACCTGGCTTTTTATGCTGATTTCGTTGACGAATATAGCCAAATATCGTAGACAAGCAAGTCATATAGATAAGTCTAAATTTGGAGATACAGAGGGGCTTCTTGCTTTTGGAGATGATTGCAAAATATTTGGGGTTTTGATTGAAGCCAATCGACACGCCTGTGAAGAGAGTTAAGGACGGGGAACAATTCTATCATTTTGGATGACCATTGGATTATATTTAGCTGTAAAATGGACTACAAAAACTAACCGCACGACGGAGTGCATAAATATGGGGCAAATGTCCCTAGTCAAAATCCTAATTTATAATTCCAATATGGATTTGAACATAAGGGGGCTTCTAACATATTGTAGTTTTGTAGGTTATTACATAGCCGGCCCGCACGACTATAGCCTTTGCTTACTTGTTTTTTTAATTTTATTGAATGAAAGCAAAAAATGTCGGAAATAGCATCAAATTTTAGAAAAAAATTAGATTTGTTCAAACTGGCCACTTTGGCACGATTTATGGCCTACAAACGGCAAATGAAACCGTCATACGCTGCCCGAATGTTGCTCTGCGGTATTTTGGCCCATTTCCCGGCGAAGCGATTGCTTGAGGTGATTGCCACTTTGGTATTTTTTAGTGCCAACATTGCTTTCCAAAATACTCCAGACACAATAGTCCAACGGATTGGCATCCGAAGATTTTGGTGGCCATTGTGCGCTGGAAATGAAGCGCCGCACCTCATTTTGTAACCATTCTTAGGTGCCGCGTGCTGAGTGCCATGGCGCTGAGTCCTGTTGATATGTCCAAGTTCTATGGCCAAAATTATGCGTGTCCAAGGCTTTAATACACCCTCCAGGATATTTTCGCGATAATATTCGCATTTATTCCAGTATCACGGTAACGTGCGATGGTACGAGACACAAAAGATTTATTCACATTTAAATGATGGAGTGCTCTAACGATAGCCACTTGTGGGTTTCCAGTCAAATATAAAGAAATCTCATTATCACGCTTGAATTCCATCACGAATAAGTTTTTTCTGGACAATTCCTCACAAAATGCTTTTTTACCCTTGTAAACAATATTATGAGCTTTTACTGATTTTAACAGCTGTCGGACGAGTGGCTTAGAAATGACAGCAGTATGAAGTTGGTTGCAGTTTTTTCATCTCACCCTGTATGAGCTATCTACTAACTGAGAATAAATTGCAATATACTGGGGACCCTTTGCATATGGTTAAGGTAACATGTACAAAGGGTACTAAAAAGTTTGAACTGGGCACTTTGAACCCTTTTGGAATTTTAATCTATTAAATGAATACGATTACCTCCACTGTACAAACAAGTTTTGGAATAAATAAAAGAGTAATAGAGAATTGTCCTTTGAGTCCATACTCCACAATCTGCGTAATACTTTGAAATGTCAGATTTTAACTAGATGTGCTTTCCATTCAGGGACTAATATCTTTCATTTTTTAAATTAAATTCATAGAGTGTCATATGATACGCAATAAATATCTCAACATTACAATATTGAAAATTACTCTCCCACGTCATCCCTTTTCGGTATGTAAAATTAATTTCACAACTTTTTCATTTCCTCTTAAGTGCACACAATTTTACATCACTCCCCTCCCAAGACCCAGTAACCAGCAGATGACCTTGCCCATGTAAAACTTCTTAATTAACTACAACTACTACACCATAATTATAAAATATTCATCAAATATCTATTAGTCTTCAGTTCAGTGGTGTTGTTTATGTTTGGTGATTTTTCTTCCGCTCGTATTCGCAGTAATTACGTTGTGTGGGGTTATATTCAAAGAATACAAAATAAAAGAAACGAAACACATCTCTATTAAATTAAATTCGAATGATTATTTCCTGTAATTTATTCGAACATTATTATTGACCCAATCATTGAATCGTGGATATGTTGGGGGCGAACAACAACCCCCAAAAACAGCAGTTATTTACAATAAAAGAAATTCGGAGAAGGGGGGGGGGGGGGGGTGGAGGAAGGTACAGAGTAAAGATGGATGAGAAAAAAGAACGCAGTCATCCCCTGACTAAATGGGTTGTTCGGTCAATGCTTTCTTCGCTCTAATTTGTTTCAGCCGGTCACTTTGTTTTTTTTTTTTTTTTTCGCAACCAGTTTCCGTTGTGAACATTGGGAAAAAATAACAAATTTGCATTTAAAATTTTTTAATTAATTTGAACTTTTGTTATACGAAAATGTATTGTTAAGCATAACGACAATGAAAATGCCCTATTGAAAGAAGTTGAATTCTTCAAAGGCACCTCACGGTTCGTCTGTAAAGGGTCCCTTTACAGAAACCTAAAGGCTCTCTTTAAAGGAATCTACAGAGACTCCCTTTAAAGGAGTCAATAGAGAGTCCTTTGTATGAGTCTATAGAGACTCCATGGTAGGAGTCTACAGAGACTCCATGGTAGGAGTCTATAGAGACTCCATGGTAGGAGTCTATAGAGACTCCATGGTAGGAGTCTATAGAGAATCCTTTATGGAAGCCTATCAAGAATTGTTTATAGGAGCCAACGAAGACTCTTTTCCAGGAAGAGAGATAAAAAAACTGCATCCAAATTCAGACTGCTGTCATTTCTAAGCCACTCGTCCGACAGCTGTTAAAATTATTCCAGTGACAGCTCATTATATTGTTTAAAAGCGTACAAAAGCATTTTGGTGAGCATTTCCAGAAAAAAAGTTATTCGTGATGGAATTCAAGCGTGATAGTGTGATTTCTTTATATTTGGCCGGAAAACCACAAGTGGCTATCGTCAGAGCACTCCAGCATTTAAATGTGAATAAATCTTTTGTGTCTGGTAACATCGCTCGTTACCGTGATACTGTTAGCGTAGCCGGACGTCAAGGAAGTGGACGGAAGAAAACTACCTCAGCAGAAATGGATCGAAAAGTAAAGAGGCGACTTGATCGAAACCCGCGTCGCAGTGGCAGAAAAATGGCTCGTGAGCTGAACATATCGCAATATTCCATTCGGCAAATATTGGAAAATTAGCTCGAGGTAAAGCCATTGAAATTCCAAATAGTACAATAACTTACATCGCAACAGAAAAAACTAGGCTCAAAAGAGCTAAAGAGTTGCTTCGCTTGGCCGAAAGTGATGAACTGCCGAATTTGGTTTTCTCCGATGAGAAAACATTTGTTATCCAGCAGTTGATAAACAAAAAATGTTTACTTACTAAAGAGGTCAGCTGAAAAATGTACACCTTCGGTTGGCCACCAGAACCCAAGCGCCGGCCATGGTGATGGTGTGGGCCGCCATAACAGCGGATGGTAGTATTTACCGACCATGGCATCGGATTAAATGCCGAATATCATCGCGAAAATATTCTGGAGGGTGTATTTGGCCGCAGACCTTGGACATTCCAACAAAACTCCACACCATCGCACTCAGCAGGCGCCACAGAAAAATGGTTACAAAATGTCGTTCCTCGCTTCATTTCCAGCGCACAATGGCCACCAAAATCTCCTGATACCAATCCGTTGGACTATTGTGTCTGAAGTATTTTGGAAAGCAAGGTTGGCACTGAAAAATACTAACGTGTCGATTACCTCAAGCAAGTGCTTCGCCGGGATTGGGCCAAAATACCGCAGAGCAACATTCGGGCAGCGTGTGACGGTTTTATTGGCCGTTTGAAGACCAATTCGATCAAATCTAAACTTATTCTCATTATTAATCTTTTTGGAACTTATGCAGAATCCGTTCTAGGAGCCTTAAAAGAAACCTTCATAAAGATAAGAATCCTTAATAGGGATCTATGGAGATACCTTTATAGGAGTCTAGGAAGACACCTTTATAGGTGTCTATAGAGACCCATTTACAGGAGTCTATAAAGTCTTCTTATAGGATCCCATAACAACTCCATTATAAGAGCCTATAGAGACTCATTTATAGGAGCCTCTAAAGATTCCTTTATAGGAGCCTATAAAAACTCCTTTATTGGAGCCTAAGAAGCCTAAAGAAACTACTTTATAAGAGCCTATAGAGGCTCCGTTAAAGGAGCCTATATAGATTCCTTTATAGGGGCCTATAGAGGCTCCTTTATAGGAGAAGGGAAAGAGAAAGCGGAAAAAAGAGACTCCTTGATAGGAGCCTAGTAAGACTATTTTATAAGAGCCTGTGAAGACTTCTTTACAGGAGTCTACAAAGAATCATTTTTATACCCTCCATCATAGTATGGAGGGTATATTATGTTTGTCATTCCGTTTGTAACACCTCGAAATACACATTTTAGACCCCACAAAGTATATATATTCTTGATCGGCATAAAATTCTATGTCGACAGTCCGTCTGTGGAAATCGCTCTAGCTTCCGAACGAATTGAAGCAGATTGATAAAATTTTACTCAAATGTATGTTATGTCTGCAGGACTATTGGTATTGAAAATGGGTCATGTAGGTCCACGTTTTGGTATAGCCCATATATAACGATACCTCCCGATATTCTGTATTTTAATGATTTTAGCGACATTATTACGGATTTTTTTAAGTTTCGCATTTGAATATTGTAATGGCTTATGACAAATTTTACCTATGCAGTTCTGTTTCGTCGTATAGACCCTAATGTAATAGCTACATTCGGTATTTTGAAGATTCTAACAGCATTTCTAAAGGATTTTATTGTTTTTGAGAATTGCCTAATTCATTCCAAATGGTGGAGGGTATTCAAAGTTCGGCCCGGCCTAACTTACAGCTTTTTTACTTGTTAGATTTCCATTTACACCCCTTTCCATCTAACTGGCAATTCCTCTCATTTCCCTGTAGCGCCACAGAAAACCCCAAAAAAGTGGAATGAATATTTGCTTCAACACTTTTAGACAATGAAACCGAAAAAAGCGAACATCTCGTCCTTGTTGCGGCACACCATAAACAAAATGGAACGCTCACTCTTTGCTGTTGTTGTTGCTTGTGTTGTGTTTGCATCAAATTCAAATAAAAGAAAAAAACAATTGCCCTACAATACAAGCAAACTGAGACGAAGAATGTAGTCAACAAAATACCGGGAAACGGATTAATTTTTCATGAACAAAGAAAATTACTTTCATTAACTAATTAGTTTGAACGCTTGTTTGGGATTTGTGCCGCTGCTGCTGCTGTCGATGTTTTCATCTTCATGTTGTTTTCATATCGTTCGGATGCTTTGGTACATTTTGAATTTGACAATTAACCCTTTTGAAAAGGACAACGTAAATGGTCAAGAGATAAGCTGGGATAGAGAGGGAGAGAAAGAAGGAAAGTATGCACGTTTTCAAGTAAACCGGTATAAGCCAAAATAATAAGCAGACAAAAGTGATTAACAATTTATGGCGCCCTATTAATTTTCCCCGAAACAAGTCAACAAAGAAGTTTTACAAGTAATTGTTTAAAATGTAAAATTAAAAAGTTTTTTTCGAACTAAAGCATTGCGCAATATATTTGTTTATGCTAATTTGAAAATTAATTTTAAATTGTAGTTAAATTGGGTCACTCATTTGACATGAATCATTAAAATGCAGTAAATAATGGGACGAAATAAATCTATAAATAAATTAGTTAATTAAGTGGGGTTGCATTACAAGTTCTTTCGCTCACCATAAGCCTCTTTGTGTCCCTTTACAAATTCCATTCTAGGTAGCTTAAAGGAACCCCATTAAATCACCTTTTCTGGAATAATGTCGCAACCATCCTTGTAGGCAATTTTAAAATAAAACAAGTTAAAAAGTATCGGTTGGTTTTGCCGACAGATTTATACCCTCAGCCAATGTTTGATTTTTTTAAAATATTTTGACTTCTCGTAAGAATTTTTAAACTCTTGACTCTATATGGAACCTCTATGGTCCATTTCGTACCTGACCTAAACAAATATTATTATATATACAAAAAAAAATCGAACATTTATATTCAATTTATGGGAAATAACAAATTCCATGTTCACCTCAGGATTATGGATGAGAAACATATATTTAGACATAGCAAGTTGTAAAAAATCGCTGAGTTGTTTCGCAATTTATTTATGTTTTTCAAAATTTTGAAGCCTATGTAGGGGCAGGTAGCTAAAGAAATGTTCCGATCTCTACCATCTTTATTATAGATCTTGTGTTGACGGAAATATTGAGATGTACCATGTCTGGAATGGAATTGGATGTTGATTTCGCTTTTTATTAACTTCATGGATATTCAAAATGTTGAGTGTTTGTGGGGTACCAGAAGAAGTGGATCGATATGTTCCATTTTTACACCGGACCTTGGGTTAATAAAATCGTTGGGATGTGTAAAATTTGAAGACAATTTTATGAGAGTTGCAATTATTTCAAATTTTGACCCTTTGTGGGGGAGGCACTTGATGAAGTGGACCGATATTGTCCATTTTCACACCTGACTTAGCACTGACCCAAATATTAGGATTTGCAAAGTTGGACCAAAATCGAATTATCCTTTCTCTATCTGTGCAAAAAATATATATAAATATTTTTTTTAAATTTCGACCTTCTGTGGGGGAGGTACGAAAAGGAGTGGACCGACATTGTCCATCTCCGAACTCGACCTAAGTTTGGCAAAAATATTACGATGCACCCAGTATGAACCAAATCGGATACTCCCTACGAGATACAGACAGACTGACGGACATCGCTAGATCGACTCCAAATGTTCTGAAAAGGATTTGGTCTAAAGAGACCTAGGGTCTAAAACCATTATTTTGGTTTATCAAAACGTCATCGGAAACAGGTCTGCCGGCTCCAAGACTATAAAGAAAGGGGTTATAGTAACTCATGTTGTCTTGATGACCTATGTAATCCTCGACGGATTTGTGTCTGTGGCTAAGTTATCGCTGGAGGTTGGACTTTCAACGCCATCTACCCTACTGAAGGAAGTGTTCTGTTCCTTCCCAATTAGTGTTTCAACCCAATTTCCACGGACGCAGGAAATGAGGCTCAACGGCTCGAGGCTCTAACTTAACTCAGTACAAACCTTTGTTTGTAGTAAAAAATCATTTTTTTTTTTTTTTTTTTTAACCAAAATGTGTTAACATATATCCAAAAAGAGAGAGAAAGAGTGATATTTAACTTAGTGTTATATTTATCAATACCTGTCATGAATCTCGGCACATGAGTCTTTTTGGACATATCCCAGAGGAAACCTCAACTACGGCATAAGGCCTGCTGCTTAAATAAGTATCAGAAAAAGATAATATCGCAAAGTTCACTTTCGGACATACCAAACTGCATTCCCGGCCAATATTTACACGCTAAATATCCCTGGAAATTTAGAAAATATAACATTGTTCAACACGAAAAATAATTACAGACAAAATAGAATAGAGGGATATCGGTGTTTTCAAAGTTTACATTTACGTAAAGTAATCTAAATCGAGGGACAACGCCTCTTGAAAAATTTTTAAGACTTTTGCATTAGGATTCCTTGATATCCTTTGATTTTCAGTGTGAGATAAAAAAAGAAAAAATGCAACAAAGTTAAACGCCATAATTTTTACATTTTTTTTTTTAATTTTATTGAATGAAAGCAAAAACTATCGGAAATAGCATCAAATTTTAGAATAAGTTTAGATTTGTTCGAATTGGTCACCTTTGGCACGAATTATGGGTCTTCAAACGGCCAATGAAATCGTCACACGCTACCCGACTGTTGCTCTGCGGTATTTTTGCCCATTCCCGGCTAAGCGATTGCTTGAGGTGATCGACACATTGATAATTTTTAGTGCCAACCTTGCTTTCCAAAATACTCCAGACACAATAGTCCAACGGATTGGTATCCGGAGATTTTGGTGGCTATTGTGCGCTGGAAATGAAGCGAGGAACCTCGTTTTGTAGCCATTCTTGCTGGTGCTGAATCCTGTTGGAATGTCCAAGGACTGCGGCCAAAATGTTTGCATGCCCAAGGCTTTAATGCACTCTCCAGAATATGTTCGCGATAATATTGGGTATTTATTCTGATGCCATGGTCGATATATCGAAGAAGCGGAAGGATCTTCGAAATTGATCTAAGTTTGACAAAAATATTGGAATATACCATGTTTGGATCGAATCGAATACTTCTTTCTATTATTATCGTGTGCACCAGAGCCAGCTATAATGTGGGTATAAGAAAATATTCCACAGCTCAGTATTTTTGTCCATGGAAGACCGTTAAAGTCTTCTGCAATGAGCCTCTAAAAATCTTTTGTACCTCAAAGACGTTCCGATCTTTAAGAGTAAACCTTTAGAAGATCAGCTTTTTTTGGAAAACACCTAAAACGACGTATGGTATTTAAGGACTTCTGGCAAAAAAAACTTCATTTTTTATGATTTTTTGTTAAAGACCTAACGACAAAAAAATCGAAAATGCGTCGTGTCAAAATCCTTGCGTTTTTTAAGAAAAAAAAATATGTTAGGTCCCTCTGACCAAAGTTGGTGAATTTTAAAGAAATTTGTTTTGAAAACGATGTAATTTACCTGTCATGGAAAAGATCTCCTCTTGATTGATTGGTCTAAAAATATTTTTTATACCTTGGAGAATTCTAAAAATTCCATAGATCTTTAAAAACTGTATTTGGACTGGCGTTGATAGATGCAATATCTACGGAAGAAGGTATTCTCCAATGGAGGGTCGTAAAAGGTATCCTACCCTGAGAGGACTTTCAAAAATTCAACGTTCATGGAAGACCTTTAGCAGGTTATCTGTCGAAGAAAATCCGTACAAAGGACAACTATCAATGGATAATCATTGAAAGGACTTCTATTCTATAAGGAACTTGAGACACTCAAAGACCCTCTTTGTACGGAAGAGCCTGAAAAGTATTTTTCTATGAAGACCCTTAAAGATCATCTGTCTATAAAACTCCTTTTAAACGACGTCAGGCCAGCGATAGAGGTTTTTTCCGCTTGTTTTTTTTTTTTTCTATAAAATAAATTTCGATTAGGAAATAGCCATCAGTTCCCTTGATTTTTGTCTGGGGATATTCTTCCGGGAAGTTATTTTAAAATAAATCCTACCCAAGTGACGAGATCGTAAGCTCAATGAGATGCCAGATGCCTTTAAGGACTAAGCTACTCTTATATAGGAGCTACACCATATAGTGGATCAGTATGGAACATTTTGAACACAAAAAGGAAATTTGAAGTTTCAATTTATTTGATTAAAAATACGGAAACACATGAGGTATATGGGGTACCCATACAGAAATCAAACCTTATTCAATAAAAAATGTGTCTGAAAACTTCACAACGGGGAAAAATATAGAGCTAAATTTTGTAGTCAATACAAAAACTAGAACGGATAAATCTAATTTTCCGCACCAATCGTCCCAATACCAATTTTTAATCAAATTTTTTTTATACTTGAGAATCATGTAGACACCCACTTGTTAATAAATAAACTTGAGCTATAAAAAAAATATTTCTCTAAAATTCCAATTAAATTGATTTTAAGTGACATTGACTCAAATATCTTGACAATCTCCTAAAATCTTATTAAACTGGAAATTATGAAATTACACCACCTTCTCTACAAAAGGACACTGTTTTTGTATAGGAAACCCAAAATTACCTGTCTAATCTGTCGCAAATAATTGACACTCATTGATAAAGGTCCAAACACACACTCTTCCTTTAACAAACGACCCATTCGTTATTATCGATTCCAAGAAAACGCAATTTTTAGAGGAAAACAATAATAGCAGGAACAGGAACGGGGTCGGGGTCGGGGACAGCAAATTCAATCAACCAATGTCTTTTGTGTTTTTTTTTTCCGAGAAAATCAATTACAGAATATCTTTCAAAGTGACACTGTACCCTGATAAGGGTTAAGTGTCGTCGTCAAATACAAATATTTCAAATAAATTTTACACTCTACGTGAAAGAGTGAAATATCTCTTATATAACCTTTATTAAATCTCCAGGAAAATTAGAATGAAGAAAATAATTAGTGGGGAGCAGAATTGAATTTCACAGTAATTACAACAAGCTAACAAGTCGATGGTGTTGGCGCACACACACTCATGCAAAGAAACTTATATATTGGAATCGTATGGTGTTGTGTGGCGGAAAATTATAGAGAAAAAGGTGGACAAGAACATTTACACACATCCATACATGCAAACACTTCTATCCTATAAAGAAATTATCTCAACCGGATGTTGGCTGTGTGTGTGTGCTGCCTTGTCAGGTGGAAGTTTGAATAGCCACAGGTTACCGGAAGTCACTTATACTTAGATTAAATTGTCTATGCTTCGTGTTACTCAGCTATTTTATCAGACTGAAATTGAGTTACGGAAGCACAGGTAAAAGTTTTTGTTTGAAAACAAGTTATAAAACCCGCAAACCCTGGCACAGCGCCCAGATATTTTCGAATTTTCTGCTAACGAGGATTTATTTTAAATAAATTGTAGATTAACAAGTAAGAAGGCGTTAAGTTCAGTTAAGCCGAACTGATGATAAGAAACAAACGTGAGCAGATAGTATTCGAGAACTGCAAATTCTAATAAAATATGTATTGAACCGTGTTAAACACCTTCGAAATTCGAGGCATAAGGACAGACATTTTTTTGTATTGGCTCTATAGCCTTGTCTGGACCTCAAATATGGAACTCAAGAAATGCAAAATTGCAGGCACTTCGGCAGAAAATGTCGAATAAAATCTTCAATATAAAAAATATTGGGTGGTATCGTCGCAAAGAGCTAAAGTCGAATCACATAAAAGTTGGAGTTACCAAGACAGTTCCTTGCAAACCCCTGGGAACCCAAGATGTCAATATACAGGGTGAGATAAAAAAAACTCCAACAAAATCAAACGCCATAATTTTTACATTTCTTTTTTTAATGTTATTGAATGAAAGCAAAAAATAGCATCAAATTTTGGAATAAGTTTTGATTTTTTCGAATTGGTCACCTTTGGCACGAATTATGGCCGGCGAAGCGGTTGCTTGAGGTGATCGACACTTTGGTATTTTTTAGTGCCAACCTTGCTTTCCAAACTACTCCAGACACAATAGTCCAACGGATTGGTATCCGGAGATTTCAGTGGCCATTGTGGGCTGGAAATGAAGCGCGGAACCTCATTTTGTAACCATTCTTGGGTGGCGCATGCTGAGTCCTATTGTAATGTCCGAGGTATGCGGCCAAAATGTTTGCGTGCCCAAGGCTTTAATATACTGACCTAGCATAGATGCAAATATTACAATTTGCAAAGCTAGAGCAAAATCCTTCTCCTTCTGTGCGGTAAATTATTTTCTTTGAAAATGTTAATGTTGTTTGGGGGAGGTATCAGAATGACCGCTATTGCCCATCTCCGAACTCGATCTAAGTTTGATAACGATATTTTGATATACCAAGTTTGGATAAAATCTGATACTTTTTAAAATCGGATACGTATTCAAATTTGTTCCAAATAGTACAGGGGTTTCAAGTGTCACAGTTCGCCCTGCTTATCCACCGGTTTGATTAATGACCATCTATCAATAATAGTCGCCGTAAGCAGTTCGTCCGATTTCATAACCTCTGAACACCGCATTTCCCTTAACCATGAGAAAGCTCACTGACCAGAATTTAGAGAATTCTTCAACCTTTGCTTCAGAGAACTGCACAATCAGTATGTTCCCAAACAATAGTTTCCCAGAACCGGGGTAAAAATACCTAGCTCCATTTAAAAATACCTTTTTTCAACAATACCAAATATTAACAAGTAAAAAATGGTGAATACCCTCCACCATTTGGAACGAATTTGGCAATGCTCAAAAACAATAAAATTCGTTAAAAATTCTGTTAAAATCTTAAAAACACCGAATGAAGCTATTATATTAGGGTCTATACGATGGCATGCAGGTAACATTTGTCATAAGCCATTACAATATTCAAATGCGAAACTTAAAAAAATCGGTAATAATGTCGCTAAAATCATAAAAATACCGAATATCGGGAGGTACCGTTATATGGGGGCTATACGAAGACATGGACCGGCACAGACAATTTTCTGTCTTAAGCTGTGGTATCCATTACGAACTGCAAATACCAAATTTGAAACAATTCCGGTGAATAATGTCGCTAAAATCATCAAATTACCGAATATCGGGAGGTACCGTTATATGGGGGCTATACCAAAACGTGGACCTACACGACCCATTTTCAATACCAAAAGTCCTGCAGACATAACATACATTTGAGTAAAATTTTATCAATCTATTTCATTTCGTTCTGATCCTAGAGTGATTTCCACAGACGGGCGGACATCGCTAAATCGACAATTTATGCTCATCAGAATTTTATGCTGATCAAGAATATATATACTTTGTGGGGTCCAATATGTATATTTCAAGGTTTTACAAACTGAATGACAAACTTAATATACCAACCATTCTATGCCAGTAAAAATATTTGCATGAGTCTACTTTGTGGTAGAATTTGGTACCTCCTCATATTTATCTCAAACTCATTTAGCTAATTACAAACATTTAATCCCGATTTTTTTTCAAACAAAAACTAAACCAAAATTGAAACAACCGAGATAACTCCCACGCACCAATGCAAAGATAGTCCCTTCATACTAGTTCCCAAAACCGTATAAAACAAACTTTTATTCCAAAAAAAAAAAAAAAAAAAACCCAGCCAACACGAGCAAAATATTTAAGACCCTTCCCAGAATTGGAGTGTGTAATGGACGTGTAAAATGGACGTGAAATATTATCAGATTGTGGGCGAAAATATTTGCGTAAAATCTAATCAACGCTAATTTTCAATAAAAAAGCGAAAGAGAATGAGAATGAAAAAGGTTAAAACAGATTTCAAATAATACAACATAATCATTGTGCCCAGAGATATTTAAATATAATTTACCCAAATTCCAATATTGAAATTCTAATGAATTAATTACAGGAAATTCGATCGCAAATACCTGAATATTATTTACACACTACAAAGCTTGTTGGAGCGACGATGGTAGGTATTTAAGCAATGAGTAGAATGGCTTTAAGGTTATTCTGATATTGTTGGTAAATGGTTGAAGGGAAGTAGTCATGTAATTATGGAAACTGTTGAAAAAAATTAAAATTAGTTAATATTTAAAAAAAATATATGCCCTACACAAGGGCCTCAAAAATTTGTTTGTAATCGTATGTGTTTTGAAATAACAACATATTGCAAGTGTTTTTTTTTTTTTTGTCTCTCTTTACACAGTGAGAAATAATTTGTTATCTGTAAGTTTTCTGTTATAAATTTTTCTCTATTCAAAACAACTCCAACTTTTACAATTTATTGTTTAAGTTTGCTTTTGGTCTTTTTTGGTTGGTGATATTGAAGAAAATTTGCCAAATTTGTAGATTCAGATATTTTTATGAATGCACCGAAAGAAATATTGGAGTACAAAAATATATATCTTACCAGATGTTTGAAACAAATATTTTTCTCTTTCTCTCTCTCTTTCTCTGTCCCTCCCTACATCTCTGTCGTGCTCTTTCTCTCTTGACCTGGGGGCATTGACCCCATACCAAGAGGTAGGTCATTGCCTATTAGAAGAGGTCATTGACCTCATGGCAAGAGGTGATGTGAAATTCTGTCAAACAGAAATCAATCAAAAAGATAAATCTTAACAGTTGTAATTTTTACAATTTCGGAAAGATTTGTTTCAAATATGCAGTAAGATATATTTATGTGCTCATCCCTCATCGACTACTCGAACAAAACTAAATATTTACTCAAAACCAATTTGCCAGAAAATTCAAAACAATTTATTTTTTACAATTGTGTTGGTGAAAATACAGATACCCCTTCGGATACTGCTTTAAAGGCATCCGTTTTTGAAAATTGTAGCTCTTTTAAATTAATATTTTTCAATGTGAGAAAGGAGAGGGTGATAGAGGAAGAGAGAGAGAGGGAGAGCGAGAGAAAAGACCCCAAGTCAAGAGAGAGAGGAAGGGAGAAAGAGAGAATGGAAGGGAGAGAGAGAGAAAAGGTCAATGACCTCTGACCTGGGGTCAATGACCAGGAAGAGAGAGAGAGAGAGAGAGAACGAAAGAGGAAGAGAGAGGGATAAAGAGAGAGAGAAGAATAAGAAGAGAGAGAGAAAAGGTCAATGACCTCTTGACCGGGGGTCAATCACCTTATGACTGAGGTCAATGACCTTTTGACCTGGGGTCATTGACCCCAGGAAGAGAGAGAGAGGGCGGGCGAGGAAGAGAGAGAGAGAGGAAGAGGAAGAGAGAGGAAGAGGAAGAGAACGAAAGAGGAAGAGAGAGAGAGAGGAAGAGAAAAGGATAAAGAGAGAGGAAGAGAGAGAAGAATAAGAAGGGAGAGAGAAAAGGTCAATGACCTCTTGACCGGGGGTCAATCACCTTTTGACCTGGGGTCAATGACCTTTTGACCTGGGATCATTGACCCCAGGAAGAGAGAGAGAGAGAGAGAGGAAGAGAGAGAAGAAGAAGAGAGAGAGGGAGAGAGAACAAGTCAATGACCTCTTGACCGGGGGTCAATGACCTTTTGACCTGGGGTCACTGACCCCAGAAGAAGAGAGGAAGGGAGAGAGAGGGGAAGAGAGAGAGAGAGAGAGGAAGACAGAGAGAGGAAGACAGAGAGAGGAAGGCAGAGAGAGGGGAAGAGAGAGAAAAGGTCAATGACCTCTTGACCTGGGGTCATTGACCCCAGGAAGAGAGAGGTAGAGAGAGAGAAAGGGGGAGGGAAAGAGGAAGATAGAGAAAGGAAGAGGAAGAGAGAGAAAGAGAGAGACAGAGAGAGAGGTAGAGAGAGAGAGAAAGAGATAGAGAAAAGGTCAATGACCTCTTGACCGGGGGTCAATGACCTTTTGATATGGGGTCAATGACCCCAGGAAGAGAGAGAGAGGGGAAGAGAGAGAGAGAGGAAGAGGAAAAGAGAGAAAAGAAGAGGAAGAGAGAGAGAGAGAGGACGAGAGAGAGAGAGAGGAAGAGAGAGGAAGAGGAAGGGAGAGGAAGAGGAAGAGAGAGAGAGAGAGGAAGAGAGAGAGAAAAGGTCAATGACCTCTGACCTGGGGTCAATGACCTCTTGGCATGGGGTCAATGACCTCTTGGCCTGGGGTCAATGACCTCTTGGCCTGGGGTCAATAATGACCCCAGGTCAGGGGGTCATTGACCTTTTCTCTCTCTCTCTTTCTCTCTCTCTTCCTCTTCCTCTCTCTTCCTCTTCCTCTTCCTCTCTCTCTCTCTCTTCCTCTTCCTCTCTCTTCCTCTTCCTCTCTCTCCCTCTCTCTTCCTCTTCCTCTCTCTTCCTCTTCCTCTCTTCCTCTCCCTCTCTCTCTCTCTCTCTCTCTTCCTCTCTCTCTCTCTTCCTCTCTCTCTCTTCCTTTCCCTCCCTCTTCCTCTCTCTCTTCCTCTTCCCCTCTCTCTCTTCCTCTTCCTCTCTCTCTCTTCCTCTCCCTCATCCACTCTCTCTCTTCCTCTTCCTCTCTCTCTGTCTCTTCCTCTTTCTCTGCCCCTTTGTCTCTCTCTTCCTTTTTCTCTCCCCCTTTGTGACTCTCTTCCTCTTTCTCTCCCCCTTTGTCTCCCTCTTCCTCTCTCTCTCTATCTCTTCCTGGGGTCAATGACCCCAGGTCAAAAGGTCATTGACCCCCGGTCAAGAGGTCATTGACCTTTTCTCTCTCTTCCCCTCTATCTCTCTGTCTTCCTCTCTCTCTCTTCCCCTCTCTCCCTTCCTCTCTCCTTCTGGGGTCAGTGACCCCAGGTCAGGGGGTCATTGACCTTTTCTCTCTCTCTCTTTCCCTCTCTCTTCCTCTTCCTCTCTCTCTCTCTTCCTCTTCATCTTTTCCTCTTCCTCTCTCTCTCTCTTCCTCTTCATCTTCCTCTTTTCCTCTTCCTCTCTCTCTCTCTCTTCCTCTCTCTCTCTTCCTCTTCCTCTCTCTCTCTTCCTCTTCCTCTCTCTCTCTTCCTCTTCCTCTCTCTCTCTTCCTCTTCCTCTCTCTCTCTCTTCCTATCTCTCTCTTCCTCTTCCTCTCTCTCTTTTCCTCTTTCTCTCTCTCACTTTTCCTCTTCCTCTCTCTCTCTATTTTCCTCTCTCTTCCTCTCTCTCTCCCCATTTCTCTCTCTTCCCCTCTCTCTCTCTTCCTAGGGTCATTGACCCCATATCAAAAGGTCATTGACCCCCGGTCAAGAGGTCATTGACCTTTTCTCTCTCCCTCTCTCTCTCTTCTTCTTCTCTCTCTTACTCTCTCTCTCTCTCTCTTCCTCTCTCTCTCTTCCTATTTCGTTCTCTCTCTCTTCCTATTTCGTTCTCTCTCTCTTCCTATTTCGTTCTCTCTCTCTTCCTATTTCGTTCTCTCTCTCTTCCTCTTCCTTTCTCTCTCTTCCTCTTTCTCTCCCCCTTTCTCTCTCTCTACCACTCTCTGTCTCTCTCTCTCTCTTCCTCTTCCTTTCTCTCTCTTCCTCTTTCTCTCTCTCTACCTATCTCTGTCCCTCTCTTCCTGGGGTCAATGACCCCAGGTCAAGAGGTCATTGACCTTTTCTCTCTCTTCCCCTCTCTCTCCCTTCCTCTCTCCTTCTGGGGTCAGTGACCCCAGGTCAAAAGGTCATTGACCCTCTGTCAAGAGGTCATTGACCTTTTCTCTCCCTTCTTATTCTTCTCTCTCTTCCTCTCTCTTTATCCTTTTCTCTTCCTCTTCCTCTCTCTTCCTCTTCCTCTCTATCTTCCTCTCTCTCTCTTCCTCGCCCCCTCTCTCTCTCTCTTCCTGGGGTCAATGACCCCAGGTCAAAAGGCCATTGACCCCAGGTCAAAAGGTGATTGACCCCCGGTCAAGAGGTCATTGACCTTTTCTCTCTCTCTTCTTATTCTTCTCTCTCTCTCTTCCTCTCTCTTTATCCCTCTCTCTTCCTCTTTCGTTCTCCCTCTCTCTCTCTCTTCCTAGTCATTGACCCCAGGTCAGAGGTCATTGACCTTTTCTCTCTCTCTCCCTTCCATTCTCTCTTTCTCCCCTCCTCTCTCTCTTGACTTGGGGTCTTTTCTCTCGCTCTCCCTCTCTCTCTTCCTTTATCACCCTCTCCTTTCTCACATTGAAAAATATTAATTTAAAAGAGCTACAAATTTCAAAAACGGATGCCTTTAAAGCAGTATCCGAAGGGGTATCTGTATTTTCACCAACACAATTGTAAAAAATAAATTGTTTTGAATTTTCTGGCAAATTGGTTTTGAGTGAATATTTAGTTTTGTTCGAGTAGTCGATAAGGGATGAGCACATAAATATATCTTACTGCATATTTGAAACAAATCTTTCCGAAATTGTAAAAATTACAATTGTTAAGATTTATCTTTTTGATTGATTTCTGTTTGACAGAATTTCACATCACCTCTTGCCATGAGGTCAACGACCTCTTCTAATAGGCAATGACCTACCTCTTGGTATGGGGTCAATGCCCCCATGTCAAGAGAGAAAGAGCACGACAGAGATGTAGGGAGGGACAGAGAAAGAGAGAGAGAAAGAGAAAAATATTTGTTTCAAATATCTGGTAAGATATATATTTTTGTACTCCAATATTTCTTTCGGTGCATTCATAAAAATATCCGAATCTACAAATTTGGCAAATTTTCTTCAATATCACCAACCAAAAAATACCAAAAGCAAACTTAAACAATAAATTGTAAAAGTTGGAGTTGTTTTGAATAGAGAAAAATTTATAACAGAAAACTTACAGATAACAAATTATTTCTCACTGTGTAAAGAGAGTCAAAAAAACTTGCAATATTTTGTTATTTTAAAACAAGGCTAGGCAAAGAGTATCCCTTGGGATATCTGTGTGTTCACCAACACAATTCTAAAAAAATAAATTGTTTTGAATTTTCTGTCAAATTGGTTTTGAGAGAATATTTAGTTTTGTTCGAGCAGTCGATAAGGAAGGTGCTGTCGGATATTTTTATGAATACACTGTAAGAAATATTGGAGCACAAATATATCTTACTACATATTTGAAACAAATATTTCCGAAATTGTAAAAATAACAACTGTTAGGATTATCTTTTTCGATTGAATTCTATTTGACAGAATTTGTATACGAATTCACATGTTAGGAATATAAATTCATTTCATATTGATCGACAAATTTATTGTCCTTCCAAATTAGAGACATTTTTATATCCCTTGATTTCTATGAAATGATATATACGTTCTTGGTCAATATTGGGAAAAATAACAGGTTGTGATGTTTGTCATTCTGCTTGTGATTCATAGAAATAATCTTTTAGCACCCAACACAGGATATGAGTTTTTGATCAGAGTAAAATTCTACGACTATTTGCATATGTCTGTATGTCAGCCTGTGGTAATCGGTATTACTTTTTAAAGGGGCAACTTTGATGGTTATTAAACACAAATAACATCAAAATTATGTTAACTTATATATTTTTGAAGGACATTTATATTATTTTTTATACCCTCAACCGTAATATGGAGGGTAAATTAAGTTTGTTGTTCCGTTTGCAACACCTTGAAATATACATTTTGGACCCCACAAAGTATATATAATCATGATGAGCATAAAATTCTATTTCGATTTAGCGATGTCCGTCTGTCTGTCCGTATGTGGAAATCGCTCTAGCTTCCGAACGAAATGTAGTAGATTAATAAAATTTTGCTCAAATGTATATTATGTCTGCAGGACTTTTGGTATTGAAAATGGGCCATGTAGGTCCACGTTTTGGTATTGCCTCCATATAACGGTACCACCTGATAATCGGTATTTTGATGATTTTAGTTACATTATTCACCGTTTCTTTTATTCAAGTTTCGCATTTGAATATTGTAATGGTTTATGACAAAAGTTATCAATGCAGGTCCACGTCGTCGTTTTGACTCTAATATAACGGCAACATTCGAAATTTTTTAGATTTTAACAGAATTTTTAACGAATTTTTTTTTTCGAAAATTGCAAAATTCGTTCAGTGGAGTGTATTCAAAGTTTTGCCAGTCCGAACTTACAGCTCTTTTACTTGTTTTATATCAAATTAATCATAATTGAAATAATTGTGCAAACATATCTCCGAATTGTCTAATCAAAATATTAATTTTCAGCAACAAAGTTGTTTTGAAAACAGAAAATTTTAAATTGAAAATTTAAAGATAACAAATTATTTCTCACTCTGTAAAGAGAGGCAAAAAAGCACTTGCAATATTTTGTTATTTCAAAACACATACAATCACAAAAAATTTTTGAGGCTCTCTGCCTAGCCCTGTTTTAAAACAAGGCTAGGCAAAGAGTATCCCTTGGGATATCTGTGTGTTCACCAACACAATTCTAAAAAAATAAATTGTTTTGAATTTTCTGTCAAATTGGTTTTGAGAGAATATTTAGTTTTGTTCGAGCAGTCGATAAGGAAGGTGCTGTCGGATATTTTTATGAATACACTGTAAGAAATATTGGAGCACAAATATATCTTACTACATATTTGAAACAAATATTTCCGAAATTGTAAAAATAACAACTGTTAGGATTATCTTTTTCGATTGAATTCTATTTGACAGAATTTGTATACGAATTCACATGTTAGGAATATAAATTCATTTCATATTGATCGACAAATTTATTGTCCTTCCAAATTAGAGACATTTTTATATCCCTTGATTTCTATGAAATGATATATACGTTCTTGGTCAATATTGGGAAAAATAACAGGTTGTGATGTTTGTCATTCTGCTTGTGATTCATAGAAATAATCTTTTAGCACCCAACACAGGATATGAGTTTTTGATCAGAGTAAAATTCTACGACTATTTGCATATGTCTGTATGTCAGCCTGTGGTAATCGGTATTACTTTTTAAAGGGGCAACTTTGATGGTTATTAAACACAAATAACATCAAAATTATGTTAACTTATATATTTTTGAAGGACATTTATATTATTTTTTATACCCTCAACCGTAATATGGAGGGTAAATTAAGTTTGTTGTTCCGTTTGCAACACCTTGAAATATACATTTTGGACCCCACAAAGTATATATAATCATGATGAGCATAAAATTCTATTTCGATTTAGCGATGTCCGTCTGTCTGTCCGTATGTGGAAATCGCTCTAGCTTCCGAACGAAATGTAGTAGATTAATAAAATTTTGCTCAAATGTATATTATGTCTGCAGGACTTTTGGTATTGAAAATGGGCCATGTAGGTCCACGTTTTGGTATTGCCTCCATATAACGGTACCACCTGATAATCGGTATTTTGATGATTTTAGTTACATTATTCACCGTTTCTTTTATTCAAGTTTCGCATTTGAATATTGTAATGGTTTATGACAAAAGTTATCAATGCAGGTCCACGTCGTCGTTTTGACTCTAATATAACGGCAACATTCGAAATTTTTTAGATTTTAACAGAATTTTTAACGAATTTTTTTTTTCGAAAATTGCAAAATTCGTTCAGTGGAGTGTATTCAAAGTTTTGCCAGTCCGAACTTACAGCTCTTTTACTTGTTTTATATCAAATTAATCATAATTGAAATAATTGTGCAAACATATCTCCGAATTGTCTAATCAAAATATTAATTTTCAGCAACAAAGTTGTTTTGAAAACAGAAAATTTTAAATTGAAAATTTAAAGATAACAAATTATTTCTCACTCTGTAAAGAGAGGCAAAAAAGCACTTGCAATATTTTGTTATTTCAAAACACATACAATCACAAAAAATTTTTGAGGCTCTCTGCCTAGCCCTGTTTTAAAACAAGGCTAGGCAAAGAGTATTCCTTGGGATATCTGTGTGTTCACCAACACAATTGTAAAAAATAAATTGTTGTGAATTTCCTGTCAAATTGGTTTTGGGAGAATATTTAGTTTTGTTCGAACAGTCGATGAGGAAGGTGCTGTCGGACATTTTTTGAATACACTGTAAGAAATATTGGAGCACATAAATATATCTTACTACATATTTCAAACAAATATTTCCGAAATTGTAAAAATTACAACTATTGACATTTAACTTTTCTGATTGAATTCTATTTGACAAAATTTGCATACGAATTCACATGTTAGGAATAGAAATTCATTTCATATTGTTAGATAAATTTATTGTCCTTCCAAATTAGTGGACATTTTCATATCCTTTGATTTCTCTGAAATTATATGTACGTTCTTAGTCAATTTTAGGAAAAATAGCAAGATGCAATGTTTATCATTCTGTTTGTAATTCATATAAATAATCTTTTAGAACCCAACGCAGGATATGAGTTTCTGATCAGCATAAAATTCTACGACTATTTGCGTATGCCAGCCTGTGGAAATCGGAATCGGATTTTTAAAGGGTCAACATAGATGGTTATCAGAATTATATAAAATTTCTGAAATGTCAACTTATATATTTTTTAATATTAAAATGAATCATAATTGAAACAATTCTAACAATGTATCTCCGAATTGTCTGTCAAAATATTAATTTTTTACAACAAAGTTGTTTTGAAAACAGAAAATTCTAAATTGAAAATTTAAAGATAATAAATTATTTCTCACTCTGTAAAGAGAGGCAAAAAAACACTTGCAATATTTTGTCATTTCAAAACACATACAATCACAAAAAATTTTTGAGGCTCTCTGCCTTGCCCTGTTTTAAAACACAAAGTCACAAAAATTTTTTTGAGGCTCTGTGCCTTCCCCTTGTGTAGGGCATAATTTTTTTAAATCTTAACTAATTTTAATTTTTTTCAACGGTTTCCATAATTGCAACACTACTTTTCCTCAACCATTTACCAATAATATTAGAATAACCTTAAAGCCAGAGAGAGAGAGAGAGAGAGACCAGGAAGAGAGAGAGAGAGGGAGAACGAAAGAGGAAGAGAGAGGGATAAAGAGAGAGGAAGAGAGAGAGAGAAGAATAAGAAGAGAGAGAGAAAAGGTCAATGACCTCTTGACCGGGGGTCAATCACCTTTTGACCTGGGGTCAATGGCCTTTTGACCTGGGGTCATTGACCCCAGGAAGAGAGAGAGAGAGGGGGCGAGGAAGAGAGAGAGAGGAAGATAGAGAGGAAGAGGAAGAGAGAGGAAGAGGAAGAGAAAAGGATAAAGAGAGAGGAAGAGAGAGAAGAATAAGAAGGGAGAGAAAAGGTCAATGACCTCTTGACAGAGGGTCAATGACCTTTTGACCTGGGGTCACTGACCCCAGAAGGAGAGAGGAAGGGAGAGAGAGGGGAAGAGAGAGAAAAGGTCAATGACCTCTTGACCTGGGGTCATTGACCCCAGGAAGAGAGGGACAGAGATAGGTAGAGAGAGAGAGAAAGAGGAAGAGAGAGAAAGGAAGAGGAAGAGAGAGAGAGAGACAGAGAGTGGTAGAGAGAGAGAAAGGGGGAGAGAAAGAGGAAGAGAGAGAAAGGAAGAGGAAGAGAGAGAGAACGAAATAGGAAGAGAGAGAGAACGAAATAGGAAGAGAGAGAGAACGAAATAGGAAGAGAGAGAGAACGAAATAGGAAGAGAGAGAGAGGAAGAGAGAGAGAGAGAGTAAGAGAGAGAAGAAGAAGAGAGAGAGAGGGAGAGAGAAAAGGTCAATGACCTCTTGACCGGGGGTCAATGACCTTTTGATATGGGGTCAATGACCCTAGGAAGAGAGAGAGAGGGGAAGAGAGAGAAATGGGGAGAGAGAGAGGAAGAGAGAGGAAAATAGAGAGAGAGAGGAAGAGGAAAAGTGAGAGAGAGAAAGAGGAAAAGAGAGAGAGGAAGAGGAAGAGGAAGAGAGAGAGAGGAAGAGAGAGAGAGAGGAAGAGGAAGAGAGAGAGAGGAAGAGGAAGAGAGAGAGAGGAAGAGAGAGAGAGGAAGAGGAAGAGAGAGAGAGGAAGAGGAAGAGAGAGAGAGGAGAGAGAGAGAGAGGAAGAGAGAGGAAGAGGAAAAGAGGAAGATGAAGAGGAAGAGAGAGAGAGAGGAAGAGGAAAAGATGAAGAGGAAGAGAGAGGGAAAGAGAGAGAGAGAAAAGGTCAATGACCCCCTGACCTGGGGTCACTGACCCCAGAAGGAGAGAGGAAGGGAGAGAGGGGAAGAGAGAGAGAGGAAGACAGAGAGATAGAGGGGAAGAGAGAGAAAAGGTCAATGACCTCTTGACCTGGGGTCATTGACCCCAGGAAGAGAGGGACAGAGATAGGTAGAGAGAGAGAGAAAGAGGAAGAAAGAGAAAGGAAGAGGAAGAGAGAGAGAGACAGAGAGTGGTAGAGAGAGAGAAAGGGGGAGAGAAAGAGGAAGAGAGAGAAAGGAAGAGGAAGAGAGAGAGAACGAAATAGGAAGAGAGAGAGAACGAAATAGGAAGAGAGAGAGAGGAAGAGAGAGAGAGAAGAAGAAGAGAGAGAGAGGGAGAGAGAAAAGGTCAATGACCTCTTGACCGGGGGTCAATGACCTTTTGATATGGGGTCAATGACCCCAGGAAGAGAGAGAGAGGGGAAGAGAGAGAAATGGGGAGAGAGAGAGGAAGAGAGAGGAAAAGAGAGAGAGAGAGGAAGAGGAAAAGTGAGAGAGAGAAAGAGGAAAAGAGAGAGATGAAGAGGAAGAGATAGAGAGGAAGAGGAAGAGAGAGAGAGAGAGAGGAAGAGAGAGAGAGAGAAAGAGAGAGAGAGGAAGAGGAAGAGAGAGAGAGAGAGAAAGAGAGAGAGAAAAGGTCAATGACTCCCTGTCCTGGGGTCAATGACCTCTTGGCCTGGGGTCAATGACCTCTTGGCCTGGGGTCAATGAGAGGAAGAGGAAAAGAGAGAGAGAGAGAGAGAGGAAGAGGAAAAGAGAGAGAGAGAGAGAAGAGGAAGAGAGAGAGAGAGGAAGAGAGAGAGAAAAGGTCAATGACCTCTTGACCGGGGGTCAATGACCTTTTGATATGGGGTCAATGACCCCAGGAAGAGAGAGAGAGGGGAAGAGAGAGGAAAAGTGAGAGAGAGAAAGAGGAAAAGAGAGAGAGGAAGAGGAAGAGAGAGAGAGGAAGAGAGAGAGAGAAAGAGATAGAGAGAAAAGGTCAATGACCCCCTGTCCTGGGGTCAATGACCTCTTGGCCTGGGGTCAATGACCTCTTGGCCTGGGGTCAATGAGAGGAAGCGGAAAAGAGAGAGAGAGAGAGAGAGAGGAAGAGGAAAAGAGAGAGAGAGAGAGAGAGAGAAAGAGGAAGAGAGAGAGAGAGAGAGAAAGAGGAACAGAGAGAGAGAGAGGAAGAGAGAGAGAAAAGGTCAATGACCTCTTGACCTGGGGTCAATGACCTCTTGACCTTTTCTCTCTTCCTCTTCCTTTCTCTCTCTTCCTCTTCCTTTCTCTCTCTTCCTCTTCCTCTCTCTCTTCCTCTCTCTCTCTCTCTCTCTCTTCCTCTCCCTCTCTCTCTCTCTTCCTCTTGGCCTGGGGTCAATGACCCCGGGTAAGGGGGTCATTGACCTTTTCTCTCTCTCTCTTTCCCTCTCTCTTCCTCTTCCTCTCTCTCTCTCTTCCTCTTCATCTTTTCCTCTTCCTCTCTCTCTCTCTTCCTCTTCATCTTCCTCTTTTCCTCTTCCTCTCTCTCTCTCTCTTCCTCTTCCTCTCTCTCTCTTCCTCTCTCTCTCCCTCTTCCTCTCTCCCTCTTCCTCTCTCTCTCTTCCTCTCTCTCTCTCTTCCTCTCTCTCTCTCTCTTCCTCTTCCTCTCTCTCTCTTCCTCTCTTCCTCATCCACTCTCTATCTTCCTCTTCCTCTCTCTCTGTCTCTTCCTCTTTCTCTGCCCCTTTGTCTCTATCTTCCTTTTTCTCTGCCCCTTTGTCTCTCTCTTCCTCTTTCTCTGCCCCTTTGTCTCTCTCTTCCTCTTTCTCTGCCCCTTTGTCTCTCTCTTCCTCTTTCTCTCCCCCTTTGTCACTCTCTTCCTCTTTCTCTCCCCCTTTGTCTCTCTCTCTCTTCCTGGGGTCAATGACCCCAGGTCAAGAGGTCATTGACCTTTTCTCTCTCTCTTCTTCTTCTCTCTCTCTTCCTCTTTGTACCCTCTCATCCTCGTTCTTCCCCTCTCTTTCTCTATCTCTTCCTGGGGTCAATGACCCCAGGTCAAAAGGTCATTGACCCCCGGTCAAGAGGTCATTGACCTTTTCTCTGTCTCTCTTCTTCTTCTCTCTCTCTCTCTCTCTTCCTCTCCTTTTCTTCCTCCCTCTCTCTCTCTATTTCTCTCTCTCTCTCTCTTCCTGGTTATTGACCCCAGGACAAGAGGTCATTGACCCCAGGTCAAGAGGTCATTGACCCCATGTCAAGAGGTCACTGACCCCAGGTCAAGAGGTCATTGACCTTTTCTCTCTCTCTTCCACTCTCTCTCTCTGGCTTTAAGGTTATTCTAATATTATTGGTAAATGGTTGATGAAAAGTACTGATGCAATTATGGAAACTGTTGAAAAAAATTAAAATTAGTTAATATTTAAAAAAAATTATGCCCTACACAAGGGGTAGGCACAGAGCCTCAAAAAAATTTTTGTGACTTTGTGTTGTAAAATAACAAAATATTTAAATTTTAAAATAACAAAAATATTAAAATAACAAAACATTGACCTGGGATCATTGACCCCAGGAAGATAGAGAGAGAGAGGAAGAGAGAGGGAAAGGGGGAGAGAAAGATGAAGATAGAGAGAGGAAGGGGAAGAGAGAGAGAGAGAGAATAAGAGGAAAAGAGAGAGAGAGAGGAAGAGGAAGAGAGAGAGAGGAAGAGGAAGAGAGAGATAAAGAGGAAGAGAGAGAGAGAGAGAAAAGGTGGTCAATGACCCCCTGACCTGGGGGGTCAATGACCTCTTGACCTGGGGTCAATGACCCCTTGGCCTGGGGTCAATGACCCTTTCTCTCTCTTCCTCTCTCTCTCTTCCTCTCTCTCTCTTCCTCTCTCTCTCTTCCTCTCTCTCTCTCTTCCTCTCTCGCTCTCTCTTCCTCTCTCTCTCTCTCTTCCTCTTCCTCTCTCAATCACCTTTTGACCTGGGGTCAATGACTAGGAAGAGAGAGAGAGAGAGAGAGAGGAAGACAGAGAGAGAAGGAAAGAGGAGGAGGAAGAGAGAGAAAGGGTCATTGACCCCAGGCCAAGAGGTCATTGACCTTCTCTCTCTCTCTCTCACTCTTCTCTTCCCCTCTCTCTCTTCCTGGGGTCATTGAAAAGGTCGTTGACTCCCGGTCAAGAGGTCATTGACCTTTTCTCTCTCCCTCTCTCTCTTCTTTTTCTCTCTCCTCCTCTCTCTCTCTTCCTCTTTCGTTCTCTCTCTCTTCCTCTTTCGTTCTCTCTCTCTTCCTCTTTCGTTCTCTCTCTCTCTTCCTCTTTCGTTCTCTCTCTCTCTTTCTTCCTCGTTATCTCCCCCTTTCTCTCTGTCTCTCTCTTCCTGGGGTCAATGACCCCAGGTCAAGAGGTCATTGACCTTTTCTCTCTCGTCTTCTCTCTTCCCATCTCTCTCTTCCTCTCTCTTCCCCTCTCTCTCTTCCTCTCTCCTCCTGGGGTCAGTGACCCCAGGTCAAGAGGTCATTGACCCCAAGTCAAGAGGTCATTGACCCCAAGTGAAAAAAATAAAATTAGTTTATATTTAAAAAAAATTATGAATATATATACTTTATGGGGTCTACGACGAATATTTAAGGATGCTACAAACGGAATAACAAAGTTAATATACCTTCCTTTCCAAGATGGAGGGTATAAAAATCACATAAATATAAGTGTCAGAAGTGTATTTTTATACCCTACACCATACTATGGAGGGTATATTAACTTTGTCATTCCGTTTGTAACGAAATACTCATGTCAGACCCAAAAAAGTATATATTCTTGATCAGCGTAAAATTCTATTTCGATTTAGCAATGTCCGCCTGTCTGTCTGTTGTAATCACGCTATCTTTCGAACGATTTGAGATTGAAGGCTAAAATTTTGCACACATGTTTAGTTTTCCAGTAGGCAGGTTTAGTTCGTAAATGGGCCATGTAGGTCCACGCTTTCATATAGTCCCCATATAACGGTACCTGCCGATATTCGGTATTTTGATGATTTTAGCGACATTACTCACCGGAATTGTTTCAAATTTTGTATTTGAAGTACGAAATGGATACTACACCCTAAGACAGAAAATTGTCTGCGCAGGTCCACGTCTTCGTATAGCCCCCATATAACGGTATACCCGATATATGTACGTTATTTTGATGATTTTAGCGACATTATTTACCGAAATTATTTCAAATTTTGTATTTGAAGTTCGTAGTGAATACTACAATCTATGCAAGAAAATTGTCTGTTCAGACTTATGACAAAATTTGCATATGCAGGTCCACGTCGTCGTATAGACCCTAATATACGGCTAAATTCGGTATTTTTAAATTTTAACTGAAATTTTTAGTGGATTTTAATTTTTTGAAAATTGCCAAATTTGTACCAAATGGTGGAGGGTATTCAAAGTTCAGCCCTGCCGAACATACAGCTTTTTTACTTGTTTTGGTATATCCTACTCCCCAGAGAAGTAAATATTAGAATTAAGATATAAGCGTTTGTATCGTGTCTATTTTAACCACACTTGTTTGTCCTAGTCTTAATCAGATCTCCAATGAACTGAACCTTAACGGCAACCTATTCACATCCTAAACATACCGCCCAAACACCATCTGTTTTCTGTTTCATGTAACTCTCAATTTGGTTGAGTCAAAGTATTTCTTCCACAAATTAACTCCGCCAATGATCCATTCATTATGGACATTAAACGTTCTAAAATATTCCCTAATCATCACGTTTTAAGCACCATACATTTCAATATAACGAACAACAACAACAACCACAAAAAATTAATATATACAGATGTTCTTTTTTTTCTTTGTATGCCCTTTTTACCCTCCGACACACATGAATGTAAGTGTGTGTGTACATAACAAAGTTCCTTTTTATGGCCATTGCATGTTCATTTTATGGTCTGGTTGCCTTTGATATTTGCAACGATTGTGTCGTTAATTTATCAACATCAAAATGCTCGAGATGATGTGCATAAATGTGGCAATAAACACATTATGTGCATATGTATGTATACGTTTGGTAAACAAACAAAGAGAGTGAACACACAGACAAATTAACATATACAAGTGCATGTATGTATGTACGTGTGCTCCTCATAAATAGCAAATATCAATGATAGGCCCACAAAGTGAAAGGTATAACAAGTTGTAGGGCAAAAAAGTTAAACCATTGGAAAGAGTTGAAGGGAGAGGGGGTGTAAGGTGCAAGGGGAGCAATGCAATCATCAGATAACGTAGTATGAGAACATTTTTGTGACATCAGCAAAACCCCTTTCGCCTAATGAAAGCCTCTGTCTGCTAGGCTGCCGTATTTCACTGAAAAAATAAATTAAAGCCATATCAACAATGAATGGAAAATCTATGCTGCAGCACCAGCAGCGTATCCATATTCAGCAGAATGCAGTTCCTTTAACTGAAAGACTGATGATGACAAGTGAATATCAAAGAAAAAAACGTTTGTATATTTGATGGGTTTTTTTATTTGGATGATGGATTTTTTTATACTCTAGGATCAGTTAGGTAAAATTATACCTTAAAAACTATGGAATGTTGAATTTTTTAAAAACAAGTAAAAAAGTATCGGTCGGTTTTGCCGACATATATATACCCTCAGCCAATGTTCGATTATTAAACATATTTTGACTTCTGTTATGATTATTCAAATGTTTAAACCTTTATGCAGTTGGTTCCGAAGGAATTGGCCAATATTGGTCATTGTGTTAATGGAAATTTTGGGACGTACCAAGTCATGAATAAAATCGGATGTCAATTTCGCTTTTTATGAACTTCATGGATATTCAAAATTTTGAGCCTTTGAGGGGGAGGTGCCAGAAGGAGTGGACCGATATATCCCATCTTCACAACGGATCTTTTGTTAGTGGAAATAATGGATGTGTGAAATATAAATAGAACCTAATGCATATTTCGGATTTTATAAAGTTTTTGTTATTCAAAACTTTGACCCTTTGTGGGGGAGGTAGCAGGAGGAGGATCCTGTGTTGATAGAAATATTCAGGTGTGTCAAGTCTAAATGGAATCCGATGTTAATTTCGCGTTTTATGAGCTTAATGGATATTCAAAATTTCGACCTTTTGTGGTGGAGGTACCAGAAGGAGTGGACCGATATATGCCATCTTAACACCAGATCTTGGGTTTATGAAAATATTGGGATGTGTGAAATTTTAAGACAATCGGATTCTTACATTACATTTTATAAGTCTTATAATTATTCAAAATTTTACCCTTTGTGGGGGAGGTACTTGATGGAGTGGACCGATATTATCCATTTTTGTACCTGACCTAGAACTGACGAAAATATTAGGATTTGACAAGTTGGAGCAAACCCGGATTATCGCTTCGCTTTCTGTGCAAAAAATATTTTTTTTTTGAAAATTTCGACCATTTGTGGTGGGGGTACCGGGGGGACCTTGCGTTAATATAAATATTGCGATGTGTGAAATTTGAAGACAATCAGACTCTTACATCACATTTTATGAGAGTTGTAATTATTCAAAATGTTGACCATTTGTGGAGGAGGTACTTAATGGAGTGGACCGATATTGTCCATTTTCACACCCGACATAGCACTGACGCGAATGTTAGGATTTGCAATGTTGGAGCAAAATCGGAAAATTTTTCTGTGCAAAAAAATATATTTTTTTAAAACTTCGACGTTTTGTGGGGGTGGTACCAGAAACAGTGGACCGATATTGCTCATCTCCGAGCTTGATTTAAGATTGACAAAAATATTACGATGTACCAAGTATGGACCAAATCGGATACTCCCTTCGAGGGTTATCGTGCGCACCAGCCAGACAGACAGACGGACGGATGGACATCGCTAGATCGACTCCAAATGTTCTGAAACGGATTTAGTCCAACGAGACCTAGGGTCTGAACCCATTATTTCGACTAGGCACGTTTTTGGGCGTATTAAATGATATATACCCTCTCTAGCCATATGGCTGAGGGTAAAAAAATTATCGAATTTTTAAACATAGGTGTAAAAATAATTTCAGCAAAGACTTATTTTCAAATCCGCTCAGCCAAAAAAAAAAAAAAAACATTCCTATTATCCCCTACCATTCAAATAACCTGATATTATTCCGTATGCAGATATATGTCTACATCTTGTCTGCCTGAACACGGCATGTTGGCTGTCACACAACAACAGGCTAAGGAAACACCAAATAACGAAAAATCGGTACCATGCTGAGGAAATGACATTAGAAATAAAAAAGCTTGTGAATAAAACAAAAGAAACAAAAAACATGCAGAAGAGAGGGCATTCACAATGCCAGAAAGAAAAGACAACAAGCGAACATATTTGCCGCATGAGAAAACTACAGCCAAATAAAATAATGTGCAAGCATATAATCAGCTTAGCTCATTCACATTTCTTTTGAAGTCAATTGCAAATGGGCCAATTTGATAAATTGCAATGGGGAGAATTTTCAAAGGTTTTTAAGAGTTTTCCTCAAATGGTGTTTTCTTTAAAAGGAAGGTCTCCAATGCAACTACAGGAATTTTGGAAGGGTTTCGAGACGATTCCAGGAATATATGAACAATTTTAATTCGACTTTTAAATTTTTAAGTAGCCTCAAATGGATTTGAGGACATTTTCAGTCGTGTATTTTAAATGAGTTTAGAATAGAATATTAAGCGGTGGATTTTAAATGAAAATTAGAAGAATAGGATTTAAGGCCGTTGACTTTGAAATAAATTCTTAAATTTTTATATAAATTGTAACAAGTTGAAACATATCAGTCGGGTTTGCCGACAGATGTATACCCTCAGCCAATGTTCGATTATTTAAATATATTTTGACTTCTGCTATGATTTTGCAAATTGGTGACCCTCTATGGAGTAGGTTCTAAAGGAATGGGCCAATATTGTCCATTTCGTATCGAATGTAAATAAATATGGTACAGATATTGTGACGTCCTTCACTATGTATGAGATATGTGGTAATTTTTAGAAAATGTTAAAATGTGCGTGAGGTGCCAGATGCAGTCGACCGAAGTATTTCATTTTCATACTTCATCTAATACAGATAAAAATATTGGCATGGACAAAATTACAAGTAAATCGAACATTTACATCTAATTTTAAGCGAAATAATAAATTCATTTCAGGTTCTGGCTGAGAGAAATATTTAGATATGAATCGCTGACTGGTTTCGAAAGTTATGACAGATAAAAGTATTGAAAATTGTGATTCTTTGTGGGTGAAGTGCCAGAAGGTGTTCGCAGATATATATCATCTCTCAAACTGATCTTGTGTTAGCAAAAATGTTTGTATGTGTGAAATCTGAAGAGAGTTGGATGCTTGTTTCGCTTTCTTTGAACTTGTTTTTTCAAAATCTTTTACCCTATGTGGGGGAAGTTCCAGACGAAATGGTCCGATCTTTACCATCTTTGTGACAGATCTAGTGTTGATGGAAATATTGAGATGTATCAAGTCTGAATTGTCCGATCTCTACTATCTTTATAAAAGGCCGACATGACCGTGATATGATGATATTTTCCATTTCCGCACCAGACCTATTACTAATGCAAATATTAGGATTTGCAAAGTCGGAGCAAAATCGAATTATCCTTTCTCTTTTTTGTGTAGTAAAATATTTTTGTGAAAATTTTGACTTTTTGTGGGGGAGGAACTAGAAGGAGTGGACCCATATTGCCCATCTCCGAACTCGATCTAAGTTTGATAATAATATTACGATGTACCAAGTCTGAACCAAATTAGATACTCTATTCGAAAGTTATTGTGCGCACCAGCCAGCCAGACAGGCCGACGGACGGACGGGCAGCGCTAGATCGACTCCAAATGTCCCAAATCGGATTTGGTCTGAAAAAAAAACCTAAAACCATTATTTCGATGAGGCACGTTTTGGCCGTATCAAATGATGAAAAATGGTGGATTTTGAAACTAATTCTTAAAGAAGTGGGGGTTTTAATTAATTCTAAAAGGCCTGGATTTTTAAATTAATTATATAGGGGCTAAGATTTCGATATCAATTCTGAATACAATTCTTCAAAATTGAATACACTGAGCAATAATTTTTGGGTCATGATCTAGGGGTTGCAAAAACCCTCTGATGTATACGAAAAATATTAAATGGTACTAAAGTTAGCACAATTTGAATTTAAGGGAACGGATGGAGCTTCAATCCTGAAATTTGAAATTAATATTGTAAGCGGAGTATAGGATTGGGATATAGAGAAAATTTCTGAAATTTACGCTTACGTACACGAAAAGTACTTAATTTGGTACAATTTCGATTTAGGTGAACGGATAGAACGGAATCCCGAAATTTAGAAATAAGACTACTATTGCATTTTGATGTAGGGATTATTGGAAATTTTAAATTTTGGTTGAACCGATGGAACAATGTTCGAATGTGGAATTGTTATATGTAGGTAGGTTTGAAAATGTGTACTTAACTATGGGAGTGTAGGATTGAGATATGTATGAAAGCTTTGGAAATTCGAACTCATATGTACTGAATGGTACAAAATTCGGTATAAATTGGACTTGTGATGAACCCATGGAGCTGGAATTCTAAAATTTGTAATGAGAGTGACCAATGGAGTGCATGATAGATGCACCGAAGGGTTATTGAGGCTATGGAGATAAAATACTTGAAATTGATATTTAAATTACTAATTGTATCTGTGTTTGATATTTTGCAATAATTTGGAAATACGCCTGTTCGTATGTAGGATTGAAATGTGGAGGTGGTTTTGAAAGTGTATGTTATAATTGTACGAAAAGTACTAAATGATACTAAATTTAGTTCTATGCCGATTTAGCGATGGCCGTCCGTTTGTGAAAACCACTCTAGCTTCCGAACGAAATGATGTAGGGTGATAACATTTTACTCAAATGTACATTATGTCTGCAGGACTTTTGTTATTGAAAATGGGCCATGTAGGTCCACGTTTTGGTATAGCCCCCATATAACGGAACGTACCAATATTCGGTATTTTGACGATTTGAGCGACATTATTCACCGGAATTTGGTAATTGAAGTTCGAAATGGATACTACAGCCTAAGACAGAAAATTGTCTGTGCAGGTCCACGTCTTCGTATAGCCGCCATATAACAGTTCCTCCCCATATTCGGTATTTTTATGATTTCAGCTACATTATTCACCGGAATTGTTTCAAATTTCGTATTTGAAGTTTGTAATGGATACCACAGTTTAAGACAGAAAATTGTCTGTGCAGGTCCACGTCTTCGTATAGCCCCCATATAACCTCCCGATATTCGATATTTTGATGATTTTAGAGACATTATTACCGATTTTTTTTAAGTTTCGCATTTGAATATTTAATGGCTTATGACGAAAGTTACCTATGCAGGACCATGTCGTCGTATAGACCCTAATATAACAACTACATTTGATATTTTTTCGTTTCTAATAGTGGAGGGTATTCAAAGTTCGGCACTGCCGAACTTGAAGTTTGTTTACTTTTTTCTCAGTATATTTTAATTCTACTTTTGATTTTTTTACGAATTCTTAACTGACTACCCTGGGTGTGGATTTCCTAACGCATCTTATATTAATTTTAAGACTGTCTTAAGCTTGGATTTCTTAAAAAAATAGGAGAGTTTTTAGGTAACGACAGGAATGAAATTCTTTTTTTTTTAAGTACTCCATGCATTAAATTGTCCATACATGACTTAAATTCATTAACCATCAATTTGTGGCGCAATCATGCACTCTCTGTGAATCTCATAAGCAAATAAGGGTAAATAAGTCCTTCTTACCGTAGGATTTCCTTCAACTTGTTGTCCTTACTTAAAAATTGCCTGACGAAGTACATGTACTCACGCACACGCTTACGAACGCACACACACACTCACTCACACTCCATTTTATGCTGCATTCATGCAGCCAATCAACAAACTACTTACCCGGTGCACTCTCAATGAACACATCTCAAAGATAAGGAAATGAAATGTAATGCTTGTTTGTCTTATTCAAGAAGACAACCGACCGAGAGAAATTGAAGGTAACGGTGCGGAAGAAGGCAAGATAGCTAGCTGGCTGGCTGGCGAGAAACTGTATCTGTTATATATTTTGCTCTGCAATTTGAGATGAAGGCCTTGTAATCGTCTCTAGGATACGAATATCCCATTCTTCTACTTGTTGTTGTTGGATTTTGGTTACTTTTCTTTGGTATTGGGTGCACGACTTCTTAAGGTGTTCTGGTGTCATCCTTTTGTAGTTACGTTTCGTTTGGTTTGGTGATGCATTATAAATGTGTGTAAATATCTCCGAGAACTTTGTGCAAGTGTCATGTAGATATGTATGTATATTTGTTACTGCAAAGGTATGTGTAGGTATGTGTGTACAAATTCAGATGTTATGGGAGAGAAAAGGGTAAATTAAGGTGGATGCAATTTTGTCATGGAATAAATTGATGCCGAAATGTCAAAGTATTTTAATAAATTTAAAATAAGACTGAAGCAAAAGTAAAAAGGCTCAACAATTTTTACCAACAACATTGTTTTAATCACAAAAATTCTTTTTTACCCTACACCACAAATCTGTAAGGGTATTATGTCTTGTAAATTTGTTTGTAACATAGACAAGGAAGTGAGATAGACCCATAGTTACTTTTGAGGATCGTCCTAGAATCACTTTCTGAGTCGATTTATACATGTTAGTCCGTCCGTCTGTCCATGTATTTTTGTGAACAAAATTCATGTCGCATTCATTATCGGATTGAGATTAACTTTTACAAACAATATTAGCTTGACCCAAGGACGAACCCTATTTAAATTAATGAGAATTGTTTCAAATTTAGATATATCTCTTATATACAGGGAGAGATGAAAAAACTGCAACCAACTTCAGACTGCTATCATTTCTAAGCCACTCGTCCGACAGCTGTTATAATTATTCCAGTGATAGCTCATTATATTGTTTACAAGCGTACAAAAGCATTTTGGTGAGAATTTTCCAGACAAGAACTTCTTAGTGATGGAATTCAAGCGTGATAGTGTGATCTGTTTATATTTGTCTGGAATATCACAAGTGGCTATCGTTACAGCACTCCAGCATTTAAATGTGAATAAATCTTCTGTGCCTCGTAACATCGCTCGTTACCGTGATACTGGTAGCGTAGCCCGACATCAAGGAAGTGGACGAAAGAAAACAGCAACGTCAGCAGAAATGGTTCGAAAGGTAAAAAAAGCGACTTGATCGAAACCTCTGTCAAAGTTGCCGAAAAATGGCTCCTGAGCTGAACATATCGCAATATTCCATTCGGCAAATATTGAAAAATGAGCTCGGGGTAAAGCCATTGAAATTCCAAAAAGTGCAGAACTTACACCGCAACAGAAAGAAAATAGACTCAAAAGAGGTAAAGAGTTTCTTTGCTTGGACGAAAGTGGTGAACTGCTGAATTTGGTTTTTTCCGATGAGAAAACATTCGTTGTCCGGCAGTTTGTAAACAAATAAAATGATCGTGTTTACTAGACAAAGAGGTCAGCTGAAAATGTGCACCTTCAATTGGCCACCAGAACTTAAGCGCCGGCCATGATGATGGTGTGAGCCGCCATAACAGCCGATGGTCGCTCTCCGCTCGTATTAATCGACCGTAGCATTAGAATAAATGCCGAATATTATCGCGAAAATATACTGGAGGGTGTATTAAAGCCTTGGGCACACAAACATTTTGGCTGCAGACCTTGGACATTCCAACAGGACTCAACACCATCGCACACAGCACGCGCCACCCGTGAATGGTTACGAAATGAGGTTCCTAGCTTCATTTCCAGCGCACAATGGTCACAAAAATCTCCGGATACAAATCCGTTGGACTATTGTGTCTGGAGTATTTTAGAAAGCAATGTTGGCACTAAAAAATACCACAGTGTCGATCACCTCAAGCAAGCGTTTCGCCGGGAATGGGCCAAAATACCGCAGAGCAACATTCGAGTAGCGTGTGACGGTTTTATTGGCCGTTTGAAAGCCATAATTCGTGCCAAAGGAGACCAATTCGGAAAAATCTAAACTTATTCTAAAATTTGATGCTATTTCCGACATTTTTTGCTTTCATTCAATAAAATTTAATAAAAAAACAAGTAAGCAAAGGATATAGTCGTGCGGGTCCGAAAATGTGATGCCCTACAACACTACAATTTATTCGAAGTCCCCTTATGTCCAAATCCATTTTGGAAGATTTCGTTTTTGAAATAATGCCCCTGTACCTATCTCTCTTCTGATGCGAAATTCCGTGTCGATTAGTTTCCAAGGATTTTTACAAAATTAGAAAAATGTAAATGTTCTAGTCCATTTGAACCCCTAAATGTAAATTTTAATAACATTAGACTTTAATTCTGCCCTTACCCTACACCCATGCAACATCTCGTGAGGATCGTACTATAATTGCGACATGCATATAATACACTTAAAATGTAGTGTTGCAGGGTGTAAAAATTTATAAAAATTACAATTCAAAATTGTAAGTCAATTTAAAAAAAATCGCATGCGATAAAAAATATAACAAAAATTTAAAAAAGGGAACAAAATATATTCACTTTTTTATTGGTATATTTTTCCGCGATTTTCTTAGATTTTATCCGTTTCCGTCAAGAGACCATTCCAAATTGATGGGAATTGTGAAAATCGACCCAGAGGTTCTTGACTTATTAGCAGAATAAATGAGATATATTCTTTTACATATATATTGTACCTATTTTGTTATATATCCTATTTCTTGACTATCAGCATCACTTTAACGGTCAGAAGTTACCTTTTAATGTATTTGTGATTTCGCTGGGATTAAAAATGTTCGCGGTTTAGTGGAAATTTTCTTATTTGCTTACCCAAATTGGTAGACTTTTGTCTAGTCTTAAACTCTAACTCCATGCAAATTTCCGCGTCGATTGGTTCATAATTGTGGCTTATAGAGCAAATGCCAATTCAAGAAATTTTTCTGTTTTTGGTCCATTTCAACCCCTAAATATTGAGCAATCATCTCAAAAATAAAATAGGACGGGTGGACATACATAGCTAGATCGACTCAGTTCGGGGAGATAGGAAGATCCTTACATACTTTCCTATGTGGAACCAATAGTTCGAGGTGTTACATATTTTTGGTCCAATCAATCCCAATGTCACGAGTAAAGATTTGTATTCCCTCAAACCTAAACTCTAGTATCCCTGATTTGAGCCATAATAAAATATCTAATTATTTTAAGCTCACAATTTTTCCCCATTAACCCACCCTAATAAACGACGACAACTGGCTTCCATCCACAATCTACACAACAAGGACATTTATCCTTCTACAACGTACAACGTACATCGTACAATAACACATTGGTTGTATTTAAAAGTAATTCCTTCCGTTTTTAATTCAATATCTTGCGACGTTGTTACTTTACGCTTTTTATCTTCTCCTGGCAGTTTTCTACTTGGCATTATTTGCCATAGAAACTCATTTAAATATTACAATTTCTTCTTCTGCTTCTTCGTCTTCTTTTAATCTGAAGAAAGATTAGGTTTGATATTAAGATGTGAGTTTGTACATGCATTGCCGGAAATGTTTGGGAAAATATTAAACTTTTTGTGTGTAATTAAAGTAATTTGATGAGAACGACACTTTTTTACGGCCAACCTTATTTCGAGATATGGATTTTAGAGTTTTTTTGTAAAGAAATTACATAAAAATTTTAAGACGACTCCAGCGTGGAGGTTCTAGTGGAATTTTAAAGTTCCAGAAGCAATTTTTTAAGAAATTTAAGAGAGATTAAAAAGCGAATGTAAACTTGGATTCTTATTAAAACATAGATTTTTAAGATAACTTTCTACGTGGCATCTTAAATCAATTTAAGAAGGTTCTAAAAACGAAACGGCCATATGTTTCAAAGGACTTAAGATGGTTTTGGAGTGACTATAGGGATTTTGATATGTGGGTGATTTTAATAAATTTTGAAAGTATGTTAATACGAGTTTCTTTTCCGATCTTCTATTCGAATTTTAGATCGGTTTAGACTAGTTTGAAAGGTTTTTTTTAACAAATTCAGTCATGGACTATTTGAAGGAATTTTAAAACCACATCAGTTGAAACATAATAGTTGGGGCTATTTAAAGGTCTGTTCTCGGCTTGCAAAAATATTCGATTCAGGTCCACTAATTGGTATAGCGCCCCATAAGATGGCACCTCGCGATTTTCGATATTTTTAAGGGTTTTTTCTACAATTACCAACCAAATTAGATGAAACTTCACAATTGGGGTTCTCGATAGGTCTGCAACAAATGTTTGATTCAGGTCCACTAATGGATATAGCTCCCTTATATTGCGTATTTTGTAGTTTACTGCCACAATTACCAACCAAATAAGAAGATATATTATATCCTTGTAACAAATGTTCGAATTAGGTCCACAAATTGGTGTAGCCCTCAATAGCCTTCCCGAGTAAGTAAACTGCTATATTACTACAAAAAGTTGGAGTTTCTATAATTAAAACAAGTAAGCAAAGGCTATAGTCGTCCGGGGCCGACCATGTGATACCCTACAACACTACAATATCTTAAAAGCTCCAAATCCATTTTGGAAGATTTCGCTTTTGAAATTATGTCACGGAACACTGCATAGATATTATACGTAGCATTTTGACCAGGTACATTTGCCCAATATTTACGCACTCCGTCGTGCTGTTAGTTGTTGTGGTCCATTTTACAGCTAAATATAATCCAAATGGTCATCAAAATGCTAAAATTCTTCCCTGTCCTTTACTCTCTTCTAAGGCGTGTCGATTGGCTTCAATTGTGTGATCAGGAAACATTTTCTGCTTTTGGTTCTTTTTGACCTCCTAAATATTTTGTGATCAAATCCAGAAGCAAGAGGCTCCTCTGTATTTCCAAATTTATACTCATCCATATGATTTGCTTGTCTACGATATTGGGCTATATTCGTCAACCAAATCAGCATAAAAAAGCCAGAAGTTCGCCTTTTGTATATTTCGGATATCGCCTGTAAGTAATGCAGGTATTTTTTCACACAAAAGTAGTGGTCCATTCTTCCCGCTGTCCTAAACTCTAACTTTATGAGAGATTTCGTGTCCTTTGGTTTCTATTTGTTACCTTTAAATCAGGAAAATTTTTAGTTGTTGGTCCATTTCAACCCCTAATATATTGCGGACATCTTCGAAAACAATAGGCCTAGCCCTTCTGAGCCCAACCCTACCCTTGTGACGATATTTGCAATAATTATATAATATCCCCAATCTGTGTTGTATGGTGAAAAAATTTTACAAAATAAGTCAAATTGAAAAAATCGCACGCGATAAAAAATATAAAAAAATAAAAAAAAATATCACAAAATACTACAAAATCTGTATTATCATCATTATTGGAATATTTTCCGCGATTTTTTTCGATTTTATGCTTTTATGTCAAGAAAGCATATTGAATTGATAAAATTTGTCAAAATCGGTACAGCCATTCTTGAGATATAAGCATTCTAACAAACATCCCCTTTCTTTGTATATACACATTGTATATATTTCGCTATATATAAAGGATACATTTACTATCGGCATCTACGTAACGGTCACGGTTTAATGGAAAATTTGACTTTTATTTAACACAAATGTTGTGGCCTATTTCACCCACTAAGTATTACCCGATGACCATCAAAATTGAAAGGATCCAGCCCAGTCCTAAGCTCTAGCTCCATGCTAACTTCGACGTCGATTGGTCTATAATCGCGACCAGTAGAGCAACTGCAAAATCAGGAATTTTTTCAGTTTTTGGTCCATTTCAACCCCTAAATATTATGCGATTATCTCCAAAAGAAATAGGGTTCTATTCTGGCTCTATTCCCACCTCCATTCTAAATTTCGTGAGAATCAAGCCATAATTGCGACCTGTAGAGTGATTACAAATTAACATGGACAGACGGACAGACGGACGGACGGGCATACATAGCTAAATCAACTCAGCTCGGCGAGCTAGGAAGATCCATATATACTTTCCTATGTGGGAAACCAATATTTCGTGGTGTTACATAATTTTTGGCCCAATCAAACTCATAATACCCCCAACACATAGTGTTGTAGAGTATAAATATGGAAAATTTAAATGACAACAAAATTAAGTCCCAAAAGAGTAAAAGAGTAATTATCTATGACAATTCTGAAATCAATTTGCCCTCAATTATTAGTTGGACAAAACTAAATACAACGCAACACGGCATTCTAAACGTTGCAAATATAATTTCCAAACTACAGCTCATTTTAATGGAAAATTTTGCTAAGCTCTTTACAATACTTAAAATTGAACTGAGTTTTTCATGGGTCTATAATAGATGTTCTATGGCTGAAAAATAAGATCAGACTATTCAAAATAGGTAACACCAGCGTTAGGTTAACATCTGTTATATATTTTTTGCCATGAATAATTATTTTTATTTAGAAATTGCTATGGAGTCATTACTTATAATAAAAATGTTGCCGCTTGCATTAGTCAAATCCGTGGTTTATTATGCTTTAAAAAATATGCATTAAAGTCTAAGAGTATGGGCCGGCAACTAGGACCGGGCCAGCTAGTTTTGAATAATTATAACTCTTATAAAATGTAATGTAAGTGTCCGATTGTCTTCAAATCATCACAATATTTATACCCTACACCACAAGGTGGTCAGGGTATTATGTCTTATGCATTTGTTTGTAACAGGCAAAAGGAAACAAGATAGACCCATAGTTCCTTTTGATGATCTGTATAGAATCACATTCTGAGTCGATTTATGCATGTCCGTCCGTCCGTCTGTCCGTCTGTCCGTCCGTCCGTCCGTCTGTCCATGTATTTTTGTAAACAAAGTACAGATCGCATTTATTGCCCTATCCAGATGAAATTTGGCACAAATCATTTGTTTAGCCCAAGGACGAACCCTATTGAAATTGGAGATAATCGGTCAAAATTTGGATATACCTCCCATATATATCTTCGTCCGATTTGCCATTTATTGTGCACCAAACGTGTAATATCAGCCCGAATAGTATGGAATTTTGCACATACAACCAAATTAGGCCTGAAAATAAGTATGCCAAATTTGATCGAAATCGGTTCAGATATAGCTATAGCTCCCATATATATTTTTCATCCGATTTGCTATTTTTGTCGTTCGCAGCCGTAATATGCACTCTGTAACAACAATATTTGGGGAAATATATCAAATACAGCTCAGAAATAGATTTGCTAAGTTTTATCGAGATCGGTTCAGATTTGGATATAGCTCCCATATATAACTTCGTCCGATTTACCTTTGATTGTGCACCAAACGTCTAATATTTGCCCAAATTGAATGAAATTTGGCACTTACGACCGAACTGAGTCTAGAAGCTAGTATGTCAAATTTGAAGATCGGTTCAGATATAGCTATAGCTCCCATATATATTGTTCATCCGATTTGTTGTATTTGTTACCCACAGCCGTAATATGCACTCCGCAACAACGATATTCAGGGAAATATATCAAATGCAGCTCAGAAATATCTTTGCCAAATTTTATCGAGATCGGCTCCAATTTGGATATAGCTCCCATATATATTTTTATCCGATTTCAAATTAATTGTGCACCAAATGGGCAATACAAGTCCGAATTTAAAAGATACAAATGCTTCGGCATATTTAGTCCTTTAAACTTTAAATTATAATTATAATCATAGCTTGTATGATTGAATTCTCCCATAAAAACTTTTAATTGTTATGCGGAGCTTTACTAAATTAGCAAAGTGGTGTAGGGTATCATAAAGTCGGCCCCGCCCGACTTTAAGACTTTCTTTACAGGTTTAAGAATAAAAGTAAATTTCAAAACTTCTTTTTTGAAGTAGTTATTTATGTGCTGTAATGAGAATTGGACGAGCTTTGTACCCATGTACGCCCACAAGAACATATGGCGATATTACTTCACCCCTAACTCTAAACAAATAATCTAACTATTTTCTATTTTCATTTAAGGCACATGCTCAAAATTCCCAGCCTAGTCTAGCCAAAGTTGAGACTTTCTACTTGTTTTAATTAAAATTCTAAGCATTCGATAATTAAACCAATAAACAACACTTTCGAAGATTTACCTTCGAAAGCTCCCCTACCTTAAAATCAATTTCCCTTTAAATTTTTTCTTTTGAATTCACAAAAAAAAAAAAAAAAACAAAAAACTTTCCTAATATTTTAATTAAAATGTACCCCAGAAAAATAGAAGCTTAAAAATTAATTCGCCCATACAATTTAATTGGGCAGAGTTAATTGATTAAAGATAACCTTCATTTTTTCTGCTTTGTTTTAGGTCATAGGGAGTCCCATTTTGTTTTGCACCACCTTTCTTTTTTTTCTTACAATTAACACATAAATTTAAGAAGAAATAATTTATTCCACGAAAGGAAAAAAAAAACGGTTCAACAGCTTTACATTCAATTTGTTAATGAGCGAGCAATGCTTTAAATTCAAATTAAAGGTATATTGGCGATTAGCGTGAAGAAAAAAGGTTGCAAGTCGCGGAGAATATTTTCCCTAGCATAAACAAAGTTTTTAAATATTTTATGGCGGAGCATTTTATTTTCTGTACTTTTTTCTTTTTCGCCTCCACTAAACAGTTTGGCCCATTTATTTTATTTGATGTTCGAAATTAAGAAACTTTCCTAATTTTTTAGGGTAACTTCTAAAATACCTTTGTTTTAAATGTTCCATTATGCTTCAACTGCTTACTGAGATTGCGGTATTAGAAGCAACTCCTTTTTGTTATTGGAGTGAAGAGAGAAGTAAAAGCATAATTCGGAAAATAAATTTTATTTTTTGGGGTTACTGCAATGGCAATTGAAGAACACTTCATCCCCCTAGCGCTTACAGAAGTTGCAAACATCTGGCGTCAAACAAGCAAATTCATTCATTTTCGCCAAAAACTGGAGTACTAAGAGAGGTTTGCCGCAGATTTATACTTAAAATAGTCACAGTAAAAATAATACCTTCTCTTGTAAGGCATAAATTTCAAATATAAAAGTCTTAAAGCTCGCTCTTTGATTGTCAACTCAATTCTAGTTATACCCTACAACAATGTGTGTTGGGGGTATTATAAGTTTTATTGGGCCAAAAATTATGTAACACCTCGAAATATTGGTTTACCACATAGGAAAGTATATATGGATCTGCCTATCTCGCCGAGCTGAGTCGCTATGCATGTCCGTGTGTCCATGTTAATTTGAAATCCCTCTACAGGTCGCAATTATGGACCGATCCTCACGAAATTGAAAATAGAATTGGGGTTATGGTCAGAATAGAAGCCAACTGCTTTTAGAGATGATTTCATAATATTTAGGGTTTGAAATGGACCAAAAACTGAAAAATGTCCTGATTTTGCAGTTGATCTACAAATCGCAATTATCCAATCGACGCCGAAGTTTGCATGGGGCTAGAGCTTTGGGCTGTCTTCCAATTTTAATGGTCATCGGGTAATATTTAGTGGGTGAAAAAGACCATAACATTTGTGTTAAAAAAAGTCAAATTTTCCATTAAACTACGAATATTTTTAATCCCGGCGACCGTTGCGTAGATGCCGATATTAAATATATCGGATATATATAGCGAAATATATACAATGTGTATATACAAAGGAAAGGGGTGTTAGGTTGAATTCTTATATCTCAAAAATGATTTTGGCAAATTTTGTCAATTCAGAATGCCCTCTTGGCATAAAAGAATAAAATCTAAAAAATCGCATAATGATGTTATTATAGATTTTGTAGTATTTTGTGATATTTTTTATTAGTTTCTTATTTGTTAGAAGTGTATATTTTTTCACCTTAAGAAAATTTTCATAAGGTTTGGGATAGGCTCAGAAGGGCTAGGCCTATTGTTTTTAAAGATGTCCGCAATATATTTAGGGATTAAAATGGACCAACAACTAAAAATGTTCCTGATTTTGCAGCCGTTATAAAGGTCACAAATGGAAACCCAAGGAAATGAAATCTTGAACGAATGGAGAATGGACCACTATTTTTGTGTGGAAAAAATACCAACATTTCCATTCTAACGAAACGCTGAAAATAACTTACATGCGAAATCCAAAATACACAAAAGCGAACTTCTGGCATTTTTACTCTGCTTTCATTGACGAAGATAGCCAAATATAGTAGACAAGCAAATCATATAGATAAGTCTAAATTTGGAGATACAGCGGAGACTCTTGCTTAAGGAGATGATCGCAAAATCTATAGGGGTTCAAATGAACCAAAAACAGAACATTTTTCTGATCACACAATTGAAAGCCATCGACACGGAATTTTTAGAGAGGAGGTTAAGGACAGGGTATAAGTCTAGCATTTTGGATGACCATTGGATTATATTTAGCTGTAAAATACACCACAACAACTTACAGCCCGTCGGAATGCGAAAATATTGGGTCGAAAAGCTAAGGTAATATGTGGGCAATGCTCTATTACATTATTCTAAAAGCGAAATCTTCCAAAAAACATTTGGACATAAAGGGGCTTCTAACATATTGTTGTGTATCACATGGTTGGCCCCGCATGACTACAGCCATTGCTTACTGGTTTAAAATTTTTTTAAATGTCACACAATTGTCTGCATGCCATGTTGTATTAGCAACAAATAATATATGTATTAAAAGTGTTTAATTTTTGTTTAAAGGAAAAAATAATATATAAAAGTATCTAAATTAGTTTCAACCGCTTTAACCCTGATTTTAAACCGCTTTATACATTTGTCCTCCCTCATTGGTTTAACCTATCAAATGCACACATTCAAAAAATCTTTTTGGTTGAGACATCTCCAATACGGATAAAATCACAATTTCCTTACTATTTCTCAAATACATAAATGTTTGAATGACATTACTACATTCTTACAACCAATTACATTAATTTCGTTCTTTTTCCACTTATCATAAGATTTTAACATCAATTGCGCCTGCCAATTCAATTTCCTATTCCTGATCCAAAGCGCAGCACCACACACGCATACGAATTAAGGAGACGCACACGAAAATACACCTACATGTTTTTTGTTCTCACTTCACTGATGTCTCTTTTTCACAAAAAAAAAAAAAAAAAAAAAAAAAAAAAAAAAAACAGTCGATTAAATTCCAATAACAACAAATACTTCATTCACGAAAAGGAGAAATAGAAAACGCGACGCACAACACAAACACACCGCAACACAACAATCGTCAATTCATTAAACGTAACTCGCATTAAATGCAACCGATTCGAGATTTGTAAATTCCACTAAAAGCCCACACTATTATTATTCAATTTATTGTAAAAGAAATTTAAATTAGAATTAAACTAATTTTACATCAAAGCTTTACAAATTAAAACAATTTTTCATGAATCACCGAAACACTAACGACCTTGACCGAAGAACAAAAGAAACTAAAGAAGGAGTAATATGTGTCAATAATTGAGATGATGCATGTCAATGCAAATATGAAGTAAAGAGAGAGGGAGAGTTAGTGAGAATTGGATCTCTGTTTGGGAGTATTGAATGGGGTGGTGGAGTTGAATTTTATGGCTCAAAGAAAATAATCATAACAGAAACCAATAACTACTACGATTCAAAAATGTATTGCAATATGATGAGGTTAGAAGAATACATCAACATTAATGAAAATCTATATTGGGTGTTTGTAAGGGCTATTGAAAAAGATTTCAAGAAAAAAAAAGCGTTAAGTTCGTCCCGGCCGAACTTTTAATACCCCCCACCTTTTGGTAAAGAAAATATTTTTATATAAAAGTATCTGAATTCAAACGTGTTCCACTTTAAACAACAAACACCGCTAGGAACTTTTGGATAACGCAACCAATTTAACCCGCTTTATACATTTGTCCCTGCTTATTTGTTTAATTTATTAAATTATCCCTTTCAAAAAACCTTTTTGGTTGAGACATCCCTAATACGGACAAAATCACATTTTGTTTGCTATTACTCAAATACATAAATGTTTGAATGACATTACTACATTCTTACAACCAATTACCTTAATTTCTTCTTTTTTTACTTACCATAAGATTTTAACATTAATTGCGCCTGCCAATTTAAATTTCCCTTCCTAATTCAAAGCGCAGCACCATAGACGCACACGAATTAACGAGACGCACACGGAAATAGACTAACGCATTTGCATACACCTCCATGTTTTTTTGTTCTCACTCAACTGTTGTCTCTTTTTGCAAAAACGGTCGATTGAATTGCAATAACAACAAATACTTTATTCACGAAAAGGAGAAATAGAAAACGAGACGCACGACACAAACACTCCGCAATACAGCAATCGTCAATTCATTAGACGTAACTTGCACTTAATGCTACCGAATCGAGATGTGTAAATTCCACTAAAATACCGCACTATCATTAATTAATTTATTTTAAAATAAATTTGAAACGGAATTAAACTAATTTCACAATTAAAGCTTTACACATTAAAACAATTTTGCATTGATCACCGAAACACTACCGACTTTGACCGAATAACAAAAGAAACTAAAGAAGGAGTAATTTGTGCCAATAATTGAGATGATGCATGTCAATGCAAATATGAAGCAAAAGTGAGAGAGAGAGTGAGTGAGAGTTAGATCTCCATTGGGGAGGTCCAAATGGAGTGGTGGAGTTGAATTTTATCGTTCAAAGTCAATAATCAAAACAGAAAACAATAATTAGTGCGATGCAAACCATTTAATGCAATATGATGAAGGTAGAAGAATGCAGGTAGATCCGTAGGTTGATTAGGACTATAGGAAAGTTTTTCGAGAAAAAAAAAAACAACTGAAATTTTAATACAAAAGTATTTAGATTCATATTTGGTCTGAAAAATATAGCAATCAGGTTATTACACAAAAACAATATGAAGTATTGTTTCCGAAATACCGAAAAATTAATTAGATACTCAACAAGGCTTAGTAATTCCTCGTAAATGAACTACCAATTCTTAAGATCGTTTGCCAATGACACTCTAGTTTCCGGACGAATTAAAGTAGATTGATAAAATTTTACTCAAATGTATATTATGCCTGCAGGACTTTTGGTATTGAATGAGTCATATAGGTCCATGTTTTGGTATAGCCCCCATATAACGGTACCTCCCGATATTCGGTATTTCGGCCGGTATCTCATGAAGAAATGCTTCAATATTGTTTTCCAATGTGTCAATTGAAGCGGTCTCGTATTGGTTAAAGCTCCAAAATAGGCCCCCAAAAATGGTCTTAAGGCTTTAAATCGTACAATCAAGGTGGTCAATTGGTTCAAACTGAAGATGTTTTACAGTGAAACAAAAAACGTATCGCTCGTGAATTATTGAAAGTGGTGATGTCAAAAAGGTAATAGATAAAAAATTATCTTTATCAACTTATGATGGGTTTATGGCTAATATTTCGAGGTTCATGACCAATACAACGAGCACCCATTACACAAAGTTAATACCTACACCCTCTTTAGTGCGGTGGAGAGTATAAAAATATGAAACTAGTTTTCGCACATATTAATATTTCTACTAACATCAGATAGGGTAAGTGTGCCTAAGATCGGCATGTCGCAGTAGTCGGCACTTTTTATTTTTAAGCTAAAAATAAATGAAACAATTATAACTAAATGTAAACAGAAATTTTTGTTTGTTTCTAATAACAATTAAATTTTTGTCCGTGAAGGTCCTCACCATGAACCGGACAATCCATATTCTTAAGAAAAGTACAATAAAGACGTCGAATCAGTTTAACTAAAAAAATATAATATTATTTTTTTTAGTATTATTAATTATACTTACAAAAAAACTGTATTCCGACTGTTGGAACATACTGACAATTGTGGCAAGTGGTGCCGACAACTGACAAAAAAGCATTATTTTAATACGACTCCAAATTTATGAAATTTCTTTAGAGCTTTTATTATTGCAAAAACTATACAAAATTTCGAATCTGAATAAATTTACTTTGTAATAATTGAAAAACTAAACTCAGAATGGTGAACGATTGAAAACGCGAAAATCCTAAAATTTCACATTCATTAATAAAAATATTAATTAACAAAACAATATCCTAAATATATGAAGGCAAACTTTGAAACTATCTTAAATAGTTGCCCATTCTCTTCTTTTTTTTAATGTAAATAGCGAAGAGAATCACGAACTTCACCACTCCACTGGCAATTGTCATTTCACCTCTCCTTTTTACACCTGCTCTTAACAATCCTTCTCTCATCTTTAGAATTTCTAGAACTATTCATCTACAGTCAGTAATGTTTTTGTCTTATTAAAAAATCGTTCAAATAATTAAATACACATTTTTAAATTTAGTTAATGGCTCTTAGTTAAAGATTTAATTGTGTTATTTTTTGTTAAAACTCCTTTTTTACGCGTACTTTCTGCTTTCAATTTCATTAAATTTTGCAACGAGAACTGCGTGCTTGTGTGTATGTTCCCCATTCCCTATTCTCGTGTGTCAATGTGTTTCTTCTTGTTGTTATTGCAAGTTAGATAATCGATTGACAAAGGCTATTCGATTGAGAGTGGGAGAGAGTAGCTCAATTAGGACTCTGAGAAATTATTAACAATTATTATTTTTTATTATTATTTTCTCTGGCCGACAAAACTCAACTACTCCTAATGCAGATTTAAATCTTATTCACTCTCTCCCTCTCTCTCTATCTTTGCTTCATATTTGCATTGACATGCATAATCTCAATTATTGGCATAAATTACTCCCTCTTTAGTTTCTTTTGTTATTCGGTCAAGATCGGTAGTGTTTTGGTGATCCATGGGAAATTGTTTTAATTTTGTTCTGATTGTAAATGGAATTAAACCAATTCAAATTGTTTTTACAATAAATTTATCACTGATTGTGCGGATTTTTAATGCATATTACACATTTTGATTCGGGAGCATTTAGTACGAGTTTCGTTTAATAAATTGACGATTGCCGTGTTCCAATGATTGTGTTGTGTGTCGCGTTTTTTTCCTCCTTTTCCTGAATGAAGTATTTGTTGTTATTGTAATTTAATTGACTTTTTGTTGCGAAAGAGACATCAGTAAAGTGAGAACAAAATACTTGGAGAGCTTCTTTTCGTGTGCGTCTCGTTAATTCACGCGTTTGTGTGCTCCGCTTTGGGTTATGAATGAAACATCACATAAGGAGGTGCAATCGCCTTTGAATCTTATGGTAAGTGAAAACAGAGCCAGATTAGTGTAATTAGTTGTATACATATAGTAATGCCATTCATACATTTATATATTTGGGAAATAGTAAAAGAAATGTGAGGTATTGGGGATATCTCCACATTTTTTTAATTGCATAAAAATTGGTGATCATTTAATAAGTTAAACCCAGTAAGGAGAGTCAAAAGTGTAGCTGCGCCGACTTTACGATGCCAACATCACTATGAATATTTAGTAGAATCAGATGTCAGAAATAAACGTTTATGTTGGCCATTTAATTTTTAGTTCTTTAGAACGGTTCAAATTTGAATTGATTTCCACTTGACTGAGATAAATTTATGTTGCATGTGACCTCTCGTATCATAAGTTATAGATCATATTGCGTCGGAATATTTAAATATAAATTCGGGTGTATTATTTACATCAAATTAGCGGAAAAAAAATATGGGATCTATATTCAAATATGAGCTGATCTCGAAAAAACTTAGATACTTCTATTATATTGTATATACCTCGAAATATACGTTTTATACCCTACAAAGTGATATAAAAAAACTGCGACAAAGTCAAACGCCATAATTTTAATTTTTATACCCTACAACACTATGTGTTGGGGGCATTATAAGTTTGATTGGGCCAGAATTTATATAACACCTCGAATTATTGGTTTCCCATATAGGAAAGTATATATGGATCTTCCTAGCTTGCCAAGCTGAGTCGATCTAGCTATGTATGTCCGTCTGTCCATGTTAATTTGTAATCACTCTACAGGTCGCAATTATGGTCCGATCTTCACGAAATTTAAAATGGAGGTGGGGTTAGGGTCAGAATAGAAGCTTCTTTTGGAGATGATCGCCAAATGTTTAGGGGTTGAAATGGACCAAATACTGAAAAAATATCGGATTTTGCAGTAGCTATACATGTAGCAATTATAGACCAATCGACGCGGAATTTCGTATGTAGCTAGAGTTTAGGGCGGGGAAGAAGCCTACCAATTAGGGTGGTCGTCGGATAATATTTAGCGGGTAAAATAGACCATATCTTTTGTGTTGAAAAAATTCAACATTTTTCATTAAACCGCGAATATTTTAAATCCCGGCGAAATCACAAAGCCATGACAAGGTTACTTCTGATCTTTATATTGATGTTAACATCCAACAAAACGGATATATAGCAAAATATTGGCAGGCAACATAAAACGTCGAAAAAAATCGCATAAAAATATCTCTCTAAAGATGAAAATATTGATTTTGTAAAATTTTCTCATATTTTTTCAATTTTGTCATATTTTTGGCATATTTTCATTTTGATTTGAATATTTGGTAATATTTCTACAGCTAACAAAACTAAGTAGTTAGAATATCAGGACATCATATACAGATCGCATTTATGGCCCGATCCTTAAGAAATTTTGTATGGAGATAAGATGGGGGTCAGAATAAAATAAAAGCCTATTCTTTTTGGAGATGATCGCCATATATTTAGGGGTTGAAATGGACCACAAAACTGCAAAATTGTCAGCAGGTCGTAATTATGGGAGTTACCAGACATTGCAAAAACCAAGCAGTTTTGGATGGCCATCCAAAAATATTCAATGTGTTAAATAGTTTGCCAACTTTTGTAGACAAAATACGAAAATGTCCATTCCAGTGACTTTTTGGAGAATTCTATTCTGACTATTTCGTTAACGCTGATTTCGTGGAAGAATATAGTCAAATGTCTGTACCTCATATAGATGCGTTTCAGTCAAAAAACCAATAATAAATGTTAATCTTTTGCCACTTCTGAGAGATTATAGGTCTTTGGGAAATATTGGTTCCAGATCTAGGATGACCATTTACGTGCAACATCTACCAATAAATCTTCCAAAATGTATTTTGACATAAGGGGACTTCGAACATATTGTAGTGTTGTAGGGTATCACATGGTCGGCCCCGCTCGACTGTAGCCTTTGCTTACTTGTTTTTTTTTAAATTTCATAAATTTGTAGATATATTAAAACAATGCTTTTTTGCCAGTGGTCGGCACCACTTGCCAATTGTCGGTATGGCATGTTCCAACAGACGGTATACCATTTTTTTTTGTAAGAATAATTAATAATAATAATAAATTAATTCATTAAAATATAATATTTTTGTTTAGTTAAACTGATTCGACGTCTTTATTGTACTTTTCTTAAGTATATGGATTGTTGAGGACCTTCACAGACAAAAAATTAATTTTTATTAGAATAAATCATCTTTTCTTAGCGAAATTGTACACAAAGATAGCTGACAATATATTTGAAGTAAACAAAATACATTTAGTTATAATAGTTTCATTTATTTGGGCTTAAAAATAAAAGTGCCTACTACTGGGACATGCCGAACTTAGGCACACTTACCCTAGCTTAACTACAAGAAATTCGGTATTTTAATAATTTAGGAGACATTTTTTTAAACGAAGTTTTTTTTTACATTTTGCAAGTTCTTTCCAAATGGTAAATGGTATTAAAAGTTCACCCCGGCCCAAATTAGCTGATGTTTTACTTAGTTTTGTTATGTCTTTAAATATGCATTTTTTGTTAATTTTTTAATTAGCATTGAAAGTCCATTAACAGAATGAACTTATTTTTTGTATAAGGATCCTATTTTTTAATTTAAATAACTTCAAAGAACATTCTCACGGCTTTCTAGTTCTCCCATTTTTTCTTTTTTTTGGGTTTCAAATTGTAAAATTTAATGTAACGACTTTTTAAGACTCAGTTCCTTAACAAAAGGTCTATGAACCATTTATTGACCTTTTCTCCTTTATGTGTCTTAAAAAGATTCGAAATTTTCTCCTCAGTTTTTCTCAGTCAGTTTTTGTGGTCCTTTTCGAAATGGTTATTTCGGTTAGTTACTCATGAAAAAAAAAAAACGGAATACCTTTGCACTTAATTAAGTTAAATAACTACAACAAAAATAATACTAAATCCTAACTACTTCTAATAACCATACTTTAGTTATGAAATGTAAATGAGGTAGTAGCAGCAGCAGCAGCAACAACACCTACATAGCAACAACAATGGAACATGGATATTTGCGGAAACGGAAATGTGAAAACAACGACATCAAAATAAAAGCTTGTGGCCATAATATTGTCGTACTCGCCCTCGTCGTTGTTGTTGGTTATTTGTGTTTTGTTTTGTTCGCTGACTGGAGCGGTGGCGATGGCGGCATTGCTGTTTTGAAATGTAACGTGAAATTTAAATGGCTTAACATAAGCGACGATATCGTTATGCTCCAAATGGTACTTATGCTTAATAAACAATATGAGTTGATTGTCACCAACGTCCTGTTGTTGTTGCTGTTTTTGTTGCTGCTGGTACTGCTCCGAGTACTTTGAATGTATTAGCGAACATAAAAGGGAAAATGGGTTTAAGTAGATGGGTTATAAAGGGACTTAAAGTATAGAAAGCGAACACACACACGCCTTTAAATATAATAAAATCAAATATTTACATTATCCGGAAGTGCATAACACACACACACAGACACCCACTGCCTCACATATATTCTAATAATACAACAGCCATAACAATTTAAATGCTCGAGGCAACATTTATTGAAATTCAGGCAAGATATTAAATAATTTTTCTTTGGTTAACACCTTAATTGCCTTAAATGGAAATTTATGCCGCCTTACTTTGCCGTGAGGAGGTTTAAAAGACGATATGCCTAAGAATCCGGTTATTGTTTTTTTTTTTGGCCGACGATTTTGTTGCGAAGGAAAAATATTCAACAGAAGTAGAATACAGTTGATTTTTAAAACTTACAAAAAATAGACGAATAAAGAAATTCTCATGAAATTACTTTGAAGCACTGTAGTTCCTTGTGGCTCTGGATGTTCGGACAATTCTTAAAAATTTTGGTTCCGAAAGTTTTCTTGCTCATTACGATTGTTGCTATATAAAATATAGGGGAACCGAGTTCCTGTAAATGAATTCAATTATATTTGCAAAATCCATACAATTTGGGCTGATATAACCATTTGGTGCACAATGAACGTGAAACCGGATGAAGATATATACGGAAGCTATATCAAATTTTGCGAACAGAGGTATTGAGCTGTATCTGATACCTGGTGCCAAATATCAATTTGTTGTAGAGAGAAAATTACGAATTAGAGGGACAATAAATCGGATAAATATATATATGACCTAAATCTGATCCGATTTTCACCAAATTTGAAGAACATGCTTCTAGGATTGATTTTGTCATATGTGCCGAAATTCATCCTCTTTGAACGAATATTGCACGTAGCGCGCACAATAAAAATGAAGTCGAACAAAGATATATATGGGAGCTATGTCTTAATTTGTACTAAATCTCTCCAATTTCAATAGGGCCAAACAAGGCATCTAGGCCAAACAAAGCATCTCTAAAAATTTAATCGCAATCGAACAATAAATGCGAAGTATATTTTTATACAAAAAGACATGGGCAGACAGACGCACATGCATAAATCGACTCTGAATGTGATTCTATGAAGATCACCAAAAGGACCTACGGGTCTATTTCGTTTCCTTCTGCATGTTACAAACAAATGCACAAAGACATAATACCCTGTACCACAGTGTGGTACGATAAACGCTCCTGACGTCCAATTTTTATACCATATGGCTAGAGAGGGGATTATATCATTTGATACTTTCAAAGCGTGCCTCATCGAAATAACGGTTTTAGATCCTAGGTCTCCTTGGACCAAATCAGTTTCAGGACATTTGGAGTCAATCTAGTGATGTCTCTCTGGCTCGTGCGCGTGAAGGGAGTATTAGAGTTGGTCCAAACTTGGTACAACATAATATGGGCAATATCGGATTTGGTCCAAACTTCGGAAATGGGCATTATCGGTCTACTCCTTCTGGTACCTTCCCACAAAAGTCGAACTTTTCAAAGAAAATATTTTACTGCACAGAAAGAGAAAGGATAATCCGATTTTGCTCCAACTTTGCAAATCCTAATATTTGCATCAGTGCCAGATTAGGTGCGAAATGGGCAATATCGGTCTACTCCATCAATTACCCACAAAAGGTCAAAATTCAAAATAATTATAACTCTTATAAAACGCGATGTAAGAGCCCGATTGTCTTCAAATTACAGGCCTCACAATATTTTTACTAACCCAAGGTCTGGTGAGAAGATGCTCTCTCACAAAGGGTCAAAATTTTAAATATCCATGAAGCTCATAAAACGCGAAACGCGAACATCCGATTCCCTTCAGACTTGGTACATCTCAATATTTCTAAAAGCAAGAGGAGTGTTATAAAGATGGTAGAGATCGGAACATTTCTCTTGGTACCTCTCCACGAAGGGTCGAAATTCCGCTCCTTCTGGTACCTCCCCACAAGGGTATTAAATTTTTAATATGCATGAAGCTCATAAAAAATTAATACTTGGTAAATCTCAATATTGTGATTAACAGAAGGTGTGTTATAAAGATGGAAGATTAATGGTCCAAAGCTAGCAAAAAATCCGAAATAAGCATCCGGTTCTCTTTGAATTTCACACATGCCATTATTTTTACTCACACAAGTTCTGTGAAAATGGGATAGATTGGCGCACTCCTTCTTGTACCTCCCCAACAAAGGATTTAAAATTTAGAAAAACAAAACGCTCGTAAAACGCATTGTATACATCCAACTAATACCAAACATTTTTCCTAACGCAAGATCTGTTGTGAAGATGATAGATATCTGGCAACTCACCCACAAAGGCTCACAATTCTCAATGCATGTCTCTGTCATAACTTGCGAAACAAGTCAGCGCATTTGTACAATATTTGTCAACCAAAAACCTGATATCCTGATATTTCTGATATATGGAATTTATCGGGATAAATTTGGATATAAGTGTTAGAATTTCTTGTATTTTCCCCGTACCAGTAATTTTAACTGTTGGAATGTCCAAGGCTGTAATGCACCCTCCAGAATATTTTCACGATAATATTCGGCATTTATCCTGATGCCACGGTCGATTAATACGACCGGAGAGCGACCATCGGCTGTTATAGCGGCCCACACCATCACCATGGCCAGCGCTTGAGTTCTGGTGGCCAACCGAAGGTGCACATTTTCAGCTGACCTCTTTGGCAAGTAAACACGATCATTTTGTCTTTTTACAAACTGCTGGACAACAAATGTTTTCTCATCGGAAGAAACCTCGACAGCTCACCGCTTTCGGCCAAGCGAAGCTACTCTTTAGCTCTTTTGAGTCTATTTTCTTCTGTTGTTCTGTTGCGGTGTAAGTTCTTGCACTTTTTGGAATTTCAATTGCCTTAGCCCGAGCTCATTTTTTCAATAATTCCCGAATGGAATATTGCATTATGTTCAGCTAACGATTTTGATCAAGCCGCTTCTTCTACTTTTCGAACCATTTCTGCTGATGTTGCTCTCTAGAGTCCTTTAATTTGTCTAAAATCTCTCAATTTTGCCATATAGGCTATATAATACTTAATATTATTATTGGTTTGAAGGTCCTTAAAAAATTCCAAAATATCCACGGTTATAGCTACGATAGTTCTTTAAATATTCCTAGAAATCATTTTGTTTTCTTTTTGTTTAAGGTAAAGAAAGTATCCGGTTCAATGTGTCTCATTCAAAAACACCACATCAGCAATAGGCACCTAGAACTTGTGTGAGCAAATAAAATTTTCCCCCAATGCCTGTAAAAGTTCGCTGATGACAGATGAATACAAAACGACTATGCAAATATGTACGCCAGCAAATGATAACAAGTTGTTCCTATGGGAAACTTCAAGAGCCATATCCTGCATAGAAATCATGGCTATTAAATAATTTTAACTCATTTGTCTCTAATGAAAACTTTTTAATCCAGTCATTTTCCACTTTCTGCCAACGACAACGTGAAAACACGGAATATGGATTACACAAATCGCTGATGTGTAATAGGTGATGAAATGAGATGAGATGCGGGGGGAGGAGTGGTGGTGATGTTTGTGCCTGTAAAATTGTATGCTTTTTTCTCTTACACTTGAGATATTCTCCTGCTGCTACTTGGAATGTGAATGATAAGTACCCAAGTGTCTCAACAAACTACGCCATCCCCTCCCAAGCCTTCTCACCCCTGCCTCCTCATCCGTTGTGATACTTTGCTGCTTGTAATGAAAACATTCGCAGAAGGTGAAAGAAAACAAATTGTGTTTATTTATGATTCTTCGCCGTGCTGAAGAGGTTTATCACTTTTCATGCCATAAAGTAAGAATGAATGCCTCCTCTCTATGAGCATGAAGTGGTGCCACAAACAAAATATCAATGTTGCCATACCACCGTCATTGTTGCCTCAACGCCAAACGGAACAATGTTGATGTTCGTGGTACAGTGGAATGGAGAAAGGGTTTGAAGCCGTGTTATGGAAATGTAAATGAAGGATGATTTTGGCATGGGAAAGCAGTGCTCTATTTGGGGATATTTAGAAATACTTATCCACGGACTATCCAAATAAAAGTGGTGAATTATGGAACATATATTTTAAGAAACTCCAAAAAATAGATCGCGCTAATAATGGTGGCTTCTTAACTATATATTTTTTAACATCTGGAGAATTTTTTATGTATAATTTTAAAAATCTGCCCATGGCCTTTCACGGTAACAGTCATAAATTTTTAGAAAATAGTTTCTCAAGACAGATCTGGACTATATTTGAGGATTTTTAATTCATTCTATCTCTAGTTTTATAGTTAATATTTTGGGACAGTTTTGATGAATACATTCTCACTCAGGCCTTTCAGATCAGATTTTCATTAAATATATCGTCAGGAGCTTCTTAACAATAGTAGTGGATTTTGTAAGAATATTTTTTCAAGGACCTACACTTTAAAAAAATATTTTCATAAGGACATAAAAAGAAACAATATTGGAATTTTCTCAAGAACCTCCATTCTATGAAAATATTTTCTCAAGGACATAAAAACAATATTTTCTTAAAGTTCTGCATAGAAATGTAAGCGGATTTTGTTGAAGCATTTTCTCAAGGACCTACAAAAAAATAAGGGTGGATTTTATAAAAATGTTTTCTCAAGGACCACAAAATCTTTTCGCAGGGACATAAAAGGAAACAGTAATATCAAACAGAGTTTGATTAAAAATACTGTCAAGGACCTCCGTTTTATAAAAATATTTTCTCAAGGATATGAAAAGAAATAATATTAGACTGTACTAAAAGTTTTTCCATGGACCTCCATTTTATAAAAATATTTTCTCAAGGACATAAAAAAACAATAAAGTCAAACAGAATTTTATTAAATATATTTTCAAAGACCTCCTTATACATAATCGTGGATTTTATAAGATTTTTTTCTCAAGGTCCTCCATGGAAATAGTAGTGGATTTTGTTCAAACATATTCTCAAAGGCCTACAAAAAGTCGTGGATTGTTCAAAAATTCTTTTCTCAAGGATATGACAAGAATCTACGTTGGAATTTATGAAATGTTTTCTCAAGGTCATCCATTTTATAAAAATATTTTCTCAAAGACATAAAAAGAAAAAATATTGGATTTTATTAAAATATTTTCTCAAAAACTTCCGAAGAAGTAATTGGACTCTTAGAAAAATAATCGTAGATAAATATAAAAAATTAATTATATTGTCAAGGATCTCCTGTAATGTGATTTCATAACATACATTAGCCAGAACATACAACGGCACCCAACAACCGCAACATGCGATGATAGTAATGAGAACAGCATCATCCAAACACCCCAGAATTCGTTGGCCATGTAATTTACTATTCAACTTTCGACAATATGCCGTTTACACATAAGGCAAATAATTCAGGTTTACTTGGAGATGTCGATCACATGTAGTGTTCGGTTTGGATTACAATGAGAGAGGCTTGCTACGGCAGGGGCCTTGTCAAGAGGAAGTTAGTGATTTTGTGAATAAATTTCAGTCCTCAGACTAACAGAATTGTTAGATGGGACAACTATTTTCAGCCGGCTCTCATTAATTTAAATCATTGTCCGATAATACATTTACATAGGACCTTCGGCTCGGCAGGAGTTTTCGGCTTGTTGTCCCACAGAGTCCGGGTCCGTTGTTCCACAAAATTTTCCACTGGAACTTCGGCTCGTTGTTCCACAAGAATCTTTGGCTCCTTATACCGCATTGTAGTTCAAACATTGATAGAGGTTGTCATAAACAGAGCTGCTAGTTAAAATAATTTCATAGCCATTGTAAACGACCCAAACATACCCACAATAAGCTGCCGAACCCGAACGAGCCCCGATTCTTCTTAGAAGCTCTAAAAATCTGTTTTCGTCTCAAAAGACCAGAAGATCACCTTCATAATAATCCGTGACCGACATCAATATGAATACAAACGTCATAATTCCTGATTATATTCAACCCGTCGACATCCAACGATTATTTCAAAGTTCACAATTTCCTTCAAACACCAGCATCATTCTGAACCCAAACATCGAAGTGTGTTCTCACTAGTCAACATCGGATTCGAACATTATCCACGGCTAATCTCATTTCATTAACAACCCGAGTATCAATTTTGAACAACCCGACATCACTACATCATACTTCCCTATTATCTACAAATCCTTCAACCCTATCAACCCTAAAATCCTCGATTGCATAAACATTGAATTCCCGATCATCAACTGAACACCTCTATTTTGAAGAAAAGTCTAGTCATCTATTTTATAAGATAAAACGGGTCGCTATGGAGACCCTATATACAGCTGAGCTTACCTCAGCCAAGGGAAAACCACCTTACAACCCATGTGAATAATTGTGAACCTTTTTAAAGACCTCTACAAAAACAATCGTGGATTTTTAGGAATATTTTTTCTAGGACAAAGAACAGGAGGGGATATCTTTTTTAAAAGGACCTCAAGAGAAATAATTGTGGATTTTTAGAATTTGTTTCAAGGACTTCAAAAGCAGAGAATAGTAGAGGATATATTTTTTAAAGGACCTCCAGATAAATATTCGTGGAATTTTAGGAATATTTTTTCCAAGGACTTCAAAAGCAAAGAACAAGGGAGGATATCTCTTTTTAAGGACCTCCACAGAAATAATCGTGGATTTTTAGGAATATTTTTTCCAAGGACTTCAAAAGCAAAGAACAAGGGAGGATATCTCTTTTTAAGGACCTCCACAGAAATAATCGTGGATTTTTGGGAATATTTTTTTCAAGGACTTCAAAAGCAAAGAACAAGAGAGGATATATTTTTTTAAAGACCTCCAATAAAATAATGGTGAATTTATGGGAACATTTTTTCAAGGACTTTAAAGCAGAGAACAAGAGAGGATATCTTTTTTAAAGACCTCCAGAGAAATAATCGTGGATTTTTAGGAATATTTTTTCAAGGACTTCAAAGGCAAAGAACAATAGAGGATATCTTTTTGAAAGGACCACCACGCGAACCCCATTGACATTGGTGAGAATCAGTTCAAATTTAGATATAAGTCCCATATATATTTTCAACCGATTTCGGGTTAATTGTGCACCAAATGGCCAATATCAGTCAAAATAACTTGAACTTTGGTACATCTGACCGAATTCGGTCTAGAAAGAAGTACATCAAATTTGTTGAAAATCAGGTCAGATATATAGATATAGCTCCCATATATATGTTTCATTTGATTTGCGGTTTTAATTCTCTCACATGCGCAATATGCACTCCTCAACAGTCATTTTTGGTATCAGATAACTTATGGAGCTCAAAAATACCTTTGTAAAATTTGATCGAGATCGAATCAGATTTGGATATAATTCCCATATATATCTTTATCCAATGCCAGGTCTATTGTGCACCAAATGGCTAACATCAGCCCAAATGGACGGACATTTGCAATTCCGACCGAATTCATCCTAGCTCCCATATAGATGTTTCATCCGATTTTGGGTTTTAAGTCCTTACCGCCTGCCCTTTCCTTACAGGTGTTTAGGTACCTTAGTGTATAATTTGGTATTATATTTTAAAAGCCCTCCACCCAGTGGAATTTCTTACTTATTTTATTAAAAATGTCAACCTTGTAGATTTTTTGGAGATATTTTTTTTTATTGATCTTTTACCTCTTAAATTGTTTGAGATTATCTTTTTTATGTTATCGAGCATATCTATCTCGTAAGTTTTAAAGAGATATATTTTTTGCAAAAAAAAAATATATATTTTTTTTCAGAAATTGTTCAAAACAACTATTTTTTTTTTTTTTTTTTTGTAATTATTTAAGAACTTTTTAAAATATGATTAACAATATTTAATTCGTGGGTTATTCTTTCCCAATTATTTATAAAGGTCCTCCGTCTAGTAGTTTATATAAAATATTTTTTTATTACTGAATTCCACCAATTTTTCAAGGCTCCGAGTCACTTGGATTTTGTAAAATTTGTCCTCGAATGTGTTTCCTTTTTTGATTTTTTAAGTAAGTTCTTTTTAAGGGATTTCTTCTACACATAATTTTTTTTAATATTATTTTATAGACCTCCTAACCTTAACACCCACTGTATTCACGGTTAAAGTGTGCTTATTTGCTGATAGGTGTTTGTTTTCACATCATTTTTCCCCTCGTTTCAGTTCAGTTGTTCAGTTGTTGCAGTCGATTATGATAATAATGATGCGGCATCCTTTATATCGATGAATACACTCAGACATAAAACGAAAAACATTTGTTGCCGCAACTGTTACTCGCAGAAAACAAAATATATACAAAAGTTACTATGATCCAACCAATCCCCCCTCCCCCTTCGTTAACCTCATTGAGCAATACAAATAAGAATAAACGGCCTTTTGTCTACGAACTTTATGCCCGTATTGGCGGCTCATAATCAACCACTACTACAAAAGCAGCCGGCAACAGTCGTAATCATAAATATTTAAGATCCATACATTGTCTGGTGCTTTAGCAGCACCCCTACTCCTCTTTCCCATTTTCATGTCCGTACCATATTTGCTTTTCTCTAGCAATTGTATGTCTAGTTGCTCTGGATTATAATCCTTATACAATTTTCCTAATGAATTGTACATTCCTAGCAGAGTAGTTATAATTTGCTTATTTTTCTCATTTTCATCTTGGCAATTGTATTTTGTTATTGTAGTTGTTGTTGTTGCTCTCATGCATCATTCCTCATTCGTTTACTACTAGGTTACATTCCGGCTCTTTAATCCTTTGAATGTTATGAACGAACTCTGAAACTCTGCTGTATATGCACAGTTTTGCCTTCAAAGCTTAAGAGCTTTCCCAGGAATCAACTTGAGACAATTTGATTCTTAAGTACATGAGTCCGACATGTTTATGCAAAGCTGAACCATTTTACTTATATCCATCGGCAGGGAAGTTAGCCAATGAGGGATGGTCGTTTTATATACCAAATAAAAACAATAAGGAAAGGTCAAAAGTCGGGCGGACCGACGATATAATAACCCTACACCACTATGCGTATTAAGTAACAAAAAAAGTTTATATTGGGATTTATGTGAAATAGATAATTCCAACTATGAACCTTATTTGAATGCACATCATGACTTAAAAGTACTCACAATTTCTGAATCGACTTTCAACAAATTTGAGCGATATATATACCGTACCGATTTTTACCAAAAGGAAAAATTCGGTTGAATATGAAAAATCTATCCAAATTGGGCTGATATTACAATAACCCTAAAATCGGATGAATATGTACAGGGTGAGATGAAAGAACTGCAACCAACTTCAGACTCCTGTCATTTCTAAGCCACTAGTCCGACAGCTATTAAAATTATTCCAGTCACAGCTCATTATATTGTTTACAAGCGTACAAAAGCATTCTGGTGAGAATTTTCCAGAAAAAAAGTTATTCGTGATGGAATTCAAGCGTGATAGTGTGATTTCTTTATATTTGGCTGAAAAAATACAAGTAGCTATCGTTAGAGCACTCCAGCATTTAAATGTGAATAAATCGTTGGTGTCTCGTACCATCGCTCGTTACCGTGATACTGGTAGACGTCAAGGAAGTGGAGAGTAGAAAAAGTTCGAAAAGTAAAGAAGCGACTTGATCGAAACCTGCGGCGCAGTGGCCGAAAAATGGCTCGTGAGCTGAACATATCCCAATATTCCATTCGGCAAATATTAAAAAATGAGCTCGGGGTAAAGCCATTGAAGTTCCAAAAACTTACACCGCCGAAAGTGGTGAACTGCCGAATTTGGTTTTCTCCGATGAGAAAACATTCGTTGTCCAGCAGTTTGTAAATAAACAAATTGATCTTGTTGGCCACCAGAACTCAAGCGCCGGCCATGGTGATGGCGTGGGCTTCTATAACAGCCGATGGTCGCTCTTCGCTCGTATTAATCGACTGAGGCATCAGAATAAATGACGAATAATTTCGCGAAAATATTCTGGAGGGTGTATTAAAGCCTTGGGCACGAAAACATTTTGGCCGCTGACCTTGGACATTCCAACAGAACTCAGCACCATCGCACTCAGCACACGCCACCCAAGAATGGTTACAGAATGAGGTTCCTCGCTTCCAAAATCCACCAAAATCTCCGGATACCATACCATTGGACTATTGTGTCTGGAGTATTTTGGAAAGCAAGTTGACACTAAAAGATACCAAAATGTCAATCATCTCAAGCAAGCGTTTCGCCGGAAATGGGTTAAAATACCGCAGAGTAACATTCTGGCAGCGTGTGACGGTTTCAGTAGCCGTTTGAAGGCCATAATTCGTGTCAAGGATGACCAATTCGAACAAATCTAAACTTGTTCTAAAATTTGATGCTATTTCCGACATTTTTTGGTTTCATTCAATAAAATTAAAAAAAAATAAGTAAAAAAGCTGTAAGTTTGGCCGGGCCGAACTTTGAATACTCTCCACCATTTGGAATGAATTTGACAGTTCTCAAAAAGAAAAATTCTGTTAAAATCTTAAAAATACGGAATGTAGCTGTTATTTTAGATTCTATACGTCAACATGGACCTGCATAGGTAACTTTTATAATAAGCCATCACAATATTCAATTGCGAAACTTAAAAAAAAATCGGTGAATAATGTCGCTGAAATCAGCAAAATACCGAATATCGGAAGGCACCGTTATATGAGGGCTATACGAAGACATTGACCTGCACAGACAATTTTCAGTCATAGACTGTAGTATACATTTCGAACTTCAAATAACAAATTTTTAAACCATTCCGTTTAATATTGTCGCTAAAATCAACAAAGTATCGAATATCGGGAGTACCGTTATATGGGGGGCAATACGAAGGCGTGACCTGCACAGATAGTTTTCAGTCACGGGCTGTAATATCCATTTCGAACTTCAAATACCAAATTTAAAACAATTCCGATGAATATTGTCGCTAAAATCTTCAAAATATCGAATATCGGAAGGGGGCTATAACAAAACGTGGACCTACATGGCCCATTTTCAATACCAAAAGACCTGCAGACATAGTATACATTTGAGTACAATTTTATCAATCTACTTCAATTCGTTCGGAAGCTAGAGTGATTTCCACAGACGGATGGACATCGCTAAATCGACATAGAATTTAATGCTGATCAAGAATATATATACTTTGTGGGGTCTGAAATGTATATTTCGAATTTTTAAAAACGGAATGCTAAACTAAATATACCCTCCATACTATGGTGGAGGGTATCAAAATAGACCAAGACCCCGAAAATAGCTTAAATCATATGTTGGTGGTACCAAAAAGTGATCATTTTTTGCAGCGATGGTTTCTTCTAAAACTACCAACATTTGCTGAAATTAGTATGAAAAATATGTAAGCAGAGGCAGAGGTTACGACCCATATCTTGACTAGCAAATTTAAGTTATCTTGAAAGTTTAGGAAGAATTTCTGGAAGGATATAAATCCTTTTAGACATTTATTAACCAAATTGGACATTTAGTAACCAATTTGCTCCTCTATTTTTTGCATCCTTTATATTCGCTGATTGCAATCCCAACAAATTTTGAATTTTGACTTCTCATTGAACGGATTTTCGTCATATGAAAGAAGTAGGTCCACGTTTTGAAATGAGCCCCATAACGCTCTGTTGGTCAATTTTTGTTTGTTTAAATGTGTTCGCATCTTCTAGCTGAAGCACGATTTAGGTCCTGGAGTTAAAGGCTAGATGTCAATTTTAGACATAAAAGAATGCCATTTACCATCGCATTGCGCACAACTTAAATAGAAAAAAGTTACGCCAAATTTTTTTTCATTCACATTTGTATTGGCATATTTTCAAGTGTTTTTTTTATTTTTTTTCCATGTTACCATTCGTAAATTGTATGAAATCCGTCAAAATCAGTTCTTGAGTTATAAGCATAGTAACTAACACAACTTTCCTTTGTATATATATAGATTTTGACCCGTTGTGGGCTAGGTAACAGAAGGAGTGCTTCGACATATTCCATCTTCACACCAGATCTTGGGTTGTGCCGAGTTTGAAAGAAATCGGATTATCATTTCGCGTTAATCACCAGAAGGAATGGTCCGACATATACTGCCCTTTTACCTTATCTTGTGTTATCGAAAATATTGGGACGTGTGAAATTTGAAGACAATCGAACAATTATTTCACATTTAATAACAGTTAACACTTACAAAAATATTGGGATCTGCGGAGTTTACACAGAATCGAATGATCCTTTCTCTTTCAGTGAGGAAAATTATTTTCTTTGAAAATGTTGACCTTTTGTGGGGGAGTTACTTGAAGGGGTGGGACGATGTTGCCATTTCCGAACTCGGTCTAAGTTTGACAATAATATCACGGTGTACCCAGTTTGGACCAAATCGGATACTCCTTTCGAGAGTTATCGGCCGCACCAGTAAGCCAGACAGGCGGACAGACGGATAACCGTAGATTGACTCCAAATGTATTGAAACGGATTTGGTCTAAAACTGTTATTTCAGGGATGCACGTTTTGGACGTATCAATGATATATACCCTCTGTATCCATATGGGTGGGGGTATAATAATGTGCCTACTTCAACACCGGGGAACGGACCCGGGAATTTGCATTAAGGATCTTAATTATATATGATCAAAGTCATGATTATTACTACTATTCTTGTTTAAACTATCATCAAAATAACATAAATGTTATTATGCCATAAATCACATATTCTATGTAGGAGACTTCCCCCTATATATTCCCCTTCTGCTTGCACCCCCTTTTCAACTTGAATTTTGAATATTTCATATGTTTTTTTCTGCTATATTTTGTTTTCGTTTCATGATACCTCTTTTTGATTTTCACTTCTCAACCGCCCAACAGGGGGGCGAGGGGGCGACATTTGTAGGAAAGTTCAAACACTTTAGACAATTCCTAAATAAGCAGTTTTAGTTGAGGAAGGCGGTTGCAGAACGGCCAACAAGACAGTTACACAAAAAAGATTTGTGAGGCAATTTTTGGCAAATGTTTCCACACTTTGCAAAAAAAAAAAAAAAACATTTTTGGCGCAAACTTATGTCTGTGTTTTTTTCCTCCTCAGTGGAAGGATTTTTTTTTTTTTTTTTTCACATTCACACATTGTCTTGCTAATACTTAGATATATATGTACATACCTAAGTATATCTGTGCATTTATTCGCCCCGTTTGTCGTAGTCCATGCATTATTTAGTGCGGCGGCATGGGAAACAATTGTTTTGTACGCTTTCCAAAACGAGAGCAATTTATGTGTATCCTTTATGGCTTTGTTTATTTGCTGGTTTTTTGTGCTTCTCGTATCCTTTTGGGTGCAATCCCTGTGAATGGTGGATATCAGCTTGTGCTTAAAAATATAATAATTCAAACATGAAACAGACTAAAAGTGTATTTTATGAGTCTTTTTCTCGAAGTCATTTGTCAAAATTCCCTCTTTGAAGATGAATTTATGCTGCCATTGCCATTCGGAGGAAAAGGAAGGCGTAGGCCATTAAGCAAATTAAATCGAGTTAATGTTCACAGATTGGTTATAATCTTTGGCATTATATTATTGCGAATAATGATACTTAAGCTCTGGCATACAGATGGTGTGAATTTGTTGTGTATGGCTGAGGTTAGGAGTGAATTGTAAATTTGGCTTTGTGTGGATTCTCAGAGTTGGTTATTAGATTTGAATTGAGCATGGATATTTTTCATGGGGTAATAATGTGGGTAATAATGAAAAGATTGGTAGACGATTTCGGTGATCAATTTATTTCACGTTCGGGACCGTTCAATAAGCCGTCTATTTTGTATGGGCTTTCTAAAGCTTTTTGAGGGTAGTAAACCTCCGAAATGGTTAAATTTTAGATATTTTCTGCATTTATTATTATGAGAATCGATTCAAATTTAGATATACCTCCCATATATATATTCAACCGATTTCAGGTTAATTGTGCAAAAAATGGCCAATATCAAATGGTCCAAATGATCTGAGTCTTGGCAAATCCGACTGAATTCATCCTAGAAACAAGTAATTCAAATTTGGTGTAAATCGTTTCAGATATAGCTATAGCTCCAATATATATGTTTTATCCGATTTGGTGTTTTAAGTTCCTCACACGCGTAATATGCATTCCACAACAGATGCATTTGGTATCAGATATCAGATACAGCTCAGAAATAAGTGTTTAAAATATTGGCAAGATCGGTTCAGATTTGGATATAGCTCCCATATATATCTTCTTCCGATTTTAGGTTTTTTTTAGCAGCAAATGTCCAATATCAGCCCAAATTGACTGAATTTTGGCACTTCCTACGGAATTCAGCCTAAAAGTAAGAGTTAGAGCGCTCCATCATTTAAATGTGATAAATTTTTGCGTCTCGTACCATCGCTCGTTACCGTGATACTGGTAGCGTAGCCCAACGTCAGGGAAGTGGACGGAAGAAAAACAGCAACATCAGCAGAAATGGTTCGAAAAGTAAAGAATCGACTTGATCGAAATCCGCAAAATGGCTCGCAATATTCCATTCGGCAAATATTGAAAAATTGAAATCGCAAAAAGTGCAAGAACTTACACCGCAGCGAAAAGAAAATAGACTCAAAAGAGCTAAAGAGTTGCTTCGCTTGGCCGAAAGTGGTGAACTTCCGAATTTGGTTTTCTCCGCACCGATGAGAAAACACTCGTTGTCCAGCAGATTGTAAACAAACAAAATGATCGTGTTGACTTGCCAAAGAGGTCAGCTGCAAAGCTAAACCTTCGGTTGGCCACCAGAACCCACGCGCCATCCATGGTGATAGTGTGGGCCGCCATAACAGCCGATGGCCACTCTCCGCTCGTATTAATCGACCGTGGCATCAGAATAAATGCCGAATATTATGGCGAAAATATTCGAGAGGGTGTATTAATGCCTTGGGCACGCAAATATTTTGGCCGCATACCTTGGACATTCCAACAGGATACCAAGAAGGGTTAGAAAATGAGGTATGAAGAGAACCGGATACTTAATTTGGATTTTATAATCGTTGTTGTTTTTCAAAACTTTGACCCTTTGTGGGGGAGGTACTAGAAGGAATAGTCCGATCTCTACTATATTTTACAAAAAATAGAAAGTCTGAATGGAATCGGATGCTAATTTCCCATTTTATGAGCTTCAAGAATAATCAAAATGTTAACCCTTTTTTGGGGAGGTACCAAAAGGAGTGGACCGATACATCCCATCTTTACACCAGGCCTTGGGTTAATAAAAAATTGTGATGTGTGTTATTTGAAGACAATCGGACTCTTATATCACATCTTATAAGAGTTATAATTATACAAAAGTTTGAACCTTTGGGGGGGAGGTACTTGATGGATTTGGCCGATAAAGTTCATTTTTGCACCTGACCTAGAACTGATACAAATATTAGGATTTGCACAGTTGAAGTAAAATCGGACTATCCTTTCTCTCTCTGTGCAGTAAAATATTTTCATTGAAAATGTCGACCTTTTAAGTGAGAGGTACCAGAAGGGGTGGACCGATATTGCCCATCTCCTACCAAGTTTGGATCAAATCGGATACTCTTTTCGAGAGTTATCGTGCGCACCAGCCAGCCAGAAACATATTTGGTCCAAAGAGACCCATTGTCTAAAATCGTTATTTCGATGAGACACGAATATATACCCTCTCAAATGATATATACCCCCTCTAGCGGAGGAGGGGCTAACTTTCCCCACACACCTTGTGCATGTGTGTGTGTGTATGTCTAACCCATTGAAATTTCATGTGCAGCCAAATGTGAACTTTTCGCGTTGTGTCAATACAAGAAACCCCCAGATACACATCGCCACCCGATAACCACTTGGCGACGAGTGGCCTCAAACATTAAATGAATGGCCAAATATTTACAATGCACTCGAAGTCTATCTCCACACCGCATCCATCCATTATTCAATTGCAGCAGTGGCAGCGGCAGGCTAAAGTGCATAAATTGCAGGAGTACAAATGGTGGCAACTGTGAGTGACGCGAATAATGAGCGCCACGAAGTGTAGGGACATGAAAGAATGGCGACAGCCCAAGAAAATGAAGAGGAAAAGTAAGTACTTTGAACAAAACCGACATTTCATTATAATTTGATGTAATTGTAAATTATGCAGAAGGACTTTTTTCCACAACTTCTTCAATGTGGTCGAGGTGGGGGAGGTGATGGTGGAGGGAGGTAAAGTGTGAAACTTCTCATTTTCCTCTAAGTCTAACCATCATTCTTTGGAAAAAAGAGAAAAAGTAAGAAATTAAGTAACTCAAGCAAGAAGGCGTTAAAGTTATTTTCGCAAATACTTAAGAGAAAGTTGTAATTTCTTGAAGAAATTCTTTCATCACTACCTTTTTTTTGTTGTCCTCTTGTTTTTGCTATAAAGTGTGTACGGAAAGGAAAAACAACAAGCATATTCTACAAAAAACCTCCGTCAAGGTAGTGCAAAAATATTTTTAAAGTTTTTTTTTTTTTTTTGTTTTCTTTGGCAAAACAAAGTTCTTGTTGGTCCTCGACTAAGGAAACGGCACAAAGTATATAATCTGTGTTTATACGCCCCGAGGAGTAGTTTGTCACATTGTGAATGAAGTGTCACGCAAAATACTCATGTTATCAAAGGTTAAGGATTTTTTCTACAAAAATATCCCAAACAATCATAACGCAAAAAAGGGGAAGTTAACTAACTTTAGTCAATAGTGCGGACATGACTGTAAAATAATGAAATAAAAATGTAATAACTTTACTGCCGGTAGAGATGGCTATAGGAATGAGCTAAATTAGAAATATTTTGTTTTTACTTTTAAAATTATTTAAAATTTAAAAATCTTTATGATTTTTAACCATGTAATAGAATTTTAACATAAATTAGCAGACCACATAAAATTTGGCAGTAAAAATGTAATTTAAATACAAAGGGAATATCTCTTTTGTCTCATCGAAATAACGGTTTGAGACCCCTAATTTCTTTGGACCAAATCCGTTTCAGGTCATATGAAGTCAATATAGGTATGCCCATCCCTCTGTCTGTCTGGCTGATGCGCACGATAAGGGAGTATCCGATTTAGTCCAAACTTGGTACATCGTAATATTATTATCAAACTTGGATCGATTTCGGAGATGGGCCGAATCGGTGCACTTCTTCAGGTACCTAAACCACAAAATGAGGTTTTTTTTTTCAGAAAATAATTTACCGTGCAGAACAAGAAATAATCATTAGATTTTGTGCAAACTTTGCAAATCTTACGTTTTATTTAGTCCACGACTTTTTTGAATTAATTTCGAATACATAACAACACAGCGGAGTCCGTAAATAAGCATAACGTCTGGGCAGGGCTCTATGACACTATTTCAGAATTTAAATCTTCCAAAACGAATTTGGACATAAGGGTCTTCCAACATAATGTTCTGTTATAGGGTATAACATGGTCGGGCCGGCACGACTATAGCCTTTGCTTACTTGTTTTATTATGTATTCAACCTCTCGTAGCCAAAATCATTGCATGTTATGATTTATATAGGGTGAGATAAAATCACTGCAACAAAGTCAAACGCCATATATTTTACATTCTTTTTAATTTAATTGAAAATTAAATAAGAAAAGAAAATATGTCGGAAATAGCATCAAATTCTAGAATAAGCTTAGATTTGTTCGATTGGTCACCTTTGGCACGAATGAATGGCCAATGAAAGCGGCACACACTGCCTGAATGGTGCTCTGAAGTATTTTGGCCCATTTCCGGCGAAGCGCTTGCATGAGGTGATCGAAACTTTGGTGTTTTTAGTGCCAACCTTGCTTTCCCAAATACTCCAGACACAATAGTCCAACGGATTGGTATCCGGAGATTTTGGTGGCCCTTGTGCGCTGGAAATGAAGCGAGGAACCTCATTTTGTAATCATTCTTGGGTGGCGCGTGCTGAGTGCGGTGGTGCTGAGTCCTGTTATAATGTCCAACATGTCCAAGGTCTGTGACCAAAATGTTTTCGTACCCAAGGCTTTAATACAACCTCCTCAATATTTTCGCGATAGTAATAATATTCGGCATTTATTCTGATGCCACGGTCGATAAATACAAGCCAAGAGCCACCATCGGCTGTTATGGCGGCCCACACCATCACCATGGCCGGCGCTTGAGTTCTGATGGCCAACTTAAGGTGCACATTTTCAGCTGACCTCTTTGGCAAGTAAACACGATCATTTTGTTTCTTTATAAACCGCGGGACAACGAATGTTTTCTCATCGGAGAAAACAAAATTCGGCGGTTCACCACTAACGGCTAAGCGAAGCAACTCTTTAGCTGTTTTAAGTCTATTTTCTTCCTGTTGCGTTGTAAGTTTTTGCACTTTTTGGAATTTCAATGACTTCACCCCAAGCTCATTTTTTAATATTTGGCGAATGGAATATTGCGATATGTTCACGAGCCATTACTCGGCCACTGCGACGCGGGTTTCGATCAAGTCTCTTCTTTACTTTTCGAACCATTTCTGCTGATGTTGCTGTTTTTTTCCTTTCATAAAAAAATAAAGAAATCACACTATCACGCTTCAATTCCATCACGAATAACTTTTTTTGTGTAAAATTCTAAACAAAATGCTTTTGTACGCCTGTAAACATTGTAATGAGCTGTCACTGGAATAATTTTAACAGCTGTCGGGCGACGAGTGGCTTAGAAATGACAGCAGTCCGAAGTTGGTTGCAGTTTTTTCATATCACCCTGTATATTCGTGATCACCACAAAATTCTAAGCCGATCTGAAATGCTCCGCCTATCTGCCAGTCAGCCAATCTGAAAATATATAGCAGAGGAAATCTGGACCGATCTAGTACTAACTTTTCAGCTGCAACAGTGCGATAAAATTTTTTTTTATATTCAAGTGTTTTCTTTACCGAAAAGGATAATCGAAAAATGATTATCTTTTGCACCAAAAAGTCTTCAAAATGTTTCATTTTGAAGCTTACCGAAAAGCATACGTTTGTTAAACCCCTGCACAATGGTTCCACATCCATTTTTTTGGGCCAAAACTATTTAAACGCCTTTTCGCAAGGAAAATTTGTGGTGGCCAAAATAGCTAAGTTCAAGGAACCAACATTGATACCCATTTCAAATTTCAGGATACCAGCTCTATCCCTTGACCCAATAACAAATTTAGGAGCACTTAGTAAATTCCAAACAATTATAGCACGCTTTTCCAAAACCACATCCATTCCTTTACAACAGGCACCAACATTGACACTCATTTCAAATTCCAGGATTTCAACTCTATTTCTTAACCCTATACCAAACATAGTATTATTAAGTACTTTTCGTACAATTCCAAAACCGTATCCCTGGTTACAAGAGAATCCGCAATATTAGATTTCGAGATTTCAGTTTTATCGCTTTACCCAATACCAAATTTAGTTCCACTAAGTACTTTTCGAACAATTGTTGTACACAAATAACATCTATATCTGAATTCTAGACACCAACAGAGACCTCAGCATAAAAATTGAGGATTCCTGCGTAATCCCTTCACCCTATACCAAATGAATTTCTATTTAGTGCTCTTCGTACAAATCCCAAACGCAAAGACCACCAGTAATTTAAATATAAAATTTCGGAATCGTATCTCATCCCTTCACTCAATTCCAAATATATATGATGTACCGTTATATGGGGCTGTACGAAAACGCGGACCGACGTTATCCATTAACGAACTTAACCTGCCTACTTGTAAACTATTCATTTACGAAAAATTTAGCCTCAGACAGACAGACGGACATCGCTAGATCGTCTTAAAATTTTACGCTGATCCAGAATATATACTTTGTAGGGTCTATTATAAATATATATTCGAGGAGTTACAAACGGAATGGCAAAGTTAACATAGAATAGTGAAGGGTATAAAAATTACCTATGCAAGTTCAAATCTTCGAATAGCTTCATAAACGGTACCACCCCATATTCCTTATTTTGATGATTTTAGCGACATTTTTCACCGAAATTTTTTTCAAGTTTCGTATTTGAATATCGCAATGGCCTATGACAAAAATTGCATATACTGGTTCGTATAGGCCCCCATAATAACAATAAATCCCAGTGTTTTTCAAAAGAATTTTTTTGAAAATGTGGAAATTAATGTCTCACTAACATATTAAATTTTTTATAGCCCTAAGTCACTCACATGCTTATTCAGGTCTCGACTCACAGGTGATCCCCTCAATCTCGAGCAGACTCTCGGCTTTCCTTTCTATAATAATACAACGTCCATTAATAGATCAGAGTCTTGGCTTATTTTCCCAAATACAGAGAGGAAATCTAACTCCTAGCACTGCATGAAATACACGTCACATCAATGCTCTTCATATGGTTCGTCAGACGTTCAGCTATGTCAAAATAGACATGGCTTAATTTACATTGTTACGGTGGAACAAAAGAAAGAGAAAGAAGGTGCCATTGTTCATCTGCTATGTAAAAGCTCGGGCCTAATACTACAACGTCACTTCGCCGAGACGTAGATTTTCCAAGAAATCGGTTATTTATTTCAAATGGATTAAAAAATAAGGATCATTTTTAAAGCTAATTATAATTTAAATATTGTTTTATCTTTACATAATTTCGTACTACATTATGTAATGAGTGTCCTGAGAAACAACTTGTTTACGATATGAGAATTTTCCCGCCGCGTTAAATTTACTTTGAGCCTAACAAAACTTTTTCTTGTAATTTATGGATTTCCATGTTTAATATTCCAAACATAATTTTGTGATTTATCCGATTTCTTGTTAAAACGGATGTTACCAAACTCAAATCGAACCAATCACATCGACTTGAAAGTTTAATTTTTGTGATTATGAAACTTATTAAAAATTCAGGGCAACTTGAAACAACAAAAGAAACGACAAAATAAAAATTCCACAAGAGAAAGTAATACTGCAGAAGAAACAAAAGAAAAAAAGGAGGCACACACTAAAAAAAAACGTCCATCCTGAGCCATAAGAAAACGTGCCAACCAAGAACAAACTAAATACTGTAGCCACAAAAACATCACCTGAATTTAAAGTAGTTGCAGACAGACGTTTAAGTTTTTCGCATTTTTTTCTTTTTTACTTTTCATTTGCTAGCCATGCATTATTTAGGGATTCTTTTTTCCTTTCGCATGTCGTCTTCTAAATAACTTCTTATTTTAATCTTTATTAAACACACAATGAATACTTAATTAAAAATTTCTGTTGACATTCCATTTATGGCCAAAAAAAACGAAACGGATCTTCCGATTGATGTTGTAGAAACTAATTTTGTTGCAATATTTGATGGCATTGAAACTAAGATGTTGGCTGGAGAAGGAAAAAGAACAATTGTAGGTGTGTAAACACAGGCGGAATCCAGTTACTTTCAATTTAAGACATCAGATAGAGTTAAGACAAGATTTTCAAAAAACAAATATTTGCCTGAATGTTAAAAAACCAATCTGTGAAGACAAACAGTAAGTTATGATGGAAAATTGTAGTGATGGCCATCAGAGCTATTTTACATTGAAATATGACATGCTCGGGGAGTGATAATATTGACGTAATTCGAAAAGATAATAATCATGGATATTGCTGGAACTAGATGCAATTCTCCCATTCTAAATGAGCTAAAATTTTTTATTTAAATGGAGAGTCACAGATGGAGTGCAGAATAGATGTACCAAAGGGTTTTTGGAAATTCGAACTTAAATGTTACGAAAAAATCTAAAATGGTACCAAATGGTGCTAAAAACTTTAAATTTGATATGAAAATCGAAGTTGGAAAATAAATTACATATATGAAGGTGGTTTGGGAAAAGTGAACTAAGTGTCCCAACTGTACTAATTTTGGAATAGTTTGGCGAGGGGGGCGGTCGAAGCTGGAATTTTGAAATTTTTTATTTGGATCGCTGTTGGTAGTAGGTTTGTGATAATGAGGTGCTGATGGTTCTGTGTACTACACGAAAAGTACCGAATAGTACTCTATTTGGTTCATTTTGGTATTGGATGAACATATACAGGATGAGATAAAAACAAGTAAAACCAGTAAAGAAAGTCTTAAAGTCGGGCGGGCCGACTTTATGATACCCTACACCACTTTACTAATTAAGTAGAGCTCCACATAACAATTTAAAGTTTTTATGGGAGAATTCAATCATACACGCTATGATTATAATTTAAAGTTCAAAGGACTAAATATGCACAACTAATTTGAAATCGGATAAAGATATATATGGGAGCTATATCCAAATCTGAACCGATCTCGATAAAATTTGGCAAAGATATTTCTGAGCTGTATTTGATATATTTCCCTGAATATCGTTGTTACGGAGTGCATATTACGGTTGTGGGTAACAAATATAACAAATCGGATGAATAATATATATGGAAGCTATAGCTATATCTGAACCGATCTTCACCAAATTTTAAATACTAGCTTCTTCAATTCGGTAGTGCGTGCCAAATTCCATCCCATTTGGACAAATATTAGACGTTTGGTGCACAATCAAAGGTAAATCGGACGAAGTTATATATGGGAGCTATATCCAAATCTGAACCGATCTCGATAAAACTTAGCAAATCTATTTCTGAGCTGTATTTGATATATTTCCCCAAATATTGTTGTTGCATAGTGCATATTACGGCGGCGGTGGACAAAAATAACAAATCGGATGAACAATATATATGGGAGCTATAGCTATATCTGAACCGATTTCGATCAAATTTGGCATACCTATTTTTAGGCCTAATTTGGGTGTATATGCAAAATTCCATACTATTCGGGCTGATATTACACGTTTGGTGCACAATAAAAGGCAAATCGGACGAAGATATATATGGGAGCTATATCTAAATTTTGACCGATTATCTCCAATTTCAATAGGGTTCGTCCTTGGGCCAAAAAAAAGGTCTTTGCAAAATTTCATCTGGATCGGGCAATAAATGCGACCTGTACTTTGTTTACAAAAATACATGGACAGACGGACGGACGGACAGACGGACGGACATGCATAAATCGACTCAGAATGCGATTCTATGCAGATCATCAAAAGGAACTATGGGTCTATCTCGTTTCCTTCTGCCTGCAAATGCACAAAGACATAATACCCTGACCACCTTGTGGTGTAGGGTATAAAAAGCATTAAGTTCGACCGGGCCAAACTTTTAAAATGTGCCAAAAATCATGAAAATACCGAATATCGGGGAAATACGGACCTATACATGCAATGTTTCTACACTGGAGCTAGAACCCAATATGACTTACAAATACCAATTTTCAGACAAATCCGTAAAGAAATGTGGCAAAAATCATCAAAATACCGAATATCGGGAGGTACCGTTATATGGGGGCTATACCAAAACGTGGACCTATACATGCAAAGTTTCGTCACCGGAGCTAGAACCCATTATGACCAAAAAATATCAATGTTTAGACAAATCCATGAAAAAATGTGACAAAAATCATCAAAATACCGAATATCGGGAGGTACCGTTATACGGGGGCTATACCAAAACGTAGACCTATACATACAATGTTTCGCCACACAAACTAGGACCCATTATGACCAACAAATACCAATTTTAAGACAAATCCGTGAAAAAATGTGACATAAATCATCAAAATACTAAATATCGGGAGGTACCGTTATATGGGGGCTATACCAAAATGTGGATCGATCTATCTCATTTTCCATACCAACCATTCTAAACACAATACAAATTGTTCTGTTTAATTCTGGCGATCTACGTCAAATAATGTGGGCTGTATCTTGATTTCAACACAGAGACAGAGAGACGGATAGACAGACAGACAGACAGACAGAGGGATATCGTTAAATCGAATTAGAATTTTATGCTGATTATGAATATATATACTTTATGGGGTCTACTACGAATATTTAAGGATGTTACAAACGGAATGACAAGGTTAATATACCCTCCTTTCAAAGGTGGAGGGTATAAAAACTGCAACAAATTCAAACGCCACAATTTTAACATTTTTTTTTTTTAATTTTTTTAAATGAAAGCAAAAAATGTCGGACATAGCATCTAATTTTAGAATAGGTTTAGATTTGTTCGAATTGGTCACTTTTGGCACGAATTACGGCCTTCAAACGGCCAACGAAACCGTCACAAGCTGCCCGGATGTTGCTCGGCGGTATTTTGGCCCATTCCCGGCGAAGCGCTTGATTGAGGTGATCGACACTTTGGTATTTTTTAGTGCCAACCTTGCTTTCCAAAATACTCCAGACACAATAGTCCAACGGATTGGTTGTTGTTGTTGTAGCAGTTTTAACATGTTCCGTTGTTTTTTCTGACTAATCCGGATCTTCCTCAATGTCCATAGATGCTCTGGACGGAGTTGGGTAGGTTTGGCTGGACAATTAAACAGGTGCAGCGTTTTGTGCGGGCCTGTATCGCACGCTGGGCAGGCGTTCCGCACATCCTCATCAATTCGTGCCCAATACGAATTGAGACGGCTGCACCATCCTGAACGTAGTTACGCCAAAACTACCCTGGTTTGCCTGGGCAGCCGACGTTCTTCAGCTGCAATGGATGGGGGGTGGACTCCGAGTATGTCATTCATACTGTAATTATTAACTACCTCTGCGACTGCATCAGTATGAATGCTATTCACACCCGCTTGATAGGCTTCATGATCTAGGGGCGCTCTCTTTTATCGCCGGACCTCTCTCTCTAGATCATGCAGGTCCTTCCTGACACGCCTGGGTGGGGGAGTTCTATCCACCATATGGTGGTTAGGGTGACTCCCACGATAACACGCACGCAAGCAGGTACTGCAACGAAAGCATATGATTATGCTGACGTAAGGGAAGAACCTTCGTCTCCTCATGTAAATGGTCCACAGGAGTCATGAGGAGGCACCCTTTTGCAGTTCTCAGGGCGGCATTCTGGCAGGTCTAAATACTTTTCCACTGCGTTGCACTTGTATTCGCCGACCACACTGGAGCCACATAGCTAACCACAGACCGACCTATCGCTTTATAAGAGGTCAACAAGGTTTCCTTATCCGCACCCCAAGTGCTGCCGGCTAGCGCCTTGAGGACCTTGTTCCTACTTTTCAATAGCTGTGGCTTGCGCGGATGACTTGAACATGCTATCGAATGTGACCCCAAGGATTTTGGGGTAGTTGGTGGTCGGAATTATGTGCCCCTCGACCTGCACATTCAGCTGAGTCTTCTCATCTCCGCAGTCCATGTGGTAAAGAGTGTGGCCGTCAATTTAGTGGCGGATATTTTCACATTACTCGCATGTAAGAAGGCGGCAAGCTCCGCGAGGTAGTTATTCACCCTGACACATATGTCATCAACTGCAGGACCCGACACCATGGTCGTACAATCATCCGCGTAAGTTACGATCTCAATGCCATCTGGAGGGCGCGGAATTCCGGAAAGGTAGAGGTTAAACAGTTCCGGAGATATTACCCCACCTTGGGGAACTCCCTGTTTCACTCTACGAGGCTTGGACTTCTTATTCCGGAATGCCACGTACGAATGGCGTCCGCACATATAGTTGACTATCCAACGTTTCAAACATGGCCGGAGGGTAGTGTTCTCAACGTCATCGAACAGCGTGGCATGGTTGACAGTATCAAAGGCCTTTGATAGGTCGAGAGCCACCACTACTGTTCTGTGGCAAGGCCTGTTCTGGTTGAGTCCTCGACTGATATGTGTGGATATGGCGTGCAATGCTGTTATAGTGCTATGTAGTGAACGGAAACCTTGTTGATGGTTAGCAACCTTCCTCTGATACTGGGGAGAAGTATGGCCTCGAGAGTCTTTTCTACTGGCGACAAAAGCGAAATTGGCCTGTATGATTCGCCTTAGCTGGCATCCTTGCCAGGCTTCAGTAGCGGGACCACCCGGCCCATTTTCCAGGCTTCGGGAACTATGTGAGTGGCTAACGACAAGTTAAGGACTTTTGATTAGATATTCAACTCCCGGCTTATCCAATTGCTTCAAAATTACCATTAATATTCCGTCCGGGCCCAACGCTTTAGATGACTTAGCGTTTCGGATGACGTTCGCAACATCACCCATCGTAAACTGTGGAGGTACATCCTCGGCGGAAAGAGCTCTTATACGACGTAGTACTCTTCGCCACGCCCTATCACTCTCGGGGTGCTCGACAAATTGGCGGTTAAAACAGCCAGAAGCTAGAGTGATTTACACAGACGGACGCACGGACAGACGATGAAAAACGGAAAATCGACATAGAATTTTATGCTGATCAAGAATCTATATATTTTGTGGGGTCTAAAATGTATATTTCGAGGTGTTACAAACGGAATGACAAACTTAATATACCCTCCATACTATGGTGGAGGGTATAAAAAGTAAGGTATTAAAGGTTTTAAAAATATATGTATGAGGATGATTCATGGCTAGAGATCTTGCCGTGTCGTCTTTAGCCACTTAAATCTTCTGGCTAATTGAAGAATTACTATAAGGTCAGTGTTAGAAAACGAAGACAAAACATGTGACACTTGTTCCCCCAACCGGCTTGTGTCTCACGTTAATAAGTGCCGGACAGTGGTAGACCAGATGTTTGATCGTCTCAATTTTCTTCTTCGTCCTGACATATTCTACAGTAATCAATGTCATCGCTGTTTCATTTCGAGGTCATTACCCACCACAAGTTTTAAGTCAGTTTTAGACAATGTCAGTAGCGACTTTGTTCTCTTCTCCGAGAGTGTGGGCCAGATTCTTTTGGAAATGTTGCATCCTCTTTCATTCAGCTATTTTTGTTGAATTCCCTCCAAGTAGTGTTTATAAATAACCTGGAGGAAGTGGCATAGAGGTGGTTTAACCGAGTTCTCAACTTGAATAGTAGTAGATTCGGATCCTAGCCTGCAGTCTCGTTGCCTGGAATATCGCAGTGACCAGGAACCCAGCTCTATAATCCTGCAGTCCAAAACATCCTTAGATTTGATGGTACAGAAGTTTAAGGCTTTCAGTGCCGCTCGACTATCGACGTATATAGTCACAGGGCAGATAACCTCGTTGTTCCTCGTTGCAAACAGGTCTATGCCTTTTGGCTTATTTTTAAGGGCCAACCTTGCTTTCCAAAATACTCCTCATGCCACGGTTGATTAATACGGGCGGAGAGCGACCATCGGCTGTTATGGCGGCCCACATCATCACCATGGCCGGCGCTTGAGTTCTGGTGGCCAACAGAAGGTGCACATTTTCAGCTGACCTCTTTGGCAAGTAAACACCATAATTTTGTTTGTCTACAAAAAGCTGGACAACGAATGTTTTCTCATCGGAGAAATTCAAGTTCGGTAGTTCACCACTTTCGGTCAAGCGAACGAAGCAACTCTTTAGCTCTTTGGAGTCTATTTTCTTTCTGTTGCGGTGTAAGTTCTTGCACTTTTTGGAATTTCAAAGGCTCTACCCTTTTTCAATATTTGCCGAATGGAATATTGCGATCTGTTCAGCTATCGAGCCATTTTTCGGTCACTGCAACGCTTCCTTACTTTTCGAACCATTTCTGCTGATGTTGCCGTTTTCTTGAATCCACTTCCTTGAGGTCGGGTTACGCTGCCAGTATTACAGTAACGAGCGATGGTACGAGACACAAAAGATTTATTCACATTTAAATGCTGGAGTGGTCTAACGATAGCCACTTGTGGTTTTCCAGCCAAATATAAAGAAATCACACTATCACGCTTGAATTCCATCGCGAATAACTTTTTTTTCTGAAAAATTCTCACCAAAATGCTTTAGTACGCTTCTAAATAATATAATGAGCTGTCACTGGAATAATTTTAATAGCTGTCGGACGATTGGCTTAGAAATGACAGCAGTCTGAAGTTGGTTGTAGTTTTTTCAACTCACCCTGTATTTACGCACCCATTGAGCCTCAAATGTGCTTCTTCTGTGTCGAACGACCTACCACAAGGTCGTTCGGTTTTAATTACTTATTTTGAGAGACTTCACGCCTTAACCATTTAATTTGATTCCTTTCGTAACTATTTTCACACCCCTATCTCCATAAGCACAACACATTTAACTGACCTTGCCTTCCATTTAATTCACCCTCCATAAATAAATTTAATACCGATTACAGATTTGATAACCATAAAGTGTCACACTCATCTCGTTCGTTTTTTTCCTCTCTTCTAACAATAACCTTAAGAACTTAATTCCAAGAAGGCAATAGATGACTAATAATAAAAAGACAGATTTGTTTCAGTTTCCTGACGCGCTCCCTCCCGGCTGTGTGCCCAGGCTCATAAGAAGATTTGTTTCCTTTGCATTGAATGTGAAGAGGGATAATTTATTATTGTCATACGACACACACACACACACACACACACACACAATGCAGTCGGTTCAACCTGCTGAGACAAGTTTAACTTCTAAATCGAAAAGTAAAGCCATAGAAAATGGGAATATTTTTATCTTTATCCGAGAATAAAATACTTTAAAGTAACGGAAAATTATTATGAGAAGGACAGGACAATTTGTACACTATGAGGAAATGTTTTAAATGGAATTATGAAATAGATTTTATTGGAGGTATAGAAGACTTTTTTGTAGAAAGAAATTCCGCGTATGGGAGACCTTTTGGCTAAAGGCAAATACCAGCATATCGAAGATCTTTTATAGGGTAATAATAGAAGAACCGGTACAGGGATACGTATTGAAGAATAAGAAAAGTTTCCATGTGTCCAAGACGTGCTAAGTTAAAAGATGTACAGATGAGTATTGAATCGAAGACATCGATACCCTATCCGATAAATCCCTAACAAAAATGTTTGAATACCCAAACAATTTCTTAGTTTCAAATTCCAAACAAATAACCTATAATTTGACATTTCAAGTTCTGTGTGGGTAGAATAAATCCTCTGAAAAAATATGCAAATACAGGGTGAGATGAAAAAACTCCAACCAACTTCATACTGCTGTCATTTGTTAACCACTCGTCCGACAGTTGTAAAATTATTCCAGTGAAACCGTACAAAAGTATTTTGGTGAGAATTTTCCTGAAAAGAAGTTATTCGTGATGGAATTCAAGCGTGATAGTGTGATTTCTTTATATTTGGCTGGAAAACCACAAGTGGCTATCGTTAGAGTACTCCAGCATTTAAATGTGAATAAATTTTTTGTGTCTCGTACCATCGCTCGTTACAGTGATACTGGTAGTGTAGTCCACCGTCAAGAAGAAGACCGAAGAAAACAGCAACATCAGCAGAAATAGTTCGAATGAAAGTAAAAAAGCAACTTGATCGAAACCCACGTCGCAGTGCCCGAAAAATGGCACGTAAGCTGAACATATCGCAATATTCCATTCGGCAAATTTTGAAAAATGAGGTCGGGGTAAAGCCATTGAAATTTCAAAAAGTGCAAGAACTTACACCCCAACAAAAACAAAATAGACTCAAAAGTGCTCGTGCTTGGCCAAAAGTGGTGCACTGTCGAATTTTGTTTCCTTCGATGAGAAAACATTCGTTGTCCAGCAGTTTGTAAACAAACAAAATGATCGTGTTTACTTGCCAAAGAGGTCAGCTGAAAATGTGCACCTTCGGTTGGGCATCAGAACTCAAGCGCCGGCCATTGTGATGGTGTGGGCCACCATAACAGCCGATGATCACTCTCCGTTCGTATTAATCGACCGTGGCATCAGAATAAATGCCGAATATTATCGCCAAATATTCTGGAGGGTGTATTAAAGCCTTAGGCACGCAAACATTTTGGCCGCAGACCTTGGACATTCTAACAGGACTCAGCACCATCACAATCAGCACACGCCACCCAAGAATGGTTATAGCCACCAAAATCTCCGGATACCAATCCGTTGGACTATTGTGTCTGGAGTATTTTGGAAAGCATTGTTGGCACTAAAAAATACCAAAGTGTCGATCACCTCAAGCAAGCGCTTCGCCGGAAATGGGCCAAAATACCGCAGAGCAACATTCGGGCAGCGTGTGACGGTTTCATTGGCCGTCTGAAGGCCATAATTCGTGACAAAGGAGACCAATTCGAACAAATCTAAACTTATTCTAAAATTTGATGCTATTTCCGACATTTTTTGCTTTCATTCAATAAAATTTAATAAAAGTTTAAAAATTATGGCGTTTGACTTTGTTGCAGTTTACCAAATATTATTCTTGTGGAGTGCATATTACCCTATAGCTATAGCTATATCCGATTCTCACCAATTTCAAAAGGGTTCTACTTGGGCCAAACAAATATTGTTTGCAAAATTCAATCTCAATCGGATAATTAATGCGACCTGCATTTTGTTTAGAAAAAATACATGGACAGACGGACGGACTGACATGCATAAATCGACTTAGAAAGCGACTCTATGAAGATCATCAAAAGTAACTATGGGTATATGTAGCTTCTTTTCCATGTTACTAACAAATGCACAAATACATAATACCCTTACCACTATGTGGTGTAGGGTATAAAAATCCTGCAGACCTAAAATACATATGAGTTAAACTTTAGCAAGCTTTAGAAGCTAGAGTGATTTCCAAAGACGGGCGGATATGGATAAATCGAAATAGAATTTCACGCTGACCAAGAATATATGGTGCTTTATGTACTTTCGAGGTGTTGCAAACGGAATGACAAATTTAATATGCAGGGTATATTATGGTGGAGGAAATAAAAATGGAATTAATCAGTTCATCTGATATCTCCCTCATAAATGGCTAAAAAAGTATACTCTTATTTTCCAGGACCTTATAAACATTTTTAATTCTTTGCAGTCGTTGACATTATTCCTAGGCTGTAACGGAGTAGACTGAAGATTGAATATATCGGCTTCTTTTAGGTGTAGCCTCCATAAAACGGAACCTCCAGATTTTAGGTATTTTTCTAATTCCTCTCACACATATATAGCATAGATATAGCCTTTACATAACAGAACTTTCAAATTTTAGGTCTAAAAATGATATCGAAATGTAAAATCCAATTTCCTTTCCTTCTATATATACAAAATTTAGAACCATTTAGTACACGTAATAATGACCACTTGCAAACCGACCTCTATATCTAAACAGTACTCTCAGTCATCGGAATATGAAAATTTCTATTCTAAACTCCCCAGTGAATCTCAAAAACTTTCCATTGTCTAACCATCACTACCCACATAAGAAACATCCTACATATAATTTTTGTTTCATTTAGTACTTTTTGTATACTTTATAGTACGTATTTCCAAAATTGCCACCTTATCTAAACGCTACACATTCATATTTCCAGTACTATTCCTAGACAAAATGCCAAATTTTGTTTCATTCATTGTTTTTCGTATACTTTTTGTACACTTCAATACTTATATTAACCCTACTTCCTAAAAATAATTCCTACCCCAAAATACAAGATTTTAGCTTTATTGGTCCACCTAATACCAAATTGTACAAAACTTTGTACTTTTAGTACTCTTATAGTTTGAATTTCTAAAAACCGTTTGGTTCGTTTAACCTACGTAATTTTAAAGACCCTCATTCATGCACCATCTTTAGAGACCTTAATTTGAAATTTCTGAATTCTAGCTCTTTCTGTTGCACAAATCGAATTGATTCAATTTTAGGTATCTTTTAGTAATTTTGGTACGCTTAAAATTCGAAAGTCTAAAAACTAAGTCTTATCCTACCCCTGCACACCATTATTCATCCGGTTGCTAAATTTCAAGATTTTAACTCCTATCGTTTCGTCCGGGCATTGATCAGCAGGCTCTCATCACTCTATTGCTTTATATATAGATAAATGGTTACAGATAAGAGAGCACATATCTGTAGGCTATTCAACTGATACTTTCTAATTTGTTTCATAAAACTCCAATCCATTAACCTTCTTTAAAATTCTTCAAAACACATTATTTGGAAATTCTATTTCCAAAATCCCGCTTTTGTTAAGTGTATATCAATTTCAACACCAAACGATGTTGCTGCAATTTCTTCTACTCTTTTAATGCCACCCTTAAACGCACGCGAACACTTATGGGTCGTCTATTTCATTTCGAAATGAATGGCCAAGACGATGAAGAAGAAGAGATAGAACTTAAGACACCTAAGAAGGTCTGCATGTGTTCGAAGAGAATTGTTAAAACTAACCCAAAGAAATCTCCAATGGTCTATTCGACTACAATGGTGTCTAAGTGTGTAAGAGTGTTAAAATGACCCAACAGCGTCCATGGGCAAACATGAGGGTGGGATGAATCTGGAAAAATTAAAAAATTTAATTATGATGACAGTAATGAAAGGCGGGACCGACAATATTATATCGAACACCACTAGCATATTTAGTAGAGCTGTCAGTAAAAAATAATTTATGTAAATACTAACAATGACCCCTTTTTTGAATGCGTATTATGACTATTGAGCAATTATAATTTGGAATCAGAGGGAACTAATGTATGAGAGACATATTGAACTCTAAATCAATTTCCACTAAATGTGACTAAGGCTTTTTTTACCTCTCGTATTAAATAGCATTACCATAGAGCGCGTGGTATGACTTCGGGTAGGATTATATTAAAAAATATATATCAGATCAATAGAAATATGTAGAAACCAAGTTTCACGAAATGGAAAAATTCGATTGAACGTTCAACTCACGTAAAATCCATCCAATTTGCGCCGATAGTACTTATTTGGTATATAATCCTAATCTGAACCTGGTCTCTGTCATGTAATTGTTTAGAAGTGCATATTGCGTGTGTGAGGGGTTTAAACACCAATTCGGATGAAACATTTCTATGGGGCCTATATCCAAAACTGAACCGATCTTGAATAAATTTGGCAGAGGTCTTTCTGAACTGTATTTGATATCTTTTCCCCGGATAACGTTGTTGTGGCGTTCATATTCTGGCTGAAGGAGAGTAAAATAACAAATCGGATGAAAATTATATATCTGAACTATAGGTATACATCTTAACCGATTTTCGACAAATTTGATATGCGTGCTTCCAAGCCCAAATTGATTACATGGGCCAAAATTCCATTATAAGCTTATCTGATTCGATTATTTCAAACAGTTTAAAACAGTTATTCTGGATCGCAGTCCGAATGTTTATACCCTACACCACATAGTGGTAAGGGTATTATATCCTTCTGCATTTGTTTAAAACATGGAGAAGGAAGCAACATAGACCCATAGTTACTTTTGAGGATCATCACAGAATCACTTTCTGAGTCGATTTGTCCAAATCAGTATTTTGAATTTATTATCCGATTGAGGTGAAATTTGGCCTAAGGGCGAACCGTGTTGAAATTGATGAGAATCGGTTCAAATTTAGCTTCTATATATATCTTCAACCGATTTCGAGTTAATTGTGCACCAAATTTTTGCCCATCCGACCGAATTTGGGCTTGAATCAAGTTCATCAAATTTGGAGAAAATCGGTTCAGATAAAGCTATAGCTCCCATATATATGTTTCATCCGATTTGGGATATTAAGTTCCTCGCATGCGTAATATATACCCCAGAAGATTGATATTTGGTACCAGATAGCTTATGAAGCGCAAAAATATCGCAGTCAAATTTTATGGAGATCAGATTAGGAAAAACTCCGATATCAGGTTAATCGTGCACCAAAGGGCTAATATCATTCCAAATGAACTGACGAAGACTGCTGTCGTATCTAAGCCACTCGTCCTGCTGCGTAGCCCGACGTCAAAGAAGTGGACGAAAGAAAACAACATCATCAGCAGAAATGGTTCGAAAAGTAAAGAAGCGACTTGATCGAATCCCGAGTCGCTGTGGCCGAAAACTGGCTCGTGAGCTGAACATATCACAATATTAAATTCGGAAAATATTTATAAAAGAGCTCGGGATAAAGCCATTGAAATTCCAAAAAGTACAATAACATACACCGCAACAGAAAAAAAATCGACTCCAAAGAGCTCAAGAGTTGCTGCGCTTGGCCGAAAGTGTTGATCAGCCGAATTTGGTTTTCTCCGATCAGAAAACATTCGTTGTCCAGCTTTTTGTAGACAAACAAAATTATGGTGTTTACTTGCCAAAGAGGTCAGCTGAAAATGTGCACCTTCGGTTGGCCACCAGAACTCAAGCGCCGTCCATGGTGATGTTGTGGTCAGCAATAACAGCCGATGGTCGCTCTCCGCTCGTACTAATCGGCCGTGGCATTAGAATAAATGCCGAATATTATCGGGAAAATATTCTAGAGGGTGTATTAAAGCCTTGGGCACGCAAACATTTTGGCCGCAGACCTTAGACATTCCAACAGGACTCAACACCATCGCACTTAGCACGCGCCACCAAAGAATGGTTACAAAATGAGGCTCCTCGCTTTATTTCCAGCCCGCAATGGCCACCAAAACTCCGGGTACCAATCCGTTGGACTATTGTGTCTGAAGTATTTTCAAAGTTGGTACTAAAAATACCAAAGTGTCGATCACCTCAAGCAAGCGCTTCGCCGGGAATGGGCCAAAATGTAAACAAGTTAAAAAGCAGTAAGTCCGGCCGGGCTGAACATTGAATACCCTCCACCATTTGGAACGAATGTGGAAATTTTCAAAAAATAAAGTCCTTAAAAATTGCTGTTAAAATTTTAAAAATACCGATTATAAATGTTATATTGGGGTCTATACGACGTGGACCTACCTAGGCCTTGTTTGTCATAAGCCATTACCATATTCAAATTCGAAACTTGAAATAAACGGTGAATGATGTAGCTAAAATCATTAAGATATCGTATATAGGGAGGTACCGTTATATCGGAGCTGTGCAAAGACCTGGACCAGCATAGACAATTTTCTGTCACAGGCTGTAGCTTCCATTACCAACTTCAAATACGACATCTCAAACAATTTCAGTAGGTATTGTACCTACCGAATATAGGGAGGTACTGGTCGCCTATACGAAGACCTGTACCTGCATAGACAATTTTCTGTCACAGATTGAACAATTCCGTTAAATAATGATGCTAAAATCATCAAAGTACCGAATTTTAGGAGGTACCGTTATATGGGGGCTATACGAAGACGTGGATCGGACAGACAATTTTTTGTCATAGGCTGTAGTATCCATTACGAATCTCAAATACCAAATTTGAAACAATTCCGGTGAATAATGTCGCTAAAATCATCAAAATACCGAATATCGGGAGGTACTTATATATGGGGGCTATATGAAAACGTGAACCTAAGTGACCCATTTACGAACTTAACCCGCCTACTGGAAAAATAAACACGTGTGCAAAATTTTAGCTTTCTATCTCAATTCGTTCGAAAGATAGCGTAATTACAACTGACAGACAGACAGACGGACGGACATCGCTAAATCGACTTAGAATTTTACGCAGATGTTGGGTCTGACATGAGTATTTCGAGTAGTTACAAACGGAATGACAATATTAATATACCCTCCAAAGTATGGTGGTGGGTATGAAAATATGGCGTGTGACTTTGTTGCAGTTTTTTATCTCACCCTGTATATCTTAAACCGATTTCGGGTTAATTGCGCACCAAATGGACAATATCAGTCCAAATGACCTGAACTTTGGCCAATCCGACTGAATTCATCCTAGAAATATATAATTAAAAATCGGTTCGATTTGGCGTTAAAGTTCCTCACATCAGTAATATGCATATCATATACAGCTCGAAAAATACTTTTGGCGAATATTATAAAGATTGGTTCCGATTTTTATATACCATCATCATCCGATATTACGGTTATCGTAATAACAGCCCAAATTGGATAGATTTGTTTATATGCAACCAAATTATTCCATTTGATGGATCTCGGTCCGGTATATTTATTGCTCCAATAAAAAGTTTTTTAATATAATTTGAAGTCATACCATGCACAGCAATGTTATTTGGTACTAGAGGTGCAAAGGCCTCTGACAAATTTATTGAAAATCGATTCAGAGTTGAAAAAATTGCCATTACACCCCATTGCCCACAGTCACATTAGATACTCAAATAGTTATTTATGTTTCAATTGTGAAGTGCTGGAGCATCATTTAAGAAGCATTTCAAAAGTGTCTGTTGTTCGAGGAGGTCAAGACATGGAGATCTCTTGCATCGTGCCTCTAGAGGTTTGCTGGCATTCTATTCTGTTCTATTTGTCGGCCTTCTAGTCGTTCTTAATTTTTTTCTCTGCCATTTCATTCGTTTCTTTTTTCATTCATTCATTCCTCTCTCACATAACAATGGGAACAACTTGAGTAAAAGCTGCTTTTGGAAACACAATTATAAATGATTTCACTTTGGTAGTCGTTTGAAAATTGAAAAGAATTAAAAAGACGACTGCAAGATGTAAACGAAAGAAAAAAAAACGTGGATAAGAAAAGAACAAATTCTTCAAAGGAAAACGTCGGCGTTTTAAACTAGAAAATATAATTTGTTTTTCTTATGACGTAAGACATATGGATGTATGTGTATATGTGTGGAATTACCACCAGCTTGGCCACCCTATTTTTTTCCACAACTATTAAGGCCCACACGCAATTTTTCAAGTGTGTATATTTAAAAAAATACATAATCTGTGTATATATGTGTGTGGGTTCTTGTCTTCTTCTATCTGTCTTTGTTTATTCAACAATTCCTTATGGTCTCAAGTACATTGTGATTTCATAGAACAACAGATATATTAGAACATCAAAGGATATCCCACAACTAACCCTCTTCTAACGTTCTCTCTCTCTATCTCTGTGGCCTTGGGCATTGCCATGAATTAAATGTTGTCTTCAAAAAGAGCAAATTGCTTTCCAAGTGCTTTCTAAAACAATTTTTTAGTAGCTAAATTATCCTTTGAAACTACTGCTGCTGATAACATTTACCAAAAGGGGGTGATACGAAAATTATTAAATTATTAAATTACTCAAAAAATTATTATTTAAGAAGCTATGGCCATTTTAAAATATTGAATAATTCATGCTTCAAAAAGTGATCACAAATAATAGCTAAAAATGCTGAAGTGTTAATATTTAAGTAGTTATGGCCATTTTAAAATATTGAATAATTCATGCCTCAAAAAGTGATCACAAATAACAGCTAAAAACGCTGAAATGTTAATATTTAAGGAGTTATGGCTATTTTAAAATATTGAATAATTCATGCCTCAAAAACTGATCACAAATAATAGCTAGAAAGGCTGAAATGTTAACATTTAAGGAGTTACAGCCATTTTAAATTATTGACTAATTCATGCCTCAAAACGTGATCACAAATAATAGCTAAAAACGCTGAACTGTTAATATTTAAGGAGTTATGGCCATTTTAAAATATTGAATAATTCATGCCTCAAAAAGTGATCACAAATAATAGCTAAAAACGCTGAAATGTTATTATTTAAGGAGTTATGGCCATTTTAAAATATTGAATAATTCATGCCTCAAAAAGTGATCACAAATAATAGCTAAAAACGCTGAAATGTTAATATTTAAGGAGTTATGACCATTTTAAAATATTGAATAATACATGCCTCAAAAAGTAATCACAAATAATAGCTAAAAACGCTGAAATGTTATTATTTAAGGAGTTATGGCCATTTTAAAATATTGAATAATTCATGCCTCAAAAAGTGATCACAAATAATAGCTAAAAACGCTGAAATGTTAATATTTAAGGAGTTATGGCCATTTTAAAATATTGAATAATTCATGCCTCGAGAGGTGATCACAAATAATAGCTAAAACGCTGAAATGTTAATATTTAAGGAGTTATGGCCATTTTAAAATATTGAATAATTCATGCCTCAAAAAGTGATCACAAATAATAGCTAAAAACGCTGAAATGTTAATATTTAAGGAGTTATGGCCATTTTAAAATATTGAATTATTCATGCCTCAGAAAGTGATTACAAATAATAGCTAAAAACGCTGAAATGTTAATATTTAAGGAGTTATGGCCATTTTAAAATATTGAATTATTCATGCCTCAGAAAGTGATCACAAATAATAGCTAAAAACACTGAAATGTTAATATTTAAGGAGTTATGGCCATTTTAAAATATTGAATAATTCATGCCTCAAAAAGTGATCACAAATAATAGCTAAAAACGCTGAAATGTTAATATTTAAGGAGTTATGGCCATTTTAAAATATTGAATTATTCATGCCTCAGAAAGTGATTACAAATAATAGCTAAAAACGCTGAAATGTTAATATTTAAGGAGTTATGGCCATTTTAAAATATTGAATTATTCATGCCTCAGAAAGTGATTACAAATAATAGCTAAAAACGCTGAAATGTTAATATTTAAGGAGTTATGGCCATTTTAAAATATTGAATTATTCATGCCTCAGAAAGTGATCACAAATAATAGCTAAAAACACTGAAATGTTAATATTTAAGGAGTTATGGCCATTTTAAAATATTGAATAATTCATGCCTCAAAAAGTGATCACAAATAATAGCTAAAAACGCTGAAATGTTAATATTTAAGGAGTTATGGCCATTTTAAAATATTGAATTATTCATGCCTCAGAAAGTGATCACAAATAATAGCTAAAAACGCTGAAATGTTAATATTTAAGGAGTTATGGCCATTCTAAAATATTGAATAATTCATGCCTCAAAAAGTGATCACAAATAATAGCTAAAAACGCTGAAATGTTAATATTTAAGGAGTTATGGCCATTTTAAAATAGTGAATAATTCATGCCTCGAGAGGTGATCACAAATAATAGCTAAAAACGCTGAAATGTTAATATTTACGGAGTTATGGCCATTTTAAAATATTTAATAATTTCATGCCTCAAAAAGTGATCACAAATAATAGCTAAAAACGCTGAAATGTTAATATTTAAGGAGTTATGGCCATTTTAAAATATTGAATAATTCATGCCTCGAGAGGTGATCACAAATAATAGTTAAAAACGCTGAAATGTTAATATTTACGGAGTTATGACCATTTTAAAATATTGAATAATTCATGCCTCAAAAAGTGATCACAAATAATAGCTAAAAACGCTGAAATGTTAATATTTAAGGAGTTATGGCCATTTTAAAGTATTGAATAATTCATGCCTCAAAAAGTGATCACAAATAACAGATAAAAACGCTGAAATGTTAATATTTAAGGAGTTATGGCCATTTTAAAATATTGAATAATTCATGCCTCGAGAGGTGATCACAAATAATAGCTAAAAACGCTGAAATGTTAATATTTAAGAAGTTATGGCCATTTTAAAATATTGAATAATTTCATGCCTCAAAAAGTGATCACAAATAATAGCTAAAAACGCTGAAATGTTAATATTTAAGGAGTTATGGCCATTTTAAGATATTGAATAATTCATGCCTCAAAAAGTGATCACACATAATAGCTAAAAACGCTGAAATGTTAATATTTAAAGAGTTATGGCCATTTTAAAATATTGAATAATTCTTGCCCCAAAAAGTGATCACAAATAATGGCTAAAAACGCTGAAATGTTAATATTTAAGGAGTTGTGGCCATTTTAAAATATTGAATAATTCATGCCTCAGAAAGTGATCACAAATAATAGCTAAAAACGCTGAAATGTAAATATTTAAGGAGTTATGGCCATTTTAAAATATTGAATAATTTCATGCCTCAAAAAGTGATCACAAATAATGGCTAAAAACGCTCAAATGTTAATATTTAAGGAGTTATGGCCATTTTAAAATATTGAATTATTCATGCCTCAGAAAGTGATCACAAATAATAGCTAAAAACGCTGAAATGTTAATATTTAAGGAGTTATGGCCATTTTAAAATATTGAATAATTCATGCCTCAGAAAGTGATCACAAATAATAGCTAAAAACGCTGAAATGTTAATATTTAAGGAGTTATGGCCATTTTAAAATATTGAATAATTCATGCCTCAGAAAGTGATCACAAATAATAGCTAAAAACGCTGAAATGTTAATATTTAAGGAGTTATGGCCATTTTAAAATATTGAATAATTCATGCCTCAGAAAGTGATCACAAATAATAGCTAAAAACGCTGAAATGTTAATATTTACGGAGTTATGGCCATTTTAAAATATTGAATAATTCATGCCTCAAAAAGTGATCACAAATAATAGCTAAAAACGCTGAAATGTTAATATTTAAGGAGTTATGGCCATTTTAAAATATTGAATCATTCATGCCTCAGAAAGTGATCACAAATAACAGATAAAAACGCTGAAATGTTAATATTTAAGGAGTTATGGCCATTTTAAAATATTGAATAATTCATGCCTCGAGAGGTGATCACAAATAATAGCTAAAAACGCTGAAATGTTAATATTTAAGGAGTTATGGCCATTTTAAAATATTGAATAATTCATGCCTCAAAAAGTGATCACAAATAATAGCTAAAAACGCTGAAATGTTAATATTTAAGGAGTTAAGGCCATTTTAAAATATTGAATTATTCATGCCTCAGAAAGTGATCACAAATAATAGCTAAAAACGCTGAAATGTTAATATTTAAGGAGTTATGGCCATTTTAAAATATTGAATAATTCATGCCTCAGAAAGTGATCACAAATAATAGCTAAAAACGCTGAAATATTAATATTTAAGGAGTTATGGCCATTTTAAAATATTGAATAATTCATGCCTCGAAAAGTGATCACAAATAATAGCTAAAAACGCTGAAATGTTAATATTTAAGGAGTTATGGCCATTTTAAAATATTGAATTATTCATGCCTCAGAAAGTGATCACAAATAATAGCTAAAAACGCTGAAATGTTAATAATTAAGGAGTTATGGCCATTTTAAAATATTGAATAATTCATGCCTCAAAACGTGATCACAAATAATAGCTAAAAACGCTGAAATGTTAATATTTACGGAGTTATGGCCATTTTAAAATATTGAATAATTCATGCCTCAAAAAGTGATCACAAATAATAGCTAAAAACGCTGAAATGTTAATATTTAAGGAGTTATGGCCATTTTAAAATATTGAATAATAAAAAATAATAGTTAAAAACGCTGAAATGTTAATATTTACGGAGTTATGGCCATTTTAAAATATTGAATAATTTCATGCCTCAAAAAGTGATCACAAATAATAGCTAAAAACGCTGAAATGTTAATATTTAAGGAGTTATGGCCATTTTAATATATTGAATAATTCATGCCTCAAAAAGTGATCGCAAATAATAGCTAAAAACGCTGAAATGTTAATATTTAAGGAGTTATGGCCATTTTAAAATATTGAATAATTCATGCCTCGAGAGGTGATCACAAATAATAGCTAAAAACGCTGAGATGTTAATATTTAAGGAGTTATGGCCATTTTAAAATATTGAATAATTCATGCCTCAAAAAGTGATCACAAATAATAGCTAAAAACGCTGAAATGTTAATATTTACGGAGTTATGGCCATTTTAAAATATTGAATAATTCATGCCTCGAGAGGTGATCACAAATAATAGCTAAAAACGCTGAAATGTTAATATTTACGGAGTTATGGCCATTTTAAAATATTGAATAATTTCATGCCTCAAAAAGTGATCACAAATAATAGCTAAAAACGTTGAAATGTTAATATTTAAGGAGTTATGGCCATTTTAAAATATTGAATTATTCATGCCTCAGAAAGTGATCACAAATAATAGCTAAAAACGCTGAAATGTTAATATTTAAGGAGTTATGGCCATTTTAAAATATTGAATAATTCATGCCTCAGAAAGTGATCACAAATAATAGCTAAAAACGCTGAAATGTTAATATTTAAGGAGTTATGGCCATTTTAAAATATTGAATAATTCATGCCTCAGAAAGTGATCACAAATAATAGCTAAAAACGCTGAAATGTTAATATTTAAGGAGTTATGGCCATTTTAAAATATTGAATAATTCATGCCTCAGAAAGTGATCACAAATAATAGCTAAAAACGCTGAAATGTTAATATTTACGGAGTTATGGCCATTTTAAAATATTGAATAATTCATGCCTCAAAAAGTGATCACAAATAATAGCTAAAAACGCTGAAATGTTAATATTTAAGGAGTTATGGCCATTTTAAAATATTGAATCATTCATGCCTCAGAAAGTGATCACAAATAACAGATAAAAACGCTGAAATGTTAATATTTAAGGAGTTATGGCCATTTTAAAATATTGAATAATTCATGCCTCGAGAGGTGATCACAAATAATAGCTAAAAACGCTGAAATGTTAATATTTAAGGAGTTATGGCCATTTTAAAATATTGAATAATTCATGCCTCAAAAAGTGATCACAAATAATAGCTAAAAACGCTGAAATGTTAATATTTAAGGAGTTAAGGCCATTTTAAAATATTGAATTATTCATGCCTCAGAAAGTGATCACAAATAATAGCTAAAAACGCTGAAATGTTAATATTTAAGGAGTTATGGCCATTTTAAAATATTGAATAATTCATGCCTCAGAAAGTGATCACAAATAATAGCTAAAAACGCTGAAATATTAATATTTAAGGAGTTATGGCCATTTTAAAATATTGAATAATTCATGCCTCGAAAAGTGATCACAAATAATAGCTAAAAACGCTGAAATGTTAATATTAAGGAGTTATGGCCATTTTAAAATATTGAATTATTCATGCCTCAGAAAGTGATCACAAATAATAGCTAAAAACGCTGAAATGTTAATAATTAAGGAGTTATGGCCATTTTAAAATATTGAATAATTCATGCCTCAAAACGTGATCACAAATAATAGCTAAAAACGCTGAAATGTTAATATTTACGGAGTTATGGCCATTTTAAAATATTGAATAATTCATGCCTCAAAAAGTGATCACAAATAATAGCTAAAAACGCTGAAATGTTAATATTTAAGGAGTTATGGCCATTTTAAAATATTGAATAATAAAAATAATAGTTAAAAAACGCTGAAATGTTAATATTTACGGAGTTATGGCCATTTTAAAATATTGAATAATTTCATGCCTCAAAAAGTGATCACAAATAATAGCTAAAAACGCTGAAATGTTAATATTTAAGGAGTTATGGCCATTTTAATATATTGAATAATTCATGCCTCAAAAAGTGATCGCAAATAATAGCTAAAAACGCTGAAATGTTAATATTTAAGGAGTTATGGCCATTTTAAAATATTGAATAATTCATGCCTCGAGAGGTGATCACAAATAATAGCTAAAAACGCTGAGATGTTAATATTTAAGGAGTTATGGCCATTTTAAAATATTGAATAATTCATGCCTCAAAAAGTGATCACAAATAATAGCTAAAAACGCTGAAATGTTAATATTTACGGAGTTATGGCCATTTTAAAATATTGAATAATTCATGCCTCGAGAGGTGATCACAAATAATAGCTAAAAACGCTGAAATGTTAATATTTACGGAGTTATGGCCATTTTAAAATATTGAATAATTTCATGCCTCAAAAAGTGATCACAAATAATAGCTAAAAACGTTGAAATGTTAATATTTAAGGAGTTATGGCCATTTTAAAATATTGAATTATTCATGCCTCCGAAAGTGATCACAAATAATAGCTAAAAACGCTGAAATGTTAATATTTAAGGAGTTATGGCCATTTTAAAATATTGAATAATTCATGCCTCAGAAAGTGATCACAAATAATAGCTAAAAACGCTGAAATGTTAATATTTAAGGAGTTATGGCCATTTTAAAATATTGAATAATTCATGCCTCGAAAAGTGATCACAAATAATAGCTAAAAAACGCTGAAATGTTAATATTTAAGGAGTTATGGCCATTTTAAAATATTGAATAATTCATGCCTCGAAAAGTGATCACAAATAATAGCTAAAAACGCTGAAATGTTAATATTTAAGGAGTTATGGCCATTTTAAAATATTGAATTATTCATGCCTCAGAAAGTGATCACAAATAATAGCTAAAAACGCTGAAATGTTAATAATTGAGGAGTTATGGCCATTTTAAAATATTGAATAATTCATGCCTCAAAACGTGATCACAAATAATAGCTAAAAACGCTGAAATGTTAATATTTACGGAGTTATGGCCATTTTAAAATATTGAATAATTCATGCCTCAAAAAGTGATCACAAATAATAGCTAAAAACGCTGAAATGTTAATATTTAAGGAGTTATGGCCATTTTAAAATATTGAATAATTCATGCCTCAGAAAGTGATCACAAATAATAGCTAAAAACGCTGAAATGTTAATATTTAAGGAGTTATGGTCATTTTAAAATATTGAATTATTCATGCCTCAGAAAGTGATCACAAATAATAGCTAAAAACGCTGAAATGTTAATATTTAAGGAGTTATGGCCATTTTAAAATATTGAATAATTCATGCCTCAAAAAGTGATCACAAATAATAGCTAAAAACGCTGAAATGTTAATATTTAAGGAGTTATGGCCATTTTAATATATTGAATAATTCATGCCTCAAAAAGTGATCACAAATAATAGCTAAAAACGCTGAAATGTTAATATTTAAGGAGTTATGGCCATTTTAAAATATTGAATAATTCATGCCTCGAGAGGTGATCACAAATAATAGTTAAAAACGCTGAAATGTTAATATTTACGGAGTTATGGCCATTTTAAAATATTGAATAATTTCATGCCTCAAAAACTGATCACAAATAATAGCTAAAAATGCTGAAATGTTAATATTTAAGGAGTTATGGCCATTTTAAAATATTGAATAATTCATGCCTCAGAAAGTGATCACAAATAATAGCTAAAAACGCTGAAATGTTAATATTTAAGGAGTTATGGCCATTTAAAATATTGAATAATTCATGCCTCGAGAGGTGATCACAAATAATAGCTAAAAACGCTGAAATGTTAATATTTACGGAGTTATGGCCATTTTAAAATATTGAATAATTTCATGCCTCAAAAAGTGATCACAAATAATAGCTAAAAACGCTGAAATGTTAATATTTAAGGAGTTATGGCCATTTTAAAATATTGAATAATTCATGCCTCAAAAAGTGATCACAAATAATAGCTAAAAACGCTGAAATGTTAATATTTAAGGAGTTATGGCCATTTTAATATATTGAATAATTCATGCCTCAAAAAGTGATCACAAATAATAGCTAAAAACGCTGAAATGTTAATATTTACGGAGTTATGACCATTTTAAAATATTGAATAATTCATGCCTCAAAAAGTGATCACAAATAATAGCTAAAAATGCTGAAATGTTAATATTTAAGGAGTTATGGCCATTTTAAAATATTGAATAATTCATGCCTCAGAAAGTGATCACAAATAATAGCTAAAAACGCTGAAATGTTAATATTTAAGGAGTTATGGCCATTTTAAAATATTGAATAATTCATGCCTCGAGAGGTGATCACAAATAATAGCTAAAAACGCTGAAATGTTAATATTACGGAGTTATGGCCATTTTAAAATATTGAATAATTTCATGCCTCAAAAAGTGATCACAAATAATAGCTAAAAACGCTGAAATGTTAATATTTAAGGAGTTATGGCCATTTTAAAATATTGAATAATTCATGCCTCAAAAAGTGATCACAAATAACAGATAAAAACGCTGAAATGTTAATATTTAAGGAGTTATGGCCATTTTAAAATATTGAATAATTCATGCCTTGAGAGGTGATCACAAATAATAGCTAAAAACGCTGAAATGTTAATATTTACGGAGTTATGGCCATTTTAAAATATTGAATAATTTCATGCCTCAAAAACTGATCACAAATAATAGCTAAAAACGCTGAAATGTTAATATTTAAGGAGTTATGGCCATTTTAAAATATTGAATAATTCATGCCTCAAAAAGTGATCACAAATAATAGCTAAAAACGCTGAAAAGTTAATATTTAAGGAGTTATGGCCATTTTAAAATATTGAATGCCTCAAAAAGTGATCACAAATAACAGATAAGAACGCTGAAATGTTAATATTTAAGGAGTTATGGCCATTTTAAAATATTGAATAATTCATGCCTCGAGAGGTGATCACAAATAATAGCTAAAAACGCTGAAATGTTAATATTTAAGGAGTTATGGTCATTTTAAAATATTGAATAATTCATGCCTCAAAAGTGATCACAAATAATAGCTAAAAACGCTGAAATGTTAATATTTAAGGAGTTATGGCCATTTTAAAATATTGAATAATTCATGCCTCAAAAAGTGATCACAAATAACAGATAAAAACGCTGAAATGTTAATATTTACGGAGTTATGGTCATTTTAAAATATTGAATAATTCATGCCTCAAAAAGTGATCACAAATAATAGCTAAAAACGCTGAAATGTTAATATTTAAGGAGTTATGGCCATTTTAAAATATTGAATAATTCATGCCTCGAGAGGTGATCACAAATAATAGCTAAAAACGCTGAAATGTTAATATTTAAGGAGTTATGGTCATTTTAAAATATTGAATAATTCATGCCTCGAGAGGTGATCACAAATAATAGTTAAAAACGCTGAAATGTTAATATTTAAGGAGTTATGGCCATTTTAAAATATTGAATAATTCATGCCTCGAGAGGTGATCACAAATAATAGTTAAAAACGCTGAAATGTTAATATTTACGGAGTTATGACCATTTTAAAATATTGAATAATTTCATACCTCAAAAAGTGATCACAAATAATAGCTAAAAACGCTGAAATGTTAATATTTAAGGAGTTATGGCCATTTTAAAATATTGAATAATTCATGCCTCAAAAAGTGATCACAAATAACAGATAAAAACGCTGAAATGTTAATATTTAAGGAGTTATGGCCATTTTAAAATATTGAATAATTCATGCCTCAAAAAGTGATCACAAATAACAGATAAAAACGCTGAAATGTTAATATTTAAGGAGTTATGGCCATTTTAAAATATTGAATAATTCATGCCTCGAGAGGTGATCACAAATAATAGCTAAAAACGCTGAAATGTTAATATTTAAGGAGTTATGGTCATTTTAAAATATTGAATAATTCATGCCTCAGAAAGTGATCACAAATAATAGTTAAAAACGCTGAAATGTTAATATTTACGGAGTTATGACCATTTTAAAATATTGAATAATTCATGCCTCAAGAGGTGATCACAAATAATAGCTAAAAACGCTGAAATGTTAATATTTAAGGAGTTATGGCCATTTTAAAATATTGAATAATTCATGCCTCAAAAAGTGATCACAAATAATAGCTAAAAACGCTGAAAAGTTAATATTTAAGGAGTTATGGCCATTTTAAAATATTGAATAATTCATGCCTCAAAAAGTGATCACAAATAACAGATAAAAACGCTGAAATGTTAATATTTAAGGAGTTATGGCCATTTTAAAATATTGAATAATTCATGCCTCGAGAGGTGATCACAAATAATAGCTAAAAACGCTGAAATGTTAATATTTAAGGAGTTATGGCCATTTTAAAATATTGAATTATTCATGCCTCAGAAAGTGATCACAAATAATAGCTAAAAACGCTGAAATGTTAATATTTAAGGAGTTATGGCCATTTTAAAATATTGAATAATTCATGCCTCAAAAAGTGATCACAAATAATAGCTAAAAACGCTGAAATATTAATATTTAAGGAGTTATGGCCATTTTAAAATATTGAATTATTCAAGCCTCAGAAAGTGATCACAAATAATAGCTAAAAACGCTGAATGTTAATATTTAAGGAGTTATGGCCATTTTAAAATATTGAATAATTCATGCCTCAAAAAGTGATCACAAATAATAGCTAAAAACGCTGAAATGTTAATATTTACGGAGTTATGGACCATTTTAAAATATTGAATAATTCATGCCTCGAGAGGTGATCCAAATAATAGCTAAAAACGCTGAAATGTAATATTTAAGGAGTTATGGCCATTTTAAAATATTGAATAATTCATGCCTCAGAAAGTGATCACAAATAATAGCTAAAAACGCTGAAATGTAAATATTTAAGGAGTTATGGCCATTTTAAAATATTGAATTATTCATGCCTCAGAAAGTGATCACAAGTAATAGCTAAAAACGCTGAAATGTTAATATTTAAGGAGTTATGGCCATTTTAAATATTGAATAATTCATGCCTCAAAACGTGATCACAAATAATAGCTAACAACGCTGAAATGTTAATATTTAAGGAGTTATGGCCATTTTAAAATATTGAATAATTCATGCCTCAAAAAGTGATCACAAATAATAGCTAAAAACGCTGAAATGTTAATATTTAAGGAGTTATGGCCATTTTAAATATTGAATAATTTCATGCCTCAGAAAGTGATCACAAATAATAGCTAAAAACGCTGAAATGTTAATATTTAAGGAGTTATGGCCATTTTAAATATTGAATAATTCATGCCTCAAAAAGTGATCACAAATAATAGCTAAAAACGCTGAAATGTTAATATTTAAGGAGTTATGGCCATTTTAAAATATTGAATAATTCATGCCTCAAAACGTGATCACAAATAATAGCTAAAAACGCTGAAATGTTAATATTTAAGGAGTTATGGCCATTTTAAAATATTGAATAATTCATGCCTCAGAAAGTGATCACAAATAATAGCTAAAAACGCTGAAATGTTAATATTTAAGGAGTTATGACCATTTTAAAATATTGAATATTCATGCCTCAAAAGTGATCACAAATAATAGCTAAAAACGCTGAAATGTTAATATTTAAGGAGTTATGGCCATTTTAAAATATTGAATAATTCATGCCTCAGAAAGTGATCACAAATAATAGCTAAAAACGCTGAAATGTTAATATTTAAGGAGTTATGGCCATTTTAAAATATTGAATATTCATGCCTCAGAAAGTGATCACAAAGTAATAGCTAAAAACGCTGAAATGTTAATATTTAAGGAGTTATGGCCATTTTAAAATATTGAATAATTCATGCCTCAAAAAGTGATCACAAATAATAGCTAAAAACGCTGAAATGTTAATATTTACGGAGTTATGGCCATTTTAAAATATTGAATAATTCATGCCTCAAAAAGTGATCACAAATAATAGCTAAAAACGCTGAAATGTTAATATTTACGGAGTTATGGCCATTTTAAAATATTGAATATTCATGCCTCAGAAAGTGATCACAAATAATAGCTAAAAACGCTGAAATGTTAATATTTAAGGAGTTATGGCCATTTTTAAAATATTGAATAATTCATGCCTCAAAAAGTGATCACAAATAATAGCTAAAAACGCTGAAATGTTAATATTTAAGGAGTTATGGCCATTTTAAAATATTGAATAATTCATGCCTCGAGAAGGTGATCACAAATAATAGCTAAAACGCTGAAATGTTAATATTTACGGAGTTATGGCCATTTTAAAATATTGAATAATTCATGCCTCAAAAAGTGATCACAAATAATAGCTAAAAACGCTGAAATGTTAATATTTAAGGAGTTATGGCCATTTTAAAATATTGAATTAATTCATGCCTCAGAAAGTGATCACAAATAATAGCTAAAAACGCTGAAATGTTAATATTTAAGGAGTTATGGCCATTTTAAAATATTGAATAATTCATGCCTCAGAAAGTGATCACAAATAATAGCTAAAAACGCTGAAATGTTAATATTTAAGGAGTTATGGCCATTTAAAATATTGAATAATTCATGCCTCAAAACGTGATCACAAATAATAGCTAAAAACGCTGAAATGTTAATATTTAAGGAGTTATGGCCATTTTAAAATATTGAATAATTCATGCCTCAAAAGTGATCACAAATAATAGCTAAAAACGCTGAAATGTTAATATTTAAGGAGTTATGGCCATTTTAAATTATTGAATAATTCATGCCTCAAAAGTGATCACAAATAATAGCTACAAACGCTGAAATGTTAATATTTAAGGAGTTATGGCCATTTTAAAATATTGAATAATTCATACCTCAGAAAGTGATCACAAATAATAACTAAAAACGCTGAAATGTTAATATTTAAGGAGTTATGGCCATTTTAAAATATTGAATAATTCATGCCTCAAAAAGTGATCACAAATAATAGCTAAAAACGCTGAAATGTTAATATTTAAGGAGTTATGGCCATTTTAAAATATTGAATAATTCATGCCACAAAAAGTGATCACAAATAATAGCTAAAAACGCTGAAATGTTAATATTTAAGGAGTTATGGCCATTTTAAATTATTGAATAATTCATGCCTCAAAAAGTGATCACAAATAGTAGCTAAAAACGCTGAAATGTTAATATTTAAGGAGTTATGGCCATTTTAAAATATAGAATAATTCATGCCTCGAGAGGTGATCACAAATAATAGCTAAAAACGCTGAAATGTTAATATTTAAGGAGTTATGGCCATTTTAAAATATTGAATAATTCATGCCTCAAAAAGTGATCACAAATAATAGCTAAAAACGCTGAAATGTTAATATTTAAGGAGTTATGGCCATTTTAAAATATTGAATAATTCATGCCTCAAAAAGTGATCACAAATAATAGCTAAAAACGCTGAAATGTTAATATTTAAGGAGTTATGGCCATTTTAAAATATTGAATAATTCATGCCTCGAGAGGTGATCACAAATAATAGCTAAAAACGCTGAAATGTTAATATTTAAGGAGTTATGGCCATTTTAAAATATTGAATAATTCATGCCTCAAAAAGTGATCACAAATAATAGCTAAAAACGCTGAAATGTTAATATTTAAGGAGTTATGGCCATTTTAAAATATTGAATAATTCATGCCACAAAAAGTGATCACAAATAATAGCTGAAAACGCTGAAATGTTAATATTTAAGGAGTTATGGCCATTTTAAAATATTGAATAATTCATGCCTCGAGAGGTGATCACAAATAATAGCTAAAAACGCTGAAATGTTAATATTTAAGGAGTTTTGGCCTTTTTAAAATATTGAATAATTCATGCCTCAAAAGTGATCACAAATAATAGCTAAAAACGCTGAAATGTTAATATTTAAGGAGTTATGGCCATTTTAAAATATTGAATAATTCATGCCTCAAAAAGTGATCACAAATAATAGCTAAAAACGCTGAAATGTTAATATTTAAGGAGTTATGGCCATTTTGAAATATTGAATAATTCATGCCTCGAGAGGTGATCACAAATAATAGCTAAAAACGCTGAAATGTTAATATTTAAGGAGTTATGGCCATTTTAAAATATTGAATAATTCATGCCACAAAAAGTGATCACAAATAATAGCTAAAACGCTGAAATGTTAATATTTAAGGAGTTATGGCCATTTTAAATTATTGAATAATTCATGCCTCAAAAAGTGATCACAAATAATAGCTAAAAACGCTGAAATGTTAATATTTAAGGAGTTATGGCCATTTTAAAATATAGAATAATTCATGCCTCGAGAGGTGATCACAAATAATAGCTAAAAACGCTGAAATGTTAATATTAAGGAGTTATGGCCATTTTAAAATATTGAATAATTCATGCCTCAAAAAGTGATCACAAATAATAGCTAAAACGCTGAAATGTTAATATTTAAGGAGTTATGGCCATTTTAAAATATTGAATAATTCATGCCTCAAAAAGTGATCACAAATAATAGCTAAAACGCTGAAATGTTAATATTTAAGGAGTTATGGCCATTTTAAAATATTGAATAATTCATGCCTCGAGAGGTGATCACAAATATTAGCTAAAAACGCTGAAATGTTAATATTTAAGGAGTTACGGCCATTTTAAAATATTAAATAATTCATGCCTCAAAAAGTGATCACAAATAATTGCTAAAAACGCTGAAATGTTAATATTTAAGGAGTTATGGCCATTTTAAAATATTGAATAATTCATGCCACAAAAAGTGATCACAAATAATAGCTAAAAACGCTGAAATGTTAATATTTAAGGAGTTATGGCCATTTTAAAATATTGAATAATTCATGCCTCGAGAGGTGATCACAAATAATAGCTAAAAACGCTGAAATGTTAATATTTAGGGAGTTATGGCCATTTTAAAATATTGAATAATTCATGCCTCAAAAAGTGATCACAAATAATAGCTAAAAACGCTGAAATGTTAATATTTAAGGAGTTATGGCCATTTTAAAATATTGAATAATTCATGCCACAAAAAGTGATCACAAATAATAGCTGAAAACGCTGAAATGTTAATATTTAAGGAGTTATGGCCATTTTAAAATATTGAATAATTCATGCATCAAAAAGTGATCACAAATAATAGCTAAAAACGCTGAAATGTTAATATTCATGCCACAAAAAGTGATCACAAATAATAGCTAAAAACGCTGAAATGTTAATATTTAAGGAGTTATGGCCATTTTAAAATATTGAATAATTCATGCCTCGAGAGGTGATCACAAATAATAGCTAAAAACGCTGAAATGTAAATATTTAAGGAGTTATGGCCATTTTAAAATATTGAATAATTCATGCCTCGAGAGGTGATCACAAATAATAGCTAAAAGCGCTGAAATGTTAATATTTAAGGAGTTATGGCCATTTTAAAATATTGAATAATTCATGCCTCAGAAAGTGATCACAAATAATACCCAAAAACGCTGAAATGTTAATATTTGAGGAGTTATGGCCATTTTAAAATATTGAATAATTCATGCCTCAAAAAGTGATCACAAATAATAGCTAAAAACGCTGAAATGTTAATATTTAAGGAGTTATGGCCATTTCAAAATATTGAATAATTCATGCCTCAAAAAGTGATCACAAATAATAGCTAAAAACGCTGAAATGTTAACATTTAAGGAGTTATGGCCATTTTAAAATATTGAATAATTCATGCCTCAGAAAGTGATCGCAAATAATAGCTAAAAACGCTGAAATGTTAATATTTAAGGAGTTATGGCCATTTTAAAATATTGAATAATTCATGCCTCAGAAAGTGATCACAAATAATAGCTAAAAACGCTGAAATGTTAATATTTAAGGAGTTATGGCCATTTTAAAATATTGAATAATTCATGCCTCAAAAAAGTGATCACAAATAATAGCTAAAACGCTGAAATGTCAATATTTAAGGAGTTATGGCCATTTTAAAATATTGAATAATTCATGCCTCAAAAAGTGATCACAAATAATAGCTAAAAACTCTGAAATGTTAATATTTAAGGAGTTATGGCCATTTTAAAATATTGAATAATTCATGCCTCAGAAAGTGATCACAAAAAATACCCAAAAACGCTGAAATGTTAATATTTGAGGAGTTATGGCCATTTTAAAATATTGAATAATTCATGCCTCGAGAGGTGATCACAAATAATAGCTAAAAACGCTGAAATGTTAATATTTAAGGAGTTATGCCCATTTTAAAATATTGAATAATTCATGCCACAAAAAGTGATCACAAATAATAGCTGAAAACGCTGAAATGTTAATATTTAAGGAGTTATGGCCATTTTAAAATATTGAATAATTCATGCCTCGAGAGGTGATCACAAATAATAGCTAAAAACGCTGAAATGTTAATATTTAAGGAGTTATGGCCATTTTAAAATATTGAATAATTCATGCCTCAAAAAAGATCACAAATAATAGCTAAAAACGCTGAAATGTTAATATTTAAGGAGTTATGGCCATTTTAAAATATTGAATAATTCATGCCACAAAAAGTGATCACAAATAATAGCTGAAAACGCTGAAATGTTAATATTTAAGGAGTTATGGCCATTTTAAAATATTGAATAATTCATGCCTCGAGAGGTGATCACTAATAATAGCTAAAAACGCTGAAATATTAATATTTAAGGAGTTATGGCCATTTTAAAATATTGAATAATTCATGCCTCAAAAAGTGATCACAAATGATAGCTAAAAACGCTGAAATGTTAATATTTAAGGAGTTATGGCCATTTTAAAATATTGAATAATTCATGCCACAAAAAGTGATCACAAATAATAGCTGAAAACGCTGAAATGTTAATATTTAAGGAGTTATGGCCATTTTAAAATATTGAATAATTCATGCCTCGAGAGGTGATCACAAATAATAGCTAAAAACGCTGAAATGTTAATATTTAAGGAGTTATGGCCATTTTAAAATATTGAATAATTCATGCCTCGAGAGGTGATCACAAATAATAGCTAAAACGCTGAAATGTTAATATTTAAGGAGTTTTGGCCTTTTTAAAATATTGAATAATTCATGCCTCAAAAGTGATCACAAATAATAGCTAAAAACGCTGAAATGTTAATATTTAATTAGTTATGGCCATTTTAAAATATTGAATAATTCATGCCTCAAAAAGTGATCACAAATAATAGCTAAAAACGCTGAAATGTTAATATTTAAGGAGTTATGGCCATTTTGAAATATTGAATAATTCATGCCTCAAGAGGTGATCACAAATAATAGCTAAAAACGCTGAAATGTTAATATTTAAGGAGTTATGGCCATTTTAAAATATTGAATAATTCATGCCTCAAAAGTGATCACAAATAATAGCTAAAAACGCTGAAATGTTAATATTTAAGGAGTTATGGCCATTTTAAATTATTGAATAATTCATGCCTCAAAAAGTGATCACAAATAATAGCTAAAAACGCTGAAATGTTAATATTTAAGGAGTTATGGCCATTTTAAAATATAGAATAATTCATGCCTCGAGAGGTGATCACAAATAATAGCTAAAAACGCTGAAATGTTAATATTTAAGGAGTTATGGCCATTTTAAAATATTGAATAATTCATGCCTCAAAAAGTGATCACAAATAATAGCTAAAAACGCTGAAATGTTAATATTTAAGGAGTTATGGCCATTTTAAATATTGAATAATTCATGCCTCAAAAAGTGATCACAAATAATAGCTAAAAACGCTGAAATGTTAATATTTAAGGAGTTATGGCCATTTTAAAATATTGAATAATTCATGCCTCGAGAGGTGATCACAAATAATAGCTAAAAACGCTGAAATGTTAATATTTAAGGAGTTACGGCCATTTTAAAATATTGAATAATTCATGAATCAAAAAGTGATCACAAATAATAGCTAAAACCGCTGAAATGTTAATATTTAAGGAGTTATGGCCATTTTAAAATATTGAATAATTCATGCCTCGAGAGGTGATCACAAATAATAGCTAAAAACGCTGAAATGTTAATATTTAGGGAGTTATGGCCATTATAAAATATTGAATAATTCATGCCTCAAAAAGTGATCACAAATAATAGCTAAAAACGCTGAAATGTTAATATTTAAGGAGTTATGGCCATTTTAAAATATTGAATAATTCATGCCTCAGAAAGTGATCACAAATAATAGCTAAAAACGCTGAAATGTTAATATTTAAGGAGTTATGGCCATTTTAAAATATTGAATAATTCATGCCTCAAAAAGTGATCACAAATAATAGCTAAAAACGCTGAAATGTTAATATTTAAGGAGTTATGGCCATTTTAAAATATTGAATTGTTCATGCCTCAGAAAGTGATCACAAATAATAGCTAAAAACGCTGAAATGTAAATATTTAAGGAGTTATGGCCATTTTAAAATATTGAATAATTCATGCCTCAAAAAGTGATCACAAATAATGGCTAAAAACGCTGAAATGTTAATATTTAAGGAGTTATGGCCATTTTAAAATATTGAATTGTTCATGCCTCAGAAAGTGATCACAAATAATAGCTAAAAACGCTGAAATGTTAATATTTAGGGAGTTATGGCCATTTTAAAATATTGAATAATTCATGCCTCAGAAAGTGATCACAAATAATAGCTAAAAACGCTGAAATGTTAATATTTAAGGAGTTATGGCCATTTTAAAATATTGAATAATTCATGCCTCAAAAAGTGATCACAAATAATAGCTAAAAACGCTGAAATGTTAATATTTACGGAGTTATGGCCATTTTAAAATATTGAATAATTCATGCCTCAAAAAGTGATCACAAATAATAGCTAAAAACGCTGAAATGTTAATATTTAAGGAGTTATGGCCATTTTAAAATATTGAATAATTCATGCCTCAAAAAGTGATCACAAATAATAGCTAAAAACGCTGAAATGTTAATATTTACGGAGTTATGGCCATTTTAAAATATTGAATAATTCATGCCTCAAAAAGTGATCACAAATAATAGCTAAAAACGCTGAAATGTTAATATTTAAGGAGTTATGGCCATTTTAAAATATTGAATGATTCATGCCTCAAAAAGTGATCTCAAATAATAGCTAAAAACGCTGAAATGTTAATATTTAAAGAGTTATGGCCATTTTAAAATATTGAATAATTCATGCCTCAAAAAGTGATCACAATTAATAGCTAAAAACGCTGAAATGTTAATATTTAAGGAGTTATGGCCATTTTAAAATATTCAGTAATTCATGCCTCAAAAAGTGATCACAAATAATAGCTAAAAACGCTGAAATGTTAATATTTAAGGAGATATGGCCATTTTAAAATATTGAATAATTCATGCTTAAAAAAAATTATCACAAATAATAGCTAAAAACGCTGGAATGTTAATATTTAAAATTTTAGGAAATTGTGACTGTATAATCCGCAATTTTGTTGGTGTAGAAGGTATCACAGGCATAATATTGCCAACATGTAGCAATTTTTAAATGTCTTTATTTTTTTCACTGAGTTTCCAATAACATTTTATATTTTCTGATTAAAACTGTGCTAATTACGACTGATTATTGCACAGCGAAATTGATATTTACCGAATGTATATTGTCTATTATTACGCAATTCGATTACAACCTGATCCTGTGTAATTTTATTTGCAAATGCCATGACAACGCCATGATGAGGATAAATATAAATATTTAATTTACATCAAATTGATTCATATTTGATTATTGAACACTTTTCGGGTCAAAATGACAATTTCGCATTTATTGGAATCGAATTGATTGGATTACACAGCTTTGGGGCAATGGTAAATGACTGCGTAATTAAACACAACGGCAATTTTCCAAAATTGCATTCGATGGTTGTTAAATATATATCTGAACCAAATATTATTGATACGCTAATAGGCAATCAAGCAATACAACGTTACTTGTCCAAAGCCAGTGGCCACTTATGGCTTAAATTAATCAAATTGCCTTTATGATAACAGAAAATGCTTGGCTCTTCTTAATATAATAAGTTGCGAATCCCCCCTTCTTTACAACCACTTATCTTTACAAACAACATTTAAATGTTTAACTCTTAAAATGGGAAAAATAGATCTTCTTCTTTCTTCTTAAAAATGCACTTTGCCACTTGCATAATATTCGGTTATCTAAATAAACTTAACTTTGCAAATAACTGAATTCCATTCAACTTCATTATGTCTAGCAGGAAGGAAGGAACCGAGAAAGTCGCCAAACACAAAAAAGAAAACCAAATCCCCTTTTCTTGGAAATAAACAAATAACAAAATTTCATAAAAATGATAGCAACGCTTCTTCTGTTTGTGCGGTTGAACTGCAATCTACTACCGATTTTGTTTGGAATGTGGTTGTCTTCTCTTTTTTTTTTGTTTGTCTTGCATCACTTAAGACATATTGCTCTTTATTTATCAACTGTCAAAAGCCATTTGTTATGAAATTGCTTGACTTATTAAATTGGTTGACAAATATAAGTGCATTTTAAAGACTGGCAAAAAAAACCCCTTCGAAAAACTAAAAGCGAAGAGTTTAATTGAATAAGTTGTGACGCATGTTGATTTAGAAGGGCCTTAAAAATAGGTTTTTTATTAAAAACAAGTAAAAAAGCAGTAAGTTCGGCCGGGCCGAACTTTGAATACCCTCCACCATTTGGAACGAATTAAAAAAATTTTCAAAAAAATTAAATCCAATAAAAATTCTTTTAAAATCTTCAAAATATCTAATATAGGAAGGTGCCGACATATGGGGGGATATACGATATTGTGGACCTATAAAGACAAACCTATGTCTGCGTGTAAAGTACTCACAAGGAACTCCTTGTGTGGATTTTCAGATAATTCCATTGGAAAAAGTGGCTAAAATCATCAAAATACCGAATATAGGGGAGTACCGTTATATGGGGGCTATACGATATTGTGGACCTATATAGATGATTCTCTGCCGAGGTATAAAGTACCCACAAGGAACTCCTTGTGTGGATTTTCAGACAATTCCGTTGAAAAATTTGGGTAAAATCACCAAATACCGAATATCGGGGGTACCGTTATATGGGGGCTATACGATATTGTGGACCTATACAGATAATTCTCTGCCGAGGTATAAAGTACCCACAAGGAACTCCTTGTGTGGATGTTTAGACAATTCCGTTGAAAAATGTGGGGAAAATCATCAAAATACCGAATATCGGGGGTACCGTTATATGGGGGCTGTACGATATTGTGGACCTATATAGATAATTCTCTGCCTAGGTATAAAGTACCCACAAGGAACTCCTTGTGTGGATTTTCAGACAATTCCGTTGAAAAATGTGGGGAAAATCATCAAAATACCGAATATCGGGGTACCGTTACATGGGGGCTATACTATATTGTGGACCTATATAGATAATTCTCTGCCGAGGTATAAAGTACCCACAAGTAACTCCTTATGTGGATTTTCAGACAATTCCGTTGAAAAATGTGGGTAAAATCATCAAAATACCGAATATTGGGGGGTACCGTTATATGGGGGATGTACGATATCGTGGACCTGTATAGAAAATTCTCTCTCAGGGGGTAAATTACTCGCAAGGAACTACTTGTGTGGATTTTAAGACAATTCCATTGAAAAATATGGCTAAAATCATCAAAATGTCGAATACCGGGGGGTACCGTTATATGGAGGCTATACGATATTGTGGACCTATATAGATAATTCTCTGCCGAGGTATAAAGTACCCACAAGGAACTACTTGTGTGGATTTTCAGAATTTGTTGGGTCTAAAATGATTATTTCGATGAGTTACAAACGGAAGTATATATACTCTTGATCAGCATAAAATTCTATATCGATTTAGCGATGTCCGTCTGTGGAAATCACTCTAGCTTCCGAACGAATTGAAGTAGATTGATAAAATTTTGCTCAAATGTATGTTATGTCTGCAGGACTTTTGGTATTGAAAATGGGTCATGTAGGTCCACGTTTTGGTATAGCCCCCATATATCTGTACCTCCCGATATTCGGTACTTTGATGATTTTAGTGACATTATTAACCGGACCTATTTCAAATTTGGTATTTGAAATTCGTAATGGATACTACAGCCTAAGACAGAAAATTGTCTGTGCAGGTCTACTTCTTCGTAAAGCCCCCATATAACAGTACCTCCCGATATTCGGTATTTTGATGATTTTAGCGAATTTCTTCACCAGAATTATTTCAAATTTGATATTTGAAGTTCGTAATGGGTACCACAGCCTACGACAGAAAATTGTCTGTGCAGGTCCACGTCTTCGTATAGCCCCCATATAACGGTACCTCCCGAAATTCGGTATTTTGATTTTATCGACATTATAACCTATTTTTTTAAGTTACGCATTTAAATAATGTAATGGCTTATGACAAATGTTACCTACGCAGGTTCATGTCGTGGTGTAGACCATAATATAATAGCTACATTCCTCATTTTTAAGATTTTAACAGAAGTTTTAACGGATTTTATTGTTTTTGAGAATTGCCAAATTCGTTCCAAATTGTGGAGGGTATTCAAAACAAAAAAACTTGCTTTTCAAAATACTCCAGACTCAATATTCTAACGGATTGGTCTATTTTCTTTCTGTAACCAATTCTGCTGATGTTGCTGTTTTCTTCCGACCACTTCCTTGAAGATTTATTCACATTGAAATTCTGGAGTGCTCTAACGAAAGCCACTTGAGGTTTTCCAGCCAAATATAAAGAATTCACCCTATCACGCTTGAATTCCATCACGAAGAACTTTTTTCTGGAAAATTCTCACCAAAATGCTTTTGTACGCTTGTAAAACATATAATGAGCTGTCACTGGAATAATTTTAACAGCTGTCGGAAAAGTGGCTGAGAAATGACAGCAGTCTGGAGTTGGTTGCTGTTTTTTAATCTCACCCTGTGGTAGAGTGCCTACTAGGAAAATGAGCGTCTTAAACACTAAATCAGATGAAACATATATATGGGAGCTATTTTTTAAATGATGAATCATTTAAGTTGTTTTCTTTTTGGCAATAACTATTTATTATTGTATTTAAAATCGTTTAAACCCCTTTTTTCTTATAAAAAATTATTCTGCATCTCTATTGTCTTTATAAGGTAACATTTCAACAATTGTTTAATTAAATATATGCTTGACTTTTTTTCTAACTTTTATACAAAAGTCATATTAAAAACAAATATTTTTTTCTATAAAACTGTTTTGCTTTTTAATTAATTGAAAACAAAGAGACATGTTAATCTATCTCCAATACATGCATATGTGTGTACACATACATATATAACACTGTGCGACAAAAATAAATTTGAGCAATAATTATAGAAAATGTCAGCGGAAAAAGAGAAAGTTTAGAAAATTTACATCGCAGTGTTACCTAAATTTTACAGAATTTTTTTGGCTTAAGATTTCTTGGAATAAATTGATTTTAGTTATGTAGTGTTTCCTACAATTCTGCAGATAAAAACACGAGTATTATTTTGGTCGACAAATAGTCTTTTGGATCCTCTGTTTTAGCAAGCACCTTCTCTCTGAAGGTTTTCTATCCGCAAAGAAACCAAAATACTGAATTTCAGTCAAATCAATTAGAAACCAGAAAGGTCTCAATTCGTTCAAATTCGTGATTATAACGGACAGACAGACGTCACTAAATCGACTTAGAATTTTACACTGATCAAGAAAATATTTACTTTGTTGGGTCTAGCAGGAGTATTTCGAGGAGTTACAAAGGGATTGAAAAATTTAATATACCCTCCATAGTAAGGTGGACGGTATAAAAATGTATATCGGATCTGAGTTCCAACAAATGGAAACGCAAAATAAACCAGCTCACTCCATTTGAAATCGTATTAAGGATATATATATATATATATATATATCCAAATCTTAGCCGATCTCGATAAAATTTGGCAAAGGTATTTCCAAGCTCTATAAGATATCTGGTACCAAATATCATTGTTGTTGAAAGCATATTACAAATGTGAGGGACTTAGAACCACAAATCGGATGAAAAATATATATGGAAGCTATAGCTGTATCTGCACCGATTTTCCCCAAATTTTATTTACCTGCTTCTAGACTGAATTCGGCCCGATGTACTAAAATGCAGGTCATTTGGACCAATATTAGCCATTTGGTGCACAATTAACCGGATTGCATCGGTTGACGATATATATGGGAGCTATATCTAAATGTGAACCGATCTTGATAAAATTTGGCAGAAGTGTTTAAGGGTTGTATCTGGTGTCTGGTGCCAAATATTATTCTTGTGGAATGCATATTACGAATGTGAGGGACTTAAACACCTCGTTCTGAGTTCCGGAAAATTCTCACTAAAATGCTTTTGTTTGCTTGTAAACAATGTAATGAGCTGTCTCTGGAATTATTTTTAACAGCTGTCGGACGAGTGGCTTAGAAATGACAGCAGTCAGAAGTTGGAAGCTATATCTAAATTTGAACCGATTCTTACCAATTTCAATGGGGTTCGTCCTTGGGCCAAAAATATTGCTTGGACAATTTCATCTCAATCGGATAATAAATGCGACCTGCGTTTTGTTCACAAAAAGACATGGACAAACGGACGGATAGACAGACTGACATGTATAAATCGACCCAAAAAGTGATTCAATGAATATTCCTTCGCCATGTTACAAATAAGGATAAGGATATAATTCCGCATGTGTGTGTTTTTTTTTTTTTTGGGAAGATTGATGCAACTATTTTTTATAAGGCGGGGTAAACAGAGATTTGAAGAGGAATAATTTTGGCTTCGACGTCATTGTTCTAAAATTATGTGTTCTCGGCTTTAACCTAAAAATATCTCATTAAAATATATATACGAATTTTTGGTGTTTGGGTAAGATTTAGACTTTTGATAAGATTTGGAATTTTATCATTTGGTAGAATATTTTGACTTATACGATCCCGTTTAAAGGGAGTTTTTAAACATATTTTGAAACAAGTAAGCAAAGGCTATAGTGGTGCGTGGCCGACTCTGTGATACCCTACAATATGTTAGAAACCCCCTTGTGTCCAAATCCATAAATGTTTGACTTCTTCCCTGTTCTTAACTCTCTTCTCATGCAAAATTCCATGTCGGTTGGTTTCAATTGTGTGACCAGGACAATTTTTCTGTTTTTGGTTCATTAAAACCAAAATATTTTGCGATAATGTCAATAAACAAGATGCCCCTCTGTATCTCCAAATTTGGACTCACCTATATGATTTGCTTGTCCACAATAACAGCTGGAAGATCATGAACAATAGGCCTAGCCCTTCTGAGCCTAACCCTACTCTTGTGAAAATTTTCGTGAGGATCGGACGATAATTGCAATTTGTATATAATAACCCCAACCTGTGTTGTAAGGTGAAAAATATTACAAAATATGCACTTCAATATTATAAATCAAATTGAAAAAAATCGCATGCGATAAAAAATATGAAAAAATAAAAAAAAATACTACAAAATGTATATTAACATCTTTATTGGCATTTTTTCATAAGATTTTGTAGATTTTATACTTTTTTTGCCAAATTTTATGATCTATTTCACCGGAAAATCGGAAAATTTAAAAAAAGTGTTAAGGAGGGGAAGCTGGCCCCTTCTCTTTAGTTTACTTTGTGATCTAAAATTTCAAAACGCCGATATACATATCTTCTTTTTTAATCATCCGGGATTTTCCCGTAATTTTTTTTTGTGTTGTACAGTGTAGTCAACCAACTAACCACCAGCCTTTGTTGTGTTAATTTTTAATCAGCTTATCAGAATAGTTGTTGTGTTTTTCTTTTAAATTCAGTTGGTATTTTTTCAAGTTCTTTTTTCCACAATCACTGCATGCATGCGGGCGAATTTTCGTGGAAAACGTTTTTCGTCTCCATCTTTTTTTTTTTATTCGGCGATTAATTATTAATGCATTAATAGGATTATCTTGGAATGCATGCTAATGCGTTCGTTATCGACAATTATTATTGTTATTATTATTTAATCAATAAATAAAGCCAATAAAGAAGAATAAAACTGACAAGCCGTTGACAAAAATAAATAAACAGCCCGGCCGCAGATACATATCCCAGATACTTAATAAAGCATTACAGAATTAAAACAACAACAAAAAAAATGAAAAATAATTCACTGTTAATTTTTTAGTTAATAAAAACATTTACATTTTATAAATATTCGTTATTAACTAATTAAATATTCATGAAAACTGTTTTGAAGATAAACATGACTTTGCATAAAATTACGCCTGCCTTTGGAGAACAAAAAAAAATCGGTTACCAGTGAAAATTGATGGGAACGAATAACTAGCGGAAATATGTGGGTGTTTATCTTTGAATAAATTAAATGGTTCGACGATAATTTATTAGCTTCATTCAATATAGATTACAGCGGGAATGTAAACAAGAAAGGATATTTGGTTTTGTTTTCAGATTTGTAATGTCAGGGCTAATGGATTACAAGGAATGGGAGTGGAAAAACCATGTTTTACATAAACTAATTAATGGTATAATTACACTGTGCAACACAAACAATAATTACAGCGAAAAATTCAGCCGATTATAAAAGTAGAGCTTACAAGTTAAAAAGCAGTATATGAATACCCTTCACCATTTGGAACGAGTTTGAAAATTTTCAAAAAATAAAATCCTTAAAAAATGCTGCTAAAATTTAAAAAATACATAGGCATTGTTTTTCGTATGCCATTACCATATTCAAATTCGAAATAAATGAAATAAACGGTGAATAATGTAGCTAAAATCATCAAAATATCGTATATAGGAAGGTACCGTTTCGTCGGAGCTATACGACGACCTGGCTTGCATTGACAATTTTCTGTTACAGCCTGTAACATCCAGTGTTGTACCTAAAATCGCCAAAATACCGAATATAGGGAGATACTGATATATGGGGCCTATTTGAAGACCTGGACCTGCATAGATAATTTTCTGTCACAGACTGTAGTTTTCATTAAGAACTTCAAATACCAAATTTGAAACAATTCCGATGAATAATGTCGCTAAAATCATCAAGATACCGAATATTGGGAGACACCGTTATATGGGGGCTATATGAAAACTTGGACCTACATGGCCCATTTACGAACTTAACCTGCCTACTGGGAAAAATAAACATTTGTGCAAAATTTTAGCATTCTATCTCAATACGTTCGAAAGATAGCGTGATTACAACAGATAGACAGACGGACAGACAGACATCGCTAAATTGACTTAGAATTTTACGCTGATCAAGAATATATATACTTTGTTGGGTCTGACATGGGTATTTGGAGGAGTGACAAAGTTAATATACCCTCCATAGTATGGTGTAGGGTATAAAAATAAAAGACAAGTGCAGCGGAGTTTTGGAAATTTACATTACCAAGTAGCCCAAAGCGAGAGAGAAAATACCACCCTTTTCCACATTTTTGAAAAATTCCGGGATTAAGATTCCTTGAAATCCGCTGATTTCAGGTATATTTCAGGTAGAGTCATCATCAATATTGTAGATAAAAACGCTATGATTATATAGCGAAATTTTCAACCCTCACGTATGATTGATCATAAAATATGACTAAGTTCTACAAGATATATAATGTCTAAATTTTATCGAAACCCCAGGAATGCATATACTCGTACCTCGGTATACTGATGGTTTCTGCCCCATTTTGTAACCAAATAACCTGAAACTTTTAGGGTTCTTGGTAGATTTGTTCCCTACCAGCAAAAAAATATCGCTGCAGGTCCACTAATTGGTATGACCCCCATATAACGGCACCTCCCGATTTTCAATATTTTTTAGACTTCTGCCACAACTTCCAACCAAATAAAAAGAAAGTTGACAATTAGAGTACGCCGTAGGTCTTTTTTTTCTTGGAAAAATGCTTGTTTCCATATTGGGATTCTTGAAAGGTCTTTTCTTTCCCAGCTAAAAATATTTTTTGCAGGTAGTTATAAGGTATCTGTCACAACTTCCAACTAAATAAGATAAACATTGACAATTAGTTTCTGCCACAATTTGCAACCAAATCAAATATGGGTTTCGCTGTTTGGATAATTGTTATACCCTACATCACATAGTGGGGAGGGTATTATGAATTTGTGCATTTGTTTGTTACATGGTGAAGGAAGCGAGATAGACCCATAGTTACCTTTAAGGATCTTCATAGAATCATATTTAAAGTAGATTTAAGCAAATTAGTCCGTCCGTCTTTCTGTCCATATATTTTTGTGAACAAAATTCAGGTCGCATTTATTATCCGATTGAGATGAAGTTTTGCAAACAATATTTGTTTGGTCCGAGGACGAATCCTATTGAAATTAGTGATAATCGGATCAGATTTAGATATAGCTCCCATATATCTTCAACCGGTTTCGTGTTAATTGTTCACCGAATGACCAATATAAGCCCTAGTGACCTCAATTTTGGTACATCCCACCAAGTTCAGCCAAGAAGCAAGTAATTCGAAAATCGGTTCTGATAAAGCTATAGCTCTCATATATATGTTTCATCCGATTTAGGGTTTTATGTCCTGCACATTCGTAATATGCAATTCACAATAATGATATTTGCTACCAGATAACTTATGGAGCTTAAAAATACGTCTGGTAAATTTAATTGAGATCAGATCAGATTAGGATATCCCATATATATCTTTATCCGATATCAGGTTTATTGTTCACCAAATGGCTAATATCAGCCCAAATGGACTGAATGTTGGCACTTCCGACGGATTTCAGTCCAGAAGTAATTAATTAAATTATTGGTGAAAATCGGTTTAGATATAGATCCCATACATATGTTTCATCCGATTTTGGTATTGAAGTACCTCAAATGCGAAATATACACTCTAGAAAATTGATATTTGGTACCAGATAACTTATGGAGCTTAAAAATACCTCTGTCGAGTTTAATCGAGATCGCCTCAGATTGGGATATAGCTCCCATATATATTTCATCCGTCTTGATGTTAAAGTCCCTCAAATGCTTAATATGTACTCTAAAGCTGAAAAATACCACTGTTAAATTTTATTGAGATCGGTTCAGATTTGGATATAGCCCCCATATATATCTTCAACCGATTTCGGGTTAAGTGCGCACCAAATAGCAAATATCAGTTCAAATGGCCTGAATTTTGGCATAACCGACCGAATTCAGTCTAGAATAGAAAGAATATTAAAATTAGTGAAAGTCAGTTCAGATATATCTATAGCTCATCCGATTTGGGGTTTTAAGTCTCTCACATACGTAATATGCACTCCACAAGAATGATATTTGATACCGGACATCATATACTACTCTAAAATACCTCTGTCAAATTTAATCGAGATCGTTTCAGATTAGGATATAGCTCCAATATATATCTTTGTCCGATTTCAGGTTAATTGTTTACAAAATGGCAAATACCAGCCCATATGGAATAAAATTTGGCACTTCAGACGGATTTCAGCCCAGAAGCAAGTACTTTAAATTTTGGTGAAAATCGGTTCAGATATAGATAGAGCTCCCATGCATCCCTCAAATGCGTAATATGCACTCCACAACAATGATATTCGATACCGGGCATTAGATAATGCTCGGAAATAGCTCTGCCATATTTTATCGAGATCGGTTCAGATTTTTATATAGCTTTGATATACATCTTCATCCGATTTTACGGCTATTGCTCACCATATATGTACTATCAGCCCAAATTGAAAAGATATTCAACCGAATTGTACCATTTGGTTAACTTCGGTCCGGTATATCTATTACTCCAATAAATATTTTTATACCCTACACCATAGTATGGAGGGTATATTAAGTTTGTCATTCCGTTTGTAACACCTCGAAATATAACTTTTAGACCCAACATATATATTCTTGATCAGCATAAAATTCTAAGTCGATTTAGCGATGTCCGTCCGCTTATCCGTCCGTCCGTCCGTCTGTGTAAATCACTCTAGTTTCCGGACGAAATGAAGTAGGTTGATAAAATTTTACTCAAATGGATACTATGTCTGCTGGACTTTTGGCATTGAAAATGGGCCATGTAGGTCCACTTTTTGGTATAACCCCCATATAATGATACCTCCCGATATTCGGTATTTTGATGATTTTCCCGACATTATTCACCGGAATTGTTTCAAATTTGGTATTTGATATTCGTAATGGATACTACAGCCTATGATAGAAAAATTTTCGTGCAGGTTCACGTCTTCGTATAGCCCCCATATAACGGTACCTCCCGATTTCCGGTATTTTGACGGTACCTCCCGATTTCCGGTACCGAAAATACTGAAATACTAAATTTGAAACAATTCCGGTAAATAATGTCGCTAAAATTATCAAAATATCCAATATCGGGAGGTACCGATATATATGGGCTGTACCAAAAGGTGGACCTACATAGCCAATTTTCAATACCAAAAGTACTGCGGACATAATATACATTTGACTAAAATTTTATCAATCTACTTCAATTCGTTCGGAAGCTGGAGTAATTTCCACGGACGGATGGACATCGCTAAATCGACAGAATTTTATGCTGATCAAATATATATATATATATATTTGTGGGGTCAAAAATGTATATTTCCATGTGTTACAAATGGAATGACAAACTTAATATATCCTCCATACTATGGTGGAGGGTATAAAAATAATTCTGTTACACATTGTTATACATATCAAGGTCTAGTATAAAATGGTGACTGATTGCCCTCTGGAACCATTCATGGTGTAGGTATCCGGAGATTAGAATGATAGAATCGGGTTTGTAGCCAAACCTCCAACGAATTTGACATTCTCAGTCCAATATTGCCAAAAAGAGTCCTGTGAAACCATTGATATAACTCTACTATTTTTCAATAAAAATAGAATTTCATTAATATGACTACCATATAATCCTTTTCCCATGCAAACAAAAAACCCATTCATTTTCCGCTAATAACATTGTTAAAACAACAAACCAAAAACAAAAAAAATAAAAACATTAAAATGAAAAAGTTCTATTATAAAACGTTTTTCGCATTTAATTAAATTAAAATTGAAATTAAAAAATCCTTGTCTTCAACATCCATTTAAATACTGAACATTGTTTCATTGTCTTAATGGAGAGAAGTGAATGAAACGCTTAACAATGTCGCCATTGTGGCCACAAAACCAACCGACCGACCGACGAAACCCGACAATGTCGACGACGACGACGTGTAATTGCCACAGAATGTATTGGGCACATGCTAGCATTATAAACGATTAAATAATTACATTTTGCGTTAATAGCTGTTCGTACGTCTGTTTGTTTGTTTGTTTAAAAGTCATGACAATAGTTTTCCCATCCCCCACTCATATGTTTTGCCCCGCAACTAGTCGGTTGGCAGCTAGCTATCCAGCCAGCTAGCTGTGATGAGATAGAACTTAATAAAATTAACACACACACACACAAAGTAGTTTAATTGAGCAAACAAATGTTTCCATAGAAGCCACTTATCCGACAATGGCAGATAATTCACGTACACGCAATTTTTAATTTGAAAATATGTTCTTAGATGTTGACATGTGTTTGTTTCAACATTATATGATTTAAATGTAGCCATACAATTGTTGTTGCTAGGATGAAATAATGCGCTTAAGCCAACAACAAATAATTGAAAAATTCAATTGAAATCAATTGTTTTCGTTTCATTCTGAGAAAAAACCTTCCTTTGGTCCACCGTCTGTTAGCGCCGTAAAATAAAACATTTCGAGATTTGCCAGAAATACAGAAAGGCTTAAATTAGCAATATGAACTGCTGAAAGGCACTCCCAGCATTCGTGGTCTATTTTGGATGTTGGAAGTTCTGATGAGCTATCTAATAAATAGACAACTATAAAAGCTGTAAGTTTGGCCGGGCCGAACTTTGTATACCCTCCACCATTTGGTACAATTTTGGTAAATTTTCAAAAAAAAAAAAACAAATCCGTTAAAAGTCCTGTTAAATTCTTAAAAATACCGAATGTAGCCATATATTAGGGTCTGTACGACGTGGACGTGGACCTGCATAGGCAACTTTTGTCATAAGCTATTAGAATATTCAAATGCGAAACTTGAAAAAAAAATCTATTTATAACGTAGCTAAACTCATCAAAATACCGAATATACGGAGGTATCATGGGGGTTATAAAACGTTGACCTGCACCGACAATTTTCTGTTATAGGCTGTAGTACCCATTATGAATTTCAAATACAAAATTTGAAACGATTCCGAAGAATAATGTCGATAATGTCGGAATGACAAACATAATATACCTCCATACTATGGTGGAGGGTATAAAAACAAGTAGGCAAATGCTATAGAGGTGCGGGGCCGACCATGTGATACCCTACAACATTATATTAAATTGGAAAACCTCCTTAGGTCCAAACACATTTTATTCTATTATCTGAAATAAATGAAATTTTTTATCGAGAAAATTTTTCGTATATTTACACTCTATGTCGCACTGATAGGTATCCAAACAATTTCACACAAAAGTTGTTGTCCATTTTAGCTGCTAAATATAATTCAAGAGCTGTCCTAAACCCTAATCTCGAAATTCCGTTTCGATTGGTTTTTACTTGTGACCTCTAGAGCGAGCCACTGCAAGATCATTAATTTTTGATCCATTTGATCCCCTAAATATACATCTTGAAAAACGATAGGCTTAAATTCTGCACCTAACTCTATCCTCATGCAAAATTTCTTGAGAATAGGACGATAAATGCGACTTCAATATAATGCTCCCAAAACATAGCGTTGCAAGGTGAGACAAAAAAATATAAAGTTCGGCCATACAAATTAGGGTAAAGGAAACATTTTAATCGCAAAAATCGTTGAAATACCGAATACCGGGAGGTACTCGGTACATTTTCAATACCAACCATCCTAGACACAATACAAATTTTTCTGCTAAATGTTGACCCTATTTCAATAGACAGACGGACATTATTAAATCGACTTAGAATTTTATGCTGGTTATAAATACACAGGGTGAAATAAAAAACTGTAACAAAGTCAACAGCCATGATTTTTACATTTTTTAAACGTTATTGAATGAAAGCAAAAAATATCGGAAATAGCATTAAATTTTAGAATAATTTAAGATTTAATTGAATTGGTCACCTTTGGCATGAATTATGTTCTTCAAGCGGCCAATGAAACCGTCACACGCTGCCCGAATGTTGCTCTGCGGTATTTTGGCCCATTCCCAGCAAAGCGCTTGCTTGAGGTGATCGACACTTTGGTATTTTTTAAGTGCTAACCTTGCTTTCTAAAATATTCCAGAGACAATAGTCCAACGGATTGGTCTGCGAAGATTTTGGTTGTCATTGTGCGCTGGAAATGAAGCGAGGAACCTCATTTTTTAAACATTCTTGGGGGGCGCGTGCGGCCAAAATATTTGCGTGCAAAAGGCTTTTTATACACCCTCCAGAATATGTTCGCGATATTATTATTTTTTCATTTATTCTTATGCCATGGTCGATTAATACGAGCGGAGAGCGAACATCGGCTCTTATGGCGGCCCACACCATCACCATGGCAGGCGCTTGAGTTCTGGTGGCCAACCGAAGGTGCAGAGGCAAGTAAACACGATCATTTTGTTTGACACCAAACTGCTGGAAAACGAATGTTGTCTCATCGGAGAAAACCAAATTCAGCAGTTCACCACTTTCGACCAAACGAAGTAACTCTTTAGCTCTTTTGAGTCTATTTACTTTCTGTTGTGGTGTAAGTTCTTGCACTTTTTTGGATTTAAATGGCTTTACCCCGAGCTCATTTTTCAATATTTGCCGAATGGAATATTGCGATATGTTCAGCTCACGAGCCATTGTTGGGCCACTGCAACGCGGGTTTCGATCAAGTCGCTTCTTTACTTTCGAACCATTTCTGCTGATGTTGCTGTTTTCTTCCGTCCACTTCCATGACGTCGGGCTACGCTACCAGTATCACGGTAACGAGGGATTCTACGAGACACAAAAGATTTATTCACATTCAAATGCTGGAGTGCTCTAACGATAGCCACTTGTGGTTTTCCAGCCAAATGCAAAGAAATCATGAATTCCACCACGAATAACTTTTTTTCTGGAAAATTCTCATCAAAATGCCTCTATACGCTTGTAAATAATATAATGAGCTGTCACTAGAATAATTTTAACAGCTTTTGGACGAGTGGCTTAGAAATGACAGCAGTCTGAATTTGTTTGCAGTTTTTTCATCTGACCGTGTAAATATACGATATTTTGGCTATCAGTGTCACTGTAATGAACAGAAGTGACCGGGATTAAAAAGTTTCGCGGTTATGGAAACTTTCGTATTTTTTACAAAAAAAAGTTATGGTATATTTCCCCTGGAAAATATTATTCAATGACCATCGAAATTGGTAGGTAGTAGGCAGGCTCATAGCTCTAGCCTCATGTTAAATTCTGGAAATTCCTAAATCAGGATTTTTTCTGTTTTTAGTCCATTTCAACACATAAATGCAATAATCTCAAAATTTCTCCAATAGGATTCTGTTTCAAACTTAACCTCCCACCTCTATACTAAATTTCTAAGGATCGACCTGTAGCGTGATTAGGATTTAATATGAACCGACGGACATACGTAGTCAGATCTACTCAGTTCAGTGAGATAGGAAGATCCATAGTTAACTTCCGATTTGCAGAACCAATGTTTCGAGGTGTTACATAGTTTTTGGCCCAATCAAACTTATAATACCCCCAGCAAATAGTGTTGTAGGGACTAACAAGATGGGGAACCTATCAAAAATTAAGTGTTTTTATTTGGTTGATCACCTCTAATGATTCACATCATTGTGATACTAGGACAAGCTGCAATCTAAACGTTCCGCCAAAAAAAAAAAAAAACAGCCCAGCTAAAAGAATTAACAACAAATTGCGCTCATTTAGTGATTTTTCTGTGTTTTCTTTTTCGCTGGGACCGAATTCTGATTCAATTGCTTGTTTTTGTTTTTTTTTTCTCTTTTTGCCTCCATTTACTGATTGCCAGTGCGGTCCTTAAGAAGTCACATGTTAACCACAAAAGTACGTGACTACAATCTTAAAAAGAGAAGTTTCATTTCAGTTGTGTTTTTTTTTTTTTTTTTTTTTTTTTTGCGGAACAATTGAAACCGCCATGGGTAGAGTGTTGCTTTTTTCTTTTCAATGTTTGTGTGTGTGCGTTTGTGTTTCTTCATGTATTTTACAATCTGCTACAATGTTCATTTTGCGCCATCGTAACGCCGTACATCCTTGACATGATGGGAATTTTCATGAGATTCGTTTGCAATGAATTCATTTTGATGAATCCTTTCGTAGGTTTTTCCCTCTTCGTCGTTTTCGCTTTTCCTGTTTTTTTCTTTTTGCCAGACATATAACCGAAAAAATCCAAGAATTTGCCGCATATGCTGGACATAGCAGCCGACTAGCGGTTGGATATGTTTTTTTGGTTAGAGAGATTTTTCATATGAAAATCACACATTTGCAGAAAACAAAATGAATCCATTCTCACACACAGCTGGGTGCTGGGAGAGAGAAAAGCAATAAAACGTAAATAAAAATGTTACGAAATGACTAAAAACTTGTGTAATTACATTAAGGCGTTTTGCCCTGTCTATTTCCCCTTTTTTTATTTTATATGTTGGCCTTGAGCGATTCTTGTTTTTGTTGGCTGATATGGGAAATACATTTGAAATGTTACCATTAATGAAGCAAAGTGGATTTTATGGCATTAAAAACATAAAAACATGAAGTTTACAATAATTGTTTGAAAGAAAAACTTTAACTGTTAAATTAATTATTTTTTATTTATTTCAAAATATTCCGTTATTGATTTTATTGGAAAAACAGTCGGAAATCATACTGTTTATCAATGAGAAAGCCTGTGGAAATTACAGTTCCTAAAACGACACAAATTTTGTTATTTGTACGGGGATTCTCTTGACAGGAGTCATTGTAATCAGGACCCTTTTAATTACTAACTTTAATAAAAATGATATATATACCGAACATCAGTAGATATCGATTTATGGGAACTATGCGATAACGTGGACTTGCCTAGATAATTATCAGCCGGAGAACGTGTAGCCTATTGCGATATCATCGAAATACCGGGGAGTGTTGTTGTGAAAATTTGCACCTATGTAGACAATTATCTACCGGATTAGGTGCGACTTATCACGAAGTCCAATTGCCAATTCTGTGAAAATTCCGTTGAAAATTGTGTCGAAACCTTTTAAATACCAAATATAGGTAGGTTCCTCTATATGGGACATATATCACAATACATGGCCAGTTATTTGCAAAGATCTTTCCTGTAAGCTGGGAACACAAACTACCATCTTACATCAAATTCGTTTGAAAACCAGTAAAAAAACTTTTAAAGTCGGGCGGGACCGACTTTATGATACCCTACACCACTTTGCTCATTTAGTAGAGCTCCACATAAAAATTAAAAGTTTTTGTGGGAGAATTCAATCATACAAACTATGATTATAATTATACTTTAAAGTTCAAAAGACCAAATATACCGAAGCATTTGTATCTTTTAAATTCGGACTTGTATTGCCCATTTGGTATATAAGGAAGCTATATCAAATCTGAGCCGAAGATATTTCTGAGCTGTGTTTGATATATTTCCCTTAATATCGTTGTTACGGAGTGCATATTACGGCTATGCAGGGTAAATTCAACAAATCGGATGAACAATATGTATGGGAGCTGTAGCTATATCTGAACCGATTTCCACCAAATTTGGCATACTAGCTTCTGGACTCGTAAGTGCCACATTTCATCCCATTTGGGCAAATATTAGACGTTTGGCGCACAATAAAAGGTAAAGATTAAATTTAGCAAAGGTATTTCTGAGCTGTATTTGATATATTTCCCCAAATATTGTTGTTACAGAGTGCATATTATGGCTGCGGAGGACAAAAATAACAAATCGGACGAATATATATATGGGAGCTATTTCTAAATTTTTACCGATTATCTCCAATTTCAATAGGCTTTGTCCTTGGGCAAAACAAATGATTTGTGCAAAATTTCATCTGGATCGGGTATTAAATGCGAACTGTACTTTCTTCGCAAAAATACATGAACAGACGGACTGACAGACAGACGGACGGAGGGACACACTGACGGACATGCATGAATCGACTCAGAATGTGATTCTATGCAGACTATCAAAAGGAACTATGGGTCTATCTCGTTTCCTTTGCCTGTTACAAATAAATGCACGAATACATAATACCCTGTCCACCTTATGGTGTAGGGTAAAAATATTGTGGTACAGTTCCCATTTTCAATCATTTGAATATCAAATAGTCTATTTATCTAAAATCCTGTCTTACAACACTTAATTAGGTCTTCAAGTTCAAGGTTCTTGTGAATCCTTCTGTATTCTTGTGTATCTTTGTATATCTTGCCTTGTTTAAATCTCATACAGTAGTAGCCTTTATTTATCTTATGCACCGATATTTATACCCTACACCACATAGTGGTGGGGGTATTATGCCTTTATACATTTGTTTGTAACATGGAGAACGAAGCGAGATAGACCCATAATTACTTTTGACTATCTTCATGGAATCACTTTCTGAGCCGATTTATATATGTCAGCCCGTCCGTCCGCCTGTGCATGCATTTTTGTGAACAAAATGCAGGTCGCATTTATTATCCGAATGAGATGAAATTTTCCAAATAATATTTGTTTGGCACAAGGACGAACCCTATTGAAATTAGTGAGAATCGGTTTAATTTTAAATATAGCTCGCATATATATCTTCAACCGATTTCGGATTAATTGTGCACCAAATGCCCAATATCCAATGGCCTAAATTTTGGCACATCCGGCCGAATTCAGTCTAGATGCAAGTTCATAAATTTCGTCAAAATCAGTTTAGATATAGCTATAGCTCCCATATATATGTTTCATTCTATTTGGTGTTAAAGCCCCTCACATGCGTAATATGCACCCCCACAAGAATGATATTTGGTACACGATATCAGATATAGCCCAGAAATACTTCTGTCAAATTTTATGGAGATCGGAAAAGATTTGGATATAGCTCCCATATATATCTTTATCCGATGTATGGTTTATTGTGCATCAAATGGGTAATATAAGTCCAAATGAACTGAATCTTGACAATTTCGACTGAATTCATACGAGAAAAAGTACTTCAAATTTGGTGAAAATTGGTTCCCTCGTAACTCCTATATATATGCGTAATATACACTATACACTATATTTGGTCCCAGATATCAGATACAGCTCGAAAATTCCTCTGCCAAATTTTATCCAAATTTTTATATGTACCTTCGATATACATCTTCATCCGATTTTACGTTTATTGCCCACCATATACAGAGTTAGATAAAAAAATTGCAACAAAGTCATAACGCCATAATTTTTATTTATTTTTTTTTTATTATTTTTATCTGGTTGATTGAAAGCAAAAAATGTCCGAAATAGCATCAAGTTTTAGAATAAGTTTAGATTGGTTCGAATTGGTCCCCTTTGGCAGAAATTATGGCCTTCACACGGTTGCTTGGTATTTTTGCATGACACTTTGGTATTTTTAGTGGCAACATTGTTTTCTAAAATACTGCAGACACAATAGTCCAACGAATTGGTATCCGGAGATTTTGGTGGCCATTGTGCGCTGAAAATGAAGCGAGGAACATAATTTTGTAGCCATTCTTGGGTGGAGCGTTCTGAGTGCGATGGTGCTAAGTCGTGTTGGAATGTCCAAGGTCTGCGGGCAAAAAGTTTTCGCGATAATATTTGGCATTTATTCTGATGCCACCACGGTCGATTTATACGAGCGGAGAGTGACCCATGACCGTTATGGCGGCCCACACCATCACCATTGGCCCGGCGCTTGAGTTCAGGTGACCAACCGAAGGTGCACATTTTCAGCTGACCTCTTTGGCAAGTAAAGAAGCAAGTAAACGATCATTTTGTTTGTTTACAAACTGCTCGACAACGAATGTTTTCTCATCGGAGCGGAGAAACCAAATTCGGCAGTTCACCACTTTCGGCCAAGCGAAGCAACTCTCTAGCTCTGTTGAGTCTATTTTCTTTCCGTTGCGGTGTAAGTTCTTGCACATTTTGAAATTTCAATGGCTTTACCACGAGCTCATTTTTCAATATTTGTCGAATGGAATATTGCGATATGTTCAGCTCTCGAGTCATTTTCGGCCACTGCGACACGGGTTTCGATCAAGTCGCTTCTTTACTTTTCGAACCATTTGTGCTGATGTTGTTGTTTTCATCCGTCCACTTCCTTGACGTCGGGCTACGCTACCATTATCACGATAACAAGCAATGGTACGAGACACAAAAGATTTATTCACATTTAAATGCTGGAGTGCTCTAACGTTAGCACCAGCGGTTCTCCAGCCAAATATAATGAAATCACACTATCACGCTGGAACTCCATCACGAATAACTTTTTTTCTGGAAAATTCGCACCAAAATGCTATTGTACGCTTGTAAACAAACTAATGACCTGTTACTGGAAAAACAGCTGTCGGACGAGTGGCTTAGAAATGACAGCAGTCTGAAGTTGGTTGCAGTTTTTTCATGTCACCCTGTAGATCCTTAACAGATTTTTTAAATAATCAGTACATCAGTACACCAGTTCCTAAGCGTATGAGTGATTTTATTACCTTCAAATATTTCATATCACTCATACGCAGACCGAAATGCACTAGCGCAACCTTATAGAGGACCCTTATCTATCCTTTTAATGGAAGATTTTTAATAGGTCCCCTAAAAAAGTTACCATTATCTACCCTCTATTTTAAATTAGGTTCAAAACCATCTTATATCAAACCAAAAAGTACCTAATTGTTGATGTTTTGAAGAACCTCCAAAGTTGAAAGAGAACAAAACCAAACAAAAACATGTCACTGATTATTTCGCTTTGGGTGTTTTTTTTTTTTGCCATAGCCTGACTTAGTGAGTGTCATGCAACGTTTGGAGGATGTTTCCTATTCATCACAGATGTTTGACAACGCAGCACAACAACCTGCCCCCACTTGCGCTTTTTCTACTTTTTCTTCTTCTTCCTCTGGTAGCTACCTTTATTTGAACTTGGCTTCCCGGTACTCTGTTGTCTGTTGCCTAACGAACTTCTAGTGATGCTGATTCTGCTGTTACCGGAAGGTTTATTCCTTTATTCGCGTTTTAAACGGAATAAAAAAGTGAAATCTGGAGGAGAAGTGCGGAAAAAATTGTACAGAGAACACACTTTACCAAATTCCCCGAAAGATATGGCGAAATCGGTGGGTGGGTGTATGGATGGGTTGGTTGGTTCGTTGGCGGTTTCTGTGTGCGACTTAAATCCAATGTTAGTTCCAGCACAATAGGATTAGCATACATTTGGCTGAATATACTGGAATCATTTGCATGGCTTCACAGCACAGCAGAGCACATCATAGCCTCCCAGCAGTCGGGGCGGCGGCAGCAGCAGTCAAACAGCTTCCCTTTCTAGTTATGAGTTTGCATATATTTGTCCATTTGCATGTATTTCTATGTCTCCCCTTTGTCCTGCGTGTGGGTGTGTGTGTGTGTCTGCAATTTTTATGCTCGAGTTAACATTGAATAGAGTTCTCCGTGTAGGAGGAGGGAAGGACACTTGTAAGGAAGCTTTGATTCCGGTGTGCGTTCTGTTTTTTTTTTTCACTTTCTCTACTTTTTTTGTATCCTTTATTTACACCTGTGAACGTTTTTATCTACGCCCGTGCACAATGCCTTCAATATGTTTCTATAATACGTTTTCATGATTTATATTCATTCGCTTTTTGATGTGGTACTGAGTAACCCGTACTTCTTCTTTTTTAGGTTTTATCTGCAAACGGGTTCTTTTTTTTTTGGAAATCAAGGCAAACCGACATTTCGAAAAAAGGGAAAAACGTATTAATTTTCCTTTTTTTGCATTATTTATTAAAGGAGTTGAACAATTCTGAAGCCAGAAGGTATTTGTTAGTGTGTAGCCTTAAGTAATTATCAGAGTAATATTAATAACAATATATGATTTATTTATTGAAGTATCGGAAGTTACCATTTGCAAAATGGAAAATTTCGAATTAATGTTTGCGTATCTATGACGATTTATAGGCAAGGTTCCAAGAGGTGTAGCTTGAGAGATCCCAGCTTATGTGCTATGAAATGTGCTGTTGTATTGAGATGTGGAAATTTCAAGAAAATCTGGTACTAATTTTATATTTTATGGGAGATATTATCATTTAAAATGATTACATTTTAAATGGGAAGTACGAAAAGAAGTGGATCTTCAGGGTGAGACGAAAGGAATGCAACCAAATTCAGACTGCTGTCATTTCCAAGCCACTCGTCAGACAGCTGTTAAAATTATTCCAGTGACAACTCATTTTATTGTTTACAAGCGTACAAAAGCATTTTGGTGAGAATTATCCAGAAAAAAAATTATTCGTGACGGAATTCAGGCGTGATAGTGTGATTCCTCTATATTTGGCTGGAAAACCACAAGTGGCTATCGTTAGAGCACTCCAGCATTTAAATGTGAATAAATTTTTAGTATTTCGTACCATCGCTCGTTACTGTGATATTGGTAAAAGTGAAGAAGCGACTTGATCGAAATCCGCGTCGCAGTGGCCGAAAAATGGCTCGTGAGCTGAACATATCGCAATATTCCATTCGCACTTTTTGGCATTTCAATGGCTTTACCCCAAACTCATTTTTCAAATTTTGGGGTAAAGCCATTGAAATTTCAAAAAGTGCAAGAACTTACACCGCAACAGGAAGAAAATAGACTCAGAAGAGCTAATGTGTTGCTTCGCTTGGCCGAAAGTGGTGAACTGCCGAATTTGGTTTTCTCCGATGAGAAAACATTCGTTGTCCACCCGTTTGTAAATAAACAAAATGATCGTGTTTACTTGCCAAATAGGTCAGATGAAAATGTGCACCTTCGGTTGGCCACCAGAACTCAAGCGCCGTCCACGGTGATGCTGTGGGCCACCCTAACAGCGGATGGTAGCTTTCCGCTCGTATTAATCGACTGGGCATCAGAATTAATGCCGAATAATATCGCGAAAATATTCTGGAGGGTGTATTAAAGCCATGGGCACGCAAAATTTTTTGACCGCAGACCTTGGACATTCCAACAGGACTCAGCACCATCGCAATAAGCATGCACCACCTAAGAATGGTTACAAAATCAGATTCCTCGTTTCATTTCCAGCGCACAACGGCCACCAAAATCTCCGTATACCAATCCGTTGGATTATTGTGTCTGGAGTATTTTAGAAAGCAAAGTTGGCACTAAAGAATTATGTCGATCGCTTCAAGCAAGCGCTTCGCCGGGAATGTGCCAAAATACCGCAGAGCAACATTCGGGCAGCGTGAGACGGTTTCATTGGCCGTTTGAAGGCCATAAATCGTGCCAAAGGTGACCAATTCGAGCAAATCTAAACTTATTCTCAAATTTGATGCTATTTCCGACATTTTTTGCTTTCATTCAATAAATTAAAAAAAAAAACAAATAAAAAACATTAATTTCCGCCGGGCCGAACTTTTACTACCCTCCACCATAGGGTAAATAAAACATACGAACCAGTTATGACCCACAAATACCTATTTTTATTAGACATATTCGTGGGAAAATGTCGCAAAAATCATCAAAATACCGAATATCTGGAGGTACTGTTATATGGGGATATACAAAAACGTGGACCTATACATGCAATGTTTCGCCACACGAACTAGGACCCATTATGACCCACAAATACCAATTCTCTGACAAATCCGTGAAAAATGTGGCAAAAATCATCAAAATACCGAATATGTGGAGGTACCGTTATATGGGGGCTATATCAAAGCGTGGACCTATACATATAATGCTTCGCCACACGAACTAGGATCTATTATGACCAACAAATACAAACTTTCAGATAAATCCGTGAAAAAGTGTGGCAAAAAACGTCAAAATACCGAACATCGGGAGGTACCGTTATATGGGGACTATACCAAAACGTGGACCGATATATCTCATTTTCAATACCAACCAACCATAGACACAATTCAAATTAGTCTGCTAAATTTTGACGCTCTACGTCAAATAATGTGGCCTGTATCGTGATTTCAACAGACAGACAAGCGGATCGATCGACGAACATCGTTAAATCGACTAAGAATTTTATGCTGATTATGAATATATATATACTTTATGGGGTCTACGACGAATATTTAGGTATATTACAAACGGAATGAAAAAGTTAATATACCCTCCTTTCCAAGGTGGAGGGTTTAAAAATGTAAAAATTGGGGCGTTTGACTTGCTGTTGCGGTTTTTTTTTTTTTTTTTTTATCTCACCCTCTATATTCCCGAATACATATTTCTCTGTTATAAATCACACAGTTTTAGATCGATGTGTTATAAATTTGTTACACATTCCATTTAAACTACCTGGATGAGTATAACTTATGTGGCCATAATCGATTCATATATAAAAATAGTTCCCATAACTTACCTATCTGCTAGATCCCTGTGGATGTTAAGAAGTATAAGTTGCAAAGTATAAGTCGGTTTTGCAGACAGCCTATGCCAATTTATTAAAATATATCTTGACATACGATACAATTGTCCAACCTGGTGACTCTCTTGGGGAAAGTACCAAAGAAGTGGACCAGTGTTGTCTACTTTGCATCCGACAGAACTCTGATATGAATATTATGATGTGTCAGGTTTGGACTCTCAATAAATATTACTCTCTGTAGTGTGGCTATCTTATAGTCGCCCATATTCAAGTTGTGTATTTTTGTTGCAGATTTTGAAATTCATTCTTCAAAGGTTAACTATTTAAAGTATTTCAACGGCGTTACTTAAAATATCCTCATAAAATCGTATTGTCCAAAATATTACATTAGAGAGTAAGACATAACAATAAAGCCTTATGGAAATAAAAGACTTTGAATATGTAGGTATATTTACTGTTTATTAAAAAACATAAATAATCAAGGACACCCTCTGCAAACAATTAATTAATTAATAGAAAACTAATTAACAATAGCACATTTAAAAATTAATTTCTTTAGTAATAAAGTCAAGTAATATGCCTATAAATATAGTATATGTTATCAATCAATAAGAAGATCAATCAATCAGTAAGAAGGTTTGAAGCAATGGACACTCCATAATCTGAAAAGAAAGAAAAATAAATAATTATTCGAAAATACAACGATTTTTGGGTTTAATATTTGCAAGAGTGAGCGAAGTAAGTTAGGAATCAGATTTCATTGATTATATTAATGACATTTTGAAAACCCCAAGTATAAAGCTACTGCGCAGAAAAAACAAGTAAAAAAGCGAATTTGGAACGAATTTGGCAATTCTCAAAAACAATAAAATCCCCTAAAAATTCAGTTAAAATTTTAAAAATACCGAATATAGCTGTTATGTCTATACGACGGCATGGACCTGCATAGGTAAATTTTGTCATAAGCCATTACAATATTCAAATGCGAAACTTTCTCTTTTTGTGCAAAAAATATACTTTTAAAAATTTCGACCATATGTGGGGGAGGTACTTGATGGAGTTGACCGATATTGTCCATTTTCACACCTGACCTCGCACTGACGCAAATTTTAGGATATGCAAAGTTAGAGCAAAATCGGATTATCCTTTCTCTTTCTGTGCAAAAAATATATTTTTTGATAATTTCGGCCTTTTGTGGGCGAGGTATCAGAAGGAGTGAACCGATATTGCCCATATCCGAACTCGATCTAAGTCGGACAAAAATATTACGATGTACTAAGTTTGCACCAAACCGTATACTCCCTTCGAGAGGTATCGTGCGCACCAGCCAGACATACGGACGGTTGGATATCGCTAGATCGACTCCAAATGTTCTGAAACGTATTTGGTCCAAAGAGACCTAGGGTCTAAAACCGTTATTTCGACTAGGCTCGTTTTGACCGTATCAAATGATATATACCCTCTGTAACCATATGGCTGAGGGTATAAATATCATTTTGTCATACCCTCCACCATACATAGTATGGAGGTTATAACAAGTTCTTCATTCCGTTTGCAACTCATCGAAATAATATTTTAGACCTAACAAAGTATATATACTCTTGATCAGGGTAAAATTCCAAGTCGATTTACACCCTGTCCGTTCGTCTGTTGTAATCACTATAGAGTCAAAACAAATTAAGATAGCAAGCTAACATTTGGTACAGATCAGTCTTTTGTGTGCAGACAGGTCAAGTTCGAAGATGGGTTATATAACGGTACTTCCCGATATTCGGTATTTAGATGATTTTAGCCACATTTTTCAATGGAATGCTTGAAATTCTACACAAGGAGTTCTTTGCCTGTACTTTACCCCCTGAAAGAGAATTGTCTATATAGGTCCACGATATCGTATATCCCCCATATATACCTCCGATATTCGGTATTTTGCTTATTGTAGCCAATTTTTTTCAATGAAATTATCTCAAAATCCACACAAGGAGTTCCCTCTGAGTGTTTTACCCCTGGAAGCTAACATTTTGCACAGATCAGTTCTTTGCGTGGAGGCAGGTCATGATCGAAAATGGGCTATATCGGTGCACGATATCATAAAGCCCCTATAAAACGGTAACCCTGTTTATTCAGTATTTTGAGGATTTAAGCTAATGTTCTCAATGGAATTGTCTGAAAATAAACACCAAGAGTTCCTTTTGAGTATTTCACCCCTTGAAAAATAATTATCCATATAGGTCCACTATATTGTATATCACCATATAATGGTATCTCCCGGTTTTCGGTATCTTCATTATTTTATCCACATTTTTCAATAGAATTGTCTGAAAATCCTCACAAGAAGTTCCTTCCGAGTACTTTACCCCCTGGAAGGGAATTGTCTATATAGCTTCACGATATCGCATATCACCCATATAAGGGTACCTCCCGATATTCGATATTTTGATGATATTAGAAACATTATTCAAAGGAATCGTTTCACATTTCGTATTCGAGGTTCGGAATTGGTCTACAGTCTATGAAAAAAAATTACTTATGCAGATCCACTTCTTCGTATAGCCCCCATATAACGGTTTTCCTTTGAGCGGTATTTTTCGACGGATTTTTAGGAAAATTGTTAAGTTCCTTCAAAATAGTTCCAGTTCCAGACATCAGACACAACTCGAAAATACCTCTGCCAAATGTTATCGAGATCGCTTTTGATTTGTATATACCTTCGATATACATCTGCATCGGATTTTACGGTTATTGTCCACCATATATGTAATATCAGCCCAAATCGGATGGAGTTTTTCATATTCAGCCGATTTTTCCCATTTGGTGAAATTCGGTCCCGTATATCTGTTGCTGCTATATTGTTATATTATAATTTTTATCGAAGTCATATCATGCACTATGCGGCAATTTTATTTGGTACGAAAGGTACAAAAGCCTCCGTCAAATTTATTGAAAATCGATTTAGAGTTGGATATAGATCCCAAATTGTGACTACTCTAAAGCCATGATACGCATTCAAATAAGGTTCATACTGCACATAAATTCCCAACATGAACTTTTGTTACGGGAGCTCTACTAAATACGCATATTGGTGTAGGGTGTCATATAGTTGACCCACCCTACTATTGGCATTTCCTTAATGGTTTACATATTGTTAACTTTAAGCAGTAACATTTTTCCTCCATTTTCGTCTGGAATTTAGCAACCACCAAGCCCTTGGTCAAGTTGCACTTACCAATTCAAACAGTATTTATACCGACACTCCTTTATGTTGCACTAATTAATCATAAAATTAACATTTATTGACGGCGAGGTGTAAACCTAAACTAACTTCATTGAAGTCATATCGCACCGCTGAGTATAAACGTCAAACAATTGTCAATGTTACTTTATTTTACGATCCTCCAAAACTATAAAATGTAATTTGAAAAGGAAAAAAAAAAACAAACGCTAACATATCTCCCTGATGCAGTTACCTCAAATGACCATAAAGGTGTACTTTGTAACCACGAAACCATTAAAACATGACTGCACTTCCATAAATAATAAAGCCAACAGAATGTTAGCGTCCAGTTATTATCTGCTAACGCACACAAACAAACAAAGAAACAACAAAAACGAGAAACACAACGTCCTCTCTTTTTTATGTTCACCACTAAAGCTCATTTCCCAGATGCCTGGGAATAGAGATTCCAAAAAAAAAAAAGGATAAAATGCCACAAGAAAAAAAAAACAAAAAAAAAACAGAGTCGGAAAACGGAAGTGTAGCTACACCAAATGCGACACATGCCTCAAGGGGTTTGCATAATGTTTTCAATTTGAATAATGTATTCCAACCGAGAGGAAGATGAGGATGGAGCTTTTGATGAAAGGTTCCATGTTGTTATAATATTGAGCTAAAGGCTTAATGGCCGCAGTCTGGTCAAGAAAAGAGTTGGTGTTTCGAAATAGGGATTAGCTTAAAAGTTATTCCTAAGAATAACATATTTTGCAGAGAGATGGAAACTGAAAAAGATGGAAAACAAAAGGATATTTCATAGATGTTTATTATTTGCATAAATTTAGAAGTATGTATCTATAAGTAGATGTATCTGCACATGAAAAAATAAAAAAACAAATTTTAATAATCTGAATGGGAAAATGTGTGTACTTCCTTGGAAATGGCCAGGGATGTATAGAAGAGCTGAGGAGTATTTTGTAGGCCAGCAGGAGGGGATTTTTACGAGCAAAACTCAGTCCTTAAGAGATGACTCCAAGGAAGTCTTTATAGAATAGCAGAGAGATAGGTGAGCAGAAAGGGAGACCTTATAGACGAGCCGAAGACAGTCTTAATAGGCCGCTTTCAACCTGGTCATAAAAGAAAGCCTTCAGTAACCTGGTCTATAGAAAGGGACCCCGGCTTCAGCTGGCCTATAGAAAGAGACCCCGGCTTCAGCTGGCCTATAGAAAGAGACCCGGGCTTCAGCTGGCCTATACAAAGAGACCCGGGCTTCAGCTGGCCTATAGAAAGAGACCCGGGCTTCAGCTGGCCTATAGAAAGAGACCCGGGCTTCAGCTGGCCTATAGAAAGAGACCCGGGCTTCAGCTGGCCTATAGAAAGAGACCCGGGCTTCAGCTGGCCTATAGAAAGAGACCCGGGCATCAGCTGACCTATAGAAAGAGACCCCGGCTTCATCTGGCCTATAAAGAAACCACGGCTTCAGCTGGCCTATAAAGAAACCACGACTTCAGCTGGCCTGTGGAGAGACCACGGCTTCAGCTGGCCTGTGGAGAAACCACGGCTTCAGCTGGCCTGTGGAGAGACCACGGCTTCAGCTGTCCTATAGAGAGACCCCGGCTTCAGTTGACTTATAGAGAGACCCCGGTTTCAACTGACCTATAGAAAGACCACCTTCAGAGCAAAACTCAGTCCTTAAGAGATGACTCCAAGGAAGTCTTTATAGAATAGCAGAGAGATAGGTGAGCAGAAAGGGAGACCTTATAGACGAGCCGAAGACAGTCTTAATAGGCCGCTTTCAACCTGGTCATAAAAGAAAGCCTTCAGTAACCTGGTCTATAGAAAGGGACCCCGGCTTCAGCTGGCCTATAGAAAGAGACCCCGGCTTCAGCTGTCCTATAGAAAGATACCCCGGCTTCAGCTGGCCTATAGAGAGACCCCGGCTTCAGCTGGCCTATAGAGAGACCCCGGCTTCAGCTGGCCTATACAGAGACCCCGGCTTCAGCTGGCCTATAGAGAGACCCCGGCTTCAGCTGGCCTATAGAGAGACCCCGGCTTCAGCTGGCCTATAGAGAGACCCCGACTTCAGCTGGCCTATAGAGAGACCCCGACTTCAGCTGGCCTTAGAGACCCCGACTTCAGCTGGCCTATAGAGAGACCCCGGCTTCAGCTGGCCTATAGAGAGACCACCTTCAACCTGGCCTATAGAGAGACCACCTTCAACCTGGCCTATAGAGAGACCACCTTCAACCTGGCCTATAGAGAGACCACCTTCAACCCGGCCTATAGAGAGACCACCTTCAACCTGACCTATAGAGAGACCACCTTCAACCTGGGCTATATAGAGACCACCTTCAACCTGGACTATAGAGAGACCACCTTCAACCTGGCCTATAGAGAGACCACCTTCAACCTGGCCTATAGAGAGGCCACCTTCAGCTGGCCAATTGAGAGGCCACCTTCAGCTAAGCAATAGAGAGGCCACCTTCAGCTGGCCAATAGAGAGGCCTCCTTCAGCTGGCCTATAGTGAGACCTTCAACAGCCTATGAGAGGCCACCTTCAGCTGGCCTATAGAGGGACCGCCTTAAGCGTGGTCTATAGATACCGCCTTCAGATATAAAGATTGTCTGCAATTTTTCGGTAATGATCTCAAGTCTAATGAAACCCTATATCTGGATAATATTGCCAGAGCTCGTTTATAAGACTCTTTTCTCCCGTCTTTAAAGTCTGCATTCAGCTCTTTTTCCTTGGTGTATAGCGGAGACCGAAAAAAATAAATTTAATTTTTTTTTTTTTGGACTGTTGCAAAAAAAATCGGAAAACCTTTAAAAACTCAAGATATTAAACTTGCAATACCTCTCAACTGCCTTGTTTTCGTAAATGTTTTCCTTTTCTTGGTCGTACATAGATTTAAATTTATTTTTCTTTGTTTATTTGACGTTGCACTTTTACAAGTCGTTTGGAAAGCTGTTAAAACCCCAAAAATACTGCGTTCATATTCCAAACTATGCTCACTATCCTTAGAGAAAATAAAGCGGAATGATGTACACTTTCGTTAGCACATTGCACCAAAAAATGTTACATGCAGCAGCACATACACACTTTCCCAGAAGTTGCAACATCGACCATGGAATTCTGAAAAGTGGCTGAGCACAATTTAGCCCATTCCCTTAAACCATGGAAAATCGGTTGGGCAAAAAAATACCTTAACGAAGCACAATGGGTTGGTTGTGTACAAAAAAACCTGCTATGACTAACAATAATCCAGAAGGTCTTCAATTATATAACAACTTCTGGAGATCAAATATGGATAAAACACATACTGAAAGTTTTCTTTGGATAGGGTTCTCTATGAAAGAAAGACTTTCTGAAGTTCTTTTATTGATTAAACAGCTTCAGAGAATCTTCTACGGATAACAGAACTTCTGAAAGTTTTCTATTGATAAAAGTCTTTTTGAAGGTATTCTATGGATAAAATACCTTCTGAAGGCTTCTATGGATAAGAGTCCTTCTAAAGTTGTTCTATAGATAAGAGACCTTCTGAAGGCTTCTATGGATAAGAGACCTACTGAAGGTCTTCAATGGATAAAAGACCTTCTTAAGGTCTTCTATGGATAAAATACCTTCTATAGGTATTCTGTGAATAAAAGACCTTCTACAGATCTTCAATGGTTTTAAGACATTCTGAAGGTCTCCTGTAAATAAACTTCTGCGTATAAAATTCCTTCTAAATGCCTTCTATGGGTAAAATACCTTCTCAAGGTCTTCTATGGGTCTTCTGTGGATAAAAGACCTATCGAAGGTCTTTTATAGAGAAAAGTCCCTTCTGAAGGTCTTTAATGTATAAAATACTTGTTTAAGGTCCCCTAGGGATAAAAGTTTTCACAAGGTCCTTCTATGGATAAAATACCTTCAGCATGTCATCTCTGGATAAAATGCCTTCTGAATGCCTTTCGTGGATAAGAGACTTTCTGAATGTCTTCTGTGGATTAAAGACCTTCTGAAGGTCTTCTATGGATTAAAGACCTTCTGAAGATATCTAATGTAATAAAGGATATTCTTAAGGTATTCTATGGGTTAAAGGCCATCTGAAGGTCTTCTATGGATAAATATTTTCTGAAGGTCTTCTATAAATAAAAGACCTTCTGTAGATCATCTATGGATAAAAGACCTTCTGAAGGCCTTCTTTGGATAAAAGACCTTCTGAAGGCCTTCTATGGTTAAAAGATCTTCTGGAGGCCTTGTATGGATAAAATACCTCCTGAAGGCTTTCTATGACAAAAGCCCTTCTGAAGGTTTTCTATGGGTATAAGATCTTCTGAAGGTCTTCTATGGATAAAAGACCTTCTAAAGGTCTTCTATGGAAAAAAGACCTTCTTTAAGGTGTCTATGAATAAAAGATTTTTCTGAAGGTCCTTTCGGTTTAAAAGAACTTCTGAAGATCTTCTGTGGATAAAATACCTTCTAAAGGTCTTCTATGGATAAAAGACCATGAAGACCTGTATAATATACCTTCTGAATGTCTTCTGTGGATTAACGACCTTCTGAAGGTCTTCTATGAATAAAGAGCCTTCAGAGGGTCTTCCTTGGATAAAAGACCTTCCAAAGGTCACCTATGTACAAAAAACCTTCTGAAGATATCCAATGTATTAAAGGATATTCTTAAGGTCTTCTATGAGCAAAAGGCCATCTAAAGGTCAATGGATAAAAGACCTTCTTAAGGTCTTCTATGGATAAAATACCTTCTATAGGTATTCTGTGAATAAAAGACCTTCTACAGATCTTCAATGGTTTTAAGACATTCTGAAGGTCTCCTGTAAATAAACTTCTGCGTATAAAATTCCTTCTAAATGCCTTCTATGGGTAAAATACCTTCTCAAGGTCTTCTATGGGTCTTCTGTGGATAAAAGACCTATCGAAGGTCTTTTATAGAGAAAAGTCCCTTCTGAAGGTCTTTAATGTATAAAATACTTGTTTAAGGTCCCCTAGGGATAAAAGTTTTCACAAGGTCCTTCTATGGATAAAATACCTTCAGCATGTCATCTCTGGATAAAATGCCTTCTGAATGCCTTTCGTGGATAAGAGACTTTCTGAATGTCTTCTGTGGATTAAAGACCTTCTGAAGGTCTTCTATGGATTAAAGACCTTCTGAAGATATCTAATGTAATAAAGGATATTCTTAAGGTATTCTATGGGTTAAAGGCCATCTGAAGGTCTTCTATGGATAAATATTTTCTGAAGGTCTTCTATAAATAAAAGACCTTCTGTAGATCATCTATGGATAAAAGACCTTCTGAAGGCCTTCTTTGGATAAAAGACCTTCTGAAGGCCTTCTATAGTTAAAAGATCTTCTGGAGGCCTTGTATGGATAAAATACCTCCTGAAGGCTTTCTATGACAAAAGCCCTTCTGAAGGTTTTCTATGGGTATAAGATCTTCTGAAGGTCTTCTATGGATAAAAGACCTTCTAAAGGTCTTCTATGGAAAAAAGACCTTCTTTAAGGTGTCTATGAATAAAAGATTTTTCTGAAGGTCCTTTCGGTTTAAAAGAACTTCTGAAGATCTTCTGTGGATAAAATACCTTCTAAAGGTCTTCTATGGATAAAAGACCATGAAGACCTGTATAATATACCTTCTGAATGTCTTCTGTGGATTAACGACCTTCTGAAGGTCTTCTATGAATAAAGAGCCTTCAGAGGGTCTTCCTTGGATAAAAGACCTTCCAAAGGTCACCTATGTACAAAAAACCTTCTGAAGATATCCAATGTATTAAAGGATATTCTTAAGGTCTTCTATGAGCAAAAGGCCATCTAAAGGTCTAATATGGATAAAACGCCTTCTGAAGATCCTCTGTGGATAAAATATCTTCTGAAGGTCTCTTTGTACAAAACACCTTCTGAAGATCATCTACTGATAAAATGCTTTCTGAAGGTCTTCTGTACATAAGAGACCTCCTAAAGGTCTTCTATGGATAAAAGATATTCTAAAGGTCTTCCATGGCTAAAAGGTCTTCTGGAAGGTCTTCTATGAATAAAAGACTTTCTGAAGGTTCTTTGGGAATTAAAGACCTTCTGAAGATCTTTTATGGGTAAAAGACATTCTAAAGGTTCTTGGAAGGTATTCTGTAGATAAAAGACCTTCTTAAGGTATTCTATGGATAAGAAACCTTCTGAAGGCTTTCTATGGATAAAAAACCTTTTGAAGGTCTGTATGTCTTCTATGGATAAAAGATCTTCTGAAGGTCTACTATGAATAAAAGATTTTTCGGAAGGTCCTTTGGGGATAAAATGCCTTCTAAAGATCTTTTATAGATAAAAGGTCTTCTACACGTTCTTGGAAGGTATTCTATAGATGAAAGACCTTCTGAAGGTCGTCTATGGAAAAAAACCTTCTAAAGGAATTTTAAGTATAAAAGATCTCCTGAAGGATTTCTATGGAAAATGCCTTCCAAATAAATAAAAAAAGATTTTCTATAGATGGAATAAGCCTTATTTTTGATAATCCTCCTCCAAAATCTGCAACACCTTTGTGTAACATAAGTTTATCCTTTAAGAGTTCTCAAAGAAAATTTATATTTTATGAGCCATACTTACATTTTCCAAAAAATTGCATTTTTCATCCGTGTGTGCTGGTCGTTGTCGTAGTGAAGGACGACAAGGCTAACGCCAGCCAGCTTATACTAGGAAGTCATGACTCTTACAATGGGATAAACAGAAAAAAGTAGCTGCTAAAACACAATGATGCCAAAGTTCCAAAACGGACCAGTTGGAAATGAATGGGAAACTTAATAATACTAAGTAATTATCAAGCACATAAAACCGTTATGCACTTGCATGATGGTTGCCAAGTAGAGGGGGCAGGGGAGTGGAGAATCATCCAAACAAGGATAGGAGCTGCTGATGTTGTCATCGTTACTGTTACTGCTGACTGACTGGCTCTCGTGCTCGCTTGTTTGTTTGCAGTCTCCTATGGATACTTAACTATGGTCCGGCTACCATCTGTGCCCGGTGCCTTTGCCGTGGCCGAAGATCCTTTGGCCGATGTTCTTATTGCTGCTGCAGGTGATGCCACCGCAGGCGCTGCAACTTTGTTTACTATGGCACTGACTGATGTGGGTGGATGGTAGAGATGAGAGCCGTACTGTATACCACCGGCATGATTAAAATACGGCAGTGCGCTGCCTATGGGTCCAATTTCCGGTGTTGTTTGATACGTCGGACCATGGCCATGGGCAAATGGCTGAAGCAAGACATTTGTAAATGATGTCACTTTACTGGGAATTCCCAATGGAGCAAAGGCAGGTTGCAGCGTATTCGGCAATAGCGGATGATGGTAGTAGGGAGTCATGGCAGCAGCTGGCGGTGGTGGTGGTGGGCCAATGTGCAGGGTCGGACCACCCAATGCTGGTGGTGCCAAATGCGTGAATGGCACCGGAGTGGGTCCTTGTATGGTTGCCTGTGAATATGGTAAGTTATTTAAATTGTCTACAATTGTTGTTTGCTGTTGCGCTACTGTGGGAGAGGGCGGTGGGGGTTGTGGCTGTGATGGTGCTGCTTGCAATTGAAAACGATGGGGCTGGGGACTGAGTGCATGGGTTGGGGGGTTAGAGGTCAAATGCGAAGGATTAATGTGCACATGTTGGAGTTGCAATTGAGGTTGTTGCTGGTATTTAAGATGGTGCTTTTGTTGGTGCTGAGGTTGCTCATATTGCACCAGATATTGCGGATTGTAGTGCACCACTGGCTCATAGGAATGCTCGGGTACGACAGGTGCCGCTGGCGGTGGTGGTGGCGGTGGTGCTAAAGTCTTTTGGGCCAACTCTTGAGGTACGGCCACCACTTGTGCAGATTCTTGTTGACCATGTGGGTGATGCTGGTGTTGGTGGGGTTGTCGATACAGTGCTTGATCCGGTTGTTTACCCACCACATTCAATTGCTGTTGCTGCTCCGGCTGTAAATGTTGCACCTGATATTGCACAGGTGAGGGCGCTTGCTGATGCTGTTCATATTGCTGGGTAGGTTGTTGTTCTTGAATTTGATATGCTTTTATTGCAGGTGAATGGGGGAGAAAAAAGACAAAAATATGGAGAAGTTATCAAAAGGATTTTTAATTGATATTGTGTTGAAGAAATGTGGAAAATAAAATAAAAGATTTTATAGGTTTTGCTAATGTCCATAAACTGAATCTAAATTGTTGTTAAAATATGAGCAGAATAAATATATACCATAAAAATCAAAGAAGCCACTGAAATTAAATCCTAATTTTTGTTTTCGGCTGGAAACCGAAAAAACACACTTTTCAGAAGTTCTCCCATTCAAAAGAGATCTTCTATAAATACAAGATCTTCAGAAGGTATTCTATGGAAAAAATAGATTCTGAGGGTATTCTGAGGATAACAAATCTTCTCAATGTCTTCTATGAATAAAGACCTTCTAAAGTTATTCTATGGATAAAAGGACTTTGGTAGATCTTCTATGGATCGGGGACCTTCTGAAGGTTATCTACGAATAAAACACCTTCTCAAATTCTAATATGGATAAAAGGCCTTTTGAAGGTCTTGTGTGCAAAAGAGGACTTCTGAAAGTCTTCTGAAGATAAAAGACCCCCTAAGGCTCTTCGGTGAATAAAAGACCTTCTTTAAATGTGCTATTGAAAATCGGGATTGGGAAGAGATTCTATGGAAAATCGGTCTTTTGAAGATCTTCTATTGATAATATACCATCGAAAGGTTATCTATGGATGAAAAAGCTTCTAAAGGCCTTCTATGGACATAATACCTTCTAAAGGTGTTCTATGTCTTAAGTCTTCTTAATGCATTCCATGAATAAATGATGTGCAATATGGCTATGACAAAGATCAGTCAAATTCCGTATTACATGGTAAGTAAAAACATAGTATTATTGCAAGGGGTTTCAAAAAATTTTGGAGAATTATAACAGTTATTACAATTTCTGGAGGAGAAGGAAACTGAAATTCGAGACCTGGATTGATATTATGAATATATCGGTATAAAAGTTCTGGTACCTTCCAACAAACGACCAACATTTGGTATAATAAGAACATTGCTATAACATAATGGCATTTCAATATTTCTTCCAATACAATATCCAACATATGGATAACATACCGGTCCAAACTTTCCAGAACATTCCATACAGGCGATAAATATTTTGAAAAATAAAAATTCATAAAGAAATTGAACGAAGTCTCTGATTCGGTTAAAAAAAAAAACACATGTGTGAACATTGGAAGCAGCTAGTGTGACAGCTGGAGTGGTGCAAGGCGATATATTAATCTGGACAATCGGTCAAAATTAAAAAAAAAAAAAAAAAACAATTACAAAATCAGTAAATCAGTTGAACTTTGGATACCTTCCACCATTTGGAACAAATTTGGAAATTTAAAAAAATTAAATCCGTTCTCTTAAAATCTTAAAAATACCGAATGTAGCTGTAAAACGACGATGTGAAGCTGCATAGGCAACTTTTGTCATAAGCCATTACGATATTCAAATGCGAAACTTGAAAAAAAATCGGGGAATAATATAGCTAAAATGACCAAAATACCGAATATAGACGTAGGTCCTGAATAGAAATATTTTATTCATAGGCTTTTGTATCCATTACGAACTTTAAATACCAAAATTTGTAACAATTCCGAAAAATAATGTCGCTAAAATCGTCAAAATACCGAATATCGGGAGATGCCCTTATATGGGGGCTACACGAAGACGTAAACCTGCACGAACAATTTCCTATCATAGCCTGTTGTCTATTACGAACTTCAAATACTAAATTTTAAGCAATTCGGGTAATTAATGTCGCTAAAATCAGCAAAATACCGAATATCGGGAGGTACCGTTATATGGGGGCAACACGAAGATGTGGACCTGCACAGACAATTTTCTGTCGTAGGCTGAAGTATCCATAATGAACTTTAAATAAAAAATTTGATCTAATTCCGGTGAATGATGTCGTTAAATCATAAAAATACCGAATATCGGGAGGTACCATTATATGGGGGCTAAACGAAGACGTGGACCTGCACAGTAATTTTTCTATCTTAGGCTGTAATATCCCTTTGGAACTTCAAATATAAAATTTGAAACAATTCCGGTGAGTAATTTCGCTAAAATCATCAAAAAATACCGAATATCGGGAGGTGCCGTTATATGTGGGCTAGATATACACGGACAATTTTCTGTAATAGGCTGTAGTATCCGTTACGAACTTCAAATACCAAAGTTGAAAGAATTCCGGTGAATTATGTCGCTAAAATCATCAAAATACCGAATATCGGGAGGTATCGTTATATGGGGGCTATACGAAGAGGTAGGCCTGCAAAGACAAATTTCTGTCATAGGCTGTAGTATGCATTACGAACTTCAAATACCAAATTTGAAACGATTCCGGTGAATAATGTCGCTAAAATCACCAAAATACCGAACATATGGAGGTACTGATATATGGGGCCTATACGAAGACCTGGACCTGCAAAGACAATTTTCTGTCATAGGCTGTAGTATTCATTACGAACTTCAAATACTAAATTTGAAACAATTCCGGTGAATAGTGACCCTAAAATCAGCAAAATACCGAATATCGGGAGGTACCGATATATGGGGGCTATACGAACACGTGGACCTGCACGGACAATTTTCTGTCTTAGGCTGTAGTATCCATTACGAATTTCAAGCACGGGAGGTATCGTCATATGGGGGCTATCGGGAGGTATCGTTATACGGGGGCTATACGAAGAGGTAGGCCTGCACAGACAAATTTCTGTCATTGGCTGTAGTATGCATTACGAACTTCAAATACCAAATTTGAAACGATTCCGGTGAATAATGTCGCTAAAATCACCAAAATACCGAACATATGGAGGTACTGATATATGGGGCCTATACGAAGACCTGGACCTGCAAAGACAATTTTCTGTCATAGGCTGTAGTATTCATTACGAACTTCAAATACTAAATTTGAAACAATTCCGGTGAATAGTGACGCTAAAATCAGCAAAATACCGAATATCGGGAGGTACCGATATATGGGGGCTATACGAACACGTGGACCTGCACGGACAATTTTCTGTCTTAGGCTGTAGTATCCATTACGAATTTCAAGCACCAAATTTAAAACAATTCCGGTGAATAATTTCGCTAAAATCATCTAAATACCGATTATCGGAAGGTACCGTTATATGGGGGCTATATGAAAACGTATACCTCCATGGCCCATTTATGAACTCAACCTGCCTACTGGCAAAATAAACATGCGTGCAAAATTTTAGCCGTCTATCTCAATTCGTCTACGGACACACAGGCGGACATCGTTAAATCGACTTAGAATTCTACGCTGATCAAGAATATATATACTATATTGGGTCTGACATGAGTATTTCGAGGAGTTATAAACGGAATGACAAAATTAATATACACTCCATACTATGGTGGAGGGTATAAAAAAGTTGGTTTTTAGACATAAAAACCTGCGATTAATTTCCTTTGCACAGCTGGAATTGCCTGAAAGCTAAACCTTGTTATCGCTTGGCAAGTCAATGTTTCGATCTAAAACCCATTTATGACATGGTCACGAATCCTAATCAGCCTGCAGGATACAATTATGTTCACCCCATTCTTATGCTTCTCTTTTCCAATCATTCCAGTCCACATTCTTCAATTAAATCCATGCTTCGCAGATGGAAATTATACACGGAATGCACAAAGGACACAAGAAAACGAACGTGGGAGGATAGTTGGATGGATGGATGAATGGATGGGTGGCGAAAAGAAAACACAACACCTGATTGAAATGTACGACAGCAGAAACCAATCACTTGTGACCCAAGTAGTCAACCAGGAGAAGTGGATAAATGAACGAGATCTGTGGTTAAGAATTCAATTGAATCCTTTTCAATTCAATCGCAGAATGGAGCAGAACTTGGCAGAACAAAAGAGTATCAGGGAATTGCAAACAAAGGAATTGAATAGCTTGCAGGTAATTACCATAAAGTGGTGGTGATGCTGGAGCGAGTGGTGGTGACGATGCAGCATGGGATGGTGCAGGAGGGGCTGGCTTCAATTGTTGTGGGGGTTGATGCTGATGTTGTTGCTGGGGATAGTAGTAGTATTGGGGCTGCTGTTGCAGTATGGGTTCCTGTTGTTGCTGTTGCGCTGGTTGATGTTGATAGACAACTTGTTGTGGTGTTGACGCTGGAGCTGGCGATGCTGGAGAATGGCTTGATGCTGGACGTTGATAAACTTGAGCTGCCTGTGCTGCGGCCAGCAGAGCACTGGCAGGCACCTGTATATATTGTGTTATATAGCCGGGAGGAGCAGGAGCTGATGCCGAGTGGTGTGTCGCCTGATGCTGTCCGCCAGCGTTTATTTGCTGAACATTATTGATGGCTGTCGGTGAAAAGCGATGAACAGGACGATAAGTACCCTGGTGATCACGGGCTAAAGGACCCGCTGCTATGCTATAGCCTGGTTGTATGGCAAAAGCATGCAACTGTGGAATCGACTGTTGTTGATGGCCATTGTTTTGTTGTGGCAAATGAGATTGCTGGTGATGCTGTTGTTGCTGCTGCTGTTGTTGTTGCTGCAATTGACGCAAATATGACATCGGTATGGCTATAATGTATTGTACCTGCTGAGGACGCTGATGACCTGGCCCACGCTCAATCAGATGCTGCTGCAGTTGTTGTTGCAAATATTGCAAAGGTAAACGTTCATAATTAAATGCAGCAACCGGTGGCCCATTATGCTGATGCGGATGAGGAGCGGAATGAGGCGGTGGAGCTGCCACATACTGAATATCCTTTTGTTGCTGGCCATTATTTTTACCAACTACCCGGACAATCTGTTTATGCTGTGTCACTAATGATGGCTGCTGCTCCTGTGGCTGTTGATAGGCCACTGCCACTTGACTGTAGGGTCTCTGATAAGCTGCACCCGGAGCAGCTGTGGCTTGACGATTTATTGTCGCATCCTTTGTGGCCGTTGTTGCTATGGCATCGTGGGCCGAGAACTGTTGATGTTGCTGCTGTTGCTGTTTCTGATGTTGCCGCTTTTGTTGGACATTGTTGCCACCTCCGTCATTAGCCGGAGTCGTTTTCGTCGTCAGCTGGTTTTTATCGTAGAACGTTGCCTGCAAATGAATGAAAGTAATTATTGTAGATTTAATGGGTAATGTTTTTTTTTTCACATCTTCTCATTCTTCTTCTTCTCCTTCTTTTCATAATTTCTCATTTTCTGTGCAATTGTTGTTGTTATTGTTGTATGATATTATAATTCCCATTCTTATCTTCCACTTGGCAAGCAATTATAATGTTAAAGTTTTTGTTGCTGGCCTCTTCTTAATGCCGCAACATTGATTTAAATATCCACTTTTTTAATTCTTCAAAATTGTTATTAAAATCTGTTGCTCTTGTCGAGCATTTATGGCGAGAAGGTAGCAGTTAAGCATTTTCATGCTGGTGTCAAGAACAATTGAAACAATTTCAAAAATATCAGTCGGTTTTGCCGACAGATGTATACACTCAGCCATTGTTCGTTTGTTAAAATATATTTTGACTTCTGTTATGATTTTTCAAATTGCTGACTCTCTTCCGAAAGAATGTGGCAATATTGTCCATTTCGTATCGGATCTAACTAAATATGATATAGATATTGGTTTCTTCCTACTTTATACCAGTTAGTGATAATTTTTAGAAAATGTTAAAATGTCGACCGACGTAATATAAAATTTGTCATTTCGTTTATAACACCTCGAAATATACATTCTATACCCTACAAGGTATATATATATATATATATATTCTTTATCAGCATAAAATTCTATGTCGATTTACCGATGTCCGTCCGTCTGTGGAAATGCTGTAGGTGGGAAGTCGGTTGATAAAATTTTACTTAGATGTGTGTTTTGGAATTGAAAATGAGCTCCATAGGTCCACGTTTAGGTATATCCCACACAGAGGGTGAGATAAACAAAACTGCAACAAAGTCAAACGCCATAATTTCTACATTTTTTTTTAAATTTTATTGCAAGAAAGCAAAAAATGTCGGAAATAGCATCAAATTTTAGAATAAGTTTAGATTTGGTCGAATTGGTCACCTTTGGCATGAAATATGACCTTCAAACGGCCCATGAATCCGTTACACGCTGCCCGAATGTTGCTCTGCGGTATTTTGGCCCATACCCGGCGAAGCGCTTGTCTCAGGTGAGCGACACTTTGGTATTTTTTTGTGCCAATCGTGCTTTCCAAAATACTCCAGACACAATAGTCCAACGGATTGGTAACCGGAGATTTTGGTGGCCATTGTGCGCGAGAAATGAAGCATGGAACCTCATTTTTTAACCATTCTTGGGTGGCGCGAGCTGAGTGCAATGGTGCTGAGTCCTGTTTGTAATGTCCAAGATCTGCGGCCAAAATGTTTGTGTGCCTAAGGCTTTAGTACACACTCCAGAATATTTTCGCGATAATATTCGGTATTTATTCTGATGCCACGGTCGATTAATACGAGCGGAGAGAGACCATCGGTTGTTATGGCGGCCCACACCATCACCATAACCGGCGCTTGAGTTCTGGTGACCAACCGAAGGTACACATTTTCAACTGACCTCTTTGGCAAGAAAACACTATCATTTTGTTTGTTTACAAACTGCTGGACAACGAAAACCAAATTCGAAAGTTCACCACTTTCGGCCAAGCGAAGCAACCATTTAGCTTTTTTGAGATTATTTTCTTTCTGTTGCGGTGTAAGTTCTTGCACTTTTTGAAATTTCAATGGCTTTACCCCACCCGAGCTCATTTTTCAATATTTGCCGAATGAAATATTGCGATATGTTCAGCTCACGAACCATTTTTCGGCCACTGCGACGCGGTTTTCATCAAGTCGCTTCTTTACTTTTCGAACCGTTTCTGCTGATGTTGTTGTTTTCTTCCGTCCACTTCCTTGACGTCGGGCTATGCTACCAGTATCACGGTAACGAGCGATGGTACGAGACACAAAACATTATTCTCATTTAAATGCTGGAGTGCTCTAACGATAGCCACTTGTAGTTTTCCAGCCAAATTTAAAGAAATCCCATTATCACGCTTGAATTCCATCACGAATAACTTTTTTTCTCGAAAAATTTCACCAAAATGCTTTTGTGCGCTTGTAAACAATATAATGACCTGTCACTGGAATACTTTTAACAGCTGTCGGACGAGTGGCTTATAAATAACAGCAGTCTGAAGTTGGTTGCAATTTTTTCATCAGATCTTGTGTTAGTAAAAATCATGTGAAATGTGGAATATGTAGAGAACTGGATGCTTATTTCGGATTTTATAATCGTTTTGGTTATTCGATATTGTGACCCTTTTGTGGGAGAGAAACCAGAAGGACAGGTCTGATCTCTACCATCTTTGTAACAGGCCTTTTTTTTTGATAGAAATGTTAAGATGTGCCAAGTCTGAATGGAATCGGATTATAATTTCGGGTTTATGAGCTTCATTAATATTCATAAATCTACCCTTTAAGAGGAAGATATTAAAAACAGTGGACCTATATATTCCATTTTCCCCCTTTAGGTGGGAGGCACTTGATTCAGTGGAGCAATATTGTCCATTTTCACACCTGACCTAGCGATGATGCAAAAATTAGAATTTGCAAAGTTAATGCAAAGTCGGATTATCCTTTTTTTTTTTTTTTTTTTTTTTTTTTTTTTTTTGAAAATTTCGACCTTTTGTGGGGGAGGTGCCGGAAGGAGTGGACCGATATTACCCATCTCCGAACCCGATATAAGTTTGCTAATAATATCACGGTGCACCAAATTTGGGTCAAATCGGATACTCCTTCGAAAGTTTTCGTGCGCACCAGCCAGCCAGACGGACGGACGGACGGACATCGCTATATCGACTCCAAATGTCCTAAAACGGATTTTGTCCAAAGATACCTAGGTTCTAAAACCGTTATTTCGATGAGACACGTTTTGTCCGTATCTGTAGCCATATGGCTGAGGGCATGGTACAATGTTATCAAGGTAGGGCATCGACAAAATCTAGAGTTTTTGTAGCGAAATAATCCTTTAGAGATATATTACATGATTTTGAAAAGAAGTGTTGACCTTTCATTCAGTTATCGCGTTTTTCAATTATTTTTTCAAAATAAATGCAACAAGTTGTTTAATTTTTTATTGTTTTGATACTAATTCTGACATTACAAGCTAAACAGGTAGACCTCTATACTTGCAATTTTTTCAAAGTTGACCTACCTTCTCTTCATTGTACCATGGCTGAGGGTATAATTTTTTTTTAATTATATTGAAATCAGTTAAGATTTAGATATAGCTCCCATATATATTTTCGGCCAATTTCACATATTTGACGCACCAAACACGATATGCACCTGTATACATAGATAGCCCCATGGTACAATGAAGAGAAGGTAGGTCAACTTTGAAAAAATTGCAAGTATAGAGGTCTACCTGTTTGGCTTGTAATGTCAGAATTACTATCAAAGCATTAAAAAAATTAAACAACTTGTTGCATTTACTTTGAATAAATAATTGAAAACCGAGAAAACTGAATGAAAAATCAACACTTCTTTTCAAAACCAGGTTCTATATATCACTAAAGGATTATTTCGCTACAAAAACTCTAGATTTTGTCGATGCATACGATGAAATAAACATTTTGAAAACATCCCAATTTGAATGTTTTCTGAACATTTTTTTTTTGTTATTGAAAAGAAAACACATACATAAACAAATAAAGATGACATATTAAGCCAAGAAAATAAAAAAATTGAAATCATGTGGTATCATAGCCCTACCTTGATATCATTGTACCATAGATAGCCCCCTCATGTCAGAAATTTTAAAAGCTTAAGATATATACCTAATTCCGATATAATTTATTTCCTTAAAAACCGGGATTATGGATCTGACAATCCGTTCGTCAAAGATTCATGTATACAGCACTCAAACGTCCTTCAAAGGTACACGAATATAACCATCTTAGTAATTTTAAGACACACTCTTATAATACTGATTTCGATTGAAAGATCCATGATAATAGTCCTAATAGTGCTAAAAAATCCAAGAATATAATCCTAATAGTCCTTTAAAAATCCAGTGATAATGACTTTGAAAGTTCCTAGGAGATCAACTAATAATAGTTGTAAATATCATTTCTCTGCTAGTCCTTAAAAGTCCTACAATAGTAGACCTAATAGTCCTTTAAAATGCACTATTATAGCTCTGAGATTCTATAAATAGTACGTATCTATCCCTGGTAGTGCTCTAAAAACAAAAATTGTAATTCTGAGTGTCCCTAAGTGATCCCCTCATACAGCCCCAGTATCCCTTAAAGATCAAGAATTATATCACTGGCTGCCTGGCAGTCCTTTATAAAGTCTACTTATATACTTCGACCAATTAATGTAGATAGCTCTGAGGGCCCTTTATATATCATAATAATAGCTCTAATAGACATTATGATAGGGAAAACTTGTTTTACGTTCATATCTCTGAGAGCCCACGATTATGGCTCTAAATACTTTAAAGATTCAGAAATATAGTTCTCTTCTTTATCCACGAAGCCCATGTTTGTAGCTCTGGCAGTCCATAAAAAAATTCCCATTTGTAGTTCTAAGTCTTTGGAAAACCCACGTTTATATCACCGACAGTACTTAAAATATCCGCATTTACGACTGTCCCTCATGTTCCGCATTGTTTACCATCCTAAACAGGTGAATCTCTCCCGACATAATTGCAATATTACTTTTAGGCCTGCTTTCAAATCATTTTCGACCATAAAAAAATAAACATGTCAATCAAATTTCCTCTATTCGCCAACGAACACAATTTTTCCATTTAAAAACGATCTACTTTTACAGGCAACTTAGATTTGGCCTTTTGGAAGAACAAAGGAAAGAAATTTCAATATTTCTGCCTGTTCCTTTGTGACTACTTAATTTTCATAGACACAACGAGAGAGAGAGAGAGAATAAAATTCCCATCAAGCAATAAAGTGACATATTTTTATAGAGGACCCCATTTTTTGGTATTGCAAATATTTGTGTTTATTTTATGGTCCTTGTAGTACTCGAAAATGTTCCTTTTTTGTTGTATCTTTCTCTCTCTCCACATTTACCCCTAATGCCTTTGGAATTAGGCAATGAAGACATTTTTGGGGGGTAATTCATGCAGATTTTTTAAAAGCAGTAAAACAATCAGTTTTACTTGCTACCCTAGAAAGGCTATCGAAATTGTCCCGAGGTCTTTTTTTTACAGTTATTGTAAGTAAACATAAATTGCTCATATATGTAGAGAAATAGGATGTCATTATTTTATGACACTACATAGACTTATTAAATTTTTCAAATCTAAAATCATTTTTGTTCGCCGGAAACCAAACAACGAAAAGTTCAAGTAAAAGGCAAATCAACATCTTTGACATGACATTTTGAAGAGCGGAGAACCGAAAATATTTCGAAATATTTGTGTGGAGATCTAAAACGAAAAAATCGTAAAAATGAAACAACGAACAACTTTTATTGCATATGTATATCAGGAATCATAGCATCAAGGAAAAAGAAGATGGAGGAAAAAGCAACAACAACATAACCGTTCTAAGAATGTGTTGTCATGAAAATGTCAAAATAAGTAATAATAAAGTTTTATCTCCCACTCTCGCACCAAAAGTCGGAACGAAAAAAAAACTCTGAACGAATGAATGAATGAACGTCTTAGAAAATTGTTTTTAGGACAAGACCAAAAGAAAAGTATTGTGGAAGTCTGCTGGGTGTGGGAGGAAAGGAAAACAATTTAAAAATGATTTATGACTTTTTGGCCAACATGTTCACCATTAATTATGAGATTTCACTTAGAGAGTCGGGCGGAAAAAGATAAAGTTCTTTCTGACGCAATTGAATTTAATATTGACCGACATGTAAATTGAGTCATGGCAGTAACTTAATATATTGGGAGCTATAAAACTCAGTTTTATCATAGAATTTAGAGTAATATTAGAAAAATTGCGAAGAAATTGAGCTAGGAAAGCAACAGGGCACCGTATATGAATATTATGAGTTTGTATCTGAGTATACTACCTACATTTAGTTATGCCTACGTTTATAAAAATTCCAAATTTGCCTTGCTATTTTTATACCCTCCACCATACATAGTATGGAGGGTATATTAAGTTCGTCATTCCGTTTGTAAATCATCGAAATAAGCATTTTAGACCTAACAAAATATATATATTGTTAGGAATTTTGATTATTTTAGCCACGTGTTTCAAAGGAACTGTCTGAAATTATACACAAGAAGTTCTTTTTGAGCACTTTACCTCCCGGAAGAGAATTGTCTATATAGGTCCACGATATCGTATATCCCCCATATAAGGGTACATCCCGATATTCGGTATTTGGATGATTTCAGCCACATTTTCCAAAGGAATTGTCTGAAATTCTGCACAAGAAGTTCTTTATGAGCACTTAACCTCCTGAAAAAGAATTGTTTTAAAGATTCACAATACGTATATCCACCATATATCGGGACCTTCCGGTATTTTTAAGATTTTAGAAGAATTTTTAATAGATGTTATTATTATTCTTTGGAAAATTTCCTAATTCGTTCCAAATGGTGGAGGGTATTCAAAGTTCGGCCCGACCGCTCTTACTGCTCTTTTACTTGTTTTATCACTGGTCGGTAATTTTCATTACGGCAAAGTAATTTTTTCGTGATGAATATTAAAATATTTCCACTATATTGCAGCCTACAATCTCGCCTTTCTAAAATAGTGTCATTTGTATGAATACATCTCTTGTAGTTTAAAAAATATTGACTTTTAAATCGAAGGCCGGCTACTTCAAAAAGCTATAAGGGTTAGATACATATTGGTGGAGAAAATCTCAATTTCATTATTATACCCTTAGTCATATGGCTAGAGAGGGCAAATATCATTTGATACGGCCAAAACGTGTCTCATCGAAATAACGGATTTAGACCCTAGGTCTCTTTGGACCTAATCCGTTAGGAGCCACCAAAATCTCCGGATACCAATCCGTTGGACAATTGTGTCTGGAGTATTTCGGAAGGCAAGATTGGCACTAAAAAATACCAAAGTGTCTATCACCTCAAACAAGCGCTTCACCGGGAATAGGTCGAAATACCGCAGAGCAACATTCGGGCAGCGTTTGACGGGTTCATTGGCCGTAATTCGTGCCAAAGGTGACCAATCCGAATAAATCTAAACTTATTCTAAAATTTGATGCTATATCCGACATTTTTTGCATCCATTCAATAAATCTTAAAAATAAATTTGAAAATTATGGTTGACTCTTTTGCAATTTTTTTATCTCATCCTGTATCATCTTCACAACAGATCTTGCGTTAGCAAAAATATTTGGATGTGTGAAATTTGAAGAGAGTTGGATGCTTATTTCACTTTCTTTGAACGTTTTGCTTTTCAATATCTTGAACCCTTTGTGGGGAAGTACCAGAAGAAATGGTCCAATCTCTACCATCTTTATTACAGATCTTGTATTGATAAAAATATTGAGACGTTCCAAGTTTCAATGGAATCGGATGTTAATTTTGCGTTTTATGAGCCTCATAGATATTCAAAATTTTGACCCTTTATGGGGGAGGTAAAGGAATGGACCTATATATCAAATCTTCACAGCAGATCTTGTGTTAGAATAATGGTATGTGTGGAATATGAAGTAAGTTGGATGCTTATTTCGGATTTTATAATCGATTTTTTTTTCAAAACTTTGGCCCTCTGTGGGGATGTACCAGAAGGAATGGTCCGATCTCTATCATATTTTTAACAGATTTTATGTTGATGGAAATATTGAGATGTGCCAAGTCCGAATGAAATCGGATGTTATTTTCACGTATTATGAGCATCATGGATATTCAAATTTAGCTCCTTTGTGGGAGAGGATGTTAATTTCACGTATTATGAACATCATGGATATTCAAATTTAGGTCCTTTGTGGGCGAGGTTCCAGAAGGAGAAAACCGATATATTCCATTTTCACCTTGGGTTAATAAAAATATTGTGATGTGTGTAATTTAAAGGCAATCGGAATCATACATCACACTTTATAAGAGTTATAATTATTCACAATTTTGACACTTTAAGGGGGAGGTAGACCAATTTTCCAATTTTCGCACATGACTTAGTACCGATAAAATTATTAAGATTTTCAAAGATTTTCAAACAAAATCGGATTATTTTTTCTTGTTCTGTAAGATAAATTATTTCCTGTGAAAATGTTAAGCTTTTGGGGTGAAGGTGGCAGAAGGAGTGGACCTATATTACCCATCTCCGAACTCAATCTAAGTTTGAAAATAATATTACGATGTACCAAGTTTGAATAAATTCGGATACTCCCTTCGAGTGCTATCGTGCGCACCAGCCAGCCAGACAGACGGACGGGGGTCATCGCAGAATCGACTCCATATGTCCTGAAACGGGTTTGGCCCAAAGATACCTAGGGTCTAAAACCGTTATTTCGATGAAGCACGTTTTTGCTGTATCAAATGATATATACCCTCTCTAGCTATATGGCTGAGGGTATAATGAACTGGAGGAACGAGTCTAAAATCTTTAAGGTAGACTTTTCGTTAACGAAGAATGGGTAGATCTCATTGTCGATATCATTACTGGTCATTCCATAATGTAAATGTGTCATATTTTACCATACTTCTAAAATATTGAAGTTTATCATTGACCCTATATTTTCTCAAAGGACCATGGAGGATTGTAAAAAAACAAAAATCGGCCAGAAGACTGATTTTAATTCTTCACAGCATTTTTCTTTTACAGGAGGTTATGAGGGCAAGCTATGCGAAATTCGAAAGATTTCACGAAGGAACCTCGAAACCATGATAACTCCCCGACTTAAGCACGTAAGCTCATTTTTGGATTACATGGTGATTTGCCTCAGCCATTGTATCTGCAGATTTGTATTGTAGTAATGTGATTGTTATCCAGGCAGGAAATCAGATTATTTCATAGATAATACCCAAATGGAAAAAAACTCAATCCTCCTTGAAATATTGTTCTTTTTCTATTCCAACAATCGAATATTGCCAACTGCTGCCTCCATTAAAATGACCATCTTTGTATGCACACACACTCGCACACATATATACATTGTTTAAAATGTAATCATCTTTAACCTCGAGTATTGATTGCAATCTCATTGAATATATAATACCGGATATGTCGAGTGATTGTGAGAATAAAATTTTTTGTCACTCTTCCCAGAGGACTATCTTATCTGGCACTTTGTCTTTGTGTGCCCAGAGACCTCCCATGTGTCGTCCTCCCATAATATATATTACTTGTGGTTCAAAAGACAAGGTTTCGAACTTTGGCATGTCCGCTGGTGGTGGTGGTGCATCGTCATCATCGATATTCTGCACACACACACACGACTCCTCATTATCACGAATCGACCACGTTGTTGCTTTTAGAATGGCACAGCCATCGTCAGCAGAGAGGTTAAAATGAACGACAACATTAGCTTTATCTGGAACAATTTGCACACACACACATTGACACAAGCGTCCATACAATTTAAAGGAGGATACATTATTCCAATCATATTGCCATGCATTGGCACATCGTTCGCTTGGAGCAAAGAACTAATACAGACCATTCTACAGCTATCCGAAAAAAACACAAGAAAAAATGGATGTCATCGTAAAAAAACCTGCAAAAGAGAGATTCATACGTGCACACCCTGTCGCCATCACTTCCCTCTCCACCACCCATTAATACATTTGGGTCAATTCTGCAAAAGCTTTTATGTGTTCGCTCGTTCCTCTGATGGTTATGCGATTAATGTCATTCTGTTGGCCACAAGTGGCACTACGTTCAAGTATTTTAACCAAGTTCATACATTTCCTGCATAATCTGCTGACACATTCATCCACTCATCCCCATGTTTGTCCAGCACAAAGGATGAAAGCTTTAATAGTGTTTTTGTTTTTTTTTTTTTTCTTCTTCTTCTTTTGCTTGCTCTTGAACTTTGGGTTGAATGAAATAGAAATTCAGCGGGATACAATGTGTCTAATGCCTTTGGCGACATATGTATTTCCTTTGGACTGGTTACGACTTTAAGAATAATGATTACTGGCCGTTTTTCAATTTTCAAGCAGTTTTTTAGTATTGCAGGTGTTTATACCCTGCAACACCATGTGTTGGGGGTTATATAAATTTGATTGGGCTAACAATTATGTAACACCACGAAATATTGGCCTCGTAAGTTCGGCCGGGACGAACTTTTAATACCCTCCACTATTTGAACGAATTTGGAAATATTCAAAAAATAGAATCCGTTAAAAATTCTGTTAAAATCCTTAAAATACCGACTATAGCCATTATATTGGGGTCTACACGACATGGACCTACACAGGCATTGTTGTCATGAGCCATTACCATATTCAAAGTCGCAAGTTGAAATAAACGGTGAATAATGTAGCTAAACCCATCAAAATATCGTATATAGGGAGGTACCATTATATCGGAGCTATTCGAAGACCTGGACCTGCACAGACAAATTTCTGTCACAGGCTGTAGCATCCATTACGAACTTCAAATACGACATCTCAAACAATTTCGGTGAGTTTTGTACCTAAAATCATCAAAATATCGAAAATATCGGGAGGTACCGTTATATGGGGGCTATATCAAAACATGGACCTGCACAGACAATTTTCTGCCATAGGCTGTAGTATCCATTACGAACTTCAAATACCAAAATTGAAACAATTCCGCTGAATAATGTCGCTAAAATCTTCAAAACACCGAATATCGGGAGGTATCGTTATATGGGGCTATATCAAAACGTGGACCTGCGCAGACAATTTTATGTCTTTAAATACCAAATTTGAAACAATTCCGGTGAATAATGTATAATACCGAATAATAAAATACCGAATATCGAGAGGTACTGTTATATGGGGGCTATATGAAAACGTAGACCTATATGGCCCATTTACGAACCGACCGATATTATCCATTTTTGGACCTGACCTAGAACTGAAGCAAATATTAGGAGTTGCAAAGTTTGAGGAAAATCGGATTTTTGCTTCCCTTTCTGTGCAGAATATATATATATATATATTTGATAATTTCAAACTTTTGTGGAGGAGGTACCAGAGGGAGTGTACCCATATACTCCATCTTATCATCAGACCTTGGGCTAATAAAATTATTGGGATGAGTGAAATTTTATAAGAGTTGTAATTATTCAAAATTTTGGCCCTTTCTGGGGGAGGTACTTGATAGAGTGGACCGATATTGTCCATACTTGCACCTGATCTAGAACTGATGCAAATATTAGGATTTGTAAAATTAGAGCACAATCGGATTGTCCTTTCTCTTTCTGTGCAGAAAATATATTTTTCTGAAAATTTCGGCCTTTTGTGGGGGAGGTATCAGATCTGATGGCGATTCTATCTAAGTTTGACAAAAATATTACGATGTACCAAGTTTGGATCAAATCGTATACTCCCTTCGAGAGCTATCGTGCCCACCAGTCACACACACAGACGGACGCATGTACGGACGGACATCGCTAGATCGACTCCAAATGTTCTGAAACGGATATGGTCCAAAGAGACCTATGGGCTAAAACTGTTTTTTCCGCTAAGCACATTATGATGTATCAAATGATATATACGATCTGTAGCCATATGACTGAGGGTACAAAAGGGTCCAAGTTGGTATGGTCTACTTCACATATATTCCAAATATAAACGTTTATTTGGCAGCTCTACTAAATATGCATAGTGGTATAGTGTATCATATGCATGATGCATATTCTCGCGCTTTTTATACCCTAAACCGCAAGGTGGTGAGGGTATTATTTCTTTGTGCATTTGTTTGTAACATGGAGAAGGAAGCGAGATAGACCCATAGTTACTGTTACATAGTTACATAGTTGAAATTGGAGATAATCGGTCAAAATGTAGATATAGCTCCCATATATATCTTCGTCCGATTTGCCTTTTATTGTGCACGAAACGTGTAATATCAGCCCGAATTGTATGGAATTTTGCATATACACCCAAATTAGGCCTGAAAATATGTATGCCAAATTTGATCGAAATCGGTTCAGATATAGCTATAGCTCCCATATATATTGTTCAACCGATTTGTTATTTTTGTCCTCCGCAGCCGTAATATGCACTCTGTAACAACAATATTTGGGGAAATATATCAACTGCAGCTCAGAAATACATTTGCTACATTTTATCGAGATTGGTTCCGATTTGGATATATATCCCATATATAACTTCGTCCGATTTACCTTTTATTGTGCACCAAACGTCTAATATTTGCCCAAATGGGATGAAATTTGGTACTTACGACCGAAGGTAGTATGCCAAACTTGGGGAAGATCGGTTCAGATATAGCTATAGCTCCCATATATATTGTTCATCCGATTACAGCCGTAATATGCACTTCGTAACAACGATATTCAGGGAAATATATAAAATACAGATCAGAAATATCTTTGCCAAATTTTATCGGTTCCGAATTGGATATAGCTCCCATATATATATATATTTATCTGATTATACCCTACAACACTATGTGTTGGGGGTATTATAAGTTTCATTGGGCCAGAATTTATGTAACACCTCGAAATATTGGTTTCCCATATAGGAAAGTATATATGGATCTTCTTAGCTCGCCGAGCTGAGTCGATCTAACTATGTATGTCCGTCCGTCCGTCTGTCCGTCTGTCCATGTTAATTTGTAATCACTCTACAGGTCGCAATTATGGTCCGATCTTCACGAAATTTAAAATGGAGATGGGGTTAGGGTCAGAATAGAAGCCTATTTCTTTTGGAGATGATCACCAAATGTTTAGGGGTTGAAATGGACCAAATACTGAAAAAATTTCGAATTTTGCAGTAGCTATACAGGTCGCAATTATAGACCAATCGCTGCGAATGTATTCTAGAGTTTTTGGGCGGGGAAGAAGCCTACCAACTTGGATGGTCATCGGATAATATTTAGCGGGTAAAATAGACCATATCTTTTGTGTTGAAAAAATTCAAAATTTTTCATTAAACCGCGAATATTTTAAATCCCGACGAAATCACAAAGCCATGACAAGGTTACTTCTGACCTTTACATCGATGTTAACATCCAACAAATCGGATATATTGCAAAATAAATGCGATATATATGTCTATCAAAGAAGATATGCTTGTCGAGAACGGCTGAACTGATTTCGATAGTTCTCATTAATTCAGAATGGCCTCTTGGCAGGAAAGAAAAAACGTCTAAAAAATCGCATAAAATATCTCTCTAAAGATGAAAATATTGGTTTTGTAACATTTTCTCATATTTTTTCAATTTTGTCATATTTTTCATTTTGAATTAAACATTTGGTAATATTTCTACAGCTAACAAAACTAAGTAGTTAGGATATCAGGATATCATATACAGATCGCATTTATGGCCCGATCCTTACGAAATTTTGCATGGGGATAAGATGAGGGTCAGAATAGATGTCTACTCTTTTTGGAGATGATCGCCATATATTTAGGGGTTGAAATGGAACAAAAAACTGCAAAATTGTCAGCAGGTCATAATTATCGCCCGATACTCACGCACATTTCAATGGGGGTTAACGCACATTGCAAAAGCCAAGCAGTTTCGGATGGCCATCAAAAAATATTCATTGTGTGAAATAGTTTGTCAACTTTTGTAGACTAAATATAAAAAACAAACCTAATTCTTAAAATTAAACAAAAACCGGGGGTGAAAATTATCTTTTTCCGTAGCTTTCCCATTCCGATTTGCACAGTAGCTATTTTTAAATCTAAACAACACTTATAGCCATTATTGCTGAATACACTCACGCTTTTTTATAATCCAATTTCCAAAACAAATCCTAAAACGCCATTAAATCCACCTCCCATCCATTTTCATCTTCTGAGAGTTTAAACATCAAATATATTCCCAACATAAACAAACATCTTTGGTGCGGCAGAACAAAAACATTTCCTGAAATTGTTTTGTCACGAGGCTTAAATGCTTCTTAATCGACTCGTAAGTATCGTCATTAGAATTTTATATTGGCATTTTGACTTACCATTAGGAGGTAATAAAACTTATGCAAAATGGATGAGGCACAATAGCAACAACAACAAGAGTCGCTAACCCTTTTTTCGCTTTTGGCTGTTCCTATCGATGTCATAAATCTGCTTAATATTCGTGCCATAAAACCAACATTGCCGAAAAAAGAGCAACTGAAAATCCAAAAATGAATTGCATCCTGTTCCGCAATTTTCCTTAACTCCAACGAACCCCACAACCAATCGTTGCACAATATATATGACAACAGGGGAAGATGTGGCTTCATAGTAACTGGTAGTAGTAATACCCAATAACCAGAATAAACATTTTATCGAACATTTGTGCTTCGAGTTTACCGCAAATTTCCAACGAATATAGACAGAGAGTGAGCGACAGAGACAGAGAGTGGGTATTTATTGAGAAATATGTATGCACTATAGAGTCGGTATCAGTATAGTCGGGAATTCATGTCGATGATGCTGTGGATTCTGATGTTGATGTATAGAAACATGGGTAAATGTTCGCATTCCCCCCGTGTGATGTCTAATGCAAATCTCCAGCGACATCAATTGATGGCATGCCGGTTCGTCGGTTCGACATCGATTACCCAGTGGATTTAGTCATAACCATACATCAACACTTCATATGGGGCGGCATAAAAGGTTCCAACGCGTTCGAGTCGAACAAACGAACAGCGAACAGAGGGGAACAGAGCGAATGTTTACTGGAGTGGGAAATTAAGCTAAGCGGCGTTGAAGTTTAATGGTGGATGTGGCATTTTAGATCAATAACACAAATATGACTTTGGCGAAGTCAAAGTGATGCGAGGCAATATCTCAAAGAACATTTATGTGTCACATGCACTGTAGGTTCTATGAAGAGTTTCGGCGTCATTTCAAAACGGAGACAATTGTGTAGATACTTTTTTTTGATTTTAAAAGAAAAGAACAGTAAGCAAAGGTCAAAAGTCGGGCGGGGCCGACTTTATGATACCCTACACCACTATGTGGATATAATAGATTTCCCGTAACAAAAAACTATGAGCCTTATTTGAATGCGTATCAGGGCTTTGGAGCAGACACAATTCGGTTGGATATGAAAAAATCTATCTGGTTTGAAAGTACAGAAGCGACTTAATCAAAATGGCTCGTGAGATGAACATATCGCATTCGGAAAATATTAAATAATGAGCTCGGGGTAAAGCTTAACTTACACCGCAAGAAAATTGACTCAAAAGAGCTAAAGAGTTGCTTCGCTTGGCCGAATTTTGTTAACTGCCGAATTTGGTCTTCTCCGATGAGAAAACATTCGTTGTCTAGCAGTTTGTAAACAAACAAAATTATCTTTTTTACTTGCCAAAGAGGTCAGCTAAAAATGTGCACCTTCGGTTGGCCACCAGAACTCAAGCGGCGGCCATGGTGATGGTGTGGGCCGCCATAACAGCCAATGATCGCTCTTCGCTCGTATTAATCCCTATCCCTATTTTCGCGAAAATATTCTGGAGGTTGTATTAAAGCCTTAGGTACACAACCATTTTTGCCGCAGACTTTGGGCATTTCAACAGGACTCAGCACCATCGCACTCATCACGCGTCACCCCAGAAAGGTTGCAAAATGAGGTTCCTCGCTTCATTTTCAGCGCACAATGGCCACCAAAATCTCCGGATACCAATCCCTTGGACTATTGTTTCTGGAGTATTTTGGAAGCAAGGTTGGCACTAAAAAATACCAAAGTGTCGATCACCTCAACAGAGGGTATATATCATTTGATACGGACCAAATCCGTTTCAGAACATTGGGAGTCGGTCTAGCGATGTCCGTCTGTCTGGTGCGCACGATAACTCTCGAAGGGAGTATCCGATTTGGTCCAAACTTGGTACATCGTAATATTATTTTCAAACTTAGATCGAGTCCGGAGATGGACAATATCGGTCCACTCCTTCTGGTACCTCCCCCACGAAAGATCGAAATTTTCAAAAAATATATTTTTTTGCGCAGAGAGTGAAATGATACTCAGATTTTGCTCCAACTTTGTACATCCTAATACTTGCTTCATTGCTAGGTCAGGTGTGAAAATGGAATACATTGGTCCACTCCATCAAGTACCTCCCCCACAAATGGTTAAAATTTTTAATAATTACAACTCTCATAAAATGTGATGTAAGAGTCCGATTGTCTTCAAATTTCACACATCCCAATATTTATATTAACCCAAGGTCTGGTGCCAAGATGGTCCACCATCCATACATCGGTACCGCCCCACAAATGGTCGAAATTTTCGAAAAATACATATTTTTTGCACAGAAAAAAAACGATAATCCGATTTTGCTCCAACTCCAATATTTGCGTCAGTGCTAGGTCTGATGCGAATTGACAATATCGGTCCGCTCCTTCTGGTACCTTTCTCACAAATGCTCAACATTTTGAATATCCATGAAGCTCATAAAAAGCGAAATCAACGTCCGATTCCAATTCAGACATGGTATCTCTACAATATATCCATCAACACAAGATCTGTTATAAAGATGATCCATTTCTGTTGGTACCTGCTCCACATAGGGTTCAAGATTTTGAAAAACATAACGTTCGACATAAGACATAAGCGACATAAGAATCAAACTCTCTTCAAATTTCACACACACAAACATTTTCGCTAACACAAGATCTGTTGTGAATATGCTATATATCTGCGAACCCCTTCTGGTATCTCACCTACAAAGGGACACAATTTTCAATACATTTATCTGTCATAAATTGCGAAACAAGTCAGCGATTCTTTACAACTTGCTATATTTACATATATGTCTTTCAACCAGAATCCTGAGATTAAAATGGAATTTAAAATTTTCCATAAATATGATATAATTGTTCGATTTTCTTTTATATTCATAATAATATTTATATCTTATTTATGTAGGTCCGATATGAAATGGACAACATTGGCCCATTCTTTCAAAACCCACTCCATAGAGAGTCAAGAGTTTGAAAATTCATAACAGAAGTCAAAATATTTTTAAATAATCGAACATTGGCTGAGGGTATACATCTGTCGTTAAAACCGACAGACACTTTTTTACTTTTTTTATCTCAACCTGTACTATAATTGTAAAAGTACTAAATGCTACCTAATTTTTGTCTTAGTTGAAGGAACAGTGATAAATAATTAAATTTCATATTTTGGTAACTGTTGTTATCTGAAAAGGAAATTTGGAGGTGGAGCCATGTATGACTTTTTTATACGAAAATTACTAAATTTAGTATTGGGTCAACGGATGGAGCTGTAATCCCGGAATTATGATATTTAGGCCTCTATTACTATCTGGGATTGAAATGAGAAATGTTGTTTTTTTGGATATTCGTATTTTTAAAAACTACCTGGCTAATTTCTACGTACTATTTAAAACTTAAAATTTCATATTAAAAATCAATTTAAATATCTATCAAAAAAATGTCTTTGACCTCCCCAAGAAAACCATAAATACTAATTACGTCTTGAATATCCTTCCGAAGTTAATTACTTTATGCAATTTCTTAATTTCTTCGTTTTCCTTCAAAACTAATACTCATTGAAATTTCCCTTTCATTTAAGCGTTAAGCACCCTTCGGTCATTGTCGTAATGATCATTGCTGTGGTTAGCCACAAATTGAGAATCAAAAGGACCAGAAGTGGAAGTATTTCTTTATCTTCTTCCTCTTCACCCACCTCTTCATCCTTTGAACGCTTGCAGGCGTATTAACAACTAATTAAGAGGACTTAACAAATATTGAATTACATTGTCGGTTTAGCAGAAACTATCTACGGCTATTATTGTTCAATTATTTAATCAACTTTACGAAACTTTCGAATCGGAGAGAAAAGTATCAAAAACAAATCGAAACCGAGAAAACTATGCAATTTTTTTGTTGGCCACAATTGTCCGGACACATGTAAATTAAAGTATTTTAATTAAATTCAAAAGTTGAACATTTTAGATTTTGAGAAATTTCCCAACCAAATGTGTCTATGTGTGTGTGTGAGGGTGTATATGGAAAACGTTTGTAGTTCAGGAAAATCACAATCTTTGCCTACACCCAAAATTCATTTAAACATTTTTGGCCAACATGTCGAAATAAAGGTTTGTATATTCCATAGTTTTGCCATGTCGACTGACCATTTCTCCTGCCATACCTTTTGAGCTGTTTAAAACTAAATTTACCAGCATTTGACCACAAGTTGCGGCTTTTTCTATTTTCGAGTTGAAATGGTCTTCTTATTTGTATATTTGGGTGTATCACATATGAGCGTTTCCATGAAATGCAGAATTTCAATTCAAGAGACTTAGGAGGCACAGTCAAACAATTTTTTTTCTCAAGGTTTAAATTACTAATCCGCATCAAATATGTAGCAAAGAACCACATCTATAATCCATCAATATCATATCCGAATTTGATGCATTTTTAAGTATTTTTGGCCACTTAAAGTATTTTTATTAAAAAACTTATATATTGGCCTTATAGGAAGTCACGGAAAAATCCATACGTTAAAATAAGCAACCGCACCAAATTCATTGAGATTTAATATTGGTCCATAGCCCAGCTCATGCTCCATACGAAAAATATGCTGCATGTGTAAGACGAGGATCGATAAATTTCTATGGGAAAAGTTGAAGTTGGATATTTGGCTATGTTGATCTATACAGAGTGAGATGAAGAAACCGCAACAAACTTCAGACTGCTGTCATTTCCAAGCCACTCGTCCGACAGCTTTTAAAATTATTACAGTGACAGCTCATTATATTGTTTGCAAGCGTACAAAAGCATTTTGGTGAGAATTTTCCCGGAAAAAGTTATTCGTGATGGATTTCAAGCGTGATAGTGTTATTTCCTTATATTTGGCTGGAAAATCTCAAGTGACTATCGTTAGAGCACTCCAGCATTTAAATGCGAATAAATCTTTTGTGTCTCGTACCATCGCTCATTACCGTGATACTGGTAGCGTAGCCCGACGTCAAGGAAGTGGACAGAAGAAAACAGCATCATCAGCAGAAATGGCTCGAAAAGTAAAGAAGCGTCTTGATCGAAACCCGCGTCGCAGTGGCCGAAAAATGGCTCGAGAGCTGAACACATATCGCAATATAAGGGTAAGGCCATTGATATTCCAAAAAATGCAAGAACCTACACCGCAACAGAAAGAAAATAGACTCAAATGAGCTAAAGAGTTGCTTCGCTTGGCCGAAAGTGGTGAACTGCCGAATTTGGTTTTCTCCGATGAGAAAACATTCGTTGTCCAGCATTTTGTAAACAAACAAAATGATCGTGTTTACTTGCCAAAGAGGTCAGCTGAAATGTGCGCCTTCGGTTGGCCACCAGAACTCAAGCGCCAGCCATGGTGTGATGGGTTTGGGCCGCCATAATAGTCGATGATTGCTCTACGCTCGTACTAATCGACCGTGGCATCAGAATAAATACCGAATATTATGGCGAGAGCCTTGGGCACGCAAACATTTTGTCCGCAGACATTCCAACAGGACTCAACACCATCGCATTCAGCACGTGCCACCGAAGAATGGTTACCAAATGAGGTTCCTCGCTTCATTTTTAGCTCACATTGACCGCCAAAATCTCCGGATACCAATCCGTTGGGCTATTGTGTCTGGAGTATTTTGGAAAGCAATGTTGGCGCTAAAAAATACCAAAGTGTCGGTCACCTCAAGCAAGCGCTTCGCCGGGAATGGGCCAAAATACCGCAGAACAACATTCGGGCAGCGTGTGACGGTTTCATTGTCCGTTTGAAGGCCATAATTCGTGCCACAGATGACCAATTTGAACAAATCTAAATTTATTCAAAAATTTAAGGCTATTTCCGACATTTTTTGCTTTCATTCAATAAAATTGAAAAACGGCATAAAAATTATTAAATTAAAATTACTTAAAACATTTTCGAACACAATTGTATCCACAACCCTCGTTCTTGTTCAGAAAATTATTTCACCACTTCCTATTAGAAATTCTGTTCATTTGCAGATCTTTTATTTATTACCTCTCAACGGGACATTTGCTAATACGCCCATATTCAATGTCTTTTGCAGAAGAAGCAAAGAAAAAAAGCCAAGAAAGAGAGACAATCGAGTTTAATTTGTGGCCGTCCAATTTTATTTCGAACATGAACAGTAATTTTATGGAAAAAAGAACACATGCATAGGATTTTATAGAAAAATATCGACAAGCTTAATTTATTTCAAAATATGTAATTATTGCTTTAATTGTAAAATAGAAAGTCATAAAGGAAAAAAAAGCAGTAAGTTCGGAGGAACTTTAAATACCCTCCACCATTTGGAATATATTTGGAAATTATCAATAAAAAATGAAAAACCATTAAAAATTTTGTAAAAATCTCAAGCATACCGAATATAGCCTTTATAATGAAGTCTTCGACCATCATAGACAACTTTTGTCATAAGCCATCAAAATATTCAAATATGAAACTTGAAAAAAATGCGGTGCATAATGTAGCTAAAATCATCAAAATACCGAGTATAGGGAGCGTACCGTAATATCGGGGCTGTACCAAGACCTGGACCTGTACATATGCACAATTTTCTCTCACAGGCTGTAGTACCTATCAGGAACTTCAAATACGAAATTTCAAACAATTTCGCTGAATATTGTACCTAAAATCATCAAAATACCCAATATAGGGAACTACTGATATATTGGGCCTGTACGAATACCTGGACCTGCATAGACAATTTTCTGTCATAAACTACAGTTGCCATTACGAACTCTAAATACGAAATTTGAAACAACTCCGGTTAAAAATGTTCCTAAAATCATCAAAATATCGAAAATCGTACTCTCCAATTTATGGGGGCTATACGAAGGCGTGGACCTGCATAAACAATTTTCTGGCATGACTGTAGTTCACCTTACGAACTCCAAAATACGAAATTAAAAAAGACTCTGGTGAATAACGTCGCTAAAATCATAAAAATGCCTAATATTGGAAGGTATCGTTATATGGAGGCTATACAAAGTCGTTGGCCAGCATGCGCAATTTTTTATCATAGACTGTAGTACCCTTGACTAATTCTAAATACTCCGGTGAAAAATTTCCCTAAAATCGTCAAAATACCGAATATCGGGAGGTACCGTTATATGAGGGCTATACGAAGACGTGGACCTCCAAAGACAATTTTCTGTCATAGGCTATAGTATCCATTACGAACTTCAAATACCAAATTTAAAACAGTTCCCGTAAATAATGTCGCCAATATGATCAAAATACCGAACATCGGGAGGTCCCGTATTTGGAGGCTATACGAAGACGTAGGCCAGCATAGACAAATTTCTCTCTAAATACGAAATTTGAAACAAATCCGGTGAATAATGTCGCTAAAATCAAAATGCCGAATATTGGAAGGTACCGTTATATAGAGGCTATACGATATCGTGGACTTATATAGACAATTCTCTTCCAGGGCGTGAAGTACTCAGAGGCAACTCATGGTGTGGATTCTCAGACAATTCCATTAAAAATGTGGATACAATCATCAAAATACCGAAAAACGGGAATTAGCATTATATGGGGGATATACGATATCGTGGACCTATAAAGCCCATATTCGAAACTTACCTGCCTGCACACAAAAGTCCGATCTGTACAAAATTTTGGCTTTCTAACCTAATTCATTTTGGCTCTAGTGTAATTACAACATACGGGCGGACGGACAGGGCTAAAGTATTTTACGCTGGATCAAGAATATACAGGGTGAGATGAAAAAACTGCAATCAAAGCCATTGAAATTCCAAAAAGTTCCAAAACTTACACCGCAACCGAAAGAAAATAGACTCAAAAGAGCTAAAGAGTTGTTTCGCTTGGCCGAAAGTGGTGATTTGTCGAATATGTTTTTCTCCGATGATATAACATTCGTTGTCCAGCAGTTTGTAAACAAACAAAATGATCAAAGAGGTCAGCTGAAAATGTGCACCTTCGGTTAGCCACCAGAAATGGTGTGGGCCGCCATAACAGCCGATGGTCGCTCTCCGCTCGTATTAATCGACCGTGACATCAGAGTAAATGCCGAATATTATCGCGAAAATATTCTGAAGGGTGTATTAAAACCTTGGGCACGCAAACATTTTGGCCGCCAACCTTGGACATTCCAACAGGACTCAGCACGCACCACCCAAGAATGGTTACAAAATGAGGTTCCTATCTTCATTTCCAGGGCACAATGGCCACCAAAATCTCCGGATTCCAATCTGTTGGACTATTGTGTCTGAAATATTTTGGAAAGGTTGACACTAAAAAATACCAAACTGTCGATCACCTCAAGCAAGCGCTTCGCCGGCAGTGGGCCAAAATACCGCAGAGCAACATTCGGACAGCGTGTGACGGTTTCATTGGCCGTTTGAAGGCCATAATTCGTGCCAGAGGTGACCAATTCGAACAAATCTAAACTTATTCCAAAATTTGATGCTATTTCCGACATTTTTTGCTTTCATTCAATAAAATTTGAAAAAAGATGTAAAAATTATGGCTTTTGACTTTGTTGCAGTTTTTTTACCTCACCCTGTATACACATTGTAAGGTCTAAAATTATTATTTCAATGATTTACAAACGGAATGACGAACTTAATATACCCTCCACATAAGGTATGGCGGAGGGTTATTAAGTTCAAGAATAGTAAAACTTTTTAGATTTTTTTCCAAGAGTTATCATGGCCTATATATTATGACAACAATTATACGCACCCATAAAAGCCTATTTTACAACGACATGAGGCAAATATGACCTATTCAATTAATGGCTTAGGACATAGCCATTAATTGAATAGGTCATATATTGGCAGTGACAAATGGTGTGACTCTTAGCACCCATAATGCTGATGGACGCCCAACATCGTCCACTGCAACGTATAAATAACGCCAGCAATCATACGCAACATTGAACTTTAAATATATTACACATCAAGCTCCTCTGCAAAATCTGACCAACAAAATGAATTATGGCAAACATGATTCAAACAAGTTTCAAAACAGGCCATTCGGTTACATGACTGCCGATTACATTACCTGGCATGGTATATGGCCTCAATGTTACATTAAAATTTAATTATATGTCTAGTCGAACGAAATTATTCAGATACGACTAGGCCGGCCGACTGGGAGTGGAGCAAATGAGTTCGTTGGGCTACACTTTTAATCTATTTGTCAATTTGAAACTGAAACTCAATATCTGCCTACGAAGCAGTCATCCAGCCATCTATTCCTCCATCCATCCTAGCATCACCTGAACTGTGTGTCGTCTCTCGACAAACATTTCATCAGCATCAATATATAATTAAGTATGTTGTGAAACCTGAAACCGACTGGGAAACCGTAGCAGTTCCCAATGCCATGCCAGCGAATGAGAGACTGACAGACCGACCGACAGACAGCCAACCAGGGAGTATCAATGAAATGGTAATTAAGTGAACATATGTCAATTTTAATTAAAACAAAGTTTTCATATAAACATTGAAGCAATTGTTGACGTTGTACCATCACACACACACACACATACAAACATTTACATCTTTATCTGCATCTACATCTTCTCGTTGCGGATTTTTTAAATAATGTACATTTTGACAGGGAATCATCGTTAAAGCATTCAACAAAATAATTACAGATTTTGTGCTTCAAATAAAATCAGCCAACCATGGCTTACCATTGACCGGAAATTGACGACGACGACGAGGAGACGGAGACGAGGATGGCAACGGAAACGCAAATAAAACGAAGGACAAATAATACCAGTTTCCATACCTATGTACGTCTTTCATCCGATATCGGTTGGGCCTGAGGTTGGGCGCGTAGGCGTGCATGCCACACACCACTTCATATGGTCGATTGTAATTTAAAATCAATCATCACCTCATTATGATTAATTATAAATCAAGATTAATTACCCGACCATTCGAGCAAGCGAACGAGAGAGATTGCCCGCGTTGTTATTGTTCGAACTTCGATTGAGGTTGATTTTCTCGGTAGAGACAATTTGCAGTGGTGTTCATTAAAATTGAAAGGCTTTTGCGGTTAGTTGAAAGGATACGAAAAATTGAATTAAATGCGAAATAAATTTAAAGAAAATACTGTATCGAAAAGTTCGGAAACGGTGTTTAATGTACTATAAAGAAAGATCCATGGCACTTGAACAAGTAAAAAAGCAGCTAACTTCGGTCGGGTCGAACTTTTTATACTATCCACCACTTGAACATTTTCAAAAAAAAAAAAATCTGTCGAAAAATACCGTTCAAATGAAAAATGTTGTATGTGGGCTATACAAAGATGTGGACCTGCATATAAAATATTCCGTCATAGGTTGAACATTCCATTACAAACTTCAATTATGGAATTTGAAAAAAAAATCTGGTGAATACTGTCGCTAACATAATCAAAATACCGAATATGGGGAAGGGTATCGTTGTAGGGGCTGTATGTGATATCGTGGACCTGTATAGACAATTCTCTTTCAGGGGGTAAAATAATCAGAAGGAGCTCCTTGTGCGGACTTTCAGAAAATTCCATTAAAAATTTTGGCTACAATCGTTAAAATACTGAATATCGGGGGGTACCTCTAAACGGAGAGTATAAGAAGCCATGGACCTGAGCAATTTTCATTCATAGTCGGTAGTACCAATAAGGAACTTCAAATACGAAACTTGAAAAAAAAAAACAAGTAAAAAATCTGTAAGTTCGGACCTACACAGACAATTTTCTGACATAGGCTGTAGCATCCATTACGAACTTCAAATGCGAATTACGAAACAATCCCGGTAAATAATGTCGCTAAAATCATCAAAATATCGAATATCAGGAGGTACCATGGGGGTTAGAAACAGACAATTTTCTGGCATATGCTGTAGTATCCATTACGAACTTCAAATGCGAATTACGAAACAATCCCGGTAAATAATGTAGCTAAAATCATCAAAATACCGAATATCGAGGGGTACCGTTATATGGGGGCTATGCGAAGACGTGGACCTACATGGCTGTCTTAATCCGTTGTATCTATTACGAATTTTAAATACTAATTTTAAAACAATTCCGGTAAATAATGTCGCTAAAATACCGTTATATGAGGGCCATACGTTCGGAAGCTAGATTGATTTTCGCAGAGGGACAGACAGACGGACATTGCTAAATCGACATAGAATTTATGCGGATCAAGAATATATATACTTTGTGGGGTCTAAAATGTATATTTTGAGGTGTTACAAACGGAATGACAAACTTAATATACCCTCCATACTAAGGTGGAGGGTACAAAAACGGGTGAATAATGTTGCTAACATTATCAAAATACCTAATTGGGGGCGTTCTATGGTGGTATGAGATATCGTGTGCCTATATAGACCACTCTATTCCAGGAGGTAAAGTACTCACAATGAACTCCTTGATATACTCCTTGGTATAAAAATTGGCTCTTAATCTATAGTATCTAATTTCCGGTTATGCTGTTGACTTCACCAAAATCCACTTTAAGCCAAAATCCTATTTTACCAATTAAGTACGGGCAATGGTATTCTCAATATTTTCTATAAAATATAGCTCGTGAGCTGAACACATCGCAATGTTCCATTCGGCAATTATTGAAAAATGAGCCATTGAAATTCGAAAAAGTGCAAGAACTTACACCGCAACAGAAAGAAACCAGTAAAGAAAGTCCTAAAGTCGGGCGGGGCCGACTTTATGATACCCTACACCACTTTGCTAATTTAGTAGAGCTCCACGTAACAATTAAAAGTTTTTATTGGAGAATTAAATCATACACGCTATGATTATAGTTATAATTTAAAGTTCAAAGGACTAAATATGACGAAGCATTTGTATGTTTTAAATTCGGACTTGTATTACCCATTTGGTGCAAAATTAATTTAAAATCAGATAAAGATATATATGGGAGCTATATCCAAATCTGAACCGATCTCGAAAAAAATTTTCAAATATATTTCTGAGCTGTATATGATATATTTCCTGAAATATCGTTGTTACGGAGTGCATATTACGGCTGTGGGTAACAAATACTAGAAATCGGATGAACAATATATATGGGAGCTATAGCTATATCTTAACCGATCTTCACCAAATTTGACATACTAGCTTCTGGACTCAATTCGGTCGTAAGTGCCAAATTTCATCCCATTTGGGCAAATATTAGACGTTTTTTGCACAATAAAAGGTAAATCGGACGAAGTTATATATGGGAGCTATATCCAATTCTGAACCGATCTCGATAAAAATTAGCAAATGTATTTCTGAGCTGTATTTGATATATTTCCCCAAATATTGTTGTTGCAGAGTGCATACTACGGCGGCAGTGGACAGAAATAACAAATCGGATGAACAATATATATGGGCAATATAAAAAGGCAAATCGGACGAAGATATATATGGGAGCTATATCTAAATTTTGACCGACTATCTCCAATTTCAATAGGGTTCGTCCTTGGGCCAAACAAATGATCTTTGCAAAAGTTCATCTGGATCGGGCAATAAATGCTACCTGTGCTTTGTTTACAAAAATACATGGACAGACGGACGGACGGACAGACGGATGGACGGACGGACAGACGGACGGACGGACATGCATAAATCGACTCAGAATGTGATTCTATGCAGATCATCAAAAGGAACTATGGGTCTATCTCGTTTCCTTCTGCCTGTTACAAACAAATGCACAAAGACATAATACCCTGACCACCTTGTGGTGTAGGGTATAAATAGACTCAAAAGAGATAAAGAGTTGCTTCGCATGGCCGAAATTGGTGAACTGCCGAATTTGGTTTTCTCCGATGAGAAAACATTCGTTGTCCAGCTTTTTTTAAACAAACAAAATGATCGTGTTTACTTCCCAAAGAGGTCAGATGAAAATGTGCACCTTCGGTTGGCCACCAGAACTCCAGCGCCGGCCATGGTGATAGTGTGGGCCCCATAACAGCCGACAGCGTGGCATCAAAATAAATGCCAAATATTATCGCGAAAATATTCTGGAGGGTGTAGCCTTGGGCACGAAAACATTTTGGCCTTGGACATTCCAACGGGACTCAGCGCCATCGCACACAGCCCGCGCTTTATTTCAAGCATGCAATGGCCACCAAAATCTCCGAATACCAATCCGTTGAACTATTGTGTCTGGAGTATTTTGGAAAACAAGGTTGGCACTAAAAATACCAAAGTGTCGATCACCTTAAGCAAGCGCTTCGCTAAAATACCGCAGAGCAACATTCGAGCAGCGTGTGTCGGTTTCATTGGCCGTTCGAAGGTCATAATTCTTGCCAAAGGTGATCAATTCGAACAAATCTAAACTCATTCTAAAATTTGATGCTGTTTCCGACATTTTTTGCTTTCATTTAATAAAATTTAAAAAAAAATGACGTTTGACTTTGTTGCTGTTTTTTTATCTCATGCCTTAATATTAGGATATTATGGAATGGGAACCTTTTATAAAATATGTCTAGAAAAATATAGAAGAAATTCTATGTTTTATTTAAATTACATTTGAAAAGTGTTTAAAAAAATTAAATTTTCAAATTAAATGATTTCATTGCTATCCTCACCGCCACACCTCTTATGTGAGCTTGCAACACATTCACACACACACCAATAACACTAAATTTAATCAAAGACGTGGGCACTTTAAAACTCCCCCAACCCATCTAATTTACCATCTTAGCTCTCTCTCTCTCTCTCTCTCTGCCCCCTCTCTAATAAGTCAAATACCGCTCGCTGTAGTGCATTATCAACATTAATTTTTCAATTGCAGCCCCATTAGCGGGTCGGTTAAATATTTGCACATTTATCAAGACGTAGTTGTTGCTGTTGTTGTTGTAGTCGTTGTCATTTTGCGGAAAAGGATATTAAACAGAATTTATGCATTAAGTAATTAACAAATTACGCGGCAAAGAAACGCATTCGCTTGAAATGCAAAACTTCTTAAGATTCAACTACTTGAAATATATTCAGTTTCCAGCAATGCAAACTGAGGTGGACTGAGAGTGAAGAAGACGAGTGGGTAAGTAGGAAAATATCATGAGTTATTTTTATTCAAAATAAATTAAAAATCAGGGTAGTGGAATGAATTATTCTTTTCATAAAAAAAATTAATTTGTATGGCAAAAGAAATGCAAAATATATTTCATTATTAATAAGTTAAAGTTTAAAATAGAATTTAAATCGTCAGAAAATATATACAACGTGATCAGTTAATATGATGCATTGCAATCATGAATCGAGAGATTTTTGATGGGAGAATATGTGTTTTTTTTTTTTTGGAGTAAATACAGGGTGATATGAAACAATTGCAACGAACTTCAGACTGCTGTCATTTCTAAGCCTATTGTCCGAAAGCTGTTAAAATTATTCCAGTGACAGCTCATTATATTATTTAAAAGTGTTTAAAAGCATTTTGGTGAGAATTTTCCACAAAAAAACTTATTCGTAATGGAATTCAAGCGTGATAGTACATTTGGCTGGAAAACCACAAGTGACTTTCGTAAGAGCACTCCAGCATTTAAATGTCAATATTAAATCTTTTGTGTCTCGTGCCATCGCTCGTTACCGTGATACTGTAGCGTAGCCCAAAGCGGACGGAAGAAAAAAGCAACATCTGCCGAAATGCTTCGACGAGTAAAGAAGCGACTTGATAGAAACCCGCGTCGCAGTGGCCGAAAAATGGCTCATGAGCTGAGCATATCGCAATATTCCATTCGGCAAATATTGAAAAATGAGCTTGGGGTAAGGCCACTGAAATTTAAAAAGTGCAAGAGCTTATATCGCAACAGAAAGAAAATATACTCAAAAGATCTCAAGAGTTGCTTCGCTTGGCAGAAAGTGCTGAACTGCCGAATCTGGTCGTATTTACTTGCCAAGGAGGTCAGCTGAAAATGTGCACCTTCGGTTGGCCACCAGAACTCAAGCGCCGGCCATGGTGATTGTGTGGGGCGCCATAACAGAATATGGTCGCTCTCCACTCGTATTAATCGACCATGGCATCAGAATAAATGCCGAATATTATGGCACAAATTTTCTGGAAGCTGTATTAAAGCCTTGGGCACGCAAACATTTTGGCCACAGACCTTGAACATTCCAACAGAACTCAGCAACATCCCAACAGAACGCGCCACCCAAGAATAGTTGCAAAATAAAGTTCCTCGTTTCATTTTGAGCGCACAATGGCCACCAAAATCGCCGGATACCAATCCATTGGAATATTGTGTCTGGAGTATTTCGGAAAGCAAGGTTGGTACTAAAAAATACGAAAGTTTCGATCACCTCAAGCAAGCGCTTCGCCGGGAATGGGCCAAAATCCGCAGAGCAACATTCGGACAGCGTGTGACGATTTAATTGGCCGTTTGAAGGCCAAAGGTGACCAATTCGAACAAATCTAAACTTATTCTAAAATTTGATGCTATTTCCGACATTTTTTGGATAATGAAATTAAAAAATATGCAAAAAAATTATAGCCTTTCACTTTGTTGCAATTTTTTATCTCACCCTGTATATCATTTGATGTGGTCAAAACGTGCCTAGTCGAAATAACGGTTTTGGACCCTATGTATCTTTGAACCAAATCCGTTTCAGTACATTTGGAGTCGATCTAGGGATGTCCGTCCGTCCGTCTGTCTGTCTGGCTAGTGAGCTCGATAACTCTCGAAGGGAGTATCAGAATTGATTCGAACTTGGTACATCGTAATATTATTCTCAAGTTTATATCGAGTTCGGAGATGGGCAATATCGGTCCACTGCTTCTGGTACCTCCCCCACAAAAGGTCAACATTTTCAAAAAACATATTTTCTTCGCAGAAAGATGAAGAATACTCCAATTTTGCTCCAACCTTACAAATCCTAATATTTGCGTCAATGCTAGGTCAGTTGCGAAAATGGACAATATCGGTCCCTTCCATCAACTACCTCCCCCACAAAAGGTCAGAGTCTTGAATGATTACAATTCTTATAAAATGCGATGTAAGAGTCCGATTTTCTTCAAATTTCACACATCCCAAGATTTATAATAAACCAAGGTTTTGGTGTTAAGACGGAATATATCGGTGCACTCCTTCTGGTACATCCTCTACAAATGGTCAACATTTCGAAACAAATATATATATATATATATATATATATATATATATATATATATATATATATATATATATATATATATATATATATATATATATATATATATATATATATTTTCTGCACAAAAAGAGAAACGATAATCCGATTTTGTTCCAAATTTGCACATCCTAATATTTGCATCAGTCCTAGGTCCGCTGCGAAAATGGATAATATCGGTCAGCTCCATCAAGTGCCTCTCCCATAAAGGGTAAAAATTTTGAATAATTACAACTCTTATAAAATGTGATGTAAGAGTCCGATTGTCTTCAAAATTTCACACAGCTTAATATTTATATTGACCCAAAGTCTGGTAGGCGGAATATATCGGTCCACTCCTTCTGGTACCTGTCCCACAAAAGGTCGAAATTTTGAATTCCATTAAGACTTGGCACATTTTAATGTTTATATTAACATAGGATCTGTTTTGAAGATGGTAGATATCTGACCATTCCTTCTGGTACCTCCCCCACAAAGGGACGAAGTTTTGAATAACAAAAGCGACTATGAAATCCGAAAAAAGGCATCCGGTTCTCTTTATATTTCACACATCCCATTATTTCTACTAAGACAAGATCTACTGTCAAGATGAGATATTTCACCTCACCATCAAAGGGTCGAAATTTTGAATATCCATGAAGCTCATAAAACGCGAAATTAACTTCCGATTCCATTTAGACTTGGTACATCTCAATATGTCCATCAACACAAAATCTGATGGTAGAGATTGGACCATTTTTTCTGGTATCTCTCACATGGGGTTCAAGATTTAAAATAACACTCGAAAAAGAGAGATAAACATCCAATTCTCTTCAAATAACTTGCGAAACAAGTCAGCGATGCTTTCCTGTATTTAAATATTTCTTCCAACCAGAAACCTGAGATGAATGTGGAATTTATAACTTCGCATGTATAAATATAAATGTTCGATTTTCTTGTATTTTTGCCCATATTAATATTTGTATCTGTATTAGATGAAGTATGAAAATGAAATGCTTCGGTCGACTATATCTGGTACCCCACTCACATTTCAAAATTTTTTCAAAAATAATCACATATTTCATATAAAGTGGAGGAAGTACCAATTATATTCCAAACCAGGCATATCGAAATATTTATATCACATTTATTTAGGTCCTATACGAAATTAACAATATTGTCCCATTCCTTCGGAACCTACTCCATAGTAGGTCAACATTTTGAATAATCACAACAGAAGTCAAAATATATTTAAATAATTGAACATTGGCTGAGGGTATATATCTGTCGGCAAACTCGGCCGATACTTTTTTTTACTTGTTTTTAATGGCTTTTTTCTACTTATCAATTGAACCGGGTAATTCAAAATAATACCTCTCTTTACGCTGGACCAAGCTTTTGAGAGATACCTACTCGTTTGGGGAAAATATTGACTATTGATCCACATGGATTATTCTAACAGAGGAATGAAAGAAACATAAATTTCAATATATCAGCAGCTTAAAGGATTAATTCATGCTAGTCATGTGGTTTTACATCTACAGAAAATTCACCTCAAAGTAAAGTAGTCATCCTGCCCAACTTTATCCTTTTCATCATCATTTTCATTGATATTTTGTAAATCTTAATAAGAATTGAATTAAAACATTTACAAAAACATTACACAAACTTCAACACCACAATCACAGTGTAAACCCGAAATTCTTACATTCCGCACTATCACAAAACTATTATTGAATAATTAAAATGTTGCGGAGCGTTAAACCACAAAATTTGTCTCAAAACTCTCCACTACCAACTCCCACCCGCCCAAAATGAATTTGCGTCTAAATTTGAAAATCCCATTACGCCAGACCAGGCTGGTGCTGCTTAACCTAAAATATCTTGTTTAACGATGTCTCCTCCTTCACTTTCGTCGTCTGGGCTAAAGACATCAGCAGCAGACGTACTACACACGAACAAATTATTGTTGTATTGTAAACTACGATCCTTATGTCGCCATGATATGTGGTTTTCACTTAACTTGGTGACAACAGTTGCGGATAATCCTCATCCTCATCTCCGGGCTTGTTTGCAGTCATAAATTGGAACGATACCACCATGTCTATGCCGCTTCTGCAGAGACGAGACATAATGAGGCTGTGAGAGACATTCGCTGCCATTCTATGTTGCTGCTCTGCTCTGTACATTATCGTAATGATGGAGAAATTTCCAAAACCGCAATATCTTCTACTTCATCATCAGATGTTACCCCCCCCCCCCCCCCCCCTTTCGAGGGTAAACGAAAATATCATCAAGTCTTCACAGTTTGGTGTCATACCTCAAGCTTAAACTAAGCAATACAGTACAGTGTGGCAATGTTCTAGTCAAACATAATAGGCCAACCAGTTACGCTCTCTCTCTATCTCGCTCACACTCGCTTTTTATACCCTCCACCATACTATGGAGGGTATATTAACTTTGTCATTCCGTTTGTAACTCCTCGAAATAATCATGTCAGACCCAACAAAGTATATATATTCTTGATCAGCGTAAAATTCTAAGTCGATTTAGCTATGTCCGTCTGTCTGTCAGTTTGACTGTCCGTCTGTCGGTCTGTCTCTTGTAATCACGCTAACTTTCAAACGAATTGAGATAGGAGGCTAAAATTTTGCACGCATGTTTATTTTGCCAGTAGACAGGCTAAGTTCGTAAATGGGCCATTTAGGCCCACCTTTTTATATAGCATCCATATAACAGTACCTCCCGATATTCGGTATTTTGATGATTTTGGCGACATTATTCACCGGAATTGTTTCAAAATTTGATATTTGAAGTTCGAAAAGGATACTACAGCCTAAGACAGAAAATTGTTTGAGCTGGTCTAGGTCTCCGGCCCCATATATTAGTACCTCCCTATATTCGGTATTTTGACGATTTTAGGTACAATATTCACCGAAATTGTTTGAGATGTCGTATTTAAAGTTCGAAATGGATACTACAGCCTAAGACAGAAAATTGTCTGTGCAGGTCCAGGTCTTCGTATAGCCCCCATATAACGGTACCTCCCAATATTCGGTGTTTTTATGATTTTAGCCTCATTATTCACCGGAGTAGTTTCAAATTACGTATTTAGAGTTCGTCAACTACAGTCTGTGAGAGAAAATTGTCTGTGCTGGTCCACGTTTTCATATAGCCTCCATATAACGGTACCTCCCGATATTCGGTATTTTTTTAGATTTTAACGGCATTATTCACCGGAATTGTTTCAAATTTAGTACTTGAAGTTCGAAATGGATACTACAACCTAAGACAGAAAATTGTCTGTGCAGGTCCACGTCTTCGTATAGCCCCCATATAACGGTACCTCCCGAAATTCGGTATTTTGTAGATTTTAACGACATTATTCACCGGAATTATTTCAAATTTTGTATTTGAAGTTCGTAATGGATACTAGAGCCTATGCCAGAAAATTGTCTGTGCAGGTCCACGTTTCCATTTAACGGTACTTCCCAATATTCGGTTTTTCTAAGATTTTTGCCTCATTATTCACCGGAGTAGTTTCAAATTACGTATTTAGAGTTCGTAATGGGAACTACTGTCTGTGACAGAAAATTGTCTATGCAGGTCTAGGTCTTCGGCCCCATATATTAATACCTCCCTATATTCGGTATTTTGACGATTTCAGGTACAATACCCACCGAAATTGTTTTAGATGTCGTATTTAAAATTCGTAATGGATGTTACAGCTTGTGACAGAAAAATTGTCTATGCAGGTCCAGGTCTTCGTATAGTTCCGATATAACGGTACCTCCCTTTATACAAATGACAAAAAATGTCTATGTAGGTCCACGTCGTATAGACCCCAATATAACGGTTATATTCGGTATTTTTAAGATTTTAACAGAATTTTAAGGGATTTTATTTTATTTATTTTTTTTTTAAATTTCCAAATTCATTCCATATGGTGGAGGGTATTCAATGTTCGTCCCGGCCAAACTTACTGCTTTTGAACTTGTTCTCTCCATTTCACTTTGTTAATAATTTAAAGGATTCCATGTGAAAACATGCTTTCGTGATGTGGTCAAAATGTGACAGCTAAAGCTGGAGCTGTTGAAAGACATTAACCACTGGAGTTCCACACTGAGATCATAATAACGCAAAAACTGAAACAACCACAACAACAATGCCCACTGAATCTCTACGATGTTATGTACTTTAAGTTTATGAGATTTTCCACTCTGAAGTTATTGTTTAACAACAACAAAAAAATACAAACGGGCATGTTTGCTTGTTGTCTGTGCACATGGTGTAGAATGCACTAACGAAACATGTTGAAAGGATGCACTTACAGACAGTACATAGCCTCATGGAATGGAACGAAGTTATAATGATGTGATATTGCTCACAATGTTTTTTTTATAAAATTCCAAAATTAAGATTTAAAGATAATTGCTGGCCATTGCTTAATTTTTATATCCTCAGCTGTAGGGCTATAGAGGGTATATAACATTTGATATGGCCAAAAATTTGCCTCATAGAAATAACGATTTTAAACTCTAGGTCTCTTTTGGGGGAAATATATTTCAAGAGTTGAGTTGAAGTCAGCCTAACTATGTCCTAGCTGGTTGGTTCGCACGATAACTCTCGTAAGAAGTAACTGATTTCGTAGTAATATTTAGATCAAGTTTTATGGCAGGAAATATCCTTCTGGTAAAGGTCAACAATTCAAAAACAAAATTTAGATTATAAAGGGTGGGCCAGAAAGATCATGGTGGTTGGAATTCCTATTAGCATTTTTATTATCATTGTTTTTATAATCGCCACCATAGTGAGGAGGGTATATTAAGTTTGTCATTCCGTTTATAACACCTCGAAATATACATTTAAGACCCCACCAAGTATATATATCAGCATAAAAGTCTATGTCGATTTAGCGATGTCAGTCCGCTTGTTCGTCTATCCTTCTGTGGAAATCACTCTAGCTTCCGAATGCAGTGAAGTAGGTTGATAAAATTTTACTCAAATGTATATTATGTCTGCAGGACTTTTGGTATTGAAAATGGGCCATGTAGATCCACGTTTTGGTGTAGCCCCATATAATGGTACCTTCCTATTTTCGGTATTTTAGAGATTTAAGCGCCATTATTCATCGGAAGTGTTCCAAATTTCGTATTTGAAGTTCGCAATGGATACTAAAACCTATGAAAGAAAATTGTCTGTGCAGGTTCACGTCTCCGTATAGCCCCCATATAACGATACCTCCCTATATTCGGTATTTTGATGATTTTAGCGACATTATTATCCGATTTTTTTTCATGTTTCACATTTGGATATTCTAATGGCTTATGACAAAATTGCCTATGCAGGTCGACGTTGTCGCATAGACCCTACATTCGGTATTTTTAAAAAATTTTAGTAGACTTTTTTAAGGATTTTATTATTACCTTTATACCCTACAACACTATGTGTTGGGGGTATTATAAGTTTGATTGAGCCAAAAATTATGTAATACCTCGAAATATTGGTTTCTCACATAGGAAAGTATACATGAATCTTCCTATCTCTCCGAGCTGAGTCGATATAGCTGTGTATGTCCTTTCGTCCGTCTGTCCATGCTAATTTCTAATCACTCTACGGGTCGCAATTATAGCCCAATCTTCATTTAGAACTGAGGTGGGGTTAGTGCCAGCATAGAAGCCTATTGCTCTTGGAGATGATCTCATAATGTTTAGAGGTTGAAATGGACCAACAACTGAAAAATTATTCCAGTGACAACTCATTATATTGTATAACAGCGTACAAAAGCATTTTGGTGAGAATTTTCCAGAAAAAAAGTTATTCGTGATGGAATTCAAGCGCGATAGTTTGATTTCTTTATATTTGGCTGGAAAACCGCAAGTGGTTATCTTTAGAACACTCCCGCATTTAAATGTGAATAAATCTTTTGTGTCTTGTACCATATTCCGGAGGATGTATTAAGGCTTTGGGCACTCAAACATTTTGGCCGCAGACCTTGGACATTCCAACAGGACTCAGCACCATCGTCACAATTGTTGCAAAATGAGGTTCCTAGCTTCATTTCCAGCGCACAAAGGCCACCAAAATCTCCGGATACCAATCCGTTGGACTATTGTGTCTGGATTTTTTTTTTAGAAAGCAATGTTGGCACTAAGAAATACCAAAGCGTCGATCACCTCAAGCAATCGCTTCGCCAGGAATGGGCCAAACTACCGCAGAGCAACATTCGGGCAGCGTGTGACGGTTTCAATGGCCGTAATTCATTCCAAAGCTGACCAATCCGAACAAATCTGAACTTATTCTAAAATTTGATGCTATTTCCGACATTTTTTGCCTTCATTCAATAAAATTAAAAAAAAATGTAAAAGTTATGTCGTTCGATTCTGTTGCAGTTTTTTATCTCACCCTGTATATTGGCTACGAAGTGCTTATTACGGATGTGGAGGACAAAAATCACAAATTGAATTAAACATATTTTTGAGATCTGAGTCGATTTGCATCAAATTTGACTCACTTATTTCCAGGATCAATTTGATCGTATATGCCAAATTCCATCTCATTCGGACTAATATTACACATTTTGTGCGCAGTAAAAGGTATATATGGGAAGATATATATGGGAGCTATATCTACATTTTAGCGATGATCTATTATCTAGCGATTATGGACAGACGGACTCACATGCATAAATCGACTCAGAATGTGATTCTATGCAGATCATCAAAAAGAACAAAGGGTATATCTCGTTTCCTTCTCCATGTTACAAACATACACACAAAGACATAATTCCTGTCCACAGTGTGGTATAGGGTATAATAGGTAGGCTCTACCTTGGACTTAGTTAAATCTACTTTGAGTTTTATATTTCCCAAAGCTATGTATACTTTATGGAGATATTTCGAGGCGATACAAACGCAATAAGAAATAATTCAGTACACAAATTACACTGTGCAACTGCCTGTCTGGAAGGTGCGGAAATTTTAAATGCAGGTGATATTATCCGGTTAGGAGATCAAAAGCCCAAAAGATTTTTGATTCTCAAGACAAAATTTCCGTAAATGGCCTTTCAGCAATTTTCGAATTCGTATGGCTCTTTTTTTCGGTATTTTGGTTTCTAAGGGAGAGGAACACTCTAAAAGAATAAAAAAATGCAATGGAAGTCAATGTTTTGGCGTAGCCCTCATATGAAGATACCTCCAAAAAAAGTGACGATCTCGGCCAAAATTGGTATTTTGGCTTCGGGACTAAACACACTTCCTAAAGAAAATTTGGGTATATATTAAAGTATATATCTTCCAACTCCACGTTCCATATTGTGTGGGATGAAAAATTTCGAGTGGTGGTGATGGTACCAGGTCATTGCAGCAAAACTCCAAGAGGACTTTGAATTTCATACCAGCGAATATAAATTGGGAAAGTGGAATTGAGAAAAAAAAAACAACATTTGATTCAGAAGAAAGAGAAACATATATCCTGCCTAATATGCAATATTTCCCCCCCACCTCCCTTCTTTTCCCTCTTAGAAAATTCTCCCACATCAATAAAACGAATATCAAATGTCTTGTGCTAAGATAGTGTTTTACTCTTATTTCAATTTCTATACATCTCAATCGTATTATGAAACAATTCCACTTATAATTTTTCCATCTGACTCAACATCTTGCAAAAAAAAAGTCCGACTCTGGAAAACCATCTTCTTAGATAAATATTTGCATTCTTTTCCATGTTGATTTAACAATTTCCACAATTGTTTAACCCGTTGACTGTAGACAAATGATGGACGAAACAAAAAGTTCTTCCTCTGCTTGGCGGTACTATAAAAATGTCAAGAAATGGGATGCTCTATAAATCAGCACCTCTGATAATGTATTTTTATGTGTGTGGAGAAAGAAAGAAAATCTAGCTGTTCGCATTGGCTTAAAACAATTCCAAGTTTGTCTAACAAAAATAGAGAAAGAGAAAAAAATCCAAAAAAAAAACTGAAAAAACTTCTTCCCCGAACAAGATATGAATGGCCCCTGAAGAAGAAGTTCCCTTTAAAGTGCCATAATTTATAAAAAGGTTTATTAGGCTATAGCAGTAGAGCAAACACGTCCAAACTGAATGAGGATGCTGAAGGTGGCTACAAGGTATAGGAAATGAAAAGGAAATTTATAACTCAACTCAAGTGCTGTTAAAAAAAAAACAAGACTCAACAAAAAAAGAAAAAGTATTAAATTCACATTTTCATTTTATCCGACAGCACTGTCCGTTACTGGCAAACTAGAAGCCGCCCGCCATCCATTCAAAAGTGCCAGATAGGCTGGCTGGCTGGCAGGCTGACTGTGAAAGAGCCAAGATATAAATGACCCAAAAGGCCTGAAATTGTTGCAAAGTAGCAAAAAAACTAGTTTTTCTTTTCATTTCGCTGCCGCTGCTGTCAAAGTAAGAAAACGGAATGAAGGCTCGAATAGTTGTAAACAAAATTAACTTTATCAAATTATACACAAGTGGCTGTATGAATGAAATGGACAAATGGTTGCGAAGGTTTTTTTCTGCTTTATATTGAAATGAATGCAAAATTGTTGGCAATTTTAAATATGAATATCTGGGGAGTAAGAAGGCCATTTGAGGTGGCTATAGTTGATTGCCAAGGAAAATGTAATGGTAAATAGGAAAATATTTGCAAAAGGCCAGAGGAACGGAAAAGCGGAACTAGTGGCGTCAAAATAATGACTGTAGTGAGTAATTTAATAACTAAAGTACAGTAAGGTTGGGAGCTGGAAATTGCTGCGAAATATCGATCAATAGTCTTTTGTTGTATTCTGTCAAAGAATTGGAAAATCCAATTCAAAACAAAGTAATTATACCCTACACCTCAAGGTGGTCAGGGTATTATATCTTTGTGCATTTGTTTGTAACAGGCAAAAGGAAACGAGATAGACCCATAGTTCCTTATGATGATCTGCATAGAATCACATTCTGATTATATACATGTCCGTCCGTCCGTCCGTCTGTCCATGTATTATTGTAAACAAAGTACAGTTCGCATTTATTGCCCTATCCAGATGAAATTTTGCACAAATCATTTGTTTGGCCCAAGGGCGAACCCTATTGAAATTGGAGATAATTGGTAAAAATAAAAAAAATATCAGTCCGAATAGTATGGAATTTTGCACGTACGATCAGATTTGACCTGAAAATAAGTATGCCAAATTTGATCGAAATCGGTTCAGACATAGCTATAGCTCCCATATATATTGTTCATCCGATTTGTTATTTTTGTCCTCCGCAGCCGTAATATGCACTCTGTAACAACAATATTTGGGGAAATATATCAAATACAGCTCAGAAATACATTTGCTAAATTTTATCGAGATCGGTTCAGATTTGAATATAGCTTCCATACATAACTTCGTCCAATTTACCTTTGATTGTGCACCAAACGTCTAATATTTGCCCAAATGGGACCGAATTGAGTCTAGATACTACCTTCTAGACTCAAATTTGGTGAAGATCGATTCAGATATAGCTATAGCTCCCATATATACTGTTCATCCGATTTGTTATATTTGTTACCCACAGCCGTAATATGCATTCCGTAACAACGATAGTAAGGGAAATATATCAAATACTGCTCAGAAATATCTTTGCCGAATTTTATCGAGATCGGTTCTGATTTGAATATAGCTCCCATATACATCTTTATCCGATTTCAAATTAATTGTGCACCAAATGGGCAATACAAGTCCGAATTTAAAAGATACAAATGCTTCGGCATATTTAGTCCTTTGAACTTTAAATTATAATTATAATCATAGCGTGTATGATTGAACTCTCCCATAAAAACTTTTAATTGTTATGCCGAGCTCTACTAAATTAGCAAAGTGGTGTAGGTTATCATAAAGTCGGCCCCGCTCGACTTTAAGACTTTCTTTACTGATTTAGAATTTAGTTTTGATTGGCAAACTCCAATTCTTATTAAAAATATATAAAATATTTCAAACTTAGATAAAGTACGAAGAAGGATAAAATAGGCCTACTCATTCTCGTACCCTTAAAAATGGTAAATATTCAAAAAAAAAAATAAAAATTACACGTAAGCGATTGCCTTCAAGCTTGGCATGCCGCAATATTTGTATCAGACCTAGATTAGATCGAACAAGTTATGAAGTATCAGTCGGTTTTGCCGACAGACGTATACCCTCAGCCAATTTTTTGGACATTTAAATACATTTTGACGTCTGTTATGATTTTTCAAATTTTGTAGACTTCAAAGTAATGGGCCAATATTGGCCATTTCGTATCGGACCCGATATAGTGGACCGAAGTATTTAATTATATAATTTAATTTAGTAATACACACCAGTAAGGAAAAGTAAAAAGTCGGACGGGGTCGACTATATGATACCACTATGCATATCTATTAGAGCTTCCGTAACAAAAGAATTTATTTGAAGTAGATCATACCACCTATCAACATTTGGCTTTAGAGTAGATATTGTATGGTTTCAGAGGGCAGAACATTGAATACCCTCCACCATTTAGAACAAATTTGGCAATTATCAAAAACAATAAAATTCGTTAAAAATTCTGCTAAAATCTTAAAAATACCGAATGTTATATTAGGCTCTATACGACCACATGTACCTGTATAGGTAACTTTTGTCATAAGCCATTGCAATATTCAAATGCGAAACTTAAAATCGAAATCGGTGAATAATGTCGCACAAAATACCGAATATAGGGAGTTACCGTTTTATGGGGGCTATACGAAGACGTGGACCTGCATAGATAATTTTCTGTCATAGACTGTAGTTCCCTTAAGAACATCAAATACCAAATTTGAAACAATTACGGTGAATAATGTCGCTAAAATCATGAAAATACCGAATATCGGGAGGTACAGTTATATGGGGCTATGGCCAAAACGTGTCTCATCGAAATAACGCTTTTAGACCCTAGGTCTATTTGCAACAAATTCGTTTCAGAACATTTGAAATCGATCTAGAGATATTCGTCCGTACCTCCCCCATAAAAGGTCGAAATTAAAAAAAAAAAAACATTTTACTGCCCGGAAAGAGAAACGGTAAAGCGATTTTGCTCCAACTTTGCTAATCCTGAAAATGGAATATATCGGTCCACTCCTACTGTACCTCCCCCACAAAAGATCGAAATTTTCAAAATATATATTTTTTGCACAGAAACCGTAATCCGATTTTGTTCCAACTTTGCAAATCCTACTATTTGCGTCAGTTCTAGGTCAGGTGCGAAAATGGACAATATCGGTCAACTCCATCAAGTACCTCCCCCACTAAGGGTCAAAAATTTAAATAATTACAACTCTCATAAAATGTGATGTAAGAGTCCGATTATCTTCAAATTTCACACATACCACTACTTTTATTAACCCAAGATCTGATATTAAGATCCTTCTGGTACCTACCCCACAAAAGATCGGAATTTTCAAAAAATATATTTTCTCCACAAAAAAGAGAAACGGCAATGCGATTTTGCTTCAACTTTGCAAATCCTAATATTTGCGTCAGTTCTCGGTCCGGTGCAAAAATTTCCACTCCATCAATTCTTCCCCCACAAAGGGCCAAAATTTTGAATAATAATAACTTTTATAAAATGTGATGTAAGAATCCGATTGTCATAAAATTTCACACATCCCAATATATTTATAAACTCAAGATCTGCTGTGCAGATGAGATATATCGACCCACTGCTTCTGGTACCTCCCCCACAAGGGGTCAAAATTTTGAATATCCAATAAGCCTATGATAGAGATTTTTTGGTACATGGCCCACATGGGATTCAAGAGTTTGAAAAACAAAACGCTCAAAAAAAGTGAAATAAGCATCCAACTCTCTGGAAATTTCAGACACACGAACAGTGAAAATGACATATATCTGCGAACCCCTTCTGTTACGTGACCCACAAAGGGTCACAATTTTCAATACTTTTATCTGTGATAAATTGCGGAACAAGTCAGCTACTTGCTTACAAGAGTTATAATTATTTAAAATTTTGGCCATTTGTGGGAGAGGTACTAGATGGAGTACCTCTCTTTCGTTCTACCTGTTATTCTTGCCAGATTTTGAGGTGATGATATGTGAAATTTGAAGATAATCGGACTCTCATTTCACATTTTGTAAGAGTTATAGTTATTAAAATTTTGTGGGGGATTTACCTAATGGAGTGGACCGATATTATCCATTTTCGCAACTTACTTGATACTAATAAAAATATTAAGATCTGCAATGTTCGCACTACATTGGAATATACTTTCTTTTTTTAGTAGGTTAATTTTTTCCTGAGAAAATTTTGACGAGTGGACCGATATTGCCCCTTTCCAAACTCTAAATGTCCTGTAACAAATTTGCTCAAAAAATACCTAGGATCTACAACCGTCATTTCGATGAGGAACATTTTGGTACAGCAACCATCATCAACTAATGCATACAAATTTTCCGATTTCTGCCTTCCAAAGAAACAGAACTGGAATATAGATCTTGATTCTATTTTCCACCAACATTTCGTTATATTGTTCTTACCTTATGCGTTGCAGCTGCAGCTTCATAGATGTCGGCATTGCTGCGAGCAATCATTGGCCGAAATGGTTCATCATTGGGATTCGTTGCAAATGAACCTATAATCGGACATATTATTGTCAAATGGCATAACTTCAAAAAAATGTATTTCTAAATACCCTCTTGATCCGATGAATCCCGCTTTCCGGTTCTGCTTTTCTTTGGTTCTGTAGCTGTTTTCTTAACATCTTTGGTGTCGATAACTTTTTTACTTTCAGTGGGTTTAGCTGCCTTCTCCTCGGCAGCAAGAACGAAACCCACCAATAGCAGCAACAAAAGGATCTGAAAATTAAACAAAATTGAAATTAAAATCAAAATAATTATTTTGAAGTTTGAATTGACACTTGTCTACATATGCTCTGTTCAAGAATTTGCAAGAATATACCACACCTTTACCGCATGTAATTCGAAACATTGTAATTGTTATTTTGAATTATACTTTGAATTATAAATGGAGAAATTATACCCTACAACACTTTGTGTTGGGGGTATTATTAGTTTGATTGGGCCAAAAATTATGTAACACCTCGAAATATTAGTTTCCTATTTCGTCGAGCTAAGTCGATCTAGCTATGTGTGTCCGTCTGTACATGTTAATTTGTAATCACTCTACGATCTTCACGAAATTTAGAATGGAGGTAGGTCTATGGCCCAAAAACTAAAAAATTGCCTGATTTTGTAGTTGCTCTACAAGTCGCAATTATAGACCAATCGACGCGAAAGTTGTCATGGGGCTAGAGTTTAGAGCTTCCAATTTTGATGGTCATTGGATAATATTTAGTGGGTGAAATAGACCATAACACTTGTGTGACAGAAGTCTAACATTTTGGATGACCATTGGATTATATTTAGCTGTAGCTAACAGCAGAACGGAGTGCGTAAATATTGGACAAATGTCCCTGATCAAAAAACTTAGGGTAATATCTGGGCAGTGCTCTATGACATAATTTCAAAATGAATTTGGACATAAGGGGACTTCTACCATATTGTAGTGTTGTAGGGTATCACGTGGCCGGCCTCGCATGACTATAGCCTTTGCTTACTTGTTTGAATTGCAATTGGAATAATTCGAATTGGAACTTTCAAATTTCATCTGAAATAATTCGAATTACAATTGAAATTTTCGAATCACAAATGAAACGTTACAAATTAAATCATAATTATAAAGGAAATAAGTAAGGAAAGGTCAAAAGTCGGACAGGGTCGACTACCGACACCTCGGTAGGGTAATAAAAACCTTATATTGGGAATTTTTATGCAGTAGATTATACCAACTATGAACTTTATTTGAATCAGGACGTATCAGGGCTTTAGAGTAGTCACAATCTGGGAACTATATCCAACTCTGAATCGATTTTCAAAAAATTTGACGAGGGTTTTTGCACCTCTTGTACCAAATAACATTGCTGTATAGTGCAGGATATGACTTCGATAAGAACTATATTAAAAATACTTATTGGGGCAATAGAAATACCGCACCGAGTTTCACCACATGGAAAATTGGATGAAGATGTATATTGAAGATGTATATAAAAATCTGAACCGATCTCGATAAAATTTAGCAGATGTATTTTCGAGGTGCATCTTATGTCCGGTATCAAATGTCATTGTTGTGGAGTGCATATTACGTAAGTAAGGAACTTAAACCCCAAATCGAATGAAATATATATATGAGAGCTGTAGCTATATCGGAACCGATTTACACCAAATTTTAAGTTCTTATTTCTAGGATGAATTCAGTCGCAATTGCCAAGATTCAGCTCATTTGGGATGATATTAGCCATTTGGTGCACAATAAATCTGATATCGAATAAATATATATGAGAGTTATGTCTAAATTCGATCAGATCTCTATAGAATTTGAAAGAGGTATTTCTGGCTGTATCTGACATCTGATAATAAATATCATTGTTGTGGAGAGCATACTACGAATGTGAGGGACTTAAAACCCCAAATCGAATGAAACATATATATGTGAGATATGGCTATATCTGAACCGATTTTCACCAAAATTGATGCACTTACTTTTACTGAATTTAGTTGGTTGGCACTAAAAAATACCAAAGTGTCGATCACCTTAAGCAAGTCCTTCGCCGGAAATGGGCAAAAAAACCGCAGAGCAACATTCGGGCAGCGTGTGACGGTTTCATTGGCCGTTTGAAGGCCATAATTCGTGCCAAAGATGACCACTTCGAACAAATCTAAACTTATTTTAAAATTTGATTCTATTTCCGACATTTTTTGCTTTCATTCAATAAAATTTAAAAAAAATGTAAAAATTATGGCGTTTGGCTTTGTTGCAGTTTTTTTTTTTTTTTTTTTCTCACCTGGTATTATTCATTAATTCTCTTTCAAACCCCTAATTACAAATTATTAACATCCTTTTTTTAAATTAGATCATAAAAGATAATTTCATCATCAGTAATACTATTAATTTTGCCACTTTTTCTATGCTAAAAATGTACCCCCTGACTCTCAAAAGAATACATTTTAATTGTTTAACCCTTTAACTGCTGGAAAATTACACATGTATATCTCCAAAATTGTATCACTAATATTTTTCTCCATCTCAAGTTCCATAATTAGAAAATGTGTTACGAGATTAAAAAAATCGATATGTCCTTTTCAGCAAACAATATATTATTATCCTAGTCACGTTGGGGTTTAATGGAATCACGAGATTATGTCCGTACGAAATAAGCGTAATAGGAATAGCTAATAATAATTTCAAATCCCAAACAAAAAAATGATTACGCATATAATCAGAAAATAAAATCAACACTAACAACAGCAATAGCCAATAAATTATTTGTGATATTATTTTAACATTTATGAGATTAAATTAAAATTATATAAACTAGACCACACGCACACACACACACATGAAGCAAATTATCCGAATACTAAGTGGACATTTGATTGTGTTTTGTGGCAAATTAAAATAATTTATATTCTGCTGGTTGCGAGTTATGTTAAATATTGCACAATTGTTTGTTAATTGGACAAAACATTGATCATAAATTAAAGGTTAGCAAAAAAAATATTTTTTATTCCGTACGGATTGGAAAGAATGAATGGGCCAATATTTTCCATTTAAAATTGGACCTAAATAAATATGATATAAATATTGCGATGTGATGGTTTGGACTGCATCGACAGCTTTCTTCACTTTATATGAGATTTGTGTTAATTTTTAAAAAATGTTAAAAGTGAACGCGTGGTACCACATATAGTCGACCGAAGTATTCCATTTTCATACTTCATCTAAAAAATTATAAAAAAATCGAAAAATTATAAAAAAATCGAACATTTATCTCCAATTTTATGCGAAATCATAAACTCGATATTCATCTCATTTCTTGTTGAGAGAAATATTTGGATGCAGCAAATTGTAAATGTTTCGCAAATAATGATAGATAAAAGTATTGAAAATTTTGACCCTTGGTGGGTGAGGTACCAAAAGTTATTCGCAACAGGTCTTTTGTATTCAAAAATGTTTGTGTGTGTGAAATTTAAAGAGAGTTGAATGCTTATTACGCTTTCTTTATTGGGGAGGTACCAAAAGAAATGATCCGATCACTTCCATCTTTATAACTGATCTTGTGCTGATAAAATATTGAGATATACCAAGTCTAAATACAATCGGATATTAATTTCGCGCTTTATGAGCTTCATGGATATTCAAAATTTTAACACTTTGTGGGGGAGGTACCAGAAAGAGTGAACCGATATATTCCATCTTCACAGCAGATCTTGTGTTAGAAGAAATAATGAAATATGTGAAATATGAAGAGAACGAGATGTTTATTTCGGATTTTATAATCCTTTTGGTTATTCAAATTTTTGACCCTTTGTGGGGGAGGTACCAAAAGGAATGATCCGATTTCTACCTTCTTTATAACAAATCCTGTGCTGGTAGAAATATTGAGATAAACCACGTCTAAATACAATAGGATGTTAATTTCGCGCTTTATGAGCTTTACGGGTATTCAAAATTTTAACACTTTGTGGGGGAAATATGAAGAGAACCGGAAGTTTATTTCGGATTTTGTTATCGTTTTGGTTATTCAAAACTTTTACCCTTTGTGGGGGGGGGGGTGTACCAGTAGGAATGGAACGATCTATACCAGCTTTATAACATATCTTACGTTGATGGAAATAATGAGATATATCAATTCAGAATGGAGTCGGATGTCGCTGTAGCGTTTTCTCAGCTTCATGGATTTTAAAAATTTTGACCCTTTTGTGGGGAAGGTACTAGAAGTAGAGGACCAATATATTCCATCTTCACGCCGGACCTTGGGTTAATAAAAATATTGTGATATATGTAATTTGAAGACAATCGGACTCCTACATCACATTTTATAAGAGTTATAATCATTGAATATTTTCACCCTTTGGGGGAAAGGTACTTGATGGATTGGACCCATTGTCGTACCTATTAAAAAAAGATTAGGTAAAATTAGGTTTTGAAAAGTTGGAGCAAAATCGGATTATCCTTTCTCTTTCTGTACAGTAATTTTTTTATACCCTACACCACAAGGTGGACAGGGTATTATGTCTTTGTGCATTTGTTTGTAACAGGCAAAAGGAAACGAGTTAGACCCATAGTTCCTTTTGATGATCTGCATAGAATCACATTCTGAGTCGATTTATGCATGTCCGTCCGTCGGTCTCTCTATCCGTCCGTCTGTCCATGTATTTTTGTAAACAAAGTACAGTTCGCATTTATTGTCCTATCCAGATGAAATTTTGTACAAATCATTTGTTTGGCCCAAGGACGAACCCTATTGAAATTGAAGATAATCGGTCAAAATTTAGATATAGCACCCATATATATCTTTGTCCGATTTGCTTTTATTGTGCACCAAACGTGTAATATCAGTCCGAATAGTATGGAATTTTGCACGAACGATCAGATTGGACCTGAAAATAAGTATGCCAAATTTGATTGAAATCGATTTGTTATTTTTGTCCTCCGCAGCCGTAATATGCACTCTGTAAAAACAATATTTGGGGAACTATATCAAATACAGCTCAGAAATACATTTGCTAAATTTTATCGAGATCGGTTAAGATTTGGATATATAACTTCGTCCTATTTACCTTTTATTGTGCACCAAACGTCTAGTATTTGCCCAAATGGGATGGAATTTGGCATATACGACTGAATTGAGTCTAGAAGATAGTATGACAAATTTGGTGAAGATCGGTTCAGATATAGCTATAGCTTCCATATATATTGTTCATCCGATTTGTTGTATTTGTTACCCACAGCCGTAATATGCACTCCGTATCGAGATCGGTTCCGATTTGTGGATTTCCTGAAGTGGATTTGATCCAAAGAGACCTTGGATCTAAAACCGTAATTTCAACGAAGCATATTTTAGTCGTATTAAATAATATATAGAATCTATAGCCATATGAGAGAAGGTAAAAAAAAAACAATGCTTGGGGATGTCATAAACTCCTTCTAAAATTCACTGAAAATCCACGCCTGGGGACGATTTAAAATCCTCCTAATATTCAATAAAAATATACGTCTGCACATGTTTTGAAATTCCTCTAAAATTCATTAAAAAAGCACGACGATAGATGTCTTAAAATCCTTGTAAAATTCATTTAAAATTCACGCCTTGAGACGATCTAAAATCCGACAAAAATACATACAACTTGGAACACTTAGGTGCCTTAAAATCCTACTAGAATTTATTAAAAAATATCTATGCCTGGGAATGTTATAAAATCCTTCGAAAGTTCGTTGAAAAATCCAAGCTTAGGGATGTCTTTAAATCCTTTTAAAATTAGCTAAAAATTCAACCCGGAGTCCAGTTTCCTAAAATTTATTAAACATCCATGTCTGGGAATGTCTTAAAATGTTTAAAAATCCTTCAAAAGTTCATTGAAAATCCACGCCAGGGAGCGTCTCAAAATCCTTCAAAAATTCGTTAAAAATGCGTTTCTAAGAACGTCTTAAAATCTTTTTAAAATTCATGAAAAAACCCTCCTAGAGATTTTTAAAAATCCTTATAAAATTCCATGTCTGGGGACGTCTTTAAAATCTCTCAAAAATTCATTAAGAAATCAACTCCTGGGGATGTTTAAAAAAATTTCAAAAATTCATTAAAAATCCACGCCAGGGGGTGTTTTAAGATCCTTTAAAAATTTACTAAATAATGCATTTCTAAGAACGTCTTAAAATCCTTTTAAAATTCATGAAAAAACACTCCTGGAGATGTTTAAAAATTCTTATAAAATTCCATGTCTGGGGACGTCTTAAAATCCTTCTAAAATTCATTAAAAAATCCAGGGGTGGGGATGTCTTAAAGTCATTCTAAAATTCATTGAAAAGTCACACCAAGTCGTTCCGAAATTCATTAAAAAATCCGCTGATAGGGAAGTCTTAAAATTTCACTAAAGCCCCTGCCAAGGGACATTATAAAATCGTTTTAAAAATCGATATGAAATCAACGCCTGAGGATGTCCTGAGTTCCTTCTAAAATTCATAAAAACGCCTCTCCACGAAAGAATTTGTTTTAGAATCTTCTAAAAATCATTAAAATATTTACGCCTATTTTATAAGCCATCTATGATAACCAATTATTAATAACCAATCTAAGTTTAATAGACAATTATACAATTGAACTCTATCTAAGCCTTCAATTTATAATCATATTTATAATGATCGTCCAAATACAAAATGCCTTTTATAAATCATTGGATTTTGGTTGTTTTTTTTTTTTTTTTTCAAGTACCATTTAACTCGTTTTATTTTCTTATGCCACAAATCTCCGGCCATATATCCTGATATATGGATATATTTGGAAGATAAACTGAAGTGAAAGTATTTCACCAAAAAAACCGAAAAAAAAAACATAAATAAAAAATAAATTCAGTTTTTTGATATTTTATTTCATTTTGGTTAACTTTCACTTTGTGTCCATTTGTGGCAATGACAATGGCATCGATATCGGCGTCTGGGTTACCCAAATGTCAGGCTGTATATCATTCCAACACACACACAAAAAACATAACAAATCCTGGAGCATTTGGTGTCATTGAGAGGCTAACATAAAACCAACTTCAACAAACAACAAGTTTGAGGAAGTGATAATGGCCAATAAAAATTGTCTTTTCTTTTCATTGTCAGACACACACACATACATGCGAACATTCGTACAAATGTCAATTTAAGTTCGATTTTATGAAAAGTATAAGTAGTTCAATTTGTTATCTTTTGCCAAAAGACAGTTTTTATCCGCTGCCATTATTTTGGCTAATGTATCATTCGGAGAAAATATTGATATTTCATATTTGTAGTGTTATGAAACAGCTTCCGGTTCGGTATCAAAAAATATTTTTAGCTTTTTTTTTTTGTAAAATAAAATAATAATAATGATAATAATATTTTGATAAGAAAACAAGTAAGCAAAGGCTACAGTCGAGCGGGGCCGACCGTTGAATACCCTACAACACTATAATAAACGATACAGTTTATATAGGCGAGATACTCGAAATAATTCCACAAGATATTGTGGCAAATAATAAAAGAAAACCATCAGGTTTCGTTCTCTAATTTTCGAATAATAGCAACTTAAACTAATTTGCTCATTTCCAATTTATTGGTAGATGTTGCACGTAAATGGTCTTCCTAGATCTGGAACCAATATTTCCCATAGACCTATAGTATCTTAGAAGTGGCAAAAGATTAACATTTATTATTGGTTTTTGACTGAAACGCATCTATATGAGATACAGACATTTGACTATATTCTTCAACGAAATAGTCAGAAGTGCGTCTTTCCTGTATTTGTGAATTCTCCAAAAAGTCTCTGGAATGGACATTTTCGTATTTTGTCTACAAAAGTTGGCAAACTCCTTTACACATTGAATATTTTTGGATGGCCATCCAAAACTGCTTGGCTTTTGCAATGTCCGGTAACCACCATTCAAATGTGCGTGAGGATCGGGCGATAATTACGACCTGCTGACAATTTTGCAGTTTTTTGGTCCATTTCAGCCCCTAAATATATGGCGACCATCTCCAAAAAGAGTAGGCTTCTATTCTGACCCTCATCTTATCCCCATGCAAAATTTCGTTGAGATCGAGCCATAAATGCGATCTGTATATGATATCCTGATATCCTAACTACTTAGTTTTGTTAGCTGTAGAAATATTACCAAATGTTTAATTCAAAATGAAAAATATGACAAAATTGAAAAAATATGAGAAATTTTTAGAAAATCAATATTTTCATCTTTAGAGAGATATTTTTATGCGATTTTTTTAGACGTTTTTTCTTTCCTGCCAAGAGGCCATTCTGAATTAATAAGAACTGTCGAAATCAGTTCAGCCGTTCTCGACATATATGAGATCTTCCAAGCATATCTTCTTTGATAGACATATATATCGTACATATTTTGCTATATATCCGATTTGTTGGATGTTAATATCAATGTAAAGTTCAGAAGTAACCTTGTCATGACTTTGTGATTTCGCCGGAATTTAAAATATTCGCGGTTTAATGAAAAATTTTGAATTTTTTCAACAAAAAAGATATGGTTTATTTTACCCGCTAAATATTATCCGATGACCATCAAAATTGGTAGGCTTCTTCCCCGCCCTAAACTCTAGCTACATGCGAAATTCCGCGTCGATTGGTCTATAATTGCGACCTGTATAGCTACTGCAAAATCCGACATTTTTTCAGTATTTGGTCCATTTCAACCCCTAAATATTATGCGATCATCCCCAAAAGAAATAGGGTTCTATTCTGATTCTAGCCCCACCTTCATTCTAAATTTCGTGAAGATCGGGCCATAATGGCGACCTGTAGAGTGATTACAAATTAACATTGACAGACGGACAGACGGACGGACGGACATACATAGCTAAATCGACTCAGCTCGGCGAGATAGAAAGATCCATATATACTTTCCTATGTGGGAAACCAATATTTCGTGGTGTTACATAATTTTTGGCCCATCAAACTTATAATACCCCCAACACATAGTGTTGTAGGGTATAATTAGAACCAATTTCGATAAAATTTGGCAGTGGCATTTTCGAGCAGTATCTGATGCCCGGTATCAAATATCATTGTTGTGGAGTGAATATTATGCATATGAGAAACTTTAACACAAAATCAGATGAAACATATATAAGGGAGCTATAGCTATATCTGAACCGATTCTCACCAAAATTTGAGGCACTTGCTTCTAAGCTGAATTCCATCGGAAGTGCCAAAATGCGGTCCATTTGTGAGGATATTAACCATTTGATGCACAAAAAAACTGAAATCGGATAAAGATATATATTGGAGCTTTATCCAAATCTGAACCGATCTTGACAAAACTTTCATACAGTTCTTTTTGAGCTGTGTCTGATATCTGGTACCAAAGATCTTTGTAGTGGAGTGCATATTACGCATGTGATGGATTTAAAACCCCAAATCGGATGAAAAATATATATGGGAGCTACAGCTATATCTAAAGCGATTTTCTTGCTTCTAGGCTGATTCAGTCGGATGTGCCAAAATATAGGTCATTTGGACCAATATTAGCCATTTGGTGCACAATTCACCGGAAATCGGTTGAAGATATACAGGGTGACATAAAAAAACGGCAACCAAATTCAGACTGCTGGCATTTCTAAACCACACGTCCGACCGCTGCTCATTATATTGTTTACAAGCGTACAAAAGCATTTTGGTAAGAATTTTTCAGAAAAAAGACTAGACTCAAAAGAGCTAAAAAGTTGCTTCGCTTAGCCGAAAGTGGTGAAATGCTGAATTTGGTTTCCTCCGATGAGAAAACATTAGTTGTCCAGCAGTTTGTAAACAAACAAAATGATCGTGTTTACTTGCCAAAGAGGTCAGCGGAAAATGTGCACCTTCGTTTGGCCACCAGAACTCAAGCGCCGGGCATGGTGATGGTGTGGACCGCCATAACAGCCGATGGTCGCTCTCCGCTCGTATTAATCGACCATCAGAATAAATGCCGAATATTATCGCGAAAATATTCTGGAGGGTGTATTAAAGCCTTGGACACGCAAACATATTGGCCGCAACCTTGGATATACCAACAGGACTCAGCACCATCGCACTCAGTACGCGCCACCGAAGAATGGTTACAAAATGAGGTTGCTCGCTTCATTTCCAGCGCACAATGGCCACCAAAATCTCCGGATACCAATCCGTTGGTCTATTGTGTCTGGAGTATTTTGTGAAGCAAGGTTGGCACTAAAAAATACCAAAGTGTCGATCACCTCAAGCAAGCGCTTCGCCGGGAATGGGCCAAAAAACCTCAGAGCAATATTTGGACAGGGTGTGACGGTTTCATTAGTCGGTTGAAGGCCCTAATTCGCGCCAAAGGTGACCAATTCGAGTTAATCTAAACTTATTCTAAAATTTGATGCTATTTCCGACATTTTTTGCTTTCATTTAATAACATTTTTCTTGCAGTTTTTTAATCTCACGCTGTATAAGTACAAATTTCCAAAACTACCTATATGTCCAAATCCTGCTCTTCAACAGTAAGCTTATTTCCAATTTTCAGCATACCAGCTCTATTGGTTCTCCCAAATCCAAATTGTACCCAATTTAGTACCATTTAGTGCACTTAATTACAAATTTTCCAAACTGTCTACATCACACAGTCCAAAAGAAATCAATTTCAAATTGCAGGATTACAACTCTATTGGTTCTTCCAAAATTTAAATTGTACCAAATTTTGTACCATGTTGTGTAGGGTTGTGTGATGGGTGTAGTTTTGGAAATACGTACGTATGTGTACTAAATACGTACGTATTTCCAAAACTACACCCATCACACAACCCTACACTCTGACAGTAATCTTATTTTTAAATTTCAGCATTCCAGCTCTTTCGGTTCACTCAAATCGACATTTTACAAAATTTGGTGCCATTTAGTACTTTTCGTGGACATAAGTACATATTTCGAAAACTTCTTCCATATCCCAACACTACACTCCAACAGTAATCTTATTTCTAAATTGCAGGATGCCAACTCTATTCGTTCACCCAAATCGAAAGTGTACCAAATATAGTACACATAAGTACGAATTACCACTAATTACTACCTACATTCGTCAGTCCTAGAATGCAATAGTAATCTTATTTCTAAATTTCAGAACTCCAGCTCTATCGGTTCACACAAATTGTACGAAATTTGGTACCATTTAGTACTTTTCATTTCAAATTTCACTATTCCAACTCCATCCATTCCTTCTAATTGTACTAAATTTAGTAAACTTTGATGCTTTTCGTATACATGAGTACACACATCCAAAACTACCTCCTTACATCAACTCTACTCCCCAACCTGGATTCCCATTCCAAATCTGTCTGTCCGTCTGTCTGTTGTAATCACGCTATCTTTTGAACGAAATGAGATAGAAGGCTAAAATTTTGCACACATGTTTATTTTGCCAGTAGGCAGGTTAAGTTCGTAAATGGGTCTTGTAGGTCCACGTTTTCTTATAGCCCCCATATAACGGTACCTCCTTATTTTCGGTATTTTGATGATTTTAGCGACATTATTCATCGGAACTGTTTCAAATTTGGAATTTCAAGTTCGTAAATAATAAAATGTGACAGAAAATTGTCTATGCGGGTCCACGTCTTCGTATAGCCCCCCTATAACGGTACATCCCAATATTCGGTTTTTTGATGATTTTAGCGTCATTATTCACCAAAGTAGTTTCAAATTACGTATTCAGAGTTCGTAATGGGAACTACAGCCTGTGACAGAAAATTGTCTATGCAGGTCCAGGTCTTCGTATAGGCCCCATATATCAGTATATCTATTCGGTACCGTTTATAATATGGTAATGGCTCATAACAAACAATGCCTATTTAGGTCCACGTCGTATAGACCCCAATATAACGGCTAAATTCGATATTTTTAAGATTTTAACAGAATTTTTAACGGATTTAATTTTTTTGAAAATTTTCAAATTCGTTCCAAATGGTGGAGGTATTCAAAGTTTGGCCCGGCCGAACTTACTACTTTTTATCTTGTTGTACACTTATAGTGTGAATTTCCTTAAACCCTCTGGTACATCTATCATACACTCCCTCAGTGAACCTCATTCCAAATTTAAGACTTCTAGCACTACTGTTTCCTCAAATACAAACGCTACCATATTTAGTACCTTAAATATCGATCTAGTACGAATTTCAAAAAATCCTTCGGACCAAGAGTGACCATCATCCAAAAATTCAAGATTCAAGCTTCAGCCATTTCGTCTGGTTAAGTCAGTCAGTCAATTAATTTACTCTTTTATTAATATTTAGATAAGATGTGTGGGCGCAGATTAAGGACAATTTGCGTCATCAGACCATGCAATAATTTCCTACCCATAGGCATGGTGATTTTTTCCCAAAAATAATAAAAAAATTTCCCACAATTCTCTCTCATAAAATCACATCCTGTATGTTTACAGATTCCTTAAAAAAATATTTTTCATAGAAACAAATTTCTAGCCCAGTCGGAATTTGTGTTCCTTCTGACATTTCACCAAAAGCATACATTGTCTTATTAAAAAAAAGAAAATACCACAAACAATTATGTCCGGACGGAATAAATATTAACTAAAAATATATTTATATAGACTCCACATTCCACCACACACACACACATACTTGTGTGTGTATACAACACACGGATGTTTGCTAACAAATACACGCACAAAAAATCCCACATCATTGATATGCTTCATAATACAAAGTTTTAAAATAATAATAAATACAAATAACATATTTACCCGCATCCTTGTTGATGACGTTTGTCGTCGTGTGTGTGTCTATGTGTGAGTGAGTGTGCGTGCCTGCCTGCGTATGTATTTATATTTTTATTTATATCGAGTAAACGTTTAAATGTTGCCGATAGCAATCTCCGTTTGGCTGGATGTTGATGATAATGTCGTTGCAGCAATTATTGTTATTGCCGCTGCTGCTGCTGCTGCTGATGTTGATGCTGCTGTTGACAAACTTATTTCATATGGGATGTTGTTGTTGTTGCTGTGTTCCACAATTCCACACACACAAGCCCCAGTTTCCCCAGTTGTATTACTGGACGCTCCACTCCACTCCACTCCACTCGACCTGTCGTGTTATATAACGTTGTTGAGCTTTAATGGAAACAAAAATGAAAAGCCCAATTAACCAAACAAATCCAATTAAATTTTTATTTAAAGAAAAAAGAAGAGAGAAAAAATAAAATATAAATAAATATAAAACCTACACAGAAAAATATAATTATTTGTATTTATTTTTATTGTTATTATTTGTTTTCATTTTTATACATCATTTTACCCCGTGTCGCCAGGGTTGATAAAGAGGCAAATATACACACATACATATATAAACACAGCAAGCTTATGCGATTTACACACACACACATTCACACCGGCAACTCAAATACAATTATGTCCCATAATCAGGATAACTCTCGTACATGATCTGTAATGCATTACGAATATGGCGGGGAAACAAAACTAGCAGAACATAATGTAATTTAATGCCGGAAATCGGCTAATAAGTGTGCTAAAGTATATTTAGTTAAAATTACATTGCACCAAAGATAAGGTTGATATTTTAAAAAATCGAGGTTGATACTTTAAAAAAAATATGTGCGGGGCCGACCATGTGATACCCTACAAAACTGCAATATGTTAGAAGGCCCCTTATGTCCAAGTCCATTTTGGAAGATTTGGCTTTTAAAATTATGTCATAGAGCACTGGCTAGATATTACCCTTAGCTTTTTGATCAGGGACATTTGCCCAATATTTAGGCACTCCGTTGTGCTGTTAGTTGTTGTGGTCCATTTTACAGCTAAATATAATCCAATGGTCATCCAAAATGCTAGAATTCTTCCCTGTCCATAACTCTCTTCTCAGCAAAATTCCGTGTCGATTGGCTTCAGTTGTGTGATCAGGAAATTTTTCCTGTTTTTGGTTCATTTGAACCGATAAATATTTTGCAATCATCTCTAAAAGCAAGAGGCCGCTCTATATCTCCAAATTGAGACTCATCTATATGATTTACTTGTCTACGATATTTGGCTATATTCGTCAACGAATTCAGCATAAAAAAGCCAGAAGTTCGCCTTTTGTGTATTTTGGATATCGCCTGTAAGTAATACTGGTATTTTTTCACACAAAATTAGTGGTCCATTGTACCTGCTGTACTAAACTCTAACTTTATGCGAGATTTCGTGTCCCCTGGTTTCTATTTGTGAACTTTATAACGGCTGCAAATTCAGAAAAAATTTTAGTTGTTGGTCCATTTCAACCCCTAATATATTGCGGACATCTTTGAAAACAATAGGCCTTGCCCTTCTGAACGATATTTGCAATCCTTATATAATAAATCCAACCTGTGTTGTAAGGTAAAAAAATATTACTAAATATTATAAGTCAAATTGAAAAAATCGCATGCGATAAAAATATGATAAAATAAAAAAATGTCCTAAAATACTACAAAATCTATATAAACCGCATTATTGGCATCTTTCTATGCGATTTTTTAGATTTTATATTTTTATGCCAAGAGGGCATTCTGAATTGACAAAATTTGTCAAAATCGGTCCAGTCATTCTTGAGATATAAACATTCTTACTAACATTCCCTTCCTTTGTATATACATATTGAATATATTTCGCTATATATTCGATATATTTACTATCGGCATCTACGTTACGGTCATAATTTACGTTTTTGTCTACTTGTGATTTTGCCGGGATTAAAAATATTCGCGGTTTAAAGGAAAATTTGACTTTTATTTAACACAAATCTTATGGTCTATTTCACGCATTAAATATTACCCGATGACCATCAAAATTGGAAAACTTCTGCCAAGCCCTAAATTCTAGCCCCATGCCAACTTCCGATTCGATTGGTCTATAATTGCGAACTGTAGATCAACTGCAAAATCTGGACATTTTCCGTTTTTGGTCTATTTCAACCCCTAAATATTATGCGTTGGGTGACCTTTGGTGTGACCTTGGGTGTCCTTGAAATTTTTCTATAGAAAGCCCACATTGATGACTAAAATATCCTGAAGAAATATTTTACAAAAATCCTCGTTGATGTCCAATAAAGTCCTTGAATTTTGTTATTAAAATCCGCATCAACGTCTAATAAAATCAGTCCTAGTCCTAGTCCTAGAAAAATGACTTACAAAAATTCCTTTAAAAATTGGTGACCAAAATTTCCTTTTTATTTTAATGTTTTTTAAAAAGTTCACTTTGGTAATAAAGTTCTTGAATAAAATGATGAAATAGATGAAAAAATATTTTTAGAAATCTACGTTGGCGAAAGTCGAAATTCCTAGAAATACATTTTTTATAAATTCCTTCAGAAATTTTTGTAAAAAAGTCCCTTAAAATTTAAAAAAAACGACGTTGTGACTTAGGAAGTCTTTTAAAAATATTTGGATAAAATTACCCAATCCTTTAAACATATATTTTAAAAACCTTCATTTATCCTTTAAAAAATGTAAAAATTCGACATTTTTTATTTGTTGGTGACCAAAAAATTTCCTTAAAAATATATTTAAAAGTTCACGCGGATCATTTAAATTTAGTATTATTATTATTTTTATACCCTACACCACAAGGTGGTCAGGGTATTATGTCTTTGTGCATTTGTTTGTAACAAGCAGAAGGAAACGAGATAGGCCCATAGTTCCTTTTGATGATCTGCATAGAATCACATTCTGAGTCGATTTATGCATGTCCGTCCGTCCGTCTGTCCATGTATTTTTGTAAACAAAGTACAGGTCGCATTTATTGCCCGATCCAGATGAAAATTTGCACAGATCATTTGTTTGGCCCAAGGACGAACCCTATTGAAATTGGAAATAATCGGTCAAAATTCAGATATAGCTCCCATATATATCTTCGTCCGATTTGCCTTTTATTGTGCACCAAACTTGTAATATCAGTCCGAATAGTATGGAATTTTGCACGTACAATCAGATTGGACCTGAAAATAAGTATGCCAAATTTGATCGAAATCGGTTCAGATATAGCTATAGCTCCCATATATATTGTTCATCCGATTTGTTATTTTTGTCCACCGCCGCCGTAATATGCACTCTGCAACAACAATATTTGGCGAAATATATCAAATACAGCTCAGAAATACATTTGCTAAATTTTATCGAGATCGGTTCAGATTTGGATATAGCTCCCATATATAACTTCGTCCGATTTACCTTTTATTGTGCACCAAACGTCTAATATTTGTCCAAATGGGATGCAATTTGGCACTTACGACCGAATTGGGTCTAGAAGCTAGTATGTCAAATTTGGTGAAGATCGGTTCAGATGTAGCTATAACTCCCATATATACTGTTCATCCGATTTGTCATATTTGTATGCACTCCGTAACAACGATATTCAGGGAAATATATCAAATACAGCTCAGAAATATCTTTGCCAAATTTTATCGAGATCGCTTCAGATTTGGATATAGCTCCCATATATATCTTTATCCGATTTCAAATTAATTGTGCACCAAATGGGCAATACAATTCCGAATTTAAAAGATACAAATGCTTCGGCATATTTAGTCCTTTGAACTTTAAATTATAATTATAATCATAGCGTGTATGATTGAATTCTCCCATAAAAACTTTTAATTGTTATGTGGAGCTCTACTTAATTAGCAAAGTGGTGTAGGGTATCATAAAGTCGGCCCCGCCCGACTTTAAGACTTTCTTTACTGGTTTTTAATTGAAGTTGGTGACCCGAGAAGAGCCTTAAGAAATATTATTAACAAATCCACTTTGGTAACTTAGATAGTCATTAATAAAATAATGTTTAAAAAAATACATTGGAAATTAATATAGTTCTTAATTTTTATACCCTCAGCCATATGGCTACAGAGGGTATATATCATTTGATACGGTCAAAACGTGCCTAGTCGAAATAATGGTTTTAGACCCTAGGTCTCTTTGGACCAAATTCGTTTCAGAACATATGGAGTCGATCTACCGATAACCGTCCGTCCGTCTGTCTGTCTGGCTGGCTGGTGCGCACGATAACTCTCGAAGGGAGTATCCGATTTGATCCAAACTTGGTACATCGTAATATTTTTGTCAAACTTAGATCGAGTTCGTAGATGGGCGATATCGGTCCACTCCTTCTGGTACCTCCCACACAAAATGTCAAAAATTTCAAAGAAAATAATTTATTGCACAGAAAGAGAAAGGATAATCCGATTTTGCTCGAACATTGCGAATCCTAATATTTTCATCGGTGCCAGGTCAGGTGCGAAAATGGACAATATCGGTCCACTCCATCAAGTACCTCCCCCACAAAGGCTCAAAATTTTTAAATAATTACAACTCCTATAAAATGTGATGTAAGAGTCCGATTGTCTTCAAATTGCACACATCCCAATAATTTTATTAGCCCAAGGTCTGATGTGAAAATGGAATGTATCGGTCCACTTCTTCGGGTAACTCCCCCACAAGCGGTCGAAATTTTCAAAAATATATATATAAAATATATTTTTTGCACAGAAGGAGAAACGGTTACCCGATTTTGCTCTAACTTTGCAAATCCTAATATTTGCGTCAGTGCTAGGTCAGGTGCTAAAATGGACAGTACCGGTCAACTCCATCAAGTACCTCCCCCACAATGGGTAAACATTTTGAATAATTATAACTCTTATAAAATGTGATGTAAGGATCCGAACGTCTTCAAATTTCACACATTCCAATATTTTTATAAACCCAGGATCTGCTGTTAACATGGAATGTATCGGTCCACTCCTTCTGGTACTTCCCCCACAAAGTGTCGAAATGAATAGCCATGAAGCTCATTAAACGCCACATTAAGAGCCGATTCCATTTAGACTTGACACATCTCAATATTTCTATCAACACAAGATTTGTTATAAAGGTGGTATAGATCGAACCATTTCTTCTGGTGCCTCCCCCATACTTAGGGTTCAAGATTTTGAAAAACAAAACGCTCAAATAAAGCGAAATCAATTTATTCAAATTTCGCACATAAAATTTTTTTTGCTAACACAAAATATGTTATGAAATTGATATATATCTGCGAACCCCTCTGGTACCTCACCCACAAAGGGTCACAATTTTCAATAATTTTATCTGTCATAACTTTCGAAAAAATTTAGCAATTCTTTACTACTTACTATGCTCAAATATTTCTCTCAATAAGAAGCCTGATATGAATATGACATTTATCGGAATTTATGATTTCGCATAAAATTGGACATAAATATCCTTTCTTGTAATTTAGTCCAATATTTTGCTCAATTTTTTTATTGATATCAGATGAAGTATAAAAATGGAATATTCCGGTAAACTCTATATGGTACATCACGCACATTTTGACATTTTCTAAAAATTATTACATATCTCATAAAAAGTGAAGGAGTGAGTCAATATAATCCATACCAGGAACATTGGAATATTTATATCATATTTTTGGGACTGATACTAAATGGTGATATTGGTCCATTCCATCGGAACCGTCTCCATAGAGGGTCAAACGTTTTAATAATTGTAACACTAGTCAAATATATTTCGATTATTTAATCGAACATAGGCTGGGGCTATATATCTGTCGGCAATACCGACTGATACCTTTTAACTTGTTTAAATCCACGTTGGTGTCTAATAAAGTCAATAAAAATATTTTTCAAAATCTATTAAAAGTATAGACTGAGGCTCCATGAAAAGTATTTTTAAAAATTTATTTATTTATTATTTATTTATTTATTTATTTTTAATATTTATTAATCATATTTATACATATTAATGTATATATAAATTAATGACCATCAAATACACCACATGATCAAATGATGATAAAATATAAACAATAACTCACATTTTTAGCTTAGAGTATCCTTGGAAGAGAAGCTCTAACTGTCCTTTAAACAATATAGTTTTGTCGTTTAAAAAAAAAAAAAAAACTCTAAATTTGAATCTCCCCTTTCATTTTGACACCATTCACATGTCAACAATTGCAAAAAAACATCAAATTTAAATTCTGCAATTTGATTTCCAATTTAATTGCATTTCAAATTAAATTATAGCCTTAGGTTAAATATTCACCACAGATGAATGGCGTTTAATATACGGCCATCATCAAATATTTTTATTTGCAAATAAATATTTAAATATTATCGATTTTATGCTTTATTAACCCCAATTGAAAAAATATATAAATGTTTGCAATTGGTTTTGCATTTGCAACAGTTCCCCTGCTATTGCATAACACTGTACACACAAATTCACAGTTTTTCAAAAGAAGTGGGTCAACCCATCCTCACGTAGCAACGAGTAGAAATATTGAGATACGCAAATTTGGAAGAAAATCGCGTAAAATTTTCAGATTTCATGAGTATCAATAAATATTTTGGCCTTTGTGTATGTTCGCTATTCGCTTCCTAAAAAGTAAATGTTTGATATCGAGTATTGAAATTTTTTAAAAGAAAAACCTAAAATATATCCATCATTTAAATCATTCAAATGTTGACTATTTGAGAGGAAGGTACCAGAAAGAGTTGACCGATAGTATATATTCTTACTTCTGACTTAAGCGTGATACACTTTACATATTTTTTATTACTCCCTCAGTTATATGGCTATAGAGGGTATATATCATTTGATACGGCCAAAACGTGCCTCATCGAAATAAAATACGTGTCTTTGGACCAAATCTGTTTCAAGACATTTGCAGTCGATCTAGCCATGTCCGTCCGCCTGTCTGTGGCTGGTGCGCACGATAACTTTCGAGGGAGTATCCGATTTGGTTCAAACTTGGTACATCGTAATATTATTACCAAACATAGATGGAGATTGGAGATGGACAATATCTGTCCACTACTTCTGGTACCTCCCACGCAAAATGTCGACATTTCTAAACAAATGTCTTACTGCACAGGAAGAGAAAGGATAAACCGATTTTATTTCAATTATGCAAATCACACATCTCAATATGTTCATTGAGAATCATAAATAATGCAACAAAAAACTCCCATAACAAATCGAAATTCTACTACAATGTTCCAACTTTGTATGACACTCCAAATAGGTAGTTATTAAATAACCACCAATAAACAAACTACTTATCTGACGATCTATTTGTGACCAAGGAATAACAACATCCCTTTTTTTATCATCCGCCGTACAAGGTATATTATGTTGGTCATTCCGTTTGTCACTCATCGGAATAGTAATTTTAGACCTAACAAAGTACAAACAGGGTGAGATGAAAAAACTGCACCCAACTTCAGACAGCTGTCATTTCAAAGCCACTCGTCAGACAGCTGTTAAAATTATTCCAGTGACAGCTCATTATATTGCTTACAAGCGTACAAAAGCATTTTGCTGAGAATTTTCCAGAAAAAAGCAATTCGTGATAGAATTTAAGCGTGATAGTGTGATGCCTTTATATTTGGCTGGAAAACAACAAGTGGCTATAGTTAGAGCACTCCAGCATTTAAATATGAATAAATCTTTTATGTCTCGTACCATCGCTCGTTACCGTGATACTGGTAGCGTAGCCTGATGTCAAGGAAGTGGACGGAAGAAAACATCAACATTAGCAGAAATGGTTCGAATGAAAGTAAAGAATCGACTTGATCGAAATCCGCGTCGCAGTGGTCAAAAAATGGCTCGTAAGCTGAACATATCACAATAGTCCATTCGACAAATATTGAAAAATGAGCTCGGGGTAAAGCCATTGAAATTCCAAAAAGTGCAAGAACTTACACCGCAGCGGAAAGAAAATAGACTTAAAAGAGCTAAAGAGTTGCTTCGCTTGGCCGAAAGTGATGAACTGCCGAAAATGTAGCTACGTCTTTCAATGGAATTTGGTAAAAATCAATACTAGAAGTTCTTTCCAAGCACTTTACTCCCTGGAAGAGAAATGTCTATATAGGTACACAATATCGTATAGCCCACATACAGGACATTATTTACCGGAGCTGTTTCAAATTTCTTATTTGAATTTCCTAATAGATACTACAGCCTGTGACAGAAAATTGTCTATGCAGGTCCAGGTCTTCGTATAGCCGTCACATAACGGTTCGGTATTTTGATGATTTTAGCGACATTATTCACCGGAATTGTTTTAAATTTGGTATTTAGAGTTCGTAATGCAAACTACAGTCTGTGACAGAAAATTGTCTATGCAGGTCTAGGCTTTCGTATAGCCCCGATATAACATTATCTCCCTTTATTCCGTATTTTGATGAGTTTATCTATATTATTCACCTTTTTTTCAAGTTTCGCATTTGAAGACTGCAATGGCTTAAATTGCCTATGCAGGACCACGTCTTTGTATAGACCCCAATATAACGGCGATATTTGGTATTTTTAAGATTTTAACAGAATTTTTAACGGATTTTTTTTTTTTTTAAATTTCCAAATTCGTACCAAATGGTGGAGGGTATTCAAAGTTCCGCCCGGCCGAACTTACTGCTTGTTTTAATATAATGCATTAGTAATCGGAATGGAAATCAGTATTGATGCTGGATATATCGGATGGCATGCTCTGTTAAAATAATGGGTTAGTAATAACAATTCTAATGAGTATCTTTGCTAGGAAGTCTAATGAGAGACACTGAGAAATTTTCGAATTAATCGATAAGAATTGAGAAAATAGAGTTACTTCATTCTCTCTCTCTCTCTCTCTCTAACACACAGACAAAACTTTACAAAATTTCCTGAAAAATGTCATTTCAGCGCCTAACTTAAGACTAGTATAAAAAGTAAAATAGTATCAGTCGGCTTGCCGACAGATGTATACCCCCAGCCTTGAGTTATGAACGTGACAGATTTGAACTATATCGGCTACTTCTTATACTTTATATGAGATAGGTGCACATTTTCGGAAATATGCGTCAGGTAAAGATATAGCGGACCGAAGTATTCCATTTTCATACTTCATCTAATACAGATAAAATATATTGGTATGTGCAATATTTGAAGGAAATTGAACATTCGTATCCAATTTTATGCGAAATTATAAATTCCGACAAATTACATATTCATATCAGAATACTGGTTAAGAGAAATATTTAGATATAGCAAGTTGTTAAGAATCACCGACTTGTTTCGCAAGTTATGACAATAATAAGTTGACAGATCTTGTGTTGATGAAAATATTGAGAAGCTCCAAGTCTGAATAGAATCGGATGTTAATTTTGCGTTTTATGAGCTCGTGATACTCAACATTTTGATCCTTTGTGGGGGAGGTACCAGGAGGAGTGGACCGATATACCCCATCTTCACACCAGATCTTGAGTTAGTAGAAATAATGGGACGTGTGTAATATGAAGAGAACCGGATGTTTATTTCGGATTCTTTCCTCGTTTTGATTATTCAAAACTGTCATCCTTTGTGTGGGAGGTACCAGAACGAATGGTCCGATTTCTACCATGTTTATAAAAGATCTTGCGTTTATAAAAATATTGAGACGTGCTAATTCTGAATGGAATCGGATGTTAATTTAGTATTTTAAGAACTTGATAGATATTCAAAATTTCGACCTTTTGTGGGGGAGGTACTTGATGGAGTGGACCGATATTATCCATTTTTGCACCTGATCTAGAACTGACGTAAATATCAGGATTTGCAAAGTTGGAACAAAATCGGATTATCGATTCTCTTTCTGTGGTGAAAATATATATTTTTTTTGAAAATCTCGATCATTTGTGTGGGAGGTACCAGAAGGAGTGAACTGATATATTCCATCTTAACACCAGACCTTGGGTTACATTAAATATTGGGATGTGTGAAATTTGAAGACAATCGGACTCTTACATCAATTGTATGAGAGTTTTAATTATTGAAAATATTGACCCTTTGTGGGGGAGGTACCAGAAGGAGTGGACCGATCTTGTTCATTTTCACACTTAGCCTAGTACTGACGCAAATATTAAGATTTACAAAGTTTGAGCAAAATCGGATTATCGTTTCTCTTTCTGTGCAAAAAAATATATATTTTTTTTTTCAAATTTCGACCATTTGTGTGGGAGGTACCAGAAGGAGTGAACTGATATATTCCATCTTAACACCAGACCTTGGGTTACATTAAATATTGGGATGTGTGAAATTTGAAGACAATCTGACTCTTACATCAATTGTATGAGAGTTTTAATTATTCAAAATTTTGACCATTTGTGGGGGAGGTACTTGATGGAGTGAACCGATATTGTCCATTTTCACACTTGACCTAGCACTGACGCAAATATTAAGATTTGCAAAGTTGGAGCAATATCGGATTACCGTTTCTCTTTCTGTGCAAAAACTAAATTTTTTGAAAATTTCGAACTTTTGTGGGGGAGGTACCTGAAGGAGTGGACCGATATTGCCCATCTCCGAACTCGATCTAAGTTTGACAAAAATATTACGATGTACCAAGTTTGGACCAAATCGGATACTCCCTTCTAGAGTTATCGTGCGCACCAGCCAGCCAGACAGACAGACAGACAGACGGACGGACGGACGGACGGACGGACATCGCTAGATCGACTCCAAATGTTCTGAAACGGATTTGGTCCAAAGAGACCTAGGGTCTAAAACCGTTATTTCGACTAGGCACGTTTTGGCCGTATCAAATGATATATACCCTCTGTAGCCATATGGCTGAGGGTATAAAAAGTCTATATTTCAAAATGTTTTTGGAAAATATCAAAATTGCTTCAAAATTTTTTGCATTTCAATATTCGTGCCATCGAATTAATTGAACAAATATTCTGCTTTCAAATAAAATTTAATTTAAATTTTATTCCATGTCTAATAACATTTCTTTCACAGTTACATGCCTATCAAATGACATTACACGTATTAACAAACTTGTAATGAAAACTGTAAGTTACTTTACATCATCTGCTATAACTTAGAAAAGGTAGATTCAATAGATATCTAACTCGATCACTTTCAATTCCAAGATTTACATAAATTCTAAATAGACCTATCCCATCCTTACTACGATGCCATTCAGAATACATAGATGCCATAGAACGCAAATCTCTCTTCTCTGAATAATTTGCTTAATTTCATTAGCCAAGTTTGTCGTTTTTGTGCCAACACTTTTTTTCTACCAAATCCCTTGAATACAAAAAAAAATGTTTCCAGGATTTTCATAATCAGTACTTGTCGAATGATTGCCAGCCAGCTGAGAGAACAAACAAACAAAAAACAAATGCTCTTGGAATTGCAAAAAGGCTTATATATGGAAAATAGGATTGTAAACTATATTTGAACAGATTACACACAGACTGTACTTCATAATAGCTGGGCTAATGGCCAAGAGTGTGTGACAATTGATTTGTGTGTGTGCGTGTGTGTGTGGGTGTCTGTGTAGGATTATCCCTTAGGTAGATTATTGTGTACAGATGGGCAGTTGACAAAATGAACCTTACAAAAAACAGTAAGGTAAGCACAAAAGTGGGAAAGCCGACAAAATTATACCCTAGACCAACGAGTATATTTAACAGAGTTGTCGGATATATATACCTACCATAATAAATCAAAAGGTCTTCCAACAGAAAACCAGCAGGTCTTCTCATAGAAGACAAGAAAGTCTTCTCATAGTAGACCTGGAGCTGTTCTTACAGAAGACCACGAGGACTTTCCTTGAAGAACAGAAGGACTTCTCATAGAAGACTAAGGGATCCCGTAGAAGACCAAGGGGTCCGTAGAAAACCAGTAGGTCGTCTCATAGAAGACCAGTAGGTCCTCTCATAGATGATCAGAAGGTCTTCTCTCAGAAGACCAGAAAATCTTCTCACAGAAGACCAGAAGGTCTTCTCATTGAAGAAGAGAAGGTCTTCTCATGGAAGACAAGAAGGACTTCTCTTATAGAAGACCAGTTGGTCTTCTCTCATAGAAGACCGGTTGGTCTTCTCTCATAGAAGACCAGGTGGTCTTCTCTCATAGAAGACCAGGTGGTCTTCTCTCATAGAAGACCAGGTGGTCTTCTCTCATAGAAGACCAGGTGGTTTTCTCTCATACAAGACCAGAAAGTCTTCTCATAGAAGACCAGAAGAAGGTCGTCTCTCATAGGAGACCAGAAGAAGGTCGCCTCTCATAGGAGACCAGAAGAAAGTCTTCTCTCACAGAAGACCTGTTAGTCCTTTCAAAGAAGACCAGATGGTCTTCTCTCATAAAAGACCAGTAGGTCTTCTCATAGCAGACCAGTAGGTCTTCTCATAGCAGACCAGTAGGTCTTCTCATATCAGACCAGTAGGTCTTCTCATAGCAGACGAGTAGGTCTTCTCATAGAAGACCAAAAAGGTCTTCTCTCATAGAAGACCAGAAGAAGGTCTTCTCTCGTTGAAGATCTGAAAAAGATCTTCTCTCGTTGAAGATCAGAAGGAGGTCATCTCACAGAAGATCTGTTGGTTATAGAATACCTATTGGTCTTCTGGCCTAAGTAAAACAGTTGTAGAAACATAAAAAAAATACATCCTTAACTGGAAAAATTAATTAAATTTCTTTTAATCTCCCTTTTACTATCTCCAGCAATTTCAATAACTTCCGACTGCAATCCGGCTGAAGTTATTCTGTACAATCAACAAAATATTAAAAAACTTAAGTCATTATGCTAACTGAAACAGCAACAACAACAATATCGGCAGTAATAGTCCAATAGTCGTTGTTGTTATTTTTGTTTTTTTATCAGCGGATTTCTTTTACATGGAAATACGGAACAGCTACAACTTTTGCCATTTACAGTGACTGACGGCACGCGATGCTTCAAACGGGTGGACAGACAGACAGACACACACACACACACACACATTCAAACCCTACTTGCAGTCAAGTATTTTTGCGTGATTGATGTAATTGATGCACTTGAGCGCAATCCAATGGGTTTTCTGTTTAGTAGCGATTCCCCTCACCCCCCCCCCCCCCCCCTTTCAAGTAAATGTTTGTCGGCAAAAAAAAGAGAGGAAACTGCACTGCACAAGTGGATGGCAGCACAACGAACATGCATAATAGTAATGAAAAGTTTGATGATTAAAAATAAAAAACAAAATGATTTTAATGCTTACTTAAGTGATTTAAATAATTTACAAAAACCTGAGCGCACATCCATGTTTGTTTGTTTAATTTGTTTTTTTTAATTTCAATTCATAATTGCGGAAATTTTTTGTTCGAAAATTTAAATTTGTACTTTAAATGGAAATTAACTGATTGCCTCCTTTGGGGAATCGCAAATTGTTCCTCATTGCAACAGACCAACCACTTGCCTTTTTGGAGAAAGGCTTACTGAAAATTTTGCACAAAATAGGTAAAATGGAATGTTGTATTGTTTTTTCCGCCTTAATGACTGTGTTGTTGTTTTAAATTAAATGTTGATAATTGTTTGAAGCAGGGGATGCATGAATTGCTCAATTTGGATATGTGAAGGCAAAATAATTAGATGTTTGGAAGTTGACCATACTTTGGCTCAAAATGAAAAAAGAGAACAGGAAAGAGAAATTGTTTTTTTTTAAATGCACCTCAAGTGAAAATAGAAATTTATTCACTTTTCTTACGCCAAGGGATGATCCATGTGGAAATTGCTGAATATTTATAAGATAGTATTCAAGTAATAGCAGTTTTAAACAAGTAAGCAAAGGCTATAGTCGCGCGGGGCCGACCATACGATACCCTACAACACTACGTCCTTTATGTCCAAATCCATTTTGGATTTCCATCAGGGACATTTGCCCAATATTTACGCACTCCGTCGTGCTGTTAGTTGTTGTGGTCCATTTCACAGCTAAATATAATCCAATGGTTATCCAAAATGCTAGAATTCTTCCCTGTCCTTAACTCTCTCTCTCTCTCTCTCAGGCGTGTCGATTGGCTTCGATTATGTGATCAGGATTTTTTTTTTTTTTTTTTGTTTTTGGTCCATTCTTTATGCCAAGAGGCCATTCTGAATTGAAAAAATTTGTCAAAATCGGTCCAACCATTCTTAAGTTATAAGCATTATATCTAACATCCCCTTCCTTTGTATATACACATTGTATATATTTCGCTATATATATTCGAAATATTTACTATCGGCTTCTACGTAACGGTCAGAATTGACCTGTTCGTCTATTTGTGATTTCGCTGGGATTCAAAATATTCGCGGTTTAATGGAAAATTTGATTTTATTTAACACAAATATCATAGCCTTTTCACCCACTAAATATTACCCGATGACCATCAAAACCGGTCCTAAGCTCTAACCAGCCCTAACCAACCCTAGATCAACTTAGCTCGGCGAGATAGGAAGATCTATATATACTTTCCTATGTGGGAAACCAATATTTCGAGGTGTTACATAATTTTTGGCCCAATCAAACTCATAACACCCCCAACATACAGTGTTGTAGGGTAAAAAAACCAAAAGATTTTTCGAGTTCTCAGACCAATCATTTTTTGGGTCTTTCTATCCTTCCTTCCTCCTCCATTAGACATTTTTGTTTTGTCTTTTGGTAGAAAAAATACAGTTTCGTCTATAAAAAAAACATTTTCACTTTGTATTTTTAAGAGCAATTTTAATTTTTTTTTTTTCGGGAACAAAAAGCTTTTATAAAAAATCTCAAAGAATCCAGAGATGTGGACCTGTATAGGCTATTTTCTGTCATAGAAGGTAGTACCCATTGCGAACGAACTGTTGAAATGGACAAAAAAAGGAAAATTTCCTGATTTTGCTGTTGCTCTACAGGCCACAATTATAAACCGACATCGACACAAAATTGTGCATGAAATTAGAGTTTAGAGCTGGACAGAAGCCCACCAATTACGTGTACGGTCATCGGACAATATTTAGCTGGTAAAATAAACAACAACTTTTATGAAAAAAAAAATCAAAAATGTCGAATATTTTGAATCCCGGTGACATAACAAATTCTTTAAAAGGTCACTTCTGACCCTTACAGTGATGCTGTAATAAAAGATATATAGCAAAATAGTTAAAATCTGTATGTAACAGAAATTGATATTAATTGTTCCGTTTATAAATCAAGAACCGCTGGACTGATTTTCACCATTCTCATCAATTCGGAATGGTCCCTTGCCAGAAATGGACAAAATCTAGGAAAATCTCCTAAAAATTTCAATTTGGTTCACAATTAACTTCAAATCGGTTAAAGATATATATGGGAGCTATATCCAAATTTTAACCGATCTAGATAGAATTCGGCAATGTATTTCCGAGCTGTTTTTGATATATTTCCCCGAATATCGTTAATACGGACTGCGTATTGCGGCTGTGCAGGACAAATTCAACAAATCGGATAAAAAATATATATGGGAGCTGTAGCTATATCTGAACCGATTTTCACCAAATTTGACGGTTGGTACACAATAAAAGGCAAATCGGACGAAGATATATATGGGAACTAAAGCTATATCTGAACCGATTTCGAAATCTGAACCGATCTCGATGAAATTTATCAAATGTATTTATGAGTTGTATTTGGTATCTTTCCCCAAATATCGTTGTTGCAGAGTGCATATCACGGTTGCGGAGGACAAAAATAAGAAATCGGCTGAACTATATATATGGGAGCTAAAGCTATATCTGAACCGATTTCTTTAAAATTTTGGGCATACTTATTTTCAGGTCTAATCTGGTCGTATGTGCAGAATTCCATAATATTCCAAATCGGACGAATTTCAATAGGGTTCGTCTTTGGGTCAAACAAATTATTTTTGCAAAATTTCATCTGGATCGGACAATAAATGCGACCTGTGCTTTGTTTACAAAAATACATGGACAGACGGACTGACAATTTTTGTCATATTTTTTATCGAATGCGATTTTTTCAATTTGTGAACAAAATGCAGGTTGATATGATTGATATGAAATTTTCAAAATAAGACTTGTTTGGACGAACCATATTGAAATTGGCGAGAATCGGTTCAAATTAAGATATAGCTCTCATATATATTTGATTTCGGGTTAATTAATATCAGTTCAAATTACCTGAATTTTAACACTACGACCGAATTCAGTCTAGAAACAAGGCATTAAATCGGTTTTATAAAGCCATATATATGTTTCATCCGATTTGGGATTTTATGTCCCTCACATGCGTAATATGCACTCAACAGCAATACTGAGATAGATTCAGATTTTTATATAGCTTCTATATACCTATTCATCCGATTTTACGGTTATTGCTTATCATAAAGGGTGATTTTTTTGAGGTTAGGATTTTCATGCATTAGTATTTGACAGATCACGTGGGATTTCAGACATGGTGTCAAAGAGAAAGATGCTCAGTATGCTTTGACATTTCATCATGAATAGACTTACTAACGAGCAACGCTTGCAAATCATTGAATTTTATTACCAAAATCAGTGTTCGGTTCGAAATGTGTTTCGCGCTTTACGTCCGATTTATGGTCTACATAATCGACCAAGTGAGCAAACAATTAATGCGATTGTGACCAAGTTTCGCACTCAGTTTACTTTATTGGACATTAAACCAACCACACGAATGCGTACAGTGCGTACAGAAGAGAATATTGCGTCTGTTTCTGAGAGTGTTGCTGAAGACCGTGAAATGTCGATTTGTCGCCGTTCGCAGCAATTGGGTTTGTGTTATTCGACCACATGGAAGATTTTACGCAAAGATCTTGGTGTAAAACCGTATAAAATACAGCTCGTGCAAGAACTGAAGCCGAACGATCTGCCACAACGTCGAATTTTCAGTGAATGGGCCCTAGAAAAGTTGGCAGAAAATCCGCTTTTTTATCGACAAATTTGTTCAGCAATGTGACTCATTTCTGGTTGAATGGCTACGTAAATAAGCAAAATTGCCGCATTTGGAGTGAAGAGCAACCAGATGCCGTTCAAGAACTGCCCATGCATCCCGAAAAATGCACTGTTTGGTGTGGTTTGTACGCTGGTGGAATCATTGGACCGTATTTTTTCAAAGATGCTGTTGGACGCAACGTTACGGTGAATGGTGATCGCTATCGTTCGATGCTAACATACTTTTTGTTGCCAAAAATGGAAGAACTGAACTCGGTTAACATGTGGTTTCAACAAGATGGCGCTACATGCCACACAGCTCGCGATCCTATGGCCATTTTGAGGGAAAACTTCGGAGAACAATTCATCTCAAGAAATGGACCGGTAGGTTGGCCACCAAGATCATGCGATTTGACGCCTTTAGACTATTTTTTGTGGGGCTACGTCAAGTCTAAAGTCTACAGAAATAAGCCAGCAACTATTCCAGCTTTGGAAGACAACATTTCCGAAGAAATTCGGGCTATTCCGGCCGAAATGCTCGAAAAAGTTGCCCAAAATTGGACTTTCCGAATGGACCACCTAAGACGCAGCCGCGGTCAACATTTAAATGAAATTATCTTCAAAAAGTAAATGTCATGGACCAATCTAACGTTTCAAATAAAGAACCGATGAGATTTTGCAAATTTTATGCGTTTTTTTTATTTTAAAAAAAGTTATCAAGCTCTTAACAAATCACTCTTTATATGTAACATTAGTCCAAATTGAATAGATTTTTTCATATTCAACCGTATTTTGCATTTTGTTAAATCTCCGTCCGGTATTGTCTATTGCTCCAATAAATATGTTTATACCCTCCACCATAGCATGGAGAGTATATTAAGTTTGTCATTCTGTTTGTAACACCTCGTAATATACGTTTTAGACGCCATAAAGTATATATATTCTTGATCAGCATAAAATTCTATGTCGATTTAGCGATGTCTGTCCGTCTGTGGTAATCACTCTAGCTTCCTAACCTATATAACGGTACCTCTCGGTACCTTGATGATTTTAGCGACATTATAAACCGGAATTGTTTTAAATTTTGTATTTGAAGTTCGTTCCTATGCCAGAAAATTGTCTGTACAGGTCCACGTCTTCGTACAGCCCCCATATAACGGTACCTCCCTATATTCGGTATTTTGATTTTACCGACATTATAACCGTTTTTTTAAGTTTCGCATTTAAATATTGTAATGGCTTATGACAAATGTTACCTACGCTGGTTCATGTCATCGTATAGACCCTAATATAATAACTACATTCCGTATTTTTAAGTTTTTTTTTACCGAATTTTTAACTGATTTTATAGTTTTTGAGAATTGTCAAATTCGTTGTTTTTTTTTTTTTTTTTTTTTTTTGGTTTGGATGATCATCAAACGGTTTTCTGATACAACTTCCAATTTAAATGTTTTTTTTTTATATATCCACATCTTGATTTAAAACTCAAAACACGCAGGCACTCTGGTATGAAAGAAATAAATTCGAAGGACTTCCTTTCACTTACTCTTCTCAATAGACAGTTCTTTTATCACTAATGCATGTATTCTTTATCCGCCACTTAGTCACAGTTCTATCCACAATTTCTACGAATTAGTTATTATCCACCGCACTGTAATTGCTGCGTATCTTTTTTTTAATTTCTTCTATTTTCTTTTTTCTCAACACGGATGCAATTTCTTGAAAATAGTTTTCAAATTGAATGCTGCAATGCGATACGTCACGCGTTAGCCGATCGCCAGTTGTTTTGTAACACTTTAGCAACGAAAGTGAAATTGGTGCAGGCTTTAAGTTTGGTTTTATATGAAAGCCACCAAACGAATGGTCACAAATGGCAGGAGGGGAGCACTGTAACGTCATAGAAGAGAGTAGCACGAGCAAACAGAAAAAAAAAATGCGCCACACCATGAGGCAACATTAAATGAGTGCCCCGCCACTTTTCTATGCATTTCTTTTCCACCATCGATATGATTTAGTTATGGCCAGGCCATAGTCATCCTCCGGCTTGCACTCTGGCTGGATAGCTGGCAGAGGAGCAGGTTGCATGCTGTAACAGCGATTGCAGCATTGCAGCTAATCGTGCACAACAACGGTAGCAAACCTGTATTAAATGTTAGCGCCACGTTTTGTTGCACGCAACACCATTTGTGTGTGTGTGCTATCTTTGTCTTGGGTGCAAGTACCTGACTCGTTTAACCCTCGAATACTATCGTCTATTTTACTTACGTCAGTACTATAGATGGGTGGTTTCCACCCATACAACGTTAGTATTTGGTTTTCTCAAATGACAAGCGAAACTTATATAATAATTGATTTGTTTTTAAGAATGAATACCCAACTACTGAAAAACAGCAAAATTCTATGTTTAATTCACTTATTTTATTTTATTTACTGATTTGGTTAGGAATATAACAATTAGAGAAAAAAATAAAAAAATTAAAAATGCACTTTGCAAAATTAGCTCCAACTTCTTGAGTTTTTGCATCATGATCCTTTAACGGACTAATTTGGAAAGCTGAGAATATATAAAAGAAAAAGTTATTTAATAATTTTTTTGGCATAAAGTAATTTTTTTTCTTAAACGTGATCTAAATACTTATAAATTTAAGTTACTCATTACAGCATGTAAACATATCGTCATATATTAAGTTCGTATCTTGCAAAGCTGGTCCATAGCAGTACGTACAAAGAGGGTTGGTGTGACTGTTGCAAATAAAAATTTCACATTTGCAGCATGTCGTCTTAGTTTTTCGATCCTTCGCATTACCGCATACCTGGCAGCGGGATTGTTTAAGTCTTTTGGCTGGTGGAGGTATGTTCTGCTGTTCGTCAATGTTAGCACAGAACTTCTTCGCAAATTTTTGACAGCTTAATTTTAGGTTATTTGATAATGTGCTAATTTTGCTACGCTTTTCTATCTGTGGTGCAATGAGACTGAATGCAAGATCTTTTATAAAAAGAGATCGCCTTTTATATTTCAGTGGTGGATTTTTAGTGCATAACAAAACTATACGTGCATTTATGGCAGCCAAGCTCATAAGTGAATAGATTACCACTAAAGACCAGCGATTTGAAGTTCTGGCAACATTATATGTAGCACATAACTGGTCAGTCGTATCGACTCCACCTTTAGTTTTATTGTAAAATTCAACAATCTCTGGTAAACACTTTGGACCATCCAGTATTTTTCCATCTCTATGAAATGTAGAGAGCAACAAAACACACTTATTCCGTTTTGGAAGATAAATATTTCATTCATTATCTGCAGCCCTGCTCAAACCCGTGCTCTAGAACATGAGCAGAAGAAAGAGATAATTTAAGAGAAAATTAGAATTCTGTTTTTCTTTATATTTTACGATTCCATTTAACTGATTTTAAACATGAATGTTTGTCAAAATTATTTTATAGCAAATTGATATCAAATATTTGTATAAATAATAACTTAACACTGTTCTGTTCTTGATTTAAATAAGCAAAGAGATATTTGACTGGAAAGAGATATTTTTTTTTTTTGAGCAGCGCTGATTATCTGCCACTGCCGTACCTTTTGTGTACCAATTCCAAAGAAAATATAATACTATTTTATACTGATATATTTCAATACTGAGAACTATCGTGGGTGTAAAACACCCACAATTTTGGATCGCCATTACTATCGAGGGTGTAAACCACCCAAGGCTTTCAATAAACCTGCTTTATGTAAAAATTACCATACTAGTAGCTGTAGATAATACTATTTTATATCAATAGCTATTTAAATGAGGATTACATTATAATTTAGTTAGGATTTTCATGAAAAATTATAAACTTCTCTCAGAAATTCAGCTTTATGGGTGGATTCCACCCAGGCGATAGTCCTTGAGGGTTAACAAAAATAAATGTTGGGGGGGAGGGGTGGTTTGGTTTTCTTCTTGAGCTAAACAGTGGCGGATTGTGAAATGTTGATAGTCAGAATTGAGAGCAAAATTTGGAGGTTCCGAAGTATTGGGCCAAAATTGTCCATTTCGTATCTGGCCTAAGTCTGATATAAATGTATGTGCCAGATTTGGACCATATCGACTACTTCCATCACATGTAATGATACATGTGAGAAAATTTGTAAAATATTGAAATGGGCAAGGTAGCAGATATATTGGTCCAAAGCATTCCTCTATACTGAAAAAATTATGTGGATGAGCAATTGGAAGAAAATCAGGCATCTATAACCAATTTTTTTAGAATAGACTGGTGTTTCGCACATTATGAAATATATAAGTATTTCAAATCGTGAACCTTTGTATTAGAGGTTCCAGAAGGGGTAGGCCGATATCTATCATCATACACCGGACCTTACGTTAGTAAAAATATTGGAATACATGAAATTTGAGAGAATCTGATGCTTATTTCGCATTTTTTGAGAGATGAAATAATTCAAAATATTGACCCTGTTGTGGGAAAAGTACCAGAAATAGTAGACCGATATATCCTACCTTCACACAAGATCTTGAGTTAATAAAAATATTGGAATGCCTGAAATTTTAAGACAATAGAACTATTATTATAGCCTCCACCATAGTATGGAGGGTATACTAAGTTTGTCATTCTGTTTATAACACCTCGAAATATACATTTTAGACCCCACAAAGTAAATATATTCTTGATCAGCATAAAATTCTATGTCGATTTAGCGATGTCAGTCCGTCTATCCGTGTATGGAAGTCACACTAGCTTCCGAACGAAATTTAGTAGGTTGATAAAATTTAACTCAAATGTGTACTATGTCTGCAGGTCATATAGGTCGACGTTTTGGTATAGCCTCCATATAAGGGTACCTCCCGACATTCAGTATTTTGATTTTGATTTTTGCGACATTATTCTCCGGAATTGTTCCAAATTTGGGATTTGAAATTCGTAATAAATACTACAGCCTAAGACAGAAAATTGTCTGTGCAGGTCCACGCCTTCGTATAGCCCTCATATAACTGTAACTTCCGATATTCGGTGTTTTGATGATTTTAGATATATTATTCACCGGAATTCTTTCAAATTTGGTGTTTGAAGTTCATAATGAATACTACAGCTTCAGACAAAAAATTGTCTGTGCAGGTACATGTCTTCGCATAGCCACCACATATCGGTACCCTTCTGATATTCGGTATTTTGATGATTTTAACGATATTTTTAATCGGAAATATTTCAAATTTGGTATTTGAAGTTCGTCATGGGTACTAAAGCCTAAGACAGAAAATTGTCTGTACAGGTCCACGTCTTCGTATAGCCCTCATATAACTGTAACTTCCGATATTCAGTATTTTGATGATTTTAGCGACATTATTCACCGGAATTGCTTCAAATTTAGTGTTTGAAGTTCGCAATGAATACTACAGCCTATGACAGAAAATTGTCTGTGCAGGTCCACGTCTTCGTATAGCCCCCATATAAGAGTACCTTCCGATATTCGGTATTTTTACGATTCTAGTGACATTATTGACCGATTTTTCGCATTTGAATATTGTAATGTCTTATGACAATTGTAGCCTATGCAGGTCCACATCGTCGTATAGACCCTAATATAACGGCTACATTGGGTATTTTTAAATTTTAACAGAATTTTTAACGGATTTTATTTTTTTTGAAAATTGCGAGATTTTTACTCCAAATTCCAAATTTTGACCCTTTTGTGGGAAATGTGCCAGAAAGAGTGGACCGTTATAGCCCATTTTTTTATCAGATCTAGTGTTGGGATGTGTGAAATACGAAGAGAACCAGATGTTTTTTTTTTCGGATTCTATGATCGTTTTGGTTATTCAAAACGTTGACCCTTTGTGGGGGAAGTACCGGAAGAAATGGTCCGATCTCTACAATCTTTATAACAGATCTTGTGTTGATGGAAATATGAGATATGCCAAGTTTCAATGGAATCGGAAGTAGTGGACCGATATCTCCCTTAGTAGAAATAAAGGGATTTTATAATCGTTTTGGTTATTGAAAATGATGACCCTTTGTGGGAAGATACAGGAAGAATTGGGCCGATATATCCTACTTTCACACCAGATTTTGAGTTAGTACAAATATTGGAATGTGTGACATTTTAAAAAATCGGACTCTTTTTCACATTTTATGAGAGTTATAATTATTCCAAATTTTGACCCTTTGTGGTTAAGGTACTTGATGGATCGGGGCGATATTATCCATTTTCGCACCTGACTTAGCACTGACAAAAATATTGGGATTTGCAAGGTTTGCACAAAATCAAATCATAGTTCTATGTGGCAAATTATTTCCTTTGAAAATGTAGCTCTTTTGTGGGTGAGGTGCCAGAAGGAGTGGACCGATGTTGCCCATTTAATAATAATATTACAACGTACCTTGTTTTGACCAAATCGGATACTACCTTCTAGAGTTGTCGTGGGCTCTAGCTAGATAGGCAGACATCCGTAGATTGACGTCAAATGTCCTGAAACGGAATTAGTCCAAAGAGACCTAGGGTCCAAAACCATTTTTTTCAAAAAGGCACATTTTCTCCGTATCATATGATGTATACCCTCTGTAACCATATGACTGAGGGTACAATAATCCGCGTTCTTCTTCAGGTCTCCTATAACTAGAAAATATTCTTCAAAGCTAAAGCCTTCTTCAGGACTTCCGTCTAAAGAAGACTTCAAGATATTTTTTTTAAGACATAAATGTTATGTTCACTTTTGAGGACCTGCAGAATGAACCTCTAAATATACCATATGATTAATGTCTTTCAAAAACAATAGAATTTCTTGAAGTTCTTCTATAGACATATGACCTTCAAGACTTAATTGGACCCGATACCTGCTTCAGGTATTCTATAATCCGAAGACCTTCTTCGGGTCGCCTATATACAAAAGGCCTTCTTCAGGTCTTCCATAGAGTGAAGACTTTCTTCAGGCCTTCTAAGGAGTGAAGATCTCCTTCAGGTCCTCTATAAATAAAATATCTTCAGACTCTCTCAACACTTCTACATAAGTGAAAACATCCTCCAATTTCTTTTTAAACTGGCGCCCAATGTAACAGGCCTCAATCCTTTTGCAACAAAACACTTCATCATTCAATAATATTCATTTAAGACAATAAAAAACTACCTCCCCTCCCCTCCCCACTATACTTGTATTATAGCATTCGTACGGGAAACCGCATTTGGGGAATTTGTAACAAAAACTTATCAACAATGGCAACAAGATTCGTTGCTTGTTTTCATCGGCGTATTTTTGTCAATTGTTTCGAGGAGTTGATTGTCTTCTCCTCGTTTTTTCTGTTGGCTTGTTGTCACTCCGCCGTTACATGTGTTTTGATGTCGGAATAATCAGTTTTAATGGTCTTTGACAAATGTTGCCCCCCATTTGATTTTTTTTTTGTGTCCAAGAATTTTTTTTTTCTTTTTTGCTTTGAATCAAAATTCATGTTAGACATGTTGGCTGCAAGCAGGTGTTGCTTTTTTGTTGTCTTTTGCGGATATCCAAAGCCATATGGATGTCTGACGATGCAAATATGGAATAGGACAAAGAAATTATGGCAATTGATGATGTAAAAAAAATGTGGTGTATTGCTCAAAGAGATTGACACGAGACAAGGATAGTTTCTTTGATATTTAGTCCGCCAAGACCATTGGCTTCTTGGAGTTGTCAAAAACATGGCATAAATACTTGGTGGTCCACGGAAGAGATTTGAGTTTTTCAAGATCCATATACATGTTACCCGAAAATAACATAGCCTTGTAAGAGGTAAAGTTTCTATATCTGCTCCCCATAAGCAGATATTGAGGGAAATATTTGTTGCTTAAGTATCCTCACTGCATTGGAGTAACAAGGGTCTGCTGATGACTTACCGATGATTGTTAGCAGGACCATACTTCCCGATTTCCATTCTTTAAGAAAAATGAGGATGTCCAGCGACAACTTGAGAGCAGCTTTTAAATACTCGACTTCGGATTCATGATATTCTGCCCAGACCCAACCCTTTAAATAAGTTATCATTTGGGTAGACACCTGCGAGATAAACAACAGTAAAGTGTGGAAGTATATCCCTAGCCCATGGGGTCTACTAGATTTTTATCAGCTTTACCAGGATTTCATATAAACGCTACCATTTATCAATTTCGGTGGGGGAAGGGAAATCCAAATCCCGAAGAGACACCCAAGCAATAAGGGCCCATGTCATCCCAAACTTGGCAGGAGGCCCATAGTAAGAAGTCAGTTAGTCCTAGAGAATTTTGTTTAACCGGGAAGTCGTTTTACTCTACTTCGTATATATCTCTTCTCTGGAGGAGAACAATTTATTTTTTTAGGGATATTGCAGTATTGAATCCAAAAGGGGGTCAAAAAGTGATCTAGTGCTAATCGGTGCAGGGACATAATCCCCATTTCAGTTATGTCCGTTTTTTATTTGTTTTTTTTTTTTTTTTTTTTTTTTTTTTTGGTAAACCACATACTAATGTGGAGGTTATGACCGCTTCCAAAACGGAGATAATACCCAAGAGGAGTAAGACCATTTACTGTGGGGATCATGTCCGCAAAATGTTCGAACAAACCCCCAGAAAGGAAACAAGGCCCAAATTGAGTTTGGGTGCTATGCTCGCATTGACCTGAAATCTTTATCACATGTATTTATTACCTGATTACGGCAAAGTATTTTTTTCGTGGATCGGAAATCATTTGGTAACCGGTAATTTTGATTCTGACGGTATTGGTCATATCCAGAGGAGAAAATCTTATATCCCGACCGAAGCAAATACTTAAAAAAGCTATAAAGGTGAAATACATATTGGTGGAGAAAATCTCAATTTAAAGATTTTTATCTCTACTATCTTCGGAACTACATGTGATATCAGCACATTTGGTACCATTTTGGAAAGACAAAGAATGTAGGCTATAATCAGGTATGTAGATCTCAATATCCCATAATGGGTCCATTTTCTACTTTTTTGGGGATTTTTCAAAAATTTCCGCTACAAAAATACCAATTTTCTAGTATTGCTCTGGATCCGATTTAAACAACACCATACAGGATGAGATGAAAAAACAGCAACCAATTTTAGACTGCTGTCATGTCAAAGCCACTCGTCCGACAGCTGTTAAAATTATTTCAGTGACAGCTCATTATATTGTTTACAAGCGTACAAAGGTATTTGGGTGAGAATTTTCCAGAAAAAAAGTTATTCGTGATGGAATTCAAGCGCGATAGTGTGATTTCTTTATATTTGGCTGGAAAAGCACAAGTGGCTATCGTTAGAGCACTTCAGCATTTAAATGTGAATAAATCTTTTGTGTTTCGTACCATCGCTCGTTACCGTGATGCTGGTAGCTTAGCCCGACGTCAAGGAAGTGGACGGAAGAAAATAGCAACATCAGCAGAAATGGTTCAAAAAGTAAAGAAGCAATCGAAACCGAAAAATGGCTCGTAAGCTGCACATATCGCAATATTCCATCTGGCAAATATTGAAAAATGAGCTCGAGGTGAAGCCATTGAAATTCCAAAAAGTGCAAGAACTTACACCGCACCAGAAAGAACAAAGACTCAAAAGAGTTGCTGCGTTTGGACGAAAGTGGTAAACTGCCGAATTTGATTTTCTCCGATGAGAAAACATTCGCGTTTGCTTGCCAAAGAGGTCAGATGAAAATGTGCACCTTCGGTTGGCCACCAGAACTCAATCGCCGGCCATGCTGATGGTGTGGGCCGCCATAACAGCCGATGGTCGCTCACCCCTCATATTATTCGACCGTGGCATGAGAATAAATGTCGAATATTATCGCGAAAATATTCTGGACGGTGTATTAAAGCCTTGGCCACGCAAACATTTTGGCCGCAAACCTTGGACATTCAAACAGGACACAACACGCGCCACCCAAGAATGTTTACAAAATGAGGTTGCTTGCTTCATTTCCAGCTCACAATGGCCACCAAAATCTCCGGATACCAATCTATTGGATTATTATGTCTGGAGTATTTTGGAAAGTAAGGTTGGCACTAAAAAATACCAAAGTGTCGATCACCTTGAGCATGCGCTTCGCCGGGAATGGGCCAAAATACCGCAGAGTAACACTCGGACAATGTATGACGTTTCATTGGCCGTTTTAAGGTCATAATTTATGCCAAAGGTGACCAATTTGAACAAATCTAAACTTATTCGAAAATTTGATGCAATTTCCGACATTTTTGGCTTTCATTCAATAAAATTAAAAACAAATGTAAAAATTATGGCGTTCGACTTTGTTGCAGTTTTTGTCTCACCCTGTATTGGTCCACTCCTTCTGAAACTCCACGGGCTTATAAAAGTATTTTTTTTTTTTGTTAGAAATCGAATTAATGAGATCAGAATTCGTTAATGGTATTCTATGAGGCCGAATTTATCCAGCAATTCCCAATTCTCTGTTCTTCACCATATATAGCAGTTCTCTCATTTTAATATTCAAGGGTCTGACAAAAAAAAATCCGAATTCTCACATACGAACTACCAACAAACCACAGCCTGCCGGTCTGTGTCAGACACACACCATATCCACCCATTCATTATACAAATCACCTCTAATGGTTCTTTAGTCAATGCCAATATCAGAGATAAAATGCCAGTCGTTCAAAAATTTCCATTCAACAGTTTTTTGTGTTTTCAATTTTCCCTCCTCCGACTAGCCAAAGAGAACCGACCACCACCGGTCAGCAAACTTCTTCTCATTGGCGGCCAATTCACACAACAGAAAATACAAATGTTTGGGTCTTGTACGAGGACAGGAGTGGATAGGACAGACGAGCGTCAGTCAGGAAATGAACTCATTTCCATAAAGCATTTTCACGACAACAACAGCAACTACAACGGCGGAGCAGCAGCAACAATGCCAGCAAAAATCCGAAAAAATAATTCCAAACCAGTTCAAAGAGTTGAACTAACAAATTTCGCTAACATTGATTTGGCTTGGTTTGGTTCAGTTCGCTTCGGATGAAAGGATGGACAGACAGACAAACATAGACATCCTACCAAACAGGGCGGCTGCGGCGACAACAGCGGATGGTTAGGTAAACTGGATATATTTTTTGTTGCATAACACACATACGAACGGACAACGATGTAATTTCGAATCAAAACCTAAATTAAAAACTGCCGATTGAAACAGAAATACATTCCAGATCAACATTCAATACCGGATAATCAGCAACAGCAGTAGCAACAATAACATCAACAGCAAACGCTATGGGGGTACGAGTGAAAACTACAATAAGAGCATTCATTGTAACGGCATAGTTGGGATATTTCAGCATCATTATCATCAGTAAAATAACCAACCAACCAGCCACGCTAGGCAACAACACCATGGTGGGGTGGTGATGATAATTCACAGTGTTCGGAATTGAACTGAGAAAGTGTAAATACAGGGTTCTACAAAAGAAACGAAGACATACAAACAATCATCCGCTAAGGGAAGAATTTTGGCAGGCCTTCTATGGTGAAAAAATGTCTTCTATAGGTCTGATCGGAAGAACATTTATTAATAAAGGGATTTTATAAAGAGAAGATCATTTAAAGGTCTTCTGTTGAGGGAAAGACTTCAAAATTTCCATTGACTGAATGAAGACCTTCAAAGAAAGACATTCGAAAAATGTTCTATTAATAGATGACTTTATAAAAGACCTCTGACTTTATAAAGGTCATCTATAAAACAAAACCTACCAAGGGTTTTCAAGGGGTAGAAGCTACTTCACAGGCCTTCTATGGAGAAATGACCTTTTGAAGATCGCCTCCAAGAACGCTTATAAGAAGGTATACTATGAAGAAAAGAGAACCTCTGTGGACAGAAAACCTTCCATCTATGGAGATAAGGCCTTCCAAATGTTTCTATGGAGAGAAGTCCTTTCAAAGCTCTAATATGGAGAGAACCCCCTCCAAGGAACTTTTAAGAAGAACATTTTCCTAGGTTCTTCTACGGAGAGAAGGCCTTTACCGGGTTTTTTTTATAGAAGGAGAAAATCTTTATAAGGTCTTTCATGGAGATATTACCATCCAAAAATCTTCTGTCGAAAGAAGATCATTCTCTATTCAGAGAAGACCTTTTTGAAAGTCCAGAACAGATATTTTAAATGTTAGCTATGGAAAGCAGACCATAGGAAGAAAAGAAGGTAAAGGTCTTCTATCGAGAGAAGGACTTTCAAAATTCTTAAATTAAGAGAATATCTTCAGAGGTCTTCTTTATATATAAGACCATCTGAGATCCTCTTTAAAAAGAAGGACTTCAGTAAAGTACTGCATAGTGTTATTTTAGAAAACAACGCTGAAGACCTCTGATCCCTCCTACGCTACCCCACGGCCGCTGAAACCCACTTGAATGTGCATGCGATCTATGAAGCTCACAACTCTACAGTCGTTCTCCTTTTCACCTCAGAGACCAATTACACTACCTTAGTGCCCTCTGGTGCCAACTACTCCACAATACTGACCAATGGGACATATTTCTCTACTGTAGTGCACTCTGGGACAAACTACTCTGCAATAGTGTCCTCTGGGAGAACTACTTTACAATAGCGGCCTCTGAGACCAACTACTGTACTTTAGTGGCATCCCAGACCAACTACTTTACAGCAATGGCATCTAAGGCCAACTACTTTCCGGTAATGGCCTCTAAGACAAACTACTCTGTCGAAGTGGCATCTAAGGCCAACTACTCTCCGGTAGTGGCCTCTTGCCAACTGCCTTCCGGTAGGCTCTAAGACCAACTTCTCGGCGGAAGTGGCCTGTAAGGCCAACTACTTTCCGTTAGTGACCTCTAAAGCCAAATAATCTCCGATATGTGGTCTCTTAGCCTTTGAGGACCTCTACTCCACAGCAAAGGCCTTTGATGCCAGCTTTTGTATAGCCGTGGTCTGTGGGCCTCCGAGGTCACCTACCTGCAGTAGTGGCCATGATACCAGATACTCTACTGTAGTGAAGTTTAAGACCATTTTTTCTGCAGTAGTGGCCCCGAGGCCAGCTACTCTAGTTTAGGGCACTCTGAAGCCAGCTACTCTACAATAGTACCCTCTGAGGCCAACTACTCAATAGTAATGACATCCGAGGCTAGTTACTCTACATCCAACTAGTCTACAGTATGTCCTCTAAAGACAACTACTCTACAGTTGTGGGCTCTAAGGCCAACTACTCCAACGCCTACTACTCTATAGTAGTGCCTTCTAGTACCATCTGCCATCAGCTCTACTGCAGTGCCATCTGGGGCCAACTACTGAAATGCAGTATCCACTGAGCCCAATTGCTCTACAAAGATGTCGTGTGGGACCACGATGTCGCTGTAAGGCCAGCTATTGAACAATAGTGCCCTCTGGTCCAACTACCCTACTGTGGTCCTCTATGAGGTCAACTACTCCGCTGTAATGCCCATCTACTCTGCTGTAATGCTCTCTGAAGACAGCTACCCAACATTTAAGTCCAGCTACTCTCCTATAGAGTCCTCCGAGGCCAACTACTCCACTGTATTGGCCTCTGAGGCTAACTATTCTAAAATAGAGGCCTCTAAGGCCTACTACTATACAGTAGTGGCCTCTAGTACCATCTGAAGCCATCAGCTCTACCGTAGTGCCATCTGCTGTCAACTACTGAAATGCAGTATTCACTGAGCCCAATTACTATACAATAATGTGATATGGGACCATCTACTCCGTTGTAAGACCTTCTGATGCTAGCTATTGTACGATGGTACCCTTTTTGGCCAACTACTCTACAACCATACTACTGCAGTGCCCTCTGGTCCAACTACCCTACTGTAGTTCTCTCCGAGGCCAACTACTCGACTGCAATATCCTCTGAGACCAGCTACTCTACAATAGAGCCACCTCCGGTCATCTACTCTGCTGCCATGCTCTCGGAAAACAGTCTTCTACTTCTACCTTCTGGGGCCAGCTAATCTACAATAGTGCCCTTTTTAACCAACTACTATAAAACCATACTACTGTAGTGCCCTCTGCTCCAACTCCTCTCCGAGGTCAACTACTCCACTGTAATATTCTCTGAGACCAACTACTCTACAATAGTGCCACCTGAGGTTATCTACTCTGCTGTTATACTCTCTGAAGACAGCTACTCAACATTCAAGTCCAACTACTATCCTATAGTGTCCTCCGAGGCCAACAACTCAAATGTAAGCCCTCTGAGGCGAACTATTCTAAAATAGCATCATTTAGGAGCAATTATTCTACAACTACTCTAAAATTGTGCCCTCTTGGCTATTCAACATTTCTTGCCCCTGAGCTAAGTTACCCTGCTCTTTGAAAATGGCTAGCTAATCTACAGTAGTTAAATTAGTAGAGTAGTGGTGTATAATGTCCACTTCTTTTGACTTTTTGCCTATGAGGCCTATTTATCTGTAGAAATGACTTCAGAGGTCAATTATTCTGAAGTACTAGCCTCTGAAGGTATTTCCAGAGAAGACCTTTGAAACCATTAGAGTTTTTTATGAAGTTCCTTCAGATGCTTCTATACATAGATAGAAGACATTCATTTTTATTCTCTAGATGGAAGTCATTCAGATCAGAAGATCTTCACCGGTGGTGTTTTTCACAGGTCAAGACATAAACTAAATATTTTTGAATCCGTTAAAAAAGTTTGTTTTTGGAATATTTTTAACAGACCTCATACAATAGTTTGTATAAAATGCGACTTCTCCCTACCTAAATTTTAATTATATCCGATTTCATTTCGAAAAGTTCTACTTTTGTTCAACCTCAAAACACTGTGTGCCTTGTGATTATAATCCATATCTGAATCCATGTTTTCGTTTTTTTTTTCTGTTACATATTTATCAGCCGTTACTGCGGTGGCTGGGACGACTGTGCAACGAGGAAACAGCAACAGAACAACGTTGCAATGGCCAAAAGCATACACGCACCATATTAGTAGCGAAGCATAACAGCATGCCAAAATACCCCTCCGCCCTGAAAACAAACTCTAATCCAAATAACATCCCAATGGCGAAGAGCAACAAAAATGATGATGATGATGACTACGACGACGATGATGATAGTTATGTGGCCAACAGGTTTTTCGTTGCCCACATTTATCTCTTGATTCGACAACAAAATTCCCCTCTGTGGTGGTATAACATCATTCCACTACCAGTCCTACTGATAACCATTGCAAGTAACTGGTGTTACAGCGACGACACACACAACATCATTTGATGCCACAATCATGCGGAACAAATGCATTTGCCAATTGTTTGCTCTTAACTATCGGGGGGGATGTCGAACTTAATTGTACCCAATTTCCACTGAATGATACAAAACGTGAGAGAAAGAGTACGCGCGCGAAAGAGGGTGAAATGAACAAAAACATAAACACAAATGCCAGCAAGGAAGAGGTGAATTTTGTGTACAAGATTGGGAGCTTCAGTGTGGAGGAATGAAAGAATTTCTCTTTAAGAAAATTCTGAATTAAATTTTAGAGAAGAGAATTACTTTCAGATTAATTTTGACAGACATACGTATGAGCAGAGTTCAATGGGCCTCAGTACTCTCTTCTGGAAAGTAATTGACCACAATGTTCCCTATTGGTCTCAGACGTCACGTATATGGAAAAGCTGGCCACAGACGTCGCTACTGCAAAGTAATTGGCTCAGAGGTCACTACTATAGAAGTTGCTGGCCACAGAGGCAGCAGCTGTAGATAAACTGGAATAGTTGGCCTCAGATAACACCGCTGTTGAGGTTTTCGCCTCAGATACCTCTATTGTAGAGTATTTGACCTCAGAGGCTACTAATCATGAGTATCTGACGTCAAAGACTCTACTGTAGAATTTTTGCCTCCGAGCACCATCAACATTTACTCATATGGAGTAGTTGGCTTAAGAGGTCCTTACTATAGAGTAGGTGGACTAAGATGCCTCTAATGTAGGGTAGTTGGCCTCAGATGTCATGCAGAGATGTTGAACCCAGAGGCCGGTACTGTAGAATAGTTGGCCTCAGATGTCACTGCTGCAGAGATTTTGGACTCATAGGCCGCTACTATCAATTATTTGGCCATAGAGGCATCTTCTGTAAAAAAGCTGGCCCAGAGGCCACTATTGTTGAGTAGCTGGCCTTAGAGGCAGATTCTTTAGAGCACTTGGCCTAAGATGTCTTGCTACAGAAGTGTTGGTCTCAGATGTCACTGCTGTAGAGATTTTGAACCCAGAGTGCGGTACTTTACGAAACTTGGCCTCAAATGTCACTGCTGCAGAGATTTTAGACTCAGAGGCCGTTATTATAAATTATTTGGTTTCAGAGGCATCTGCTGTACAATAGCTATTGTTGGGTAGCCGGCCTCAGATGTGACTGGTATAGAGCTGTTGCCCTCATATGTTACTGCTGCAGAGGTGTTGAACCCAGAGACCGCTACTGAGGAGTAGTTAGAATAAGAGGCCGCTAATATAAATTATCAGAACCCGATACTATTGAAATAGCTGCCTAAGAGGCTACTACTGTTGAGTGGCAAGGCTCAGGGGCAAGTACTGTAGATAAGTCGCCCTCAGAGCCCGCTACTGTAGTGTAGTTGACCTCAGATACCACAGCTGTTGAGGTGTTGGCCATAGAGGGCATAGAGTAGGCGACCTCAGAGGCTAATACTGCAGAGTAACTTGCCGCAGAGGCCTCTAGCTGATATCAGAGGTTAATGCCGCAGAGGTGTTGACTATTGCTGTCAGAGGCGACTACTGTTTAGTAGATTATCTCAGAGACCTCGGCTGTAGAGAAGCTGGCCTCAGAGGCCTCTAGTGGTGTCCATCTGACATCAGAGACCACTACTGTTGAGTAGCTGGCCTCAGATGTCACTGCGATAGAGGTATTGAACCCAGAGACCACTACTGTAGAAAAGTTGGCCTCAGGTCGGGATAATGTAGAGGCTACAATTATAGTGGCCTCCGAGGCCACTGTCCTCAGAGCTCGCAACAGTGGATTAGTTGGCCTCAGACGCCTATACTGTTGAGTAGCTAGCTCTACTGTAGAGTAGCTGACCTCAAAGATACCTGCTGGAGTCCAGCTGGCATCAGAGACCTCTACTGTAGTGCAGCTGATCTCACAGGCCACTACGGTTCAATAGCTGCCCTCAGAGCGCACTACAATTGAGCAGCTAGCCTTAAAGGCCAGTACGATTGTGTAGGTGGCCTCAGATGCCACTACGATTGAGTAGCTGGCCTCAGAGGTCACACCGTTTGAGTAGCTCGTCTCAGAGGTCACTACGGTTGAGTTACTCCCATCAGACTACTGTTAAGTAGATTGCCTCAGAGGCCAGCTACTATAGAGTAGCTGGACAATATTGTAGCTGGCCTCAGAGGCCACTGCCGCTGCCGTAGTTGGCCTCAGAGAGCATTGCTCAGAAGCCACTGCTGTAGCTGGCCTCAGAGGGCACTGCTGTACGATTAAGTAGCTGGCCTCAGAGGTCACTACGATTGAGTAACTGGCCTCAGACGCCACTACTGTAAAGTAGATTGTCTCAGAGACCACATACTATAGAGTAGCTGGGCCATATTGTGGCTGGCCTCAGAGGCCACTGCCGTAGTTGGCCTCAGAGAGCATTGCTCAGAAGCCACTGCAGTAGCTGGCCACTGAGAGCATTTCCCAAAAGCCACTGCTGTAGCTGGCCTCAGAGGCCACTGCAGTGCAGAGAGTACTGCTTTAGTGTAGCTGGCCTCAGAGGTCTCTATTGAGGTCACTACTGTGTTTTATTGTTCCTATGAAACTACTACTGTAAGACCGTGGTCTCAGAGGATAGATTTTTTGGGTCTGTCTCTTCATTTCGTAAAACTTTCACAGCAATTCTCGTTGTACCCACTCTATTACATACCCATAGGCCGTTATATGATTGTCTCAAAACTTAAGCGTAAACATTCACAAGTGCGCCCAATATAAAAACTATAAAATATTGAGAAGAGAAAATACGTAAATATTTGTCATAATTCAAACGGGAAACATTTACCTGTCAACGAGATATCAATCATTTTGTTATGACATTTTCTTTCAAAGGAAACAACAATTTTCTTTTCTTTCGTTTTTTAATCAATTGAAATTACTTCTCAGCGAAAAACACTTATATTTTCGCTTTAACTCCATTTCAAAATCTCCACATAATTTAAGTAATTCAATCCTTTCCTACCACCATAGCTACAATCTTCTGTTGCTCTTTTCATTTCCAAATCATATAAGACCAAAAAATCTCCGACTTTATTGCCATAATAAAATCAACAATGATTTCCTTTTCTAGCCGAAAAAAACTTTTAAATCTCAATGACTTCAAAATTAGTCCAGGCCAATGTCGTTGTCCGCCTGCTTAAGTCTATGCCAAAAAAATCGACTCTCAGCCCATTTCAAAGGCTTTCTTGCAAAGATGAAAGAAAAAAAGAGCAGAAACGCTGCAAGTAAGAAAAGTGATGCAAATAGCCAAGTTCATCAGCGAAAGTCAATTATTCTGAATTGTGGCAACAGGCAGACAGGCTGTCAAGACTACCATCCTCGGCCATCAACCGGTGCGGTTGGTGGCTAAATCGCTTTGCCAGCCTTTTCACACACAATGAAGGAGCAATTGTTTTTGTTTGTGTTTTCTTTTCTGGCAGTTAAGTTCCCAAAACAGCCTGTGGTGGTTTTAGTAAATCTCGCGCGCGCACACAAAGTGTTCTTCGCCGTATTTGTTTTGGGCGCTGCTCTGTTTTTTGGCACTTTTCCAAGTCTGTCAAAATACTTTTGAATTATTTTCGGCAGAAAGTTGTTTTGTGCGGCCTAACTGCGATGACCATAAAATAAATGAAATTTAAATGGTAATGGGTTTTAATTCTATGGGATTTGTCAAAAAGTGTTGAAATTAAATTCTTAATACCAACACGTGCTAGAATGAATTGTATGGGAGAAATTTTTAAAAATATTCTGGCACACACTTAAAAATTTGCGGAAAATATTTATAGATACCGGGTGAGATAAAAAACTGCAACAAAGTCAAACGCCATAATTTTTATTTTTTTTTTTTTTTAATTTATTGAATGAAAGAAAAAAAATGCCGAAAATAGCATAAAATTTTAGATAAATTAGATAAATTCGAATTGGTCACCTTTGGCACGAATTATGGCCTTCAAACGGCCAATAAAACCGTCACACGCTGCCCGAATGTTGCTCTGTGGTATTTTGGCTCATTCCCGATGAAGCGCTTGCTTGAGGTGATCGACACGTTGGTATTTTTTAGTGCCAACATTGCTTTCCAAAATATTTCCGACACAATAGTCCAAAGGATTGGTATTAGGAGATTTTGTTGGCCATGCGCTGGAAATGAAGGGAGGAATCTCATTTTGTAACCATTCTTGGGTGGCACGTGCTGAGTCCTTTTGAAATGTTCAAGGTCTGTAGCCAAAATGTTTGCGTGCCCAAGGCTTTAATACACCCTTCAGAAAATGTTCGCGATAATATTCGGCATTTATTCTGATGCCACGGTCGGTCGACCAGAGAGCTGTTATGGCGGCCCTCACCATCACCATGGCCGGCGCTTGAGTTCTCGTGGCCAACCGAAGATGCGCATTTTCAGCTGACCTCTTTGGCAGGTAAACACGATAATTTTGTTTGTTTACAAACTGTTGGACAACGAATGTTTTCTCATCGGAGAAACCCAATCTTGCACTTTTTGGAATTACAATGGCTCATTTTTCAATATTTGCGAATGGAATATTGCGATATGTATAGCTCACGAGCCATATTTCGGCCACTGTGACGCGGATTTCGATCAAGTCGCTTCTTTACTTTTATTCGAACCATTTCTGCTAATGTTTTCTTCCGTCCACTTCCTTGACGTCGGGTAACGAGCCATGGTACGAGACACAAAAGATTTATTCACATTTAAATACTGGAGTGCTCTAATGATAGCCACTTGTGGTTTTCCAGCCAAAACTAAAGAAATCCCACTATCACGCTTGAATTCCATTACGTCTAACATTTTTTCTGGAAAGTTCTCACCAAAATGCTTTTGTACGCTTGTAAACAATATAATGAGCTTTCACTGGAATAATTTTAACAGCTGTCAGACGAGTGGCTTAGAAATTACAGCAGTCTGAAATTGGTTGCAGTTTTTATACCCTACACCACAAGGTAGTCAGGGTATTATGTCTTTGTGCATTTGTTTGCAGGTCGCATTTATTATCCGATTGAGATGAAATTTTCCAAACAACATTTGTTTGGCCCAAGGACGAACCCTATTGAAATTGGAGATAATCGGTAAAAATTTAGATATAGTTCCCATATATATCTTCGTCCGATTTGCCTTTTATTGTGCACCAAACGTGTAATATCAGCCCGAATAGTATGGAATTTTGCACATGCAACCAAATTAGGCCTAAAAATAAGCATGCCAAATTTGATGGAAATCGGTTCAGATATAGCTATAGCTCCCATATATATTGTTCATCCAATTTGTTATTTTTGTCCTCCGCAGCCGTAATATGCACTCTGTAACAACAATATTTGGTTAAATATATCAAATGCAGCTCAGAAATACCTTTGCTTAATTTTATCGAGATCGGTTCAGATTTTGATATAGCTCCCATATATAACTTCGTCCGATTTACCTTTTATTGTGCACCAAACGTCTAATATTTTTCCAAATGGGATGGAATTTGGCACATACGACCGAATTGAGTCTAGAAGCTAGTATGTCAAATTTGGTGAAGATCGGTTCAGATATAGCTATAGCTCCCATATATACTGGTCATCCGATTTGTCATATATGTTACCCACAGCCGTAATATACACTCCGTAACAACGATATTCAGGGAAATATATCAAATACAGCTCAGAAATATCTTTGTCAAATTTTATCGAGATCGGTTCAGATTTGGATTTAGCTCCCATATATATCTTTATCTGATTTAGAATTAATTTTGCACCAAATGGGCAATACAAGTCCGGATTTAAAAGATACAAATGCTTCGGCATATTTTGTCCTTTAAATTTTAAATTATAATTATAATCATAGGGTGTATGATTGAATTCTCCCATAAAAACTTTTACTTGTTATGTGGAGCTCAACTAAATTAGCAAAGTGGTGTAGGGTATCATAAAATCGGCCCCGCCCGACTTTTGGACTTTCTTTACTGGTTTCATCTCAACCTGTATTGGTCCATTCCTTCGAAACCTACTCCATAGACGATCAACAATTTGGATAATCATTACAGAAGTCAACATATATTTAAATAATCGAACATTGGCTATATACATCTGTCGGCAAAACCGGCTAATACTTTTAAACTATTTACCATAACGATTCGTACGAAATGTGATCACATCGGTACTTTTAGTACACTTATGGCACGAATTTCCCAAAACCCTTTTCCATCATATCCTCTATTAGTGACCCTCATTCCAAAATTAAGTTCTTGCTCTACTCGTTTGTCAAATACATACCGGTTCGTACACGCTGTCTTCTTCTAGTACTAGATTTCAAAAAAAAAAAAAAAAAACAATTAAAAAAGCTGTAAGTTCGGCCGGGCCGAACTTGGAATACCCTCCACTATTTAAAACAAAATTTTGTAATTTTCAAAAAAAAATCGTTACAAGTTCTGTTAAAATCTTAAAAATACTGAATGTAGCCGTATATTAGGGTAACTTTTGTCATAAGCTATTAAAATATTCAAATGCGAAACTTAAAAAAAGTTTTGTTTATAATGTAGCTAAACTCATCAAAATACCATGAGAGTTATAAAAAGTGGGCCTGCACAGACAATTTTCTGTCATAGGCTGTAGTATCGATTACGAACTTCAAATATCAAATTTGAAATAATTCCGGTACATAATGTCGTTAAAATCATCAAAATACCGAATATCGGGGTGTTCCGTTATATTGGGGCTATACAAAGACGTGGACCTGCACAGACAATTTTCTGTCATGGGATGTAGTATCCATTACGAACTTCAAATAAACAATTCCGATGAATAATGTCGGTTAAAATACAAAAATACCAAAAATAAGGAGGTACCATTATATGGGGGCTATACCAAAACGTGGACCTACATGGCCCATTTTCAATACCAAAAGTCCTGCAGACATAACATAAATTTGTGAACAATTTTATCAACCTACTTCATTTCGTTCGGAAGCTAGAGTGATTTTCACAGACGGGCAGACGGGCGAACACCGCTAAATCGATATAGAATTTTATGCTGATCAAGAATAGATATACTTTGTGGGGTCTAAAATGTATATTTCGAGGAGTTACAAACGGAATGACAACCTTAACACACTCTCCATACTATGATGGAGGGTATAAAAAAACTGCCTTATCGGAACCTTCGGACCAAGAGTGATCCTCACCCAAAATTTCAACATTCTTGCTTCGGCCGTTTCGTTTGGGCGTTGAGGAATCATTAAGTCATGATTTTAACCAAGAAGCCCATGTCCCAAGATTCCTTGAAAAATCTATGATTTTTTAGCTGCTTATTTTTAAATTCAGATTGTAAATCTTTATTAAAAAATCGAAGGTCCTTTAAAATATTAATCAAAAAATCAACGATTTTATCCTGGAGGACATTCTCAGCATACGTAGATTAAAGACTTACATAAGTGTTATATACGAATTTACCAAATTCTCAAACTTAATAAGCGGTGGCATGTTAATGACCTAACTATCTAGTCATCAATGACAGAATTTACAACATATGTCCGTCCAAAGAAACCTAAAGGCCATTTAAGATTCCATCACAGCTCTAAGTATTTCATTTTCGGATTATCCACATCTACATCATTGGCATATTCGAATTTGTTCAAAATATATAAATTACAGACTTATTAAGATTTATTAAATTATAACTTTACACTAATTGAACTCATGGGAAAAAGGGTTGGATGGATCTGTGGCCATTGAAGACATAAATATTTGCTTATAATGACACTTACACATGCACACACATTTCAACACATGCATACGTATAAGTGTGTGTATGTCAACAGAGATGTGTGTAATTTAAACATAAGGCCTTTTGTGTTATTACGGCTGCTGCTGCTGTTGCTGCTGCCACAGTTGAATGATGACATAGGACGAAGTCAAATCTCTCATTTGAATAATAAAGACTTCAAGGAAGGAGAAGAATAACAATAACAACAACTACCGGAGCAGCAGCCACATAGTTAGAATATATCAAATACAGCCCCAAGGGATCACAATTTAAATTACATTGAACAATGAACCAGCAGAGACACCGAAAAACTAAACATTCAAGGAGAAGATGTAGCAGGACTTCACATAAACACACACTCACTCACACCTGCAAAATGGCCACAAATCCTGGTTAACTTCTTACCGACATGTCACAATTTATTAGAGTTTATTTTGACAGTACAACCAGGTAATTTAGAACATTTTGCCAGATTTCTATTAATTATGAAATTAGAATTAGAGAGTCGTTGATAAACAGGACCAGAACATATGAAATGAATAATAAACAGTGACATTTTGAGACATTTATAATAATTTATGGCAGAGATTCATTTAATCGAAAGTATGTGAGAAATATGGAAGATGTTGGAAATTTTGAATTGAAAGGGCATTATTTATGGGGAGACATACGGCAACGGCATTTAGTTGATGGAGAACATATTAGAAAGTATCATTCGGTTTGAGTGAAATTATATGTCATAAGCATCTGGCATTTTGTGTGAGGGTGAGATGAAAAAACTGCAACAAAGTCAAACGCCATAATTTGTAAATTTTTCTTTAATTTTATTGATTGAAAGCCAAAATTATAGGAAATAGGATCGAATTTTAGAATAAGTTTAGATTTGTTCGAATTGATCACCTTTGGCACAATTTATGACCTTCAAACGGCCAAAGAAACCGTCACACGCTGCCCAAATGTTGCTCTGCGGCTTTTTCATCCATTCCCGGCTTGCTTAAGGTGATGGACACTTTGGTATTATTTTGTGCCAACCTAGCTTTCCAAAATACTCCGGACACACTAGTCAAACGGATTGGTATCCGGAGATTTTGGTGGCCATTATGCGCTGGAAATGAAGCGAGGAACATCATTTTGTAACCATTCTTGGGTGGAGCGTGTTGAGTGCGATGGTGCTGAGTCCTGTTGGAATGTCCAAGGTCTGCGGCCAAAATGTTTCAAGAGTACCTACTTTCGCGTTTAATATTCGGCATTTATTCTGATGCCACGGTCAATTAAAACGAGCGGAGAGCGACCACCGGCTGTTATGGCGGCCCTCGCCATCACCATGGCCGTAGCTTGAGTTCTGGTCGCCAACCGAAGGTGCACTTTTTCAGCTGACCTCTTTTGTTTGTTTACAAACTACTGGACAACGAATGTTTTCTCATCGGAGAAAACCAAATTCGGCAGTTCACCACTTTCGGCCAAGCGAAGCAATTCCGAATGGAATATTGCGATATGTTCAGCTCACGAGCCATTTTTCTGTCACTGTGACGCGAGTTTCGATAAAGTCGCTTCTTTACTTTTCAAACCATTTCTGCTGATGTTGCTGTAATGAGCCGCTTCACAGCAGATCTGGAAATGTGAAATATGAAGAGAACCGGATGCTTATTTCGGATTTTATAATCGTTTTGATTATTCAAAACGTTGTCCCTTTGTGGTGGAGGCACCAGAAGAAATGGTCTAATCTCTATCATCATTATAACAGATCTTATATTGATAGAAATATTAGGATGTGCCAAGTCTAAATGGAATCAAATGTTAAGTTCGTGTTTTTATGAGCTTCATGGATATTCAAAATTTTGACCCTTCGTCGTGGAGGTACCAGAAGGAGTGGACCCATATATCCTATCTTCACAGCAAATCTTGTTTTAGTAGAAATAATGGTACGAGAATCGTATGCTTATTTCGGATTTTATAATCGTTTTCATTATTCAAAACATGGAGTGGGGGAGATACCAGCAAAAATGGTCCGATCTCTACCATCTTTATAACAGATCTTGTGTGGATTAAAATATTGAGATGTACCAAGTCTGAATGTAATCGGGTGCTAATTTTGCGTTTTATGAGCTCCATGGATATTCAAGATTTCGATTTTTTTTGTTTGGAAGGGGGGGAAGGTACTGGAAGGAGTGGACCGTGGGATGTGTGAAATTTGAAGACAATCGTACTCTTACATCACACTTTTTTAAAAATTGTAATTAAACTAAATTTTGACCCTTTGTGGGGGAGGTACTTGATGGTGTGGACCGATGTTGTTCATTTTCGCACCTGACATAGTACTGACGCAAATATTAGGATTTGCAAAGTTGGAGCAAAATCTGATTTTCGTTCCTCTTTCTGTGCAGAAATATATTTTTTGAAAATTTCGACCTTTTGTGGGGGAGGTACCAGAAGAAGTGGTCCTAGGTATTCCATCTTAACACCAGACCTTGGATTAATAAAAATATTTTAATGTGCGAAATTTGAAGACAATCGGACTCTTACATCACATTTTATAAGAGTTGTAATTATTCAAAATTTTAACCGTTTGTGGGGGAGGTACTGGATAGAGTGGACCGATATTGTCCATAGTCGCACCTGACCTATCACTGACGCAAATATTAGGATTTGCAAAAGTTGGATCAAAATCGGATTATCCTTTCTCTTTCTTTGCAAAAAGTATATTTTTGAAAATATTGACATTTTGTGGGGGAGGTACCAGAAGGAATGGACCGATATTGCCCATCTCCGAACTCGATCTAAGTTTGACAATAATATTACGATGTACCAAGTGTGGATCGAATCGGATACTCCCTTCGAGAGTTATCGTGCGCACCAGCCAGACAGACGAAGGGACGGACGGACATGGCTAGATCGACTCCAAATGTTCTGAAACGGATTGGGTCCAAAGAGACCTAGGGTCTAAAGCCGTTATTCACGTCTTGGCCGTGTAGCCATATGGCTGAGGGTATAAAAAGCTGTTAGTTCGGCCGGGCCGAACTTTGAATACCCTCCACCATTTGGAACGAATTTTGAATTTTTCAAAAAAACGTTTAAAAAAATCTGTTAAAATCTTAAAAATACCAAATACAGCCGTTATATTGTGGTCTATACAAAGACGTAGACCTGCACAGGCAACTTTTGTCATAAGCCATTACAATATTCAAATGAGAAACTTAAAAAAATCGGTGAATAATGTAGCTAAAATCATCAAATTACCGAATATCGGGAGGTACTAATATATGGGGCCTAAACGAAGACTTAGACCTGCGTATACAATTTTCTGTCATAGGCTGTAGTTTCCATTTCGAGCTTCAAATATAAAATTTGAAAGAATTCTGGTGAATAATGTCGCTAAAATCATCAAAATACCGAATATAGGGAGGTACCATGATATGGAAACTAGACGAAAGCGTGGACCTGCATAGACAATTTTCTGCCACAGGCTGTAGTATCCATTACGAACTTCAAATACCAAATACCGAATCTCGGGATGTACCGTTATATGAGGGCTATACCAAAACGTGGACTAACATGGTCCATTTTCAATACCAAAAGTCCTGCTGACTTTATATACATTTGAGTAAAATTTTATCAGTCTACTTTAATTCGTTCAGAAGCTAGAGTGATTTTCATAGACGAACAGACGGACGGACATCGCTAAATCGACATAGAATTTTATGCTGATCAAGAATATATACTTTGTGGGGTTCAAAATGTATATTTCGAGGAATGAGAAACATAATATACCCTCCATACTATGGTGGAGGGTATAAAAACACTTCAATTACACTTCACAATACATTACCTCCGTTTCGAACCACAGTAAATAATTCCAAAAATAATATTTCGTTTTCTTAATACATTGTTTTAATTAATCGAAAGCACACATACGATACGATAGTAATTTGTTATACATACATTGATAGAGTCTAATTAAATGTAAACAAATATTTTTTCTGCACCCAAATATCCAAAAATTGTCCTTCTGCGGTTGAGGTGGTGGTGGTGGTGGTGGAGCCAATATTGATTTCATCCTTTTTGCTTTCCCTCATTCTATTTCATCTTATATCTCTTTAAGGTGAATTCTCCTACGAATAACAGTGACAGGTGTCACGACGACACATGCCCATCCAATGTTTCAGATTTTCACAATACATCTGGCACTTGGGATAGTGCGGATGATAGCGTGACTGTTCACGGCACAATTCCCGGTCCAAGGTGATGACGCGCGACTTGATGGCCACCGTTTTCAAATCTTTGATTTCATCATCGCCATTATCGACATTGGTGTGAACAATCTCTTCTGTATCATCGCCATCGTCCATATCATCGGGTACATCATCAGAGGTGTCGTCCACACCATCGCCATCCGCATCAATGCTCATCAGACGGCGTTTGAGATTCGATGCCTCGGCATAAATAGCCAATAGTGTCACCAAAATCAAACAGATTTGGAATAGTTTCATAATTCGGTTTTTGTTGTTATTTGCCTTGTGTTTTCTTCGAACGTTGCTTGTTTACTTTGCGGTATTAGTTTTCAAACTAAATCGTAATTTAAATGGTTAGAATTCAAAAAGCTAAGCTTTGTTCCCAGTTTAGGTTTATTTGTGTGTTTCTGTCGTTGGTTCCATTTCCCATTTCTTCTTATCAGTTCAATGTCAGAATTTATCAAATTCTTCGTTGCTTTTCTTCATTTTTTCGAATTGAAAACAAAACTAATCGCCCGCCGAAGAGGGAGTAAAGCTAATCGCCCAACGAAAATTATGTGGGTTTGGTTTTGAAGAACGATTTGTTGCAAAGTTTAGTTTTGGTTTTCTCTTATCAGCGTGGCAGTGCATTTGGATATCACGAATTCAAATCCAAAGAATGAAAACAAAATTGCAAGATTTATTTACGTTTTTTTTGCGGTCGCTCATTCACGAAGTTTCTTTTCGAACTATTTTTAGATACTGAAAGCGCCATAAGTGTGGGTGTTTTAGAACAGTTTTTGGAGACTATATCCGTTGTAGCACTTTTGGAGACTATAGACTTGCGTATTTAAAAATTATTTTTGGAGACTAAAGGCAATGGTATTTTAACATATTTTTTATATATTTGGAAACTATAGGCGTGGGTGTTTAAGAACTGTTTTGGAGACTATAGGTATGGGTATTTAAAAACTGTTTTTGGAGACTATAGGCGTGGGTATTTAAAGACTGGTTTTGGAGACTATGGGCGTGGGTATTTAAATACTGTTTTTGGAGACTATAGGCGTGATATTTAAATATTTTTTTTTTTTTGAGACTATAGGTGTGGGTATTTCAAGTCTGTTTTTGGAGACATATGTGTGGGTATTTAAAGACAGTTGTTGGAGACTATAGGTGTGAGTATTTAAATACTGTTTTTCGAGACTATAGGCGTGGGTATTTAAGGACTGTTTTTTGGAGAATAAAGGAGTGGGTATTTAAGGACTGTTTTTTGGAGAATATAGGCGTGTGTATTTAAGGACTGTTTTTTTGAGGCTATAGGCATTGGTATTTAAAGGCTGTTTTGGAGACTATAGGCGTGGGTATTTAAGGACTGTTTTTTGGAGACTATAGGCATTGGTATTTAAAGGCTGTTTTGGAGACTATAGGCGTGGGTATTTAAGGACTGTTTTTTGGCGACTATAGGCATTGGAATTTAAAGGCTGTTTTGGAGACTATAGGCGTGGGTATTTAAGGACTGTTTTTTGGAGACTATAGGCATTGGTATTTAAATGCTGTTTTGGAGACTATAGGCGTGGGTACTTAAGGACTGTTTTTTGGAGACTATAGGCATTGGTATTTAAAGGCTGTTTTGGAGAATATAGACGTGGAGACTAAAGGTGTTGGTATTTAAGGACTGTTTTTGGAGAATATAGACGTGGAGACTATGGGTGTGGGTATTTAAGGACTGTTTTTTGGAGACTTTTTTTTTTTTTTTTTGAGAATATAGACGTTGGAGACTATAGGCGTGATTTAATGAGGAATATTTTTGGAAACTCTAGGCGTGTGTCAATGCTGAATATTTTTTGGGGTTTTTGAGGAATATTTCTGGAGATTAATGGCATGGTTAGGGTTTTTCGGTGTTTATGAAATATTTTTGGAGACTACAGGCACGGATATTTATGGACAAGTTTGGGACACTGCAGACAGGGGTGTATAAGAAAACTTTAATAGATTAAAAACTATCTTCGTAGACTAAACACTCCATAACCCTGTAGATATTTTAGGACAATTTTAAAAGTAGGCATCCAATCGAGGGTAGTTAAGGACAATTACAGGATGAGATAAAAAAATCTGCAACAAAGTCAAACGCCATAATTTTTACATTTTTATACCCTCCACCATAGTATGGAGGCTATATTTGTCATTCCGTTTGTAGCACCTCGAAATATACATTTTAGACCCCACAAAGTATATATATTCTTGATCAGCATAAAATTCTATGTCGACTTAGCAATGTCCGTCCGTCTGTGGAAATCACTGTAGCTTCCGAACGAAATGAAGCCCCCATATAACTGTTCCTCCCAATACTCGGTATTTTGTTGATTTTAGCGACATTATTTACCGGAATTGTTTCAAATTAAGTATTTGAAGTTCGTAATAGATACTACAGCATAAGGCAGAAAATGGGCCATGTAGGTCCACGTCTTCGTATAGCCCCCATTTAATGATACCCCTCGATATTCGGTATTTTGATCATCTTAGTGTCATTATTCACCGAGTTCGTAATGGGAACTACAGTCTGTGACAAAAAATTGTCTGTGCTGGTCCACTTCTTCATATAGCCCCCATACAACGGTACCTCCCGATATTCGGTATTTTGATAATTTTAGCGACATTGTTTACCGGAATTGTTTCAAATTTGGTATTTGAAGTTCAAAATGGATACTACAGCCTACGACAGAAAACTGTCTATGCAGGTCCAGGTTTTCGTATAGGCCCCATATAACGATACCTTCAAATATTCGGTATTTTGATGATTTTAGCGTCATTATTCACTGGAGTAGTTTCAAATTACGTATTTAGATTTCGTAATAGAACCTACAGTATGTGACAGAAAATTGTCTATGTAGGTCCAGGTCTTCGTATAGGCCCCATATATCAGTACCTTCCTTTATTCGGTATTTTGGCGATTTTACGTACAATACTCACCGAAATTTTGAGATGTCGTATTTGAAGTTCGTAATGGATGCTACGCTTCACCGGGAATGGGCCAAAATACCGCAGAGCAAAATTCGGGCAGTGTGTGACGGTTTCATTGGCCGGTTTAAGGTCATAAAAATTATGGCATTTGACTTTGTTGCAGTTTTTTTGTCTCTCCCTGTATATAAACCTTGTTGGGTCTAAAATTATTATCTCGTTGAGTTACAAACGGAATGACGGCCTTAATATACCCCCCATACTATGTATGGTGGAGGGTAGAAAAATTCCAATCATTGTTGTGATTATTCCCATAAATGTTCCGCATTCCCATAAATTTTCCATTCCAAATTAAAATGGCATTTGAAAAGGTCGTTTGCATTAAATATTTACAGTTGCGGTTAAATGTTGTTCTCAATTTTATGTGAAGCAAAAGTAGCGAGGGTATTTTCAGAATATTTCTAAAGGACAATAAATCTGCTTTTCAAGCATAGCCTCTTTTATGGCCCTACTTTTCAATGATTCACAAATTTTTGACACAATTTTAGGGGAATTGAAATGATTTTAATTCGTTAAGAAATTAATTGTTTCATCGATTTAAACAATACGATTTAATCCAATTTAATTTATCTTCGCATCTCCAAATTGTATAGCTTCGAGTAAAGCCAATTAATTCACCTTATTCAAAACCGTAAAAACTGAATAGGCAGTTTTCATAATCTGAAAAATAAATCAAAAAAAAATTAAAATTTATAAACAGAATAAAAAAATAATTCTATAATAATATTTAATTAAATATTCTAAATTCAGATGTCAATACAAATACATATTCTAAATATCATCCTATATTTACCGTCACAAATGTGGGCAACATGACCGGTGTCAAATTGCCAGCCTTCAAACAATTCGTCACCTGGGCGCGCTGCAATACCAACAACAAGGCTTTTTTAAATCTCCCATCGCGGTCCATCCAATTTGTGGCGTAAATGGCATCGATTAAAAATTCATTGGCCTGACAATACAAATCGCCGAAATAGCAGAGAACCAAAATTTCAATTGTCACCGCACCAAAGAAAACCAAACTATTTAGAAGGCGGGAGAAATCATCGCCGACATAGAGAATATAAACGCCAATGATGCACTGAGCCAAACCAGTGGCAATGAATTGAGCAAGGCACGTGGTTGACAGGCACTCCTGGATAGTAAGGTAAAGTCTGTCAAATGAAACGAGAGGGAGAAAGGGAGAGAAAAAAGTAGTGAGAAATGTAGATTAAAATCAAATTAAACGAAATTCTTTAAATGGAAAACTCTATCCATAGGATTAGGATACGGATTTTTGGACGTCCACAGTTGAGAATTTTTTATTATTTCTAGAAGGATCTCAAGACGTCTCTAGATATGGATTTTTAAAGGATTTTATGACATCACTATAAGTGGATTTCCAATGAAGTTGAGAAGGGTTTTAGAGGTCTCCAAGATATCCCCTGGCACTGATATTTTTAATACATTTTCGAAGGATTTTCAGATGTCTTCAGACGTGGACTTTTTAACGAATTTTAGGACGTCCCCAGGCATACATTTTTTAATGAATTTTAGAAAGATTTTAAGACCTAAGGCGTGGATTTTTTAATGAATTCCAGAAACTCTCAAGGCGTGGATTTTTTAATGAATTCTAGAAACTCTCAAGGCGTGGATTTTTTAAAGAAATTTAGAAGGATTTTAAGATTTATCCAGGCGTGGATTTTTTAAAGGATTTTAGAAGGACTTTAAGTCATTCCCAGGCGTGGTATTTTTAAGAATTTTAGAAGGATTTTAAGACCTACCCAGGCGAGGATTTTTTTAAGAATTTTAGAAGGATTTTAAGAGCTACCCAGGCGTGGACTTTTTAATGAATTTTAGATGGATTTTAAGAGCTACCCAGGCGTGGACTTTTTAATGAATTTTAGAAGGATTTTAAGAGCTACACAGGCGTGGACTTTTTAATGAATTTTAGAAGGATTTTAAGAGCTACCCAGGCGTGGACTTTTTAATGAATTTTAGAAGGATTTTAAGAGCTACCCTGGCGTGGATTTTTTAAAGAATTGTAGAAGGATTTTAAGATTTATCCAGGCGTGGATTTTTTAAAGGATTTTAGAAGGACTTTAAGTCATTCCCAGGCGTGGTTTTTTTAAGAATTTTAGAAGGATTTTAAGACCTACCCAGGCGTGGATGTTTTAAAGGACTTTAGAAGGACTTTAAGTCATTCCCAGCCGTGGTTTTTTTAAGAATTTTAGAAGGATTTTAAGACCTACCCAGGCGTGGATTTTTTTAAAGGATTTTAGAAGGACTTTAAGTCATTCCCAGGCGTGTTTTTTTAAGAATTTTAGATAGATTTTAAGACCTACACAGGCGAGGACTTTTTAAAGAATTTTAGAAGGATTTTAAGACCTACCCAGGCGTGGATTTTTTAAAGAATTTTATAAGGATTTTAAGAGCTACCCAGGCGTGGACTTTTTAATGAATTTGTGAAGGACCTTAAGATATACCAAGGCATGGATTTTTTAATGAATTTGTGAAGTACTTGAAGACCTAACAAGGCTTGGATTTTTTTAATGAATTTTTTGAAGGACTTTAAGACCTAACAAGACCTGGATTTTTTAATGAATTTTTGAAGGACTTTAAGACCTAACAAGGCCTGGATTTTTTAATGAATTTTTTGAAGGACTTTAAAACCTAACAAGGCCTGGATTTTTTAATGAATTTTTGAAGGACTTAAAGACCTAACAAGGCCTGCATTTTTTAATGAATTTTTGAAGGACTTTATTGTATTTTTTAACGAATTTCAGAAGATGTTTTAAACATCTTTTTAAACGGTTTTTTAATGAATTTTAGAAGCCTTTTTAGACGTCTCAGTTCTGCAGTTTTTAGTAAATTTTAGATAGATTTTAAATAGTACCAGAAGTGGATTTTCAATGAATTTTAGAAATGTTTAAATACTTCCCAGCCGTACATTTTCAATGAATTTTGGAGTCTCCTTAAAACGCTTTTCATATGTTTTCTCTCCCCTAAAGAGCATCTATAGGTCATATTAGGTCATGTAGAAGACCTTATTCTTTCTATAAAAGTCCTTTAGTCGTTTATATTTACATGGAATACCCTTTTAAATGTCATCTTTTCAAAAACGGCCTTTAGAAGGTCATCTTTCCGAAGAAGTCCTTTCAATGTATTCCCTCTAAAGAAAATGTGTAAAAGGTTTTATGCAACCCTTTTGGAAAATTTTGTTTTTGTAGAAGAGGTAATTTCTACATGTAGATGAAAGTCCTTCTTAATGTCCTTTTCTAGTAGTATTCTCTATACGAAATTTCAAATATTAGTAATGTACTTACTCATGTACATGTTCATGATCCTTAACGCATTGACGCAACTCGCGATAAAAATCCTCCTGGGATAACTTCCCCTCTGGCGCTGGTACAGATGTCGACACAACTCCCAAATGTTTAATTCTCAAAGCCAAGGCACGAATATGGGCAATCAGGATAACAATATAGGCCTGAGGATAGGTGTCATTACCAAGATTTTGACTTAGCTGTGCAGACACTGCATAGATTTGAAAACAAATGGCGAAGAGGAAATACCTCTTCGATTCTCTCCAATCCCATGGCAGCCATGAAGGATACATAAGGACCCGCTCACTGGAAAAATACACCACCAATTGGCTTGTGGTTATGGCGCATACATACAAACGCAGGAAAATCATGAAGCATTTATGGGCCATGGCAATGCCATTCTTCAATTCCTGCTGTTGTTCCTCGGTGTTGGCTCGAACATCTAAACGTTCCAGCAGGAAACGAACCTCCAGCAATTTGCGACGTATCAGAAAAACATTAACGAATTTCAGACTTGAAAACACAACTGTCACAGTGACATAGAGATTTTGAAAAATTTCCGTGAGATTTTGGGAGAGAGTCAGATCCAATACCAAACTGAGGGGAAATAGAATGGTGGTCAAATTGAAGATAATGGCATAGGCCAGATAAGGTCTGAACCATTTGGAGTCACGTGATGGGGGTTGTAGGCCACACCATTTCCAGAGCAGCCAATGATATTTGAAGGCCTCCCATGTATTAGGGTGGGGAGAGAATAGCACTGACATCTTTCCAATATAAATGTTACAAAGAGGCACTTAAAGATTACGAATGGTTTCGTTGGTTGGTGTCCGTATTGCCTTTTGTGGCTTCGAGAGTTGTAACTGAACTGTGTTTCCATTGAAAAGCTTTTGAATAGGCTAATAGAAGAAAGAAGTTTTGCGGTTTCCTGTGACACTTCCCGCCAGACCACATAACACATCCACAATCCACGAAGTCAATATTTTGTGAATTGTTGATGTAATCTGACCACAATTTCTTTTATCCTATTCACTTTTGAGCTGCCACAGAGTGACAGGACCAACAAACAATGAGGCCTTTATACTGCCGGTCATTTAAATAGGATAACGGATTTTTTAATAAATTTTAAAAGGATTTTAAGACCTACCCAGGCTTGGATTTTTTAAAGAATTTTAGAAGAATTGGTTGGGTTTTAAACACCCAGGCGTGAATTTTTTAAAGAATTTTAGAAGGATTTAAAGACCTACACAGGCGTGGATTTTTTAAAGAATTTTAGAAGGATTTTAAGACCTACCCAGGAGTGGATTTTTTAAAGAATTTTAGAAGGATTTAAGTCCTACCCAGGAGTGGATTTTTTAAAAAATTTTAATAGGATTTTAAGACCTACCCAGACGTGGATTTTTTAAAGAATTTTAGAAGGATTTTAAGACCTACCCAGGCGTGGAGTTTTTAAAGAATTTTAAGACCTACCCAGGAGTGGATTTTTTAAAGAATTTTAGAAGGATTTTAAGACCTACCCAGGCGTGGAGTTTTTAAAGAATTTTAGAAGCATCTTAAGATCTACCCAGGCGTGTTTCTTTAAAGAGTTTTAGAAGGATTTTAAGACCTGCCCAGGCGTAGATTTTTAAAAGGATTTTAGAAGGATTTTAAGACCTGCCCAGGCGTAGATTTTTAAAAGAATTTTACAAGGATTTTAAGACCTGCCCAGGCGTAGATTTTTAAAAGGATTTTAGAAGGATTTTAAGACCTGCCCAGGCGTAGATTTTTAAAAGAATTTTACAAGGATTTTAAGACCTGCCCAGGCGTAGATTTTTAAAAGGATTTTAGAAGGATTTTAAGACCTGCCCAGGCGTAGATTTTTAAAAGAATTTTACAAGGATTTTAAGACCTGCCCAGGCGTAGATTTTTAAAAGGATTTTAGAAGGATTTTAAGACCAAGCAAGCGTGGAGTTTTTAAAGAATTTTACAAGGATTTTAAGGCCTACCCCGGCGTGGATTTTTAAAAGGATTTTAGAAGAATTTAAGACCAAGCAAGCGTGGAGTTTTTAGATAGATTTTTTTTATGGATTTTTAGAAGGATTTTAAAACCTCCAAAGCCGTGGAGTTTTTAGATAGATTTTTTTTTATGGATTTTTAGAAGGATTTTAAGACCTACCCAGGCTTGGATTTTTTATGAATTTTAAAGGGATTTTAAGACCTTCCCACCTATCTAAAACTGTGGCCACCTGCTCCGACTTTTATTAGCTATTTACCCTTCATTTCCATCCATTTAATGACATTTTCCGTTAATATTTGGATTTTATTGCAAATAATGACACGCAATAATTGTTGTTATTACATTTATATATATTTGCATGTAAATCGAGTTATGCTGCAACAAATATGCAATTTGTTCCATATCCTTGCTACATCCTGCAGATGGTGATGGTCATTTAATTAACTTCATTTAATACAGTAAAAGCTGAATAAGCAGTTTTCATAATCTGTAATTGAATAAACAAGTAGCAAATTAATATTATTAATTGAGAATAAATATGAAAGTATGTGTGTGTGTGTGTGCAGAGAGGACAGGACAATATCCGATACACTTTGGGGACAAAGTGTTTACATAATCCGATAAAATATCTATTAATTATTATTATACAAATAGTATATGATTTTCAATGAATATTATAGTCTATTATTGGCCAAAAGCAGAGGAAATCATAAATGACAGGCTATCATACATTTACACACACAGGCACACATCTGAAAGCCTTTTCAGAATAACCTACCTTCACAAACGTTGGCAATCGCACCGGTATCAAATTGCCTGCCTTCAAACAATCCGCCTGCTGTGAACGTTGCAACAACAACAGCAATGCCTTTTTAAAACGTTCATCCTTGTCGATCCAATTGCAATCGTAAATGGCATCGATTAGAAAATCATTGGCCCGACAATACAAATCGCCAAAATAGCAAAGAATTAATATTTCAATTGTTATGGCTCCGAAAAACATAAAACTATTCAAAAGTCGCGAAAAATCCGACCCGACATAAATGATATAAACCCCAATGGTACACTGGGCCAGTCCGGTGGCCACAAATTGTGCTAGACACGTCTTCGATATGCACTCTTGAATGGTGAGATAGAGTCTGGAAAAGAGAATATAAAAAAATTATAGTTCTACCGAGGGTAGATCTTTTTTTGATTTTAAATTAATTTTTAAATTAATTTGGAAGGATTTTTAGACGTCTCTTGGCATGGATTTTTATTGCATTTTATGAGGATTTTTAGACCTCATAAGGCGTGGATTTTTTAATGAATTTTAGAACCTTCAAAGGCGAGGATTATCTAATGAATTTTAGAACCTTCAAAGGCGAGGATTATATAATGAATTTCAGAAGAATTTTAAGACCCTCTAAGGCGTGGATTTTTTAATAAATTTTGGACGAATTTTAAGAACTTCTAGGCGTGGATTTTTTAATGAATTTTAGAAGAATTTTAAGACCTTCTAAGGCGTGGATTTTTTAATGAATTTTAGAAGAATTTTAAGACCTTCTAAGGCGTGTATTTTTTAATGAATTTTAGAAGAATTTTAAGACCTTCTAAGGCGTGTATTTTTTAATGAATTTTAGAAGAATTTTAAGACCTTCTAAGGCGTGGACTTTTTAATGAATTTTAGAAGAATTTTAAGACTTTCAGAGGCGTGTATTTTTTTTACTGAATTTTGGAAGAATTTTAAGACCTTCTAAGGCGTGGATTTTTTTTAACGAATTTTAGAAGAATGTTAAGACACTCTAAGGCGTGGATTTTTTTTATGAATTTTAGAAGAATTTTAAGGCCTTCTAAGGCGTGGATTTTTTATGAATTTTAGAAGAATTTTAAGACCTTCTAAGGCGTGGTTTTTTTAATGAATTTTAGAAGAATTTTAAGACCTTCTAAGGCGTGGTTTTTTAAAGAATTTTAGAAGGATTTTAAGACCTACCCAGGCCTGGATTTTTTAAAGAATTTTAGAAGGATTTCAAGACCTACCCAGGCCTGGATTTTTTAATGAATTTTGGAAGGATTTTAAGACCTTCTAAGGCGTGGTTTTTTAAAGAATTTTAGAAGGATTTTAAGACCTACCCAGGCCTGGATTTTTTAAAGAATTTTAGAAGGATTTCAATACCTACCCAGGCCTGGGTTTTTTAGTGAATTTTGGAAGAATTTTAAGACCTTCTGGGCGTGGATTTTTTAATGAATTTTAGAAAAATTTTAAGACTATCTAAGGCGAGGATTTTTTAATGAATTTTAGAAGAATTTTAAGACCTTCTGAGGCGTGTATTTTTTTTTACTGAATTTTGGAAGAATTTTAAGACCTTCTAAGGCGTGGATTTTTTTTAACGAATTTTAGAAGAATGTTAAGACACTCTAAGGCGTGGATTTTTTTTATGAATTTTAGAAGAATTTTAAGGCCTTCTAAGGCGTGGATTTTTTATGAATTTTAGAAGAATTTTAAGACCTTCTAAGGCGTTGTTTTTTTAATGAATTTTAGAAGAATTTTAAGACCTTCTAAGGTGTGGATTTTTTAATGAATTTTAAAAGAATTTTTATACCTTCTAGGGCGTTCAATTTTTTAATGAATTTTAGAAGAATTTTAAGACCTTCTAAGGCGTGCAATTTTTTAATGAATTTTAAAAGAATTTTTATACCTTCTAGGGCGTGCAATTTTTTAATGAATTTTAGAAGAATTTTAATATCTCCGATGGAGTGGAATTTTTTAATTAATTTTACAGGGACTTTAAGACGTCTCCAGGCATGGATTTTTTAAAGAATTTTTGAAGGAATTTTAAGACCTTCTAAGGCGTGGATTTTTTAATGAATTTTGGAAAGATTTTAAGACCTTCTAAGGCGTGGTCACATCGGACTATGTTTGCCTTAATAAAAAAAATCACGCACTCCCTGGATGCGATATTTTTTATTATTATCCTTACCCCCACAAGTATCCTGTCTCTTTTACTAAAAAATGTTTTTCATATCCTATTAACTTACTCATGAACAATTTGATGATCCTTAACACAATTGACCAATTCTCGATACAATTCATCATCGGAAAGTTTCTTAGATGACGATGATGGCGATGAGACGTCTCCTGCTGCTGTCGCTGACAACGCCTCCCCCAGTGCCTTGATGCGCAACCCCAATGCCCGAATGTGAGCAATCAATACCACAATGTAGGCCTGCGGGTAGGTATCACTGCCAAGATTTTGCACCGTCTGCACCGACACCGTATAGACCTGATAGCAATGGGCGAATAAGAAATTACGCTTCGATGCCTTCCAATCCCAGGGAAACCATGACGGATACATTAGTACCCGTTCCTTGGATAGATAAACCACCAATTGACTGGTGATGACAGCACACGTATAGAAGCGAAAGAATGCCATAAACCATTTATGTGACGTTTGAATGCCATGGCGTAACTCTTGCCGTTGTTCCGGCGTCGTGGCTCTCACATCCAAACGCTCCAGTATCCAACGTACCTCCAACAGCTTGTGACGTACCGTAAAAATGTTGATAAACTTAAGACTGCAAATCACGTCGGTTATTGTCACATAGAGATTTTCGCATAATTCCGTTAGATTCTGGGAAAGTATCAAATCGACAATGAGGGTGATGGGAAACATTAGGGTGGTGGTCACATTCAGGACGATGGCATAAATCAGATAGGGATTAAACCATCTGGAGTTGCGTTTTGGCGGATGTAAGCCACAAAATTTCCATAAAATCCAATGGTTACGAAATGCTTGCCAGGTATGGATTTTATTGGAGGCAGATGACGAGGACGACGCCATTGGCTGCAACGCCATTTGGAATCCCCCCAATAATAGATTGATGTGTCAAACTAACCAACAAATTGCCGCATAAAATTCCCACTCTCCGGCAACTTTGATTTCTTTTTTTTTTTGCGTCCGTCAACAAATACTGCTGCAATGTGTTGTTTCCTGTATCCGCTCTAGCTTTCGTTTCCGTTTCACTTTACACAGCGAATTGGTTCGGTCGCTGTTCGGTCGTAAACCAAATTTTTCAATAAAAATCCGTTCAAACGAATGGACGAACAACTTGAATTCCTTGATGCTTTTAACGAGGGCTACAATGATGCTCGCCGGTTTTATATGGAGCTTGTTTTAACACCGTCATCACCGACACCAGCACCACCACCATTGCCCATAAATTTCACCAAAGTGCTAAAGAGAATGTTTGCTGCACGCAATCTAAAGGAAAACACTTGCAAATGTTGATTTTTACTAGGCGACATGGAACAGTGTTGTGAGAATTGTTAAAATTCGGAATGTTAACAACATATATCCAGTAAGGAAAGGTCAAAAGTCTGGCGGGGCCGATTACAGTGTGGGATAAAAAACTGCAACAAAGTCAAACGCCATATTTTTTACATTTTTATACCCTCCACCATACTATGGAGGGTATATTAACCTTGTCATTTCGTTTGTAACTCCTCGAAATACTCATGTAAGACCCAACAAAGTATCTATCTTCTTGATCTGTCTGTTTGTGTGTCCGTCTGTCTGTTGTAATCACACTATTTTTCGAACGAATCGAGATATAAGGCTAAAATATTGCGGATATGTTTATTTTGCCGGTAGGCAGGTAAAGTTCGTAAATGGGCTATGTAGGTCCCATTTTTCGTATAGCCCCCATATAACGGTACCTCCCGATATTCGGTATTTTGATGATTTTAGCGAAATTATTCACCGGAATTTTTTTTAAATTTTGTATTTGCAGTTCGTAATGCCTATGACAGAAAATTGTCTATTCAGATCCAGGTCTTCGTATAGGCCCCATATATCAGTACCTACCTATATTCTGTATTTTGACGATTTTAGGTACAATACTCACGGAAATTGTTTGAGATCTCGTATTTGAAGTTCGTAATGGATGCTACAGACTGTGAGAGAAAATTGTCTATGCAAGTCCAGGTTTTCCTATAGCTCCGATGTAACGGTACCTCCCTATATGCGGAATTTTGATGAATTAAAACCGTTTATTTCAAGTTTCAAATTTGAATATGGTAATGGCTTATGACAACAATGCCTATGTAGGTCCACATCGCATAGACCCCAATATAACCGCTATATTCGGAATTTTTAAGTTTTTATTATAATATTTTAAAGATTTTATTTTTTGAAAATTTCCAAATTTGTTCAAATGGTGGAGGGTATTCAAACTTTTTTTTTTTAATTTTATTGAATGAAAGCAAAAAATGTTTGGCACAAATTATAACCTTTAAACGGCCAATGAAACCGTCACACGCTGCCCGAATGTTGCTCTGCGGTATTTTGGTCCATTCCCGGCGAAGCGCCTGCTTGAGGTGTTCAACATTTTGGTATTTTTTAGTGCCAACCTTTTCTTTCCAAAATACTCCAGACCCAATAGTCCAACGGATTGGTGTCCAGAGATTTTGGTCGCCATTGTGCGCTGGAAATGAAGAGAGGAGCCTCATGTTGTAACCATTTTTGTGCTGAGTGCGATGGTGCTGAGTCCTGGAATTTCCAAGGTCTGCAGCCAAAATGTTTGCATGCCCAAGGCTTTAATACACCCTTGGCCAAGCGCCGGCCAAGTTGATGGTGTGGACCGCCATAACAGCCGATGGTCGCTCTTTGCTCGTATTAATCGACTGAGGCGACCATCGGCTGTTATGGCGGCCCACACCATCAACTTGGCCGGCGCTTGAGTTCTGGTGGCCAACCGAAGGTGCACATTTCCAGCTGACCTCGATAAACACGATCATTTTGTTTGTTTACAAACTGCTGGACAACGAATGTTTTCTCATCGGAGAAAGCCAAATTCGGCAGTTCACCACTTTCAGCCTAGCGAAGCAAATCTTTAGCCCTTTTGAGTCCATTTTCTTTCTGTTGCGGTGTAAGTTCTTGCACTTTTTGGAGTTTCAATGGCTTTACCCCGAGCTCATTTTTCAATATTTGCCGAATGGAATATTGCGATATGTGTTAAGCTCATGAGCCATTTTTCGGCCACTGCGACGCGGGTTTCGATCAAATCGTTTCTTTACTTTTCGAACCATTTCTGCTAATATTGCTGTTTTCTTCCGTCCACTTCCTTGACGTCGGGCTACGCTACCAGTATCACGGTTACGAGCGATGGTACGAGACACAAGAGATTTATTCACATTTAAATGCTGGAGTGCTCTAACGATAGCCACTTGTGGTTTTCCAGCCAAATATAAAGAAAGCACACTATCACGCTTGAATTCCATCACGAATAACTTTTTTCTGTAAAATTCTCACCAATCTGCTTGGGTACGCTTGTAAACAATATAATGAGCTGTGACTGGAATAATTTTAAAAGCTGTCGGACGAGTGGCTTAGAAATGACGGCAGTCTGAATTTGGTTGCAGTTTTTTCATCTCACCCTGTATGCCATGAGTACTAAAATGCACATTTGATATTATTTGGAATTATGTGAACGGATAGTGGTAAAAACTTGAAAATCAATTCGTGGAAGAAGGGTTGAGTATGTGGTTTTGGAAAATTTAAAAACTGTACTAAGTGGTACTTGAGGGCAGTGAAAATATTTTTCGTAGGAAAAATAGAAATTTTTACGAACAAAATCCCTTGTTGTTGTCCTAAGATTCAGCTATTGTTTATGTTCTATAGGCATACTGATTTCATTCATTCTTAATTCGCCTTCAAAACACTGTGCCCCATACAAGCCCGAAAAATGAAATCAAGTGCAAAAATAAAATAGATTTTTCTCACTCCCTCCCAGCAACAATCTCTCCCACTCAACATTCGACATTGTCCGTTCTAACGAAATTACCGCCATAATTTGGTTTTATTTTGCCAAGCATTTTTATTTTTTTTTTTTTTTTTTGCCACCAAACAAATTGAAAATGACCATCAGCTGCATTCCTTCACGCATTTCAAATAATTGCCAACAGTTGACAACTTTGGCAATTTCACCAAACTCTTGTTAAAAAAATGACAATTGTTTGGTTGGTGGTCGGGGGAGAATGGTGAAATAAGAGATTTGCAATGATTCCTTCTACTTTCCATTACTTTTATTATGTTTAAAGCGGGGAGGGTGGCAGAGAAATAAAAATAAATTTTTAATGTATCTTTTTTTTTTGCCACGGCGCTCTCCGCATGACAAAATCGAATTCGTAAAACCAATAATTTACAGTTAAATGGTCATTTCATAAATTTTTGATTTGAAATGGAATTTAGAAAGAGAGTGTGAATGTTGTCACCAATTATTGGCCATCATAAAAAGCAGCATTTCCATGGGTCAATCATAAATTCTAATGGCAATTTGAAATCCACTTTTCTTTCCACATGAATTGTTAATAGTTTAATGGATGGATCAATTGTTGGAATGTTTAAAAATTTAGCAAATTTAGTTTTTGTGTAGATATTTTAAATGGTTATTGTTTTAAGAAAAAATATGCAATACGAATGGTTTTTATACCCTCAGCCATATGGCTAGAGAGGGTATATATAATTTGATACGGCCAAAAAGTTCCTCATCGAAATAACGTTTTTAGACCCTAGGTCTCTTTGGACCAGATCCGTTTCAGGACATTTGGATTCGATCTAGCGGTGTCCATCCTTCAGTTTGTCTGTATAGCTGGTGTATACGATAACTCTCGAAGGGAGTATCCCAACATAGATCGAGTTCGGAGATGGGTAATGTCGATCCACTCCCTCTGATAACTCCACCAAAAAAAGGCGAAATTTTCAAAAATATCATTTTACTGCACTGAAAGATAAAGAATAATTCGATTTTGAACCAATTTTGCAAATCCTAACATTTGCATCAGTGATAGGTCATCAGATAGGTCATTAAATACCTCCCCCATAAAGGAATAATTATAACTCTTATAAAATGTGACTTAATAGTCCGATTGTCTTCAAATTACACACATTACAATATTTTTATTAACCCAAGGTCTGGTATGAAGATGGAATATATCGGTCCACTCCTTCTGGTACCTCCCACACAAAGGGTCACAATCTTGAAAATCCATGAAGCTCATAAAACGTGAAACAACCCTTTCCATTCAGACTTTGGCACATATCAATATTTCTATCAACACAAGATCTGTTATAAAGATGGTAGAGTTCCGATAATTTCTTCTGATACCTCCCCCACAAAGGATCAAAATTTAAAAAAATCCATGAAGCTCATAAAACGCGAATTTAACATCCGATTCCAATCAGACTTGGCACATCTCAAATTTTCCTTCAACACAAGATTTTTTACAAAGATGGTAGAGATTGGACCATTCCTTCTGGTATCTCCCCCACAAAGGGTCAAAGTTTCGAATAACTAATACGATCATAAAATTCGAAATAAGCATTGGGTTATCTTCGAATTTCACACATCCAATTATTTCTACTAACACAAGAAGGTTGAATGTATCGGCCCACTCCTTCCGGTACCTACCCGCAACAGAAAGAAAATAGACTCAAGAGAACTGCCGAATTTGGTTTTCTCCGACAAACAAACAAAATGATCGTGTTTACTTGCCAAAGAGGTCAGCTAAAAATGTGCACCTTCGGTTCACCACAAGAACTCAAGCGTCGGCCATGATGATGGTGTGGGCCGACAAAACAGCCGATGGTCGCTCTCCGCTCGTATTAATCGACCGTAGCATCAGAATAAATGCCAAATATTATTTCGAAAATATTCTGAAGGGTGTATTAAAGCCTTGGATACACAAACATTTTGGCCGCAGACCTCGAACATTCAAATAGGACTCAGCACCATCGCACTCAGCACACGCCACCCAAGAATGGTTACAACATGAGGTCCCTCGCTTCATTTCTCCGGATACCAATCCGTTCTTCGCTTCAAATCTCCGGATACCAATCCGTTGGACTATGGTGTCTGAAGTATTTTGGAATGCAATGTTGGCACTAAAAAATACCAAAGTGTCGATCACCTCAAGTATGCTCCTCGCCGGGAATGGACCAAAATACCGCAGAGCAACATTCGGGCAGCGTGTGACGGTTTCATTGGCCGTTTGAAGGCCATAATTCGTGCAAAAGTTGACCAAGTCGAACAAATCTAAACTTATTCTAAAATTTTATGCTGTAAATTCATTCATTCATTCATTCAATAAAATTTAAAAAAAGTAAAAATTATGGCATTTGACTTTGTTGCAGTTTTTCTATCTCACGCTGTATGTTCTATAATTATACGAAAAGTACTAAATGGTAATACATTTGGTATTGGGTGAAGGATAGGGCTGGAATCCTCAAATTTAATATAGAGGTCTGTGTAGGTATCTGGAATATAGATATGAAGGCGGTTTCGGAAATATGTACTATAATTGTACGAAAAGCACAAAATAGTACTCAATTTTGTATTGGGTGAATTGATAGGGCTGGAATCTCAAATTTGATAGTGAGGTTTCTGTTGGTATCTGTAATATAAATATGAAGGTGGTCTCAGAAAAGTGTTCTATAAATGTTGGAAAAGTACTAAATTTTATATTGAGTGAATGTATAGAGCTAGAATGCCGAAATTTTACCTGGTGGCGGTTTTGCAAACACGTACTATAATTGTTCGAAAAGTACTAAATCGTACTGATTTTGGATCAATATTGGTGTCTAGGATGGAGAGATGGCGTTTGATAAGCGTACTAAATTTTTCTAAATTTGGTATTGGGTAAAAGGATAGAACTGAAATTTTATATTGAGGTCACTGTTGGTTTCTAGGATTTACATATGGAGACGTTGAAATAGTTATTTCTTCCGAAGGTAGAACTAAAATCACAAATTTTCTAAAAATGCGGGTGATATCCGAGCCTTGTTTTGGTAATGAGCCGAAGAGGACGCGATAATTTTTCATTTCATTTTTTCATACCAGAAGAATTCAGATTCTGATCTACCATATAATTGGGCTATGTTTAGGAAATTGTGGTAAAACTGGTTCCTATACAAATATAACAAATGGCTTTTTATATATCAGCAAAGTTTTAATTTTTGCCAAAGTTTTAATTTTGCAAAAAAAAACAAGGCTGCTTGAACAAGGTTACCTTTTTATACCCTCCACCTTGGAAAGGAGGGTATATTAACTTTGTCATTCCGATTGTAACATCCTTAATTATTCGTATTAGACCCCATAAAGTATATATATTCATAATCAGCATAAAATTCTAAGTCGATTTAACGATGTCCATCTGTCTGTCTGTCCATCTGTATGTCTGTTGAAATCACGATACAGCCCACATTATTTGACGTAGGGCGCCAAAATTTAGCGGAGCAATTTGCATTGTGTCTAGGATGGTTGGTATTGAAAATGAGATATATCTATATTTAATGGTTTTTGCCACATTTTTTCACTGATTTGTCTAAAAATTGGTATTTGTGGGTCATAATGGGTCCTAGTTCGTGTGGCGAGATGTTGTAATTATAGGTCCACGTTTTGGTATAGCAACATATAACGGTACCTCCCGATATTCGGCATTTTAATGGTTTTTGCCACATTTCTTCTAATGTTTCTTTTACCCTAAGGTGGAGAGTATTAAAAGTTTGGCCCGGCCGAACTTAATGTTTTTTAATTCTACCATGCTACCGATAAACTTTGTCCCAATAAAAATGTATGCTTCTTTCTATGTTTCCCGTAAACAAAAACAATAGCCCTCTACCTGTCCAGCATTTTGATTGCTGCCGACATTTACATTGGCTTAAATCAATGGACAATTTCATTTAAATTGGATGCCATGGCAATGGGGGAATAATTCACAAATCCCTTCATGGCTTTCGTCACACCTAACGCCGGCAATAATGGTGCTCCATATACTAATACACATGCAAATAATTACAATTGAAGAAGAAGAATACTCTTCTTTTTTATTACCTTCGACCAATAAAAAAATGCTTAAGCCCAGCGCAGCACTTTAGCAATATCGCCTTAATGGGAAGGTGAAATACACATTGCCTGTCAAAAGTTCAATTCAAAGTTGATCCACTTGGTTCGCCATGTCATTCGGGTCATTCTTTTATCCTGAACATTTACCAAAAGGATTTTCTCATTAAATATTATGGGAATATTTTCGAGAACCAAAAGAAAGAAAAAAAAAGGATATTCATATGCTAATGATGCCATGTGTTCCAACACAAAATCGCAGTTACTTCGGCATGGAGGTCATGCGGATGCCTCTGACAGGTGTAATAATACATTAAGCAAACATTATAAATTCATACGATTATTTTATGATAATGGTGGAATTTTTGTAAAGCAATGGAAAAGCCACCCTTCCATCTCCAATCGTCATTTAGACAAATATCAACATCTCACATTATCGAATCTTTCCATTTCGGTTGTGAGTGAGTGTGGGTATGGGTCTGAGTCCGGCCGATCATCGGAAGCCGATCATCGGAAGCATAGCTGGATGCTACCGGACGCGTCCACAGGTTGCGGATAGTGGGACGCCCAATAGATATATTGGGCAGCTGCGAATAAATAAGCAGTCGCGGACAACTCAGCGGTCTCCGGGGGGAGAGTCTCGGAACAAATATCCGAGTGCCCATGATCCCTGGTTACGACGAGGCGAACAACTGGCGCCTCAAAATACCCAGTGATCGGTGTTGGTCTACCGATAAATAAGACCCCCTAACGCTGGGGTGTTATGTAAACCGTGCCCATCAGTGTTCCTAGGTTTGCAGTCAGGGTTCCGACTGTATTCGAACGGTTGCCTCACTGATACCTGGGCGCCTCAGTGAGTAACAGGCTTAGTTGCCAAGTCCTTGCCATGGTAGGGAGGCTATGCCATGGTGGACCTCGTTTCCTCCAAGTCCTACTTTTTATATGGAGAAAGATAAAAAAACAATAAACAAACAAAACAAACCCCCAACAACCACCAACGACACCATTGCTTCCAAGGAAGCAACGACCAAGGACCGGCCACAGGACATGAATACCAAATCGGGAGGGGACGACTCAATACTGAACTACAGTGACGTAATCCACGACAGTATTCAGCAACAAAATGAACAGTTGTCTGCCCTCCTGGAAAAGACGAAAACGTTAAGACTCAGCCAGGAAAGTGTTCCTTCGGGCTTTAGTAACGACTCACCACTCTCTGATGAGGAACTTGACATAACGGTCATTTCCTCGTCTCAAAGTGGTGAGTCATCACAAAAGACCGCTAAGAACACTCCTAACGAGACTTGCGTGGAGTCCCAAATCCAGGAGGGTTCATCGTCGGTAACCTCCGATGCTAAAAGCCTCGATCGGCAAGATACCATCCTTGTAGGTACTGGCAGGAAATCTACCAGTAACCCTACCTCTCACGATGGTGTCGAACCGAAGGAGGCGAAAGCAAGGCGGGGTTATAAAAGGTCAATGAATTATTGCAAAAAATTTATTGGCCGAGACCCCGCGCACATAACGGAGAGAGAGAGGATTCTGATCAAGATGAACCTCAAGGTAATTGCTAAGTTTGAGAAGAACCACCCGCACTTACCAAGTTGTTCTCTTAATCAGATACTCCAAACTCTCCCACCACCTAACATCAACAGTAGGGCAAACTCTTCCATAGTTCAACCCACTGTTGAGAACCCTGCAGAGGTCAGCAAGTCCACCACCGACAGCAAGGCCACTCCGGCTGTTGTCCACGCGGTGACACCTAATGCTGGACCTGCTGGGTCATCTACCCCAAAATGCAGGGACAGGAAGGTCAAGAAGCCGGAACCTGTGATAGCTGCAGCCTCGACAGTTCCAACGGAGGCCGACACCCCTTCGCGCTCGGCGTTGAAGAGGGGCCGGTCTACGGAGGAACCACACCCTGAGGCCAAGAAGGTATCTAAGGCCCCGGCTTCTCGGCCTTTACCTACAACTTCCACCTCGTCTGTCAGCAAGTCGCTTGTGACCAAACCACCCCCAACAGGCCCTTCAAGCTCCAAGCCTGATAAGGCCCACAAAGGAGAGGTCAAGTCACAAACGGCAGGCCAAGCAGGACGAAAGAGGAAGTACTCCCAGACGATCTACCCGGACAATCTACGAGTAGCAATCATTGACAGGGCTGAACCGGAAGGTAAAATCAGCGATAGTCGATGGCTGCTATTCGAAGATCGACTGAGGGAGCTTGTCTTTACGGGAGAGGGTGACCCACGAAGGATGCAGTTTGGCAGCGCCACCCTTTACAGAGGCGCGAAAGTCATGTGCTGCGAAAACCAGGAATCTAAGGATTACCTAGTCACCGCAGTATCTGGCTTCCGTGACCTATGGCAAGGATGCGATCTGGCGGCTGTATCCTTAAAGGACATCCCCTGCCGTAGAGTATTGACAGCATGGGTGCCACCACCATCTGTGGATCCGGCACGCATCCTGACAATACTAGGCAAGCAAAACCCCAACCTCAAAACAGACAGCTGGCGTCTTGTCAGTTCTACCACTGAGGGAGGGGGCCTGGTCATCAAAGTATCCATGGATAAGGATGGCCAGGAGTATCTTCAAGCTCGTGGGGGAAAATTGCACTTCGGCGCCGGGTGGATCCGCTTCCGGCTAACGCATTAGGAGGAAGGAAGCAGCAGCTACTCAATATCATGCAGATTAATCTGCATCACTGCAAAGCAGCTGCTGCTGAACTCCTCCTATCCCTCACGAGATCTGAAGTTGACATAGCCCTAATCCAGGAACCCTATACATACAATAATAGGGTAACTGGGTTAGGGAGTGGGCAGTATGTCACTTACGCGGTCTCCAATGGTGATAAGGTAAGGACGTGTATTGTTGCCAAAAAGAATTTAAATCTTATCTTCCTCAGCAACTACAGTGGAGGAGACGTCACGGTAGCGAGAATGGAATGCAAATCCGGGAGGGTTCTCTTTTTCATTTCTCTCTACCTACCGTATGAGCGACCTGACCCACCCGGCCACGAGGTAGAGGAGCTGCTCGACGATCTGGTCAACAACGGGCACATAATTATAGGTTGTGATGCCAACGCACACCACTTCCAATGGGGCAGTACGAATACTAACGTCAGAGGTGAGTCGATTTTTGATTTTATCTTGAAATATAACCTTAAAATATGTAATAGGGGCAACGATGCAACATTTCTAGTCAAAGACAGGGCTGAGGTCATTGATCTCACCCTTACTAACATGGATGAATCTCTCATACTAGATTGGAAAGTTTCTCTCGAATGCTCATTCTCAGACCATCGAAAGATAAATTTCAAAATACTGGTGGAGGGTATTCATCAAAAACCTCATAGAAACCCAAGAAAGGCAAATTGGGACAAATTTACGGAGCTGGCTATACCCTGGCTTCACCGTTTCGACAACATGGTCTTAATCTCAACCCTCGATATAGACAACTCCGTAAATGCGATAACTAGTGCCTTAATTGGGTGTTATGAAAAAGTCTGTCCACTAACCCACCCGGGAAAGAAATGTCAACCTGTTTGGTGGTCAAAACATTTAGCCAATTTAAGGAGGGATAGTAGACGACTGTACAATAGGGCCAACAAGACCAAACATAGTACGGACTGGGATGCCTACAAAGCATCCTTCAACAAGTACAACAGTGAGATCAAGAAGGCCAAGCGCTCATCTTGGGTATGCTTTACTGAGTCGATTGAAAGTGTCAACGAAGCCTCCAGATTTCGTAAAGTCCTTTCGAAGGACCCTAAATCCATCGGAAGTATAAAACGGACTGACGGCACATGGACTGACTCTGGACTAGAGACTCTTAACCTGCTAGCCAACACGCATTTCCCCGGCTGTATTGACGCGACAAGCAATCGGCAAACCGATCAAGTACATCATGATCATACAACTAGGGACCAAGACTTGGCTGACAGAATAGTAAGTTTACCCAAAATCAAGTGGGCCATAGATACATTCAAACCTTTTAAATCTCCAGGACCAGATGGTGTTATTCCTGCTATGCTCCAAAGTGTCTCAGCGGTAATATCACCAGTACTGAGTGAGATTTTCAAAGCTTGTCTGCGTCTATCCTACATCCCAGAATCATGGAGGGAAGTCACAGTCACTTACATCCCCAAAGCGGGGAAACCGAGTCACTCACTTCCCAAGGACTATAGACCGATAAGTCTCTCATCCTTCCTATTGAAAACCTTGGAAAGGCTGATAGACACAGAGATCAGATCTCTAATACCCCAAACCGCCATCAGCACTGCTCAACATGCCTATATGAAAGGCAAATCTGTTGAGACAGCGCAACATGATGTCGTAGGGTATATAGAGAAGAACATGAATGGCTCCTTATTCACATTGGCTGCCTTCCTCGACATTGAGGGAGCTTTCAACAACGTCACGTTGGAATCCATTCATGAGTCACTATCAAAACTAAAATTGCCACAACTCCTCATAGACTGGGTTGATAACATGCTTAGCAGCAGAATCATCAACTCGAGCATTGGGGAAACATCTGTCAGGAAATCGGTCACTAGGGGCACGCCACAAGGGGGCGTCCTATCACCGTTACTCTGGCTTTTGGTTATTAACAACATACTTATAGATCTAGAGGTAACAGGGACGAAAGTAGTCGCATACGCTGATGATGTCGTCCTACTAATTGCCGGGAAATTCCCGCAAACAATCTCGGACCTAATGCAAGGAGCTCTAGTCACTCTATCACGGTGGGCACGTCAAAACGGGCTAGGTGTGAACCCAGCAAAGACAGAGCTCGTACTTTTCACTAAGAAGCGTAAATATCCGTTATTTACACTACCAAGACTAGATGGAGTCACTCTAAACCTCTCACCAGAGGCCAAATACCTTGGTACAATCCTTGACCGACAATTAAGTTGGAAGAGGAATATTGAGGAACGAGCCAAAAGAGGTTTTATCGCACTCTATTCTTGCAAGAACTCCATAGGTAAAAGCTGGGGCCTCAAACCATACATCATTAAATGGTTGTATGAGTCAATCGTTCGCCCCATTCTAACCTATGGATCTCTAGTATGGTGGCATTCTCTAAAGAAGCCAACTTACTCACGCAACATTAACAAAGTCCAAAGAGCCGCATCCTTACTAATAACGGGTGCCTTTAGGAGCACGCCTCAAGCTGCGCTAGATACTCTACTGGGTTTAAGCCCGCTGGCCATACATGTAGAGGAACTGGCATTCAGGTGTGCTCTTCGGCTCAGGGAACTAGGTGAATGGCGTAGTCAACCATTTGGTCACTCTACGATTCTAAGGCGTGTAAGGACTGTGGGAGAGATAGCCTATGCAAGTGATTATATTTCACCACGATTAAGCTTCTGCCCACCTGAAATACACATACCTGAAAGAGAAGCCTGGTCCCAAAACAGCCCACCTTTCCGCGGCATATCTGTATATACCGACGGCTCAAAGATGGAATGCGGTACGGGAGCAGGTGTCTTCTGTGACACCCTTAATATCCGTGAATCCTACAAGCTCAGAAACAATTGTAGCGTTTTTCAGGCAGAAATCCTGGCGGTCAAAAAGGCCATAGACCTGCTAGTCACGAGGAACATAGAGGTCGGAAGTCCGGTGACTATATATGTCGATAGTCAGGCGGCACTGAAAGCACTAAATTCCTTTACTATCAAGTCTAGGGCGGTTTTAAGCTGCAGGGAAGCCTTGGAACACTCTAGGTTGTCAATCAAGCTTTGTTGGGTTCCCGGCCATTACAATATCACAGGTAACGAAACTGCAGATGAATTGGCCAGGCTAGGATCCGAATCAACTACAATAGAAATAGATAATTCGGTCAAACCACCACTGTGCCACTTCCTACAGATCGTTCGCAAACACTACCAGGAAAAGACACAACAAAAATGGCTGGATGAAACGGGATGTACCATCTCCAAAAGAATCTGGCCTGTGCTCTCAGAGAAGAGAACAAGATCGCTGATGTCATTGTCTAAACCAGATTTAAAACTTGTGGTGGGCATCATCACAGGTCACTGTAAGGTGAGGGCTATGACCTCAAAATGGGACAGCGATGATATTGATTACTGTAGGATCTGTCAAGATGAAGAAGAAATTGAGACAATCGAACACTTGCTCTGCCACTGCCCAGCGCTCATTAACGTGAGACATAAACTAGTGGGAGAACTAGTGTCACGTGATTTGTCCTCTTTTTCTACCACGGACCCTGCAGTGATCCTTCAATTAGCCAGAAGGTTCAAGTGGCTAAAGACGACACGGCAAACTCAGCCGTAGACTACGTACTATCTATTTCCTACTGTCAATTCTTATACTTTCTCTATCTTTCGCTCTAACTCTTTCCTAGGATGAACACAATGGACCTATAGGTCTCCGAGTGGAGCAGTTGCTAAATGCAGCTGCGCGTCCTTTAACCTAACCTAACCATGGGTCTGAGTATTTGGAGGCAGAAAAGCTGCGTGGAAAATTCATTTGAATTGGAATAAACATAAAATGACAGAAACATGTTGAAGGGGATTTCGTTGGCAATATAAAGGCATAAAATCATAAATTCAGTCAGACATTTCGAACAGGTGTATAAAAGGGTGATTCGGAAGGCCCTTAAAATCTCTGGCCGCTTGGCGTTAATATTTTAAGTCATGCCGGTAAAATTACGCTCTGCAATAAGTTATTTTTTAATAATTACGAGGAAAATCCTGTAGATTATGAAAGTTTTGAAAGTTCACATCTCAAAATAACCTAAATATGGGGTAGCGAGATCCCCCCTTTTTTTCTACACATTTGGAAATTTTCGAATTAAGATTCCTTGGAATCCCTGAATTGAAGGTATGTAGTGTCTTCGGCAATATTGCAGATAAAAATACGAGTAATATTTTGGTCAACAATTTTAACCCTCAAGCGAGTCAAAATAAGGGTCTTTTTGGTCCATTTTTCAAAATATGGTTAAAAAATACCTTTGCTCAGCTAGAAGACGTCAAAAATTGAAATCTTACCAAAACGCCAGTCGGAAATTGGAAAAAGCATCAAATTTTAGAATAAGTTAAGATTTGTTCGAATTGGTCACCTTTGGCATCATAATTTATGCCTTCAAACGGCCACTGAAACCACGCACACGCAGCCCGAATGTTGCTCTGCGATATTTTGGACCATTACCGGAGAAGCGCTTGCTTGAGGTGATCGACACTTTGGTATTTTTAGTGCCAACCTTGCTTTCCAAAATACTCCAGCCACAATAGTCCAACGGATTGGTATTCGGAGATTTTGGTGGCCATTGTGCGCTGGAAATAAAGCGAGGAACCTCATTTTTTAACCTGAGTGCTATGTTGCTAAGTCCTGTTGGAATGTCCAAGGTCTGCGGCCAAAATGTTTGCGTGCCCAAGGCTTTAATACACCCTCCAGAATATTTTCGCGATTATATTCGACATTTATTCCGATGCCACGATCGATTAATACGAGCTGAGAGCGACCATCGGCTGTTATGGCGGCCCACACCATCACCATGGCAGACGCTTGAGTTGCAACCGAAGAAGCCCAACCGAAGGTGCACATTTTCAGCTGACCTCTTTAGCAAGTAAACACGATCATTTTGTTTGCTTACAAACTGCTGAACAAGGGATGTTTTCTCATCAGAGAAACCCAAATTCGGCAGTTCACCACTTTCGACCAAGCGAAGCAACTCTTTAGCTATTTTGAGTCTATTTTCTTTCTGTTGCGGTGTAAGTTCTTGCTCTTTTTGGAATTTCAATGGCTTTACCCCGATCTCATTTCCCAATATTTGCCGAATGGAACATTGCGATATGTTCAGCTCAAGGGCCATATTTCGGCCACTGCGGCGCGGGTTTTTATCAAGTCGCTTCTCTACTTTCATTCGAACCATTTCTGCTGATGTTGCTGTTTTTCCGTCCACTTCCTTGACGTCGGGCTACTCTACCGGTACCACGGTAACGAGTGATGGCACGAGACACAAGCGATTTATTCACATTTAAATGCTGGACTGCTCTAACGGTTTGCCAGCCAAATATAAAGAAATCACAGTATCACGCTTGAATTCCATCACGAATAACTTTTCTTCTGGAAAACTCTCACCAAAATGCTTTTGTGTGCTTGTAAAAAATATTATGAGCTGTCTCTGGAATAATTTAAACAGCTGTCGGACGAGTGGCTTAGAAATGACAGCAGCATGAAGTTGGTTGCAGTTTTTTCATCTCACCCTGTATACACATTCAAAATAGGAAAAACTGCAGCAATATCTTCTTTATGTTCCTAATTCCAACTTTCACAAATTTTAAATTATTATTCTCAATGCCAAAGGGCCTTCTTTCAACCGGATCTGTGTACATTACTTACCTTTGCTTGTATCGTTTCATGTTTGTACAAAATTCACTCATTCATCTATATGTATGTACGTTGTGTGTGCTCTCACATATCTGAAAAGACAATAATGTAAAGCCGATAATTTTATGTTGATACCATTGCCAAACCCATTCCCCACACTCACACGTGCTCTCTCTTTCTCACACACACACACACAAATATAAACCACAAATATCCAATATCCACACATGATTGTATTCGAATCCTCTGATGTATTTTTATGTGGATTTACAAAATAATATCTGTTCTGGCTTCTGTGTGAAGTCGATTAACATGAAAATTCACACACACACGCACACGGACATCAATAACATATATGTACACGTGCAGATTGCCAGGAATACGTCAATTTCAATGATTGGAAGGATGGATGGGAAAAACAAATGTTCGTTTGTTCCACATTTTTTATGTGGCTGATATTCTCAAATACTCACAGACACACACACTTAGCTTATAACTGTAAAGCTATAAAATTATATTTATTGTAACTTTCACACAGATTGTGTAGTGATACAAAGAAGACTATGGGCATATGGTTATTTGAGGAATTTTTCGATTTTAGAGTAATAGCGAAAGGGATGCTGTAATAGCCTAATCTCCATAGGGTCAGTCTCTCAAGGTATAAGTCGTCGAACCTCGGCGCAGTCTTTTCAACAGCATCATCAACTACAGCATCTTACACGACATGCTGCTCTTCCAAATTCTTGTTGCACTTCTTTTATTTTGCATTTAGATTGCAACGGGTTCCAATGTAAGATATGCAGGGTTAGATGAAAAAACTGCAACCAACTTCAGACTGCTATCATTTCTAAGCCACTCGTCCTACAGCTGTTAAAATTATTCCAGTGACAGCTCATTATATTGTTTACAAGCGTACAAAAGAACTTTGGTAAGAATTTTCATGAAAAAAAGTTATTCGTGATGGAATTCAAGCGTGATAGTTTGATATATTTATATTTGACTGGAAAACCATAAGTGGTAGCGTAGTCCGACGTCAAGGAAGTGGACGAAAGAAAACAGCAACATCAGCAGAAATGGTTCGAAAAGTCAAGAAGCGACTTGATCGAAACCCGCGTCGAAGTGACCGAAAAATGTCTCGTGAGCTGAACATATCATAATTTTCCACTCGGTAAATATTGAAAAATGAGCCATTGAAATTCCAAAAAGTGCAAGAACTTACACCGCAACAGAAAGAAAATAGACTCAAAAGGCCTAAAGTGTTGCTCCGCTTGGCCGAAAGTGGTGAACTGCCGAATTTGGTTTTCTCCGATGAGAAAACATTCGTTGCCCAGCAGTTTATAAACAAACAAAATGATCGTGTTTACTTGTCAAAGAGGTCAGCTAAAAATGTGCACCTTCGGTTGGCTACATTCGGTTGAAACTCAAGTGCCGGCCATGGTGATGGTGTGGGCCGCCATAACAGCCGTTGGTCGCCCTCCGCTCGTATTAATCGACCGTGGCATCAGAATAAATGCCGAATATTATCACGAAAATATTCTGGAGGGTGTATTAAAGCCTTGGGCACGTGAAAATCTTGGCCGCAGACCTTGGACATTCCAACAGGACTCGGCACCATCGCACTCAGCTCGCGCCACCCAAGAATGGTTACAAAATGAGGTTCCTCGCTTCATTTCCAGCGCACAATGGCCACCAAAAACCTCTGGATGCCAATCCGTTGGACTATTGTGTCTGGAGAATTTTGGAAAGCAAGGTTGGCACTAAAAATACAAAAGTGTCGATCACCTCAAGCATGCGCTTCACAGGGAATGGGCCAAAATACCGCAGAGCAACATTCGGACAGTGTGAGATGGTTTCATTGGCCGTTTGAAGGCCATAATTCGTGCCAAAAATGACCAATTCGAGCAAATCTAAACTAATTCTAAAATTTGATGCTATTTCCGAAATTTTATGCTTTCATTCAAAAAAAATGTAAAAATTATGGCGTTTGACTTTGTTGCAGTTTTTTTTTCTCACCTTGTAATGTAGCTAAAATTATAAAAATACCGGAGATACCGATAAAGAGGGACCATACGACGACCCGGACCTGCATGGACAATTTTATGTCACAGGCTGTAATACCCATTATATTATGCGAACTCTAAATACGAAATTTGAAACAATTCTGGTGATTAATGTCGCTAAAATCATCAAAATACGGAATACGGAGAATTACCGTTATATAGAGGGTATACGAAGACAATAGCATGTCTTATGCTGCAGTACATATTTGGAACTTCAAATACGAAATATGAAGCAATTCCGATGAATAATGTCCCTAAAATCATCAAAATACCGAATATCGTACCGATATAGCCCATCTTCGAACTTTACACGACAGAAATTTACGCAGAATATGTATACTTTGTAGGGTCTAAAATTATTAATTCGCTAAGTTACAAACGGAATGACGAACAAAAAGGCCTTACACAAACTGTTGTGCCGAATCTAAAATTTTACGGTGGAATTTTCGCTGACGAATTAGCAGGCACTTGCTAGTAAGATGTAAACCAACAAGTAAAAAAACATTAAGTTCAGCCGGGCCGAACTTTTAATAACCTCCACCTTAGGGTTAAGGAAACCTTAGAACCCATTATGACCCACAAATGCCAATTTTTAGCCAAATCCGTGAAAAAATGTGACAAAAACCATCAAAATACCGAATATCGGGAGGTACCATTATATGAGGGCTATACCAAATCGTAGACCTATATATGCAATGATTCGCCAACGAAACTAGAACCCATTATGACCAACAATTACCAATTTTTAGCCAAATCCGTGAAAAAATGTGGCAAAAATCATCAAAATACCAAAAATCGGGAGGAAATGTTATATGGGGGCTTTACCAAAGTGTGGATCCATACCTACAATATTTCGCCACATGAACTAGAACCCATTATGACCAACAATTACCAATTTTTTGCCAAATCCTAAAAAAAATGTGGCAAAAATCATCAAAATACCGAATATCGGAAGGTAACGGTACTATACCAAAACGTTGACCGATATATCTCATTTTCAATACCAACTATTGTAGACTTAATACAAATTGTTCTGCTAAATTTTGACGCTCTACGTCAAATAATGTGGGCTGTATCGTGATTTCAACAGACAGGCAGACGGACATCGTTAAATCGACTTGGAATTTTATTCTGATTGTGAATATATTTTCTTTATGGGGTCTACGACGAATATTTAGGGATATCACAAACGGAATAACAAAGTTGATATACCCTCCTTTCCAAGGTGGAGGGTATAGAAATCATTCCTTTATTCCTTATGAAGTGGTTTAACCAGCGTTCCTATCATCCTGGATGTTGACATGGAATTTGATAAGCGTACCGGTCCTATCACCTAGAGTGCAATAAAACCAATCTTTAATTATTTTTTTAAGATTAATAAATTTTATTCAATATTTGGTTATGGATTTATGTTTTCCTTTTTATTCTTCACATTTGCCTTTAAACTAAACATTTAAATTTAAAAGAAGTATGTATGTATATAGGGTTTATATATGAGTATTTTCAATACAATTTACACAATAAAAATAAACAATACATATTTTAATATTTTTGAGGGTTTTTTGACTAGAAGTGTTTCTATTTTTGCACATGTTTCACTTAGCTTTAAATTGTTTTTTGTTTATCATTTAAAAAAATGTGTTTACAATATTTACTAAATGTTTAATAATATTTATATATAATTATGTTTAATTGTATGATATTATAATATTTGTAATTAGCTGTATTATTATTTGTGAATCCAATCAAAACACTAAATTGGTTATGTAGAAAAAAATACAATTTATATTTATATATTTAATTATATTAATATATGTACGTATAGATACTTATGTGTAGAATAATATATATTACAAATTTACTGATACTGTTAAAATTCTTAATTTTAATATATATTTATTAAATTTATTTATATGCACAAAAAATAATTCTATGACTTGACACTGAGTGTTGTTTTGGGGTGACTAGAAATGATATTTGGAAATTGAAAATCAATTTCTTTTTTTAAATATAAAATAATTGTTATCATACATTAAATTTATTATATTTCTATGTTAAATTATTTACATATATGGTTGATTATTCGAATCTTTACAAATGTTAAAATTTGCAATTAAATGAATGCAATTTTCGAGCTGCAATTACAATTCTCATGGGAGTACTCATTGCATTAGTGAATTTCAAATAAAATTCCTAATTTATGAAAAAATAACACTACTCCATTTATTTTTTTTTTCTTTTTGTGTGTTTTGCTGTGCTTAATTGCTATTAAAATGATATTTTTTGTACAATTGAAATTTCTATAGCAAATGTCATAATCAAATCCATGTCGCTTTATTATTTTGTTGTTGTAGTTATTTGGGTTTTCATTAGCATTGTAAAGCAATTAATTTCTACTTAAAATCAAATTTATATTTCCATTTCATTTGCTTTATATTGGTTTGAGCATTTTTTATAGATTTCATAGAATATTTGACTTCTATTTAAGAACAAAACAAAATTACAAATAAATGGATATTAACAAAATTACAAGTAATAAAACAAATTAAAAAAAAAATAATTTTCAAGACTTGAGAAAGGTGGCATATAAAATGAAGTTTCTTCAAATTTTGGGGGAGTAACAACTTGCACATCGATTCAGGGACTAACTTGTCCTAGAAGCAAATGAAATTAATAAATTTCCCCTTTCTCCCGAATATATTAGGAGATTTTTGAGGCAATTAAAAACGCATTGTATTTCTAGCTATATTCTAGGAAATTCATCATAATGAAAACCAATAAAGAAAGCCCTAAAGTCGGGCGGGGCCGACTTTATGATACCCTACAACACTTTGTATATTTAGTAGAGCTTCACATAACAAAAGTTTTTATGGGAGAATTCAATCATACACGCTACGATTATAATTACAATTTAAAGTTAAAAGTACTAAATATGCTGAGGCATTTGTATTTTTTCAATTCGGGCTTGTATTGTCCATTTGTTGCACAATTAACTTGAAATCGGATAAAGATATATATGGGAGCTATATCCAAATCTGAACCGATCTCGATAAAATTGGCAAAGATATTTCTGAGCTGTATTTAATATATTTCCCTGAATATCGTTGTTACGGAGTGCATATTACGGGAGTGGGGAACAAATGTAACAAATCGGATGAACAGTATATATGGGAGCTATAGCTATATCTGCACCGAATTTGACATACTAGCTTCTAGACTCAAATTGGTCGTATGTGCCAAATTCCATCCCATTTGGGCTGATATTACACGTTTGTTGCGCAACAAAAGGCAAATCGGACGAAGTTATATATGGGAACTATATCCAAATTTGACCCGATCTACATAAAATTTAGCAAAAGTATTTCTGAGCTGTATTCGATATATTTGCCCAACTATTGTTGTTACAGAGTGCATATTACGGCTGCGGAGGACAAAATAACAAATCAGATGGAAAATATATGTACTGGAGCTATAGCTATATCTGAACCGATTTCGATCAAATTGGGGAAACTTATTTTCAGGCCTTATTTTGTCAAATTCCATACTATTCGGACCAATATTACACGTTTGCTGCACAAAAAAGACACATCGGACGAAGATCTATATGGAAGCTATATCTAAATTTTGGCCGATTATCAATAGGGTTCGTCCTTAGGCCAAACAAATGATTTGTGCAAAACTTCATCTGGATCGAGCAATAAATGCGACCAATAAATGCAACTGTTTACAAAAATACATGGACAGACGGACGGACATACCTAAATCGACTCAGAATATGCAGATCATCAAAAGGAACTTGTTTTCTTTCGCATGTTACAAACTAATTCACAAAGTCATAATACCCTGACCATCTTGTGGTTTAGGGTATAAATACAAAATTATTAAAGTTGATGGAATGCCAATTTAAATCAGGGGCATATTTTCGTATCCTCTTGTCTTTATAACGTGCGTCTGCCTGAGAAGCTTCCCACCAGTTTCCTCTGCTATCTCATTATTAATAATATTGTAATACCATTCAGATCTACAGCTCAAATTTCGATTAGTAATTACCTCACTACTTACTTTCACAATCATTTATTTTTTTTTTTATTTATTTAATAATTTTTTTTTTTTTTTTTGTTTTTTGAAACTTTCAAAAGCCAAATCCGTTTCAGGACATTTGGAGTCGATATAGCGATGTTCGTCCATCCGTCTGTCTGTCTGTCTCTCGAAGGGAGTATCCGTATTTGTATTTGGTCCAAACTTGGTGCATCATAATATTTTTGTCCAACTTAGATTGAGTTCGGAGATGGGTAATAGATTTTCTTCAAATTTCACACATTCCAATATTTATATTAAACCAAGGTCTGGCGTTAAAATGGAATATATCGGTCTACTCCTTCAGGTACCTCCCCCACAAAAGGAAACGAAATTTTCAAAAAATATATTTTCTGCACAGAAAGAGAAATGACAATCCGATCTTTCTCCAGCTTTGCAAATCCTAATATTTGCGTCAGTGCTATGTTAGGTGCGAAAATGGACAATATCGGTCACCTCCCCCACAAAGGGTCAAAGATTTGAATAACAAAAGCGATCATAAAATCCGAAATAGGCATACGGTTCTCTTCAAATTACACACATGAAAATATTTTTATTAACCCGAGGTCTGGAATACATTGGTCCACCCCTTTTGGTACCTCCCTGACCAAAGGGTCAACATTTTGAGTATCCATGAAGCTCATAAAACACGAAATTAACATCCGATTCCATTCAGACTAGGTACATTTCAATCAATACAAGATGTGTTATAAACCGGGTAGTGATCGGTCCATTCTTTCAGTTACCTCCCCCAAATAGTGTTTAGGGTTTTGAAAAACATAAAAGCTCAAAGAAAGCGCTCAAAAAGCATCCAACTATCTTCAGATTTTACACATACAAATATTCTTGCTAACGAAAGATCGTTTACGAAGATGATATATATCTGTCAACCCCTTCTGGAACCTCACCCACAAAGGGTCACAATTTCCAATACTTATATCTATCAAAACTTGTGAAACAATTAGGCGATTCTTTATAAATTGCTATGTCTAAATATTTCTCTTAACCGGAAACCTGGTATAATTATGTAATTCATCGGAATTTATAATGGATGGATATAAATGTTCGATTTCCTTTAAATTTTGAACGTTCCAATATTTTTACCTGTATTAGATGAAGTGGAATATTTCGGCGTGCTATATCTGGTACCTCACACATCCAAAAATTGGTACATTGATTATCTACAATTTTGTATTTTGGGTTTATACCCCAATCTAAATTATTTTAAGGACAAACGATTTGGTCATAATGTAAGATTTCACATAGTGTTTTACCTTGATAAAAATTACATAAGATATATCAAAGAACTCATAAAAGCTAGGGAGTGTTCTAAATCCTATATCCGATGTTTCTCTCAGGGCATTTTGCAAGAATTTCATTAGTATAACTCACAATAGAAATTAATGTTTTCTAATAAAGGTTTGAGAATTTCGTAGGTAGCTTCAAAAGCTTAGATCATACGACATTTTAGCATGGTGTGATATTAAATAATTTTACAAACCATATCTAAATTTAAATCGATCTCAAGTCTTGAAAAAATATTTAAAAGAATAAAAATGCATAAACGAAAAAAATAACAAAATATAAACGAAAATAATATAAAACAAATATAGTATAACATAAAATGCTTAAACAATAATAACAAATTCATAATACATAAAACAAGTCGAATACAACAAATAAAAAACAAACTAATTTACCCAAAAACGAGTAAACAAATAGAAAAATAAAAGCTTTTCAGGTACTTAAAATTAGATAAATATATACACATACCTAAACACATATGAAATATCCAACAAATTAGGGAAAATGAGATCGTTAAGAAGCGAAGTAAATTTAAAAAATTTACAAAATAAATACACAATGAAGGTTTTTTGAAAATGTACTTCCTTCAATATTTCATTCCTTTAGCGGGCACATACATGCTATGGCTTCATATATTTACCCTCCATCTCACATCACTTTGTATAACTCCTTAATTCGAGATTTGTATAAATTGTATATTGGGTGATGATTCGATTGTTGCTGTACCCGCTGCTGCTGTTGTTGTTGTTGCTCGTAATTGTTGTGCCATCGTTTTGGCAAACGCCGTATTCTATTGTTCCATTATAATCGTGTCATCTGCCTTGACATTACCGCTATTAATTGCCTCCATCGCCTTCGATAGTAGTGTGGCATCTTTTAGACTAACAACTTGTAAAACTTGGGGTTGCTCACCGGGGGCACCTTGAATCATCATTTGATGCATGCCGGGCGAGATGTTAATTGTTTCCAATTGATCGCCGTTTTCAACCTGTAATACAAAGAAACAAGTAATGGTTTAGAAAAGATGGTTAAAGTGTAAGGCGAGATAATGTTTAAAATTTTTGTGGCTTATCTAAGGATGTAATCATTGTCCTTTTTTTGAATTGTCGGGTCCATTTGTGATAAATCCGAAAGGAATAACATAATGTTTTAAAACAAAAATCCAATAGAAAATGCAACTCAAAAATCGAATGAAAACTTGATAACTGAAAATAGAAACAAAAATTAAAAATATATTCAAATGATAAAAAAAGGGTGACAGTCGGTTAAGGCCGACTTTTTTGTATCCTACACCAGTCCTGCAGCGCTGTGATCAATTTTCTTTATCAATATGAGGCCAGTGACTTTTACAGTTCATAAAGTTGGGGGGGACGCCTAAAAATATGCTACACAAATACTGTAGGGTAGTGAAATAACTGACTGGCTGACCGAGAATTAACCTACAGACTTAACGCCTGAAGCTAGAGTCTTGAAATTTTGTACGAGGGAGAGTCTTAGTACGTAGGCGTGTGATAAGACTAGGTTTTTGGAAGTTTGTACTAAAAGTACTAAAATGTTCCAAAAGTTTAATACTTTGTATTGGGCAAACGGAATGAGCTAGAATGGGAAATGAGAGTCATTGATGGAGTGCAGAATAGAAATACCAAAGGGTTTTTTGGAAATCGAACCTTAAGGCTACGAAGAGTTCTAAACAGGCACTAAACTTCTAAAATGGTACTATTTGGAATTATGTAAACGAAAAGAGCTAGAAATTTGAAATTTGGTATGAGAATCAAGTTTGGAAAGTAAGTTCAATATATGAAGGTGGTTTTGGAATTGTGTACTAAGTGCGCGAACTGTACTAAATGGTACTGAATTTGAAACAGTTGGGTAAATGGGTGAACCTAAAATTTTGTATTGCAGTTCTTTTGGTTGTAAAGAGGTGGTGGTTTCTGATAAGTAGTTGGTATTGGAAATGTGTACCACAAGTGCACAAACAGAACAAAATGGTACTATATTTGGTACAATTTGGTATTGAGTAAACAGATAGTGGTTAAAATCTGAAATTTGTTAAATGTGATGCCTGGACATATGGAGGCGGTTTTGGAAATATGTACCATAATTGTACGAAAAGTACTAAATGGCATCATAGTTGGTATTAGGTGAAGGGATAGATGTAAAATTCTGAAATTTGGTATTTAGATTACTGATGGCAACGTTGTTAGAAATTTGGCGATCATTGGGAAATGCGTCCTATAATTGTACGAAAGGTACAAAATGATACTAAATTTGATAGTGGGTGAGGAGATAGGGCTCAAAACCTCAAATTTGATATTGTGGTCTCTGTTGGTATTTGGAATTGAGATATGGAAGTGGTTTTGGGAAATGTGTACTTTAATTGTACGAAAAGTACTAAGTGGTACTAAATTGTGTAGTGGGTGAAGGGATAAAGCTGGAATCCCGAAATTTGATATTTAGGTCTCTGTTGGTATCTGGAATTGAGATATGGTGGTGGTTTTGGAAATTTGTACTTTAATTGTCCGAAAAGTGCTTAATGAAGTGAAATAATAGAGCTGAAATCCTGAAAATTGATATTTATATAACTGGTGGTAACTGAGATTAAGATTTGGAAATGTGTACTATAATTGTACGAAAAGTACCAAATGGTAAGGGTACATGATATTGATCGAATCAACCATTCTCTGGTGCTAGTTAAGATGTGTTTGGATTTGGATCTGTTAAATTCAAGCCAGGGGTTTCCCAATTATGCCTTCTAGCCTTTCTGCCATTAGGCTAAGGATAAGCAAGGCAAAAGGCCTCTGTTCTAATTCTACCTTTTTTAGAATTTTCCGAATACTTTGCCAGTTACTCTCTTTAATCCCTGAACCAATACTCTTTAGTGCTGTAGGATATTAAAAATAAAATCTTTTACATAAATTATAATATGTCTACTTACACAGAAGGGGGTATAGAAATTAAAATAAATAAAAAATATCAAAAAATTAAAATTTTAATTCAATATAATTCTTGTTTATTTATTTACATAAATATTCCATAAAATTAAATTAAACAACAGAAGAAAAAACTTGTAATAAAATTAAAGCATTGTAAATTTACAAATAAATATTTGACATATGCATGTAGCTATGTATGTGCATGTGTGTTGTTGTGTGGGTGTATCTGTGTCTGTGTCAAGCAAGGATTTGATGGGCTTATTACAAATTACTAATTTAAACAAACAAAAATTTGAAATTTTAATGAAATAAATAATTTTGCTGATTTTGGCAAAATTTACACAGACAAGATACACTCACACACACGCACACATTCGTTTCTATTGAAAAACTAAATTAAATCAAATATTGATAATAACAAATAAATAAATAAAAAAGATGTACACATGTCATAGCATGTGTTTTTGCGGAGGAGCTAATCAATCAATCAAAAAAATATGATAATGAGAAATAACAAAAGAATTAAATTTTATTTATTTAACAACTACACACAAAGATATTAGCATCTATAATTAATTTTCATTTGTTTAGATATTTTAATGGACAATAAATTTTATCAATTTCTTTTTTTAATGTTGTTACAACAACTAAAAATTTAAATTCTAATATAGCTAAAATGTAAATATTGTATATAATTAAATTCTATACAATTATAGATTTATATATTTAAATTAGTTTGTATATAAAGGAGGCTAAGGCAAGGTGGGAAGTTTGATTTTTTTAACAAAAAAAAAAAATTAAACAAATTTTTTGCTAAAATTGCACATCAATTGAAATTTGATTTAATGTAAAATAACAATAACAAAAATATATATTTTTTTATAATTTTTTCTTTAACTAAAAATAAAAATCAGTTTTAACCAAAAAAGTGGACTCTTATATTTGGTTTATAGCACATGTTTGGTTTGTTTTTCTTTTTTTTTTTTCAAAAAAAAGCTAATGAATGGTTGGACAAGAATTAACAATTACTTTTAAAGAGGGTGTTCTTTGGGGAATGAAAATAAATTAAATGGACTGTTTAGTGCCAGTAAGAAAACAAAAAATAGAAAGTATGTACGACAAGGGGAAGCGTTAGTATTATGACCTGTTATGTTGAAAATTATGACCCTTTGTGGCTGAGGCACCAGAAGGGGTTCGCAGATATATGTCATCTTCACAACAAATCTTGTGTTAGCAAAAATGTTTGTATGTGTCAATTTTAAAGAGAGTACAAATCTTTTATTTCGCTTTCTTTGAACGTTTTTTTTTTTTTTCTTCAAAATGTTGAACCCTATTCACGGGGGAGGTACTAGAAGAAATGGTCCGATCTATATCATCTTTATGACATATCTTGTATTGATAGAAATATTCCAATGTGCCAAGTCCAAAATGAATCTGATGTTAATTTCGCATTTTATGAGCTTTGTGGATATTCAAAATTTCGACCTTTTGTGAGGGAGGTACCAGAAGGAGTGAACCGATATATTCTATCTTCACACCAGATCTTGGATTTATAAAAATATTGGGAAGTGTGACATTTTAAGACAATCGGATCCTTACATCACATTTTATAGGAGTTGTAATTATTCAAAATGTTGACCATTTGTGAGGGAAATACTTGATGGAATGGACCGATATTGTCCATTTTCGCCCCTAGCACTGATGAAAATATTATGGTTCGCAAAGTTAGAGCAAAGTCGGATTATCGTTTCTCTTTCTGTGCAGAAAATATTTTTTTGAAAAATTTCGACCTTTTTAGGGGGAGTTACCGGAAGGAGTAGACCGATGTATTACGTCTTAATACCAGACCTTTGATTAACCAAATTATTGGGATATGTGAAATTTGAAGACAATCGAACTCTTACATCACATTTTATAAGAGTTGTAATTATTCAAAATTTTAACCATTTCTGAGGGAGGTACTTGATGGAGTGGACCGATATTGTCCATTTTCGCACTAGACCTGGCACTGACGCAAATATTAGGATTTGCAAATTTGGAGCTAAATCGGATTATCGTTTCTCTTTCTGTGCAGAAAAAATATTTTTTTTTTAAATTCAGACCTTTTGTGGGGCAGGTACCAGAAGGAGTTGACCGACATTGCCCATCTCCGAAATCGATATTGAGGAAAATATTACGATGTATCAAGTTTGGACCAAATCGGATACTCCTCCGGAGAGTTATCGTGCGCACCAGGTAGACAGACGGACATCGCTAGATCGACTCCAAATGTCCTAAAACGGATTTGGTCCAAAGAGACCTAGGGTCTAAAACTTTATTTCGACTAGGCACGTTTTAACCGTATCAAATGATATATACCCTCTCTAGGCATATGGCTGAGGGTATGAAAAGGGTCTGATAGGACATTTTCGGACCATGAAAATTAAAATAAAAATTCGGAACAAATCAATGATTGATGATGAAAATTGAAAATTTTATTTTATTTATTATTATTTTTTAACCCTCTGCCATTGTGTGGAGGGCATATTAAGTCTGTCTGTCCCGATATTCAGTATTTTGATGACTTTAGCTACATTATTCACCGGAATTGTTTCAAATTTGGTGTTTGAAGTTTGTAATGGATGCTACAGCCTATGACAGAAAATTGTCTGTGCAGGTCCACGCCTTCGTATAGCCTCCGATATTCGGTATTTTGATGATCATAGCGACATTATGCACCGGAATTGTTTCTAATTTGGCATTTGAAGTTCGTAATGGGTACTACAATGGCTTTTAACAAATGTTGCCTATGCAGGTCCACGTCTTCGTATAGACCCTAATATAATGGCTACATTCGGTATTTTTAAAGATTTTAACAGAATTTTTAATGGATTTTTTTTTTGAAAATTGCCAGAATCGTTTTAAATGGAGATCAGTCCGTCCGTACTTACAGCCTTTTTCCTTGTTTTTTTCTATCAATTATGGCCTCATCCTGTACACATATCTCCCTTTTTTGGCTAAAGCAACAGGACCTGAATTGTCTTGTCGAATAATTTACATCTTCGTAATTTAAGTCGAAAAGGGAAGCTTATTTGTTTTTTCATTACACATTTTCTTGATTTCCTTTATAGCGTATTCAAACATTCAATTTTTATTCTTTCCTTGTGGAACACTCTCTTATAAATGGAACGGTTCACAACTTCCTTTGGTTTCAGTATTATTACATACAAATAAATTGTCCAACAACTAACTACAATTGTTTACTTTACAGGGGTAAAAATAAAAATATTTATATAATTATAAATCTAAAAAAAATATATATATATTTTTTAATATTAAATAATAAAATTAAAAAAAACAACAAATAATAAATTCAATAAAAAATATACGGACTTTTTGGCTCAAATCAGGATTTCTTTCATCTTATATTCTTTTTCTTTTATTTTTAGGAGGGTTTGGGTAGGAACATGTTTTCTTAATCTGTATTTCATTTAAATTTTCTTTTTTTTTCAAATTCATTATTATTTTTACACAAAAAAAATCTTATATTTTTTTAGTAAAAAATGTATGTAATGATTGCTATGTTTATGTATGATTGTATGTGCTTTTTAGCGTTTTTTTTAGTAAATGTTAAACATTTTGTATTGTTAAAATTCAACTTTGGTTTCAATTATTAAATGGTTTTTTGGTATTCAGTTAAATTTCTATAGATTAATTAGATATTAACTAATTAAAAATGGCAAGTTGTTTTCAATAGAAATTATATTTTTTATGTAAATTGGCATTTCAATTTAATCGATATCCAAATCGTAGCGGAAAGCATTAACAGAAGCGTTTAATTTTAAATTGATTACAACAGATTTATTGAACGGCGCCTAAAAGTATGCTATATGTTTGTGGCCTGCAAGGGTGACATGGTCATTTATTTAATCTTTTTCAGTAATATGAAACAAAAACAGAAAAAAATTCCTGATCACACAATGGAAGCCAATCGACACGGAATTTTGCCAGTGAAGAGAGTTAAGGACAGGGAAGAATTCTAGCATTTTGGATGACCATTGGATTATATTTAGCTGTAAAATGGGCCACAACAACTAACAGCACGACAGAGTGCGTAAATATTGGGCAAATGTCCCTGGTCAAAATCCCAAGGATAATATCTGGGCAGTGCTCCGTGACATAATTTCGAAAGCGAAATCTTCCAAAATGGATTTGGACATAAAGAAACTTCAAGCATATTGTAGTGTTGTAGGGTATCACATGGTCGGCCCCGCACCACTATAGCCTTTGCTAACTTGTTATATTTTATTTTTTCTTATAACCCTCCATTAAAAATAAGCCCTTCCACGTAAGATTTACAACAATTAATCGGTCAATTAATTATTATGAATAGAACAATGTAAAACAGTCGGTTTTTAAACAATAGCTAGCTGATGTTCTTTTATTCTCATTCTTTCATTTCTTAACCTTTACAATAATGAATTAGCTTTTTCTTGTGGTCATAAAAATAAACTAGACAAAGGATTGACTTGTCCTACAAACTTCCAGCCTACTGCCCCCCACAATGAGGGGAAACAATAGTTCCAACATTTTTTTTTTCAACTCTAACTTATTAGAAACAAGAAGAGGGGGAGCTTTGTAATAGTGAAAGATAGGGTGCAACTTATTATTCCACATAAATATGAAATTATCAAAAGGTGAATTTTCATTGGTGCAGAAGGAAAAGAACTAGTACAACATGCTTAATAGGCTGACTGACTGCCAGGCTACATGGATGCCTGGCTGGCTTGGCTCCAATTGTTTTTAGATTGCATGCTTAACAATAAAATAATAGCCTAAAAACGTTGGTGGTAATTAAATAAAAAAGGTGTACTTGCTGCCGAACATCTTCTCTTGCTTTGACTTTGAAATATAATATAATTTTCTACTTGGATAAATCAAGGTTACTTTCATATAACAAGTTAAAACTTATCAGTCAGTTCTGCCGACAGATGTATATCCTCAGCCAATGTTCGATTATTTCGATATATTTTGACTTCTTTTATGATTCTTCAATTGTTGACCCTCTATGGAGAAGGTTCCGAAGGAACACACATTTATATCCAACTTTATGCGAAATCATAAATTCCGATAAATTCCATATTTATGTCAGGTTTCTGGTTGAGAGAAAAATTTAGAAATAGCAAGTTGTAAAAAATCGCTGACTTGATTCGCAAGTTATGACAGATTATCCATTATCCAGACATGATCGGATTATCCATTCTCTTGCTGTGCAGTAAATTACCAGAAGTACCAGAAGGAGGAGAAGTGCCCATCTCCGATCATCGATCTAAGTTTGACAACAATATTACGATCCGATCATCGATCTAAGTTTGACAACAATATTACGATGTACCAAGTTTGGATCAAATCGGATACTCCCTTCGAGAGTTATTGTATGCACCATCCAGCTAAACAGACAGACAGTTAGACAGACGGGCGGACATCGCTAGATCGACTCCAAATGTGCTGATACGGATTTGGATCAGAGACCTAGGGTCTAAAACCGTTATCTCGATGAGGCACGTTTTGGCCGTATCAAGTGATGTATACCCTCTCTAGAGGGTATAAAAACTTTGAGGCGAAGAAGTTGGCTCTTGAACTGAACATATCGCAATATTCCATTCGGCAAATATTGAAAAATGAGCTCGGGGTAAAGCCATTGAAATTCCACAAAGTGCAAGAACTTACACCGCAACAGAAAGAAAATAGACTCAAAAGAGCTGAAGAGTTGCTTCGCTTGGCCGAAAGTGGTGAACTGCCGAATTTAGTTTCCTCCGATGAGAAAACATTCGTTGTCCAGCAGTTTCTAAACGAACAAAATGATCGTGTTTACATGCCAAAGAAGTCAGTTGAAAATGGTCGCTCTCCGCTCATATTAATCGACTGTGACATCAGAATAAATGCCGAATATTATCGCGAAAATATTCTGGAGGGTGCATTAAAGCCTTGGGCACGTGAACATTTTGGCCGCAGACCTGGGACATACCAACAGGACTCAGCACCATCGCACTCAGCACGCGCCACCCAAGAATGCTTACAAAATGAGGTTCCTCGCTTCATTTCCAGCGCACATTGATCACCAAAATAATCGGATACCAATCCGTTGGACTATTGTATCTGGAGTATTTTAGAAAACATGGTTGGCACTAAAAAATACCAAAGTGTCGATCACCTCAAGCAAGAATGGGCCAAAATACCGCAGAGCAACATTCGGGCAGCGTGTGACGGACGGTTTCATTGGCCGCTTGAAGGCCATAATCCATGCCAAAGGTGACCAATTCGAACAAATCTAAACTTATTCTAAAATTTGATGATATTTCCGATATTTTTTGCTTTCATTCAATAAAATTTAAAAAAAAAATGTAAAAATTGTGGCTCTTGGCTTTGTTGCAGTTTTTTATCTCACCCTGTATGCATAGGCACGTATTATATATTTGTGATATAATTCTTTAACTTTGGTGGGATCTTCACTTAACGATTTAGGATCTAAATATAAAGTAAACTTTTCACAAAAAACCTGATGCTGTTATTGCTACTGCCTTTGTTTTGGACATCGATTATGACAATTTCCAATTGTCTTTAAAAATAATTATTGTATTTTTTTTAAATTATTTGGCATAATTTTTGGAAAAATTCATTTTTTGGTATTTTTATCAAATTTAGTTTCATTTTTTTTTCTTTGGTGACTAGATGATGAATATGATGAAAATGGCGAAGCATGGCTTATGATTTTTGTATATGTAAATGAAAATTCTTAAATATAATAAAAATATTGGCACGATTTGAAATGAAAACATTTTGTAATCGTGTCAAATCAATAAAATAATAATATTAATTTATAACAACAAATTAAGTAAAAACTATTTTTTTTAAATTCTTAAAATTAAAAACAAAACGAAGAAAAAAATATTTCACTTTCTATATGCTACATATTTACAAGCATTGCCGTAATTATTTGGCTTGGAGCAAGGCTCAAAAATTTTTCAATTGGAAGAGGGGTGAAGAAAGAACCAGTTTCTAACGTCAAAAGAGCAATGGATTAAATAATGCAAACGTAAAGATTCAATCATGGGAAACTACTATCAAATCGAATTTTGATTTTAAAAATTCAATAATTGAAAATATTTTCACTGCCACGAATGGTGGAAAAGTTGTATTCCAAAAACATGATTATCACGTAATCAGTTCGAATCACTTACATTTTTCAATTACATTTAAAAAGTCTCTCCCTCCTTAGTAATTTTTTTCTAATTTCCTTGCTTTTCCTCCCTTCTCTATTATCCCTTCCTATTATATTAATAACAATAATAATAATAATAATAATAATAATAATAATAATAATAATAATAATAATAATATAAAAATAAAAATAATAATAATAATAATAAAAATAATAATAATAAAAATATTATTATTATTATTATTATTATTATTATTATTATTATTATTATTATTATTATTATTATTATTATTATTATTATTATTATTATTATTATTATTATTATTATTATTATTATTATTATTATTATAATTATTTTTATTATTATTATAATTATTTTTATTATGATTATTCTTATTATTATTATGATTATTCTTATTATTATTATTATTATTATTATTATTATTATTATTATTATTATTATTATTATTATTATTATTATTATTATTATTATTATTATTATTATTATTATTATTATTATTATTATTATTATTATTATTATTATTATTATTATTATTATTATTATTATTATTATTATTATTATTATTATTATTATTATTATTATTATTATTATTATTATTATTATTATTATTATTATTATTATTATTATTATTATTATTATTATTATTATTATTATTATTATATTATTATTATTATTATTATTATTATTATTATTATTATTATTATTATTATTATTATTATTATTATTATTATTATTATTATTATTATTATTATTATTATATTATTATTATTATTATTATTATTATTATTATTATTATTATTATTATTATTATTATTATTATTATTATTATTATTATTATTATTATTATTATTATTATTATTTCACCTAAATCCCATTCATATTCATTGCTCCTTGACGCAACGAAACAAACTACTTATCTAGCGATTCCAATTTAATGGTCTTGGAGACATCAACACTTAGTAGGCGATTGCCAACCCGTACACTACCAACCCCACAGACACCTACAATACTACCCGCCGCATCACTGCCACTACTACTACCGGCAGCAGATACAGGATTTGTATCAACACCAGCATTAGCAACACCATCATTGACAACATCATCCCCCCGCCCGCAACGACTCCCATCGTTAGCTAAGCTGTCATCAACAATTTGTATATCTAAAAGACCTTCGGCATGATTATTACGATTAGTGGTGTCATCACTGCTCGAGTGCAACAATGCTGATGCCCCGGACGTTGTTGTAGAAGTGTTGATGTCAACACCTTCCTCGATTTTAACGGGCACAACAACAACTTGGCTCATATTGTTGTGTTTACGACGTTTATGGCCGGTTTTCAAATAATTGTTGTTACTATTATTGCAGTTGTTTGTCGTGTCTGCAGCAGGGCCATGATTGCGCCTACGATGTTGTTTATTGGCCATGCCAGCAGTAGTAACTCCCATTCCACCAGCAGCAGCACCAGCTGTTGTTGCAATTAGAGCCGCTGCTGCTGCCGTTGGGTGTTGCTGTGCATTGGCCGTGGCAACAACAATTGGCAAGGCAGTGGCAAATTTTATTTGGCCATTGTTGTTGGCTTTAACATTGATGTGGTTATTGTTGGCCGTTGTGGCATCGTTATTGTTGAGCAAATTAGCAGCTGTTAAATTCAAATGGGCCGGATTGGCGGCAATAAAAACTTTCGCCCCGGCATTTTGTAAAACATTTGTTAGGCTCTGTTGATTTATGATGGTCTGATGATGGTGTTGTAGCTGCTGTTGGGCGTTTTGTTGTTGACTAGAATTGTTTGTTGCTGCTGCAGCTGTTACTAAACTAGATGCATTTATTATTTGGCAACGTATATTGTTGTTATTGTTTGTACTACCGGTATTGTTGTTACAATTACTACTACTACTGCTATTATCACTGTTGGTACTATTATTACCACTACTATTACTATTACAGCTATTGTTATTGTTGTTGCTGTTAAAATTTAAAGCCTGCACCAGATTATGACTCTGACCCAATCCACCATGGGCCAACAAACGTTGCGTGGCAATGGGTGTTGCTGCCATTATTGAATAGCATTGGAATTGTTGTGGTGTCACAGGAACACCACCAGCACCACCCCCATTTCCATTGCCACTTGTCTCATCTTCATTTCCTCCATTTGTGCCATTATCATGATTGCTACTACTACTATTATTATTAACATTATTGCTGTTGTTGTTGTTAGAAGCATCTACCTGCATTGGTGTTATACACACAGTGCCATCACTGTTTGTGTGAATCTGCTGTATATTGGCCATCATGGATTGATACATTGAAGCGGAGACGGGTACGGTGATCATATTGCTAACCGAAACGGGATAACCTGAAATGGAGAAAGATAGGGGACAATTAGTATGGAATTGACAGAAAATAAATATAAAAGGATCAGTCGGTTTGTCATTTGTAGGATGTGTATCATAATAAATTGGTATAGTCCATCTCCGAACTTTGGTATCCAATGAGAAGGCACTAAGAAGTATGACCTTCTGGCCTTCTAGAGGAAATTTGGTATTCAATGAGAAGACCTTCGGGCCTTCAAAGATATTACCATTTGACCTTCTATGGGAGCGCATTTTTTATCTTCTACGAGAAGACCTTTTGTTATTCTAATAGAAGAACTTTTAGTCTTTTATGAGAAGACCTTTTAGCCTTTCATGAGAAGGCTCTTTAGCCTTCTATGGGAAGACCTTTAGGCCTCCTATGAGAAGGTTTTTTGGTCTTCTACTACCCTTTGGTCACCTACATAAAGACCCTTTGGTCCTGTACTTAAAGATCTTTTGGTCTTCTTCTATCTTCTATGAGAAGACCTTTTGGACTTCTATTGGAAGACCTTTTTGTCTTCCATGAGAAGACCTTCACGTCTTGTATGAGAAAACCTTCACGTCTTCTATGAGAATACCTTTTGGTCTTCTATGGGAAGACCTTCACGTATTCTATGAGAAGACCTTTACGTTTTCTATGAGATAACCTTAACGTCTTATATGAGATAACATTCACGTTTTCTATGAGAAGTGCTTCTGGTATTCTATTCTGATATTCTATGAGAATTCCTTCTAGTTCTTTGAGAAGTCCTTCTGGTCTTCTATGAGAAATCCTCCTGGTCTTTTATGAGAAGTCCTTCTGGTCTTATATGAGAAGCCCTTCTGGTCTTCAATCAGAAGTTCTTTTGCTCTTCTATTAGAAGCCCTTCAGGTCTTCTGTAAGAAGACCATCTTTGCTCTCTTCTAAGAGGATCATCTCTGTTCTTCTATGATAAGAGCATCTCTGCTCTTCTATGGGTAAGACTTTGGTTTTTTCCACAAGACCGTTCTGTCTTCTATAAGATTTTTTAGTCATCTGTGAGAAACCTATTTTACCCTCTCTGAGAAGTCCTTTTGGCCTTTTGTGAAATAAAATTTACGACCTAGAATCTATAAGAGAACTTTCCACACTTCTGTGGAAAGACCTTTTCGCCGTCTAAGGGAAGATTTACTGGCCTTCTGAGAGCTTATTCTATATGAAAAGATGTTCAAGTCTTCGATAAGTAATTATTCAGACCTCTATGCGGAAGCCTTTTGAACTTCTTTGAGAAAGATTTGTGAATTGATATGGGAAAGAATATCGACTAGAATAACTACATTGTAGTTTTTAATAAGAATATCGACTAGTACGCACGAAGTCTTTATGATATTGTATAACAGGACCATCTGTTTTTTTTTTTTTTTTTTTTTTTTTTGCAACCTTTTGGTCTTCCTTGGTCCTGTAGCTTGGTCATTTAGCAATTCTTTGGGAAAACAGTCTGATGTTAAGTAGGAATCAACTCTATTTTTCTGAATGTTTTATTGATGGTCTTCCCTTAGAGACTGTGATAAAGAACCTAAAGAAAATGTTGCACAAAACCCCCTACCATATTTCTAAGGATAAGGACAAAACCCCCCAAAAACTCTATAAAAAATTTGGTTTTTCTTTAAAATTCCATCTTACCTTGACCATCTTCAGTTGTTATATATATTTGTCCATCCTGGGCAACAGTGGCTTCGGTTAAATCAACGGTCATATTCTCATGACCATTAACATCGGCAAGACTTTGGACAGTTTGTATGGTGGCACCACCTTCACCCTGATGAAGCTGAAATAAACGACAAAAAATACAAAATTAAAAATGACATCATTTTTAAATCAATCAACAACTTACCGTAGCAACACCCTGCACTTGGGCGGTTGTACCATCTGGTAATGTGATAATAGGATTATTTGGATCAACCTGTATTAGGGACACAGTGCCATCGGCATTTTGTATGGTAGACAAAACCGTTTGAGTGGTGTACTATATATCAAAATGGAAGAGAAAACATACATTTTTATTAAAACGAAAAAATGAAATTATTTTTAAAGAAACAACAACAAAGCAAAATAAGGCATTAAAAAATCATTAGCAATAAAAATGAAGAAGTAAAAAATAACACAAAAAATACTATTTTGCAATAGAAAAATCATAAGGTATGGAAATTTTATAAAGAAAAACAGGAAGCACGTAGCAAAAACGAAGGGGTAATGCAGATAAAAGATAACAAAGAAAAACTCCATAAACAAAAATAAAATAACGCACAAAAATAAAAAAGAACACAAGACGACATCAATATTTTTTTCTGAGTGAATGATGCCCTCGCTCGTCATATTACTGACGCTATCAGAAACAATCAAAATGTTCCATATCGCATTTTACAAACACGTGCCGTGAGGCGTCATTCATTTGAAAATATTGACTCTCTACTGTTAATTGTTGCAACAAAAAAAGGAAATGAAACTCAAAAGAAAAATTCCGAAAATCATTTGCTTTTTTACGAACATCAACATCTCCCAGTGTCATGGGTTCTATGCACACTTGGGCATTGGCTATGGTCTGCGCGGCATTCGTTGTTGTATGAATCTGTTGATGTTGTTGTGTCTGATGGGTTTGATGCTGTTGCTGCTGCTGTTGTTGTGGCTGATGATGTTGCTGCTGTTGATGATGTTGTTGTTGCTGATGATGCTGCTGCTGTTGTTGTTGTTGCTGATGATGCTGCTGTTGTTGTTGCTGATGATGTTGTTGTTGCTGCTGCTGTTGGTGGTGTTGTTGCTGCTGCTGCTGATGATGTGTGGTAATTTGCGTTATCGGTGCTGGACACAATTCAATTTTCGTTGATGCCGGTAATCTGGCCGTTGTTGTTATATGCTGATCATTCGTACTCTGTATAATCGTCGGTCCTGGATTATTTGGATTGTGTGGATTTGTTGTGGTTATAACTGTACCCGAACTATTTATTTTAACCACATTTACTTGTTGCTAAAAAAGGTGTAGGTAGGGTTTATCATGAATATCGTTGGAAGTTGTTGGAAGGATTTTTTTTTGTGGTTACCACGGCAGATAAGCAGTTTGGTTAATAGCATAAGGTGATCATAAAAGCAGTAATTTTTAAAGAAAAAGCTGAAACCAAGGGTCCAAGAAAATATATCGAGAAAAGACTATTCTCAAAAGTCAACTGAAGTATGACTTCTGGTAATTTCAAAAAAATATGCCCTACACTTTAGAAACACCCTAAAACAAGGAAATTAATAGAACTAAAAGTTATGTCTTTAAGTTCACTGAGGTAAGCGTCATCATTGAGGTAAGCATAATTTCTCTTCTTATAATTGCCAAAATAAGGAAAAATACCTTCTTTTATGAAGAGTTTTTTTTTGTGCTGAATATGCAGTGAACTTTTTACAGGGATCATGTAATCTTAAAGAAAAAATTAGGTGCTGGATTTTTCTAAAACTTAATGTAATAAAGCTGGGGCGAAGAATAGATCATCGAAACTATATAAAACAGTTCGAGACAGCGGCTAAATAGATTGAATCCTGGAATCTAAGATCGCAGACCCGATTCTCAAACCAAAGATCGCTAAATCGATAACTATCAACGTAGCAAGTTGTCCAGAGAGTTGATTAAATCAAAAGTATCTCTGTCCTGAGATACAATTTAGGAAAACTAGATACATCTTCTCGTTTGGTTTGTACAGCAGATCAATGCATCATAGAAGGAAATAGGAAAGTAGACGCTATCTCCAGACTAGATTAAACTAATGTAGCAAAGAACGGATCTTCAAAGTTTTGCTGAAGTCCTCAAAACAGAAAAAACTGAATGGGATAGTTCTAGCATAGAGAATATGGAATAGACCGAAGCGATTGAACAGTTTTTTCGCTACGTGTTTAAGGGAGTTCAACTCAGAATCTCAATTTCCTTTCGAAAATAAACACGTAATCATCTGGTATTTCGCCAAGGGACTCTAATGGTAAACCATAAATTGTTCACCATTTCTACTATTATAACCCTATATATTTATGGCTATAAATCTTTATTGCTACACCTTCTTGAAAAACCCCGTCAGCCCAATTCAGGGCAGACCATATCCAGCTATTATAAAACATTATAATATAGAAAGAAAATAATCAGTGGCTTGAAGGTCCGAGGAAATGAAAAAAAATCTATACTCTACGCAATGACAATACAAAGCTTCTGGAGAAACTAACATAACCTGAACCAAATTCTCCGGAAACCTAAAAAAGATTAGCTCCATAGGTGACCCTCGAAAGATTGCAATCATCCAATTTAATGCATGTGGGAAGCATACAGCATACATATCGAATATTACAATAATCCTAAATTCGAAAATTGCTGATAAATTGCAGATATACCAAATACATTTTAAGCGAGACAATCGCCAACCCAAAAATGCTTAAACTTCGGGCAAACATGTAGGTATATAAGAATAGTTTTGTAGACGTTCACACGATTATCGGTCATATGGTGACCCGAATTCTAATCAACCCATGGACAATTTCAGGTTTAACAACTCAACAACAACAAATGGGAAAGTCGTTAAACTGTCAAGAATGTCAAAAGACCTCAAGGTCGACGACAAAGCATTGAAACTACTCTTCAGGGAGAATGCTAGAGCGAGCCTGCACGACTAACCACGATGCAAGATATCAAATCAAATTTAGGAAGACATATCTATGCATAGAACACAGGCTCTATTAAGTATGAAACAAACAATGTTTCGGATAATGAAAGAGGTATTAACAGGTTATTGGAACCTCCGATCAAGAATGTCCAAATGACATAATTCTAACGTCGAATACTGCAGATCGTGCGAGAATTGGGTATCCTGCACAATTGAGAGTCCTTTGCTGCATATTACTTCGGAAGAAGGCTACATTGGCTCTAACGCCGGCCTTAGAAAATTTTTTTCGACGCCTGCTTTTATTTTCTACCAACATCTAATACCGATGCTATGCAACTTTCTTTCTTTCTTTTCACGCAGGATCATCACAATGTTCAGAAAGGTCTCAAGGTCCAGGACCATTTCACTCGGTGACCTTTGATTCATTATATTCTTCCTGAGAAAACAACCAAAAATTAAGTCTGCAACAGGATTGTTCCAATTCTGAGACAAAAACAGTAATCTCAAATGCTTCTAGATAAACTAAAGACCGTCACTACTTTGTTATCCTATTTTCAAAAAGACCGTTTGAAGAAAAGTGTTAGGAACATAAAAACTGTGAAAATTGCAAAGTGGAACTGGGCACGTACCAATTCTTTATAGGAACATTTAACAAAATAAAAATAAAATTCACCTAAGGTGAGGCCTGTACCAAAATTACAAAACATATACTGAATATTTTTTGTAAAGAATTTTATATAAGCTGAGATTTTGAAATGTCAAATGAAAAATTAGTTACTAACTAAAACGTGAAGCAATATTACAAAAAAATTGGCTACCGATAAATGTTGCCAATTTTTAGAAAAAACAATTTCAAACTAAGCTTAAATTCAGTAAATGATGTTAACGAATGACAATTATTTCGATATTCTATTATCAAGAAAAAATGGCTGTGGAGTTGAGGTATAACGTCGCCGATATATGAATCGTTAAAAATACAAATCATTATCTGAATCTAATTTCAAATTTGGATTCAGATATAAATTCTACATACAACTCCAAAGTTCATTTAAATTTATTATTTTTGTGTTTTTTTTTTTTCAGTCGAATATGATTATTATGAAAAGTCTTGGGGACTACATGTTTTCTCGTTTTAATCATATTCCACTGGCATTCCCTCTCTCTCTCTCACTCGTAGCTTATGTATATATGCATCTTCTTACCCTGAACTAATTGCAATGGACAAATTTGAAGGGGGAAGGAAAAAAGTTAATATTTACCCTTACATTAGTTGTTGTCGTATTATTAGTTGGAGCATTTGTTACAGTTTGTATGGTAGTGGTAGTATTATTGTTATTATTGACAGGCTGTACAATCACCTCTTCTTCCTCGTCTTCTTCTTCGTGTGAGATCAGTTGGGAGACTTTATCATCTTCGTCGGCAAATGTGGGTAGTAAATCTTCACGGCCATGATATTTATAACAGTTGATGACAATTTTACGCAAGGCATGGGTCCAGGAGATCTAAAGTAAACAACAAACAGAAATAATAACAAATAAACGGAACACAGAAAACTTGTCCACTCACCTTTTGTTTGTCATCCTCTGATCTGGCATCCATACGCACATTGGCCCAGGGCAGTTCTTTGGGCCACCATGGTGGTCTGGTGGCCTCACGGCCCCAACCGGGTTTACCCCTCCCCGTGGAGTATTTCAACATTAACGGTATGAACGCCCTCAATTGGGCCTGTGTCATTTTCTCCACCGGTGTTGGTATACCATCTATAATCAGAGGCGGCAATTCGAACAGCGATGGGTCCTCCTGTGGCGGCGGTGGTGCTTGCTGTGCCAAAGCATTTTCCAATTCATCCATAACAATATTCTTAAGATTACGCACAACATCTTCGAGAGGTTTGGCACCAAACACTTTGTAACTTGTATTCGGTTTGCCTGGGGTGGCAACCAACACAACAGCCTGTTTACCCACACGTCCTGTGAATTCATAGATTATACCGCGCAGTTTACGCAATAATCTATTCTGTTGTCGTTTACGCACCGACGGATTCGTTTCGAACGAATGTTGCCTTTTGCGTTTTTTCGATGATGCAATGGCGGCGGCGGCCGCCACACCCACTGGTCCTGCAGCAGCCAATTGATTGGCTAGATCATCTTGTACGGCAGCCAATTCATTTTCATCGAAAATGCTACCATCACTGCTGATCATATCATCATCGTCATCGTCTGAGGCCATACTGTCGTCGAGCATTTCAATTTTATAGGTGGTTTGATGTTTTTGGCCATGATTTTGTATACTTTCCACAGCAGCCTGTGTGGCATTGGAGACGGTTGATATTGTGGCGACATTCATGGTGAAGGGGGATTATATTATGATTATAGGTGTATGTGGGTGTGAGAAAAGATGTGAATTTTGAAAGGGCCAGCCAACTTCTTCCAATAGTTGGTTGAAAGCCTTTCCTTTCCTTTAGGGGTGGTTGTGGGTTTTATAGACCCAAATATTTGGTTTCGTTGCTTATAACTATATTTCTTTTTGTTGTTATTGCACTTCTCCTTTTTGTTTCGTCTTATATATTAATTAGCACAAAAGAGATAGTAAGAAGTTAGAAGTGAAGATGTCCGCGTGAAGATGTTTTTGTAAGAAGCTTCAATCTGCAAAAAGAAGAAATAAAAACATTTTTAAATTGATTTATAAATTTAAAATGTCAAAGGTAATTTGTTTGGGTTATCGACCCGTTTCAAATCGAAATCATCTTAGAAAAGGGAAACTGTGGATATATGCGTGGGGTACCACATATAACGGACCTCAATATTTCACTTCTCTAATACAGATTAAAAATATTAATATGTGCAAAATTTGAAAGAAATCGAACATTTATATCCAATTTTATTCGAAATCATAAATTCCAACAAATTCCATCTTCATATCAGATTTCTGGTTAAGAGAACTATTTAGATATAGCAAGTTGTCAAAAATCGCCGACTTGTTTCGCAAGCTATGACTCATATAAGTATTGGAAATTGTAACCCTTTGTGGTTGAGATACCAGAAAAGGTTCGCAGATATCTATCATCTTCGCAAAAAATTTTGAAGACATTTGAATGCTTGAATCGCGTTTAATGAGCGTTTTGTTTTTCAAATTTTGGAAAGAAAACCGGATGTTTATTTCAGATTTTATGATCATTTTTTTATTCAAAACGTTGAGGTACCAGAAGCAATAGTCCGATCTCTACCACATTTATAACAGATCATGTGTTAGTGGAAATATTGCGATGTACCAATTCTGAATGGAATCTAATGTTAATTTCGCGTTTTATGAGCTCGCATTATTTAAAAATGTTTACCCTTTGTGGGGGATGTACCAGAAAGAGTGGACCGATATATTCCATCATCACACTAGACCTTGGGTTAATAAAAATATTGTGATGTGTGTAATTTAAAAAGAACCGGATGCTTTTTTAGGATTTTATTATCGCTTTTATTATTCAAAACTTTGATCCTTTGAGGGGGAGGTATGGAATGGAGGAATGGTCCGAATCTACTATATTGTTAACAGATCTTGTGTTAATGGAAATATTGAGATGTGCCAAGCCTGAATGGAATCGGATTCCATAAGTATTAAAAAAATTAACCCTTTGTGGAGGAGGTACCGGAAGGAGTGGACCAATATATTCCATCTTCACATCAGACCTTGGAATAATGGAAATATTGTGATGTGTGTAATTTTAAGACTATCGGACACTTACATCACATTTTATTAGAGTTATAATTAATCAAAAGTTTGACTCGTTGTGGGGGAGGTACTGGATGGAGTGGACATATATTGTCTTTTTTTTGCACCTAACCTAGCACTGACAAGAATTTTAGGATTTGCTAAGTTGGAGCAAAATGGGATTATCCTTTCTCTTTCTGTGCAATAAATTATTTTCTTTGAAAATTTTGATTTTTTTGGGGAGGTACCAGAAGGAGTGGACCAATATTGCCCATCTTCGAACTCGATCTAAGTTTGACAATAATATTACGATGTACCAAGTTTGGATCAAATCGGATACCCTCTTCGAGAGTTATCGTGCGGGCGTGCCAGCCAGACAGACAGACGGACGGACTGACATCGCTAGATCGACTCCAATTGTCCTGAAACGGATTTGGTCTATAGGCACGTTTTGGCCGTATCAAATGATATATACCCTCTCTACCCATATGGCTGAGGGTATAAAGAAACCGCAATCATCACAATTTGCTAAGGAATGCTTCTCTGATACTTAGTATTGTTTTGGTCCTTGGACCTCCAAACTAAAATAACCTAGGACTTCCACAACCACGATCTGTGCTGATTTGAAGCTACCAGAGAGCCATTTTACTTGGACCCTTCGTTTTTGAAAACAACGGGTGAAGCATTGAGATTGCATAGTTATGGTGTTAAAATAATAAGACTAGAAACCTGCCGATTTTTGTAGGAATGTTTGCGATGGATCATAAAATTGGGAATGGCAATTAAGATCAAAGCTAAACCTATTCTTTTAATTCAAGAAGGTTTTCCATATACGAAGTAATTGGTAGAAATATTGGGATGCGTGAAGATTGAAATGAATCATATGTTTATTTCGCGTTTTGGATATTCACAATTTTTGACGCCATGTGGGGGAGAGATTCCAGAAGGAATCGTATTTTCAGACCAGATTCTGTGTTGCTATAAATATTCGGATGTGCTACATTTGAAGACAATCGGACTCTTATTTCGCATTTTATAAGAAATATGATTATAAAAGAAATTTAACCCCTTGTGAGGAGGCATTAGAAGGAGTTAGCCGATATTGCCTTTTTTCGCACCTAATCTAACATGGATGCAAATATTAGAATTTGTAAAATTTGTACTAAAGCATATCCAAATTACCGAACAAAACTCGAGAATAGATTTAAATTTTTTTCTATAGATAAATATTCTTCGAGAACTGACGCAAATTTTTTTTCTATAGAGAAAAAATCCTCAGAGAAGCTAAGGCTGATTTTTTTCTATACAGAGAAAAAAATCCTCAGAGAAGCTAAGGCTGATTTTTTTCTATACAGAGAAAAAAATCCTCAGAGAAGCTGAGGCTGATTTTTTTTCTATAGAGAAAAAATCCTCAGAGAAGCTGAGGCTGATTTTTTTTCTATAGGGAAAAAATCCTCAGAGAAGCGGAGGCTGATTTTTTTCTATAGAGAAAAAATCCTCAGAGAAGCTGAGGCTGATTTTTTTCTATAGAGAAAAAATCCTCAGAGAAGCTGAGGCTGATTTTTTTCTATAGAGAAAAAATCCTCAGAGAAGCTGAGGCTGATTTTTTTCTATAGAGAAAAAATCCTCAGAGAAGCTGAGGCTGATTTTTTTCTATAGAGAAAAAATCCTCAGAGAAGCTGAGGCTGATTTTTTTCTATAGAGAAAAAATCCTCAGAGAAGCTGAGGCTGATTTTTTTCTATAGAGAAAAAATCCTCAGAGAAGCTGAGGCTGACTGTTTTCTATAGAGAAATAATCCTCAGAATACTTCGGTCGACTAAATCTGGTACCTCATGCACATTTTGACATCTAAAAATGCTCACATACCTCATATTTATTTAGGTCCGATACGAAATGGACAATAGTGGCCCATTCCCATACATTACAGATGTCAAATATATATTAAAATAATCGACCATAAGCCGAGGGTACACATCTGTCGGCATAACCGACTGATACTTTTTAAATTTAAATGTCGTTCAAAACACTGTGCATGCATGGAAACCGTCACTTCATTTTAGTAGAACGTATAATTTGCTACATTCGAATAGTGACGAAAAAATATAATATTCCATAGAATATTACAATATTCTCTTATTCTAAAGTTTTTTCTTTCATGTTTTGTTTTTCGTTAATGTGCTATTGTTGTATTCTATATTTGTTTTTGTTGTTGGTTGGGTCCGTAGCGGCGTTGATAACAAAATGAGGTCATCAAAAGTCGGTGCACTTAATTATGGCATGACAATCATGATGATGATGATGATGACGATATAGATGTTGTTGATTTTAATTCTAGTTGAGCTCAGCAGAATAATTTAAAAACACTTGCGCTTGCGTAGACTATTTTTCACAGGGGGCCAGGTAATTTGAATATTTTTTTCAAAATTTAAATAAATTGTGTTATTTTTTGTATGCACTTACAAAGAATATTCGAAACACATTTGGTTTAACAAAATATTTTCTTTTGTTGTAAATTTTAATATTTTTAGATTTTTTAACAAAAATGTTTTTTGTTTGAATTATTTATTTTTAAAACTTTAACGCAATCGCATTGTCGCGTTGTGCAACCGAAAAAATCACTTCTACACTTCAGCAAACCACCCCACCGACTGAGCAGGAGCACAAGAGTTTTCCTCTACTGCGTCGTCGTCGTTGACGTTACAATTGGAATAGAGGAGAGACAGCAGGAGAGAGAGCGAACGGGCGAGCGGGCAAAATAAAGCATAAAATGTACAACAAAAGATAAACAACAAAAATCAATACCAACAACGACCGCAGCCGCAGCAGAAGAACAACATCAGCATATAATAGAGTCTCACTGACTAGCTGGCTGACTGGCTGGCTGGTGGGCTGAATTGTTGGGCTTATCGCGCACACCGTACACGAGAAAAACGACAGGCAAGCAAACAACCAACCCAGCTAGGCAAGCACTTAAACACACACACCCGAAGAGGAGGCAAACAAACTGAGAAACAGTCGGACAATCGAAAGAAACATCAACGAAAAGTGTGGAAAAACGTACAAACAAACATCCACCACCACCACCGTAAGAGCTTTTGTTATAAGGTCCAGGCAACACCACCAGCACCACCCACCCCTACTGGATTACAGCAAGTCAGCTGCATCACTTTCTACCACCACCGCCTCACTATGACAATACAAATAATTTCTTTACCCACCTTCCTTGTTTTCCTTCCCGAATCAACCCCGTTTCGTGTGGTGCTGTGACAACCGAAAGGGGGTGGATTTTTTTTGTCCAAAATACATTCTCCCTTCTCATTGTTTTGCACTTGCCAATAAAGGTGAAACCCCAGGCGCACGAATATCATTTACAACCGAGAATCAGAGACTCATTTGTGCTGTTGTTTTTGGTGGATAGATATGCGACAGACAACGCATGCACTGCACCCTTAAACATTACCATTTGGGCAGAGGAGGGGAGGGGAGTTTTTTTTTTTTTCAATGCATTAGACCAATTTTATTTTTCTGTTTTCAATTTCTAGACAGAAATGTTTTGTTAGCTTTTTCCATTAGGTCCAGACAGACGTTGAGTGATGGATGATGTGAAGGAAGGAAAGAACACCCTTTACGGGCTGTTTCTAATCATTGCATTAGAATTGGTGTTGCCATTTGGTATTGAAGCTAACTACCAAAAAATTTGTCATTTGTTGAGATTCTACCAAATACGAAAATATTTAAACATTTTTTATACCCTACACCAGATTGTGATAATGGTATTAAGACTTTATGCATTTGGCTGCAACATGGAGGAGGAAGCGAGATTTCCATTAGGTCCAGACAGACAGACGTTGAGAGATGGATGATGTGAAGGAAGGAAAGAACACCCTTTACGGTCTGTTTCTAATCATTGCATTAGAATTGGTGTTGCCATTTGGTATTGAAGCTAACTACCAAAAAATTTTTCATTTGTTGAGATTCTACCAAATATGAAAATATTTTAATATTTTTTATACCCTACACCAGATTGTGTTAATGGTATTATGTCTTTGTGCATTTGCTTGTAACATGGAGAAGGAAGCGAGATAGACCCAGAGTTACTTTTGATGATCTTCATAGAATCGCTTTCTGAATTGTCTGTCTGTCTGTCCATGTATTTATGTGAGCAAAATGCAGGTCGCTTTTATTATCCGATTGAGGCGCAATTTTCCAAACAATATTTGTTTGGCCCAAGGACGAACCCTATTGAAATTGGTGAGAATCGGTTCCAATTTAGATATAGCTCCCATATATATCTTCAACCGATTTTGGGTTTATTGTGAACCAAATGGTCAATATCAGTCCAAATGAACTGAATTTTGGCACATCCGACCTAATTCAGTGTAGAAGCAAGTGCATTAAAATCGGTTCAGTTATAGCTATATATATGTTTTATCCAATCTGGTGTTTAAGTCCCTCACATTCATAATATGCACTCCACAATAATGATATTTGGTGCCAGATATCAGATACAGCCCAGAAATATCTCTGCCAAATTTTATTAAGATCGGATCAGTTTTGGATATAGCTCCTATATATATACCTTTATCCGATTTCAGGTTTATTGTGCATTAAATGAGTAATATCAGCGCAAATAGACTGAATTTTGTCACTTCCGACCTAATTCAGCTTAGAAACAAGTACATAAATTTTTATTTAAAATTCGGTTCAGATATGGCTATAGCTCCCATATGCAGTATGAGATAAAAAAAACTGCAACCAACTTTAGACTGCTGTCATTTCTAAGCCACTCGCGTCCGACAGCTGTTAAAATTATTCCAGTGTCAGCTCATTATATTATTTACAAGCGTACAAAAGCATTTTGGTCGGAATTTTTCAGGAAAAAAGTTATTCGTCAAGGAATTCAAGCGTGATAGTGTGATTTCTTTATATTTGGTTGGAAAACCACAAGTGGCTATCGTTAGAGCACTCCAGCATTTAAATGTGAATAAATCTTTTGTGTCTCGTACCATCGCTCGTTACCGTGATACTCTGGTAGCGTAGCCCGAGGTTAAGGAAGTGGAAGGAAGAAAACAGCAACATCAGCAGAAATAGTTTGAAAAGTAAAAAAAGCGACTTGATCGAAACCCGCGTCGCAGTGGCCAAAAATGGATTGTGAGCTGAACATATCGCAAATATTCCATTCGGCAAATATTGAAAAATGAAACTTGAAATTCCAAAAAGTGCAAGAACTTACACCGCAACAGAAAGAAAATAGACTCAAAATAGCTAAAGAGTTGTTTCGCTTGGCCGAAAGTGGAGAACTGTCGAATTTGGTTTTCTCCGATGAGAAAACATTCGTTGTCCAGCAGTTTGCCAAAGAGGTCAGCTGAAAATGTGCACCTTTGGTTGGCCGCCAGAACTCAAGCGTTGGCCATGGTGATAGTGTGGGCCGCCATAACAGCCGATGGTCGCTCTACGCCCGTATTAGTCGACCATGGCATTAGAATAAATTCCGAATATTGTCACGAAAATATTCTGTAGGGTGTATTAAAGCCTATTTTAGAAAGCAAGGTTGGCACTAAAAAATACCAAAGTGTCGATCACCTCAAGCAAGCGCTTCGCCGGGAATGGACCGCAGAGCAACATTTGTGTTGCACGAGACGGTTTCGTTGATTGTTTGAAGGCCACAATTCGAGCCAAAGGTGACTAATTCGAAGAAATCTAAACTTATTTTAAAATAGAACAGTGTTGGTTTGTTTGTTCGGGATATTGTCTGGGATATTCTTCCCAGAAGTTATTTTAAAATAACTTCTATGACAAAAAACTTTTTTTACGAAAAGAGTGACGAACTCCTAAGCTCAATAGAAGAGGAACCAAAGAAATACATAAAACTAAAATTCTTTTGGAAAATCTTCTAAATCTTACAACCGCACTTATAAACATTTTCATCTTTCTCCACTTGTTATGCTTTCGTTTCACATGAACGAAGTAGCATAACCATGTAAGTTGGTTTTGTCTGTTACAACAAAAACCCCTTCGTCGACCATGCCTTGTCTTTCAATAGAACAGTGTTGGATTGTTTGTTGCGGATACCATAGTATTTTGTTGTTGCAATTTTTTTTTGCTTTCATTCAATAAAAGTTAAAAAAAATACAAATTATGGCGTCTAACTTTGTTGCCGTTTTTTTATCTCACCCTGTATATATTAATTTTTTGAAAAAAATCCGCCTATTTATTATCCTTTCAAGATTCAATAAAGACTCCAATTTGGAGCACTGGGCGATTTATGATGTTTTTGGTCAGAAAAAAGTCACACACCACCAAATGGCAACACTAGTACCTCGAATACTTTCTAACGCTGCATATGTGTGAGTGTAACAAAGTTTGTTCTGGTTTTTGGCTCGAGTCCAATTACATTGTTGCTAATAAAGGGATATAATTAAGTTAAAAAGGAAATGAACTAAAATATTCTTTGGACAAAAATTGGCCCAAAATTAGATTCCTTTGCGATGAACTCAAGAAGCCGTCAGGTCACTACTTCGTTGGGGTTATATTTATAAAGAAATTTATTTCTGGCTTTCAGAGACCCATTGAAAAACATGCAATTCACTCAAAACTCCCATACAATGGCAACAGCCAAAGTTGCGGAAACAAAGAGGAGACCCATGGGAGGTCATATTATATATGTAAACGACCCTTTGCACCGTATTGTATATTTTTTGTTTTGACAGTTGTTGTTTCAAAATAGAACATTTTAATTTGTGTCGTTTCAAATATAAATACCTAACTGAATAATTAGGGTCACTACTCTCTACATTACAATATTGTTTTTATTTTCGGTTTTCTATTTTTCTATTTTCAAACACACGGAAAAAATATGCCTAACAATACCACCACATGCCTTGGAAAAATCTACCTATGTGTGTTCGTTTTGTGTGAATATTGAAGGAGATTTGGCCGTATTATGATAGATAAGTCTAATTCGAATTGAAAAAAAAAATCCAATCTATTTTTAGTCGTTATGAGAAGGAATAGAAATATTTTGTTTTGGGAGAGCACTTCTCTTACACTGTTGTTGTTGTTGTCGGTTATTCTACATTTGTTCCAATTGCGCTATGGGATTTATTTCCACTTATTATCTTTGCTCATGTGCACCTCTCCGCCATGACCAATATGAGCAATGTTTTATTGAGAGATGAGCCAATGTCTGAAGTATTTTTAAATTTTGTTATTTTGAAAACCCCTCTCTGCGACAAATGCGTGCGTTTGTGTTTTTTACGATTTTCTACAGTGCGTCGGAGCACGAAATTGCTGCGCCATGGCCTATGGCATGATTTTCTTTTCTTTTTCAAATGTTATCTCCTACTGCGCGCCACTTGTTCCCTCTCGAAGTAAACTGAGCACAAAGATAAGCAGGCCAGGGAGTAGTATATTTTGATAATTCGAAATTGTTTTTAATAGATATCACTTGGGTATTGAGTGAGAGTAATTTCGAGTATTATGATATAAAATTATGATTTGTGCTTTGGGGAAAATTATATCGCATGCGATATTTTCGGTATCCCTATTCTATTAATCGAGAAAAATTAGATGACCGATGGCTTTGAATAAAGTTGTGATTTAAAGAAATTTCAAAACGTGTATTTCTATTGTCGTCAAAAGTGAATTCTTAAAAAACGATTAAGGCTTTTAAAAGTGAATCAGTTTTAAATTTGTAGGGACTTTAAAATTTGATATTTTATATTTTCGGAGGCTTTCTCACTGGGTTTTTTAAATAATTATTCTGAATCCTATAAAAGTAGATTTTTACCATGTTTTCTGAGATTTTCAAACCTAGATTTTTAAAAATTTTTAAGGCCTTTGAACGAGGATTTTTATGTAATTTTCTGAGAAATTTTAAGGCGATTTAAAAAAAATAGCCGAGATCTTTTTTAATAATTTCTAAGGGATTTTAAACGTGGATTTTTAAATCATCTTCTGAGGCCTTAAGTGTGGATTTTTTAACAATATCCAGAGCTCATCAACGTGGCCTTTTAAGTATTCTTCTTCATAATTACAGAGGCCTTTGAACGTTGGATTTTGAAAAAAAAATTCTGAAGTATTGGAATTTTTAAAGTGGATTTTTAATAATTTTTGAGGTAGACGTTTTGACATTTTCAACGTGGAAATATTCTTTTTTACAATTTTCAGAGGACTGGATTTTTAAAGAATTTCCTAAGGTCTAAGGTTGTTGAACACGGATTCTTAAATATTTCCTAAATAATTATTTGAGATATTTTAAAGTTGATTTTGAAATAATTTCCCGAGGTTTTGAACACGGATTTTTAAAAATTTTCTAAATAAATATTTTTTTAAATAATTGTTTTCTAAGGCTCTTAAAACAATATTGGAGGCCTTCAATTAAAAAAAAAAAAACAAAAATAAGTTACTTTCTGAGGTCTTCGAGTGTATTTTTTAAACATTTTCTGAGGCCATTAAACATGGATTGTAAATTTAAAATATTTAAAATTTAAATTTTTTTACTCTTTTAAACTTGGATTTTTAAAAAATCTTTGACTTTCTGTATATTTTTCTTATTAAACGTGAATTTTCGAACAATTTTCTGAATCCTTCAAATGTGGAATTTTAAATCTTTTTCTAAGGCCTTTCAAAGGCCTTAGAAATTTTAATAATTTTCTGAGGTCATTAAATGTGGATTTTTGCGATTTTTTTCAGAGGCCTTTTACGTGGATTTTTATTAATTTTCCAAGTCCTTGAAGGTGGACTTTTTAATAATTTTCTGAGCCCATCAACGTGAACTTTTAAATAATCTCTTTTATAATTCTTGGATATTTAAATAATTTTCTGAGACCTATAAAAATATTTTTTTTTTCATAATTTTCCGAGGTCTTTTTCGGTGGATTTTGAAATATTTTTAAATTACTTTCTGAGGCCATTAAGGGGGACTTTTTAATCATTTTCTGAGGCCATTCAACAAGGACTTTATTATTTTTTTATGACATTTTTGAGGTCTTCAAACTTGGATTTTTAAAAAACCCTTTGAATAATTTTTCCAAGTCCATCAATGTGGACATTAAAATATTTGTTTATAATTTTATAGAGACCTATAAAAGGATATTTTTATAATTATTTTCTCTGGCTTTTAAACGGGAATTTTTTGTTAGTTTTCAAAAGCCTTTAAACGTGGATCTTTAAATAATTTTTAGATGATTTTCTGAGGCCACTAAACGTGGATTTTCAGAGATTAACCTGATGTCCTCAAATTTGAATTTTAAAAGAATATTCTAAATGTGGATTTTAAAATAATTTTTTTAATTTTTTTCCGAGGCTTTTAAACGTGGATTTTTAAATAATTTTCTGTGGAGAAATGTAGATTTTTCTGATACCTTTAAAAGAATATTTTTATTTAAATTTCTAAGTCTTTAAATGACGATTTTTAAGTAAATTTCTAAGGCCTATAAAAATAGATTTTTAAGATTTTTGAGGCCTTAAAGTTGGATTTCAAAAAATATTCTAAGGCTTTTAAATGTGGATTTTTTCATCAATTTCTTGAGAGATTTAAAAATTGGATTTTTAAAAAACGTGTATTTTTCATTAATTTTCTGGGACATTTAAAATGGAATTTTAAGAATCTGTACAGGTCTTTAAAACTGATTCTTATACCCTGCCTCATCAAAATAACTGTTTTAGACCTTAGGTCTCTTTGGACCAAATCCGTTTTAGGACATTTGGATGTCCGTCCGTCCTTCAACCTGTCTCTCTCGAAGCAAGTATCCGATTTGTTCCAAACTTGGTACAGCGCAATATTATTGCCAAACTCAGCTCGAGTTCGGAGATGGGCAATATCGGTCCACTCCTTCTGGTAGATCCCCCAAAAAAGGTTGAAATTTTCAAAAAAAAATATTTTATTGCACCAGTGCTAAGTCAGGTGCGAAAATCAACAATGACGTTCCACTCCACTTTTTATAACTCTTATAAAAAGTGATGTGAGAGTCCGATTATCTTCAAATTACATACATCACAATATATTTATTAACCGAAGTTCTAGTGTGAAGATGGAATATATCGGTCCACTCCTTCTGGTACCTTCCACACAAAGGGTCAAAATTTTGAGTAACCATGAAGCTCGTAAACGCGAAATAGGCATTCGATTCCATTCAGACTTGGCACATCTCAATATTTTCCTCAACACAAGATCTGTTATTGAGACAGTAGAGATCGAACCATTCCTTCCAGTACCTCCCCCACAAAGGATTTAAGGATTATAGGATACATGGTAACATTATTGGATTCTTTGGGAATCCAATCCTTTTGACGTCCAAACTTAATAAATCCCATTCTAAAATTCTTCAGTGATTAATTTATAAAATTAACAAACTTATCCCACTAATCAGCAAATTTTCAACTTCTTTCCTGTTGTTTTCTTTTTTGTTGAACAAACTGCGAAGACCCACAAAAAGCATGTAATAAATACAATCGAAGCGGATTTTAGACCTATATTCACACACACACATGTTTTTTTAAATTATATTTTCCAATCAGCAGTCTCAAGAGGGATAAAGAAGGTACGCATGTACGAATCTGAAAAAAAATACCCCACCACATGTCGAAGAGTTGAATGACTGAAAAAAGTAAAGTTGCTGGAGTGTGCGTATTATTTATTATTGCTGTTGTTATGAATACAACAAAACAATATAACCCCCCGCTCTCTCTCGCTTAGATACCCTGTGCTGCACTTGTGCAAACATATTCGTATGTTTCTATTTCAGATAAAAAAAATCGAGAGAACAGACAAAAACTCCAATTGGAACTGTACTCGCATGGAATAGAATACGATAAAAAGAAACATAATTCTTATTAGGGGATGTTTTCATATTGGTTTCCTCATTCCGAAGGGTTGCTTTTTATACCCTACACCACAAGGTGGTCAGGGTATTATGTCTTTGTGCATTTGTTTGTAACAGGCAGAAGGAAACGAGATAGACCCATAGTTCCTTTTGATGATCTGCATAGAATCACATTCTGAGTCGATTTATGCATGTCCGTCCGTCCGTCTGTCCGTCCGTCCGTCCGTCTGTCCGTCCGTCCGTCCGTCTGTCCATGTATTTTTGTAAACAAAGTACAGGTCGCATTTATTGCCCGATCCAGATGAAATTTTGCAAAGATCTTTTGTTTGCCCCAAGGACGAACCCTATTGAAATTGCAGATAATCGGACAAAATTTAGATATAGCTCCCATATATATCTTCGTCCGATTTGCCTTTTATTGTGCACCAAACGTGTAATATCAGCCCGAATTGTATGGAATTTTGCATATACACCCATATTAGGCCTGAAAATATGTATGCCAAATTTGATCGAAATCGGTTCAGATATAGCTATAGCTCCCATATATATTGTTCATCCGATTTGTTATTTTTGTCCACCGCCGCCGTAATATGCACTATGCAACAACAATATTTGGGGAAATATATCAAATACAGCTCAGAAATACATTTGCTAAATTTTATCGAGATCGGTTCAGATTTGGATATATCTCCCATATATATAACTTCGTCCGATTTACCTTTTATTGTGCATCAATCGTCTAATATTTGTCCAAATGGAATGGAATTTGGCACTTACGACCGAATTCAGTCTAGAAGCTAGTATGTCAAATTTGGTGAAGACCGGTTCAGATAAAGCTATAGCTTCCATATATATTATTCATCCGATTTTTTATATTTGTCCACCGCCGCCGTAATATGCACTATGCAACAACAATATTTGGGGAAATATATCAAATACAGCTCAGAAATATCTTTGCCAAATTTTATCGAGATTCGTTCAGATTTGGATATAGCTCCCATATATATCTTTATCCGATTTCAAATTAATTGTGCACCAAATGGGCAATACAATTCCGAATTTAAAAGATACAAATGTTTCGGCATATTTAGTTTTTTTGAACTTAAAATTATAATTATAATCATAGCGTGTATGATTGAATTCTCCCATAAAAACTTTTAATTGTTATGTGGAGCTCTACTTAATTAGCAAACTGGTGTAGGGTATCATAAAGTCGGCCCCGCCCGACGTGAAGACTTTCTTTACTGGTTTTACTGATAAGTAAGGGTGAGCGCGTGCCTGACGGTTTTTAATGTTCTCCATATCGAAATATGACTTTTTTAACTTTAACAAAATTCAACAAAACAACTTAGAGAGAAGTTTTTTTTATCTCCTCAACCAGGAGAATGAATATTGTAAAACTATATAAAGACGCTGATGTGGGGAAACACTAAAAGTTGAAACAATTTTTAAATGTTTTCAAATTTTTTTTCAAATGTCCGAACTTTTTATAGCCTCCACTATTTGGGAAGTAAGACGGGGCTATAGGAAAACGTTAATCTGTGTATAAATTGCGTATTTGAAGTAACACATTACGCAATCCAAATAAGTAATTCCATTCAAAAATCTGGCAAAGATCGTCAAAATACCGAATATCAGAAAACGTGGACCTATATGGACAATATTCTGCAACAGAAGTTATGGACCCGTTAAATACCAAATTTTAAATTATTCCGTAAGAAAATGTGTCTAAAATCTTGACAATACCGAATATGAGGAGGTACCGTTATATGGACGCTATTGAAAAATGTTGACTTACAGGGTGAGATGAAAAAACTGCAACTAACTTCAGACTGCTGTCATTTCTAAGCCACTCATCCGACAATTGTTAAAATTATTCCAGTGACAGCCCATTATGTTGTTTACAAGCGCACAAAAGCATATTGGTGAGAATTTTCCAGAAAAAAAGTTATTCGTAATGGAATTCAAGCGTGATAGTGCGATTTCTTTATATTTGGCTGGAAAGCCATAAGTGGCTATCGGTAGAGCACTTCAGCATTTAAATGTGTATAAATATTTTGTGTCTCGTACCATCGCTCGTTACCGTGATACTGGTAGTGTAGCCCGACGTCAAGGAAGGGACGGAAGAAAACAGCAACATCATAAAAAATGGTTCGAAAAGTAAAGAAGAGACTGGATCGCCTCGCCCACCCACGTCGCAGTGGCCGGAATATGACTCGTGAGCTGAACACATCGCAACATTTCATTCGGCAAATATTGAAAAATGAGCTCGGGGTAAAGCCATTGAAATTCCAAAAAGTGCAATAACTTACACCACAATACAAAGAAAATAGACTCAAAAGATCTAAAGAATTGCTTCGCTTGACCGGTTGGCCACCAGAACTCAAGCGCAGGCCATGGCCATCGCTCTCCGCTCGTATTAATCGACTGTGGCATCAGAATAAATGCCGAATATCATCGCAAAAATATTCTGGAGGGTGTATTAAAGCCTTGGGCACGCAAACATTTTGGCCGAAGACCTTGGACATTCCAACAGGACTCAGCACCTCAGTACCAACAGGACTCAGCACAAGAATGGTTACAAAATGATGTCCCTCGCTTTATTTCCAGCTCAGAATGGCGAACAAAAGCTCCGGATACCAATCCGTTGGACTATTGTGTCTGGAGTATTTTGGAAAGCAAGGTTGGCACTTAAAAAATACCAAAGTGTCGATCACCTCAAGCAAGCGCTTCGCCGGGAATGGCCAAAATACCGCGGAACAACATTCGAGCAGCGTGTGACGGTTTCATTGGCCGTTTGAAGGCCATAATTCATGCCAAAGCTGACCAATTCGAACAAATCTAGACTTATTCTAAAATTTGATGCTATTCCCGATATTTTTCATTCAATGAAATTAAAAAAAAAAATAAATTTAAATTTTGTTGCAGTTTTTAATCTCACCCTGTATAGACAATATTTTGCCACAGGAATTAGGACAAATTTTGAACTCTTAATCCCGAATTTTAGATTATTCCGTTGGAAAATTTATCTGAAATTCTAAAAATATCGAATATGGGAAAGTACCGTTAAATGGGGTCTATTGAAACGGGGACATAAATAGGCAATATACCGAATTTGAGATTATTCCGTTAGAAAACCGAATATCAGGAGGTACAATCATATGGGGGCTTCATGAAAACATGGTCCTTTAAGAAAAATGCTCTGGAACCCGTTACAAACTCCAAGTACAGAACGTGGACTTATATAGACAATAACCTGCCATTGGAGATAGACCCGTTTCAAACTATAAGTACCGAATTTTTAGCAATTTTTTTTAGAGAATTTGTTCGAAATTGTTAAATATGGTAATATTTTTTTTTTAAATTTAGATCGAGTTGCGAAATTCCAAAAATTAGAAGAGCGTTTAATGGGGTCTTCGACCATCCAAGGTCTTGCAAACGGACTGACGACGAAAATACTCTTTCCAGTTTACCAAAGGACGATCTTTGAAAGGGCTCGTTTAAAGAAGACCATTAACGTTCTAATTGCCAAAGAAAAAAAGGTTCTTTTAAAGAGACCCTAGAGTTCTCTATACTAAATGCTGCTGAATATACATATCATTGGATACGACCAATATTAGTGCCTTCTGGGATAAAATTAGTTTCAGGACATGTAATGTCGGTCTAGTTTTGTGTTGCTACTCTCAGTCCAATGGCTGCTGTAGTTACATATTTAATACGACTAAAAATAGCCCTTCTTTTTGTCTGGCTACCCTCATCCCTTAGATACATATCACTGGATACGACCAAAATTATTCACTCTTTGGACGAAATCCGTTTCAAGACATTTGATGTCGATCGATTGTTTTGTAATACTCCATGTTCGTCCGCTGGCTAGGTGTTATAGAAACTTTGCACATCCTAATGGATTTGTCAAACTAAAATCAAACTCGACGAGGAGTAATTGGGGTCTGCTCCTCTTCATGACACCCCTAAAAAATTGAAAATTGTTTAAAATTAAGAAAGTCGAAAATTTTATCTAAAGCAATCAACAATAAAACAGACGCTTCCCTACGCCACACTGTGGTACAGATCATCATAGAATCACATTCTGGGTCGATTTATGCATGTCCGATTGAGATATAATTTTCCAAAAAACATTTGTTCAAGGAGGAACCATAAATTAAATTTTAAACTAAATTAAATTTTACTTAATTTGGTAAAAATCCGTTCAGATATAGCTATAGCTGCCATATATATGTATCATCTGATTTGGCGCTTAGTCCCTCATATTCGTACTCCACAATAATGATATTTGGTACCAGATATGAGATTCAGCCCAGAAATATATCTTAAATTGTATCAAAATCGTTTCTGATTTGGATATGGCTCCCTTATACAGCTTTATCCGATTCCAAATTTCCTGATAATCGGTTCAGATATAGCTATGGTAGAAGAATATAAGTAGGCGCATCGACATAGCTGCTGGGACAATTAACGGTCAAACCAATTTTGAAATTGAAATGTCGAATGAAAAACTATTTAAATTTGTAAAAGTTGTTGAAAAACGCGTATTTTAGTAACCTCCGAATGACGTCGCGTAAAAATGTTTTCTACTTATATCTTACTTATATATAAAAATGTTTTCTACTTATATTTGTAAAGACATTTAAATTTGTTTTGACATACCAATGTCCCAAGCGTTGATGCATCTACCTGTATTCTTCTACCATGGATATAGCTTTAGCTCCCATATATCTTTGTCAACCGATTTTGCGTCAATGTCCCTCACATTCGTAATATGCACTCCACAACAATGATTGGTAGTTGTTTGGTATCAGATACAGCCCAGAAATACCTCTCTCAAATTTCACCAAAATCAACTAAGATATTTATATTTAGCCGATTTCAGATTTATTGTTCACCAAGTGCTTAATATCAACCAAAATGGAGTGGCTTTTGGAACCTAAGACCGAATTCAGTCTTGAAGCAATTACTTCAAATGGTCCTCATATATATGTATGTTTCATTCGATTTGGTCCCTCAAATTCGCAATATGCACTCCCAAACAATGATATTTGATAACAGACATCTCTTATAACTCAAAAATTCCTCTACCATATCTTATCGAGATCGGTTCAAATTAAGATATAACTTCCATATATATATATATATATATATATATATATATATACATCAAATTTGTTGGAAATCGATTGAAAGTTGGATATACCTCCCATGTATTATTTGGTATGATCTACTTCACATAACTTTCCAAGATAAATGTTTACGGGTAGCTCTAAATATGGATAGTGGTGTGGGGTATCACATATACGGTCGCTCCCGACTTTTGGCCTTCCTTTATTGGTCACAATATGGTTTGGAAGGCTTGCCTTGGCCAATCTTGGAAATGAAGTGGATACTAAAGACTGTCGATTTCCCCTTTTAGAATCATCCAATACGAAACCTGAAATTATTTAAAAATTTTATAAAAATTAGAACTGGCAGATATCTTAACGTATTATTATCAAACTATTGTCTGGCGGGTTTCTCTTGGCCAGAAACAAAAAACCTGGTGACTATCGACAATGTTTGGAACAAACAGCGCCAGCGCTGATCCTTTTACATGTGTCAAACAATTACAAACAAACAAATGAGTACAAAAAGCCAACCATTAAGCGAAAACGTGGAGAACAATCAACTATAAAAACAACAATGCATCTCATGTTATTGTTGTTGTTCTTCATAACTAACTACTAATACCTACAACGGCTTGGACATGCGGCAACGTTTTTCATAAATTAAGAATTGACATGTCAAAATGCCTGCCCGGCGCTGACACTGCTACCGCTGTCTGTCTTCCCGCTTGTTGCTTGTTCTGTCCACCGGCAACAAGAAGAACAACAAATATATTTTACAGAGACGGAGCTTGCATTGAGCATGCATAGAAATGGGACATTCGCAATGGATGTATGTGCGGTATTTGGTGGCAAAGGCAAATTGCCGCGCATCAACTCACATCATCAACCCATATATAATATTCCACCTATAGGTGGTCGGTCTATGGCATAAAGTATACTCCACAATCATCAAGCATACAAAGGCGAAGACGGTAGGTCGGTCGGTCGAGCGTCAACTGTTTGTGTTTTAGTTGTTAATTAATTTGTTTAAATAAATTACTTACATCGGAATGGTATTCCAACTGCGGTAGTTACTAAGTGTAAGCCGATTCGTGGCTTCCTATTTTGGCTGTTATTTTGAGGAGATTAACGAGTGAATTCGAAAATGGTGACTGTTAGATATTTGAAAGCTGTTCAATTGGAATCGAAATTGTGCCAAAATGCATTGGGCAATGGAATCAAGGCATTCTAATTGGAAACAAAATTTTACTAAAATTCATTTGGCCATGGAATTGAGGCATTTGAATTTTTCATCATCATCATCTCCATCGGTGCCAGAGTGTGTTGTATACAAACAGATTTATGTACTTATTATCTAATGTAACTAAAAACGGCACGAATTCGCCCAAAAGAAAAGGGAGAATTGCAAAACAACACGAGAAGAAGAAGAATGCCAAAGAAAACAACAAAAAGAAAACCAAAATATTTTGTTTGTGTAATCAAAAGAATTTTTATACATTCAAACATTTGTAAATCAATCAAAAATTCATGAAACAAAAATACCAAACTATGGCCCATGCACAGTACAACAACAAAAGAAGAGGTGGAGAGGGGGGTCATTACAACATGGAAACAAACATATGAACAACGATATAGGGGTGCTCCAGAACAAAAACACCCCTCCTCCTAGGCACACAAACCAAACAACACACACATACCTACTTCCAACGAAACGAAAAACGTTGGCAAGCAGAAGACTGATAGACGATGAAGAAAATTCCTTAATAGATACACAACGAATTTCGATTTTTCACCAAAAAGGAATCCTGCTGGTCATAACAATATCTGCCAGGATTAAAAACCTCAACACTTACGACACAAGCACACACACACACCCATAACTCCATAAATTATATGCCTCAATGGAACCCAAGGAGACCACTGCGCACCATCATTGCCCCCAGTTGTCATTGGGGTTCCTCTCAAATTCTTATTAGAATTTTTTCCGTGATTTTCAATCGTCGCCTTTGGAACCCATCCATTTTTCACTGCTCATTAGAATGTGACACAGAAAAATAACACATAAAATTTTTTCGATTATATTGTTCACGGAGCAAGTCCGTTGTCTGTCACGTCTGCGTGCCCAGATACGCACCTCTGACCTGCGTGTAAATTTTGTTGACAATATTTCTGCATCAGATTTTAACTCCATCTAAAATTCTCGCTGCGCTTGTTGCACTTCACATTGCACTTTGTTTTTGGCCAAATTTTCCACAAATTTTATCGCTTTTTACTAAAGAAAACTCTCAACATTTTCACGCAAATCGATGAAACAGAAATTTTTTGCAAGCGAACAACACGAAAATGGAAGACAACGATTGGGTCGTCGTTTAAGGGGTTGTAAAAATTTGTTTAGGGGGAGTTGGGGGCGTATGTGTTTTTCTAGCTAAAGCGTTATCGAGGTTTTTCTTCTATCGATAAAAATAATCGACGGTGATTTTGTCATATCGAAAATATGACGTTTAGTCTTTTTAATATTTGTGCCTAAAAGTAGGCAACATTTAACATAATGGGTCTTTGGGTGTGTTTACATCAAAGTTGTTTTATTGAACTCAAACCATGGTAAATTAATGTAGGTATTAGCAACAAACGTAACAACAACTACATACATTTTTTTGTACGTAATCATGATCCAAGTATATTCCAGCTCAGGTGATTACCAAACGATCTGTCAATTAAAACAAACCTCAAAACTATGGTAGAAAAATGCAGGTAGTAGCATCGCATAGCTGCTGGACAATGATTGGACAAAATTTAAAATGAAAAATTATTCCAATTTCTAAAAATTGTTGAAAATGCATATCATAACAACCTTGCTGTCGTATAAGAAAACTTATAAAAATTTACTCATTAAAAAACAAAAAACATTTTCAAAATTTTTACATATCAATGTTCCCAAGCGTAGATGCATCTACTTGTATTCTTCTACCATGCATATCATAGAGGGATGTCAGACGCGCACTCGAATTCTGCCGTCATTTTCCCTTATAATTTGACATGCCTATCCATGATACCAAAATGCTTATGCTTACCATATCTTAATCAACCTTAAACTATATTTTTCTTTAATGACTAAGCCAGCCATTGACTTAAGCCAGTAAAAAATGTTTGTTTGTTGTTTTCTTATACGACACAAATCGGGGGTTTTTATGGTATGCAATTTCAACAATTTTTACAAATTTCTATATTTATTCATTCAAAATTATCAATTCCAAAATTGGATGGACACTTCATTGTCCCAGCTGCTGTGTCGATGCGATAACCTTTATACCATGATAAACCCACTGTGTTTAGAAAAACCTTTGGAAAGATAAAAATGTTGCTCAGCTGATGTTTACAAAAATAAACATAGAGACCGTGGTAAAATTAAGAATATAAAGTATATCAAATCAGACTATGTATCTCTACATTTCCTTTAATTTACCTTGTCAAATTTCACTGCATAAAAAATAGCTTCCCATCTCTGATTGTCTCAGATATTGTCGACTAAATAATTTTGAAAAAAATTGTAAACATGTGATTGCATGACTTTACCTTCTTAATTCTACCATGATAGAGGCAATTAATGATTAGTATACGTCAGTATGCTCATGTCGCAAAGTCGAATTGTGTTATTGTGAACTTCATTTACAGGTTGGACGATTTATCTTATATGTTGTCAAACAAATGTTACGTTCATATTAAATTTGTTATATTGTTATCGTGAAATATAGATGGCGCCTATGTACTTTGTAAACGTCTATCAGTTTGAGTTTGTGGAAATCACTCTAGCTTCCGAACGAATTGAAGTAAGTTATTCAAATTTTACTCAAATGTGTGTTTCGTCTGCAGGATTATTGGTTTCGAAAATGGGCTATATATGCCCACGTTTAGTAATAGCCCCCATATAACTGTATCTTCCTCTATTCGATATTTTGAAGATTTTAGGGATATTGTTCATTGGAACAGTTTCTAATTTCTTAATGATAGTTCGTAATGGGTACTGCAGTCTGTGGCGGAAAATTGACTGTATATATAACGGTACCTCTCTATATTATATGATTCTTGTGACATTATTCACCAGAATTGTTTCAAATTTCGTATTTGAAGTTCCTAATAGGTACTACAGTCTATGACAAAAAAATTGCTTATGCAAGTCCAAGTCATCGTATAGCCCCCATTTGACGGTCCCTCCATATACTTGCTATTTTGATTATTTTAGATACATTATTTACCGGAATTGTTTCAAATTTCATATTTGAAGTTCCTTATGGGTACTACATTCTATGACCAAAAATTGCTTATGCAATTCCAAGTCATCGTATAGCCACCATATTTTTTATATTTTATATATTCGATATTTTTTATGATTTTCATGTTCTTTATTTCTGTTTCAAATTTCGTATTTGAAGTTCGCAATGGGTACTACAGCCTATGATAGAAATTGCATATACAGGTCCACGTTTTCGTACAGCCCCCATATAACGGTACCTTCCTATATTCGGTATTTTGGTGTTTTAGCGACATTGTTCACCGGATTTTTTTTTTTCAAATTTCGTATTTAAAGTTCCCTATTTTTAAGATTTTAACAGAATTTTTAGCGGATTTAATTTTTTTATTATTATTTCTTTATTTAATTATTTTTTCCTTTTTTTTAATTTTCCGTATTTCTTCAAAATGGTACGGCCCGGCAAAACTTAAGGTGAGAATACTCAAAACGCTTTTCTGACTGGCTTAAGTCATCGGCGGGCTTCTTCGTAGAGGAACAAAAGACCCTAAAGGCATTTTTACGTTAAAGCTTTTTCTGGGCTTAACCTTTATTATTTGAGGTATAGGCAATGTAATTGACAATTTGAGCCGATTAGGCTTTCTAAATTCCATACAACATAAACGTAGTATAAGCTCCTTTGTTTTTTTTCCGAAGAAGCCAGCCGATGACTTAAGCCAGTAAAAACATTTTATGCATTCTCATCTTTACTCCTTTATAAATTGTTTTAATTTTTTTTTATTTTAATTTTTATTTTAATATGTTTCATAAATTAAATATTTACGCGTTGTCATATCAGAGGCCTTTATTAAAATTGTTTTTAAATCAAAACATTGGACTTTGACAGCAACAGCAGGCAGCAGCCGTCCTTTGTCATATGACCATTTGTGATTTATGTACATGGAATGGATTTATTAATATAAATTTTGACAATGAGAAGCTGTCAATAGAATATTTGTAAAAATATGGTCTAATCTGTATTGAGGAATCAATATTACCAAAAAGCTACCAAGCATCGCTAAAAGTTAAATTTATTGTCCAATCTCCACAAAATATTGCATGTGGTTGCGCTTTATTTTAAAATATAAAATCTGTTGTGATTATGTTACTTCATTATGGTTGTTTTTATATAAACTATTTTAGTATTTGTGGCTTCTAATTGCAAACCGCATAATGTGAATCAGAATTATGGAAGTTTCATAGTTTCATGATTCATTAGAATGTAAGCCTTTTTATATTTATATTAAAAAATTCGCACAATGAATAAAATATGGATCTACCCATGGTACAAAAGGAGGTAGAACAGCTTCGTAAAACTGCAGATATACAGCCCTGAGGGTATGCTAGCTTTCTGTCAGGATTATTCAAAATTATATGAAACAAGTTTATTTTCATTTATTTGATATTTTTCCTTATTTTGAAAATGTAAATTCATAAATATGGTTAAACTGTTCAATCTTTAAATTCAATGCCAAAAGTGGTTAACATAGGTAAGGTTCTTCTAATCATGGTAGAACTAAGAAGGTAAAGTCATGTAATCATTTGTTTACAATTTTTTCAAATTTATGCATTATTCAACATCTCATTGTCAAAATCTTTATTCATAAATCTATTGTATACACACAAAATTAGAGTTGGGAACTGTTTTTTATGCATTGAAATTTGACAAGGTTAATTACAGAAAGTGCAGAGATGGGAATGATTATTTGATTTGGAAAATATTTTGTTTTTACTTTTTAAAACAAGAAATACATACATGGATCGACCCAGCCAATGAATAGGAAATGTGAGACAAAAGTAGTAGCAACTTTTTGCTGTGGAATATAAATATTTTAAGTAAGGGATCACTAAAAAATTTACCATGGGTTTATTGTTCAAAACCATGGTACAATTATGAAGGTAAAGTCATTTCAAATAAGCATTCCCACTACCGCATTTTCTGTAACTGAGTTTGTCAAATACAATCTTTCATATGAACTGTCACAATAAAAAGAAGGCTTTGTTTATTTACATTTAAAAACAATTCAAATTTTCAACTGATCTTGTGAATTGAAATGTTTGTGGCATGGTACAATGAGAAGGTAGGCCAACTTTGAAAAAATTGCAAGTATAGAGGTCTACCTGTTTGGCTTGTAATGTCAGAATTAGTATCAAAACAATAAAAAATCAAACAACTTGTTGCATTTATTTTAAATAAATAATTGAAAACCGCGATAATTAAATGAATGGTCAACACTTCTTTTCAAAATCATGTACTATACATCTCTAAAGGATTATTTCGCTACAAAAACTCTAGATTTTGTCGATGCATACGTTGAAATAAACATTTTAAAAACACCCGAATTTGAATATTTTCTGAACAATTTTTTTGTTATTGAAAAGAAGACACATACATAAACAAATAAAGATGACATATTAAGCCAGGAAAATAAAAAAATTAAAATCATATGGTATCATAGCCCTACCTTGATATCATTGTACCATGGATTTGTATATGTTCTATCCGGCGTCAATCGGAGGTTGTTATGATATGTATTTTTCAATAATTTTTTGAAATTTGTATAATTTTTCATTCAGAATTTTCAATTTCAAAATTGGTTTGACAGTTCATTGTCTCAGCAGGTGTGTCGGTGCTAGAAGAATACCTGTCAGTATTCTTCTACCATGCCACAAACCATGGTACAATGATATCAAGGTAGGGCTATGATACCATATGATTTTAATTTTTTTATTTTCCTGGCTTAATATGTCATCTTTATTTGTTTATGTATGTGTCTTCTTTTCAATAACAAAAAAATTGTTCAGAAAATATTCAAATTCGGGTGTTTTTAAAATGTTTATTTCAACGTATGCATCGACAAAATCTAGAGTTTTTGTAGCGAAATAATCCTTTAGAGATATATAGTACATGATTTTGAAAAGAAGTGTTGACCATTCATTCAATTATCGCGGTTTTCAATTATTTATTTAAAATAAATGCAACAAGTTGTTTGATTTTTTATTGTTTTGATACTAATTCTGACATTACAAGCCAAACAGGTAGACCTCTATACTTGCAATTTTTTCAAAGTTGGCCTACCTTCTCATTGTACCATGTACAAATCTACTTATTTTTAAAGAATCATTTAAACATTTTTGACATATCTATGTTCCTAAGCGTTGATGCACCTACCTGTATTCTTCTGCCATTGCAAATGTTCTGAATGATTAACGATATTACGTAGTCGGCTCTATCCATGATTCTCTCAAAAAGTGTTCCATAATAATAATGGTTTAAGTTTATTCGATCTAACCATAACCTATATTCTGATCTGGAGGAATTGAATTGTGTTTTTAAATTGTGAATTTTTATCGAAGATCGGTCTTTTTATCCTGAAAAAAAACAACATAAATTTTTTCATGGAGAAACCCGTACTTCCTGTGACTTGGGGTCCCGAAGATTCCCAAATTGCACTTTTTTCTTCTTTATTCCTAAACTTTGATTCCCGTGGAAAGAGTTGGACATCCTGACTAAAACAACATAAATTTTTTCATGGAGAAACCCGTACTTCCTGTGGCTTGGGGTCCCGAAAATTCCCAAATTGCACTTTTTTCTTCGTTATTCCTAAACTTTGTTTCGCGTGGCAAGGGTTGGACGTACCGCAGCGGAAAACCCCAATGTGAAAAGGGTTCATTTGGCCGGCTACTTAAAAAGTGTATCAAATTTTAGAAAACAATAGCACATATTGTGTCGAAGATTGAAATATATTGGCTAACTGCTTCAAAATAAAACCCAATATTTGTACCGTTTCTCGGTCAGGTATGATAAGGGACAATATCGGCCAGCTTCTTCCAGTACCAAAAACGGTTCACAATTTTGGATAAAAATATCTCTTATAAAATATGAAAAAGAGAACAATTGTCTTCAAATTTCGTAGATCCCAATATTTCTACCTACAAGACATCAGATATGTAGAATGGATAGAACGGACTAATCCTGCTGGTGCCTTCCCCAAAAGTCAAAATTTTGAACAGCATCAATATAGGATCTAGTGTGGAAATGGGATACATCGGCCCACTCCTTCTACCCACAAAAGCTCAACATTTTGAATAATCATAATTTCCGCCAATAGAAAAACGGATAACTCCTTCTGGTACCGCCACTATAACGGGTAAAAATTTTGTATACTAATAAACCTCAGAAAAATGCAGAATAATCGCCCTTTTCTTTTCAAAGTTTGCACATCCCAATACGTCTAAATACTCAAAATCTGTTGTAAAGATGGGTGCAGCTGCGTTTATAAGAGCCACTTGCTTGGGACAATTATTTGAAATTCAAATGCACTTTGGTCTCAAAAAAAAAAAAAAAAAAAAAAAAACTGAGCAGTCTATCTACACATTTTTAGAAAATCCTGGCAATCCTTTTGTAGAATATCCTTGCCGGATGTTTAAACAAAGAACAGAGCAGTTTGTCCTTTAATATTTAATAATTCTCCGCATAAACATTAAATTATTATCTTTTTGACATATCTATGTTCCTAAGCGTTGATGCACCTACCTGTATTCTTCTGCCATTGCAAATGTTCTGAATGATTAACGATATTACGTAGTCGGCTCTATCCATGATTCTCTCAAAAAGTGTTCCATAATAATAATGGTTTAAGTTTATTCGATCTAACCATAACCTATATTCTGATCTGGAGGAATTGAATTGTGTTTTTAAATTGTGAATTTTTATCGAAGATCGGTCTTTTTATCCTGAAAAAAAACAACATAAATTTTTTCATGGAGAAACCCGTACTTCCTGTGACTTGGGGTCCCGAAGATTCCCAAATTGCACTTTTTTCTTCTTTATTCCTAAACTTTGATTCCCGTGGAAAGAGTTGGACATCCTGACTAAAACAACATAAATTTTTTCATGGAGAAACCCGTACTTCCTGTGGCTTGGGGTCCCGAAAATTCCCAAATTGCACTTTTTTCTTCGTTATTCCTAAACTTTGTTTCGCGTGGCAAGGGTTGGACGTACCGCAGCGGAAAACCCCAATGTGAAAAGGGTTCATTTGGCCGGCTACTTAAAAAGTGTATCAAATTTTAGAAAACAATAGCACATATTGTGTCGAAGATTGAAATATATTGGCTAACTGCTTCAAAATAAAACCCAATATTTGTACCGGTTCTCGGTCAGGTATGATAAGGGACAATATCGGCCAGCTTCTTCCAGTACCAAAAACGGTTCACAATTTTGGATAAAAATATCTCTTATAAAATATGAAAAAGAGAACAATTGTCTTCAAATTTCGTAGATCCCAATATTTCTACCTACAAGACATCAGATATGTAGAATGGATAGAACGGACTAATCCTGCTGGTGCCTTCCCCAAAAGTCAAAATTTTGAACAGCATCAATATAGGATCTAGTGTGGAAATGGGATACATCGGCCCACTCCTTCTACCCACAAAAGCTCAACATTTTGAATAATCATAATTTCCGCCAATAGAAAAACGGATAACTCCTTCTGGTACCGCCACTATAACGGGTAAAAATTTTGTATACTAATAAACCTCAGAAAAATGCAGAATAATCGCCCTTTTCTTTTCAAAGTTTGCACATCCCAATACGTCTAAATACTCAAAATCTGTTGTAAAGATGGGTGCAGCTGCGTTTATAAGAGCCACTTGCTTGGGACAATTATTTGAAATTCAAATGCACTTTGGTCTCAAAAAAAAAAAAAAAAAAAAAAAAAACTGAGCAGTCTATCTACACATTTTTAGAAAATCCTGGCAATCCTTTTGTAGAATATCCTTGCCGGATGTTTAAACAAAGAACAGAGCAGTTTGTCCTTTAATATTTAATAATTCTCCGCATAAACATTAAATTATTATCTTTTTTTTATTAATTTGTTACACTCTTTGTTGAGATCAAATTACAAGGAAGCCCTTCACAAGGCAGCTAACAATCTTAAAACAGCTATGTTGCCAAATGATGGACTGACTTGAAATTTTCCAAAATGAAAAAAAAAAAACACTTCACAATTATACAATATCTTTTTTTAATTTTTTTTTTTTTTTTTTTGCAAGATCACTATATACTTATATATATATTTTTTTTTTGATAAATAAAATATCCACTTGTTCTCCGTTGAAACAATGTCGAAGGAAACACGAACTGCGACTGAGGAAATGCAAAGACGTAACGGAGACTTAAATATCCAATAATTTCAGAATTTCGAATGCTGGAGATTCTATTCGTATTAAATGCGGTTCCGATAAGCATTTCAATATGCTTACTACACACACACACACTTATGTATGTGTGTAGATGTGGGTACAAATAATAATAATAATATGTTTACAAGATGGGTTTTCTGCGGCTGAGTGACTGATGTATGTCGTCGCCATCCGAAAGACCCGCAGAAATGTGCGGCTAACTTCCACTGTCCAGATACATAGTATATGAAATCCGCGCGGTGTGTATGTGTATGTGTGGCCGCTCGCAGTTTTAGTTTTTATTTTGGTCGCTTATCGCAAAACCACGCCTACACGTCATTGCACAAGAATTAGTGGTTATCATCTTTATTTAGCCGAGTCGAGCTAGCTATTTGTCACATATATTTTCCCCTTTTGATTGCATTGCCTCGAATGGGTGGGTGGATTATAGATCTGCAGGCTAGTTTTTATTTCACTTATCTTTTATGATTTCTATGCAGTGTTTCCTTTTTTTCGGGATATTTAAAAAAACTATGGGAAAAATGGTCTGTATTGGTTTTTGTCGGAAAAAAACTATTTTAAGATTTTTTTTCTATTTGGGTATATTTTTATCAAAAGCAGGGAGTCATATGGGTTTCTATGAATTAGAGATATTCTAAAAGTAAGTTAAATTTCTTCTATGAATAGTAGATCCACCCATTGTACAATGTATAAGGAGGTAAAGATAAAGCAAATTCGTAAAACTATTGAGATACAGCCCTGAGGCTATGTGCGCTCCATGACTGAATAATTCAAATTTTATTTGATGGAATTTTTAAATGCATTAAAAAGTGCGAACAATTTCAGAATTCTTAAAAAAAAAAGAATTGAAAGATTGAACAGTTTGGATGATTTTTTTAAGAATTCTGGATTTTTTCGCACCTTTTAATCCATTTAAAAATTCCATCAAAAAAAATGAGGGCCCGGAATTGGACATTTCTTCCAAACATTGGCTTTCCTTTTCACTGCAAATATCAGATCATTAAGCTCGTCTCGAAAGAGAAAACAAACACATAAATCATAAAACATATGATCTTCGCCTTAACAAAGGCAAAAACTCATTGACTTTTTTCTTTTTATTAAAAATGAAACTGTAAAAACAAACACAAAATTGGCAAAAGTCAAACACTCTCAGAAAATACCTCTTGATTGTACCATGGATTTACCAAAGCTTTTCTGTGTTTAGGAAACCCCCTAAATGACGCTTAAGGATTGTAAACCTTTTATGAGCTTCTATGGATTGGGGGCGTTTTTAAGCAGAAAAGTCTTCTAAGGATTTTTTTGGATTGGAGACCTTTTTAATATACTTCTATGACGAATATTTTTCAAAAGTCTCCTATTGATGGGAGACCTTTAAAAACCCTTTAAACTAATAAAAATGGCCGTAGGTATTTTCTGGACTATCCCCAAAATTCCTTTAATTTGAAGTTTACGTTATAAGAGGGCTATGCCCATGACAGAATAATAGACGTTGTCTCATTTGTTATTTGCCAATTTTTTTCGCGAAGTATTTACGTGCAAGTGGCATATTTAAGAAAGGTTACACCATTTGTTTATTTTTATACCCTCCACCATCAATAAATATTTATCGTAAACCCTGGCGGAACATTGTATGTACAGGTTCTCGTATAGCCCTCATATAGCGAGCCTTCCCGATATTCGGTATTTTGATGATTTTTTTCACATTATTCACGGATTTGTCTAAAAATTGGTATTTGTAGTTTTAATGGGTTTTCGCTCCAGTGGCAGGACATTGAATATCTAGGTTTTGCTATAGCCGCCATATAATGGTATCCACTGATATTCGGTATTTTGATAATCCAATTTACCCACGGAATTTTTGGCATTTAAAACTTGCAATAGATAATAATCCTTGTAGTATAAATGGGTACCCTTTTTGGCATGGCCCCATATAACGGACTCACTCAATTTATGATTTTTTTTGAAATGTTTAACTGAATTATACAAAAGGTGTTATTGGTATTTGTAGTTTTAAGTGGAACACACTTGAATTAAGATACTTCTATATAAAAATGTTTTCTTTACCCAATGGTGGAGGATATTAAAAATTCGTCTCGCCCGATTTTTTGAAATTTTCTTGAAAATAGAATCCTTTAAAGATTCTGTTAAAATCTTAAAAATACCGAATATAGACAGTTACCATTATTTTGGTGTCTATACGACGACACGGATCTGTGTAGACAATATTCTATCATAGACTGAAGTTCCCATTAGGAACTTCAAATACGAAATCTCAAATAATTCCGTTGAATAATGTCGCTGAAATCACAAAAATACCGAATGTAGGGAGGTACGGTTATATGGGAAGACCTGAATATGTAATTTTCTGTGATTGAATGTAGTACCCATTACAAACTTCAAATACGAAATTTCGAACAATTTCGGTGAATAATGTATCTAAAATCATCGAAATACCGAATATAGGTAGGTACCGATATGTGGGGGCTTTACGAAGACCTGAGCCTGAATAGGCAATTTTATGTCATAGAATGATACCCTACATCACTATGCATATTTAGTAGAGCTCCCATAACAAAAGAAGTAGATCAACATTGGGCTTTAGAGCAGTTATAGTTTGGATTCAGGGGGAACTTATATATGGGAGGCATATCCAAATCTGAATCAATTTTCACTTAATTTGATGGAGGCATTTTAATCTTTTATAAAAAATAACGTTGCTATAGAGTGTATAATATCACTTCGAGAAGGATTCTATTAAAAAAATATATATCGGAGCCGAGTTCTACAAAACGTACGTCCCGAAATTCACCTATAAATGGGAGCTATAGCTATATCTATACTGAATTCGGTTCATTCAGGTCATTCGGACTTATATTGTCCATTTGGTGCACAATTAAACCGAAATCGGTTGAAGCTATATTGGAGCTTTATCTAAATCTGATCCGATTATCATCAATTTCAATAGGGTTCATCCTTCATCTTAAGGAAACGTTCTGGGTGCTTTCGGTTGTTGCGTAGTCCTCGAATATCGTTTTATTTTAAGTCAGCCTTTAAGGAACAAAACCCCATAATAACCAGCTGAAAAATGTTGTCAGAAATCTTCACAATGTCTGCCATATGGACTAAAACGAAAACTTACGCAAACAATGTCCTGGTAGGAATTTAATACTAAAATTTTCTACCAATAACTAAAATCACCGAGAAAGTCTCCTTAAGATACTGGGCTTAACATCTCTTTTTTTAAATGTTTCAGAGGCTAATTGCATGTTTACGTTAGAGCTTATTTTTAGGGTTAAGGTTTATCCTTGCACAGAAGGCAAAAAAGGGTTTTATTTGACTGGTTTTACTAAATCCGGGGAAGTGTAAAAGTAATATATTATTTTACTTTTCCGGCTCAGATTATATTCTCCCTTTACAGCTTTAAATATAAATGGAAAATGAAAATTTCCAAAAAAAAATGAAGGTTAATTTCTTGCCAGTTGTGCGCCTATATCTAAGAAAAAAATATAAAAAATGTCGTACGATTTCCAAAAAAATCTCGTACGATTGCATGAAATTTCCCTTGTAATTGTACCTTTGCCGTGGTAAAAATAGAAAATATCTGGATGGCAATGGCAACTCTGTTGATATTTATGTAACGATTTAGTGCATATCTTCCTATGTAGAATAAAGTTTTTTTTTTTCATATTTTCTGTTCTTAATAAATCTGAATGAAATTGTTTTTTTTTTTCTTTTTTTTTGCTTCTCCACAGTCTGATAACAAATTTGGGGGCATTGTATCAAAAGAATAAGTACGAAATAAAATAAACATGAAATTATATTTAATTTCAGTACAGTCTTGGAAATATTCATATCTGTCTGAAGGGGAAAACATGGATTCAAAGAAATTCAAATTCGGCTGATAAAAGCGCCACTGAGTATTTAGTAAATACATACGTGCAATGCTGCAAAAAGGACCAATTTTCCCTTTGTGATATCAAAAAATTAAAAATAGTAGATTCTTGCAGTTTCTGGAACAGAGCAAATATTACTTACACCAAAATGTTAAAATCTCATAGTATTGCAAGTCTTACGGTACTGTTATTGTTGATAGATAAACATTTTCCCGAAAGCCTCTTAGGTCTACTAGTCTTATGGGGGTGTGGGAACAAGATTATCCCCTTGAATCATATCCAAAATATCAACATCAGCAACAGATTGTCTCTGAAATAAATAAGGAATTTTATGAAAAATATATTCGGAAATTGCAACATTATACTCACTGTAAACATCTTTTTGCCGTTATATGGGGGCTATGCGAAGACGTGGGCCTGTATACGTAATTTTTTGACATCGGCTGTGGAACCCGTTACGAACCCTTAATACGAAATTTGAAAGAATTCTGGTGAATAATGTTCTTAAAATCATCAAAATACCGTACATCGGGGTTACCGTTATTTGGGGGCTATACGATATCGAGGACCTATATGACAATTCTCCTCCATCGAGTAAAGTACTTAGAAAGAACTTCTTGTGTGGATTTTCAGAAAGTTCCATTGAAAAATGTAGGTAAAACCATCAAATATAGGGAGATACCGGAAGACGTAGGCCTGTATATGAAATTTATTGTCATAGGCTGTGGAACCCGTTACGAACTGTAAATACGAAATTTGAAACAATTCTGGTGAATAATGTTCTTAAAATCATCAAAATACCGTACATCGGGGGTACCGTTATTTGGGGGCTATACGATATCGAGGACCTATATGACAATTCTCCTCCATCGAGTAAAGTACTTAGAAAGAACTTCTTGTGTGAATTTTCAGACAATTCCATCGAAAAATTTAGGTAAAATCATCAATTATAGGGAGGTACCGTTACAGGGGGGATGTACGATATTGTGGACCTATATTCACAGTACTCTTTCAGGGGGTAGAGAACTCAGAAGGAAGGAACCTTGTGTAGATTCTTAGGCAATTCCATTGAAAAAACCCGAATATTGGGGGATACCGTTATATGGGGGCTATATGATATCGTGGACCGATATAGCCCATCTTCGAACTTGACACCTTGGAGGCTATACGAAGGTGTGGACCTATTACAAACTTCGAATATCTGGAGGTACAATTGTATGGGGTCTATACCGAAACTTGAACGTGGAGCCATTATTTGCACAATAAACCTGAAATCGGATTATGGATATATATGTTAGCCATATACAAAAAAAACCAATCTTGATCTATAAGATATCTTGTACCAAATATAATTGTTGTCGAATGCATATTACGAATGTGAGGGACTTAAACACCAAATCGGATGAAACAAATATATGGTGCTTTATCTGTACCGATTTTCACTTCTAGATTGAATTCGGTCGGATGTGTCGACCGTAAAATTGAAAAAGGTATTTTTGAGCAGTATCTGTCCGGTACCAAATATCATTCTTGTGCAGTGCATATTACGTATGTGAGGGACTTAAAACCCCAAGCCGGATGAGACATATATATGCGGGCTAGATATATCTAAGCCGATTTTCACCAAATTTGATGTACCTGCTTCGATATTGAATTCTGTAGGATGTACCAAAATGTAGGTCATTTGGACTTATATTAGCACATTTGATGCACAATTTTCCCGAAATCGGTTGAAGATGTATGGGAGCTAAATGTTAATCTGATCCGATTATCACCAATTTCAATAGGGTTCGTCCTTGGGCCAAATATATATTGTTTGGAAAATTTCATATCATTCGGATAATAAATGCGACCTGCATTTTGTTCACAAGAATTCATGGACAGACGGACTGACACGCATAATTCGATTCAGAAAGTGATTCTATGAAGATCCTCAAAAGTAACTATGGGTGTGGCTTTCCATGTTACAAACAAATGCACAAAGACATAATACCCTTACCACTATGCGGTGTAGGGTATAAACACTATCCGTTTAGGTTATTTTCAAATATACCCCCTCACCAACAGTAACCTCACTAAACAAGTAAAAAAGCTGTAAGTTCGGCCGGACCGAACTTTGAATACCCTCCACCATTTGAAACGATTTTGACAATTTTCAAAAAAATAAAATCCGTTAAAAATTCTTAAAAATACCGAATGTATCCGTTATATTAGGGTTTATACGACAATGTGGACCAGTGAATAATTTACCTAAAATCGTCAAAAATACGAATATAGGGAGGTACCGTTATATTGGTGCTATATGAAGACGCGGACCTGCACAGACAATTTTCTAACATAGGCTGTAGTATCCATTATGAACTTCAAATGTCGCTAAAACCATCAAAATACCGAATATCGGGAGGTACCTTTATGTGGGGTCTATACGAAGTCATCGACCTGCACAGACAATTTTCTGTCATAGGCTGTAGTACCCATTACGAACTTCAAATACCAAATTTGAAACAATTCCGGTAAATAATGTTGCTAAAATCATCCAAATACCGAATATCGGAGGGTACCGTTATATGGGGGCTATACGAAGACCTGAACCTACATGACCGATTTTCTGTCTTAGGCTGTAGTATCCATTGCGAACTTCAAATACCCAATTTGAAACAATTCCGGTGAATAATGTCGCTAAAATCATCAAAATACCGAATATCGGGAGGTACCGTTATATAGGGGCTATATGAAGACCTGGACTTGCACAGACAATTTTCTGTCATAGACTGTAGCATCCGTTACGAACTTCAAATACCAAATTTGGCACAATTCCGGTGAATAATGTCGCTAAAATCATCAAAATACCGAATATCGGGAGGTACCGTTATATGGGGGCTATACCAAAACGTGGACCTACCTCACCCACTTTCAATACCAAAAGTCCTGCAGACATAATACACATTTGAGTAAAATTTTATCAACCTACTTCATTCGTTCGGAAGCTAGAGTGATTTCCACAGACGGATGGACGGGCGGACATCGCTAAATCGACATGGAATTTTATGCTGATCAAGAATATATATACTTTGTGGGTCTAAAATGTATATTTCGAGGTGTTACAAACGGAATGACAAACTTAATATACCTTCCCTACTATGGTGGAAGTTATAAAAACAATTTCACATTTATGCCACCCTCTAGCCACTTGCAAAAAATCATATTTTATTTATCCCCCTTTCGTGAAATTTCCATTTATGAAATATTTTGTCCCAAATCGCTTTGAATTATTCATAGGGAGCTGTAACGGATAGCCTAGTGACACACAAAAAATATAGGACTTTATTTAACACTGACCCCCCCGCAAAAGGCATATTTTGCGAATGTATAACAGGACAAGTTCAAAGTTATCATTATAACAAAACTCAAGCCACTCACTCACACACACACACAAATAAACATTTTCAAGGATAAACTCCGGTTTGAATTAATTGAAATATACCTATCTACAGACGTACATACATCCATACGAGTACATACCGTATTGTTTTGGGTTTCAACTTACAATATTCCCCAATTACCCTTACTATTTACATAGGCATTTACATATTTGGCCAACTTACCGACAAAATTAACAAACATTTAACTACATATGATTGTGTGTGTGGGGGGTTCCTCCCTGTCGGATATTATGTCCCCATTGTAAGAATAATGAAGACGGATTTATTGCTGGGAAATTTTTCAAAACAAAAACAAAATGTTGTCTTTTATTTAGTGGGTCACGTGCAAATGTATTTAGGCAAAATAGACTCATCATTGTATCCACCACACAATGTCCATGGACTGAGTCACAGACACATAGAACACTACAAGGAAATAATAACGCTACGGCCACCCACTGCAACAACATATAGTTATATATACAACGGAACCAAAAAATTCCTATTCATTTAGTAGTAGTGTATGTAGATGATGATGGTTCATAGTATCGATGTATGTGGAGATTTTTTTAGGCTACACTAAAGTGCAAATATTTTTCGAAAATAAACAAATGTGGAAAGGACAAAAGTTGGTCGGGGCAGACTATATGATAGTCTACAGCACCATACACAGGGTGAGATAAAAAAAAGTGGAACAAAGTCAAACGCCATAATTTTTACATTTTTGTACCCTCCACCATACTCCTCGAAATACTCATGTAAGACCCAACAAAGTATATATATTCTTGATCACCGTAAAATTCTATGTCGATTTAGCGATGTCTGTCTGTCTGTTTGTTGTAATAACGCTATCTTTCGAACGAATCGAAATTGAAGGCTAAAATTTTGCAGACATGTTTATTTTGCCAGTAGACAGGTTAAGTTCGTTAATGGGCTATATAGGTCCACGTTTTCATATAGCCCCCATATAACGGTAGCTCCCGATGTTCGGAATTTTGATGATTCTAACGACATTATTCATCGGAATAGTTTCAACTTTAATGTTTGAAATTTCAAAGGGATATTACAGTCTAAGACTGAAAATTGTCTGTACAGGTCCACGTCTTCGTTTAGCCCCCATATAACAATACCTATCAATATTCGGTATTTTGGTGATTTCAGCGACATTATTCACCGGAAATGTTTCGGATTTGGTATTTGAATTCCCAAAGGGATACTACCGCCTAAGACAGAAAATTGTCTGTGAAGGTCCACGTCTTCGTATAGCCCCCATATAACGGTACCTCCCGATATTCGGTATTTTGACGATTTTAGCGACATTATTCACCGGAAATGTTTCGGATTTGGTATTTGAAGTTCGTAATGGATACTACAGCCAATGGCAGAAAGTTGTCTATGCAGGCCCAGATCTTCATATAGGCCCCATATCTCAGTACTTCCCTATATTCGGTATTTTGACGATTTTAGGTACAATACTCACCGAAATTGTTTGAGATGTCATATTTGAAGTTCGTAATGGATGCTACAGGCTGTAACAGACAATTGTCTGTGCAAGTCCAGGTCTTCGTATAGCTCCGATGTAACGATACCTCCCTATGTACGGTATTTTGATGATGTTAGCTACATTATTCACCGTTTATTTCAAGTTTTGAATTTGAATATGGTAATGGCTTATGACAAACAATGCCTATGTAGGTCCATGTCGTATAGACCCCAATATAACGCCTATATTCGGCATTTTTAAGATTTTAACATATTTTATTTTTTGAAAATTTCCAAATTCGTTCACATGGTGGAGCGTATTCAAAGTTCGGCCCGTCCAAACTTACTACTTTTTAACTTGTTTTTTATTTATTTTTTTTTAATTTTATTGAATGTTTAGTTTTGTTCGAATTGGTCACCTTTGGCACGAATTATGGCCTTCAAACTGCCAATGTAACCGTCACACGCAGCCCGAATGTTGCTCTGCGGTATTTTGGCCCATTCCCGGCGAAGCGCTTTCTTGAGGTGATCGACACTTTGGCATTTTTTAGTGCCAACCTTGATTTCCAAAATACTCCAGACACAATAGTCAAATGGATTGGTATCCGGAGATTTTGATTGCCATTGCGCGCTGGAAATGAAGCGAGGTACCTCATTTTGTAACCATTCTTGGGTGGCGCGTGCTGAGTTCGATGGTGCTGAGTCCTGTTGGAATGTCAAGGTCTGCGGCCAAAATGTTTACCGGCGCTTGAGTTCTGGTGGCCAACCGAAGGTGCACATTTTCAGCTGACCTCTTTGGCAAGTAAACACGATCATTTTGTTTGTTTACAAACTGCTGGACAACGAATGTTTTCTCATCGGAGAAAACCAAATTCGGCAATTCTCCACTTTCGGCCAAGCGAAGCAACTCTTTAGCTCTTTTGAGTATATATTCTTTCTGTTACGGTGTAAGTTCTTGCACTTTTTGGAATTTCAATGGCTTTACCCCGAGCTCATCTTTCAATATTTGCCGAATGGAATATTGCGATATGTTCAGCATACAAGCCATTTTTTGGCCATTTCGACGCGTGTTTCGATCAAGTCGCTTCTTTGCTTTTCGAACCTTTTTGAGACACAAAAGATTTATTCACATTTAAATGGAGTGTTCTAACGTGGTTTTCCAGCCAAATATAAAAAAGCACACTATCACGCTTGAATTCCATCTCGAATAACTTTTTTTCTGAAAAATTCTCACCAAAATGCTATTGTACGCTTATAAATAATATAATAAGGTGTCTGTGGAATAAATTTAACAGCTGTCGGACAAGTGGCTTAGATGTGGCAGCAGTCTGAAGTTGGTTGCAATTTTTTTCATCTCAGCCTGTATATTTATAAATCCATTATAAATACACAAATCGGAGATGGGAACCTGCTTACATTGCAGTGAAATTTTACAAGGTAAATTACAGAAAATGCAGGGATGGATCTACTAATTGGAAATGACTTTACCCTCCTAATTTTACCATGAGATGGTAATATAAAAAAGCACACTATCACGCTTGAATTCCATCTCGAATAACTTTTTTTCTGAAAAATTCTCACCAAAATGCTATTGTACGCTTATAAATAATATAATAAGGTGTCTGTGGAATAATTTTAACAGCTGTCGGACAAGTGGCTTAGATGTGGCAGCAGTCTGAAGTTGGTTGCAATTTTTTTCATCTCAGCCTGTATATTTATAAATCCATTATAAATACACAAATCGGAGATGGGAACCTGCTTACATTGCAGTGAAATTTTACAAGGTAAATTACAGAAAATGCAGGGATGGATCTACTAATTGGAAATGACTTTACCCTCCTAATTTTACCATGAGAACATCGCTTCATTCCGAAGCACATTTAGAATTGTCCATTAATATTTAGCATCATTGCACAAAGTGTTCGACACATGTCCACGTTACGATACAGTCCTCATGTTAAGGTACAACGGTATTTTGAGGGATTTTTTGGATTATTTGGAATTGTTAGAAAGTTTGAAATGTGTTGTAAAAAATTCGGAACGTTCGTATTTGAAAATATGTATATTTCCAAATGTTTTCATTATCCATTGGTGGGTAGTGTATCAAAAGTTCTACTTAATGTCTTTTTCCTTGCTTATATTATGTTGGGAATTATTTGTCACTCTTCATGTCTTTAAATTATTATTTTATTAAAAAACAAATTATTTAATTGTAAACAAATAGTTCGGTACACGGGTGTATGGAACAGGAGCGTTAGAGCATTATATACAACTGCAGCAACAACAAGAACAACACCATAATAAACATTATTAAAATATATACATATGTGCGTGTGTGTGTGCCTGCACGTTTGTTTGCCTACATAACATACATATATAAATAGTATATATATATAGTATTATGTATATACCCGATTATATACTAGTCATCGTTGTACTACTTCGAGGGCCAATATTATTATTATTATTTCTATTATATACTATAAATTCACACTCACTTTGCATGGAAAATGTTAATGTTTTATATTTTAAATAATTTCATATTCTCTTCTCTTTTCATTCCTTGCAACAATTTGTCACTTGCCTTGTCTGTTATAATTAAAACTTGTATTATTTCTTTTTGTTTTTTTTTCGTCCTGTTTTGAAAAGCCAAGAGAAAAATAATGCCACAATTTCCTGTGTCGCGTTTAGCTCTGATGCACACTATGAAATACGATTCCTTTTTACGTTATGTTTTCTTTTTTCCTGTGAAAATCAAAACAAAGTATCCTCGAGCCCCGATTCGGCGTGCTCCCCGATGGAACAAAAACATGCCTACTTCGTCCTCTGTCTAGGTGCTCTCCCCCTCCCCCTTCCAACCAACAAAAAGGAATGGAAAAACGACAACAATGATGGCAATGATGAACATGATGATTACGTAGCTATAGTCATGATGATGTGATGAACGTGTACACGAGTGGTATATACACGGTTACATATATACATGATTTTGTTGTTGTTGTTATTGTTATTGTATTTTACGATGTTGGACTCACACACGAGGTCGTTTGGCGTATTTGCAGCAGCGCATGCGTTTCCTTAAGTAGTCGTTGTCCTTTTTGCCTATAAATTCCCTCATCGTACAAAAGTCCTTAGCATGTTAATGTTGTAGTTGTTGTTGCTGTAATATTTTGTTGGGGTCAGGGCGCCAGGAGGTTGGGATAGGTTGACGAATTCTTTAGTTGTGTTTCTTCTCTTTTCTGTTTTGTTTTTGTGTTTTGTAACTTTAGTATATGAAATCAATAGAAAATGGATTGTATTTAGTCCTCCAGCCCATTCCACATCCTCTTCTTTTAAATATTTTTGGCGCCGCTTCTTTTGTATACCCTCCACCATAGTATGCAGGGTATATTAAGTTTATCATTCCGTTTGTAACACATCAAATATACATTTTAGAAACCACAAAATATAAAATAAAAAAAATAAAATAAAATTCTATGTCGATTTAGCGTCTGTGGAAATCACTCTAGCTTCCGAATGAAATGAAGTAGGTTGATAAAATTTTACTCAAATGTGTATTATGTCTGCAGAACTTTTGGTATTGAAAATGGGCCATATAGGTCCACGTTTTGGTATTGCCCCCATATAAGGGTATCTCCCTCTTTTCGGTATTTTGATGATTTTAGCGACACTATTCACCGCAATCGTTTCAAATTTGGTATTTGAAGTTCACAAGGGATACTACAGCCTATGACAGAAAATTGTCCATACAGGTACACGCCTTCGTATAGCCTCCGTATAACGGCACCTATAGATATTCGGTATTTTAATGATTTTATGGACATTTTTCACCAGAATTGTTTCAAATTTGGTATTTGAAGTTCGTAATGGATACTACAGCCTATGACAGAAAATTGTTTGTGCAGGTCCACGTCTTCGTATAGCCCCCATATAACGGTACCTCCCGATATTCGGTATTTTAATGGTTTTATGGACATTTTTTCACCAGAATTGTTTCAAATTTGGTATTTGAAGTTCGTAATGGATACTACAGCCTACGACAGAAAATTGTCTGTGCAGGTCCACGTCTTCGTATAGCCCCCATATAACGGTACCTCCCGATATTCGGTAGTTTGATTTTATCGACATTATTTATTTATTATTCATGTCGTCGTATAGACCCTAATATAATGGCTACATTCGGTATTTTTAGGATTTTAACAGAATTTTTAACGGATTTTATTTTTTTGAGAATTACCAAATTCGTTCCAAATGGTGGAGGGATGGTCGGCCCGGCCGAACTTACCTTTGTATGATATCTTTAAGCTCGTGAGAATATGGTAAGTGCCAAAGATAAATTCGTTGAAACCGGTTTTGTAAGTTATGTCCTTGCGGAGATGGTCCATTGAATTGAAACCTGAACCTGATAGAAGAATACAGATAGTCGCATTGACACAGCTTCTTGGGCAATGAACTGTCAAACCGATTTTTGAATTGAAAATGTTGAATGAAAAATTATTGAAATTTGTAAAAATTGTTGAAAAAAGCATATTATAACATCATCCGATTTATTTAAATAAAATCCACTGGATTTTAGAGCCAATTTAATTTCGCTTATAGGCAATGCAATTGACAATTGAAATCCCCTCGACTTAGTAAGTGTAAACATGTTGTTACCCATGGTAGAATTAAGGTTGGAATGCATAAAGCGCTTATCTGGCTGACTTAAGTCATCGGCTGACTTCTTCGGAAATGAACAAAGGACCTTAGGGCCAAAATCGAACTAAGTCAACCTAAAACTATTTGTTCATCTACGAAAAAGTCAGCCGATGACTTAAACCAGCCAAATATGCGCTTTATGTATTTCCACCCTCACAAAAAATTCCACCCTTTCAAAATTATTCGTTTGACAACATCTCATTGTCAAAATTTATATTTATAAATCCATTGTACACAGAAATCAGAGATGGGAACCTCTTTTTAATTCAGTGAAAGGAACAACTCTAGTTTAGTAAAAATCTTCGATTTTTTCGAAATTTTTCCCGGAGGTAGGTATTTTTACCCTTATTCCGGGAAACTTTTTTTCTTGGGGGACGGACCCGGAAACCCAGATTTTTGACCCGAAAATCCGGGTTCAAGATCCGGTCTGAACCCGGATTCAATTACCCGATATAAACAATATCCTTTGGAAAACTTATGAAAATACCTATCCAACAAGTTTTCACATGATGGGGTAAGTGGTCAAGGTTCTGAAGTTATAGTCAAATTATCGATTTTTTGCACCCGGATTTTTTACAAAACCCACAAAAAGTCCAAAAAGGGCCCATTATGGGGATCAACAAAATTGATGTCAAATTATAGCTTACACTCTTACCTTTCCAAAATGCAACAAAATTGATACCTTTTTGGGGTCCAGAGATATGGGTCTTTCCATCCGCATAACCCGATCCTAACCAGTTCATTAAAATTATGTTTTCAGTAAAAAAGGTTTATTTCGGGTAGCAGTCGTTGGAACCACAAAAGTTTTCTAAATTTTACACTTTTTGAAAATAGCTGGCCTTTGGCTGGGGCTTGAGATTTTTTCCTCTGGGTATGTCCTACACCGGCTAACGTGAACCAAAGTTTTCTAAATTGGACATTTTTTGTAAGTAGCCGGCCTTCGGCTGGGGCTTGAGATTTTCTCCTCTGGGTATGTCCCACACCGGCTAACGCGAACCAAAATTTTCTAAAGGTATCGCAAGTGGTCGGCCTTCGGGCGGGGTTTGAGAGTTTCTCCTCTGAGTATGTCCCTCACCGGCTAACGCGAACCAAAGTTTTCTAAATTGGATACCTTTTGTAAGTGGTCGGCCTTCGGGCGGCGTTTGAGAGTTTCTCCTCTGAGTATGTCCCTCACCGGCTAACGCGAACCAAAGTTTTCTAAATTGGATACCTTTTGTAAGTGGTCGGCCTTCGGGCGGGGTTTGAGATTTTCTCCTCTGGGTATGTCCCACACCGGCTAACGCGAACCAAAGTTTTCTAAATTGGATACCTTTTGGAAGTAGTCGGCCTTCGGCCGGGGCTTTAGATTTTCTCATCTGAGTATGTCCTAAACCGATTAGCGCAAATTATAGCAATTTGGATAGGTAAGAGTGTCAGCTATAATTTGGCATCAATTTTGTTGACCCCCATAATGGACTCTTTTTGGACTTTATAAAAAATCCGGGTCCAAAAAATCGATAATTTGACTATAACTTCCGAACCCTGTCCACTTATCATGTGACCACTTGATGGATAGGTATTTTCATAAGCTTTCTAACGATACCTATATTGTATTCGGATCTAGTCGGGTCTTGAACCCGGATTTTGGGGTCAAAAATCTGGGTTTCCGGGTCCGTCCCCCAAGAAAAAATAGTTTCCCGGGATCAGGGTAAAAATACCTACCACTGGAAAAAATTGAAGAGTTTTTACTAAACTAGAGTTAAGCCCCATGTATTATCTCGTGATAATACCGAGGTAAAATTAAGAAAGTAAAATCATAAGCATACCCATAACTGCATTTTCTGTAATTTACCTTGTCTATTTAACTGCAAAACAAGTAAAAAAGTAGTACTGGAACAGACCATGTATTATATCCTGATAATGCAAAGGTAAAATTAAGAAAAATATTTTCTGTAATTTAACTGCATATAAAGTAAAAAAGTGTCGGTCGGTTTTGCCGACAGATGTATACCCTCAGCCAATGTTCGATTATTTTAAAATATTTTGTCTTCTGTTATGAATTTTAAAACTCTTGACCCTCTATGGAGTAGGTTTGGGAAGAATGGGTCAATATTGTCCAATTGTTTCGCAATTTATGTCAGATAAAAGTATTGAAAATGTTTTCCCTTTGTGGGTGAGGTACCAGAAGAGGCTCGTAGATACATAGTATCTTCACAACAGATCTTGTGTTAGCAAAAATGTTTGTATGTGTGAAATTCGAAGAGAGTTGGATGCTTATTTCGCTTTCTTTGAGCGTTATGTTTTTCAAAATTTTGAACTCGACCTCGACCATCTTTATAACAGATCTTGTGTTGATGGTAATATTAAGACGTACCACATCTGGAATGGAATCGGATGCTGATTTCGCAATTTATGAGCTTCATGGATATTCAACATTTTGAGCGATTGTGGGGGAGGCACCAGAATGAGTGGACCGATATACTCCGTCTTACTTCAGATCTTTGTTTCATAAAAATAGTAGGATGTGTGAAATTTGAAGACAATCGGACTCTTACATCATATTTTTTAAGAGTTATAATTATTCAAAATGTTGACCCTTTATGGGAAAGGCACTTGATGGAGTGGACCAATATTATCCATTTTGGCACGAGACCTAGAACTGCCGCAAATATAAGGATTTACAAAATTAGATTATTGCTTCCCTTTCTGTGCAGAAAATATTTTTTTTTTTGCAAATTTCGACCATTTGTGGGGGAGGTATAAGAAGGAGTGGACCGATTTTGTCCATCTTAACACCAGACCTTGGGTTAATATAAATATTGGGACGAGTGAAATTGGAAGACAATCGGATAATTAAATTACATTTGATGAGAGTTGTAATTATTCAAAATTTTGACCATTTGTGTGGGAGGTACTTGATGGAGTGGACCCTTACTGTACATTTTCACACCTGACCTAGCACTGACGCAAATATTAGGATTTGCGAAGTTGGAGCAAAATCGGATTATCCTTTCTCTTTCTGTGCAAAAAATATATTTTTTGAAAATTTCGAAGTGGAGCCGATATTGCCCATCTCCGAACTCGATCTAAGTTTGACAAAAATATTTCGATGTACCCAGTTTGGACCAAATCGGATACTTCCTGTGAGAGAAAGGATTTGGTCCAAAGAGACCTAGGGTCTAGAACCGTCATTTCGACTAGGCCGTATTTTCGACAATTTGATACGGTCAAAATATCAAATTGTATATACCTTCTGTAGCCATATGGGTGAGGATATAAAAAACAGGTTCCCATCACTAATTTGTGTGTGTATGTACAATGAATTCATAAGTAAACATTTTGACAAAGTTCGAAGTTCGAAGATGGGCTATATCGGTAGTTTCTTAAGAGAAAGTTCCATACGATTTCTATAGATTGCAAAACTTTTCAGAACCATTGTAAAAATGGAAAACATTTATTTATATTATGTTCATTTCATATAAATTGTTTATTTTATCCCACTTCAAATCAATGAAAACCAAATTTAATTGGTTTGTATAATGTTTATTAAAAAGATCACAAGTGATTTATAAATTATGTGCTTATATGATAATAAAAAACAACAATTATAACAATGAAATGTCATCGCAAAAAAAACTACACATAGACATTTTTTCCCCATTTAAGAAAAGAGGTAAGCAGAATTTAAATACCATTTAGATTTTACAAAACGACAATCTTATTTAAAAAAATAATTAGGTGTAAGATTAAAGTAAATTGAAAAGAAATTCAAATAAAAAACAAATGCTTATCAAATATAAACAATACTATTATAGTAAGACACTAGACAGTTTCTCAGTAGAATCATATTAAAACATCTAATAATATTTATTTGTTTCGTTATATCGTAGTATATACGTCTTTTATAAACTAACACAATGCAATGAAGGACCGGACTGCTTAGAAATACGGCAATAGTTTTAGCATGTTCACATACTACAGACATACACATATGCAGGATTTTTCTTTGGATTTTTTGTGATCATTTATGAATATGGTGTACGAGGATTAACATTGATCATTTCCGAATTGCTGTAATAAAAGAAAATACATATTATTAATTTGTGGTTTAAACATATTTATGAAATAAAATAGTAAATTAAAAAATAAAATTAAACCCGAGACTAATGTTTGGAGATCCTTTTTGATTTTTTTTACATTTTCGAATTTAATTTTTTTAGAAATTTTTAATTATCCCCAATCGAAACTATCGAATTTTGTATTATTTAATTTTTTTTGCACGTAAATAAAACTTGTGCATAAATTCCCCATTGTTCCGATGGATTTCCGTGTAGAATATATGACCAATACCAGTGATTACATATAAATGAATGTGCAAACAGAATTGAGAACATTGTTTCTCATTTTTTGTTATAATGATTTTTATTGTTTTCGATAAATGCAACTGAAAAATGAAATAGTAATCTTAAATTGGGGCTTGTCCACTAGTGGTGCAATTCCCCTCATTCAAAAAAAAAAACGAAATAAAATAATTTTATGGTAAAATATCAAACCTTTTACTACACTTGATATGTATGATCAACAATGCAATGCCAAGTATAAGACAGATACAGCCAACAACAATATATGCAATGCCCAAAAATGGATTCTTTCCGCCCAGCAATGATGTTGTGGATAAAATCATTTTCTTGGATCCATCAAAGGCCGAAACGGGATATCCTAAAGAGAAAAAAATGCTTTACGAATTGCAGGGAAATGTATATTAAATGTACGTACGATAATCTATGATTAATTTGTAAGGTCCACTTTTTAAGCCATTTTCAAAATTGGGCTTACTATGATCAATGCGTCGATATAATTTACGGAAACTGGGCAGGGCAGCGGTACGCATCCAAACAATTAGATCTTCATTCTGCAACAAAATAAAAAACTCATTATCCATCTTATTTTCATTCCATTATGGCTTACCTGAAAACCATTGTTATCGGGATTTTCAGGATCCAATTTCCATAATGGCTTGCTCCAAAATTTAGGTTTGGCAAATTTCTCTAAAGCTGCTTCTAGACTACCTTGAGGATTACGGAATTTCACTTGTTTATCCGAGGGCCATGCAATGCCAGTATTTAGCAATTGAACAGATTTGTTGTTATACTCTAATGACAAGGTATCTGAAACGATAATTTTTTCATTAGATTTTAATTTATTTTTCTCTCAATTTAATGTTACCATTAAAAAGTGAATTTGCAATAGCACCACATGGAGCAATTGGCATTTGGACACCAGTTATCGGATCATCTTCATAGGCAAATGGTACACAATCTGTGGATGGTGTCTGTGACAAACGTCCAAGCAGTTGATCATCATCGCGAGATTTTACATATCGTCTGTGGTTTTGGTAGTAATTGCTAAGGCCATAATACATATAAACATTTCCCTAAAAACATAAATGTAAAAGCAATAGAAATAAGTTTTGCGTCCCTAAAAATTTATAGCTTTACAGGTTTAGCAAAACAACGTTTTTATACCCTACACCACAAGGTGGTCAGGGTATTATGTCTTTGTGCATTTGTTTGTAACAGGCAAAAGGAAATAAGATAGACCCATAGTTCCTTTTGATGATCTGCATAGAATCACATTCTGAGTCGATTTATGCATGTCCGTCCGTCCGTCCGTCCGTCTGTCCGTCCGTCCGTCTGTCCATGTATTTTTGTAAACAAAGTACAGATCGCATTTATTGCCCTATCCAGATGAAATTTGGCACAAATCATTTGCTTGGCCCAAGGACGAACCCTATTGAAATTGGAGATAATCGGTCAAAATTTGGATATAGCTCCCATATATATCTTCGTCCGATTTGCCTTTTTTTGTGCACCAAACGTGTAATATCAGCCCGAATAGTACGGAATTTTGCACATACAACCAAATTAAGCCTAAAAATAAGTATGCCAAATTTGATCGAAATCGGTTCAGATATAGCTATAGCTCCCATATATATTTTTCATCCGATTTGCTATTTTTGTCGTTCGCAGCCGTAATATGCACTTTGTAACAACAATATTTGGGGAAATATACCAAATACAGCTTAGAAATACATTTGCTAAATTTTATCGAGATCGGTTCAGATTTAGATATAGCTCCCATATATATAACTTCGTCCGATTTACATTTGATTGTGCACCAAACGTCTAATATTTGTCCAAATTGGATGAAATTTGGCACTTACGACCGAACTGAGCTAGTATGTCAAATTTGGTGAAGATCGGTTCAGATATAGCTATAGCTCCCATATATACTGTTCATCCGATTTGTCATATTTGTTACCCACAGCCGTAATATGCACTCCGTAACAACGATATTCAGGGCAATATATGAAATACAGCTCAGAAATATCTTTGCCAAAATTTATTGAGATCGGTTTCGATTTGGATATAGCTCCCATATATATTTTTATCCGATTTCAAATTAATTGTGCACCAATTGGGCAAAAAAGTCCGAATTTAAAAGATATAAATGCATCGGCATATTTAGTCCTTTGAACTTTAAATTATAATCATAGCGTGTATGATTGAATTCTCCTATAAAATTTTTTTTAATTTTTATGCGGAGCTCTACTAAATCAGCAAAGTGGTGTAGGGTATCATAAAGTCGGCCCCGCCCGACTTTAAGACTTTCTTTACTGGTTTTAATCTTAAGTAAACTTGGAGTGAGTAATACCAAAGACATGTACTATCCAATATGTCACAATTTGATAAGATTGCAGATTATTATTAATTTAGTTATTCTTTCACAGAGATTTTAATGAAAATTAAAATCTATCAACAAATTTATGCTCTACTCCAAAGTTTCTTGTGTGCCAAGGTATATCTCAAAGATAAGAATTATTTAATCGCAACAATTAATATTCAATAAGCTCTAAAAATAGTTATCTATTTTTTATTACATATATGTATGTATGTGGACCCTACTACTCACCACAAAATCTTTATCTAGGGTAAAAGTAATTTCACACTGGCATGTTGAACTTGGATTCTGTTCAATGTAATACGAACATGTAACATTATTTTGGCCAACTTTAAGGCAATCTGTATAGTCTATAACATGTTCGCTAACTTCATCGGAAAAGTACAATAGAGCTACACCGACTGGTATGAAGAGTATACCGATGATGAAAAACGTTGGTAGAACTGTGCCAGCGGTCAGAACAGGTTGCCATGCTGGTAAACGTTGCTGTTTAAAGGCAGAATCTGAAAGAGACAAATAACATAAATATTGGTAATAGTAAGATAAAAAGTAATGTTACTTCCGTTTACATTGTTAGTCATATTATTGACCCCCATCAATTCCCAACAATTAATCACCAATATTCAACTGTTTTCTTTCTCACGTACATTAATAGACAATTTTCTTACCTGAAGGTCGTTTGGACTTTTGCTGCAGCCCTTGGGTCTCTACAGGCTGCGAAGCCATTTCTACATATAAATAACTAGAGGAAAAGTATATATTTTATTAGTAAATTGACAATAAGTAAAAGAAAACAATGTAATACCAATAAATCAACGACGAAAAATGTAACCCCTTGTCTGCAAAAACACAAATATAATACAAAGCCGTATGTATTTTTCACAAAGGCGTTGCGGCATCACTTTATTCTGTTTTTGTCGGCGGCGAAGTCCTTGTTACATCATGGGGGGTTCAGCCCCATAAATAACTCATTTAAAATTCAACAAGTTAATATAATCCCTCTATTTTTATTTCTTTTCAAAGATAAGTAGATTTTATATGTTTTCTTATGCGACGCTAATCGGAGATTGTTATTTCAGCAAGGTTGCTATGATATGCATTTTTAACAATTTTTACAAACCTGTATAATTTTTCATTTAAAAATTTAAATTCCAAAATTGATTTGACAGTTCATTGTCCTTGCAGCTGTTTCGATGCGACTACCTATATTCTTCTACCATGGGTTTAATCATATCACAATAAAAAAGTATGATGGAGCTACCAGGTTTTTTGTATTTGCATTTATTGTTTCAAAAAAATAAATTTTCAAAATCAATTATTAAGAGAATCGATCAGCGTGTATTTGAGATATTATTATTGGAGTTGCAATCATATGTTGACAATTTTATTCAAAATTGTACATAAAATATAAAATTGCGCAAACATCTGTTTCTGAATCCATTCAAATTAGAAATGAAAACCTGATTTCAATGATATTAAATTTGACGAGGTAATTTTAGAATGAGATTGCCTTTGTAACTGTACCAAGGCTATTGCATTAATTAAGTATTTAACCCTTTATAGCCTGACTTTTTTCTTTTCAATGAAAAAATTTTATATGTTGTATTTTAGGACCCTTAACAACGTTTGTTCTACGACTTTTCACAATTTTGCGTTTTGGACATTTTAGGGGAGGTTTTGTGTGTTGGTTCTTTGAAGAACCACCAGGCTCTCCTTTGACAAGTAGAATGCATATGGCTTATATATGAATTTTTTTTATTTTCATTTAAATTATATACGTATTTCAGTTCATTTATTCAATGTTTTGTATGGTATTCTAGAAAGCAGTTCTACCTCACATTTAATGCAATACACTGTTGTTCTAGATGTGCAATTGGGCATTTTACAACGAGGTTTGCCTGTTGTTAAGTATTTCGGGAAGTGCCCAAGATTATTAAACCGCACGTCACTAGGCGGCATTACTACCCGAACTCGTTTTGGCACATTTTCAGGGGTCTCACATCCTCCAGTGCTTCTTGGACGTCCTTTCCTTATGGATTGTGTGCCAGATTTTACTAAAACTTTTCTGACGTCTGCGATAAATTCGTGGAAAGTCAGCATTTTATCTGTACGAGGAGATGAAGAGAATTGGCGTTTATATAAAATCCACGCATTTATCATGTACATAAGACGATTTTATTCTTATGCGGCTTCTACCAAAGCACGAATCCTTAAGATCAACACCTCCCATGTACTTGTTGTACTCGTGGATTATCGCAGGGTAATTATCGATTGGGTAATTTTTCTGGCAATTTGCAGCCAGGAATTCGGTTACGTTGAACTGTTCCAAGCCCATAGATTCCCTGGGTGCGTAAATAAGCCAATAAAGGAATAGTTCGAAGAAAATTCTGTAGTTCTTGAAAAGCGGAACTTTACGAGCAAGCCGCATCACAATATTTGCTGCTGCTCCCAAGTCTGGTTCATTGTCCAAAACATGGTATTCGCATCATCATTTGTCACTATATGGAAATCGGGATCGTCTAGACTTTCGTCGTCAAATCTGATATATCGCCAATTTCACTTATTGACCATTCAAAATTATTGACGAATGCTTCAAACTCTTTAGCCGCGGTAAAATCTTTGTATTTACGTGGCATTTTTCTATGAAAAATTAAACATTTACACTAAAATTAGAAAAAGGCGCTAAAGCACTAACGAATTTCACTTCTCTAATGAGTGCCTACTGGTTCTTTGAAGGACCGAAGGACTTTTACACGAAAAACACCAACAAAAAAAATTATATTGCTAAAAAGATAATTACATGGTTTTAATATAGTGCACAAATAATAAAAATTAATTTTATTTGGTTCTTTTGGAGCAAAAGTTTTGATTTCAATCAATTTGAAAAAGCACGACTTGTTCACTTTGAAGCTTTTGTGTGTTTTTCTGATAAACGTCAAAAATCAGGTGTTCAGCACCGAAAAGCATATGATTTTCTTTTTCGCTATATGGCATACATTATAAAGAGAATATTTGCTGAATAAACATTGCGCAAAAAATGTAACAGTTTTGAAAAACAAGTCTCTGAAGTTGAGGTTCCTGAAGGGACCACCAGGCTATTAAGGGTTAACATATAGTATTGGCCAAAATAAGTAAAACCAGTTAACGCGTCACCAAGCATGTCTCTATTGTTATATTTTTGTTTAAAACTAAAATAACTTATTTTCCCACTTCATGGTCAGTTAGCAGCGGTTATGCGACTGCCTGTTACATCGCCCTTTGAGACATGGATTCATGATAACATATCAGAATAATAACTGAAGTTGATCGCCTTTATGACCGTTTCATATCAACTGAATGATTAATCATTTACTGGTTTTAATACTATAATGTGTGGATGTAGTTTTAAAACTATTTCCTTCTGGTTTACTTACTTGAGATGAGAAACTCCAATGTATATAACTATAACAAAATAATTTTTGGTTTTTAGTTTCATTTATTTAAAAATTAAATATAAGCTTTATTTTGAGAATTTTTGTAGAAATGCGGAACATACAAACCCATACTGCTTTCGCCATTATATGGCACATTAATAACACTCATTTTGTATGGACCGTTCCAAAGAGAAATTATATTCCTCCTCTTCGGTGACCGACATTTGTCTTGTTAGGAAAGCCAATATTCCATCGACTTGCGTTTGTGTATCATCAAAAGTTGACTTTGTACATAATTGGGGAGCAAGGACGAACGGTATATCATGTACATAGGGAACGGGATGGTTTTGCGCTACACTGTTTGTGTCAGTTACTGGTGGAGGCCCATAGGGATACCTTGGATATGGAGACCCATATGCTCCTGCAGACGGTGGTATTTGTGGATACATGGGATGCTGAGGTGGTGTTGGCTGCTCTGGGCCATCGCTTTTTTTCTCTACAAAAATGAAATCATCTGCGCCGTTGCTCTGCGAGTCATTTGTTGTTGATGGACCTTGGATTATAACTGGGGAGTCTGGATTCTGTGCCTTTTTGGTGAAAAATGAAAACATTTTTTCTCGTAAATAATCACTTTGTTAATTATAGAGGAATAGGAATAGAATATTTATGAATAGAACGTCATTTACAAACAAAAAGAAAACACTGTCGATTATACATGTTTGGACGGCGTAGTATTTGTCAACAACGTCGATTGTTCTTCTCAAAGGCCACTTTTATATTGACGTGTGACATATACATTCGCAATTTTCCTTTACATGCAAGAATTTTCAAGTTTTACAAGTGTTTACGTAAAACGTATACCATTTCACATAATAGCTTAGAAATTGCACTAAATCAAAATAAAAAATCACTGTTCTTTTACATAGAAGCCAGCCGATGACTGAAGTCAGCCAAAATAGCCTTTTTATACCCTCCACCATAGTATAGAGGACCCCACAAAGTATATATATTCTCGATCAGCATAAAATACTATGTCGATTTAGAAATGTCCGTTCGTCTGTCCGTCTGTGAAATCACTCTAGCTTCTGAACGAAATGAAGTAAATTACTCAAATGTGTATTATGTCTGCAGGACTTTTGGTATTGAAAAAGGGGCTCTAGTCCACGTCTTCGTATATCCCCCGTATAACGGTTCCTCCCGATTTGCTATATTTTGATGATTTTAGCGACATTATTTAGCGGAATTGTTTCAAATTTGGTATTTGAAGTTCGTAATGGATACTATTTATTTAATTAAATTATTTCTCTGCTGCTCCGAAAGTCATCCTCAAGTCGGCAAAAATTTTTGTCACGCCGTGCCTGATTGTCTGTACTTTGTGAGTCGCCGTCTGCGAGTAATATATTAGGCTTCGTTGTCTGCATGCAAGAAGGAGTCCTTAACGTTGTTGTCCATAGATAGAATAACAAACGATTTATTTATTAATAAATCATTAATAGAGAAATAACTTTTGGGACAATGTCTAAAACTGAAACTAATCCTAATGCTGAATTAAGCATTATGGAGGTAAGTGTACGAAATGTGGATTAAGTCAAAGTGAAAGCCAGACAGACCAATCAATGGGCCATTAAAGCAACTCTGGTGCAATGAGAAAAAAGTGGGAAATACACATTTCCCATAGTTTTCATCGGGTAGCACTTAACATTATTTCATGGATGTCTTAAATATTTGGGAAATATTCGTTACTGAAAATCGTTCTATTTTTCCTTAGCAAATACAAAATTTGATAAAACCACCGCCAACTGAGGATGAAAAATTAGGCGTTCGCCCGACGGCTACGAAGCATCCCTACTACAAGAGACCTGGCCGAGGCCATAACCATGATTTGTGCGATGCATGCGAGGAAGGTGGTGACTTGCTCTGCTGTGATCGTTGTCCCTCCAGTTTCCATTTGCAATGCCAGTAAGTAAAGGAAATGCTTGTGTGCATGGGCAACATTATTCTCCTCTCAAGTACAGGCATGTATATATAACACATAACCTTAAATTATATTGCAGTGATCCTCCACTTACCGAAGATGATATTCCCAGTGGTCAGTGGTTATGTCACAATTGTCGCATGACCTTAAAAACCGCTCCCTCACACTCATCGAAATCGAGCTCCGTGGAGCGTACGTCTACAACACCAGCAGTGGCAGCAGCTGCAGCTGGTGCCAGTTCAAGACCTAATACTCCATCCGCTGGCGGTGATTTGGAGTCTATTCCATTGAAAATTCGTCATTTGCGTAAACGCAGTAGTAGTCGTGCCTCCTTTTGCAGTGATTTGAGTAGTACAGAAAAATATCTTTCGAAACTACCAGTTGGTATACAGAGAGCATTGGATCCAAATAAAAAGCCCACGCCCTTAGACGAACTTATCAAGGCGGCAAGTATATTAAATCCAAAGCAATTTGAATTGCCCAGAGAACTCGAGATTCACACACAATTTCCGGGCAATGACAAAAGTGAGTTTGGGTTATAGATTTAAATGAATGTCGTTTAGATTTAAGATTGGAATAGGAAATATCTTTGACTGTTGATGATAATTGTTGTTAATATTTAATTTAATCAGAAAGAACAGATCAATGTTTATGTTTAAACCTTTTTAGTTTAAAGTCTTCTATCTTTTTTTAAATTATAATATGTTTTATTTTGTCAGGGATTAAACTTACAATTAGCCACTGAAGAGCTGATATTTGCTCCAAAATTTCTGTAACTACTAAAATGTTCATTTATTCTCATTGCAGTTGAGCCTATACGAAAAAATGGCAATAACCATAAAAAACCGAATTATCGAAGAAATTCCAAACCTTTCGAGTTGGATTCCCAGGGTTTAGTGCCCTTGCCAGCCAAAACATGCTTTTATTGTCATCGTTCGTGTAAAAAAGCACCACTTGTAGCCTGCGATTATTGTCCATTATATTTCCACCAAGATTGCTTAGATCCTCCAATGACGGCACTGCCAACTGGCTTGTGGATGTGCCCAAATCATGTGGAAAATTTTATTGTATGTTTAAGCAAGAAAAAAAAAAACAGATTTGAGCCTTTTTAACAACAATGTTGTCCGTTTTATTTTTTTACTTTGTATAGGACAACAATCTACTGTCGAGTATTTCAGCAACGGAACGTGTTCGTTTGTGGGACAAATTTTCACAGCCGTTCGATCACGAGGCTGTTAAAATGGATTTTTTTCGTCGTGTACATATGAAAAATCCACCATTTCGTATTAAGGTGCCGGTAAAGTCCAGAGAGGCTATAGAAGTACCTCCCATGGTTAAATATCATTATGAAAATCCGCCTCCCCTATTACCCTCGCTAAGAGAAACTCTACGCTACGACATTGTTAAACGACGCAAATGCTTGCCTAGTTCTCCAGAGGTTATATCAAAAGAGAGTGTCGCCGAATCATTGGTTAAGGACTTGGAGGCTTTGAAGACGGCAAAGGCTAAATTTAGAGAAATACAAAAAGAATTGGGACGTGTAGAAGAATTGAGCAGCAGTAGCAGCAGTGACAGTGAAGATGATGAACAAGAGGAAAAAGAAGACAATGATAATGTTGAGAAGGCAGATCCATCACCGGAGGATAGTAAAACACCAACTGAGTCCAAGGAAAAATCTCTAAAATCAGACAAAGAAGGCAATGATGGTTCACAGGATGAGGATGCCGATAAATCGGCCAGCAAAACAGCATCACAGAAATCTAAACGCTCAAAACGAAATTCGACAAGTCACTTGTCGCTTGTGAAAGAAACTGAAATCAAGACCGAACTTGAAGTAATGCCTGAAGAAAAGGAGGAAAAGTCAGCTCAAACACAGACAACGCCAGAAGAGCATGTTAAAAATGAACCCCTTAATCAAAGTGGTGGCTATGATTCCGATGAAGAAACAAAATATGATCCACAAATAGATGCAGAACTTCAATATTTAGATGTGGATTTGATAAAGAAATTGGCTTACCAACGTTTGCAACAACTCGTGCAGGATCACCCGGAAATTGTTGGACAATATCAAAATCGTACAGCTGCTAAGCGTATTCGAGAGTTAAATCAGCTGCCACATCAAGTTTCGGGAGAACAATTGCCGCCTCCAGTTCCATCGGCTATTCTCTCGCCAACTGATGTGCGGCGATTAAGCATAATGTTCACCGGGGAGACATCATCTATATTGGCGCAGCCCAATTCCACTAGTGAAGATATGCCTCAATTACACCCCGCATTAGCCACTGCGGCAGCAATTGTGGCCGCCGACGAAGAGGAACAAAAATATACACCACGTGTGTATACCGATCAAGAGAAGGCATACGAAATAGCCAGCAGACTTGAATTGAAGCTTCTGCGACGAAAAATACGTGCCAGAGCTGTTCTAACTCCTCTGGGCGATATCCTCGAAGATAATCGTTGGTTTAGCAACATTGAACTGCACTCGTCGTTCTTTATGCGATATCGCAGCATTAACATTGGCTATGGCGACTCAAATATGGGAGTGGACGTCAATTTATCTGTCATTGGCTATTGCCGACGCATATCTCCCAAGCATGCCACAATTTTCTATGATGATTTTACAAAAACCTATGAATTGATTAATTACTCTGAATATGGTACAGAGGTCAATGGTCAATTGTATTCCTGCGATTTTACTGAACCACCACCCACACCTGCTAAAAAACTGAAAGCTGAAGATGTTGAATTGCAACGTAAAGTTCAAGCTATTTTGGATAAGCGAAGAGGCATACAGCGTCATTATTATGTGCTCGATAACACGGCAAGGTATGTTGAGCATAGTAGTATGGAATTGGTATTTTGAGATTGATTTTGTATTAAAATGTTTTACAGAATGGCACCACCCCAAAAACCGGACTGCAAATGTTCACCATACGATGAGACACCCATGATAAAGGGTGCCTGGGAAGGGACAGCTATTTTGCAGCATGGTTCGCTTGTGCGTTTTGGATGTTTGGCATTTGTCTTCTCGATACCTAAAGCAGACACCTGCAATGGCCAGGGATAAATAGCCAGAGAGCCCGTTCAAAATGCTCCTAACGAAATCATCTCACACACAAAAGTACAACAAACAAAATTTGAAATAATTTTGTCGTTTTTCATACATATATTTTTTTGATTTTAATTTTAATCAAATCACTTGTAAGTAATTTTGAAAAGCAAACTATTCATTCATGATTAACATGATTTTAGAACTGTTTTAAAATTGTTTTGCATAGATTAAGATATGGAAATATGGACAACAATTGTAGATGTTGGTATACAGTCGATTGACACTGTATATATGTTAGCGTTTTAATGTAAATAATTTGTACATGCCCATATGTACATAGAAAACAATATTAAAATTATCAATATCCCAAAAAAATAAAAAAAACATATATATATATATATTTCAGAAGTACACAGTAATTCATAAATATTTTCACATTATTCTGAATAATGTTATTTTAAAATAATACATTGATTGAAAATACATTTTTAAGATTTTTTTTGAGAATAATTTAATTGTTTTTTAAATTATTATGGGATATTGAATCTAAAATCCACTGATCGATTTTAGTAGAAGTATACAGGGTGAGATAAAAAAACTGCAACCAACTTCAGACTGTTGTCATTTCTAAGCCACTCGTCCAACAGCTGTCAAAATTATTCCAGTGACAGCTCATTATATTAGGTGTGTCTGGTTACTTTTCCTGCAGGAATTTTCCAGCAACATCTTTCTGAGAGAGTAGAGAGAGTAGGTGGTGGCAACAAATATTGAAAAATGAGCTCGGGGTAATAATTTTTTAATATTTGCCGAATGGAATATTGCGATATGTTCAGCTCACGAGAAATTTTTCGGCCACTGTGAAGCGAGTTTCGATCAAGTAGCTTCTTTATATTTCGAACCATTTCTGCTGATGTTGCTGTTTTCTTCCGCCCACTTCCTTGACGTCGGCCTACGCTACCATTATCACGAATAACTTTTTTTTTTCTGGAAAATTCTCACCGAAATGCTTTTGTACGCTTGTAAACAATATAATGAGCAGTCACTGGAATAATTTTAACAGCTGTCGGATGAGTGGCTTAGAAATGACAGCAGGCTGAAGTTGGTTGCAGTTTTTTCATCTCACCCTGTATTCATTCTAAATGTGAGAAAGAGGGAGGAGAAAATCCATCGTGTCGTTTTAAGCCACTTAAATCTTCTGGCTAGATAAAGAAATCTGTTGGCTCGGCGTTAGAGAATGAAGACAGGTCGTGTGTTATTTGTCCTCCCACAAGCCTGTGTTTCAAATTGATGTAAGTTGGACAGTGGCAGGGCAAATGTTCGACCATCTCAATTTCTTACTCATTTTGGCAGAGCCTACAGTAAGCATTTAGAAGTCATGGATCCACGTTGCAATGGCCGGTGATATTTCGCTCATGTTTTTCTTTAAATTGCCCCCAATTGGTTTAGTTTATTCCTAATCTGAAAGAAACTAAATACAAAATGTTAAATAAATAAATTTTATTATTTTAACTCTGATGATGATGATTATTTCTAGCATTCAACAAAATATTGTTGGGAATGAAAAGCAATGGAACTTCTAAAAAAAATACTGAATTTCACTACTGTCCATCCTGCGGCAATGTTTTAGGTTTTAATGTATCTGGATCTAAATTGAAACGTTCCATTTTCTTGCGCCACCACTCTTCGGGATGTTGACGTTTAACATGGGCATACATATTGGCACGCGAACGTGATTCTTTGCCACAGTGTGGACAGGCATACAACAGGGCACCGGTGTGTGTGGCCATGTGTTCATCTAAGTTCCGTTTCTCACGAAACACCTTATCGCATAGCGTACACGGCAGATTTTTCTCCATTTCATGCCAATACTGTACGTGTTTCTTCCAGGTACGTTGTGTTGTAAAATTACGTCCACATATCTCACATGAACGCGGACGTTCTTCGTGCCGCATACGATGTAGGCGCAAACTATCATAGTTCTTGTAAAATTTGTGACATATGGTACACTGAACGGGGGGTTCAACAATTCCCTTGTGCGTTTCGTAGTGTTTCTTAAACGATTCTTTAGCTTTGAATGTTTTACCGCAAATCTCACAAATGTGATAGTAAATATCTTTGTGTTCGGTGTCAATGTGTTGTCGCAATGCTTGTTCATTTTCGAAACTGTTTGGAAGAAAAATAGATGTAAATATTATGAAACATTTCAAATTAAGTTAAAATTTAACGTATACTGGAACGGTTTTAATTGGTTTGTCCCGATTATCTAAACCGAATCGAAACTAAATGGCAAGAATAGGCACCAAAGCCGTGGTTGCAAAAAAGCGGCCTTGATTCTATTCAAACCCAAAGGTTATAAAATATTTCGTTTCTTACAATTGCTTTAAATCGATTTAGATAAACAGGTTATTTGTATATTTTCTGATTTAGAATTTAGAATAATTAAACCTTACGAGAAAACCTTCTGTCCGGTTTAAACTTAATTGATATAAGGACTTACTTTTTATTGCTGCATATAAGACATCCCAGACTCTTTTTACCTCCTTCCTCAGTTGCGTTATGCTTATGCAAATGATTGGTGTATGCCTTAAAGCTACGAAATTGTCGGGAACAATGTGGACATTCATGATATTCAGTCGCTGAGGATTCAGTATTGTTTGGATGTTTGGTCTGAATATGATTTGCCAATTCTTTCAGATCACTAAGTACCACATCACACTGCTTACATCTGTAAAAAATCATGTAAATAATAATATATATATCTTAATCCCTTCTCATGGCATTTTTGTGATCCTACCTAAATTTATCAGGATTTTTATGGCGAATCAAATGGTCAGCCAATTGCCTTTGCTTTTCAAATACACTATTGCAACATTTAATGTATGGACGTCTTGTGTGAGCTATTAAATAATGTTCTCTTAGTTCTTTCCAGGTATTAACTGGATTTTGACAGATGTCACATTTCAGCTCTACGCATGCAGATATAATTTGTTGAGCTGATAGATAACTTTTTTGTTTCTTTTCCCTTGTGAACTGTTTTGTTTTATTTGGGTCAGTTTTATTGGTTTTATTTTTTGCTTTGGATTTGGTCTTTTTACATTTGAGATTTATCAGTGGCATGTCATCTGAAAAAAATATAAACAAGTTGGTTTTATAATAATTTCTTATAAGATAATTTTCCATTCTAAAGTTATTTATGCATACCATCCGATATACTATCATCATCCATGTAATCATTGTCAGCATTATCATCTTCTGCTATTTCCGTTTCATTCAAAACATCTCCAGTGATAATTTCATCATCATCTAAATCCATCTCGGTTTTAACGAGATCAATGGATGGTTCAAATATTGCATCATTTGAGTAACTATCGTCTGTATCATCTTGACACTCTGTTTTCAGTCGAACTCCTAGATATTGATCTTGTAGATTGGACTGTTTAGAGCTAACATCTTTGCAGAATTGATTGAAACCAGACAATTGGTCATGACAATCCCGACAAATTGTCGTTGATATGACATCGTCCTGAAGAATCTTAAAAAGAAATTGGAAATTATCAGTTCGGTAAAAATTAATATATATAATAATGAGTATTTTTAAAATAAATCAATTCACGATACAAATAATTTCTTTGGAGTGTAGCTGGTTAAGCAAAGTTATTTTAATGATTTTGTATAACAAATTCTAATTCGATCAAGAATTTTGAAGAATAAATATATGAGATGTATGTAAATAAATATAATAAATATGTGAGATGTATGTATGAGGAAGTAATTGGAAGTCGATATCTAAAACTTTTAATGTTTGGACATTGCAGTGCCATATCCCCATTTGTATTTTTTCTATATCCTTCCGAAATAATTTAGAGAAAATAACTTCGGGTCTATTTGTATTCTTTCCATCCACTCATAGCCTGGTCTACAGTAGCTAATACAGCTGTCATTCCAATTAGAATTATTAAATTGGCTCTCTTTTGCGTATTCCAGCTGCAGTGGTAATTCATAAGGTGTGTCTGGTTACTTTTCCTGCAGGAATTGTCCAGTAACTTCTTTCTGAGAGAGTAAGGTAGTTTTATTCTCTTTTGCAAGGAAAATGCGAAAAGTAAACAGACGGTATTCCTGCAGAAGCTTGCAACTAATCAGCTGATCAAATCAAAACAAACCAATTTGTCCCCCATAAGGAGAATTAAAACAAAGGAAGCAATACTAATTTTACAAGTTTTTTAAATAAAAATGTTAGAAATAGTCTTTTATTTTCTTATTACATATTAACATTTACGTTTTTCACATTTTGTAAAGTTTTTCTCCAAAAACTATTAGTCTTGCTAATTCCAAAAAAAATTTTCAAATTGAAAGCACAAAAATAAATAAACAAACAATAGAAAACATCTGATTGAATGTCGATGGATGAGAAGAAGAAGAGTTGCAAGTGATTGCAAGAAGAAATTTTTCCAGCAAGAATTTGCAAACTCTCACTGAAAGAACTGTCAAAATTTCTCTCTCCAACCGCTCTCTTTTGCAGAACTTTTGGGTTAACAGACGACTTCCAGTAACAATTTGTAACAATTGTTACAAATTTTAGGGTAACCAGACACACCTATAGTTTTAAGGAATCTTAGTTCATGGTCCGGTCCCACGACAATATAAATGACTTTTGCCCCAATTGTAACACAATTATTGTAGTAATTAAATTCTTTTCCTTTTAGGAAAACAAACCTTAATCTCCAGATATTTTTCAATTAACGCCAAAACTTCCTCCTTTCCATCGTGAACGTCCGTGAAGAGTTTTATAACTGATTCCTGAGGAATATCTGTTAGACACAATCGACAAACCATTTTTCCAAATAGTGTTTTCTTTTATCCGGAAAAAGGAAAAAAGTTAATGGTCTACTGATGTGTATATTTTCTTCTTTTTATGACATTCACTTGAGAGTGGTAACAGATTGATTGATTTTCTCTAGCTAATATTAGGCGTGTTCCATTACTTAGTCATTGGTTGCAAGGAGATGTCTGAGTCAAAAAATTCGAAATGTAATGCCATATGTTCAAATGTTGTGTGTTTTCATATTTTATGATGAATTGCAATAAGAATGCTGTTTGCAATAATAATGCTGTTTGTTAACTTTGTATTATTGCTGGTAAGTAATGTCAAATTTGATGTTGTTCCACTTTTGCTCGCTCAAACTCTTGGTGTAAAGTGTTTCCAAGGAGAACATATATTTAATAGAAGAGAGCGACATTCTTTTTTCAAGATAACTGCGTCACCATGTAAATAAATCTTGTGTAAACTATAGATTATTATGTCACTTGATATTTTTCAGTCTAAAGAGCCCTTTGAAAAATCAAAATCAATCATGATTGGTTCGTTTTCCGACAATTGATTTCGAATAAAAACAAACGTGAACATACATTTTTTATTTTCTTGCTAATCAAAGTGGTGAAAAATTGTAATTGTGATTTCGAAATATTTGTGTTGTTACGTGTTCCGAGAAATAGGTAAAGCTGGCCATAAACGAACGATAAATTCGAGCAATTTGTTGGGTTTGTGGTCGCGTTTTTACGTCTGTGGGGTAGTTTGCGAACAAATCATACGTGTGTGGGCTACTGCGCAAATTTTAAGCCATTTTGCCATTTCAGTTGCTCTTCAACCATTATAACGAAAGGTCGTGTAGTGCATACAAAAAATGGCAAGCAAAGACTTTATGATAGAATTTTTTGATGTGTTAAAAAATGAAAATGCCATTTGGCAAACAAAAAGTGAAAAATATAAAGACAAATTAGAAAAACAAAAATCATGGGAAAAACTCGTAACAAAATGGAAAGAGGTTGCTTTTTTCTTTCGAGCAGCCACTCTTCACTCCATTTTCTTTTTCATTTTTTGGGGTTTTTTTCTTTTTTTGTTTTTTATTTTCCATGTCGAAACATGTATATATAATTAAAAGCGCAGCTGTATCAGCCGCTGCATCGTCGCACATGTTTTTTTAAGTTTCCTATCAACAGAAAAAACCAATTGTTAAATAAAAAATTTTCTGCCACAAAATTCAAACAGAAGCACAAACCGAAGTTCAAACACAAAATGAACATCATCCGCTTCGTAGCATATTTGTAGCAGATTTGTTCGAGCGTGTGTGGAGAAACGATATGCAATAAATCGCAGCAATAAATTTGCAAATCACACCAACAAATCGTTCGTCTATGGCCAGCTTAAGTCAAACGGATAGTATTTTATTCACCGGAATAACTCTAGTTTAGAAAAAACGTCGATTTCTTCTAATTTTTTTTTCCAGAGGCAGACATTTTTTACCCTGATTCCGGGAAACAATTTTCTTTTTGGGCGACGGACCCAGGTCGACAGATTTTTGACCCGGTATTCCGTGTTTAAGGCCCGGGCTAGACGCGGATCCACTTACCCGATATATAGTTTTTTAAAGTTGCATTTCGCGGGTCCAACAATTTGACTATAACTTTCGAACCGTGGCCACTTACCCCATTATGTGACAACTTATTGGTTAGATATTTTAATAAGCTTTCGATGACGATATTGTCTATATCGGTACCCATAAAAAAATAGTTTCCCGGAATCAGGGTAAAAATGCCTACCTCAAGAAAAAGTTTTTACAAAACTATAGTTTTCCAGCTCCAGCAATCGCTTATGAGAATACCTATCCAACAAGTTGTCACATGATGTGTTTATTTAAAGCGGTTATAGTCAAATCGATTTTTTTGGAACCAAATTTTTTATAAAACCTGCAAACAGTGGAAAAATTGATGTCAAATTATAGCTGACACTCTTAAATGCTACAATTTGTGCTTAAACCTTATTCTGGGATCCCGGGTCCGTCCCCAAGGAAAAAATAGTTTCCCGGAATCAGGGCAAAAATGCCGGCCACTGAAAACATTTTTGTTCTTGGGGAAGTCCATATTTCCCGAGTTATGGGTCTCAAAAGTGACTGGTATATTTCCAGTGTTTGTAAAACCAACCAAGCTTTAATGGCTCTAATTACAAAGGCCGGCTACAAAGGGACCATACTGCTATGGTCCGTCTTAAGAACTGTGTAAAGGTTGAAAGCAAACTTACAGATATTTAGAAAAATGTAGTTATTGAATAGGTTCCATATCTTAGTCCTTACAGTGGTCTAAATTATTTTCACCGAATATGAAATTGATAGATAGACTGCTTACCAACCGGGCTAGATAATTAGTCATATTCCAACCACTTATCCCAAATCACGGCTATAAGCCCCTCGCTGCCCCATGAAAATATTTCATTCATGGCCAAATCAGTTATTCTAAAGGTTGAAGATACGTTATATGTTGCAATACCTATATTGCATACTTCTCCTAATATATATGCAATATTTCCAATCGGTTGATTCGATTTGAAGTTGAAAAACAAACCTTACAAAAACCGAAAAATGGACCAATTTTTTCCAAATTACAGCTTATTTGGTTAGAAATTGGGCCACTTGTTAGACAGGTATTTTCATAAGCATTCAATCGATATCTATAAAATCTGTGTTTCCAGGTCCGTCCTCAAGAAAAAAACTAGTTTTCCCAGAATCTGTAAAAATACCTACCTCTGGAAATAATGTCGGAAAAAATCGAAGAGTTTTTACTAAACTAGAGATGTTCCAAAATATGAGGTACCGTCTTATGGCGGCTATATATTTAAACATCTGAGGAATTCTATAAACATCTATGCCAAATTTCATTTATTTATCTTGAAATTTATTCCGGATTATTGTGTTTTTAAATATCAACTGTGAATTTTGTATATACTAAACCAGTGTCCTACAGTATCTTATCAACAGGCGTTACATTAATCCGCATTGGGAAGCTACGAGTTATTTTTTTACCATTTGATGTTGGTAGCAATAATACAACACAACATGAAATTAAGTAAAAAACTAGTATTTATTAATTAACATTCTTACAACTATAATTAGTCCATTTAGTAAAAAAATTAGTTAAATGCTAAAAATGAAAAGTTATTTTCTATACCGGAGTTTCGACAGCGTTCGTTACTCCCACCTTTTCTACGGCAGTCTTTTGTTCTTTGTCATCGGAATTTGGTTTTATTTTGTAACGCTCCTGTTTCGATTTCAACCATTCCTCGGGATGCTGACGTTTAACATGTACATACATGTTCGATTTTGAACGTGACTGTTTGCCACAATGGGGACATGCATAAAGTTGCGTTTCCGTATGTGTCGCCATGTGCTCGTCCAGATTGCGTTTTTCACGAAATATTTTTTCACAATAACTACACTTGAGATTTTTTTCCAAACGATGCCAATATCTTTTGTGGCGACTCAAATTCTTTTTCGTTTGAAGTAATTTTCCACAAATATCGCAAGAAAATTCCGTATCCTCGTGTATGGTTAAATGGACTTTTAAGTTGAAGCGATTTTTAAGCCATGCCCCGCATATGGAACATTGGGCGGCTGGTTCCACAATACCCTGATGTTCATCGTAGTGTTTCTGAAAAGCCGGCTTCGATTTGAATTTTTTACCACAAATATCACAGATATGTTGATATAAATTATCGTTGAACATCTAGGTGAAATTAATTTGTAGAAAGACAGAAATGTAATTAACAATTAAATGGCAAACAAAATTGATGATCTGGATTTATTTCGTATCAAGAGAATATAGAAAACAACAAGATCTTATATCACTATCAAGTAAAATCATGTCGTAAAAGATCCTAACACTATACCATTATTTCGTACGAGTAAAACAATGTCATATTTATTTTTTTTTAAACAATATTTAAAAACACTGGAGTTTATTTACATAAAAAATTATCATACATTTTTAATACATCATGTTGTTGTTGACGATATTTCTCTATTTCGGGATGTTCAGTATTCGGATCTAAATTCAAACGTTCCACTTTCGATTGCCACCACTCTTTGGGGTGAACTCGTTTAATGTGAACATACATATTTGATCGGGATCTCGATTCCTTGCCGCAATGGGGACACGTATACAATTGGGCTCCCGTATGCGTGGCCATGTGTTCTTCCAAGTTGCGTTGCTGTCGAAAGACCTTATCACAATAGGTACAATGCAAATTACGCTCCAATTCGTGCCAGTATTTCATATGCCGGCGTAATGTGTGCCGTGTCTTGAACAACTTTCCACATACATTGCACGAATTGGGATGCTCCTCATGAACGAAACGATGTATGCGTAGACTGTGCTGATTTTTAAGCCATGACTTGCATATTGAACATTGTACAGCGGGCTCGACGATACCTTGATGTACCTGATAGTGTCTTTTAAAGGAATCTTTACATTTGAATTTTTTACCACAAATGTCACAAATATGCATAGACATGTCTTTGTGAAAGGAATCAATATGACGTCGTAATTGGTATTCGGTTTCTAATCTGTGGTGGTGATACACATGAGATTTAATTTTAATTTCTTCTTCATATTTAACTTGCATACATATATACATATAAAAGAAGATGACATAGTATATAAAAACTGTGATAGAAACATACATGGTTATCGTACATTTACGAACATGGCAAATTAGAAGTGCTACTTCAAAACTATAATTATATATATTGTTCTATAATTCCTTTAAAAATCCAGACTAAAGTAGAAATGCCATAGTCCTGTATTGCTTTATCCAATTATAGCCAATATAAACATTTCAACCTTTTGAAACTCAGAAAACTGTATATATTCCCGAGACACATAGAGCAACAGAAGGTCTTAATCTAAGAAACACCAGTAAAAGGTATTCTATCTATGGGCCAGCAAGGGTTTTATTTTATCTATAGAATTTGAAAAGTTATTAAAACTTTTGAAAGGCCACTTCCAACTAATCCTTAAATACCTTTTCTATTTATAGAAGTCTTCTATTTGTGGAAAATTTTTGGAGAAAATTTTTAGGTCTTCCATCCATAGAAGATTTGAGGGATGTCCTCTAACTATAGGTGTGGCATATAAAATGGCTTTAATGTCCATAGGATAACTAACTGAAATAGATTTGAGGATGTTATTATAACATGTAGATTTTCAAATCATTTAAGACCTTCATAAATGTTTCTGCCTAGAGAAGAGCTGTAGAAGGTATTGTATTTTTTCCAAGACATCTATTAAAGACCTAGGGATTTTTCGTCTATAGAAGTTCCCCGTAAAGCCAAAATCTCTGGAAGAATTTACTCTAACCGTAGAAGACGTTTAACTGTTATGAAAAAAAACTTTTTCTATAGTATTTCAGTAGACAGTATCTCCTACTGTACAAGACATGTAAGTTGTCATATATCCATTAACATTTTTTAAAATACATTCTACTTTAAAATACATAAATATTTATTTCTATACCTTTAAAAAATCCTTTCTCTATTGAAGGTTTAAAGTATATTTGACATTATTAATTAGTCGGCTTTCTATCTATAATTCGCATACCAAATCAGTAATTTTTTATTTCATCAAAACCAATAACTATATTTGGTCCCTTCGTGATATCACGATTGTTACCTTGTTAAAGTTAATAACAAATATTTATAACTTACACACGGGCTTACCTTTTGTTACATATTTGACATTCAATGTCTTTATCCTTGCTGTGGGTGCGTAAATGATTTTGGAATATCGTATAGTTGCGGAAATGTTTAAAACAATGTTCACATTCATATGTCTCCAATAAATCGACATTATCCGGATGTTGGCTGCTTATGTGAGATGTTAAGTCCCTTGAGTTCGAAAAGACTTCATTGCATAGTTTACATCTGAAATAATTCGAAAAAACAACATTAATAAAATCGCATGACAATTAATTTGCAAACGAAAAACATACTTGAATGAATCTGGATTTTTGTGCCATAGCAAATGTTCCACCAGGGGTCGTTGCTTTTCGTATACAGTGTCACAACATTTTATATAGGGTGTTCTTGTGTGGGCCAACAAAAAGTGTTGTCTCAATTCACGCCATGTATTCACTTTGACTTGACATATATCACATTTTAATTCAATAGATGTAGCTATAATTTCTTGGGCTGACATAGTCTTTTTTCGTTCACCTTTCTTTTTGCGTTCCTTTGGTTCTTTGACTTCTTTATCTACCTTGGGTTTGGTGCTTGTCCGCTTTCGCCTGGCTGTGGTGTTTTTCTTTTTAGCTTTCAGTTTACTCAAAGGCATGTCATCTGAAAACAATTGAATAGATGGTAAATAATGATTTCACTTTTAAATTTCGTTAAAAATTTTCTCCCACCTTCCGATGTATTCATGTCCACCGGATCATTATCAACGCTGTCTGCAAACACATCTTCTTCTTCTTCCCTGTTAAGATCCATATCATCAAGAACATCCGTTTCAAACACTTCTTGTTCTTCCTTTTCATCATCGTCCGCTTCACTTTTTAGCAAATCAATGGGACATTCAAACATGGCCTGCTCAATTTCCTTGGAATCACAAACATCGACATTTTGAACTTGACTATCCAAGATCTTCTTATCTTCCTTCATTTGAGGATCTTGGCTATCGTCACAATGAGACTCCACTTTAAGTTGCACCTCAAGAAACTCATTGCGAAGTATAGACTGTTTTTCGGCAACATCCTTACAAAACTTATGAAAATCATCTAAATGATCATGACAATCCTGACATATAGTGGTTGAGAATACATCATCATCTCTAACCTAATCAAATATAAATCAATTGTATATTAAACATTGCGCATTTTAATACCAATAAACATAATTGGTTACAACAACTACAATGTTCTACCAACCTCAATTTCCAGGTACTTTTCTATCAGCTTCACCATTTCTATTGATTCTGCCGAAGAATTGATGTCATGATATAGTTTTATAACTGATTCATCAGGCACGTCTTTTAGACATAATCGACAAACCATTTTCAACTAAAAATTCCCTGTATTTTTTAGCAATAATCACAAATTAAAAAATTCTTCTCATCAGAACGTCGTAAGATATGTATATTTTCTTCTTACTGACATTTTCAATCACTGTGCAGTGGTAACAGCATATGATGTGTCATTTGGTACTGGGCTTGCCATATTCAACTAAGGAGCCACAACTGCTGGCCTACCAATATGCGGACACTTGGAGAAGGAGCTATTGATACTTCTAAAAATTCGTAGCACCGATTTAAGCTATGTTCTTATGACTTTTAAGATTCAAAAGTTTCAGGCATTTTGTTATTTTTAATATCTTGGATTATCTTGTGGCGCTTTTGTTTCGATTTATTCGATCGAAGATGCAGATATATAAGAAGGCCGTCTACTTTAAAAACTTTGGGTCCGCGAAGCCGGTGTTAGACATAACTCAGAGTAAAATATTTCAAACCCCGACCGAAGGCCGGTTACTTTAAAAACTTTTGGTCAGCGAACATAACCCAGAGGAGGAAATTTTATTTTATGCCCCGACCAAAGCCCCGCAAGCTATAAAAAAACTGCAACAAAGTCAAACGCTATAATCTGTAATTTTTTTTTCAAAATTTTATTGAATGAAAGCAAAGAATGTCGGAAAAAGCATCAACTTTTAGAATAAGTTTAGATTTGTTCGAATTGGTCACTTTTGGCACGAATTATGGCCTTCAAACGGCAAATGAAAAAGTCACGCGCTGCCCGAATGTTGCTCTGCGGAATTTGGCCCATTCCTGGCGAAGCGCTCGCTTGAGGTGACACTTTGGTATTTTTTAATGCCAACCTTGCTTTCAAAAAAACTCCAGACACAATAGTCCAACGGATTGGAATCCGGAGTTTTTGGTGGCCATTGTGCGCTGGAAATGAAGCGAGGAACCTCATTTTCTAAACATTCTTGGGTGGCGCGTGCTGGTCTTGTTGGAATGTCCAAGGTCTGCGTGCCCTAGGCTTTAATACACCCTCCAGAATATTTTCGCGATAATATAATTATGATGCCACGGTTCTTGCACTTTTTGGAATTTCAATGGCTTTACCCCGAGCTCATTTTTCCATATTTGCCGAATGGAATATTGCGTTATGTTCAGCTCACGAGCCATTTTCGGTCGCTGGGTTTCGATCAAGTCGCTTCTTAACTTTTTAAACCATTTCTGTTGATGTTTTTGTTTTTTTTTTTCGTCCACTTCCTTGACGTCGGGCTTCGCTACCAGTATCACGGTAACGAGCGATTGTACGAGACACAAAAGACTTATTCACATTTAAATGCTTGAGTGCCACTTGTGTTTTTCCAGCCAAATATAAAGAAATCACACTATCACGCTTGAATTCTATCACGAATAACTTTTTTTCTGATGCTTTTGTACGCTTGTAAACAATATAATGAGTTGTCACTGGAATAATTATAACAGCTGTCGAACGAGTGGCTTAGAACGAGTGGCTTATTTAGTCAAGTAGAGAAAAATATTTACAGATAAAGTATGTTATATTTCTATGTTTTACATAAATCATGATATTGTTTTTCTTTAATAAGAATTTCTAGATTTTTAAGTTTGACATCACTTTTGTGCATATCTTCTTCTCTTTCATTTTTTGTCTGTAATAAGGTTAGTTTTCTTTCTTCGATTTCCAATAGCTGCTTGTGATAGTTGTTGAATTCCAAAAGGCTGCGTTTCACTGAACTTAATAGTTCGAAAATTTCCCATATCACATCTGCTTTTCCGCAATTGCATGATGCTGGTTTGGTCTCCTCTTTAGTACTACTTTCTTGGCTGTGCTTTGTCGAATTAAATGATTTTTTGCTTTCTAAAGCTTTCATTAGTCTAAAGACAATTTTTTCTTTGGTACATTTTAAATTGTTATCTTCTGGGGCGTTGATGTGAGCAGTACTTGAATGCGGTTCTTTTGTATTGCCAATAGGCCTTTCGTCTTTTTCCTTAGTTAATGGCTCTTCTTCTGAGAGGTCATCCGCTATTTCAGTTTGATTTGATTGTGTACTCGTTGGCTTTGCAGAAACCCCTCGCCTTGAGGGAAGATTCGTTCGACAAAATAAAGAAGATTTTTTGCTGGAATTTGGTTTCTTTGACAGCCAATTGAACATCTCTGCTACTTCTTGTTCCAAAGCAGTAAGTTTTTTTACCTGCACCCCTTTAGTTTCGCGGGCTGCTTTGATGGCACATACTTTTTTCTTTGTCTTGAATTTCATATCCCGCCAAACCTATGAATAAATTTAGAATAGGTTTGTATAATTTTTTCTTTAAAATATATTTGATTGTTTTTTTTTTACCTTGATCCAACCATCACCAAGTCGTTTTGCTGTTCCCAGATTATTTAAAACGATGGCAAGTTCCTCCCAACGATCTTTAAAATTGCCGGAGTCCGTGACATTGCGATAATTATCAAGTGCTGGATTTTTCTTTAGCTCTTTGACTAACCTTTCAAATTGTGTTCGGCTTGTAAACATCTTAAGTTTTTCAGCTTTACCGGTAACGATTTCTAAAACAAAAAAAATATATGGATTAATTACACATTATTTTTGTAGTTGGTATTTTATGGAGCTGATAATGGCGATATATTTTTATTTTTATTTCACTACTTCTTTTGAATTTCTATACTGCTATGTCTTCAACTGATCTTTAGAAGAATATTCAAAAAAGTTTTTGAACTTACCTGTTGAATGATGACTGGCCACGTTCAGGGAGTCGTTATGTTCGTTTTCAACCCGACTTTCATCCTTATCATCGTCACATTTCAGATATGAATCCATTGTATCTTCATTGCCCTCATTAACTTCGTCTTTAATTATATCCATGAGAAAATCTCCATCCTCTTCCTCTTCATTATTCCAAATTTTATTTGTTTTTCCTCTGTCTGTATCTGCGACATCGTCAAGAATTCGAAATAAACTATATTCTACTTGTTGATCTTCATTTATTTCTAACTGTTTCCGGCCAACATCCAATGTTTTCTGCTTTTCTTGAACATTCTGACGAAACAGGTGGAAGTCCATCAAGTGGTTATGGCAGTCAGTACATATTATTGTCGATACAACATCGTCTTGTGGTACCTTAGTGTATGAAAAAACATAAGTGCTATGTTATGAATATTAAAACTTCCGAAAAATGGCAAAATTGTTACCAACAAAGTAACAGAAAGTAGCCGAAGGTTGGCTACTTTAAAAAATTTTGGTTTGCAAAGCCGGTGTTGGACATAACCCAGAGGAGAAAATCTCAAGCCCTGGCCAAAGGCCGTCTACTTTAAAATCTTTCGGTCAGCAAAGCCGGTGTGCGACATAACCCAGAGGAGAAAATCTCAACACCCGGCCGAAGGCCGTCTACTTTAAAAACTATTGTCCCGCGAAGCCGGCGTTGGACATAACCCAGAGGAGGAAATTTCAAGCCCAGTGTTGGACATACCCCAGAGGAGAAAATCTCAAGACCCGGGCAAAGACCGGCAAATTTAAAATCATTTGGTCCAATTATTTTAAAAATATGTGTCTGGAAGGTCTGATGATAGGTTATGAACATTTTATATTGTTATCCGATTAATGAAATAAAGCGCCTGCGTGTTCATTTCTTAAAAAATCTTGTAAAATATCAATACTATATATTTTAATATTCATATTCCACTTGCAGTTGTACATGAGATCAAGCAAACATACCTCTATTTCCAAATACTTCTCTATTAAATTGAGAACTTCAATGTCAGTAACAATATTATCATCTGTAGTTTTATAAAGATTTACAGTTGATTCTTTTGATGGCTCTGACAAACATAAACGGCAAACCATGATGTATTCTTTTATTTACAACTCGTCTCTCGTGTATTTACAAAATAAATTGAAAATTCGTCGATCGAGAATCATTGGTACGTATATTTCGACTTTCGTCTAATGAACCAATCGCATTTTTGATAAGCCAAACAAAAAGTCGAATGATGACCATGACAGCTGTTTTTGCATTGATAAATTTATGAAGTCGATTTTCGAAATCGATTTATCGACTTGCCATTTGAAACCGAAATTTGTACTATTTTGTAAAAACGAAAGACTGTGCACTATTTTCGTCAATAACAAATATTTTCTTTTTAAAAAGTATTTATTTCTCTCCTACAATGGGCTTCGTTTACTTATTTATAAATCCATGGGAAAGTCTACTCAAGTTCTTTCCTGAATGTATGTAGTATGTAGTGTACTCTTGTGGTTTTAGAAAATGCAGAGTTCATTTGTTGTCACTTTACAGTACATAACACACTGTGTTATCTTTACCAGTGTTCGTTTCCCAGTAGAATTTATACAGTAACTTCTTACAAGTCCAATCAAATAAAGATTTCACAAATAGTAGACCGAGGACGAGACGAATTTTAAGGAACCATTTAAGGAATCGTCTTTTAAAGAATATCTGTGGTTATACTTTGTTTCTCAGGACTATTCTTTAATGACAAATACATAACTGTAATAGATTATTTGCATGAATATCAGATATATCTCTGAATCAATTTCTGTAATGAGACTGTCGTTTGTCACAGGTTAATGAACTTCTCCACCAAAAACTATTGTTAAATTGAAAAAGAAATCTCAAATTTAAATAAATAATTTGTACTAACATTGTATTTTTTTATTTTATATAGTTCTCTATGAATGGCTAAAATTAATATGTTATAATAAAATTAAGGTTTAAAAACATAAATATGCATACGCTCAATAAATTATATATTTTTAACATAAAAATATATCTTTCTATATACTATATTTTGCATTAATACATATATCTCAAATAAAAAGGTGTAAGCATGCTTCTTATCACCAATATACCTATTAAACTGACATATCCTGCATGTCCAGTATATCGTTATGACATTTCTTAACATTCTCTATAGCCTTGATACAATCATCTTTTGTAATTAAAGGCAATAGGTCATCGATACATTTCTCAGCGAATATTAAACGCTGTTCTCTAACATCGTTCGGGTTAAAAAGGGAAATATGAGATTGACTTTTAACATTTACTTTTATGCTATTCCAAATGAATTCCAATGGATTTAGCATGTAAGAGTAAGGACTTAATAATAGTAATGTTACGTCGGAATTATTAAAGTATTCATCTAGTTCGGAGAAACAATAATCATTATCGCATACAATAACTAATTTTGTAACATCACATTTGCTAGACTGTATCCAATCTTTGAAAATTTCTTCAGGTCGCAAACGTTCACGACTACGTTTAAGACCGATTACACCATCTTGTGTTATAGCACCCATCATATACAATGTGGGATCACATGTTGCAAAAAATGCAGAATTGGTATTAAACCTTCCTTTGGCTCGACGACAAAACATTTTGAAAATTGTTTCACCCAACCAAATTATGGTCTTATTCTGATCCATATAATACTCCAAAGTTTTTACAAATTCCGAACGTTTTGTTTTATTTTCAAGGGTGTTCACCAGATGCGGATGATAGTCTTGAGATCGCTGATAATGATAAAGTCGCCCTTCCAGAGTACACTCAACGAAATAGACACAAACATCCTTATTAAAATGGGTTTTGATTTTAGCAACAATTTCCTTTAGTGTTAATCGACGATTTTCTTCTATCCAAAGGATTATTGTTTTTATTTCGTCTTCGTTAAAGGACATTTTTCCACTTTTGAGAAACATCTCTTTGCGACTGGTTGAAACCCAGGTGTAGGCAGTTTTATATTTAACACCCAGCCTAGAAGCTAATGCTGACCAATCATCTCCACGATTTGCGGCTTCAACTATACGAGAACGATCTTCTGGATTGTGGGTTTTGTAGGGGGTTTTGCGTACTGGTGCCTTGGAAGAAGTCCTCGATCTGGAAAGGAAAATAATACGTCAAAAGAGGAATATTTTTTTTTTTTTTTGTAAGATATTACGGAGAACTTCATCCTCACCTAGAATCTTCACCTGATAGCCATGACATTTGCTCAAATGCTGAGTAGTTGGAATTATTTTGAAAATCACTGCTAGGAATTAAAAGTTCATCGTCGCCAAATTGCATGGTAGTTTTACTACCATTTCTTTGATCATCTCCCTCTGCTTGGAATTCCACAACAACATCTGAGTCTCGTATATATCCATTATATGATTGTTCATTTTCTTCTTCCTCATCGGAACTTTCCAATTTTATTACGGGTATATTGACATTTGTCAATGATTCCTGCCTCTCCTTTATCAACAAGGCAAACTTGTGGAAATCATCCAAATGTGTATAACATGATTGGCATAGCAAAGCCGATTGGTATCCAGTTACTCTTATCTTTAAAACAACAAAAACGGTCAATGAGTATCATGTCAAACACATATCCTATTAATATCATCAATATATAGCAATCAACCACCAATATCTCTCACCTCCATTTGTAAATATTTTTCAATTACATCGACTAAACGATTTTTGTCGTCGAAAAACTCTTCATATATGCTGTATGATTTGGTCCTTCGTATAGGACACAAGCATAGTTCACAATTCATGATTATAAAGTTAAATTAATTTTTAATCTTTTAAATATATTTTAAATAAAATAAAGTATTTGATGTTTCAACACACATAAATTTTTCACTATAAACACTTTTTAGGCTTTGCAACTCACATTGAATTGATAGCATAGAATGTAAACAACCCACAGTTTTGCAAGGACCAGATGGAATATATTTTAGAAATTAGTGAATACATTTACGTTAGTAGTTGGATATTACGCTACTATTTCAATGGCTAGCAAATCGTGATTTGCTAATCAAAATAGTATGTTAGTAGTGGTATTTATAAATTTGTGAACTAAATTTGTTATGTTTGTCGTGGTGCACAGCTCGAAAGAAGTTACCTCAGTTCATTTATAATAATACCAAGCACTATAGCCCCAGTGTTTTAATTGAAAAAATTGCACCAAAATATCCCGTTTACGCGTTTACTAAACATGCCCTGTAAACCCTATTTGTAATGTGTAATCAATGTGTATTTACTTGCTCATGAATAAGAAGAAGCAGCAGTAGGTGATTGAGAACGCATTTTTTTTGCGATATTTTGCTAATAAACGACAATAAAAGGAAGGAACAAACAGGATCATGACCGATTTAGACAGATGGATTGAAATAGTAAAAGATTGTCGGTACTTACCGGAAAATGATTTAAAGAAGCTTTGTGATATTGTGTGTGAAATACTCTTGGAAGAATCAAATATACAACCTGTCAGTACACCAGTGACAGTATGTGGAGATATTCACGGTCAGGTATGCTGGTAAAGATTAAATTAGTAATATGGGCGTATTCATTTGTAATATTTTACTTGCAGTTCTATGATTTGGAAGAATTATTCTCAATTGGCGGCGCTGTACCGAACACAAGCTACATATTTATGGGAGATTTTGTTGATCGAGGATATTATAGTCTTGAAACACTGACACGTCTGCTAACGCTGAAGGTATGTTTAAACAAAATATGGAATTTGCTCTATAAAATGGCATACATTTTATATATTTGCAGGCCCGTTATCCTGATCGCATAACACTACTTCGAGGAAACCATGAATCTCGCCAGATAACAAAAGTATATGGTTTCTATGATGAATGTTTCAGCAAGTATGGCAATGCAAATGCTTGGAAATATTGTTGCAAAGTGTTCGATTTACTGGCAATAGCTGCTGTGAGTAAATATTTTTGATATTTATACATCTGGGGTTGACATTATGTTTATCCGGGTATCGAAGTTTTTAGATAATATTGCAGATAGAAAGAATGAGTAATAGAGATCTATTAAATATTTTTGCCAAGTCACGAAAGACATTCTAGAATGCATTTAAACGGAAACTATTTTATGAACTGTTAACATCCGAAGACGCGACATCTAGGACTGTTGACTCTATTGCTACTATATTGTAACGAGCCATATTTGAAAGCTTTCATATGGGTGGGAAATAACTACGCCATTGAAGGAGAATTGGTTTAATACACCTTATAAGTTTTTAGCCACTTATCAACATTTTAATGTTCAGAAAAGTGAACATTCGATATAAAGTAAATATTTAGAGATTAAAAAAAATTAATTTTATTTTTGTGCTTTTTGACGTCAGCCGTAAGCATTATAATCAGTGTAAAGTTTCATTCTACTAAACGTAATGTAGGACTTTCTTTCTGTTTTCCGGATGAATGTGTGTTTTATGCTTCATGTGGTGTTAGACAGGGTGAGATGAGAAAATTGCAACCATCTCCAGACTGGTGTCATTTCAAAGCCACTCGTCAAAGCCACTTTTAAAATTATTCCAGTGGTCAAGCGTGATATCGTTATATTTGGCTGGAAAACCACAAGTGGCCATCGTTAGAGCACTCCAGCATTTAAATGTGAATAAATCTTTTGTGTCTCATACCATCGCTCGTTACCGTGATACTGGTATCGTAGGCGGACGTCAAGGTAGTGGACGGAAGAAAACAGCAACATCAGCAAAAATGGTTCGAAAAGTAAAAAAGCGACTTGACGAAACCCGCTTCGCAGTGGCCGAAAAACGGATCGTGAGTTGAAAATATCGCAATACTCCATTCGGCAAATATTGAAAAATGAACTCGGAGTAAAGCCATTGAATTTGGTTTTCTCCGATGAAAAACATTCGTTGTCCAGCAGTTTGTAAACAAACAAAACGAAGTCAGCTGAATATGTCAAAGGAGTCAGCTGAATATGTTCACCTTCGGTTGGCCACCAGAACTCATGCGCCGACCAATGTGATGGTGTGTTCCGCCATAACAGCCGATGGTCGCTCTCCGCTAGTATTAATCGACCGTGGCAGCAGAATAAACGTCGAATATTATCGCGAAAATATTCTGGAGGGGGTATTAAAGCCGTGGACCTGCAAACATTTTGGCCGCAGACCTTGGACATTCCAACAGGACCCACACCATCTCACTTAGCACGCGCCACCCAAGAATGTTTACAAAATGAGGTTTCTCGCTTCATTTCCAGCGCACAATGGCCACCAAAAACTCCGGCTACCAATCCGTTGGAGTAATGTGCCCGGAGTTTTTTTTAAAAGCAAGGTTGGCATTAAAAAATACCCAAGTGTCGATCACCTTCGCGAGGAATGGGCCAAAATACCGCAGAGCAACATTTGGGCAGCGTGTGACGGTTTCATTGGCCGTTTGAAGGCCATAATTAATGCCAAAGGTGGCCAATTCGAACAAATCTAAACTTATTCTAAAATTTGATGCTATTTCCGACTTTTTTGCTCGCATTCAATTAAATTAAAAAAATGTAAAAACCATGGCGTTTGACTTTGTTGCAGTTTTTTTATCTCACCCTGTATTTACTTGTTGCCTAGTTGGTAGGATAGAATTCTAATAGTTCTTGGGCAATATTTGTAAATTATTGAATGGTTGAATAAGACAACCTTTACTCTTATTTAATTGCGTTAATTTTTCCCCACAGATTATTGACGAAGAAGTTCTGTGCGTACATGGTGGCTTGAGTCCTGAGATTATTACTTTAGATCAAATCCGGACCATTGATCGGAATGGTGAGATCCCTTATAAGGGAGCATTCTGTGATTTAGTTTGGTCCGATCCCGAAGAAATGGATTACTGGTATGAAAAATATAAGTAATGTAAATATCATAGAATATAATGTAAATGTTTGTTCTTTTTTAGGGGTCAGAGTCCACGAGGAGCCGGTTGGCTTTTCGGACAATTAGTTACCAAAGATTTTATGCAAATTAACAACTTGGAATTGATTTGCCGTGCACATCAACTGGTAAACGAGGGCATAAAATATATGTTCGATAGTAAATTAGTAACCGTTTGGTCTGCACCAAATTATTGCTATCGTTGTGGTAATGTTGCTGCAATGCTAAATTTCCAGACAGCAAAGGATCGCACAACGAAAATATTTGTTGCCGTCCCCGAAACAGATCGTGTTATACCACCTCACAACACAACACCATATTTCCTATAAAATATCCAAATGAAAAAAAAAATAGAACAAATCACAACAGCTACTAACAGGCATTTACGTTTGCATGTAATGCTCATGAATATTGCCTTTATATAACACATATACATATATCACAGTTTGAATAACAAATTGTATTTAAATAAATAAGTATTCTATTTTTTTTTTTTTAATTTTTTTACACTTCCAACACAACTATCTACTGTAAGACATTAAGACTTTTGAGGCGTCTCAGATGTAATATTTCATATGTTATCAGCTTAAATTTTTAATTTCTGTTGTTCCTTGCACAATATGGGTGATAATGATGAAGATGATGGTGGTGTATTCAATTGATATTGTGTTCTGCTTTGATTTTGTAGACAAGAAAAATTAATGAAATAAATATTTTGTATATAAGACGTTTATATTGCACTTGCCGTAATAATTTTTTAAATTTTTAATAAGGAATTTTCAACGGATTTGCCATGAAGCTACATGCCCGTTTACTTGAAATTATTTCAGTCTTGACGTGGCTATCTCACATTCCTGAAATATTTAAAGCCCAAAGAAAAATTTTTCAACAGTAATACTTGTAAATAGACATTGTATTTATTTGTTGTACATATAAATATATATAAAAGTACAAAATCAATCTACATGCTATTCATAAATAAATGCTCTATGAGTAAATATGAGTGGGTCATGTGTGTAGATGTGGGTGGGGGGTAAATCCGGTGTATATGGAGAGTTTTTCAATGGAGAAAATTATTCTTTTGTTATAAATACTTTGGTGCTAGGTTTAAATATACTAATAGGCTGAATATATTCTGACATTTTTATATAAAATTAAAGTATTGTCGAGAATTAATTAAAAATAAGGGCGCAATGTGTGATTAGAGATGACAGCATGAATATTTCTTCTGTTAAATTCGTTAGATGTTGAGGTGTGGCAATCAATGTGGGTGCAAATACTGTTGCCAAATTGTGTTCATTCATTTTATTGACAGCATAGTGAGAAGCAACCCTGTAAAGAAATGATTATCATTTTTAGTATTTTTTTATAATATTTAAGTATAGAATTTGAATGACAAATTGAATTCACATGAAAATGATTCCTTTAAAATTCATTTAATCCAATCGAGTTCACTGTAATTTTCCAATGTTTAGATAGAGCAGCTATAGCCAAAAATATATATCAAATTGCAATCGGAATGGTTATATTGCACATTTTTTAAACTGCGATAAACAAACATCCTAGTTCGAATTCTCATCTTGCCATTTTTATACCCTCCACCACGGTATGGAGGGTATATTAAGTTTTTCATTCCGTTTGTAACACCTGGAAATATACATTTTAGACCCCACAAAGTATATATATTTTTGATCAGCATAAAATTCTATTTCGATTTAGTGATGTCCGTCCCTCTGTCCGTAGATTGATAGAATTTTACTCAAATGTATATTCTGTCTGTAGGACTTTTGGTATTGAAAATAGGCCATGTAGGTCCACGTCTTCGTATAGCACCCATATAACGGTACCTCCCGATATTCGGTATTTTGATGATTTTAGCGACATTATTTACCGGAATTGTTTCAAATTTGGTATTTTAAGTTCGTAATGAATACTACAGCCTAAGAGAGAAAATTGTCTGTGCAAGTTCACGTCTTCGTATAGTCCCCTATATAATAGTACCTCCCGATATTCGGTATTTTGATGATTTTACCGACATTATTCACTGGAATTGTTTCAAATTTGGTATTTTAAGTTCGTAATGGATGCTACAGCCTATGACAGAAAAATGTCTGTGCAGGTCCACGTCTTCTTATAGCCCCCATATAACGGTACATCCAAATATTCGGTATTTTGATGATTTTAACTACATTATTCTTCGATTTTTTTAAGTTTCGCATTTGAATATTGTAATGGCTTATGACAAAAGTTACCTATGTCGTATAGACCCCAATATAACAGCTACATTCGGTATTTTTTACGATTTTAACTGCATTTTTAACGGATTTTATTGTTTGGAGTATTGACAAATTCGTTCCAAATGGTTGAGGGTATTCAAAGTTCGGCCCGGCCGAACTTACTGTTTTTTTAACTAGTTTATTTTCATCAGGGATCTTTAAATATATATACCTTTTTAAATGTTCCATCATAAATTTTAGACATGCATAGTGGGCCATTGGGAGTCTTTTTACGGCTTCGCTCATATGCTTAATTTGATCATCCTGGTTGTTAATTCCTGCAAATATTTAATAAAATACATCCAATATATATTTCCCCTGGTACCAAGAAATATCTTCGAAAATTACTCTTAAACAACATACTTGATGACTCCATAAAACTGGGATAGGCCTGATATGTTATCAGCGGCACGGGCAGCAAACGTAAATATAATTTTAGTGTACCAGCAATGACATTTATATTACTGTAAGCTGATTCCGACATATCTGTTCTTTCGCCTTCGGTATCTAGGGCCAATTTCAGGGCATCGATTTCATCGGCAAATCCTGACACACGATAGATTCCCTCTTGTAGCATACCACGAGCTTCGACTTCCTCAACACATCGTCGCACTACAAAGGGTATTGAACACTGATACAATTGGGCAACTGTCGTTAAATCTGTGCCAAAAACCCCACGAATATTCTTCAAATCGGGTAAACACTTTGCCGGCACCAGTTCTGAACATTTATTGTGAGCAATTATGCCGCAGTCTTCACAGCGTACACCCTGGGCCGTGAAACCCCATAAAAAGTTGGCACATATATCACACCAATTGAGTCCTTTGAATGTGTGCACCTTAAATGCATGTGCCTTTTCGTAAACAAACGGCAATAAGGTATCACCATAATCCGATGTTTTAGTCGTACTTTCAGTGCAACCATCCACAATTGATGTGGTTTTATTTGACTCCACCATGGGTTCGTTGTTGTCATCATTTAAATTGTTTTTATTGTCATTGGTTTTATTGACAAGTGACTTGCGTAAATCATTTGATAGGGCCCGTAATTTACGTCTGTTTAGAGTCATATAAGGACTTTGCTGATAACAATTGCCGGTTTGTTGATTGATCTCCTGGATAATGGGTCCGGCATGTAGCTGCATATAAAAATTTACCAGGCCATCGGCAACTAGATCATGAATATTATCAAAATGTTTGGATTGCTCCTGCAGATAATGGCCCTGGCCACTTTTAAAGTAAATTTTAAAATGCTTCGTTTTCTTATTGAATCGCACGCTTAGCGTATAATAGTCCGCAGCACCAGGACTTTTGCGAACAAGAAATGAGCCATCCACTTTATTGTTCAGCAATTCTTCAGCTTCTTTGTGACTCATGCATCCATGATATTCACTACCGTAGAAATTGGGAATTTTTTCTTCATTCTCGAAGTGATTGGTTAGAAATTTATTGGTGTACAAAGGTTTAGGTGTGGGTGCCTCCAATTGGATTTTGTACAGCTCTGGCTTCCATACTTTCTGTACAGTTTCAGTCTTTTCTTCTTTCCCCGCAGACATTCTTATTATTTTTATATTGTTTACATAGGTTTATGTAAACTTGGCAAATCAATCAACAAGATATCAATCTGAAGAGAGAAAAGATAAACAATGTGAAAAACATTATTTTTTTTTTAAATCACATAACTAATGTAACACACAATGTAGTATTAAATTTGATGCCCTCTTGGAATTAGTTTTTAATTTGCACGAAAGTGAGTAATATGGAAACAGGTCGGTCTATTGGTATGAATCAATAAAGGTAATTTTAGTTTTACCAAGAATCCATTAGTCACATCACATCTGAGTACTGAGTCCAATAATAGACTATGAAGCGAATCTTGTATAAATGATACAATAGCGTATTAAATGTATCTTCCAAGCCTCTGAAATCAATCACAAATTTCTATTGTTACCTTGTTCCACCTCTTCACGATTTAATTAGTTCAAAAACAACATCCGCTTATTTGCTTTCTCTTCTTTTGCATTCCAGGACTAAATGTTATAATCATATACACTGCCACATTTGAAAACATTTATTTTATATAAAATGTAAAGTTATTTTACATTTTTCTAATTCGCAAACAAATTTGTAAAAAGTTAAATTGACTTAATTGTGTTGTTGTATTGCATTCCGAAACGTCAAACGGAGTGTATCGCCTAAATAGGTCTGTCTGTTTACTTTTCCTGCAAAAATTATCTTGCAACATTTTTCTCAGAGTGCAAGATAGTGTTTTTCTCTTTTGTAAGAGAACCGTAAAAAATAAAGAGACAACTTGCATCGCTCTTAAAACAGTAAGCAATGATTTGTCAAAAGAACTGCTAAAATTCCAAAACCAACAAGCAATCAGCTGATTTGACAAAATAAAAAGAACTGTCAAAATTCCTCCTCCAGTCGCTCTTTTTGCCAAATGTTTGTGGTAACAGACGACTTCGAATAAGAATTTGCTAGAAATGTTACAAAATTTCGGATATACATACTGACTGGCAATGTGTTAGGTCTGTCTGGTTTCTTTTCTTGCAGGAATCGTCCGGCAACTTCTTTCTGAGAGAGTAATGCCACGAAATTAGCATTAATAATAATATAAGAAATTATTGTTTCTTTTCCAAAGATTTATTTTATCTTTCATTTAAAAATTTTCTTCCATGTTTTGAACTTTTTATATATATATGTTGACATTTTATATATACAGGGTGAGATGAAAAAACTACAACCAACTGTCATTTCTGCTGTCATTCCTAAGCCACTCGCCCGACAGCTGTTAAAATTATGGAAAATTCTCACAGAAAAAAAGTTATTTGTGATAGAATTCAAGCGTGATAGTGTGATTTCTTTATATTTGGCTGGAAAACCACAAGTGACTATCGTTAAAGCACTCCAGCATTTAAATTTGAATAAATCTTTTGCGTCTCATACCATCGCTCGTTTCCGTGATACTTGTAGCGTAGCCCCACGTCAAGGAAGTGGACGGAAGAAAAGTAAAGAAGCGACTTGATCGAAACCTGCGTCGCAGTGGCTTGTAAGCTGAACATATCGCAATATTTCATTCGGCAAATATTGAAAAATGGGCTCGCTTGACGAATTTGGTTTTCTTCGATGAGAAAACATTCGTTGTCCAGCAGTTTTTAAATAAACAAAATGATGGTGTTTACATCCAAAGAGGTCAGCTAAAAATGTGCTGCTTCGGTTGGCCACCAGAACTCAAGCGCCGGCCGTGGTGATGGTGTGGGCTGCCATAACAGCCGATGGTCGCTCTCCGCTCGTATTAATCTACCGTGGAATCAGAATAAATGCCGAATATTATCGCGGAAATATTCTGGAGGGTGTATTAAAGCTTTGGCAGGCAAACATTTTGGTCGCGAGACCTTGGACATTCCAACATGACCCAGAAATTGTTACAAAATGATGTTCCTCACTTCATTTTCAGCGCACGATGGCCACCAAAATCTCCGGATACCAATCCGTTGGACTATTGTGTCTGGAGAATTTTTGGAATGCAAGGTTGGCACTAAAAAATAGCTTTGCTGCATTTTTTTTTAAACTCACCCTGCGGGTAGGTAACCCTACAGGCCCATTACCATTAGGTCTGTCTGGTTACTTTTTCTGCAGGAATTGTCTGGGAACTTCTTTTTGAAAGAGTAAAAAAGTAAGTAAACAGATGAAATTCCTGAAAAAGTTGCAAGTAATCAGCTAAAAACAAGCAGAATTATGGGATTAAACAAAACGAATCGCACAAAATGGAATAATTTCCAATTTAGCAAACTTTTTTTCTCCTAAACAAAAATATTTTCCAATCTGTTGCACAGAAGCAAATCAAGGGATACTCAAAAAGGAAGAAGAGTTGCTATCAATTTATCCGGCAATAATTTGCAAACTATCAGTTGAAGAATCTTAAACAGCTCTCTTTTCACAAATTTATAAATTTTTCATAGCCAGATAAACCCAATACCATTATGATGTAAATACGACCACACAGATGTTCGTGTTTTAAAAACGAATAAGATCGGGTACTCTACATTCGACCGTATAGAAAACAATTCTGCCGTGCTCCTTATATCGCTTCCAAGATATTACAAGCGATGCAGTAACGCTTAACAACATTTTCTAGACCTGGCGATCTAAGGGCTTAAAAGTTCAATCGTACTCGAGTTTATTCGTGTTACTAGTTTTTACATCTTTATTAACTATCAATTTGAACAAATAATACACATTTTTCCGTCAAGAGCGTAGCCACTGCATTTGATGTTGTCAATCCCAAGACTTCTCCGGCATCCTCTAAAGTTATTAAATGCTGTTTGCCAATACTAACCTGTGGCCCATTTCGATTCCTCAACCCACTGGCAGTGTCGTATTTTGATTTGTACAGAAAAACATGTCGGTGAGATTCCGAAATTATGGCATAACCCAAATCTGGTGAACAATCCATGAATTTCTTTTGCTGCTTTGAGGCCTGTACATAGGCAAATGCATGCAGGTTTCCCTCGTGTCTTAAGGACCATTCGTCTGGTTTGGAGGGATTGAATTGTTGCAACCACAACGAACAATCAACATCTTGTCGGGTGGCAATGGCCATGGGAAATCCGGGTCGCAAAGAAGTTGTAAACAATGGTGGACTTGAACTCATAATGACGGAATGTGTTATGCTTTTGCTAACTAAATTATAACGAGCTGGAAGAGGTCAATAGAAAAATATTGTTACTTGTTATTTCAAGATAATTTGCATTACATACATATCGTAATCTCTTCCTCAGCCATGCCCATGGGAAAATCACAATCTTCAATGGGTGTTTCCAAATTTGCAATAGGTTGCTGCTCCATTGGCAGGCAGTTTTGTTGCTTTCCATCGGTGTTTTCCTTTGGACCCAAATCATTAGCCAACAATGATGGCCAATATAAGCCGGAGTCCTGTTTTACCAGAGTAATTTGTAGGAAATTGTTTTCCTGGAGAAGAAAAAAACTAAGGCCCTGGTTACAATTTTCAACAAAATCTACTTACCATGGTCCATGTTGTTAAATCATGATCAATTTTCTCTTTCAATTCACAGTCTAATAAAATGGTCTCCTTATATTTGACCGTAATTTTGTTTGACACACATTTTATGTTGTAGTCGGTTCTCTCAGCATCGGGGATTTCATTGAATTTCACCACAATATCTTCATCGGTTTGTGACCAGGAAAACCCAGAAATTTCATTTTCTGGTTTGTCATGAAGTTGTGGTTTACAATCATCGACATTTTCTTCTGGCACAGGCTCGTCATTTGATTTCTTGGAACGCCAAATGAATTCACGATTTGAGCTTATTACTAAAGATTCACTGCGTGGTTCAAAGGCACAATAATAAAGGGAACCCTTGCCCTCTAACGTATCCAACACTTCAAACTGCCATTGCTGTTCTTTAAGATACAACTTGGCCCAGTGCAAATACATAAAGTGTGTGGAACCGCCTTCGAGTGTTTGGGAATCAACCTTCTGAACGTGACCAAGAGCAAGGGATATTTGTTTTTGTTCCTGTATAATGTCCAATCGGGCATCATATATCACATAGTTGGACTCCGCCGGATCTATATTATCCCCGGAAATAGCTGTGGAAGCCACTTTTTGCCATTCTTGTGTCTTAAAGCGATCCCCAGTTTCCAGAATATGCAAAGTCTTTAAACCATCACAAAGCACACAATATTTTTCCGAAATGAAACGGAATGTGTAATTGTATTCACCTTTCGGTTTCCATATGGGACGAGCAGGTTGATCGTCATCACAAACAGAATTTCTTTCAACCAATCGATATACCACTTGCAATGGGTTCGGCCTGCCCCTGTTCTCGTCGTAGGAACACCGAAGTATTTCACCCAAATTATTGATAAAATACGAGTCATTCCGTGACCAAGGATCTACAACCAATAAATTTTGCATAGAAAATAACTCCACATGAAGAAGGGAATACTGGTCATCATTGGGTGTAGCTTTCAAGGGACCCGCACTGAGTTCCTGACGTATCAATGGCACAGGCTCCAATGACAATTTATAGCCATCAAAGTTGGATCGTATTAATGCACGATCTTGTCGTAATTCCACAATTTTCGGCATTGTTTTGATGTTAGTGTTTGGCAATGTTGTCTAGAGAAAGGCCGGTGGCAAGGTAGATGTACTAGGTAATCGCATCAGCCCAGCTGACGGCACCATTAAATGTCAAAACAAATTGTTGTAATGAAGAATTCGCCCTAAATGAATGCAACAACAAATTTGTTTATGTTGTCTTCCCTAAAAGTACCTTTTTATAATATTTCAAATAATTTAAGAGTAAGTTAAGAGTGAAACCAGTAAAAAATTAAAAGAACATGAAGGAAGGAGGTTAGAATGGAGTGCAGCTTTAAGAATTAAGTTAGCCTCAATATCTAAGATTCCCAAAGCACATCACGGGAAGTAGTGCAAGAATTAGACTCTTGTCATTTGCAGTTCCGGAAAACTTTCGGTTTAAACCAGTAAAATATAGTCATTATAAGTTTCTTTGTTTAAAAAATATCGCAATACTACAATTAATACTTATTATACTCTTATTTGTTTTACAATAAAAACTTTTATTGCGACGTTCGTTTACGACGAGAGGGACACAAAATAAAATGTAAACAAACACCTCGTTTCTGATTGGTTGAAATAAATTTGCCGCAAACTTTAAATGTCATGGCGAATCTATGTTTTTCGCCTTAGATGCCAATTTTGACATTTGAGGGGACCACAAAAGTTGCTTTGTTGTAGCAATTCGCCGATGGGGTTACCTGTTAGATCTACCTTGGCCGGTGGTTTAACTAGGAATACGTATGTCGACTTTTGTTGTATCGACTTTTATTATCAACAATTTTTAGCAATCGATAAATCGATTTTTGTCATGAGTTGTCAAATTAATTATTCGATCTCCTCATGGCCAATATAATAGCATGTTTCCATTGAAAACCGAACAACGTTGTTCGCTCTCAGAATTAGGCACACGAATTAACCCGTTCATACGGCACGATTCGTAATTCATAGTAAAATAATTCATTTTTTCAAAAATTTTGTTTGTTGATTTTAATGGGAATTTATACTAATGTTTTCAACTTTTTGTGTAAATGTTGACATTTTTAACATTTTTTTGTATTTTTCTGTTTTTTAATTTTGCTGGAGAGACACTTGTCAAACATTTTTTTTGCCGATACAAACATTTTGAAAATATTGCCTCTTTTGTTTCCAGTTTCCTGTGAAAATTTCAACTCGTGGACAATATGCGTACCTCGGATGAGAGAGAAAACAAAATTTACTTTCGTTTGAATGTACATACGCTATTCAACATTGTAGTTTTCATTCATAATTTTCAGTCTTCCCAAAAATTATCAAAATTTCATTATTTTTTTTTATTTTCAATTTTTAAATGTCATAATTTATTTTTTCGACATTGTACAAATATGAGTGTTCGCTCAGGAAATTTTGTGTGAAGAATTAAGTAGTTTTTTCATAGTTAAGGGTCAAACAACGAATAGAGAGCGAATCAAGTGCAGTAGAAACGCCACATAAGGTTGGCCAGTAAGTAATAAGCGATGAGAGCATTCCATTGTCTACATTTTAATTTGTCTACGAAAAAACATACATCCATCTGTAATAACATGAGGAAATTTAAAAAGAATTATACCAAGTACTTAAACGGGTCCGTATCGAACAAAAGTTTCAACATATTTGGTCTGTTCCAGAACTGCATAAATGCAAAAGTTTTCACTACGATAACCGATTTTTCCTTGCAGGTTCTGGAAGAGGCCAAGTGCTTTAGCACTTTAAATACCCTAAACCATTTGAAAAGAATTTTCAAATTTTCAAAAAAAAAATCCGTTAAAAATTCTGTTAAAATCTTAAAAATACCGAATATAGTCGTTATATTGGGGTCTATACGACGTGGACCCATATATGCATTGTTTGTCATAAGCCACCATATTCAAATTCGAAACTTGAAATAAACGGTGAATAATGTAGCTTAAATGATAAAAATACTGTTTATATGGAAGTACCGTTATATCTGGACCTGGACCTGCATAGACAATTTTCTGTCACAGGCTGTAGCATTCACATTCGATGGGTATTGTACCTAAAATCGTCAAAACATCGAATATAGGGAGGTTCTGATATACGAAGACTTGAACCTACATAGACAATTTTTTGTCATAGGCAGTAGTTCCCATTACGAACTCTAAATTCGTAATTTTATACTACTCCGCTGAATAATGATGCTAAAATCATCAAAATACCGAATATTGGGAGGTACCGTTATATTTGGGGCTGTACGAAGACGTGGACCTGCACAGACAATATTCTGTCTTAGGCTGTAGTATCCATTACGAACTTCAAATATCGAATTTGAAACAATTCCGGTGAATAATGTCCCTAAAATCACCAAAATACCGAATATTGGGAGGTGCCGTTATATTAAACTGCCTACTGGCAAAATTAACATGTGTGCAAAATTTTAGCCTTCTATCTCAATTCACTTGGAAGATAGCGTGATTGCAACAGACAAACGGAAATCGCTTAATCGACATAGAATTTTACGCTGATCAAGAATATATATACTTTGTTGGGTATGACATGAGAAAATTAAAATATTGCTTTAGCACTTGAGAGGGACATTGGTGTGTCTGACTCAATATTTTCAAAATTCCCCGTCTTTGGCGTTAAATATTGGCACCATTTATCGATTTCGCTCTAATCCGTTTTGGCAGAACTCTTTTCGATTATTTGCACAACCGATTAGGCTGAAAGTCGACCTGCCTCTCCCTTACATGAAGAACGTTTCAGAAGAATTTTGGAATGCGGCAACAACGATAAATACACAATATTTCGGACCGGTGTCGTCAAATGTGAATTTACACGGTAGAGAGATAATATACTGAAACGCAAGTTCAATCGGAACAGGAAAAAAACACGCGGTTGCATCTACAAAATTGTTCGAAAGTGTTATACGAAAACAAAAAAAAATCTTATAAGTTTATATTTTCCAATAAGAAAACGGAAAACATTTTGCAAGTGTTGGTCAAGGCGAAAAGAAAATCAAAATTTTTCATCCAACAAGTTCACGTAATAAATTCAATTCTATTTGTATTGTACCCATGCAATTGTGGTGGTCATTGGCCAACGGTCAGTCAGGCAGTCAGTCAGAGTAATTGCAGAACAACAATAGCGCCTAGCACTGTTTAAAGAGGCAAAAGAGAACCGCGAGGAAAAGAATAACATTTCCTTCCTACCATTTTGGTGTTGTTATTGTCGTTGGGGTCACAGAAATCGACGTCAACGTGTGGGGTGAGGTCATCATTATTTTCTGGCTACCGTAACGTGATTTTGTATTTCTGTTGGCCGATATCTTTGGTACCTTCCCATACACTCATACATACATTTGGAATAATTAAAGTGACTTCAGAACGTCGCAGAAATAAAACCGAAAAAAAACGTCAAGTCATTGAATAAATCCATATTCATGGTTCCCTCTTAATAGAAAAAATATTTGAAAGGTAGTAACTAAACCATCAGTCATTAATATACACTACACCAGCAATAACACAACATCCAGGGGCCTTCAGAAGAAATTCCTATTGGTTACTTTTGTTTTTGTTGAGAAAAAAGAAAATATTCTTGAGTTTGAAGTGCAAATAATATTGTGAAATTCCAAGACATCCGAAATTTGGCTGTCATCTATCTAGTTTTGCAAAGGCGGAAGATTACAAAATTTAAAAACAGTCACTGATATTTTTGGTGTACAGGAAGTTGGTCTTGTTTTGTTTTTTAATTTCCTACATTTTATATTTACGGTAAGTAAACTATTCAATTTTTTTTATTTTAAATTAAATATTTATTATTTCATTTAAGTAAAATTGTTAGGAGGATAATGAAGTTTTTTTTTAATTGTCTTCGTCGGGTTTACATCTGTTGTTTTTTTTATTTTGAATGACGTTAGATATTAATTTAGGGGACTACGAAAAGGAAATTATTTTCCTACGAGGTCCTTCTACAATTTTGGTCTGCAATTTTTTGTCTTCTATAAACCTAGTTGTGGTTTGGTTGTGGCAGACAAATAAGATTCAAGAACATAATAACAAGACCTGAAACAACTCTAGTAAAAACTCTTCGATTTTTGAGGTTGGCATTTTTACCCTGATTATGAGAAACTATTTTGATCTTGGGGGACGGACCCTGGTATCATAGATTTTTGACCCAAAAGTCCGAGTTAGACCCGGAACCACTTACCCGATATAGGCAGTTCGGAAGTTATAGTCATATTATCAATTTTTTGGGCCCAGGTTTTTTTTTATAAAACCCTCAAAAAGTCGAAAAAGTTTCCAATTATGGGGGTCAACAAAATTGATGCCAAATACCTTTTTGGGTTCAGAGATATGATTTTTTCCACTTGCATAACCTATATTGGGTAAGTGGATCCGGGTCATAAACCCGGACTTTCGGGTCAAAAATTTGGAATCACGGATTGGTCCCCAAGAAGGAAGTAGTTTTCCGGAATCAGGGTGAAAATACCTACCACTGGAAAAAATATTCAAAAAAATTGAAGGGAGGGTATAATATTAAGGGTATAATATTAAGTTTGTCAATCCGTTTGTAACACCTCGAAATATACATTTTAGACCCCTCAAAGTGTATATATTCTTGATCAGATCAGTCCGTCTGTTGAAATCGCTCTAGCTTCCGAACGAAATGAAGTGCGTTGATAAAATTTTACTCAAATGTGTATTATGTCTGCAGAACTTTTGGTATTAAAAATGGGTGATGTAGGTCCACGTTTTGGTATAGCCTCCATATGGTACCTCCCTTTTTCGGTATTTTGGTGATTTAAGCGATATTATACACCGGAATTGTTTCAAAATTGGTATTTGAAGTTCTTAATGGATGCGACATCCTATAACAGAAAATTGTCTGTGCAGGTCCACGTCTTCGTATATCCCCCATATAACGGTACCTCCCGATATTCGGTATTTTCACGATTTTAGCGACATTATTCACCGGAGTTGTTTTAAATTTGGTGTTTGAAGTTCGTAATTGATACTACAGCCTCTGACAGAAAATTGTCTGTGCAGGTCCACGTCTTCGTATAGCCTCAATATAACGGTACTTCTATATATTCGGAATTTTGATGATTTTAGCTACATTATTCACCGAATTTTTTATTCAAGTTTCGCATTTGAATATTGTAATGGTTTATGACAAAAGTTGCCTATGCTGGTCCACGTCCTCGTATAGACCCTAACATAAACGCTACATTCGGTATTTTTAAGATTTTAACAGAATTTTTAACGGATTTTATTTTTTTGAAAATTTCCAAAATCGTTCCAAATGGTATAGGGTCGATACTACATCTAACATATTGAAACGATTTGAATGAAGTTCCTAGGCACCTCATATTTCAAATAGATTCGGCTTCCGGAACTTCCTTTCATATAAGCCACAAATTGAACACAAATTTTATTCTATTTTTTATTTGGGAAAGTTATCCTTCGTTAGAAAGGAAGTTTTTTCTTGATCCCGCATTCAAGTTCTTCGAAGAAAAACTTTAAATCTTTATAAATACTAGATCATTTCACAACAATAACCATTCATTTAAACGAAAAATGATCTCTATAAATTTCTTAGAAATTGTTTGTTGTGTGTATCTTTCTCATGGATCGTGAAAATTGTTAATGTAAATAAATATTTCATTATATTTCAGATACATACATATATACGCTATTCCAATTTTATAGTTTTCTTTTTACTTTAAAATCAATAGTTAATGCACTCCTCGAATCGGATACAAAACAAAACACTTGCGTGTTTTATTTTACAAAGTCATGATGATCATGCGTCATCATGACGAAATAATTATCAAAATGAATGAAGTATATACATAGCGATAATATATATATGCGTATCAGTTTTTGTTTTCTGAGTCGTGACTTTGCAAAATAATTTCGAAATAAATTATTAGATAACCAAATAAAAGTATATAATGTATCTACCTACATACATATGCATTTATCTATAGACACATATGAATTAGAAATATTGTATATATAATATAATAATATTTTATATATATACTAATTTAAAAGCAAGGACGTATGCAGATTGTGTAAATTTTAGATGAAAAAGTAGAATTATTTGCTAGTTGGACCCCCAAATAGCTTCGAAATAGATCTTTGGTACGTCTCTGATCCGAACCACCCATGTAGTGGGATTCATTAACTCATTTCTTGTGTTACCGACAAAAATCGGTAACTTTAAACTTAAAATTTTGTTAGTTAAATTAAAATTAATGTTGTCTTCGGTAGGTTTTAGCGACTACTTTGATTTCGTTGCTAACTTATCGCAAATTTCGTTAATGACCGAAATTATTGGCATTTTTATTTTACCGATTTTTGTCGGTTCGAGAATCCGTAAATCTAGAAATATAATATATCTATAATATGCATATCAGTTGTATATAACTTTATCTCTAATTTGTTCACCATTTGCTAGAGAATAGAATTTTATATGGTGATTCAAAAAAAGCATTTGAATTGCAAGTCGTCATATAATTTTTTAAAATATTACATTGCGGAATGAAAATATATCACGGTTGTTGTTATTTGTAAATATTTGATCTAAAAACTGCGTTGTTGTTTTGAATGACTGGCCATTTTTCTAAGTAAGGAGTGAATTGTCGTTGCATGTTATTTTTTTTTTATCAAAATCATAAACATTTTTATTATTTTTCTTATCATTTACTAATGAGCAGGGATGGAAAGTTCTGCAATTACTGGAAAATATCTTGGAATTTAATGTGAATTGGAAAGAAAAATTCCCATTTTTTGATTGTTTTAGTCACAGTTCAAAACCGAATTTGCTGTAAATTGGCAGCTTGTTTTCCCAATATATAGGATATATTCTTGCAAACAATTGTTCATATAGATCAAAGTCTTGGCATAGTCCCCATTTAATTATACCTCCCGATATTCTTAGGAAAAAAATGTTATACCCTCCACCATAGCATAAGTTTGTCATTCCATTTGTAACACCTCGAAATATACATTTTAGACCCCACAAAGTATATATATTCTTGATCAGCATAAAATTCTATTTAGCGATTTAGCCATGTCCGTCCGTCTGTCTGTCTGCGGAAATCACTCTAGCTTCCGAACAAAATGAAGTAGGTTGATAAAATTTTACTCAAACGTCTATTATGTCCGCAGGACTTTTGGTATTGAAAATGGGTCATGTTTTGGAATTTCGGTGATTTAAGCGACATTATTCACCGGAATTGTTTGAAATTTGGTATTTGAAGTTCGTAATGGGTACAACAGCCTATGACAGAAAATTATATGTGCAGGTCAACGACTTCGTATAGATCCCACCCCCCGATATTGGATATTTTAATGATTTTAGCGACATTATTCACAGGAATTGTTTCAAATTTGGTGTTTGAAGTTCGAAAGGAATATTACAGCCTAAGACAGGAAATTGTCTGTGCAGGTCCACGTCTTCGTATGGCCCCAACTTAACGGTGCTTCCAGATATTCAGTATTTTGATGGCTTTAACGATATCTGAAGTTCGTAATGGATACTACAGGCTATGACAGGTCGATGTCATTTGACTATTGTAATGGCTTATCACAAAAGTTGTCTATGCAAGTCGTCCAAGTCATCGTATAAACACTAATAAAACGGCTAAATTCGGTATTTTTAAGATTTTAACAGAATTTTTAACGGATTTTATTTTTTTGAAAATTGCCAAAATCGTTCAAAATGTTAGAGGGTAATCAAAGATCGGCCCTGCCGAACTTCCAGCTTTTTGACTTGACTTGCGTTACACTTTTCATTCGTTTTTTCAAAATTGGTATTTGGAGCTCGAAATAGATACTACATCCTATGGTAGAAAATTGCCTATGCCGGTCTTTGGACGCTATACATATTTAACGGTCCCTTAAATTATTCGGTATTTTGATGATTTGTTATATTGATGGTTTCGCTACACTTTTCAACCGAATTATTTCAAATTTGGTGTTTGAAGTTCGCATTTTTTTACTTATCAGTTTTTTTTTCAAATTAATATGGAAATTGTTCGTTGCTCCCTTCTCTGCCTCATTTATTCTTTTTTACCGGGTGCAATTTTTTGCACTCCATATAAATTAATTACGTATTTGAAATAAATAAACATTTACTTAAGGAGCCTTATCATGTTTTTACCTAATAAATAAATAAAAAAGAGATACTTATTATCGTTACACTAACTAAAACACTTGAGTTCATATCAATCACTGTTTCTTCCTCCACGATTTGGACAAATTTCAGTTTTTTGTTTTCGTGACATTCAAATGGCTTTCATAACTTGTTTTGTTACAACTAACTTTCCCAGGCAAATGAGGGCATTTAAATCAATGAATATGGGGGAAATAAAGGGACACCTGTGGGATTTGAAACATGTGTTGCATGTGCATATAGGGATGACAATGTGGAAACTTTGTAATAAATTATTGAATTTTTATTTGGAATGGTACAATTGTTTTTTCGATATTGCGTGTATTTAGGGGTTTTAATAATATTTTAGAAACTTTTTTTGTTTTAAAGTTTTTTTTTTTGTTTTGGCTGCTATGGGGGAATTTTTTTTTTTTTTTAGATTTAGATTGTTTCAATTATTTGTATAACAAAACAGGACTTAAAAAACATAAATAGTAAAGAACATAGTGAATAATTGTTAATGCAGCTTTACTTAGTACCACAGAACATATTACCGCTTTAAGATATTGCAACCGCGAGTATATATATCAAAATTTTGCAATAAAAAGAATAACAATGGAGTGCAAAATTTTCAAAATCTTGAAATTTTCCAGCATTTGGATTGCATTCTCTATGGTGACTTGCTTTCACATCCCTTTGTCTTTACATTTCGAAATGAAAAGTTAACAGAGTGTTGGTGGATTCTCTCATTCGTTGTATACAACGACTTGTTGTTGATAATAAATTGTGCTTAAATGGAAACTTTTTTATTCGCATTACATTAACAAATATCAATGTACATACATATACAATATAAACAATTTAATTAGTTAAACATTTATTTCGTATAGAATGTGGTATGTATTCAAAAGGAAAGGAGAAAAATCAATGTTTAGGATCGAACTTTTAAGAATATAAAATTGCAATGAAATTGGCGATATTTTAATATATACTATTTGTATAGATTGTGAATTTTTGTGTTATCCCGAAATAGAAATGTTAAAAATCGAAGGAAATGAGAAAAAGGGTGAGATAAAAAAACAACAACAAAGTCAAACGCCATAATTTTTACATTTCATTTTTAAGATTTTATTAAATGAAAGCAAAAAAATGTCGGAAATAGCATCAAATTTTAGAATAAGTTTGGATTTGTTCGAATTGGCAACTTTGGGCACGAAATATGGCCTTTAAACGGCCAATGTAACCGTTACACGCTGTCCGAATGTTGCTCTGAGCTCATTTTTCAATATTTGCCGAATGGAATATTGCTATATGTTCAGTTCACGAGTCATTTTTCGGCCACTGCGACGCGGGTTTCGATCAAGTCGCTTCTTTACTTTTCGAGCCATTTCTGCTGATGTTGCTGTTTTCTTGAGTCCACTTCCTTGACGTCGGGCTACCAGTATCACGGTAACGAGCGATGGTACGAGACACAAAAGATTTATTCACATTTAAATGCTGGAGTGCTCTAACGATAGCCACTTGTGGTTATCACGCTTGAATTCCATCACGAATAACTTTTTTGTGTGGAAAATTCTCACCAAAATGCTTTTGTACGATTGTAAACAATATAATGAGCTGTCACTGGAATAATTTTAACAGCTGTCGGACGAGAAATGACAGCAGTCTGAAGGTGGTTGCAGTTTTTTTATATATTCCGTTTGTAACACCTCGAAATATACATTTTAGAAGTATATATTCTTGATCAGCATAAAATTCTATGTTGATTTAGCAAAGTCCGTCCGTCTATCCGTCTGTCCGTCTGTGGAAATCACTCTAGTTTCCGAACGAAATGAAGTAAGTTGATAAAAATTCACTCAAATGTGTATTATGTCTGCAGAACTTTTGGTATGAAAAATGGACCATGTAGGTCCACGTCTTCGTATAACCCCCATATAACGGTACCCCCGATATTCGGTATTTTGATGATTTTAGGGACATCATTTTCCGGAAATGTTTCAAATTTGGTATTCGAAGTTCGTAATGGATACTTCAGCCTAAGACAGAAAATGAGCCATGTAGGTTTACGTCTACGTATAGCCTCCATATAACAGTACATCCCGACATTGGGTATTTTGATGATTTTAGATACATTATTTACCGTAACTATTTAAAATTTGGTATTTGAATTTCGAAATGAATACTACAGCCTATGACAGATTATTGTCTGTGCAGGTCCACGTCTTCGTATAGCCATTTTAGCAATATTATTATATTAGATGATTTTAGCAATATTATTCGCCGGAATAGTTTTTTTTTAAAATTTCGTATTTGAAGATCTTAATGGGTACTACAGCCTCTGACAGAAAATTACTTATGGTGGTTCTCGTCTTCGTATAGCCCCCGTATGAGGTCATCATTAAAACGGTGTTTTTAGGTTTTCAATTTTTCACTTTTTTTCCAAATACTTTTTTACTTGTTAGGATTTAAGCTCTATTTTTTTGAGATTTTGCAAAATGGAGGTCGGGGTATTAAAAATTCGAATGACATCATTACAAAATGAATGTCGTGTACGTGTTTCAAAGAAATGTGGAATTTACGTTTAGCTTTTAATTGAAAATTTATAATGCATTAATTTTAATAAAAACGTTGGTTTTACACTTTCCCATCAAAGAGAGAGGGAGAGAAAGGATAAATTGTTATAAAAACGCCCTCCCGCCCAATCTAAAGGTCGATCCAGTAAATTTTAACGATCCGAGAACAGAGAATTTTGTCTATGTTTGAAATCATTTGCTAACGATTGTGCTATTTTGCAAAAATCTAAACAAATTGTCGATAAATTTTCAAAGTGTTCACTTTGGAAATATTCAGAATAAAAATACCAATATCATTTGTACAGAACAAAACTTTTTCAATATTGTAGATTTTTTGTGGATATCTAAGCTAACGATAAATATTTTTTATAACGATATTTATTTTTAGTTTAAATTTGGTAGTGATTCCACCCACTGCATAATTTTGTATGAAAACTCAATATTTTGTCTTTTGACACCCCCATTCCTGAAATTGTTTTCAAATGGGAATTCTATTTCGGTATTGCAACAACATTTCCGATTAGTTTGAATTTTTTAAAACGTTTTACCTTTAACTCATTTTAACAAAAATATAATTGCTTGCATGTGTTTGTGTCGGTTTTGTCCTACATTGTACGGTGGATGAACATGAAAGTGTTTTTTTTTTTGTTCTTTGCTAGCATGACATAGATTGTAACATGCAATACTTTTAAATAAAAATGCTCTAATTTTAAACAAAAAAATTCTAACTTTTAGTTGGTGTGACAAATACAAATTTCTACTCCTTACCTACTCCCTTTGTGACATTTGAAAGCAAGCCTTTGTATGTGTTTGTGTGTGGTTGTATTTGTACCTAATAGCCTAGTTTTTTTTATCCTTTCAATTGTAAATAATTTAGTAACAAAAAGGTTTGAGTATGAGTTGATTTTACAGTTCGTGTTATTTGATTTGATTTAAAAAATATAAAGTTCGACCAGGCCGAACTTTCGATACCCTCCACCATGGGCTAAAGAAATCATTTATGCATAAACGTATATGGATTCAATAATCGAAAGTGTTCTACTTTAAACTAAAAATACCATTAAATTGATTTGAATATAAGCGGATTACCAAAACGTGAACCTATGTTCGAGATTTTTCTACTTCAAGAATTGTTATCTATTGTGGGTCTTAAATATCAAATTTCAAACAATTTCGTAAAAAAATGTGGCAAAATTCAAAAATAACGAATATTGGGCGGTAGCTTTATATGGAAACCGTGGACCAATATGGTCAATGTTCTGCCACCAAAGGCTAGAAACCAAATAAAAACAAATCTCTTAGAAAATGTGGCTTAAAGAGTCCATATACCGAATAGAATAGAGCCTGTATAAAATTCTCAAATTACCGAATATTGGGAGGTACCGGTATATTGGTGTTATGCGAAAATGTGGACCGATATACCATATTTTTAATGTCAACATAATCGGATTTTGCTCCATCTTTGCAAATCCAATTATTTGCATGAGTGCTAGAAAATGGACAATGTCGGACCACTCCATCAAGAACCTCCCCCCATATTTTCTTTAAGCCAAGGTCTGGTGTGAAGATGGAATATATCGGCTCACTCCTTCTGGTACCTCCCCCACAAAGGGACGAAATATTGAGTATCCAAGAAGCTCATAAAACGCGAAATTAACATCAGATTTCATGCACATCGCAATATTTCTATCAAATCGAGATCTGTTTTTAAGAAGGTAGAGATCGGAACATTCCTTCCCGTACCTCCCTCACAAATGGACAAAGTTTTGAATAATCAAAACGAGTATAAAATCCGAAATAAGCATTCGGTTCTCTTTACATTTCACAAAATCCATTAATGTTATGAACACAAGAGATGCAAAAACTGCAACTAAATTCAGACTGCTGTCATTTCTAAGCCACTCGCCCGACAGCTATTATTCCAGCGACAGCTCATTATATTGTTTACTAGCGTACAAAAGCATTTTCGTGCCGAATTTGGTTTTCTCCGATGAGAAAACATTCGTATTCCAGCAGTTTGAAAACAAACCAAATGACCGTGTTTACTTGCCAAAGAGGTCAGCTGAAAATGTGCACCTTCGGTTGGCCACCAGAACTCAAGCGCCAGCCATGGTGATGTATTAATCGACCGTGGCATCAGAATAAATACCGAATATTATCGCGAAAATATTCTGGATACCGCAGACCTTGGACATTCCGAAAGCACTCAGCACGTGCCACCCATAAATGGTTACAAAATGAGGTGCCTCGCTTCATTTCCAGCGCACAATGGCCACCAAAATCTCTCCAAATAATCCGTTGGACTATTGTGTCTGGAGTATTTTGGAAAGCAAGGTTGGCACTAAAATATACCAAAGTGTCGATCATCTCAAGCAAGCGCTTCGCCGGGAATGGGCCAAAATACGGCAGAACAACACTCGAACAGCGTTTGACGGTTTCATTGTCCGTTTGAAGGCCATAATTCGTGCAAAGGTGATCAATTCGAACACATCTAAACTTATTCTAAAATTTGATGCTATTTCCGAATTTTTTTTGCTTTCATAAAAAAAAACAAAAAATTTAAAAAAAATGTAAAAAATATGGCGTTTGACTTTGTTGCAGTTTTTTTATCTCACCCTGTATGGCAGAATAAGAACTTCAATATTTTATATGGCAGAATAAGAACTTCAATATTTTATAGATATATTTTTGGAAAATCATGACTAGTTTAGTAGACGGTTTTATCCAACACAAAGATGGTTAACAATTCAGAAACCCCCTTAATGAAACATGTGATTCACAAATTTTGACGGTTATTCCCAACAATTAATTTTAGTTCATTTTGGTCAATGAATGGCCATTCTAAAGCCTATAAGTATTTCCCATTTTATTCTGTTGCTAAAAACCACATGGACGGCCATCGTAGTAAACTGAAATCGACCACAGAGAACAGAAATCAAATAAAAATCCCTGTAAAGCAAGTGGTCTTTCATGTGTCGTTGTTGTTGTTATTGTTGTTCTCGGGGACGGTGAGTGTGAAAGGTTGGGGAGATTACTGTTGGCGATTGTTGTTTATGGTTACGACGGCCTGTTTATGTTTTTTGTTTCTCTCCTCCTCTTTTGTGTTTTTATTACTCGTGCACATACACACTCAAGGCCTAAATAACATAACTCGAACAGACAAGAATAAAAATTAACCTTGACATTCGTCTCAGTTTTGAGTTTCTCTTAAGGTAACACTCGAGAAAAAAAAAGTAATTAAAGCTTTTCAATTCTTTTTTTTTTTTGGATTAAACAAATGTTAAATAAAAACTTACTTTGGCGTCCATATGTTACTGACAATACAGATAAATGTATATGATTTTTTTTTGTAATTTTGTTATTAAAATTATTGTCATTATACCACAATCTGTCTATGGTCTATTATCAACTGAAAAATTTGTAGACATTTCAAAGATTTCATTGTTAGTAAGTAAGCACATGTTTGTTTCCATTTCAATTCCCAAACATGTTATTGGCCATGATTACTACTTATACTTATGTTGGCTACCATAAACCACAACAACAACGAGAACATGTTTTTTTGTTGTTGCTGCATGACATATCATGTTTAGTATTATCTGTTAAAAAAAAAAAACAACAACACAACAAGAGAGGCATTGTTATTTCCTAGAAGTACTTTAACGTTATAAGGAACTAGCGAAAGCAACAAAAAAGGCCATAATCATTAGCAAAAAAAATCATGATTTCCTTATTAGGAAAACCTTGTAAATAATACATGGGTAGAGGTATAAACATATTCCACAATTCTTTGAAGTGAGATTGGAGAGAAGGAATTTCTTTTCAAAAATGATATTAGTTTTGAATTGTCACTTCTCAAGTTCTTTTTTTAATTTAATTTGTAAAAGTGTAAAATGTATGCCCAAGCGGAATGTATGCGAAAGAAAAACTAAGTATGAAAAATTAGGTCCCGTAACAAAATTCTTATACATTAGAGTTTAAATCGGAAATTTTAAATACCTTCTTATACCCTCAGCCATATGGCTACAGAGGGTATATATCATTTGATACGGTCAAAACGTGCCCAGTCGAAATAACAGGTTTAGACCCTAGATCTCTTTGGACCAAATCCGTTTCAGGACATTTGGAGTTGATCTAGCGATGCCCGTCCGTCCGTCCGACTGTCGGCCTGTCTGGTGCGCTCGATAACTCTCGAAGGGAGTATCCGATTTGATCCAAACTTGGTACATCGTAATATTTTTGTCAAACTTAGATCGATGCCGGTGATGGGCAATATCGGTCCAATCCTTCTGAAATCTCCCACACAAAAGGTCGAAAGTTTCAAAAAAAAATCTGCACAGAAAGAGAAGCAATAATCCGATTTTGTTCCAACATTGCGAATCCTAATAGTTTCATCAGTACTAGGTCAGGTACGAAAATAGATAATATCGGTCCACTCCATCAGGTACCTAGCCCACAAAGGGTAAAAATTTTGAATAATTACAACTCTCATGAAATGCGACGTAAAAGTCCGATTGTCTTCAAATTTCACACATCCCAATAATTTTATTAATCCAAGGTCTGGTGTGAAGATGGGGTATATCGATCCACTTCTCCTCCATAAAGGTCAAAATTTTGAATATTTATGAAGCTCATATAACGCAAAATTAACATTCGATTCCATTCAGACTTGGCACATCTCAATATTTTTATCAAAACTAGATCTGCTATAAAGATGGTAGAAATCATATCAATCATTCTGGTACCTCCCGCACCAAGGGTCAAAGTTTTGAATAACAAAAACATTATAAAATCCGAAATAAGCATCCGGTTATCTTCAAATTTCACACATCCCATTATTTCTGCTAACACAAGATATGCTGTGAAGATGGAATATATCGGCCCACTCCTTGAGGTACCTCTCCCACAAAGGGTCAAAATTTTCAATATCCATGAAGCTCATAAAACGCGAAATTAACATCCGATTCCATTCAGACTTGGTACATCTCAATCTTACCATCAATAGAAGATATGTTATAAAGATGGTAGAGATCGGACCATTCCTTCTGGTACCTCCCCCACAAAGGGTCAAAATTTTGAATACCCATGAAGCTCATAAAACGCGACATTAACATCCGATTTCATTCAGACTTGGTACATCTCAATCTTACCATCAACAGAAGATCTGTTGTAAAGATGGTAGAGATCGGACAATTCCTTCTGGTACCTCCCCCACATAGGGTTTAAGATTTTTTTTAAAAAAAACACCCTTAAAAACGAAATCAGCATCCAATTTTCTTCAAATTTATCACATACAAACATTTTTGTATCTTACACATGAGTCATTTTCATTAGCTACACAATATTTAGAAAATTCTTTTAAATATTCTATCTACAATTTTTTCTAGTTTATTAGGTCAGACACCCACAGTCAGACGTCTGCTATACTTATTTGCTTTTATCGTTGATGCAATTTTTTTCACATATAAATATATAATACTTATTTTGTATTTTTTTGTCATATTTAACAGCAAAGTTCAATGAACATTGAATGGCGAATGCAAACAGAAATGATGAAAACAAAATTTAATCAAACACGTGTATAATATGAACAGAAACGCGGTTATAATAAATCGGAAACAAACAAATACAGGGTGGACCAAAAAATAGACGGCGACTACAAGTCATGAATAAAATCCGAAAAAAGAAAACGATTTGGATTTCATTCAGGACAATTTTATGTTACTGCATCCGATAGAAAATTCTCCGTTTCAAATAAAAGGTGACGCATAAAAGAGGACTAATTATAGTGCTCATGGTTGTTCTGCTAAATATTGCAAAAAATTCCATTATTTACCAATTAATTATTCAATAAAATAATCGCTCATTCCAGAAATCGCAATAAATGCCAGTTTTATGCCCATTATGAAAAAAAATATTGCAAATCACCTCCACACACAGACAGTATTTAGAAAAAAAACCGAACTCAATTCCTTTTCTTGCATTTTGCCCTCAGCACGTAAGTAAACCGATTATTAATCTCTGATACGTGCTGATAACATTTTTCTTCTTTTCACAATTATATCAGTCAATTTACCTCCTGGTTCGAGATAATAACCCCATTATCTTTGTCCGTCCGCCCGTGCCATTGCTAAGACAATAGTTAGACAGAAAAAAAAACATGAAGGTTATATATTTTTTTCGAATTTGCTTTGCCATGTGGTTTTTGTGTTTTTTTTTTTTTTTTGGTCATCATAAATGCATGACTATCCTAACAAGGTTTTTCTTTATTAGGTTGGTTCCATTCCTTTCTGAGAATCTATTTATAAACATATGTATGTGTAAATTTGATGGAATATTTGCAAAACCAAACAAGACCAAAGATTAGATAAATTTTATGGTGTCAAAAGTTGAACTGTCGAAGAGAGGGTGGAGAAAAGTTGACAAATAACCAAAATTTCAGTCATATCAGCAAACACAGCTGTGTCTGGGTAAATAGGAAAACATATGCCATCAATCAATTACGCCAATTTTTTTTTTCCAGTTGGGAGAGAATACATTGACCGGATAGACTGGATATTTCCATTAAGGAAGTTATGACTCAATCCATGATTTTTGTTTTCCTGGATCAATTATTCTCTAGAGGAAGATATTCTATTGAAAATGTAGCTAAAATCATCAAAATACCGAAAATTAGTACCATTTAGTACTTTTCGAACAATTAGAGTACACAGTTCCAAATCTTTCCCCATATCTCGACACTAGATACCAAGAGATACCTCAATGTCATATTCCACCTGTATACATTCACTCAATACCATATTTAGTAACCTTTAGTACTTTTCGAACAATCATAGTACCGATTCCCAAATTCTCCTGCTTCTATCAAAACTATATACCAACAGTGGCTACCATATCAAATTTCACAATTCCAGCTCTATCCTAAGATCCAATTACAAATTTTTATACAGATGTACTAGACATGTTAAAAACCACCCTAGTCACCAACAGTGACCTCGATACCAAATTCCAGAATTCCATCTCTATTCCAACACCCAACGGCACCTTCTTCTCTCAACCACAGACACCAACCATGACATCCATATGAAATTTCGCTTCACCCAGTACCAATATAGTACAATTTTGTACTTTTCGTACAATGTGTACTATTTCAAAACCACAGACAGCAAATGTAACCTTAATATTAAATTTGAATGTTCCGGCCCTACCCTTCACCCAATATCAAATTTAGTACCATTCAGCACTATTCGTACAGATATGCAGGGTGAGGTAAAAAAAAAAATTGCAACGCCATAATTTTTACAATTTTTTAAATTTTATTGAATGAAAGCAAAAAATGTCGGGAATAGCATCAAATTTTAAAATAAGTTTTGATTTGTTCGAATTGGTCACCTTTGGCACGAATTATGGCCTTCAAACGGCCAATGAAACCGTCACACGCTGCCCGATTGTTGCTCTACGGTATTTTGGCCCATTCCCGGCGAAGCGCTTGCTTCAGGTGATCGACACTTTGGTATTTTTTAATGCCAACCTTGCTTTCCAAAATACTCCAAACACAATAGTCCAACGGATTGGTATCCGGAGATTTTGGTGGCCATTGTGCGCTTGAAATGAAGCGAGCAACCCCATTTTATAGCCATTTTTGGGTGGCGCGTTCTCAGTGCGATGGTGCTGAGTCCTGTTGGAATGTCCAAGGTCTGCGGCCAAAATGTTTGCGTGCCCTAGGCTTTAATACACCCCCAGAATATTTTCTCGCAACTCTAGCTCTTTTGAGTCTATTTTCTTTCTGTTGCGGTGTAAGTTCTTGCACTTTTTGGAATTTCAATTGCTTTGCCCCGAGCTCATTTTTCAATATTTGCCGAATAGAATATTGCGATATGTTCAGTTCACGAGCCATTTTTCGGCAACTTCGGCGCGGGCTTCGATCAAGTCGCTTCTTTACTTTTCAAACCATTTCTGCTGATGTTGCCGTTTTCTTCCGTCCACTTCCTTGACGTCGGGCTACGCTACCAGTATCACGGTACGAGCGATGGTACGAGACACAAAAGATTTATTCACATTTAAATGCTGGAGTGCTCTAATGATAGCCACTTATGGTTTTTCAGCCAAATATAAAGAAATTACACTATCGCGATTGAAGTCCATAATGAATAACTTTTTTTCGGTAAAATTCTCACCAAAATGCTTCTGTACGCTTGTAAACAATATAATGAGCTGTCACTGAAATAATTTTAACAGCTGTCGGACGAGTGGCTTAGAAATGACAGCAGTCTGAAGTTATTACAGTTCTTTCATCTCACCCTGAATAAGTACACCCAAATCGAAATTGTACCAAATTTAGTACCATTCAGTACTTTTCGCGCACATAAGTACACTTTTCGAAAACTTTCTACCTTTCTCCGTGTAGACCCTAATATAATAGCTACATTCGGTATTTTAAAAGATTTTAGCAGAATTTTAAACGAATAATTTTTTTTTTTTTTGAAAATTGCCAAATTCATTCCAAATGGTGGAGGGTATTTAAGGTTCGGCCCTGCCGAACTTATAGTTTTCTTACTTGTATTAGTATAGATTTGCAATTTTTTGATAATCCCTTACAGAATTGATGATATTTTCTTAACGAATCACCTCTTTAAAGAGTATATTTTTTCAAAAACAAAAACCCCATAATTTGTATCGTCATTACGACCTTAAATTATTATAATTAGCCCCGGTACTTTCATAACTAATATTCTCTTGGCATTTGACTCATAACGTCGTCATTTATTTGCCTCGTCGAAGAAAAGTACAATTATTTTTATTTATACTCATATGTACAAACAATGTTTGTATGTAATATACCATTGGCCAGTAAATTATTATCTACAAGTGGAAAATACCCAATATCAATGATTGATATAATTTCTGACGTCTTGTCAATTTCTATTTTTTGTTCAAATGGTTTGATTATTTACGCTGTACAATAATAATGCAGATTAAATAATCAAGCAGGAATATATCTTCTAACGTAATTCAATTTTTTTTTGTTAAGGATAACATATTCAATTTGGCGATAGTCCATTCCAAAGGCGTATTTAATATGTTTATGTTTTGTAAAAAATGGATTTCTGGATATGCAACCTACAGGGCGAGATAAAAAAGGCAACAAAGACAAACGCCAAAATTTTTACATTTTTTTTTTTAATTTTATTGAATGAAATAGCATCAAATGTTAGGATAAGTTTAGATTTGTTCGAATTGGTCTTTGAAGGCTCGAATTATGGCATTCAAAAGATCAATGAAACAGTCACACGCTGCCCGAATGTTCCGCTAGAGTATTTTGGCCCATTCTCGGCGAAGCGCTTGCTTCAGGTGATTGACACTTTGGTATTTTTTAGTACCAACCTTGCTCTCCAAAATACTCCAGGCACAATAGTCTAACGGATTGGTATCCGGAGATTTTGGTGGCCATTGTGCGGTGGAACCTCATTTTGTAACCATTCTTGGGTGGCGCGTGCTGAGTGCGATGGTGCTGAGTCCTGTTGGAATGTCCAAGGTCTGCGGCCAAAATTTTTGCGTGCCCAAGGCCTTAATACACTCTCCAGAATATTTTTCCGATAATATTCGCCATTTATTCTGATGCCACGGTCGATTAATACGAGCGGAGAGCGACCATCGGCTGTTATGGCGGCCCACACCATCACCATGGCCGGCGCTTGAGTTCTGGTGGCCAACTGAAGGTGCACATTTTCAGCTGACCTCTTTGGCAAGTAAACACGATCGTTTTGTTTGTTTACAAACTACTGGACAATGAATGTTTCCTCATCGGAAAGAAACAAATTTGGCAGTTCGGCCAAGCGATTCAACTTTTTAGCTCTTTTGAAACTATTTTCTTTCTGTTGCCGTATAAGTACTTGCACTTTTAGGAATTTCAATGGCTTTACCCCGAGCTTATTTTTCAATATTTGCCGAATGGAATATTGCGATATGTTCACCTCACGAGCCATTTTTCGGCCACGGCGTCGCGGATTTCGATCAAGTCGCTTCTTTATTTTTCGAACCATTTCCGTCCACTTCCTTGACGTCAGGCTACGCTACCAGTATCATGGTAACGAGCGATGGTATGAGACACAAAATATTTATTCACATTTAATTGCTGGATTGCTCTAACGATAGCCACTTGGGGTTTTCCAGCCAAATATAAAGAAATCACACTATCACGCTTGAATTCCATCACGAATAACTTTTTTTCTGGAAAATTCTCACCAAAATGCTTTTATGCGCTTGTAAACAATATAATTAGCTGTCATTGGAATAATTTTAACAGCTGTCGGACGAGTGGCTTAGAAATGACAGCAGTCTGAAGTTGGTTGCAGTTTTTTCATGTCAACGTCTTCGTATAGACCCCATTCTAAGAACTATATTCGATATTTTTAAGATTTTTACAGAATTTTTAACGGTTTTTTTAATCGTTCCAAATGGTGGAGGATATTCGACCCGGCCGAACTTACTGCATTTTTTACTTGTAATGTACATATATTGGTATTTTTTATCTTGCACTTATTTTAGGAATAACTCGTTTCTTTTTAGCTTACTTGTAATGGAGAGAGCATGTAGTAGTCATTATTGTTGGCATGTTGGTAGTGTAGAGGTCATGTGTGGTCTAAAACAAGCAAATCTATCGAAATTCTTGGAAAATATTCACATATATGTGAAATACCTTAATTGTGCAGTTGAAATGTGTAATATATTTCAGATACTTACAAAAGTCACAATTCAAATATTTGCTTTTTAGGCTACTTGGATCAATTATTCTTTTTTTTTGTCCACACCTTATTCAAATTGAACAAGTGGTGTTTTTTCTACCAAAAGTACAAAAAAACGCAATTTAATGAAATCAATTTCAAAGAATGAAAATGAGTTGGTGTTAAAAACAAACACAACACTCAACTTGACTGTCTGACAAAAAAAAAGAAAAACTAGAGTACACTTGTTCTTATCTAAATTATATGTTTGATGTATTGTCGCCTGCTCTCTCTCTCACTCTGTCTCTCTCCAATCCCTATCTCTCTTGGTCGGCTTATCATGTGAATAGTAATAAAAGGCGGGTGTGTATTTACATACATATGTGTGTGAAAGTAGACTGAGGATGGTTGCACAAAATGACAAATAATTAACATACATATACATACATGTATATAAGCACATGACACAATCCCATAAAAAAATTTAAATTATATACACGTATGAGCAATATAATGTGTTATTATAAAATGCCCATTAAGTATGAAATACGATAGTTTTATATACTTCGTAATTGAACCTTCAGAACGCTCTATATATTTATATCATTAACCCTATGGAGACTGAGAACATACATATATCATACAAGATGCGACGTTAAAAATGTGTTGCCTCACATTTAATACCACGGTTTAATGAGGTATTCGTAATGAGCTCTATCTATTGTGGTAGAATATTGTCCATATATGTTCATGCTTTCGTATAGCCCCATATAATTTTACTTCCCCATGTTCGTTATTTTGATGATTTTAGCCAGTTTCTAGCGGAATAGCTTAAAATTTGGTATTTTGACTTTATAATGGGTTATATCTCCTGTGACAAAAAATTATCTATTTAGGTCTTAGGTACATATACCTTCTGCGGTAGAACATTGTCCATATAGGTTCATGTTATCCTGTAACAGTACTTCACGACATTCGGCATTAACACACTATGACATGAATTATTTTCCAAATGGTGGAAGGTAGAGTTGTGCCACTCTAGTTCGAACGAACTAGTTCCTTATCTAGCTTCGCGGACCCCGGTCGTTTGTATGAAAACTCCGCGTGTGAGTGATATGAAATCACTCATACTTTTAGGAACTGGTGTGCTGAACTATGAACTAGATTGACACAACTACAGGGTGAGATAAAAAACCAACAAAGTCAAGCGCCATAATTTTTAGATTTTTCTTAAATTTTATTGAATGACAGCAAAAACTGTCGGAGCTAGCATCACATATTAATATAAGTTTAGATTTGTTCGAATTGGTCACCTTTGGCACGAATTATGGACTTCAAACGACCAATGAAACCGTCACACGCTGCCCGAATGTTGCTCTGCAGTATTTTGGGCCCATTCCCGGTGGAGCGCTTGCTTGACGTGATCGGCATTTTGCTATTTTTTTGTGCCAACCTTGCATTCCAAAATACTTCAGACACAATAGGATTGGTATCCGGATATTTTGGTGGCCATTGTAAGCTGGAAATGAAGCGAGGAACCTCATATTGTAACCATTCTTGGGTGGCGAATGGAATGTCCGAGGTCTTCGGCCAAAATGTGCCCAAGGCTTTAATACACCCTCCAGAATATTTTCGCGATAATATTCGGCATTTATTCTGATGCCACGGTCGATTAATACGAGCGGAGAGCGACCATCGGCTGTTATGGCGGCCCACACCATCACCATGGCCGGCGCTTGAGTTCTGGTGGCCAACCGAACGTTCACATTTTCAGCTGACCTCTTTGGCAAGTAAACACGATCATCATTTTGTTTGTTTACAAACTGCTGGACAATGAATGTTTTCTCATCGGAGAAAACCAAATTCGGCAGTTCACCACTTTCGGCCAAGCGAAGCAACTCTTTAGCTTTTTTGAGTCTCTTTTTTTCTGTTGCGGTGTAAGTTCTTGCACTTTTTGGAATTTTAATGGCCTGATGATGAGCTCATTTTTCAATATTTGTCGAATGAAATATTGCGTTATGTTCAGATCCCGAGCCATTTTTCGGCCACTGCGACGCGGGCTTCGATCAAGTCGTTTCTTTCTTTTCTAACCATTTCTGCTGATGTTGCTGTTTTTTCCGTCCACTTCCTTGACTTCTTTGTCGGGCTACGCTACCAGTATCACGGTAACGAGCGATGGCAATAGACACAAAAGATTTATTCAGTTTTAAATGCTGGAGTGCTCATCTCACCCTTTATATATACTTTGTTGGGCCTGACGTGTGTATTTCGAGGAGTTACAAACGGAATGACAAAGTTGATGAACCCTCTATAGAATGGTGGAGGGCAAAAAACATTTTCCCACAATATTTCACCGATACCCCCATCAGACCCATGCGATATTTGTACGCCCTTCATTGCAATGCCTTTGTGAAATTCGCAAATCATATTTGTAATTTCTGCATAGAATATCGAAAATGCAAAACCAACAACAAATATCGTCATGGTGTTATTTTTAGAAACCCATTGCTAATTACTAGACACCACTTACGTACATACAAACATTTTTTGAAACGTCAAGGTGAATTTGTGAAAATTCACTTCAATTTGCAGTTGCTTTTTGTTGTTGTTGTCTTAAGGTATTCTTGGGTATTTTAATTAGAAATTCAAATGAAATTATTACAGCAAGATAAAACTGAACTTTAGAAACTTAACATTTTTTTCTTGATTGTTATGCACTTTAGAATAGAATAGAATTTTGAATACATTGTTGTATTGTTACCGTTAGTTCAGTTCGTTCTCTCATTGTTCAAATAAAACATTAAATTTATGGTAATTGTAGTTGTTTGTTGTTATTGGATTTTTATTCTTATTGGCAAGATGTATAAATGATATTGAAATGGGGAAAAAATTATTAATTAAAAAACGTTTTATAACTTTGTAATATTGAGGGAGGAAGCGAAATCGTTAAAAAAAAAAAAAAACAATTCAATTATAATTTTTTTTTATTTTTTATACCATCAGCCATATGGCTAGAGAGGGAGGACGTATATCATTTGATACGGCCAAAACGTGCCACATTGAAATAACGTTTTTAGACACTAGGTCTCTTTGGACCAAATCCGTTTGAGGACATTTGGAGTTGATCTAGAGATGTCCGTCCGTCCGACTGTTGGTCTGTCTGGCTAGCTAGTGCTCACGATAACTCTCGAAGGTAGTATTCGATTTGGTCCAAACCTGGTATATTGTAATATTATTATCAAACTTAGATCTAGTTCGAAGGTGGGCAATATCGGTCCTTCCGGTACATTCCCCACAATAGGTCGAAATTAAAAAAAAATGTTTTACTGCATAGAAAAGGAAAGAATAATCCAATTTTGCTCCAACTTTGCAAATCCTAATATTTCCATCAGTGCTAGGTCAGGTGCGAAAATGGACAATATCGGTCGACTTCATCATGTACCCCCCCCACAAAAGGACAAAATTTGGAATAATTATATCTCTTATAAAATGTGATGTAAGAGGCCTTTGTCTTCAAACTACACAGATCACAATATTTTTATTAGCCCAAGGTCTGGTGTCAAGATGGAATATATCGGTTCACTTCTTCTTGTACGCCCCCACAACGGATCAAAATTTTGAATATCCAAGAAACTCATAAAATGCGAAATTAACATCCGATTCCATTCAGACTTGGTACATCTCAATATTTCCATCAGCACAGGATCTGTTATAAAGACGGTAGAGATCGGACCATTCCTTTTGGTAACTCCCCCACAGCGGATCAAAGTTTTGACTAGCCAAAACTATTCTTAATTCCGAAATAAGTATCCGGTCGTCTTCATATTTCACACATGCCATTATTTCTGCTAACACAAGATATGCTGTGTAGATGGGATATATCGGTCCACTCCTTCTGGTACCTCCCACACAAAGGGTCAACATTTTTATTATCCATGAAGCTTATAAAATGTGAAATTAACATCCGATTCCACCCAGATTTGGCACATCTCATTATTCATATCTACACAAGATCTGTTATGAAGATGGTAGAGATCGGACCATTCCTTCTGGTACCTCCCGCACCAAGGGTCAACGTTTTGACTAACCAAAACTATTCTTAATTCCGTAATAAGAAACCGGTCGTCTTCATATTTCACACATGCCAATAAATCCGCTAATACAAGATATGCTCTGTAGTTTGGATATATCTGTCCACTCCTTCTGGTAGGTCCCCCATAAAGGGTCAACATTTTTAATATCCATGAAGCTCATAAAACGCGAAAAATCCGATTCGAACCAGACTTGGCACATCTCAATATTTCTATCAACACAAGATTTGTTATGAAGATGGTAGATATTGTACCATTCCTTCTGGTAAAACCCTCAAAGAAAGCGAAATAAGCATCCAACTCTCTTCAAATTTCGTACATACTAGCATTTTTGTTAAAGCAAGCGAACTCCTTCTGGTACCACACCCACAAAGGGTCCCAATTTTCAATACTTTTATCTGTCATAACTTGCGAAACAAATCAGCGATCCTTTAAAACTTGCTATATCTAAATATTTCTTTCAACCTGAGATGAATATGGAACTTATCGGAATATATAATTTCGCGCGAAATTGGATATAACTGTTTGATTTTCTTGTAATTTTGCCATAACAATTTATTTATCTGTATTAGATGAAATATGAAAAAAATAATACTTCGGTGGACTATATCTGGTGCCTCATTCACATTTTCTAAAAATCGTCACATATTCCATATAAAGTGAAGGAAGTAGTCGATATAGTCCAAACCTGGCGCGTCGCAATATTTATATCATATTTAGCTAGGTCCGATACGAGATGGACAATATTGGGCCATGCCTTCGGAACCTACTCCATAGAGGGTCAATAATTTGAAAACCCTAAACAGAAGTCAAAATATATTTAAATTATCGAACATTGGCTGGGGCATACATCTGTCGACAAAAACCGACTGACGCCTTTTAACTGGGGTTTTCTTAATTCCCCTCACAAAACATATATCCGAAGGTCAGCAAATTAAATTATTTCCTAAACTCCTTCCATAAAATATCACAGCTACCATTAGGTCATTGTTATGTCAATTTCGCAAAACACATTCTCCATTGACTTTATTTCATTTCCTTTAAAATTAAATAAAATATAATTAAAATATATATGGTATGTATGTTCCGAAGTTGAATCGCATTTCATTGTTGAAATCACTCTCTCTACCACTCGCTCTCACTCGTTGTTTTCTTTTCCCCTTCCGAAACATTTGAAATACAATACATTCTTCCAACAAGTGTTCACTTTGTTGTTATTGCTATTGGTTTTTTTTTTCCTATTCGACAAAACTGTCGATAGAGACACACCAAAGCTTGTAATGATTTAATCACTCAACTGCGCATTTTTTTGTTCCCTAACTAATTCTTCGCGTTTCCAAGCTTAGCAATTAAATCGTGATTTTATTTCCATTTAATGAAAAACTAGACGACAAGCAAACATCTGTCCGGAGGCAGAAAAATTAGAAAACAAATCTAATTGTTATGGCATTAAAATGAAATAAAATTAAAATATTCCAACGAATACTACACCAGGGAACACTGAACATTTTCAATGACAAACACAGTTTCTAGGCTTGGGCGGAATTTCACTTGGATCTAACATTTGCCTCGGAAAATTCCAAATAGATATTTTCTGCAATCGATGACCTTAAAAGTGTTGCCCTGTGTTATTTGAAGATAGTTTGTTGAATATCATAGCTGCAGTTGTTCAGTGTAATGTGTATTTTTCTAATCTTGTCTCTCTATTCGTATGCCGTGCTTAATACACGTGATTATGCCGCAATTACTTTTATTCATGAATATTGATTAGATTGTTGTTCATCCATGGAAGGAAGTTAAACTTGCAATGCCTTGGAGATAAATACATATAGGAAGTACGCTCAGAAAAAAAACTATATATAAAGGGTGAGATAAAAAAAAATACAACATAGTCAAACGCCATAATTTTTAATTTTTTTTAAATTTTATTGAATGAAAGCAAAAATGTCGGAAATAGCATCAAATTTTAAAATAAGTTTAGATTTGTTCGAATTTGTCACCTTTGGCACGAATTATAGCCTTCAAACGGCCAATGAAACCACATCAACATGCTGCCTGAATGTTGCTTTGCGGTATTTTGGCCCATTCCCAGCGAAGAGCTTGCTTGAGTTGATCGACACATTGGTATTTTTTAGTGATAACCTTGCTTTTTAAAATACTCCAGACACAATAGTCCAACGGATTGGTATCCGAAAAAATGAAGCGAAGAACCTCATTTTGTAACTATTCTTGGACGGCGTCATTTTGTAACCATTCCTGAATGTTCAAGGTCTGCGGCCAAAATGTTTGCTTGCCCAAGGCTTTAATACACCCTCCAGAATATTTTCGCGATAATATTCGGCATTTATTCTGATGCCACGATCGATTAATATGAGCGGAGAGCGACAATCAGCTGTTATGGTGGCACACACCATCACCATCGCCGGCGCTTGAGTTCTGGTGGCCAACCGAATGTGCACATTTCCGGCTGACCTTTTGGCAAGTAAACACGATAATTTTGTTTGTTTACAAACTGCTGGACAAAGAATGTTTTCTCATCGAAAAAAGAACAAATTCGGCAGTTCACCACTTTCGACCCCGCGAAGCAACTCTTTAGCTCTTTTGAGTATATACTCTTTCTATTGCAGTGTAAGTTCTTGTACTTTTTGGAATTTCAATGGCTTTACCCCGAGTTCATTATTCTATATTTGCCGAATGGAATATTGCGATGTGTCCAGCTCACCAGCCATTTCTCGGTCACTGCGACGCGGATTTCGATCACTTCGCTTCTTTACCTTCACGTCTTCTATGCGAAGACCTTCTGGCTCCTCTATGCGAATACCTTCTGGCTCTTCTATGCGAAGACCTTCTGGCTCTTGTATGCGAATACCTTCTAGCTCTTCTATGCGGAGACCTTCTGGCTCTTCTATGTGAAAACCTTCTGGCTCTTCTATGCGAAGACCTTCTGGCTCTTCTATGCGAATACCTTTTGGCTCTTCTATGCGAAGAGAAGACCTTAAGCTATGAGAAGAAGACCATAAGCTCTTCTATGAAAAGAATAGGTGCACGTCTTCGTATAGCCCTCATATAACGGTAACTCCCGATATTCGGTATTTTGACGATTTTAGCGACATTATTCACCGGAATTGTTATAAATTTGGTATTTGAAGTTCGTAACGGATACTACAGCCTAAGACATAATATTGTCAGTGGAGGTCCACGTCTTCGTATAGCCCCATATAACGGCAACTCCTGATATTCGGTAGTTTGATGATTTTAGGGACATTATTCACCGGAATTGTTTCGAATTTGGTATTTGAAGTTCGTCATGGGTACTACTGGCTACAGCCACGTTTTGGTTTGGCCCCCATATTATGGTACCTCCCTATATCCGGTATTTTGATGATTTTAGCTACATTATTCCCCGTTTTTTTCAAGTGTCGCATTTGAATATTATGATGAAAGTTGCCTATGCAGGTCCACGTCGTCGTATTTTTAACGGTTTTAATTTCTTAAAAATTGCCAAATTCGTTCCAAATGGTGGAGGGTATTCAAGGTTCGGCCTGGCCGAACTTACTGCTTACTTGTTTCTTCTAGTAGAAGTGCTTCCGCTCTCGTAAGATAGAAGAGTTTCTGCTTTTCTTCGAGAAATTCTTCTGTTCTTATTTGACACGAGCTTCTGCTCTTCCAAATGAAGAGATTATGTTCTTCTATGCGAAGAGCTTTTTGTCTTCTATAAGAAAGCCATCAGTTCTTCTGTTCCCTTAAAAAATTCTTCTGATCTTCTACTTCAATGCTCTTAATGCTATGTTTAAAAATCGTCAATAATAGTGGTCATTGTTGATGAAAAATTAACAATATTGAGAAATTTTCAATATTATTGATTGTCATTTTGTATTATCTGGGATCAAATGGTCGCACATTCAATTGTCCGGACATTCAAATGCGATCAAGCATTTTTTGTTGTTGTCATTTTTTTTGAATATAAATTGATTGACCGCATGTCTGCCACCCCCTCCAGAGAGTTTTATGACTGTGGTGGTAATCTATATACATATGTATGTATATGTATATACATATCAACAAATTAGTAAAATATTTTGTCGGCAAACTAATATTGAGTCAGGCGATTCGTTGGTGTATTTTTAGAGAAATTTATCTGCGCCAGCAGCTGTCGAGTTGTTGTTGCCGGTTTCGTTTTATTTGCTGTTCTTGCACATTTTTTTAGTGTTTGTTTGTAAATAAATTTTTAGTTTGTGCTTCTAATATTTGTTTGTGGGTAGACAAGTTTCAAAATACAATTGTTTAAAAAAGTGTTGTTGTTGGCATCTTTTTTTTTCTTCTCTTTTTCTCGATACTCATCTCTGAACCTTTGCCAATTAATTGATGGATGAGCAATTTCGTTGTTTTTTTTTTGCAAATTTTCTTTAAATATTATATTCTTTTCAAACAAATTTGCTGTTGTTGGTTTATTTTAAAGCGACAATTTCGCATGCAATTATTTGTCGTTGTCAATAAACCGTTTTGTCCGAACATAATTGTTTATGGCAATATTATTTATAATATTTTTGCGAAATTGCCTTAATATTTCCTGCGTATTTTTTGTCTGCCCGCGAAATCTAGTCGATTTTTGTTTGTTTTGTTTTCGGTATTAAGAGATGCCTTAGATATTTCTTTGTTCATTGTAGGACATGAAATAAATTCAATACTAAATATTTGTAAGGAATATTACAATTTTACAATACTATTTGGTTTATCACCATCGGAAGAAAGGCAAACAGGCACTCCACATTTTCAATGCCTGTATATTTATTCCGTAATAATTTCTGAATTGTTTATACAATCATTACTTTTGAAAACAATAATAGAAACAAAACAATAATCTACACTTGACTGAACAATAAATTCCCAATATATACAGGGTGAGATAAAAAAACTGGAACAATGTCATACGCACGAATTATGACCTTCAAACGTTTTGAAATCCTTGTGAAATTTATTTAAAAATCCACGCCTAAAGTCATTTTGAAATCCTTGTGAAATTTATTTAAAAATCCACGCCTAAAGTCATTTTGAAATCCTTGTGAAATTTATTTAAAAATCCACGCCTAAAGTCATTTTGAAATCCTTGTGAAATTTATTTAAAAATCCACGCCTAAAGTCATTTTGAAATCCTTGTGAAATTTATTTAAAAATCCACGCCTAAAGTCATTTTGAAATCCTTGTGAAATTTATTTAAAAATCCACGCCTAAAGTCATTTTGAAATCCTTGTGAAATTTATTTAAAAATCCACGCCTAAAGTCATTTTGAAATCCTTGTGAAATTTATTTAAAAATCCACGCCTAAAGTCATTTTGAAATCCTTGTGAAATTTATTTAAAAATCCACGCCTAAAGTCATTTTGAAATCCTTGTGAAATTTATTTAAAAATCCACGCCTAAAGTCATTTTGAAATCCTTGTGAAATTTATTTAAAAATCCACGCCTAAAGTCATTTTGAAATCCTTGTGAAATTTATTTAAAAATCCACGCCTAAACTCTATTAAATTTCAAATACTTTTTCAGCACGATTAGAATTTATTTTCAATTTCAAATAATTTTTTAAAAATTCTTTATCCTTCAACTCCATACTAAATTCCAAAATTTTCTCATCTCACTCTCTCATTTCAGCAATGGGTCTATTAAGTGAAGGCAGCCCTCTGTCGTGGGAAGAGACCAAAGCTTTGGCCCAACATGTTCGAGAACATGGCATACAGCAGTTCATAAATCTCTATCATCGTTTGAAAGATCGTCAGGGAGACGTCTTGAAATGGGGAGATGAAGTGGAATATGTTATTGTGAAATTCGATGAACAAAATCGGGTGGCACGTGTCTCCCTCAAAGCCCAAAGTCTATTGGCAAAACTAAATGAAAAAGAAATGGCCGATCCCCAAGGTGTTAAGTCGCTGTGGCGTCCGGAATACGGTGCCTACATGATTGAGGGTACTCCCGGCAAACCATTTGGTGGTCTAATGGCCCATTTTAATTTGGTCGAGGCCAACATGCGTTATCGCCGCCAAGAGGTCACCGAACTTTTGGACAAGGATGAATGTGTTATGTCCATTACGAATTTCCCCAGATTGGGTTGTCCTGAATTTACACATCCCATCTACAATCCAAATCCCGAGGATCCCAATGGTTCAGCCAAATCCCTCTATTTTCCCGATGAGGCCATCTTTCCCGGTCATCCACGTTTCAAAACTCTGACACGCAACATACGCATGCGCAGAGGCGAAAAGGTGGCCATCAAACTAAAAGTATTCAAGGATGAAAACACAAAATTACCCGTTGAAGGTAGTCCCGTCAACGAACCAGATGTAGTATTACTAGACGCTATGGGTTTTGGCATGGGTTGCTGTTGTCTACAGTTAACATTCCAAGCATGCAATATAACCGAGGCTCGTACCTTGTACGATCAATTGGCTCCGCTGTGTCCAATTATGTTGGCCCTCACGGCTGCTTCTCCCATTTATCGAGGCTATTTAACCGAATCTGATTGTCGCTGGAACGTCATCAGTTCATCGGTGGATTGTCGCACCCAAGAAGAAAGAGGCCTTAAACCATTGAAAGAGAATAAATTCCGTATTGCAAAGTCTCGTTATGATTCCATCGATTCATATCTATCGCCCGAGGGTGACCAATACAACGATGTCCCGCTGACCTATGACCAGCAAGTCTATGAAAATCTTCTTGATGGTGGCATCGATCACTTGTTGGCCCAACATGTGGCCCATCTGTTCATACGCGACACGGTGTCATTGTTCAGCGAAAAGGTCCATCAAAACGATGAAGAGGATACCGATCATTTTGAAAATATCCAATCGACCAATTGGCAAACTATGCGTTTCAAGCCACCACCACCAAACTCCTCGATTGGATGGCGTGTTGAATTCCGGCCATGTGAAGCTCAAATTAGTGATTTTGAAAATGCCGCCCTGGTATGTTTTGTGGTATTGCTGACACGGGTCATATTGTCGTATCAGTTGAATTTCCTCATACCCATCAGCAAGGTGGACGAGAATATGCAGAGGGCCCAGAAACGTGATGCTTGCCGCAAAGAGAAATTTTGGTTCCGCAAAAATGTACGCAAGACGCAGAAGACAAATGGCTATACAAATGGCTCGGCGGCAAATGGTGCCAATGGAGCAGCAGTTCATCAAAATGGCAGTGTCGTCACCACAAATGGTACAGAAGCTAATAATGGTGAGGCTAAAATGCAGATTGGTGGTACAAATGGCTATCATCACAACAGCGATCTGGAGGATGAATATGAGCTGATGTCTATTGGGGAAATATTCAATGGCAAAGTAAGTAAAGGAGGAGGGGGCATTTTTAAGTTGGCAATGGATTTATTAGTGTCATGAAACAAGGGCCTTGGGTTACAAATGAGAGAAAGGAGAGAGAGAGAGAGTGAGAGTGTAGAGACATATGCTATGGGGGGTCACTAGGATCTCGCCACCTACGAAGTGTTAACTTTTCTGACAATTTTAATCCATTTTTCCTGTTTTTCTAGTTTCTACCAGTTGTTTGCTTGAGAATTCATAATAATTAGCATACTTTAAAGCGGAAATGAATATGAATGTTAAAATTTTGCCATAAACCTTTCTATGTGAAGATCTTATACCCATGGTATTATATGAGTATTATTATGGTTCATCATCAAACATTAATTGAGATGGGTAGAAGCATTACGAAGCACCAAGTTCGGACAAATTGACATTGTTCCCCATTAAAATACAAGACTTGGGTTTTTCTCGCCATTTGTAGAGCGACACCTACAATTTTGGACCGATTTCTATTACCAGAGATTGACACTTTTTTAGATATGGATAGCAGTATGGATAGTCCTAGTACTGTCAGTCGAATTTTTTGCCCATAGGTTTAATATCCAGCATTCGATTCAACGAAAGTTTTTTTAGGAATCCTGTGATGTCTTCGGACACTCCAAGAATAAATAGTCGGTTTCTTCCATTGAGTGTATCCATAATCCTCAGTTGTCAGTTGTTTAAGTTGGCAGACCAATAAAAGAAATGCAGAGTAGTGTGCAGGCCCGAACGCCAAGTCAAGTAGACAGGTATAATTCACATTGTCACAAATCCACTGTAAACTATTGTTGGTCTTTGTGGCATTTAATTGTATTTGCCTTCTTCAGTATAATGCCTGAGATTCTTGCTAACCAGAGGAGGTTGAAATGTCGGAAATAGCATAAAATTCTAGAATAAGTTTAGATTTGTTCGAATTGGTCACCTTAGGCACTAATTATGGCCTTCAAACGGCCAATGAAACCGTTACACGCTGCCCGAATGCTGCTCTGCGGAATTTTGGCCCATTCCCGGCGAAGCGCTTGCTTGAGATGATCAACACTTTGGCATTTTTTTGCGCCAACCTTGCTTTCCAAAACACTCCAGACACAATAGTCCATCGGATTGGTATCCGGATATGGTGGCCATTGTGCGCTGGAAATGAAGCGAGGAACCTTATTTTGTAATCATTCTTTAATACACCCTCCAGAATTTTCAGCTGACCTCTTTGGCAAGTTAACACGATCATTTTGTTTGTTTACAAACTGCTGAACAACGAATGTTTTCTCATCGAAAAAAAAAAAAAAAAAACAAATATGGCAGTTCGCCACTTTCGGCCAAACGAAGCAACTCTTTAGCTTTCTTGAGTCTATTTTCTTTCTACTGCGGTGTAAGTTCTTGCAATTTTTAGAATTTCAATGGCTTTACCCCGAGCTCATTTTTCAATATTTGCCGAATGGAATATTGCGATATGTTCAGCTCACGAGCCATTTTCCGGCCACAGCGACGCAGGTTTCGATCAAGTCGCTTCTTTACTTTTCGAACCATTTCTGCTGATTTTGCTGTTGTCTTCCGTCCACTTCCTTGACGTCGTATCACGGTAACGAGCGATGGTACGAGATGCAAAAGATTTATTCACATTTAAATGCTGGAGAGCTCTAACGATAGCCACTTGTGGGTTTCCAACCAAATATAAAGAAATCACGCTATCACGCTTGAATTCCATCACGAATAACTTTTTATCTGGAAAATTGCCACTTTGCTTTTGTACGCTTGTAAACAATATAATGAGCTGTCACTAGAATAATTTTAACAGCTGTCGGACGAGTGGCTTAGTAATGACAGCAATCTGAAATTGGTTACAGTTTTTTCATATCGCACTGTAGAAATGCCTATCTGGCTGGCGAGTTTTATACTTTTTTGTTTGGATGACTTATCTCCCCTCTTGGCAAAAATCCGCTGGTGTTATGAGGGAGCGCTATGATGCCGTTCTCCGAAAGGAGTTCTATAAACACATTCATATTGTAGAAGACCAACATTTTGTATTTTAGGGGGGTCATGGAAGTTTTTCTGATTTCTAGCGATTTGAGGCCCTTGTTATATATGTTAATGTTAGTTTTCTGGATAATATCTAATAAAAAAATTCCTTATTTTTTCAGGCTGATGGTTTTCCCGGTTTGGTGCCTCTAATACGCAGTTACTTACAATCGATGGAAGTCGATACAGATACTCACTGCACCATTGAACAATATTTGCGTTTTATTGAACGACGAGCCTCCGGGGAATTGGTGACAACGGCCACCTGGATGAGAGAGCAGGTCTTGAAACATCCTGACTATAAGTAAGTCCTAATAAGATTTTTTTTTTTGATATTCAAACTAATAACCCTGTTTTCTTCCTACTTTGTCACTTTACAGAAAAGATTCCATTGTTAGCGATAGCATTAATTATGATATTCTTAAGAAAATCGAGGCCATACAAAAAGGCAATCTTATTGAGCCAACTTTACTTGGCCAAGGCAATCATACAAAAACAAAAGATTTCATACCAATGGCCATACAGAAACATTTGAATGTTTGTTGTGAAAGCATATGACCAAATGTAGGTGATAGTTTTAAATATGGTAACGACAAGAAACACTATGATGATGAGGATGTTGATGATGCTGACAAAGACGACGACGACGACGTAGCGGAAGGTGATAACTGTGATGGAAAAACAAATGAAGCAACAAGTAGCCAGTAGTAGTAAAACGTAATACAAATAGCAAAGGCAATATTGCCATAAAACAAAATGATGCTAGAAAAACAAAAAAGAAAAACCCCAAAACTGGACAGCAACGACGTTTAAACAGAGAATACATTAGGAAAATGCAAGAAGAAACTGCTGGAAAACAAGATAAAATGTTAAATGTTGTTTTGGCCTGGCCTGTTTGTGATGAGCGCACATAAAAAGCAAAAGACGGATAGCACACCAAATTTATTTTGGCTTCAGCTGACTATAACTGTTATTTTAAATTAAATGAAATATCAGTTAAGGCTAACCAGGAGGGATAGGAGGTACAGTGGTGAAGTTGGAAACAAAGCCAAGCGTCTTCTGTTTGGTTTTTTTGTTTTTCTCTACTTTGGAAGCTCCTCCCTAAGCTTGGAATCAGCAAATGTACGAACTGCATATAGTCTTGATAGGCTAATAATTGGTGATGAGAGGACGTTGCAAACTTTCCTTCACAAAAGTGATCAATTGATTGAAATTTGAATGCAAGCGGCGGCAGCAGCAACAAGGATGGGATTTATGTTATAGTTATACAAATACATATATATTCTTATATACACATACATAATTGCTGCATACATACATATATACTAGTTATTAATTTTTTATTATTTGTTAAATTATTTCATAGAAAAAAAAAAAAACAACCAACAACAGGATACGATGAAACAAACAAACATTTAAAACCTTTTAAACATTAAGTGTTTATTTATTTACTTAAAAACAAAACACAAACCAACAATAAAATATAATTCCTATATAAATTATATATTTTTAACACAATGTCACACGAATACGTATAACCAAGAAAAACAAACAAAAAAACTTTAATAAAAACAAAATTGAACTTATGAACAAACTTGATAAATCAAAACAAAAACAAGTAAGCAAAGGCTACAGTCGAGCGGGGCCGACCGTTGAATACCCTACAACACTACAATAAACGATAAAGTTTATATAGGCGAGATACTCGAAAGAATTCCACAAGATATTGTGACAAATAATAAAAGAAAACCATCAGGTTTTGTTCTCTAATTTTCGAATAATAGCAACTTAAACTAATTTGCTCATTTCCAATTTATTGGTAGATGTTGCACTTAAATGGCTTCCTAGATCCGGAACAAATATTACCCAAAAACCTATAATCTCCCAGAAGTGGCAAAAGATTAACATTTATTATTGGTTTCTGACTGAAACGCATCTATATGAGATACAGACATTTGATTATATTCTTCAACGAAATCAGCGTTAACGAAATAGTCAGAAGTGCGTCTTTCCTGTATTTGAGATTTCCAAAAAAGTCACCGTAATGGACATTTTCGTACTTTGTCTACAAAAGTTGGCAAACTATTTCACACATTGAATATTTTTGGATGGCCATTCAAATGTGCCTGAGGATCGGGCGATAATTACGACCTGCTGACAATTTTGCAGTTTTTTGGTCCATTTCAACCCCTAAATATATGGCGATCATCTCCAAAAAGAGTAGGCTTCTATTCTGACCCTCATCTTATCTGCATGCAAAATTTCGTAAGGATCGGGCCATAAATGCGATCTGTATATGACATCCTGATATCCTAACTACTTAGTTTTGTTAGCTGTAGAAATATTACCAAATGTTTAATTCCAAATGAAAATATGCCAAAAATATGACAAAATTGAAAAAAATATGAGAAAATTTTACAAAATCAATATTTTCATCTTTAGAGAGATACTTTTATGCGATTTTTTTAGACGTTTTTTCTTTCCTGCCAAGAGGCCATTCTGAATTAATAAGAATTGTCGAAATCAGTTCTGCCGTTCTCGACATATAAGAGATCTTTCAAGTATATCTTCTTTGATAGACATATATATCGCACATATTTAGCTATATATCCGATTTGTTGGATGTCAACATCAATGTAAAGGTCAGAAGTAACCTTGTCATGGCTTCGTGATTTCGCCGGGATTTAAAATATTCACGGTTAAATGAAAAATTTTGATTTTTTTTCAACACAAAAGATATGGTCTATTTTACCTAGATATTATCCGATGACCACCCAAATTAGTAGGCTTCTTCCCCGCCCTAAACTCTATCTACATGCGAAATTTCGCGTCGATTGGTCTATAATTGTGACCTGTATAGCTACTGCAAAATCCGACATTTTTTCAGTATTTGGTCCATTTCAACCCCTAAACATTTGGCGATCATCTCCAAAAGCAATAGGGTTCTATTCTGGTCCAAACCCCACCTACATTCTAAATTTCGTGAGATCGGGCCATAATTGCGACCTGTAGAGTGATTACAAATTAACATGGACAGACGGACAGACGGACGGACGGACATACATAGCTAGATCGACTCAGCTCGGCGAGCTAGGAAGATCCATATATACTTTCCTATGTGGGAAATCAATATTTCGAGGTGTTACATAATTTTTGGGCCAATCAAACTTATAATACCCTCAACACATAGTGTTGTAGGGTATAACAACAATAACTAAAAAAAAACACAAATTAAAAACTGAGCAAAAAATCATTGTAAACAAAATCTAAATAAAATTTGTACAAATGAATAAAAGCAACAAAACTATTTTCTTGGGGTTTTTATTGGATTAATTTAAATTTAAGTGTTGAGGGCTAATGCAGTACGGAAATGAAATTAAATTCAAAGCATACTTCCAGGCCATTAGAATTTGGTGAAAATTATCAAGCTCCCTAATGCATGCTTTGATGTTTAGTACATTTATTCCAAACAATGATAAACAGTAATGCTGCCAACATTCTGAGGTCACTTTTTGTTCGATTCCATTCGCCTGGTATTAAATTAAAAATGAATTTACTTGAAAATTTTTACTTGAGTGAGATGGACATGGAAAGTCCGGGTTCAAGACCCGGGCTAGACCCGGATCAACTTACCCGATATAGGCAATATTGTTACTTACAACAACAGTTAAATTTAGAAAACTTGAGTTCGCTTACCCGTTTGAAAATACCCAGAAGAGAAATCTCTGGACCCAGAAAAGGTATTAGCACAAATTGTAGCATTTTGGAAAGTTAAGATACCCCCTAATGGACTCTTTTTCGAAATTTTGGGGGTTTTTAAAAAATTCGAGTTAAAAAAAAAATCAAGTGACCATTTGTTGCATAGGTATTTTCGTAAGCGTTACCTACATATTTTATTACCAAATAAACTATATACCTAAGATAAACGCATTAAGGATGAGATTTCCTTGAATCCTTATCCAAAGATTTCAAAAAAGAAGAAATGTGGGGAAATTTTCCTTTGCGATGCAAACTTTCAAAACACCGATACGCGTGTCTTCCTTTTTTAACTCTATTTTTATAATCTGCTGGACTTTTCCTTTGGGTAAACAAACAAAATCAAAAGCTAAAAATTAGTTTGTTTACAAAACAACTGATTATTGAACTGCTGGGAAATATTTTAGATATAACATTTTATCCAGATTAACCCACATTATTAGGATTTATTGCTTAATCCGGATTAACTCTACCAGATTTACCATACAAAATAGATCTTCTCACAAACGGATTTATTTTAAATTCGGTTTTTCATCCTACGCCCCTTTGTTTCTTTACGAAGAAGCCAGCCGTTGTATTAAGTCAGTAAAAACTTGTTCTATGTGTTCTCACCTTCAGATTTCGGCATTTCGTACAATGATGTTCTTAATTTCTGATAATGGGGAAAAGTAACCGAAAGACACGGGCAATAAAAAGGCAATTTTCTACCCAAATTTGCTCTGTTCCAGATCCTGAAGTAATCTACTAGTTTTGCAATTTTTTTATTATATTATATTAAGTTAGTCATTCCATTTGTAACACCTCGAAATATACATTTTAGACCTTACAAAGTATATATATTCTTGATCAGCATAAAATTCTATGCCGATTTTGCGTCCGTCCGTCTGTGGAAATCACTCTAGCTTCCGAACAAAATAAAGCAGGTTGATAAAATTTTTCTCAAATGTGTATTATGTCTGCAGGACTTTTGGTATTGAAAATGGGTGATGTAGGTTCACGTTTTGATATAGCCCCCATATAATGGCACCTCTCTTTTTCGGTATTTTGGTTATTAAAGCGACATTATTCACCGGAAATGTTTTAAAGTTGGTATTTAAAGTTCGTAACGGATACTGCAGCCTATGACAGAAAATTGTCTTTGCAGGTCCACGTCTTCGTATAGCCCCCATATAACGGTACCTCCCAATATTCGAAATTTTGATGATTTTAGCGACATTATTCAGCAGAATTGTTTCAAATTTGGTATTTTAAGTTCGTAACGGATGGTACACAGTATGACAGAAAATTTTCCGTACAAGTCCTCGATTTCATATAGCCCCCATAGAACGGTACCTCAAAATATTCGGTACTTTGATGATTTTAGCGACATCATTCACCGGAATTTTTTAAAATTTTGTATTTGAAGTTCGTAGTGGGTGCTACAGCCGATGACAAAAATTGTTGTATGCAGGTTCACGTTTTCGTATAGCCCCCATATGACGGTGCACCCCGATATTCGGTATTTTGACGATTTGTGCGACATTATTCACCGGAATTGTTTCAAATTTTGTATTTGAAGTTCGTAATGGGTGCTACAGCCGATGACAAAAATTGTTGTATGCAGGTCCACGTCTTCGTATAGCCCCCATATAACGGTGCCCCCCGATATTCGGCATTTTGACGATTTTAGCGACATTATTTATCGGAATTGTTTCAAATTTTGTATTTGAAGTTCAAACAGCCGATGACAAATATTTTGTATGCAGGTCCACGTCTTCGTATAGCTCCATATGACGGTACCTCCCTATACTCGGCATTTTTACGATTTGTGCTACATTATTTACCGGAATTGTTTCAAATTTGGTGTTTGATGTTCGTAATGGGTACTACAGCCTATGACAGAAAATTGTATGTGCATGTCCACGTCTTCGTATAGACCCAATATAACGGTACCTCCCTATATTCGGAATTTTGATGATTTTAGCGACAATATTCACCGAATTTTTTTATTCAAGTTTCGCATTTAGGTATTGCCAAAATCGTTCCAAATAGTGAAGGGTATTCAAATATCGTTTTTTACTTGTTTTCGATATCATAAGGGGAACATCGGTTATGGTACTTAAAAGTCTTACATTCTTTCACTTCTGTTTCAGACTAACAGAATGGCACTACTGATACCAGTTATGGCACTCTACGAATTGAATTATAAAAATCTGTCGACATCTTCCCTATATGTGATTGAAGTTCTGTCGTACACTTTCCCGTGTTCATTGCCCACAAATTATTCGCAACAGTCCAATTGTTTGCAAATTTTAATAAAAAAAAAAAACAATATTTTGTTCACTATTCACACTTGTACTTCCGTTGGGCGCCACTGCATGTAAAAGACTGCCAGCTTCAAAAACTTTTCATTTATAAAAAGGAACGATAAAGAATACTAATTCGTCCCGAAAATAATTGGAGCTCTCTTCGTACAGACCTAATTAATAGCCAGTACTGAAAATAAACGTGTTTTCTTTGTTATGCCCCTGAATTTTATACGATGCGCTAAGGAGACTTTGTCCCTTATCTAAATCATTTATTCGACTCATCAAAACATACACGCTTATTGATTTTCTACATTGCTTGAATACTTCTTGAACACGTTTGGAAAATGTTTGAAATTTAAAATAAATATTTATATATGTATCTGTGGCAGTTGGTAACAACGCCAAATGCTAAATTATTCCAAAAATGTTTGTCAAGTCATGGCCAAAATTACCGATCTTCTTAATTTTATTTAATTAAGAATTACGATATAACTGAGAGGAGTAATAATTGTTATTGTTTCAATTCAATATCTTGCCTATCAATATGCAATGCCCAAACGACGACAACGTCGACGATGACAAAAACACATCAACACCACACACGACGACGACAACACCGCAGGTATTATTTTGCATTCTAATGCACTGCTGCAGACGCCGACTGCTCTTTTTAAAATCCCAAACGTGTTTCTACTCACCCGAATTTTATATTCATATCCCAATTTCTGTATTCTTCCAAAAGCAAGTTGTAATTGCAATCTTGAATTGGTAGGAAAACAATACCGAATTTCGAGATAAATACCTGGTATTTATTCGATACGAATCATTTATTTCAGTTAGGGACAGTGATGCAAGTGAAGTGTTGCCTTTAACCAAGAACTGGGACTTTGGATTTAAATTGAAGTGTTGAAAAATAAATTTAATTCTAAGATTGTGACTGATTTTTTTATTTTTTGTTTTGTTTGAAATAAAGGTAATTTTTTATTAAAAAAAAAAAAACAATATTTAAGTGAATGTTATGTAATGTGGAAGAAATCGTTATTTGATTAAATATTGAAAAAATTACGTACATGGAAAGTGAAAAATATATAATGGTTTAATGAGTGTTGTGATGATTTCATGGGGAATACAAACTAACATATATACTTGCACAACTTAGATACATACGCCATCTCATTATCAAAAAAAAAAACGTCTAACCAAAATTATAGATATAATTACAAACCACACATACTTTTAAAAATTTAAGAATAAAAATGGGAGTAATTCTAAAACACTGTGCTAACAAAATTGAATTTTTCCAATAATCACAAAGAAAATGAAGTAGATTAAGAAAGTAAAGCTATAAAAACGAGAAGACACGTGTATCGGCGTTTTGAAAGTTCACATCGCAAAGTAACGAAAATGGAGGGTGTTTAAAGGAAATAAAACTCCAATCTCCCTCTTTGATTGTATACCCTCAGCTATTGTCCCTTTATTCAAACATATTTTGGCATCCGAATTTATTATCCAAAATGTTGAGCCTTTATGGGGGAGGTTCCGAAACATTGTCCAACTCCCTTCTGATATAAGTCTGATATGAATATTTTAACGTACCATATTTGGACTATAGCGACTATTTACTTGATATGAGATATGTGATTATTTTAAAAATGTTGAAATATGCGTGGGGTGCCAAATATAGTGGATCGAAGTATTCCACTTAATCTAATAATAATAAAAATATTGGGACCTGCAAAATGCAAAGAAAATCGAACATTTAGTTTCAAATTTATTGGAATCAAAATTTCAACTTTTTGTGGAATAGGAGGTATCAGAGGGAGCGGGCAAAAAGGGGTCTCACCACAAGGGTATGTTGATATCTATCATCTTCACACCATATCTTGTGTTAGTAGAAATATTGGTATGTGTGAAGTTTAAAAAGAATCGAAAGCCTTTTTCATATTTTAAGGGCGTTTGGCTATAAAAATTTTTGATCCCTCTGTGGGAGAGGTGTATATCCATATATCTCATCTTCACACCAGATCTTGTGTTAATAGAATTTTTGGGATGTGTGACATTTGAATAGAGTCGGATGCTTATTTCACATTTTATTAGAGATATAATTATTCAAAATTTTGCCCCTTTATAAGTTTCGTGGATATGCAAAATTTTGATCCTTTGTGAGGGAAGTACCAGAAGAAGTGGACCGATATATCCGATATTCACAGAGGATCTTGTATTATATTATAGAAATAATGGGATGTGCCAAGTCTGAACGGAATCGAATGTTAATTTCGTGTTTTATGAGTTTCATGAACATTCAAAATTTTGACCCTTTGTGGGGAAGGTGCCGGAAGAAGTGGACCGATATATTCTATCTTAACACCAGACATTGGATTAATAAAAATATTTGGATGTGTGAAATTTGAAGACAATCGGACTCATAAATCACATTTTATAAGAGTTGTATTTATTCAAAATTTTGACTATTTGTGGGGGATGTACTTGATAGAGTGGACCGATATTGACCATTTTCGCACGTGGCGTAGCACTGATGCAAATATTTGCAAAGTTGGAGCAAAATCGGATTACCGTTTCTCTTTCTGTACAGAAAATATATTTTTTAAATATATATGGTGGAGGGTATACAAAACAAAAGAACTTCAAATTTACTCGAATTTATACAACAAATAGGATACACAAGGTACGAAAAAGACCCATTCGCGTTGCCATATTCGCATATTACATATATCTCTCCAAAAAATGATAATGGAAATAGAATTCCGCTCGGATATTCATGATTGGGATGATAATGGGGTACTTTTCTGTAAAAGAAAATTTTTCCTAGAGTAAAATTTAACGAAATAACAGGTGTTGTCCCCATCATCTGCTCTGTAGAAATATCCTCCCACGTAGTTCCTGGTCATTAATAAGGCTACTTTTTTTCTTAAAAATCAAAATTTTATTTAATTTATCTTTCTTTTACTTTATTTATTTTTATTTTGTTTTCCAGAAATGGGTCTCTTAACAGAAGGCAGACCTCTCTCGTGGCCCGAAACCAAAGCCTTGGCCGATCATGTGCGTCGTCATGGCATTGAACAATTTATAAATCATTATCATCGACTCAAGGATCGCAGTGGCGACACCCTGAAATGGGGTGATGAAATCGAATATATTTTAGTTAAATTCGATGAACGTCAGAAAAAAGCCCAAGTAGCTTTGAAGGCTCAGTCATTGTTGGATATTTTAAATGAAAAGGAAGAAACTAATCCACATGCTTGTAAGGCACTCTGGCGTCCTGAGTTCGGGGCGTATATGATTGAAGGTACTCCGGGAAAACCATTCGAGGGTTTTCTTACACATTTCACAATGTTGGAAGCCAATATGCGTCATCGTCGTGAAGAAGTCACGGATCTCTTGGAACGCGATGAATGTATTTTGTCGATGACAAATTTCCCCCGTTTGGGTTGTGAGGACTTTACCTATCCAGTATATAAACCACAACCGAATAATCCAAATTCGGTGACAATGTCAAAATATTATCCCGATGAGGCATCGTTTAGTGGTCATCCACGTTTCAAGACAGCTGCCAAGAATGTTCGAATGCGTAGAGGTGAAAAGGTGGCCATTAAAGTTAAAGTATTCAAGGATAAATTTACCAAATATCCAGTGGAAGGAAGCCCCATAAATGAACCAGATGTTGTGTTGCTGGATGCGACAGGTTTGGGCATGGGTTGTGGTTGTTTACAGGTCACTTTTCAGGCGGCAAATATGCAAGAGGGCCGTTTGCTATATGATCAATTGGCCACAATGTGTCCCATAATGTTGGCACTGACCGCAGCTGCCCCCATCTACAGAGGATATTTAACAGAGACAGATTGTCGTTGGCAGATAATAAGTTCCTCGGTAGATTGTCGCACACCAGAAGATAAATCCTTTATACCCAAATCACGTTGTGACTCAATAAGTTCATATCTCTCGGGAGAGGGTGAAAAGTACAATGACATACCACTGCCATACCATCAACGGGACTATGAACACCTGAGACAGGGTGGTGTCGACCACCTAATGGCCCAACACATAGCCCACTTGTTTGTGCGTGACACGATTTGTTTGCTCAGCGAAAAGGTCTATCAGAACGACAAGGAGGACACCGATCATTTTGAAAATATCCAATCCACAAATTGGCAGACAATGCGTTTCAAGCCACCACCACCAAACTCCTCCATTGGCTGGAGAGTCGAATTTCGTCCCTGTGATGTACAAATAAGCGATTTTGAAAATGCCGCTGTAGTTTGCTTCATTATTCTACTTACCCGGGTGATATTGGCATATGATCTGAATTTGTTGCTGCCCATTAGCCGGGTCGATGAAAACATGAAGACGGCCCAGAAGAGGGATGCATGCCGGCAGGGAAAATTCTATTTTCGCCGTAATATTTTCAATACTTCTGGCAGCATGGAAAGTAATGGATGTGGTAATGACAATGGTTGCGAGACTATGAATGGTTATCACACAGAGGCTGGAAGAGATGAAGAGGAGGAATATGAATTAATGACAATTGGGGATATTATTAATGGAAAGGTGAGTTGTGATGGAATAATTGGGTTTCAGGATGTAGTTAAGAGTTTATGTTATTCAATTCCAATGCTGAAAATGCAATCAGAATTACCATCTAATAGCCGAAACTAAGCTAGTCAGTCAGAACGTGACTCTCTCCTGAAAAAATTTTTATACCCTCAGTCATATGGCTAGAGAGGGTATATATCATTTGATACGGCCAAAACGTGCCTCATCGAAATAACTGTTTTAGACCCTAGGTCTCTTTGGACCAAATCCGTCTCAGGACATTTGGAGTCAATCTAGCGATCTACGTCCATCCGCACGATAACTCTGGAAGGTAATATCTGATTTGTTCCAAAGTTGGTACATCGTAATATTATTGACAAACTGAGATCGGCTTCGGAGATGAGCCATATCGGTCCGCTCCTTCTGGTACCTCCCCCACAAAATGTAAAAATGTTCAAAGAAAACAATTTACTGCACAGAAAGAGAAAGGATAATCCGAATTATCTCCAACTTTGCATATCCTAATATTTGCGTCAATGCTACTTCAGGTGCGACAATGGACAATATCGGTGCACTCCATCAAGTACCTCCCCCACAAAGGGTCAACATTTCGAATAATTACAAGTCTTATAAAATTTGATGTAAGAGTCCGATTGTCTTCAAATTTCACACATCCCAATATTTTTATAAACCGAAGGTCTGGTATTAAGATGGAATACATCGGTTCGATCTTTCTGGTACCTCCCCCACAAAAGGTCGAAATTTCCAAAAAATATTTTTTTGCACAGAAAGAGGTAGGATAATCCGCTTTCGCTCCAACTTTTTAAATCCTAATATTTCCATGAGTGCTAGGCCAGGCCATCAAATACCTCCCCCACAAAAGGTCAAAATTTTGAATATTTATAACTCTTATAAAATTTCATGTAAGTGTCTGATTGTCTTCAAATTACATACATCACAATATTTCTATTAACCCGAGGTCTGGTGTGAAGATGGGCAATATAGGTCCACTCCTTCTGGTACCTCCCCCACAAAGGGTCATAATTTTGAATATCCATAAAGCTCATAAAATCCTAAAGTAACATCCGATTACATTCAGACTTGGTACATCTCAATATTTTCATCAAAACAAGATCTGTTATAAAGATGGTAAATATCTGAACATTTCTTCCGGTATCTCCCACACAAAGGGTCAAAGTTTTGAATAACCAAAACGACCATAAAATCCGAAATAAACATCAGGTTCCCCATATCTTTCACACATTCCATTATTTCTACTAACACAAGATCTGTTGTGAAGATGGGATGAATCGGTCCACTCCTTCTGGTACCTCACCCACAAAGGGTCAAAATTTTGAATATTCATGAAGCTCATAACATGCGAAATTAACATCCGATTCCATTCAGACTTGACAGATCTAAATACTTCCAACAACACAAGATCTTTTTTAAAGATGATAGAGATCGGACCAATCCTTCTGGTATCTCCCCCACAAAGGGTCAAAATTTAGAATAACAAAAACGATCATAAAATCCGAAATAAGCCTCCCGTTCTCTTCATATTTCATACATCCTATTATTTGTGCTAACACAAGAGTATTTTGAGTATTCACGAAGCTCATAAAATGCGAAATTAACACAAGACCTGATATAAAAATGATAGAGATCGGACGATTTCTTCTGGTACCTCCCCCACATAGGATTCAAGATTTTGAAAAACAAAACGCCCATAGAAAGCGAAATAAGCATCCAACTCTCTTCAGATTTCAAACAAACAACAAACATTTTTTCTAACACAAGGTCTGTTGTGAAGATGATATATATCTGCAAACCCCTTCTGGTACCTCACACACAAAGGGTCACAATTTGCAATACTTTTATGTGTCATAAATTATTGAATAGTATTTTTATTAGAATAGTTAAGGTGGGAATACATAAAGCGCTTATTTGGCTGGCTTAAGTCATCCGATGGCTTCTTCGGAAGTGAACAAAGGAGCCTAGGGCCAAAATCGAACTAAGCCAACTTAAAACTCATTTGCTCATCTACAAGGAAGCCAGCCGATGACTTAAGCCAGCCAAATATGTGCTTTATGTATTTCTGCCCTTATTTAATTTTATTAAAAGTCACCCGAGTAAACGTCAGGCTTCTCCACTTTTATTAATTATTGTTTTTAAATTTAATTAATTTAACATTTGTTATTTTTCAATTTCAGTCCAACACATGTCCAGGCTTGATACCCTTAATATTCAGTTATTTAGAAACCATGGACGTTGACAGCAATACCTATGGAACAATAGAAAAATATCTAACTTATTTACAAAAACGGGCTTCGGGTGAAATACTAACCGGCGCTCAATGGATACGAGAACAAGTTCTGAAACATCCAGAGTACAAGTAAGTTGTTTTGTTTTTATAAAAATATTAAAATGTTTACAAAATTTTAATTAAATAATTTCAATTCACTTTTTCTTCAGACATGACTCCATTGTCAGTGACCGGATAAATTATGATCTTCTGAAACGTATTCAGGAACTTCAAAATGGAAAATTTGCCGAACAAATTTTAAGATCTGGTTGATACGGCAAATTTACGGATTGTGCCCTGCTTCGGTATTTGTTCGATGACTTCTTTTGCCCGATGTGCTGTGACCTCCCCGCATCAAAGTGAAAATCACAAAAAACCTCTACTACTAAGAACAAAATTTGGAGATTTCAAGGTCTCGTGATTTTAATGTAAATACTAAGTATTTGTGTGTAAATACTTTCTATAATGAAATTTATATTAGTATAAGACTTGTTTGAATTAACAAATACAATTTTAAAAAAAATATATTCATACATATGTATATGTATAATAACAATTATTTGTTATTCCAGTAAATGTGCGTCACACGCTTTTTATTGCAATTTGAATTCAATTGGGAGTTATTGAAAATACAAGGGTTTCGTTGGCAACTTGGTTACTTTGCCAGGCATCAATACTCGTGTATAAATATTCGTAGTATAAATATTTTGTGCCGTTGGCGCCCAATCAAGCTCAAGTGATAGTCTTAAAAGAAAATAATACCACACTCAATACTAACAAGTAAAATAGTATCAGTCAGGTTTAGCCGACAGATGTATACCCCTGGCCTTGAGTTATGATTATTTAAACTGTTGACCCTTTATGAAGGGGGGTTCCGAAGCAGTTGGCCAATATTGACCAATTCGTATCTAATCTAAGACTGATATGTGCCGTTGGCGCCCAATCAAGCTCAAGTGATAGTCTTAAAACAAAATAATACCACACTCAATACTAACAAGTAAAATAGTATCAGTCGGTTTTGCCGACAGATGTATACTCCTAGCCTTGAGTTATGATTATTTAAACTGTTGACCCTTTATGAAGGGGGGTTCCGAAGCAGTTGGCCAATATTGACCAATTCGTATCTGATCTAAGACTGATATAAATATTACAACGTGCCAGATTTGGGCTATTTCGACTACTTCCTATACTTTATATGAGATATGTGCAAATTTTTGGAAAATGTGGAAATATGCGTGTAGTAACAGATATAGCGGACTGAAGTATTCCAATTTTATACTTTATTTAATACATAAATATTTAGATATAGCAAATTGCTTGCCGACTTGTTTCGCAAGTTATGACAGAAATACATATTGTTGGTGAAGCACCCAAAGGGGTTGGCAGATATATATCATCTTCACAGCATATCTTGCATTAGCAAAAAAAAGTTGGGTGTGTGAAATTTTAACAGAGTTGAATGCTTATTTCGCATTCTTTGAGCGTTTTGTTTTTCAAAATCTTGAACCTTATGAGGAGGAGGTACCCGAAGAAAGGGTCCGATCTTTACAATCTTTATCACAGAACATGTGATGATGAAAATATTGAGATTTGCCAAGTCTGAACTTCATGGATATTCAAAATTTTGACCCTTTGTGGGGGAGATACCAGAAAGAGTGGACCGATATATTCCATCTTCACAGCAGATCTTGTGTTAGCAGAAATAATGGGATGTGTGAAATTTGAAAAGAACCGGATGCTTATTTCGGATTTTATAAGGGTTTTGGTTATTCAGAACTTTGACCATTTGTGGGGGAGGTATTAGAAGGAATGGTCCGATCTTTACCATCTTTATCACAAATCATGTGTTGATGAAAATATTGAAATGTACTAAGTGTGAATGGAATCGGTGTTAATTTTGCGCTTTATGAGCTTCATGGATATTCAAAAATATTGCCCCTTTGTGGGGGAGGTATCAGGAGGAGTAGAGCGAAATATCCCATCTTCACTGCAGATCTTGTGTTAGTAGAAATAATGGGATGTGTAAAATACGAAAACCGGATTTATATAATCGTTTTGGTTATTAAAAAATGACCCTTTTTGGGGGAGATGCTGGAAGGAATGGTCCGATCTCTACCTTCTTTATAACAAATCTTGTATTGATAGAAATATTGACATGTGCCAAAACTGAATGGAATCATTCAAAATTTTGACCCTTTGTGGGGGAGGTACTTGATGGAGTGGACCGATATTGTCCCTTTTTGGCACCTGACTGTGGAAAAAATCTATTCTAAGTACCTAAGGAGTTCAATAGAAAAATTAAGGAAATTTGTAGTAAAAAATCCTTAGTTTTCATACAAAAGCATTTTGGTGAGAATTTTCCTGAATAAAAGTTATTCGTAATGGAATTCAAGCGTGATAGTGTGATTTCTTTATATTTGGCTGGAAAACCACAAGTGGCTGTCTTTAGAGCACTCCAGCACTTAAATGTGAATAAATCTTTAGAAAATGGCAGGCTGTTCCTTAGCAAAGGATTCATTATACCCTCCATCATTCTATGGAGGGTATATTAACTTTGTCATTCCGTAATAGACCCTACTAAGTATATATATTCTGGATCAGCGTAAAATTCTAAGATCCAGCGATGTCCGTCTGTCTGCCTATCCGTCTATTGTAATCACGCTATCTTTCGAACGAATTGAGATAGAAGGCTAAAATTTTGCATATATGCATAGTTTACCAGTAGTGATTTTAGTAATGTTTTAGCGACAGTAATGATTTTAGCGACATTATTTATCGGAATTATTTCAAATTTCGTATTTGAAAACGTAATGGGTGCTAAAGGCTATGACAAACATTTTTGAATGCAGACCCACGTCTTCGTATAGCCCCCATATGACGGTAGCTCCCAATACTCGGTATTTTTATGATTTGTGCGACATTATTCACCGGAATTGTAACAAATTTCGTATTTAAAGTTCGTAATTGGTACTACAGCATATGACAAAAAAAAATCACGTCTTCGTATAGTCTCCATATAACAGTTTTCATTCAGTTTTCGGAAGTTTTTGAAAAATTATCACGTTCCTTCTAAAATGGTATTGGCCGCCATTTTAATGGTTTTATTTATATTTGTCGTATTCACATATAGTTATGTTTCTACAGTTCTATTTGTCGTTTTTTTACTACGCTGGTGCATAAAACACAAACATTGATATCACCACTTTCAGTCAATCAAGCAACAGACAACATTTTAAAATTTTCATCAAAGTTTTCGGTTAGAATCCCTGCCTAATTCGTATATACTCTATACAAACAATAGAACGAAATGAAACCAATACATCCAATATTATTGCATGCAATACAAAAAGGGGCCTGTTTACAGTAGCCCCAACTCGTTTTTCAATTAGGACAAGTTGTAACATATGAGCACACCTTTCACGAAAAAAAAATTGGTTATTCGAATAAATTATTTACCAATCAGTAAACAGAAAGAATTGACTCACAATTCGTAAACAACAACATCCAGTAATTTTATCCAATAATTCCAATATTTAAACTAGTATTATTAACACACTTTCGTTTGCAGGTGATATTTAGAGCAATTAAATTCTGCTTCTAGACACATTAATTTTTATATGCATCCAAAATTAGTTTCGACACATATTATAGTTTAAATGGAAGAAGAAGCGCTTTCTCTGTCGCTCTCTTTCTATAACGCCAACATTAAAGTCAATGCACTTTGCATAGACGACGGTTGCTTGATTCAGAACGTGTCTTTCATTAGCATTAAACAAATAGAAATGATTATAATAATAATATGGTGTCTATACACTTCAAATGAGATCTAGTTTTATTTATAAAAAAATTAATATTCTTTGTCTTGTCTCTGAGTCTTGTGACTAATAAAATGCATATAATAATGAATTTTTGGGGATTTTTTATGTGTCTAGACCAATGTCTAACAATTGATGCTGAACATTCAAGGTCGAATCTGCACGTTTTATAGTTGAAACATAATATGTTTTTAATAATGGGAACCGGAAAGGACTTTTTGGAGACATGAAATCTAATTACTCCAATAAATAATAATATATAACCCTACGATAAACTTATTTAAGGTAGTAGCAAACACTTCTGTAAAGGCTCTATCATACGATATGTTTTTTACATATGCGGTGTCAAATGCTCCATATGTAGAAGTTGCACACATCGTGTGATACATGGACAACATTTTAGTTGTGAAATACATTAGTAAGGTACATATTGTGGTAGAATAATACAAGTAGATGTATCAACGCTTAAGAATGTTGATATGTAAACAATTTTAAAATGTTTTTTTAATAATTTAATTTTTCAAAATGTGAAAAATTGTTCATTAAAAATTTTCAATTTTAAAATTGGTTTGACAGTTCATTGTGTTGATGCGACTACCTGTATTATTCTACCATGGTACATATATACATTTTCCATCACAGCGAGCCCTATTTTCATTGGAAAAATATTTTGCCTGTTCCAGAATTGCAATAATGTAAAAGTTTTTACTCCGATAACCGATTTTTTCTGTACAAGGTGAAATGAAAAAACTGCAACCAACTTCAGACTGCTGTTATTTCTAAGCCACTTGTCCGACAGCTGTTAAAATTGCTCCAGTGACAGCTCATTGTATTTTTTACAAGCGTTGGTTTTCCCGGATGAGAAAACATTCGTTGCCCAATGATTGCCAAAGAGGTCAGCTGAAAATGTACATCTTCGGTTGGGCACCAGAACTCGACTTAATCGACCGTGGCATCAGAATAAATGCCGAATATTATCGCGAAAATATTCTGGAGGGTGTATTAAAGCCTCGGACACCCAAACATATTGGCCGTAGACCTTGGACATTCCAAAAGGACTCAGCACCATCGCCACCACCACGCGCCACCCAAGAATGGTTACAAATTGAGGTTCCTCACTTCATTTTCAGCGCACAATGGCCACCAAAATCTCCGGATACCAATCCGTTGGACTACTGTATCTGGAGTATTTTGGAAAGCAAGGTTGACACTAAAAAATAGTGTCGATCACCTCAAGCAAACGCTTCGCCGGGAATGGGCCAAAATACCGCAGAGCAACATTCTGACAGTGTGTGACGGTTTCATTGGCCGTTTGAAGGCCATAATTCGTGGCAAATGTGACCAATACGAACAAATCTAAACTTATTCTAAAATTTAATGGTATTTCCGACACTTTTTGCTTTAATTTAATAAAATTAAAAAAATTTAAAAATTATGCCGTTTGACTTTGTTTCATCTCACCCTGTACTCTAAAATTGTGCAAAGGTACAATCTAAATGCATTTTTAAAACCAACCCTATCTAAATATTACCCTAAAATGATTTTAAGTACAAAAATACAAATCCGTAGCAACAACAAATACAATTTCAATTTCAAAAAACAACCGAAGGATATTAATTCCATAGGTGTATCACAAGATTTGACAGATTAATAGCCGATGCCATATGGAATCTTCTGTGGAAACAACAAACGTAAACAGGTAAAAATCTCAAACCAAATTTGTATTCATAAAAGCTTAATTAGAATTAACATTAAACATTGTGATTGAAATGATACTTGTTATTCAATCTTAGAAGAAACAGATGCCTAGAGAAATTTACAAACACCAAAAAAAATGGGTATACGTGCCTGTTTACCAAAAAAGAACGAATGTATATTCGATGTATTTTGGACTAAATAATTAAACAACAATAATACCCGACGAAAACAAAGAAGGACGCAGAAACCCCGATGGATATATTGAACTGATCTGTAACAATTGAAACTGGTCTAGATTATTGAAATTCTTTCCAAAAAATAAAACAATTAATGTTCGAATTTATCGCATTGTATATTTGGTGGTATTTCGCAGAATTGAATTGAAAATAACATGTAATATTTCACGCGGGGTCAATAATTATATAAAGTTCTAGTTAAATCAACAATATGTAACATGTGATCAAAATACTTCTGTTGAACATATATTTATTGTGGAAGAGATTTCTGAAATTTTGCACGAGGGCCACTCTTTGAATACTACGTATTGGACAAACGGAATGATCGAGAATTCTGAAATTTGGAATGAAAATTAACGATGGAGTGCAGGATAGATGTACCAAAGGTCTTTTGGAAATTCGAAATCTAAAGTTACGTAAAGTTCTAAAATAGTGCTAAACTTCTAAAATGGTTATAAAGTTAAAAACTTGAATTTTGGTATGAGAATCAAGGTTTGAAATTAAATTTGATATATGATTGTGCTTCTAGAAATGTGTACTAAGTGTGCGAACTGTACTAAATGGTAATAAGTTTGAAACAGTTTGGTTTTGTATTGAAATCCTTGTTGGTGGTAGGTTTGTGGTAAAATTGTGGATTTGGGAAATGTGTACTACAAGTGAACGAAAATTAAAAAATAGTACTATATTTGATACAATTTGTCATTGAAATCTAAAATTTGGTATTAGGGTCGCTGTTCATTTGTAGCTTGGACATAAGGAAGCGATTTCGGAAATTTTACGTTTAATTTTACGAAAAGTATCTGTGTTTGAGATTTGGCGGTGATTTGAAAATGTGTCCAGTACTTCGAAAAGTACGAAATGGTACTAAATTTTCTATTGGGTGAAGCCATAGGGCTGGAATCCTAAAATTTGATATTGAGGTCTCTGCTGGTATCTGGGATTAAGATTGGGAGGTGGAGGTGGAGGCTTACTATAGTTGTTCGAAAAGTGCTAAATTGAAGTAAATGTGGTTTTGGGTAAAGATAGAGCTGAAATCCTGAAAGATGCCTGTAGTGAAGATATGGATATGGTTTTGGAAATACTATAATTGTTTGAAAAGTACTAAGTGGTACTAAACTGAATATTTGCAATTTACTAAATTGAAAACTATCATTTTTACACTTTTTTTAAATTTTATTGAATGAAAGCAAAAAATGTTGAAAATAGTTTAGATTTGTTCGAATTGGTCACCTTTGGCACGAATTATGGCCTTCAAAACGGCCAATGACAATGAACCGTCACGCGCTGCCCGAATATTATGGCCCATTCCCGCCGAAGCGCTTGCTTGAGGTGATCGACACTTTGGTATTTTTTAGTGCCAACTTTTCTTTCCAAAATACTCCAGACACAATAGTCCAACGGATTGGTATCCGCAGATTTTGGTGGTCATTGTGCGCTGGAAATGAAGCGAGGAGCCTCATTTTGTAACCATTCTTGGGTGGCGCGTGCTGAGTCCTGTTGGAATGTCCAAAATGTTTGCGACCAACACCCTCCAGAATATTTTCGCGATAATATTCGGCATTTATTCTGATGCCACGGTCAATTAATACGAGCGGAGAGCGACCATCGGCTGTTATGGCGGCCCACACTATCACCATGGCCGACGCTTGAGTTCTGGTGGCCAACCGAAGGTGTACATTTTCAGCTGACCTCTTGGGCAAGTAAACACGATCATTTTGTTTGTTTACAAACTTCTGGACAACGAACGTTTTCTCATCGGAGAAAACCAAGTTCAGGAGTTCACCACTTTCGGCCAAGCGAGGCAATTCTTTAGCTCTTTTGAGTCTATTTCCTTTCTTTTGCGGATTAACTTCTTGCACTTTTTGGAATTTCAATGGCTTTACCCCGAGCTTACTTTTCAATATTTGCCGGATGGAATATTGCGATATGTTCAGCTCACGAGCCATTTTGCGGCCACTGCGACGCGGGTTTCGATCAAGTCGCTTCTTTACTTTTCGAACAATTTCTGTTGATGTGGCTGTTTTCTTCCGTCCACTTCCTTGACGTTGGGCTACAGTAACGAGCGATGGTACGAGACACTAAAGATTTATTCACATATAAATGCTGGAGTGCTCTAACGCCACTTGTGGTTTTCCAGCCAAATATAAAGAAATCACACTACAACGCTTGAATTCCATCACAATTAACTTTTTTTCTGGAAAATTCTCACTGTCACTGTTGGCTTAGAAATGACAGCAGTCTGAAGTTGATTGCAGTTTTTTCATCTCACACTGTATGTAAAATTGTAGTGTAATATTTAAAAATTCACTCATCATATAATGCAATGTATGATAAAAAGTCTGTTCCAGAACTGCAAGAATGTAAAAGTTTTTACTACGATAACCGATTTCCCCCTTATAATATCGAAGAAAATTGCAAAACTAGTAGATTCTTTCAAGTTCGTATTACTCGAAAAGCCACTCTGGAACAATTTCACAGAACATTCCATATCAAAAAACCACTTTTGAGTTTCGCGACTTTTCTACAGGTTTTTCTCTAAATTGTCTTTCGTAAAAAATATGGATGAAATGCAATTTCAAAATTACCGAAAGAAATTTTGAGTCAAATCGGCCTAGCCGTTCTCAATTGATGAGTTACTGTACATTTTTTGCAAAATTTTATTTCATCCATACTCCTTGCTTTAGAATTTTCAAACAATACAATTTGCATTGTTTCTTCATGAAACGTGCCTATTAAACCATGAACCAGATTTTTTGACTATGCATTGGACTTTTGTCCGCAAGCGAAAAAACAGCATTAACTGTTGCTAAGCTAATATTAATAAAAGCTTTCGAAGTGTATTCATATTTAAAAAATTGCAGTAGTTCATGTATATCGCTACAAAGTGGACATAATTTTATTTTTTATAAGTCGATTTGTTATTAAACAGTTACAAGGATTACTTTATGATTGGTTTCAGTTCTTTGTTATCAAATAGTAATAATCATGGTACAGGTAGAACAATAAGATATTCTCATTTCTTTTTTATTTTGCCTCATGATATGAATTTAAAAATGCGAAATATGAATCTAACAAGTAAAACATAAACATAAAGTTCGGCCGGGCCGAATATTTAATACTCTCCACCATTAGGCAAAGGAAAAAATTTTATATAAAAGTATCTGAATTCAAACGTGTTCTACTTTAAACTACAAATACAAGTAAGACCACTTGGAGTTGAACTTTTCAAAAAAAAAAAAAAAAAAAAAACATAAAGTAGGTAAGGCCATTATATGGGGGCCATGTCAAAACGGGAAGCTCTATAGACAATTTTATACTTCAAGGATTGTCACCTTCTAAAATACCAAATTTGAAACAATTTCGTGGGTAAAAGTGACTGGGATTATCAAAATACCGAATATCATTGGGTATCGTTATATGTGCGCTACAGGAAAACGTGGGCCTAAACATTCAATGTTCTGCCACCAGAGCTAGAACTAATTATAAACTACAATTACCAATTTTTAGACAAATCCGTAAAAAATGTGGAAAAAATCATCAAAATACCGAATACCGGGAGGTACCGTTACATGGGGGCTATATCAAAACGTAAACCGATACCAACTATCCTAGACACAATACAAACTGTTCTGCCAAATTTTGGAGCTCTACGTCAAATAATGTGAGCTTGGTCCCTTGGAAACCCGTCGGTCCAGACTTTGGATATGAGAATGTTTAGTTGAACGTAGATATTAGTAATATTATTAATTTAATTTTTTATTTTTAAAAAGACTTTCTTCCAAAATCATTGAACAAATCACTCTTGACATAGAGGCGATATTAAACTAGGAGAACAATTAATTATATTAATTTAGTATTTTTAAATTTCATGTACTTACCAAATTCACCAGAAAACTTTTAGGTTTTGTCTTTGTATTGTTTACGATTTATTTCATTGTTTAAAAATTATTTTTTTTTTATTTCTTTCGACTTTTGTATATGTGATAGACATGTGATGAAAAATGTCGAAAAAGTTAAATATTTTCTAGCTTTTATACCGATATAATTTAATCCATGGCTCCTCTATGATCATTTGAAGGGCTGATCTTCAAATCCAACTCTCAAAAGAAGATGACGTTCGATATCAGTGATGAGTGTAACGGAATTTTTCATATATCAATTGCTTGTCATCGATGTAATGGGTTCGCATGATAACGTAGACAAATACAGCATCCAGAAATTAAATCACCAAAAAGATTGGACCGAGAGACCCAAACCAAAAATTTTTCAAGTTGTGAAATAATCGTATCGAGAGTATCTCCATATACGTACTTTACTAAAAACGTACTCCGTGTGTACGATAAAATGCTCAAATTACTGTTGAAGTCATTCAAAACTGATATACGTAATCTGAGACCAATCTCCAAAAATTTTATTACAAAAAGCAAAAGAAACATTTGTCTGTTGCAGAACTGCAAGAATGTAAAAATTCTACTGAATTAAACGACTTTCCCGGTTATGATATTGAAAAAAAATGCAAAATTAATAATTTCTTGGATGTTCTACAACAGGACAGCAGGATTATAGAAATTGCAGTATCCTAGCTGAGAATATTTAGAAGACACTTTATTTACAAAGACAAATAGAAATTCTTAGACATTTCTCCATACTTTACTATTTAAACAGTTCTTATTTAAAATAGTTTCGAAATTATTTCATATATATTTTTACACAAAAAAAACTAAGAAAAGATTCATTCTATATTTTTGGCATAAATAAATAATATGATTTCTTTTATATATTACACAATTTGTTCAAAATCATTTGAAAGAAATTATTAGTATAAATAAGGAACATCATATTAGACCTACTTTTATAAAAGTACCAATCACAAAAAGCCATGTTATGTATGTAATGTTATCGTTTACAGATGTTTTTTTTTTCAATTTGGTTCATTGTTTCTTCACCACTTCCTGACAGGCCAGTTTGGCAGTGGGATATTTGAACTCGAAGCCCGTATCCAAAGCATGTTTGGGTTCGATTTTGGCACCGCTCAACAGTAAAGCTGAGCGATCTTTGCCAAACATTAAGTCAACAACGAATTCGGGTACAGCAAAGAGGCAGGGTCGATGTAAGGCTGAAGCAAAGGTCTGAAAGGACAAAAAAAAATATTGTTGGTTATTAGTTAAATTCGAAATGTTCAAATAGGTAAAATTTCTCATTCACAATATTTTTGATAGGAAAAGGGAGCTAAAAAGGATAAAAATGAAAGACTATAGTACTTTAAAGGACTGCAAGAATATAAGATTTTTTACTAAGATTCTTTCAGGTTCTGGAAAAGAGCATATATTTGAAACTACATTTTTATGTTCCAATTTTTTAATTTTCCATCCCTCCCAGTAAGTGAGAAATTACTCAAGAGTGATATTAAACTTGGGGAGTAGTACTTGACCACAAACATACCTTGGAAAATTCACCATTTGTTACAATGTCGGGTGCCACAGCATTAAATACTCCCTTACACTCTTTGTTTTCCAAGCAATGTTGAATGAGGCGACATAAATCTTCCAAATGGATCCATGGCAGTATTTGTTTACCCGTACCCATGGGACCACCCACTCCCAAATTAAAGGGTATCCATATGGACTGGATCATGCCACCTTCACGTCCCACAACAACACCGGTTCGCAACTTTACCTAAACGAAGACATAGAAGCTTACTTTTATAAACAAAATTTATATCTTCTAGTACTTACACCCCTTGTTACATTCTGTACACCATCTGGCAAAGTGGCAGCCTTTTCCCACTCCAAACAAAGACGTGACATAAAATCAAAACCTTGTACTTCATCATTTTCCGTATAGACCTTGTTTTCATTGGGAGGATAATGAGAAACTCCGGATATATTTACAAAAGCCTCAACACCGCCGGCCTTTTCAATAGCCTTCACCAAGGATGCACCCGAATTAATGCGTGAATTCCATACGTTTTGCTTAAAACCGGCAGTCCATCTTCTGGAGGGATCCAATACATTTTGACCGGCCAAATTCACCACTGATGTAACACCTTTGGGCAGTCCATCCTTCTCCAATTGATGCCAAGTGATTCGTTTTAGGCCAGGCATACGAGATACTACGGTAACTTCATATCCTTGACCAGCCAGATGTTTGGCAAGACGAGTACCCACGAAACCAGTACCACCACCTGGAATTAGAATCAAAAATATGTGAGTAAAGTTATATTTATGAATTGTCATTAAATGTTACCAATTAGAGCGTGTCTCGCCATGGTTTGGAAAACCTTTGGAAAAAGTTCTTTCTTCTGGGTATGATGTAAACGTTCGTATGCAAGTTGTAAACAAAAACATTAAACGATAACAGCAATGCAACAAATATTGTTAAGTTATCGTTTATCGATTGATGTGTTATTGGGATGCATACGATACATATGTTGCACATATAAGTTCCGTTCCATAACGTTACAGTACTTTTGTATAAAACAAGTTCTCTCAGAGCAAATTCAAAACTTATTTTCTCTCTCTCTCTCTGTTTTAATTTTTCTGGATTAAAGAGTACTGGTTCCACCTATATATTATTAAAGTTTAATAAACACTTACGGGGGAGCTACGTTACAGCTACTTTACGTTTTCGACAAACATCTCCAATAATCAACATTTTATGTAAACTATCGATTAATAGTATTATCGATAAGAGCAAATGTTAAAAATATTAAACAACAATTAATCGCGCTCTTTTTCCACCTCATTTTCTGGGGAAAGTGTAGGTAAATAAGTCTATTTTGGAGTGGAGATCATTGCAAAAGCTAACTTTGCATTCAGAACGGCACAGTTTGATGGGGTTTATAGGTTGCTGCATTCAATCCGATTATTTTACCGTACTTCTACGAATCACAACGAAACTGTGAATGTTGTGCGCTACTGTGAGGAGATATCCAACTTTTGTCCAAAATACAAGATTTGGAATTGCACAACAATGGATTTATTTTTTTTTATAATCGGGACCGGTCAGCTGTCCACCTAGATCATATCAATCTGTTTCAAAACCTGCAAGAATCTGCTCTTTTTGCAAGATTTTTCGTAAAGGGAAAATCGGTTATCATAGTAAAAATGATGATACAATCTTGTTGATCTGAAACACGACATTTAAGTAAAGAATTCATGACTTTTCAGAATTTTATGTTTTTTTTTTTTACTTTTCTATGGTTTTTAAAAAAATATCTCTTCAAAAGTATAGATTAGTCAAATAAAATGCAGAAAACCCATTTTTTCAATTATCGATTATTCGATATTCCCATACCTACGAAATCGATTTCATTTACCGATTTTTGTATGATTTTGGAAAACTCGATTGGTCGAAAATCGACTTAAATAGCCCTTGCCAAGACTCAAGGTAGATGTACTAGGTAATCGCATCAGCCCAGCTGATGGCACCATTAAATGTCAAAACAAATTGTTGTAATGAATAATTCGCCCTAAATGAATGCAACAACAAATTTGTTTATTTGTCTTCCCTAGAAGTACCTTTTTATAATATTTCAAATAATTTAAGAGCAAGTTAAGAGTGAAACTAGTAAAAAAATTAAAAGAAAATGAAGGAAGGAGGTTAGAATGGAGTGCAGCTTTAAGAATTAAGTTAGCCTCAACATCTAAGATTCCCAAAGCACATCACGGGAAGTAGTGCAAGAATTCGACTCTTGTCATTTGCAGTTCCGGAAAACTTTCGGTTTTAACCAGTAAAATATAGTCATTATAAGTTTCTTGGTTTAAAAAATATCGCAATACTACAATTAATACTTATTTTACTCCTATTTAAACTTTTATTGCGACGTTCGTTTACGACGAGAGGCACACAAAATAAAATGTAAACAAACATCTCGATTCTGATTGGTTGAAACAAATTTGCCGCAACCTTTAAATGTCATGGCGAATCTATGTTTTTCGCCTTAGATGCCAATTTTGACATTTGAGGGGACCACAAAAGTTGCTTTGTTGTAGCAATTCGCCGATGCGGTTACCTGTTAGATCTACCTTGCCAAGACTTTTCAGTTTTCACTGTGCAGGATAAGGCGAAAGAAAATTGTCCGGATTGGTCATTTTAAGCAGTCTTTCTAAGAAAACCGTTGCCTTAAACAATCTTCAAATATGTCGGCACCTTTGGAAAATCTTGAAACTCAATTGGAAATGTTTATTGAGAATGTTCGACAAATACGCATTATTGTGTCCGATTTTCAGCCCCAAGGCCAAAATGTTCTCAATCAAAAGATGTAAGTTTTTTTTGTGATGCGCGACTTAATGATAATTTGCGATTTATTTGATTTGATTTTGAATTTGCAGCCAAGGCCTGGTTAGCGGTCTGCAGGAAATAAACAAATTAAAAAATCAGGTTCAAGATATCTATGTACCCTTTGAGGTCTTCGACTACATTGATCAGGACAAGAACCCCCAACTGTACACCAAGGATTGTGTGGAGAAGGCATTGGCCAAAAACGAAGAGGTCAAAGGTAAAATCGATGCCTACCGCAAATTCAAATCAAATATGTTGGCGGAACTTTTCAAGACATTTCCCAATGAGATGAACATGTATCGTGCATATCGTCCGGATTCGGTGTAATTGTGTAGTTGGATGATGTTGTGCGGCCAGCACGGACTGAACCTGAACTCTTCTATATATATTACATTTACAAATAATAATGAAAGTAACAACAAAAAAAATCAAGTTATATTAAGTTAAGGGAAAACAATAATAATCATTATAATAAATTAATATAAAACTGTATCTAAAGAAGGACTCCTACACACACTTTCTGAGCTCGGGGGAATGTTGGAATGAGTTTAACAATCTTACCACATCTATGTCTAGGCGAATTGGTTACAGAAATATTTAATGCCAATTCTTTCCAGGGAAAAGTTAAGTTTCCTGTAAAGTTTAACGGCTTAGCGGTGACCAATCCCAAGAGATATGCTTTGCTGGTTTACAAGATATATAAACCCTAACTAAAATAATTTCAAATATAAATGAAGTTTTTTTATATCTTCGCTTTTGCGATATTTTTGGACTTATAGATTTTGGAGCAGAAAAAAACCGAAATCTGAAAATCCGCAAAGCACTTTATTTGGAGCATAACTCCAAGTAATTTCGAATATTTGAGAAGTATTTCGATAAATTGTATGTTCACATTGTTCATACCATGGTACGGTTATACCATTTCATCTCAGATTCCGTTTTGTATTTACTTGCAATTGTCAAATTTGAATTTTTACGAATCATCGGACCAATTTTTATGCATCCCAATAGTACAATTTTCATCTTCACCCTTAGTTACTAGCTTTGAAATAAAATGTAGCTAACAATTTTAGTCTTTCTTCCCTTTTCGGTTTCTCCATGTGATAATGAGAAATTCCGTGCAACGATATTTTAAATTCCATCGTAGAATATTCAAAATTATAGCTACCATTTCAAAATCTGTCTTCACAATTTTATTTTTTGCAAAATATAAAAAACACAACTTTTAGTGGATCGAATGATTTTTTTCTTTAATAAAGACACAAAAATTATAATTACAACTAAAATTACACATTAACTGAGGAATTGATGAGGCTTCATTTTGCTTGTGTACTTTAAGAGAACATAAACCTTTGTAGTAATTTTTGTGTGAGGGTAATAATATAATAATAATAAAAGTCGAGGGATAGGAGGATGAGGAATTGGGCAGGGGGCTTCAATTTTATGTACTCTTGTTGTTTTGTCTATACACAAATTTCTTTTCGATTAACTAATAAAAAAATTAGAATAATTGGCATGTCGTTCTAATTTAACCCTACAAACGGCTATAACGTTGCTGATTGGGTTTACGATCCGTGAAGAAGTTACGTAGCACCAAAATCTGTACAATACCAATGGTCAAGACGGCTGCGGTCTCAGCACATGACCACCACATAACACGTTCATTCAGCTCCTCGGCACGTTTTCGGCCCTGGGCTTCACGCAGACGATGATGTGTCTGGGCATCCAAGATGTCATTAAGGCTTTTGTGTATCGATTGGGAGGATGTCTCCATTTGGGTTAGCACTGTTGCGTGGTCATCAACACCGGGTAGGGCGGGTTCTTCGCCAACTTGGAAATCGACATAGACGAACTTATGTGAAAATGTGGAGAATTTATTGCTAAAGCAGGCCTGATAAACACCATCTAAATCCGCTACAAATTGATGGCTATCGAAGGTGGCCTTTTGTTGCTCATAAATGATATCGCCCTTGGGATTCTTTAATGTTACATCCACATCCAACTGGCCACCGGCTGACACTTGGAACTCCAAGTAGGCGGTGGTGTTACGTTTTATTTCTTCGAAAAAGCAATCTTCCGCTCCATCTGCCAAGTCGAATGTGAATTCAACAGCTTGTGTCACACTTATAAATGCCAGAAAGCTGAGTAAACAAAAGTCCGCACAACTTTTCAATTTAAACATAATTGATGTATGTGTCTTACAGATGATGTTGGGCGCAAGTGTTATTTACAATACAGCTAATTGTGTGTTATTCCTCAACACTGTCTCACTTTGCCACGCAAGTACTCAGAATCTAAAAAAAAACAAACATGGAATTAAAAGTTGACAAGGTGTCTTCAACTAAATTCTAGAAAACCAAAAGACATTTTTACAATTCCATACACGTCTCTCAAGAAACATTGAGAGCCGCCACCCGTCCAGGACTTACTTGATTAGGTTCTATGACCTAAAGCGTATTCGGTATTGTCAGATTACCAACTTATTATCTACGAAAATATCTAATTAAAAAAATATCTGCACTTTTTCGATTTGATTCGTTTTTATCTGCTACGGCTTAAAATAAAAATTCTTTTTGCAATTTTGACAGTTCACGGGAAAATAAAACCCTCTCGCTCTCTCGCTTAGCACTTCACACTGACGTGTCAACAACTCTCCTAACCAATTTGCACAGTTGCATTATTTGGTATGTATCGTTTTGAACTCTTGTACTTGCGTTTTAAGGGACGTTACATATTTAAAAGTGTATAAAAATACGTTAATTAATTATTAATTTCATAATATAGAAGAAAAATAGAATACGAATTATGACGTAAACAAATTACAGCTGATTATATATTTTAATATTAAGAGTATCTGTAGAATTAAAAAGATAAAGTCATGAAATCATTTTTTTAAAATTTTTTCAAAATTATTCATTTGACAACATATTGTTGTCGAATCAAAGATGAAAACCTGTTTTTTATTCAGTAAAATATGCCGAGGTAAATTACAGAAAATACAGATTTGGATATGCTTATTTGGAATGACTTTACCTCCTTAATTTTATTATGGGTTACCCAAAAAATTGCAAATTGTTACTTCCATGGTGAGATTAAGATAGTAAAGTAATTTCAAATAGGACTATCCATCTCTGCAGTTTTTGTATTTCACCTTGTACAAATTGATAAAAAAAAAGTTCCCATCTCTGAAATATTGATTTGGAAAGATTGTGATGCAATTTTGACATTATTGTCCACAGCATAATGAATGCGCCATCCGTTATATATACGCATCATCGTCAATCAACAACTACGCAGATAAGGTTTTATCGATGGTACAATAATTAATGTCATTCTGTGGTTGAGGTTTTATCGATGAAATGTGACACGCAATAACGGATAACGCGTTCATTATACTATGGTCTTAGAGGGTGAAACAGAATGAATGCTTATTTGCTTCAAAGCATGGTAGAAGAATACAGGTAGATGCATCAACGTTTGGGAACATTGATATGTCAAACATTTTCAAATGTCCCGACAAAAATAAGTAGATTTTTGTAGGTTTTCTTATACGACGTCAATCGGAGCTTGTTATGATATACATTTTTCAAAATTGTTTTTTACGATTTTGAATAATTTTTCATTCTTCAATCTTTAATTGCTAAATTGGTTTGACAGTTCATAGTCCCAGTAGCTGCGTCGATGTGACTACCTGTATTCTTCTATCATGCTTCTAAGCGAGAAAGTTAAATTGTATTGTTTCCAATACAACAGCAACATACAACGCCGCCAAGTTTCAGGCGACGAAGTTAAACATTTTTTAACTTTTGAATTCTTTTACGGCTTCATATTCGATATTTCAAGATAACGTGTGATTTGACAAAATATATATATATATATATATATATATATATATATATATATATATATATATATATATATATATATAAAACATAATCCAATCGATAAGCTAAGTAGGAAAATGAAGCTAAGAGCTGACTGTGTTTTAAGGTGTAAGTACATAAGAAGCTTGAAGTCATGGCTAGGCATATATATTTGTGACATTCATAAGGGGATTACAGTGCCGCACTAAAATTTTCCGTCGTTTTCCATTATAATTTGACATTAATATGCCTTTATATGACTTCAAGCTTTTTATGTACTTACACCTTTACTCTAAAGAACTACGCATAAATAGCGCGTTAAGTCATTTCACTATTTTATTTACGAAACAACAACCACAGGAGACACATAGTAGCAATAAATCCATTACGCTTTGATCGTTCCGTCTTTGATAATATTTAAGGGGAAACGGCTCAACGCGCTCATTCTGTTAAGAGCTATATACGTAGAAAAGCAGCATGGCATCGTTGCAATTCATACTCTTATCTAATCATGGGGGACAACGACGGCAGAAGTCAAGTGCGGCTTTGATATCCAATTGCCAACTACAATGTGTATCTTAAAATAACATGCGACGATTTCATGTCACTACATGTTTACCCTTACCCCTATAAACTATTAAAAAATTATGAATAGCCCTATTGTCCCTTTTATTATTCGCCTTGTAGACCTATTGCCATCAATTAGACTCCTGAAAGCCGTAAAGATTAAACATTTGCAAATTTAACTGACGCCGATGAAATTATCACCTTCAACTTCGGATTTCTTATGTCACTGTGAACATATGGCCAAACATTTAGCAAAATAACAAATACAAAAACAACGAAAAAGAGCAAAAAGAAACAACAAAAAACGTGCATTCTACGGAACGTAAAGAAAAGATTGCATACTCGTGTCCGAAAGGCTGTGAATTAAAAAAAATATTGCAAATTATTAAAGAAATTTTAGATAGAAATAAAAATTATTCTCGGATTATTGGTTTAAAATCGAATTTGTCACAAAGCACGTGCGTATTTACCGGTTGCGGGTCGAAGAGAAAACAAAAACAACAACAACTAGGAAATTTAAATGCATTCGAATTGCAATTTTCTATCGGCTGGCTGTGGCCCTAGTTAAGAGACGGGAGTCGCGTGGTTTTTTGTTGTGAAAATTTTTTGAGTTTCCTTTTCGTTTTTAATTTTTGGAAAATTGTTTGGAAAATAGTGTTCAAATTGAAGTGCTAAAATTAATAGTTAGAAATTATGCTCGAATCATCGCGTATTGTGCGCTACTGCCTTTATGGTGCAAGTGCAATTGTGCTTTCCGAAATTGCCTATCACTCATATTTCTGGCTGAAAAATCACATGAGCAAATTGTCAACATCCAAAGAAATCTGTGAGGTCATTTGGACCAATGAGTTGACACAATCGTGCGTTAGTCAACATCGTCGTTTTACCACAGCTTCGAGTTCCGGTACGGTTTCAGCCTCCGGTTCGCCCACAATGTCCGAATTGAATCGTATCGTAAAGCTACCATCGCCCAAGAAGTCGCACGCGGATTGTTCGAATCCATTTTGTGCCGCCTATAATGTCGGTCGTCTATTGGAATTTATCGATTCGGCTAAATATTCGTTGGATTTAGCCATGTACACGTTTACGTCGTACGATTTGGCACAGGCCTTTAATCGCGCCCTAAAACGTGGTGTCCTCATTCGTATAATATCGGATCACGAAATGGCCTACTCGAGTGGCTCACAAATTATTCCACTAACAAAAGCAGGTAAGATGTTTTTCTAATAAGACCGAACGATTTCAAAAGGAAGTCAATTGGTCTTGTTGGGAGTGGTATTTTTGGAGAATAAATTTATTTATATTTTTAATTTTTGCAAGAATATGTATTTTAGAGATCAAGGCGATTATTTTCATGGTCAGGTTTAAAGATTGCATCACCCAAGAGCTCCGGGACTGTCTGGCCAAACCAATATTCAAATCAAATGATCGAGTGTACATTTTAAACGATTTATTGCGGAACTAGAAACTTCTTATTGGAATAACTAGGACAGTAGTTTAGAAGCGTTATTTGTGGTTGTTCTAAAAAAAAAAAAAACACTAGATCGGGGTACACCGGGGCATTGTATCAAAACCAATTTTTGAGGAATAAATTAATTTTTATTGCTGGACACTGAGCTAAAAAACCAATTTCAATGTTCAGTAAGAATTTAAAACCGATATTGCCGGATTAGGAACAACATTTTTGGACCATATCGGAGAGCATTCTAGAAGCATTTTCGATGCACTTTTCAAAAATGAATGCTCGATCGAAGCAAGTTATCCATCCCTGGATACTAGGGCAAAACCAATTTCAACGGCCAGTAAATAGTCAAATAAAAAAATTTTGAATCGTTTGCTGATGGATTAGAATATTATTTTGGACTATGTAGGAGAGCGTCGTAATGGTGACTTAGAAGCACTTTTATGCTCTCTCATAGTAGATTGACTTAGCCACTCCAGAACAGTGGGCCCCAATAAATTTTATTTTTTGGTCGTTGGACAGAAAATTGTGAAATAGTAATTAAAGACCGATTATATTCAGAATCGGGACATATAATTCGAATATCTATCAAGGTGATTTGGAAGCATTTTTGCTGATTTTCTCAAAAATGGACAGAAAATCCATGCATGAATTGCTGCTCCAGGACATTGGACCCCAAACAATTTCAATTTTTCCCGTTAGTCAGAAAATGATTAAATACAATTTAAAAACCGATTATTCGCGAAAGCTGAACATATTATTGAAATATCTATTAGCGTGATTTGAAAGCACTTTTGATGCCCTATTCAGTAGTGGACATCAGATCGTTGCACTCCTTGCCAGTTCAGGACACTGGACCCAAACCAATTTTACTTTTTGGCCGTTTGAAAGAAAATTGTGAAATAAAAATTTAAAAACTGAATATTTACAAAATCAGGACATATTCGAATATCTGCGAGGGTGATTTGGAAGCATTTTCGATGTTCTATCCAAAAATGCATAGTATATCGACACATTCCTAGACATTTTAGAACACTGGGACCAAACCAATTGCACTTTTTGGCCAGGAATTGCTCAAAAATACAAATTAAAAACGATTACTCACAGAAGAGGAACACATTGCTCAAACATTTATGACCGTGAACTGGAAGTATTTTTGATGCTCTATTCAAAAATGCATGGTAGATAGACGCTCACCTAACCACTCCAGAGCTGTGGACTCCAACCAATTTTACTTTTTGGCATTTTTTAAGAAAATGTTGAAATATAAATTAAAACCCTATTATTCAAAAAATTTTGAACACATTCGAATATCTATAATGGTGATTTGGAAGCATTCTTAACGCTCCAATCAAAAATGCATAGTAGATAGACACTCTCCTGGTCTTTCCGGAACACTGGGCCCAAACCAATTGCACTTTTTGGCCTTTGGTCTGCAATTGCTCAAAAACAAATTAAATACGATAACTCACAGAAGTGGGACATATTACTGAAATATTTATGAACGTGAATTGGAAGCATTTTTTATGCTCTATTCAAAAATGTATAGTAGATCGACATAGACGTAGCTACTTCAGGGCACTAGACCCCAACCAATTGATCTCTTTGGGCGTTGATCAGAAAATGTTGAAATACAAATTAAAAACCGTAGATTTATAGAATCGAAACATATTATTCGATTATTTATTATGGGGATATGGAAGCATTTTTAATGCTCTTTTCAAAAATACATAGTAAATAGACGCTCACCTATCCACTCCGGAACACTGGGGCCAAACCAATTGCAATTTTTTTTGCCTTTGGTCTGAAAATGCTCAAACACATATTTAAAACGAATAGTCACAGAAGCGGAACATACTAATCGAATACCTATGAGTGTGAATTGGAAGCAATTTCAATGTTCTACTTAAAAATGCATACTAGATTGAGGGACATCTTACTGCTCCAGGACACTGAACCCTTACCAATTTCACTTTTTGGGCGTTGACGAGAAAATTTTGAAACACAAATTTAAAACCGCTCATTCGCGGAATGAGAACATTTTAATCGAATAACAACGATCGTGATTTGGAAGCAATTTTTGTTGTCCTATTCAAAAATGCATAGTAGATCGTCACTCCAGAACAGTGGGCCCCAACAAAATTCGCTTTTATTTACAGAATCGAAAGATATTATCAAATAACTATCAGCGTAAATTGGATGCATTTTTAATAATCTTTTTAGAAATGCATTGTACAGGGTGAAATAAAAAAACTGCAACAAAGTCAAACATAATTCATAATTTTTAATTTTTTTTAAAATTTTATTGAATGAAAGCAAAAAATGTAGGCTACGCTACCAGTATCACGGTAATGAGCGATGGTACGAGGCATAAAAGATTTATTCACATTTAAATGCTGGAGGGCTCTAACGACAGCCACTTGTGGTTTTCCAGCCAAATATAAAGATATCACACTATCACGCTTGAATTCCATTACGAATAATTTTTTTCTGGAAAATTCTCACCAAAATACTTTCGCGCACTTGTAAACAATATAATGAGCTGTCACTGGAATAATTTTAACAGCTATCGGACGAGTGGCATAGAAATGACAGCAGTCTGAAGTTGGTTGCAGTTTTTTCATCTCCCTGTATATTATTTGAATCTCTATGAGCCTGATATGAAAAAATGTTTATATGAAAAAAGGTATAGTAGATCGACAATGAAACAAATTTTGCGACCATTGGTATCTAGGATGACTCAATCATGATTGTGTGCCCCATTTAAGTTCTATACTTTTTGTATTATGTTAAACGTTATAAGTCTTACTAACACACCCATTGTCTTTTAGTCTGCTAAGCATTAGTTTGTTTAATGGTAACTCAAAGCTTTCAATTTCAAGTGCAAGTGTGAGATTCAAAATTTCGATGCAAATTCCGCAAAGTTTTTTTATTTTTTAAATAAACATTCAAAATCGTTCCTTCTAGAAATATGGGGGAAGTACCGCATTAAAAGAAGTGTATAGCTCAGGATTTTCGTAAACTCAAAAGTAACCCTACGTTAATATCGCCTTTTGTGCCCGCTAATGTTGAGTACAAAAATGGAATCTAACGAAAAAAACACGTGCACTTGCACCACTACAATGACATTCATGGTTCATTCATCATCGTCATCATCATCAGCAGTTTTTTTCTATTCATAGAGAACGCAATGTGCTATGAATTTTGTAAAATTCTTTTTTTTTTGCTTGCTTGCCTGCTACTTGGCAAAAATTATAGTTGTGGGTGATGTCATGGCCCTTCCCCCATTCGTTCGCTGTCGCCTTGGAAGATTTGGGGGATGGATGTTATGCTCCTCCTTTAAAACCTATTTTGTTTTTGTACTACCGGAGACAATCGAACGGCCGCAACAGCAGCAGCAGCAGCACACGACGATCGTAGAACAGCAACAAACATAATTCAAACGAAAATAAACGAATTGTTGTCGATCGCTGTGCGATGATGAGTTGTTGCATTTTATGACGATAATGGTGTGAAAATGAAACGAAATGAATGCATTAGATGTGTGTAGGGGGTGTAGGAGGAGACGGGGGGACTATGGGGAAGGGCGATCGAAAACACCGAACCGACATTTGTTCACTTCTTTTCGCTGTTTAGATAGTTTGTTGTTATTGTTATTATTGTGCGTTTCTTTTCATTTTTTCTTTCTGCAATTCTTAAAAATGCAAAATGCTTTTCAAACTTTTTGTGTAAACAAAAAATCTACTAACTAATGAGGAGAAGAAAAAAAATACTGAGGAAAAGCAAACAAACCAATCAGCCGACGACCACCAGATAATAAGCTGAAAAAGATCTATGCCGACCTATGATCTGTTCCATGGCGTGATGTACAAAATGTTTGTAACCATGTACCTAAAATGAACTGTCCGACTCCATATATGTATTTTAAGCACCGAACAAAATTTGTTGGAATCATCCTTGGAAGAAAAAATTAAAAATTTTTTCAAAACACTAAAGAAAGTAAAATTAAACATTAAGTGCATTTACAGTTGAATAATGTTAAGTTTTCGATTATGAGGCTGACATCATCTGCGAAATGCACTGTAGTTTTTTTATTTCGAATTGTTGGACGTTTCTAATTGCAGACGACTTTCTGTTGCTAAGGGAAAGTTTTTAGACGCTTTGAATAGCTGTTGCAGTGAGGTAATGTGTTGCCATTATAGGTTAATTGGAAAGTAATTTTTGTTGGTTCGGCAAGGAAAATTAATAAAATATGTATCTCAATTTTCTATGCAGGTTAATACATTTAGAAATATGGGTATATTATTTTGTTGATGCTTGTACAAAATTTCTCGAAATTCACGAGCGTGATTTCGAAGCATTTTCAATGCTCATTTCAAAAACTCTCAGTATGTACAAGGTGGGGTAAAAAAATTGCAAAAAAGTCAAACGCCATAATTTTTACATTTTTTATGCCCTCAGCCATATGGCTGGGGTATATAGTATTTAATACGGTCAAAACGTGCCTAGTCGAAATAAGGGTTTTAGTCCCTAGGTCTATTTGGGCCAAATCCGTTTCAGAACATTTGGAGTCGATCTAGCGATGTCCGTCTGTCTTTGGCTGGTGCGCACGATAACTCTCGAAGGGAGTATTCGATTTGGTCCAAACTTGGTACATCGTAATATTTTTGTCAAACTTAGATCGAGTTCGGAGATGGGTAATATCGGTCCACTTCTTCTGGTTCCTCGAACTTTTCAAAAAATATATTTTTTGCACAGAAAGAGAAACGATAATCCGATTTTGCTCCAACTTTGCAAATCTTAATATTTGCGTCAGTGCTAGGTCAAGTGTGAAAATGGACAATATCGGTCCACTCCATCAAGTACCTCCCCCACAAATGGTCAAAATTTTGAATAATAACAATTCTTAAAAATGTGGTGTATGAGTCCGATTGTCTTCAAATTTTACACATCCCAATATTTATATTAACCCAAGGTCTGGTGTTAAGATGGGCAAAATCGATCCACTCCTTCTGGTACCACCCCCACAAAAGGTCGAAATTTGCAAAAAAAATGATTTCTGCACAGAAAGGGAAGCAATGCTCTATTGCTCTAATTTTGCAAATCCTTATATTTGCGTCAGTTCTAGGACTCGTGCCAAAATGGATAGTATTGGTCCACTCCATCATGTGCCTCTCCCACAAGGGGTCAACATAGGGTTCAAAATTTTGAAAAACATAAGGCTCAAAGAAAGAGAAATAAGCTTCCAACTCTCTTCAAATTTCACACATACAAACATTTTTGCTAACACAAGATCTGTTGTGAAGATGCTATATATTTGGTACCTCACCCACAAAGGCACAAAACTTTCAATATTTTTATCTCTCATAAATTGTGAAACAACTCAGCTATTCTATCTATCTATATATATGTCTCTCATCCAGAATCCGATTCGATTTTCTTATATATATATAATAATATTTATATCATATTTATTCAGGTCCGATGCGAAATGGACAATATTAACCCATTCTTTCCAAATCCACTCCAGAGGGTCAAGAGTTTGAAAATTCATAACAGAAGTCAAAATATTTTAAAATAATCGAACATTGGCTGTGGGTATACATCCGTCGGCAAAACCGACCGATACTTTTTTACTTGTTAAAGCTCGTTTCAAAAACTTACAGTATACAGGGCGAGATAAAATAATGCAACAAAGTCAAACGCCATAATTTTTACATTTTTTTTTAATTTTATTGAATGAAAGCAAAAAATGTCGGAAATAGCATCAAATTTTAGAATAAGTTTCGATTTGTTCGAATTGGTCACCTTTGGCACGAATTATGACCTTCAAACGGCCAATGAAACCGTCACAAGCTGCCCAAATGTTGCTCTGCGGCGCTTGAGTTCTGGTGGCCAACCGAAGGTGCACATTTTCAGCTGACCTCTTTGGCAAGTAAACACGATTATTTTGTTTGTTTACCAACGGCTGGACAACGAATGTTTTCTCATCGTAGAAAACCAAATTCGGCAGTTCACCACTTTCGGCCAAGCGAAGCAACTCTTTAACGCTTTTGAGTCTATTTTCTTTCTGTTGCGGTGTAAGTTCTTGCACTTTTTTAGAATGTCAATGTCTTTACCCCGACCTTATTTTTCAATGTTTGCCGAATGGAATATTGCGATATGTTCAGCTCACGAGCCATTTTTCGGACACTGCGTCGCGGGTTTCGATCAAGTCGCTTATTTACTTTTCGAACCATTTATGCTGATGTTGATGTTTTCGTCCGTCCACTTCCTTGACGTCGGGCTACACTATCAGTATCACGGCAACGAGCGATGGTACGAGACACAAAAAATTTATTCACATTTAAATGCTGGAGTGCTCTAACTATAGCCACTTGTGGTTTTCCAGCCAAATATAAAGAAATCACACTATCACGCTTGAATTCCATCACGAATAACTTTTTTTCTGGAAAATTCTCACAAACCTGTAATCCATTAAAACTATTCATCGAAAAATCACCCAATCACAGCCCTGATAATCAATTAAAAATATTCTTTAAAGAATCACCGATTATACCTCTGACAATTCTTTAAAATTATTCCTAAAAACATCTGTACATATCCATGATTATTGATCTTTGGGACCTTAACAAATTTTACTAAACAATCCACGACTATTGCTCCTATGATCCTTGAAAAATATTCCTTAAAAATTCTTGATTATTGTTCCGTTAGTCTTTGAAAAATATTCTTAATAAACCCCAATTGTTGCTCTGATAATCGTTACGTCTATTTCGTCTATTCTTTAAAAATATTTCTAAAAAAATCTGTGAAAATCCACGATTATTGCTCTTTGGCTCCTTAAAAAGTATTACTTAAAAATCCACGACAATTGCTTCGAAGGTTTTGAAAAATTATTGCTTATAAATTCGTTATTATTGTTCCGATAGTCCTTAAAATATGTTCTTCAAATCCAGGAAAATTTCTCCAAATGTCCTTAAAAAAATCTGGATAAATCCTCGATTATTGCCCATTTTGAACTTAAATCCACGATTTTTGCTCGGAAAAAAATAATTTTTAATATTTGGCGATTATTGCTTTGTTGGTCCTTGAAAAAAATTCTTTAAATATCGACAATTATTGCTCTGTTGGTCCTTGAAAATATTCATTAAAAAACGCAATATTATTGCTCTATTGGTTCTTCAAAGAATTCTTTAAAATTCCACAATTATTGCTCCGATGGTCCTTGAAAAATATTCATTAAAATCCATTAAAAATATCCTTTAGCAATCCTCGATCATATCTGATAACTCTTTAAAACTATTCCTAAAACATCTTCGAGAGGAGCTCTGAAAATCCTTTATGAAATATTCTTCAAAAATCGTCTATTATAGCCCTGATAATCCTCTAGAAAACATTCTTAAAAAGCTCCCGATTATAGCTCCGGAAATCCTCTAAAATCCTAAAAAATTCCCTATTATAGCCCGGATACTCCTTTAGAAAATATTGTTCTTAAAATCCTTTTTTGTAGCTCTGATAATCCTTTGGAAAATATTTTTTTTTTTAACTTCAGGATTATTGGTCTGTTGGTCCTTGAAAAATACCCATGAAAATATCCTTAAAACAAGTTAAAAAATATCAGTCGGTTTTGCTGACAGATGTATACCCTCAGCCAATGTTCGATTATATAAATAAATTTTGACTTCAGTTATGATTATTCAAATTGTTGACCCTCTATGGAGTACGCTCCGAAGGAAGGGGCCAATATTGTCCATTTCGTATCGAACCTAAATACATATCATATAAATTTTGCGACGTTCCAGATTCGGACTATAGTGGTTACTTCCTTCAATTTTTATTAGATTTGTAATAATTTTTAGAAAATGTTGAAATGTGCGTGACGTGCCAGATATAATTGACCAAAGTATTCCATTTTCATATTTCATCTAAAAAAATTGATCATTTGTGGGTGAGGTACCAGAAGGGGTTCACAGTTATATATCATCTTCACAAACAGATCTTGTGTTAGCCAAGTTTGAATGGGATCGGATGTTAACTTCGAGTTTTATGAATTTCATGGATATTCAAAATTTTGGCGCTTTGTGGGGGGAGGTACCAGAAGGAGTTGACCGATATAACCCATCTTTACAGTAGATCTTGTGTTAGTAGAAATAATGGGATGTGTGAAATATGAGGACGTGTGTAATTTGAAGACAATCGGACACTTTCATCACATTTTATAAGAGTTATAATTATTCAAAATTTTGACCCTATGTGAGGCAGGTACTTGATGGAGTGGACTGATATTATCCATTCTTGCACCTGACCTAGAATATTAAAGATTTGCAAAGATAGAGACAAATCAGATTATCGCTTCTCTTTCTGTGCAGAAAATATATTTTTTGAAAATTTCGACCTTTTGTGGGGGAGGTACTAGAAGGAGAGGAACGACGTATTTGATCTTAACACCAGACCTTGGGTTAATAAAAATATTGGGATGTGTGAATTTTGAATACAATCGGACTCTTACATTACATTTTATAAGAATTTTAATTATTCAAAATTTTGACCCTTTGTGAGGGAGGCACTTGATGGAGTGGACTGATATTGACCATTTTCGCACCTAACCTAGCACTGACGCAAATATTAGGATTTGCAAAGTTGGAGCAAAATCGGATTATCTTTTCTCTTTCTGTGCAGGAAATTACTTTCTTTGAAAATATTGAAATTTTGTGGGGGAGGTTCCAGAAGAAGTGGACCGATATTGCCCATCTCCGAACTCGATCAAAGTTTGACAATAATATTACGATGTAAAAAGTTTGAATCAAATCGGATACTCCCTTCGAGAGTTATAGTGCGCACCGGCCACACAGACAGACGGACGGACATCGCTAGATCGACTCCAAATGTCCTGAAACGGATTTGACCCAAAGAGACCTATTTCGATGAGGCACACTTTGACCGTGTCAAATGACATATACCCTGTCTAGCCATATGGCTGAGGGTATAAAAAGGTGTAGTCTTTCCAGTACCATGCTTAGTGACATGTTTTTTAGTAGCACGACCCAAATAGTCACTTCCACATAAATGACTTGATAGCAATCTTTCTATCTATCTTCAAATGTATGCAGTTTGCTGTTGCCGAGCGAATGATATCATTGCAAACAAAAAAAGAACAAAAGAGCAAAAAGAACTTGCAAAACGCGAACATTGTTCGAGAAAACGTAGACAATGAGTGTTTGTTTGAATGCAACAACAACACAACAAAACGTATCGATGATATTGATTACCAACACCACCACCACGAACCAACCAACCATAACGAAAATGTGATGCATACCCCCAATGACGTCAAATTCCATTGAATAATCTTTGAAATATCTAAGATGTGCTAATGAAAATTATTTTTTTTAAACGAAGAAATTAGAGATTCTACATTTTTGGTAGCCAAAAAAAAAAAAAAAAAAAAAAAATTGCTGCTAAATAATTATCCCCAACTGTAATTTGGTTTTTGGTTTCTCCATACATACGCAAGCAATGGAAAGAGATATTTTCTTGCAAAAACAATTAACAAACAGTTTTTTTTTGGTTTTTGTTTTATTCTGTCATTCCCGCAAACATTTGTTTAAAGTCATTCATGAGCTTGTGCCTTTGCTGCTGTTGTCGTTGTTATGCGGCATTAAAGTTCCCAGCGCAAAAAAAAACCTTTCGTCGCTCGCAACGTGCTTCGAAAATAACCTTGACAAAATTTCTTTGATAAGAGAATTTTATCGGTTGAGCGAAAGGTGAAAATAGGGGACTGGCTAAAAATGCATTTCATAATCTTATCAAATAAAATATTGGAAAAAAAGCAAGTTAAAAAGTATCAGTCGGTACTGCCGACAAATGTATACCCTCAGCCTATGTGCGATCATTTAAATATATTTTGACTTCTGTTATGATTATTCAAACTCTTAACCCTCCATGAAGTGGGTATCGGACATAAATAAATACGATATAAATATTCACTTCAGTTCACATGACACATGTGATAATTTAATATTTATATCATATGTATTTAGGTCCGATACGAAATGGATAATATTGGCCCCTTCCTTCGGAAATTTTGAATATCCACGAAGCTCATAAAACGCGAAAATAACATCCGATTCCATTCAGACTTGGCACATCTCAAAATTTCCATTAACACAACATCTGTTAGTAAGATGGTAGAGAACGGGCCATTTCTTCTGGTACCTCCCACACAAAGGGTCACGCTTTGAATAGCCAAAACGATTATAAAATACGAAATAAGCATCCGGTGCTCTATTTATTTCACACATCCTATTATTTCTACTAACACAAGATCTACTGTGAAGATGGGTTATATCGGTCAACTCCTTTTGGCACCTCCCCCATAAAGGGTCAAAATTTTGAATATCCATGAAACTCATAAAACTCGAAAATAACATACGATTTGATTCAGACTTGGCACATCCTAATAATTCCATCAACACAAGATCTGTTATAACGATGGTAGAGATCGGGCCATATTTAAATTATCGAACATTGGCTGAGGGTATACATTAGTCGGGAAAACCGACTAATATTTTTAATTTGTTTTAAGGATATTTTTATGGGCATTTTTCAAGGACCAACAGACCAATAATTCTAAAGTTTAAAAAAATATTTTCTAGAGGATTATCAGAGCTATAAATGGAGATTTTTTAGAACAATATTTTCTAAACGATTATCAGGGCTAGTATAGGGAATTTTTGGGATTTCCGATCTATAATCGGGAGCTTTATAAGAATGTTTTCTAGAGGATTACCAGGACTATAATATACGATTTTTGAACAATATTTTATAAGGGATTTTCAGAGCTCTGTTCTAAGATATTTCAGGAGTGTTTTTTATTTTATTTTTAATGAATATTTTTTTAAGGATCATCGAACCAATAATTACGGAATATTAAAGAATTCTTTTAAGGACCAATAGAGCAATAATATTGGATTTTTAATTAATATTTTTAAAGAACAAACAGAGCAATAATCAATTAATTTTAAGAATTTTATTAAAATTTAATTTTTTCCAAGTAGCATCCGAGAAAAAATCGCCGATTTTAAGGTTTAAAAGGAGCAATAATCTAGAATTTATCCGGATTTTTATAAGGACATTTGGAGCAATTATCCTGGATTTGAAGAATATTGTTCAAGGACCATCGGAGCAATAATCACGAATTTTTAAGTAATATTTTTTCAAAGACCATCGGAGCAATAGTCGTGTATTTTTAAGTACTACTTTAAAAGAACCAAGAATTTTATTAAAAATTAATTTTTTCCAAGTACCATCCGAGTAAAAATCCTCGATTTTAGGGTTTAAAAGGAGCAATTATCCTGAATTTGAAGAATGTTCTTCAAGGACCATCGGAGCAACAGTCGTGGATTTTAAAGTAGTACTTTTAAAGGCCCCAAAGAGCAATAATCGTGGATTTTTACAGATTTTTTTAGAAATAATTTTAAAAATAGTCAGAGCTATAGATTACTACAGATTATCAGGGCTATAATCGGGTAATTTTATCAGATCCCTAATCGGAATATTTTTTTCTGAATCAGCAGATCAATGATCGAGAATTTTTAAGAGTATTATCAGGGCTATAATCTACAGGGAGAAAATACTACAACCAACTTCAGACCGCCGTCATTTCTAAGCCACTCGTCCGACAGCTGTTAAAATCATTCCAGTGACAGCTCATTATATTGTTTACAAGCGTACAAAAGCATTTTGGTGAGAATTTTCCAGAAAAAAAGTTATTCGTGATGGAATTCAAGCGGGATAGTGTGATTTTCTTATATTTGGCTGGAAAACCACAAGTGGCTATCGTTAGAGCACTCCAGCATTTAAATGTGAATAAGTCTTTTGTGTCTCGTACCATCGCTCGTTACCGTGATACTGGTAGCGTTGCCCGACGTCAAGGAAGTGGACGAAAGAAAACAGCAACATCAGCAGAAATGGTTCGAAAAGTAAAGAAGCGACTTGATCGAAACCCGCGTCGCAGTGGCCGAAAAATTCGGCAAATATTGAAAAATGTGATCGGGGTAAAGCCACTGGAATTCCAAAAAGTGCAAGAACTTATACCGCAACAGAAAGAAAATAGACTCAAAAGAGCAAAAGAGTTGCTTAGATTGGACGAAAGTGGTGACCTGCCAAATTGGTTTTCTCGGATGAGAAAACATTCGTTGTCCAGCAGTTTTTAAACAAACAAAATGCTCGTGTTTACTTGCCAAAGAGGTCAGCTGAAAATGTGCACCTTCGGTTGGCCACCAGAACTCAAATGAAGGCCATGGTGATGATGGTGTGGGCCGCCATAACAGCCGATGGTCGCTCTCCGCTCGTATTAATCGACCGTGACATTAGAATAAATGCCGAATATTCTCGCGAAAATATTCTGGAGGGTGTATTAAAGCCTTAGGCACGCAAACATTTTGGCCGCAGACCTTGGAAATTCCAATAGGATTCAGCACCATAGCACTCAGCACGCGCCACCCAAGAACGGTTACAAAATGAGTTTCCTCGCTTCATTTCCAGCGAACAATTGCCACCAAAATCTCCGGATTCCAATCCGTTGGACTATTGTGTCTGCAGTATTTTGGAGCTATACGAAAGCGTGAACCTGCACAGACGATTTTCTGTCTTTAGCTGTAGTATCCATTACGAACTTCAAATACCAAATTTGAAACAATTCCGGTGAATAATGTCGCTAAAATCATTAAAGTGCCGAATATCGGGAGGTACCGTTATATGGGGGCTATACGAAGACGTGGACCTGCAAATAAAAATGTTTGTCATAGGCTGTAGTACCAATTAGGAAATTTAAATATGAAATTTGAAATTATTTCGGTAAATAATGTCGCTGAAATCATGAAAATACCAAATATCGGGAGGTATCGTTATGTTGGGGCACAATGGGCACCAAAATCTCCCGATACCAATCCGTTGGACTATTGTGTCTAGAGTATTTTGGAAAGCAAGGTTGGCACTAAAAAATACCAAAGTGTCGATCACCTCAAGCAAGCGCTTCGACGGGAATGGACCAAAATACCGTAGAGTAACATTCGGGCAGCGTGTGACAGGTATATTGGCTGTTTGAAGGCCATAATTCATGCCAAAGGTGACCAATTCGAACAAATCTAAACTTATTCTAAAATTTGATGCTATTTCCGACATTTTTTGCTTTCATTCAATAAATTTAAAAAAACAATGTAAAAATTATGGCTTTTGACTTTGTTGCTGTTTGTAGAGAGATATTCCCTTAAAAAGTATTGTTAAAAAAATTCACTCTCTTGGACTCTTTAAAATGTATTTTGTAAAATTCAACGATTTATTCCAAGCCAAAAAACGAAAACTATTCCCTAAAAAAATCCTCCATAACCAAAAGACTTTTAAATTCCCCTGATACATATATTTTAATTTTTCTCTGAGTGTATCAATTCCCTATGTTGCACCACCACCGCCACAAGGGGTGTGCGTTTTTTTATTGGTTCGTGCCGGCGATTATTCAATTTGTATAGATGTGCTAGAGGTTTGTATGTGAATTATTTATTTGTTTTATTTTTCATCACATAATTTATTTGCATTTAGTATTGGTTTTGGCTGTCTTCCAAAATTATTACCTAAAGCTATACCTTTTTGTTTTTATTTCCTATACATACATACAGACACATTTTCTTTTTTGAAAGAAAAAAAATTAGAACACACTCATGACACACATTATGTGCTAAAACACAAGCTGGCGGAAATGTTTTTTTTTTGCAACAATGTTACTGAAATCAATTAATTATGAATTTTAAACATGTTTTCATTTTTCACATTTTCTTAAATTAATAAATAAAAAAAATGTCAAAGAAATTTTTTTTTAAGAAAATGGACCAAAAAACTGTTAAAGTAGATTTTTAGAGAACATATCAATAATTGCAGATTTTTTTTTTAATATTTTTCAAGGATCAATAATGTTGGATTTTAGAAGAATACCTTTTGCATGGACCCACAAACAAATTCCATCGATTTTCAGCCAAATACTTAATAGTGGATTTTTTTTGAGAATTAACAGACCAATAGCACTATGCGGCAAAATTCAATAATTATGGGGAAAATCTAGCAGATTATGAAAGTAGAGTTACAAAAAAGGAGATTTCTGAAGTTAAAATCTTCAAAGCGAATCAAAAAAGTTAACAAGTTAAAAAGCAGTAAGCTCGGCCGGGCCCTCCACCATTTGGAACGAATTTAGAAATTTCAAAAAATAAAATCCTTAAAAAGTGCTTTTAAAATTAAAAAATCCGAATATTGCCGTTATATCGGGGTCTTTACGACGTGGACCTACATAGTTATTGCTTGTCATAAGTAATTACCAGATTCAAATTCGAAACTTGAAATAAACGCTGAATAATGTAGCTAAAATCATCAAAATATCGTAGGTAGGGAGGTACCGTTATATCGGAGCTGTGCGAAGATCTGGACCAGCATAGACAATATTCTGTGATAGGCTGTAGCATCCATTACGAACTTAAAATACGACATCTCAAACAATTTCGGTGGGTATTGTACCTAAACTCGTCAAAATACCGAATATAGGGAGGTACTGGTATATGGGGGCCTATACGAAGACCTGGACCTGCATAGACAATTTTCCGTCACAGACTGAAGGAACTCTAAATAATTAATTTGAAACTATTCCGGTGAATAATGACGCTAAAATCATCAAAATACCGAATGTTGGGAGGTACTTATATATGGGGGCTATACGAAGACGTTGACCTGCACAGAAAATTTTGTTGACTTAGACATTTCGAATCTCAAATACCAAATTTGAAAAAATTCCGGTGAATAATGTCGCTAAAATCATCAAAATACCGAATATAGGGAGGTACGGTTATATGGGGGCTATACGAAGACGTTGACCTGCACAGACGATTTTCTGTCTTAGGCTGTAGTATCCATTTCTAACTTCAAATACCTAATTTGAAACAATTCCGGTGAATAATGTCGCTAAAATCATCAAAATACCGAATATTCGGAGGTACCGTTATATGGGGGCTATACGAAGACGTGGACCTGCAAAGACAATTTTCTGTCATCGGCTGTAGTATCCATTACGAATCTCAAATAACAAATTTGAAACAATTCCGTTAAATAATGACGCTAAAATCATCCAAATACCGAATTTTGGGAGCTACTGTTATATGGGGGCTATACGAAGACGTGGACCTGCACAGACAATTTTTGGTCATAGGCTGTATTATCCATTACGAATCTCAAATAACAAATTTGAAACAATTCTGGTGAATAATGTCGCTAAAATCATCAAAATACCGAATATCGGGAGGTACTTATATATGGGGGCTATACGAAGATGTGGACCTGCACAGACAATTTTCTGTCTTAGGCTGTAGTATCCATTTCGAACTTTAAATACCAAATTTGAAACAATTCGGATGAATAATGTCGCTAAAATCATCAAAATACCGAATATCGGGATATATACTTTGTTGGGTCTGACATGAGTATTTCGAGGAGTTACAAACGGAATGACAAAGTTAATATACCCTCCATAGTATGGTAAAGGGTATACAAAATATGTTATTTGACTTTGTGGCAGTTTTTTTTATTTTACCCTCTATTTGTCGGTAACCCAAAAAATGAATTAGAAAATGCCGCTACTGATCTAAAAGTTACCCACCAAACACATCACGATTTACTGTGGTGAATTCAATTGTGGAATTATTATCGAATTCCAGCACCTTTGAAATTAAACATCAACTGTTTGTTTGTTCACCGACTCACCACACTATACTTTACACACCATAACACACCACACCATAATTATGGTAATATAGTATCATCCCCTAAAGTATGCTTTATTTTTTATTTAAAATAATATTGCAATAACTGATAATAATTCACCTCCGGTTAAAAAAAATAAGTGTTTGCCTGAAAGTATACCCTAATTTTTTCCATCTTTGAATAGATTTCAATTCACCACCAGTTGTTTTCAATTACATTTATATTTTCCACCTTTTTTTCTTTTTCTTTAGGCGTTCCTGTGCGCTGCAACAGCAACACCATGTTCATGCATCACAAATTCTGCATTATCGATTCGCCGCAACGCAACGATGCCATTTTCAAAAAGCTCAACAAAACCACAAAACGTTGCCACACGCGTGGTCTGGTTCTGACCGGTTCTTTGAACTGGACCATGCAGGGTTTCGGCGGCAATTGGGAGAATATTTTAATTACCTCCAATGCCGAATATGTACGCAGTTATGCCGAGGAATTTGAACGTATGTGGAATGCATTCGATTTTGATTCGATGAAACCGGCAGCGGCCTCGGCAACAACAGCTGCAGCGTCAGCAACAGCAACAACAGTAACGCCAAAGTAAATTTTACCAGGAGTGCAGTAATATCTTCTCAGCGAATATTAATTACCTACCTCTAGGAAAGTAATCACATAGTGCAATGCAGAATTGTAAGCAGATTTAAATAAAAAATAAGGTGAGTTATTATTTAAATTTTTTACGAATTACGAATTTGGAAAAGACATTTTTGGAATATAAAAACACTCTAATTTTTTTAATTTTTTCCCAGAGGTAGATGTTTTTACCCTGCTCCTGGAAAAGTAGTTTTTCGTGGAAGACGGGTCCGGATACCTAGTTATTTGACCCCAAAAGTTCAATACCCGGGTTAGACCCACATCTACTAAACGTATATGGACAATATATGTATCATTTTAAAGCTAATGATAATACTTATCTAACACTACTATTATGGCTTTTTTTTAAACGATCCAAGGGTTTTATCTAAATTATCGATTCTTTTATAGCATTTTTCTGTTGTAATAACGCTATATTCAGAACGAATTGAGATAGAAGGCTAAACTTTTGCAGACGTGTGTATTTTGACAGTACTCAGTATAAGTTTATAAATGGGCCATGTAGGTCCACGTTTTTTGTATAGCCCCCCATATAACGGTACCTATTTTGATTATTTTAGCGACATTACTCACGGATTTTTTTTCATTTTCGTATAGATCCTGCAGCCTATGACCCCCATGTAACGGTATCTACCTTTATTCGGTATTTTGATGGTATTAGCGACATTATTCACCGGAATTGTTTCAAATTTCGTACTTGAAGATCTTAATGGGTAATACAGATTATGACACAAAAAAAATTATATATGCAAACCCATGTCTTCGTATAGCCCTTATATAACGGTATATAACCGGTATTCGGTATTAGAGACATTATAGAAGGGAATTATTTCAAACTTCGTATTTGTACGTGTAAAACTTGAAGAGAGAGAGAGAGCTCCCCTGTGGGGGAGCTACCAGAAGAAATTTTTCGATCTCTACCATCTTTATAACAGATCTTGTGTTGATGGAAATATTGAAATGAAATCGGATGTTGATTTCGCTTTTTATGACCTTCGTGGTATTGCACATTTGAGCCTTTGTGGGGGTGGTATCAAAAGCAGTGAACAGATATATCCCATTTTCATAGCAGATGTTGTTTTAGTAGAAATAATGGGATGTGTGAAAATGAAGAGAACCGGATGCTTATTTCGGATTTTACAAGCGTTTTGGGTTTTCAAAACTCTTTGACTCTTTGTGTCTTTATAACAGATCTTATGTTGATGGAAATATTGAGATGTTCCAAATCTGAACGGAACCGGATGTTAATTTCGCGTTTTTGAGCTTCATGGATATTCAAAATTTTGAACCTTTGTGGGGGAGGTACCAGAAGGAATGGACTGATATATTCCATCTTCACACCAGATCTTGTGTTAGCAGAAATACTGGGAAGTGTGTAATTTGAATAGAACCGGATGCTTATTTCTGATTTTATGATAGTTTTTGGTTATCCAAACATATTGACCCTTTGTGGGGGAGTTACCGGAAGGAGTGTACCGATATATTCAATCTTATCATCAGATCTTGGGTTTATAAAAATGTTGGGATGTGGGAAATTTTAAGACAATCGGATCCTTGCATCACATTTTATAGGAGTAATAATTATTCAAACTTTACCCTTTGTGGGGGAGGCACTTCATGGTGTGGACCGATGTCGTCCATTTTCACACCTGACCTAGCACTGACGCAAATATTAGGATTTGCAAAGTTGAGTCAAAATCGGTTTATTGCTTCTGTTTCTGTGCACAAAAAAATATATTTTTTGAAAATTTCGACCACTTGTGGGGGAGGTACCATTTTAACACCAGACCTTGGGTTAATATAAATATTGGGATGTGTGAAATTTGAAGACAATCGGACTCTTACATCACATTTTATGAGAGCTGTAAGTATTTAAAATTTTGATCCCTTGTGGGAGAGGTACCAGAAGGAGTTGGCCGATATTGTCCATATTCGCACTGATCCAAATGTTAAGATTTGCAAAGTTGGAGCAAAATCGGATTATCGTTCCTCTTTCTATAGAAAAAATATATTTTTTTTGAAAATTTCGATCTTTTGTGGGGGAAGTATCAGAAGGAGTGGGCCGATGTATTTCATCTTAACACCAGATCTTGGATTATTAAAAATATTGGGATGTGTGAAATTAGAAGACAATCGGACTCTTAAATCACATTTTATAAGAGCTGTAATTATTCAAAATGTTGACCCTTTGTGGGGGAGGTACTTGATGGAGTGGGCCGATATTGTCCATTTTCGCACCTGACATAGCACTAATATAAATACTAGGATTTGCAAACTTGGAGCAAACTCGGATTATCCGTTCTCTTTCTGCGCAGTAAATTATTTTCGTTGAAAAATTTTGACATTTCGTGGGGAAGGTACCAGAAGGGGCGGACCGATATTGCCCATCTCCGAAATCGATTTAAGTTTGATAATAATATTACGATGTGCCAAGTTTGAACCAAATTGGATACTCCCTTCAAGAGTTATCGTGCGTACCAGACAGACAGACAGACGGAAGGATGGTCATCACTAGATCGACTCCAAATTTCCTGAAACGGATTCGGTCCAAAGAGACCTAGGGTCTAAAATCGTTATATCGACGAGGCACGTTTTGACTGTATCAAATGATATATACCCTCTGTAGCCATATGGCTGAGGGCCTTTTTGAGTTGACGCCTGAAAGTAACGTTAAGTTTCGTTTTAGGCAAAAATTGTGAAAGGAAGAAATATTCTACACAAAATTTCACTATAAATCTCTGAATAGACCATATATCTAGGTTTTATAGTTTTTCAGAGAATTACATTTGAAATGTATCTAATACAAGGAAAAATTATGTGTTTGCGTTTATTTACTGCTAATTGAAGGCCTTTCGATTCTAAGTCAAAATCTCCCTATATAATTCGTTTTTGGGGGATGGTGACAAAGGACGAAATGTTCTAGATCAAATTTTATTGTCAGTCTGTGAAGAAAAGAAATTTGTATATATAATATGTACCACAGAAAAATATCATAGACTTTGGTCAATAAACAAGTAAAAGAGCTGTAAGTTCGTCTGGGCCGAAATTTGAATATCCTCCGCCATTTGGAACGAGTTTGGCAATTATCAAAAATAATAAAATCCGTTAAAAACTCTGTTAAAATTTTAAAAATGCCGAATGTAGCTGTTATATTAGGGTCTATAGGACGACATGGACCTGAATTGATAACATTTGTCATGAGCCATTACAATATTCAAATGCGAAACTTAAAAAAATCGGTAACAATGTAGCTAAAATCATCAAAATGCCGAATATGGGGAGGTACCGTTATATGGGGGCTATACGAAGACGTGGACCGGCAATGACAATTTTCTGTCTTAGGCTGTAGTATTCATTACGAACTTCAAATACCAAATGTGAAACAATTCTGGTGAATAATGTCGCTAAAATCATCAAAATACTGAACATCGGGAGGTACCGTTATATGGGGGCTATACTACGTAGCCCATACCAAAAGTCCTGCAGACGTACCATACATTTGAGTAAAATTTTTTCAATCTACTTCAATTCGTTCGGAAGCTAGATTAATTTCCACAGACGGACAGACGGACGGACATCGCTAAATCGACATAGAATTGTATGCTGATGAAGAATATATATACTTTGTGGGGTCTCAAATGTATATTTCTAGGTGTTACAAACGGAATGACAAACTTAATATACCCTCCATACTATGGTGGAGGGTATAAAAATATGTATTTTTATATTCTAAAAATGTTGCACTTTTCCAAACTTGCTGCACTAAATCATGCCGGTCTAATCGAAATGTTGTCCTTTTTCTTTCCAATTTTCTTTTTTTTCTGAAACATTCCACTGTCTTATGTCTGTATGTACTTAGGCGTAGGTGTGTGTATGTGTGTTAATTTGATACCATCCACCCAAAAAGGATCTAGGTATTTTACACATGTGTTCATGACATGTTCTTTGCAAGGGATTTTGTGGTACTTACAAGAGATTTCTATTTCTAGTTTTTTTGTTGTTGTCCTGGATTTTTTCTCATCCTTTTTCCTTCATTCATTTTGCCAGAGAGCAGCTATTTACATTACCACTGGTCCGTAAAAAAATTGTAACAGTCATAAAATGTCATGTCAAATTGTGTGTCAGTTGACAAAATACTTAAATTACTTCATAATTATGAAGTATTTAACATGTGTTTGTGTGTGGGTATGTGGAGATTTTAGATTTTCCAAATTGTTTTAAAGAACACAAAGAGGTAGACCCATTCAAAACTACTTATAAACATATTACGTAAAAGAGGTTGGAATTTTGAGTTTCTGAAATCAAATTAAACACGTTTGAGTGGCAAAGGGAAGGGAAGGGGAAGTCATTTTTGGAGCAGAAGAAAGCTGCGGGGGTGGGTGGTATTTTTAAATGGAACAAATAATTTTGCAGATTCTTGGCACAAAAAAAATATAAATAAATAAATAAAAATAACAAATCCAAGATTTTTGTAATAGAAAAATGCCCCAAAAAATATATTCCATAAAAATCGAATTTTTGGAGTCCTTGAAAAAAAATTAAAACAATCACTGTTATATTTCCCCAAGTGCCTCAAGATAATTAAGAAATTCGTGACTGTTGTTTTAAAGATGCTTCAAAAAAGCCCTAGGAAAATATGTCTTTTTTATACCCTCCGCCATATGGCTGAAGAGGGTACATATAATTTGTTACGGCCTAAACGTGCCTCATCGAAATAACGTTTTTCGACCCTAGGTCTCTTTGGACCAACTCCGTTTCAGGAAATTTGGAGTCGACCTAGCGATGTCCGTCCGTTCGTTGTCTGGCTGGTTGGTGCGCACGTTACTCTCAAAAGGGTGTATACGATTTGGTGAAACTTAGATCGAGTCCGGCGATAAGCAATATCGGTTCACTCCTTCTGGTACCTCCCCCAAAAAAGGTCGACATTTTCAGGAGAAAGTATAATCCGATTTTGCCCCAACTTTGCAAATCCCAATATTTGCCTCAGTGCTAGGTCAGGTGCGAAATTTGACAGTATCGGTTCACTCCACCAAATACCTCCCACACAAAGGGTCGACATTTTTGATAATTATAATGTGAAATTAGTCCGATTGTCTTCAAATTGAACACATCACAATAGTTCCATCAACACAAGATCTGTTATAAAGATGGTAAAGGTTGGAATAATCCGTTTGATACCTCCCCCACAAAGGGTCAAAGTTTTGAATAACAAAAACGATTATAAAATCTGAAATAAGCATCCGGTTCCCTTTATATTTCACACATCCCATTATGTTTACTAACACAAGGTCTGTTCTCTTTATATTGCACATATTCCATTATTTCTACTAACACAATATCTGCTCTGAACATGATTTATATCGGTCCACTCCTTTTGGTACTTCCCCCACAAAGGGTCAGAATTTTGAATAACTATGAAACTCATAAAACGCGAAATTATCATCCGATTCCATTCAGACTTGGTACATCTCAATATTTCCATCAACGCAGGACCTGTTATAAAGATGGTAGAGATCGGGCCATTACTTCTGCTACCTCCCCCATAAAGGGTCAAAGTTTTGAATAACCAAAACGATTATAAAATGCGAAATAAGCATCCGTTTCTCTTCATATTTCACACATCCCATTATTTCTACTAACAAAAAATCTGCTGTAAAAACGGGATATATCCGTCTACACCTTTTGGTACCTCTCCCACAAAGGGTCAAAATTCTAAATATCTATGAAGCTTTAAAAACTCGAAATTAACATCCAATTCCATTCAGACTTCGTACATCTCAATATTTTCATTAACACAACATCTGTTATAAAGATGGTAGAGATCGGACCATTTTCTCTGGTACCTCCCCCACAAAGGGTCAAAGTTTTGAATAACGAAAAAAATTAAAAATTCCGAAATAAGCATCCGGTTCTCTTAATATTTCACACATTCCATTATTTCTACTTATACAAGATCTGTTGTGAAGATGGAATATATCGGTCCTCTCCTACTGCTACCTTCCCCACAGAGGGTCAAAATTTTGAATATCCATATCTGATTCATTCAGACTTGGTACATCCCAATATTCCCATCAACACAAGATCTTTTATAAAGATGGTAGAGATCGCATCATTTATTCTGGTACCTCCCACGTAGGGGTCAAGTTTTTGAAAAAAACAAAACGCTCAAAGAAAGCGAAATAAGCATCCAAATCTCCTTAAATTTCACACAAGATGATATATATCTGCGTACCTCACCCACAAAGAGTTACAATTTTCAATACTTTTATCTGTCATAACTTGCAAGACAAGTCAGCGATTCGTTACGAATTCCTATATTTAAATATTTCTCTCAACCAGAAACCTGAGTTGAATATGGAATCTACAATCCACAGTTCTTGAATCCTTGATTACTCCACAATGATACCAGGGTTGATCCTTCAATGAAAATGTCCTTTGCCCAATATGCATATGACTATTTTGCCATATCCTGCCAAAGAGTGCAAGCCCATAAAACTACAAACTATTAAAGCATCTGACACGCGTGCCATTAAAATGAGCATCACCACTTTTGAATGGCGCGACGATGAAGGGTCTAAATTTCATCTGTCTAGATGTTTGTTTTCTTATCGGTTTTCTCCCTTCTCGCAACATTTTACAACATATCCCGGCGAATGCTTGCATCCCAGAACCCCGGCAACGTCATTTACCTGTTGCACTCGGCCACTCGTCGGTAATGCATTTATCGCAGTCATTTGCAGATAACCCCTTATACAACAGATGTGTGGCATAATTGAAAGCCCTCAGTTTCGGATGGCTTGAAATAGCAGTCGTGCTGGCTGACTGGCTGCCTCACTAGTCGACTGTTTAGATTCAAGTAAAGGGGTTAGACTTAAGCACTGACATGTAATGTGAGTGTAGCATAAGAGTGCAATTTGCAATGACCGGGTTGATGATACTCGCTACCATTGAGGGTGAAGGAGCAGAGGAGGGGAGGGGGGGATACCCCTGCCTGGTGTATATTAATTTCATAATTTCGCAAATAGCGCATCATAATTTTTCTGAATTAATTACAATTAAAAGCAACGTGCTAGGGGGAGGGGGAAGCAGCAAATAAATGGCTGGATCATCTATTTATTTATTGCTACCTTGCCGCTATGCCATTGGGGTTGTAGTATTGACTTTACTGGCAGCCATCGCCGCAGCCGCCTCCAGTTAGTCAGTCAGTCAAGTGTTTTGCACACCATTATGACTCGGGTGCGAACCGTCAAGACCTGTGTGCAGGCTGGCTGGCCCCTGGATTTCCACTATCCATGTGTGGTTTTTTCGTTTTTTTTTTCATTTTTGATAAATGGCCAAATGTCTTATTAGCATAATCAACGTCATCGCACACCACCTTTTGCCACAAAACGCAGCGACTTCGCTGCTATGCCAATGAATGCTCGCCCAATGCTCCACATTTTGCATGTTTTTATCTTCTCGTCGGCGAATGCCAGCAAACCGAGTACAGGTGGTTTTTAGTTTTCTTGATATGTCTATAGAAATTATGCAATAATTGTTATTATAAAAAAACAACAACAACCTTGATGTTTTTATTGGGGATGTTTTTGTTTTTTTAATTTTAAATACGAGTAGGAGATAGAGTTCGCACTAACGATTGGGAACGGAAAGGAGTTATATTGGAAATATTTTTCAATGATTTTTAAGACTTTTTTCAAGGACCTCCTGAGCAATAATCACGGATTTTTAAGAGTGAACTTTTATAGATGTTTTTGCAGAGACTCCTAGAACAATAATCGTGGACCTTTTACAGATGTTCAATGGCAATGGCTCCTAGAACAATAATCGTAGACCTTTTAAAGTTATTTTTTCAAGGACCTCTATAACACTAACCGTGGACCGTTTTTAAGATGTTCTCTTAAGGACCCCTAGCAAAAAAAAAAAAAAAAATATTGTGGACTTTTTAAGGATTTTTTTAAGGACCCCTAGAACAATAGTCGTGGACTTTTTGAAGAAATTTTTCAAGGACCCCTAGAACAATAGTCGTGGACTTTTTAAAGATATGTTTTCAAGGATCTTCAGAACAATAGTCGTGGACTTTTTCTAAATGTTTTTAAGGACCCGTAGAGTTGACTTTTATAAGATTTTTTTCAGGGAAACTAGAACAATTATCATGGGTTTTTATAGGATGTTTCTTCAAGGACCCCTAGTACAATAATCCTCGTGGACTTTTTGAAGATATTTTTTCAAAGACCCCTAGGTCAATAATCGTGGACTTTTAAAAGATGTGTTCTCAAGAACCACTAGAACAATAACCTTGGACTTTTTAAATTATTTTTTTCAAGGACCCCTAGAACAAAAATCGTTGTTATTTAGGAAGTTTTTCAGGAACTCCTAGAGTTAAAATCGTGGACTTTTTAAACACTTCTTCAAGGACCCTTAAAACAATAGTCGTTAAGGTCCCCTAGAGTAATAATCGTGGACTTTTTAAACATTTTTTTTTCAAGGACTTCTTGAACAATAATCATGGACTTTTATAGGATGTTTTTTCAAGGACCCCTAGTACAATAATCCTCGTGGACTTTTTGAAGATACTTTTTCAAAGACCACTAGGTCGTGGACTTTTGAAAGACTTTTTAAAGACTAGAACAATCACCTTGGACTTTTTAAATTATTTTTTTTCAAGGACCCCTGGATCAATAATCGTGGACTTTTCAAGAGGTTTTTTCCTGGAACCCCTAGAGTAAAAATCGTGGAACTTTTAAAGATTTTTTTCAAGGACCTCTAGAACAATAATCGTGGACTTTTACAGGATGTTTTGTCAAGGACCCCTTAAACAATAATCCTCGACTTTTAAATACGTCCTCTAGGACAATAATCGTGGACTTTTTAAGAACGTTTTGAAGACATTTTTCCAAGGACCCAAGGATCCAAGACGTTTTGAAGGCGTTTTTCTAGTACGATAATCGTGGACTTTTTAGGGTTATATTTGCAAGGACCACAAGATCAAAAATAGTAGACTTTTAAAGATGCTTTTTCAAGGACCCCTAAAACAAAAAAACGTAGGCTTTTTAAAGATGTTTTTCCTAGGACCCCGAAAACAATAATCGCGGACTTTTTAACCATTTTTAAGGCACCCCTAGAACAATATTCCTTGAAAAACATACTTTAAGTTTTTCAAGGAATATTTAAATATTTTTTAAAAACGTTTTTAAGAACTCCTAAAACAAGAATCGTGGACTTTTAAAGTATGTTTTATAAAGGACTCCTAGAAAATAATATATTTTAAAATACTTTTTACATATGTTTTTTTTCTAAAGACACCTAAAACAATAATCCTCGAATTTTTGATTTTTTTCAAGGACTTTTGGAACAATATACCTCGACTTATTTAAGTTGTTTTCTTAAGACACCCCAGAGCAATGATAGTGGACTTTTTATTTTTCTTTAGTTTTTATACCCTAGTATGGAGGGTATATTAAGTTTGTCATTCCGTTTGTAACACCTCGAACTATATATTTTAGACCCCACAAAGTAAATATATTCTTAATCAGCATAAAATTCTATGTCGATTTAGCGATGTCCGTCCGTCTGTGGAAATCTCTCTAGCTTCCGAACGAAATGAAGTAGGTTGATAAAATTTTACTCAAATGTATATTATGTCTGCAGGACTTTTGGTATTGAAAAATGGGTGATGTATGTTTACGTTTTGGTATAGACCCCATATAATGGTACCTCTCGATATTTGGTATTTTGATGATATTAGCGACATTATTTACCGGAATTGTTTCAAATTTTGGTATTTGAAGTTCGTAATGGGTATTTCAGCCTATGACAGAAAATTGTCTGTGCAGGTCCACGTCTTCGTACAGCCCCCATATAACGGTACCCCCGATATTCGGTATTTTGATGGTTTTAGGTATGCCCCGTAGGTTTCCTTTTTCAGGAAATAGATGGCGCCCCTTCTAAAATGTTCAAAATTATTAGGGAATATTTAACATTTCGTAGCCATCTAGGGCGACTGTTTTCCATTGGATATTAGTTGAGTCGCTTACAAGAATCCAATATTTAAATTTAATCTTAGATTTTAAAAATTTCGGAAGATTTTTTTTTTTAATTTTGTACATTAATTACATCTGCTATTATAAAATTTACAACTTCATTGAATTCATCTTCTTCAATTCAATAGACAGGACTGTTGTATTCTTTAAAAGAAAAGCTAAACAAAAAATCCTCTCCGTACCCAGAAAAATAAAAACATTTTTAGTGGTCACATTGCCAGACTGTAAGTATGGCCCCCTAGGCAAGGATAACTGTCTGAGATTATTTACTTGTTTCTCGCGAATTTTTTTTTTTTTTTTACAATAACATTGTTGCCAAAGATACACAGATACTTTGCCATTCATCACCACCAAAAACAAGATTTCTTCTTGTGTTTTCTTTTTGTTTCCTTCCTTTTCATTTATCCCTACAAAAGCGTTCGACGTAGTTAACAGCACAAAAAATGAAAAGATACGAGTCCTTCTTGTCATTACTAAACTTTGCTTTGCTTTTGTCTGTCCGCTTAAGACGCTATTCAGGGCGATTGTGCTTCTCCTTCTTGTCTTTAACGGCAAACCGACAGCTGAATCTTTCTTTCATTTCATTTCATTTTTGCAGACGTAAAACTCTTGGCTTCTTACGCTTCATTTGTCCATGTGCTCCAAATTTTAGTGGCGATTTTTCAAAAATAAGGGACCAGAAAACATTGAACTTCTAGTGACAGATGTTCCTGGTGGTGTACAACAAGCTCTACAATTGCAATCTTATTACTCACTGCAGACGTTGAGGCTGCTGCTGCTGCTGCGACTGCTCGAAAAGAAACAAAACCACTTTAACCCGGGGTTTTCTTGCCAACGAGGACGATGATGAACCATTGCCAGTGTCTTGCTATCTGCTTGCCAATGTCTCATTCTGTTTCTTTATTTCATTTTGCAACTAGTTTTGTTTCCTTTCATCCCCCCCTCTCCTCTTTGTTGGGACGAACTTTTGTGATTATCAACTCCTGGCTGATTGGCTGGCAGGCTGGCTTCTGCTTTGGACGCCACCTTTAAAGTCTTGTATATCGTCCTTTTTGAGTTTCTTTTATTTGTTTGTTTCTTTTTTTTTTCCTTCAGGACAAAAGGCAAAGCTGAATGCAAGAAATACAGTTAGTGATACAATAACAAGCGAATTGGTAACCTTTGCCACGATTATGGCCTTGGAACGTCCAATGACACACACAATGTCGCACTCTGCGCGAATGTTGCTCTGCGGTATTTTGGTCCATGCCCGGCGAAGCGCTTGCTTGAGGTAATCGACACTTTTGTATTTATTAGTGCCAACCTTGCTTTCCAAAAATACTCCAGACACAATAGTCCAACGGATTGATATCCGGAGATTTTGGTGGCCACTGTGCGGTGGAAATGGAGCGATTAACCTCATTTTGTAACCATTATTGGGTGGCGCATGCTGAGTCCTGTTGGAATGTCCAAGGTCTGCGGTTAAAATGTTTGCGCGCCTAAGGCTTTAATACACCCTCCAGAATATTTTCGCGTGAATATTTGGCATTTATTCTAAGGCCAAGGTCGATTAATACGTGCGGAGAGCGACCATCAACCTTTATGGCGGTCCACACCATGACCATGGCCGGCGTTTGAGTTTTGGTGGCCAACCGAAGGTGCACATTTTCAGCTGACCTCTTTGGCAAGTAAACACGATCATTTTGTTTGCTTACAAACTGCTGGACAATGAATGTTTTCTCATCGGAGAAATCCAAATTCGGCAGTTCACCACTTTCGGCCAAGCGAAGCAACTTTTTAGCTCTTTTGAGTCTATTTTCTTTTTGTTGCGGTGTATGTTCTTGCACTTTTTGGAATTTCAATGGCTTTACCCCGAGCTCATTTTTCAATATTTGCCGAATGGAATATTGCGATATGTTCAGCTCACGAGCCATTTTTCGGCCACTGCGACGCGGGTTTCGATCAAGTCGCTTCTTTCCTTTTGAATAATTTCTGCTGATGTGGGAGAAGACCTTCTGTTCTTAAGTGAGAGAAATATAACTTCTGGTCTTTTGAGAAGAGAAGAACTTCTGATCTTCTGCGAGGGAGAAGACGTTCTAATCTTCTGTGAGAAAAGACGGTATGTTCTTCTGTGAAACAAGACATATTAGTCTTCTGTGAGAGGTGGCCACCTCGACTTCTGCGAGAGAACACCTTTTGATATATGTCTTCTTTTAATGAAATCTCATCTGTCCTTTTGATCTTCTGTGAGAGCAGACCTTCTGTGAGAGAAGACTTTCCGCTTCGAGAGAAGTCCTTCTAGTCATCTTTGAGAGATTATATTATGGTCTTCTGTTGAACGAGGTCATGGGGTCTCCTGTTGGAGAAGATCTTCTGGTATACTATGAGTTTAAAAAATCAGTTCCAGCTGACAATGTGCACCAAAATCTCTGGATACCAACCCTTTGGACTATTGTATCTGGAGTATTTTGGAAAACAAGGTTGGCATTAAAAAATAACAAAATGTCGATCACCTCAAGCAAGTGCAACATTCGGGTAGCGTGTTCTATGAGAGAAGACTTTCCGCTCCGAGAGAAGTCCTTCTAGTCATCTTTGAGAGATTTTTGAATGGTCTTCTGTGAAACGAGGGTCTTCTGTTGGAGAAGATCTTCTGGTATAATATGAGTTTAAAAAACGTCCTCTGTTAGCTACACAAAAAGCCGGCATATAAAAATGTTAAACGAACTTTTATGGTCGCCTAAAATTGGCTTTCAATTAATTTTTATTTCGCCTTTGGCGATTAGGCTAATATACAGTGGAACGATCTTATATCTAAAGTAGCTTCCCTTGGGCTTTTAACACCAGTTCCAGTTAATGAATGCATGAATTTATTAAAATTAGACTAGTCTTATCCCAAAAAGCTATTCCCCCAATCCAAAAAAAGGAGAAGAACGTAGACAGCTAATCTTGCAATTTAAGCGAGTTGGCTGCCAGATAAAAGCCTGCATGTTATGTCATATACCATTGCCAAAAGATGATGGCTAAGTACGGTTTATCGAACGAGTGGCTTAGAAATGACAGCAGTCTGAAGTTGGTTACACTTTTTTCATCTCACCCTGTATGATTTGCTCCTAGGTCAATATTGAAGATGGCGCTTCATTAAAAAGTATTAATTAACCCAGAATATTATTAGAATTTCTCATACCAATATTTTTTTCTGTGTTAGATGAAGCATAGAAATTGAATACTTTGGTCGACTATATGTGGTCCTCACGTACATTTAAACCTTTTCTAAAAATCATCACAAATTGCATATAAAGTGAAGGAGGTAGTCGATATGATCTAAACTAGGCACGTCACAATATTTATATCATATTTATTTAGGTCCGATACGAAATGGACAATATTGGTCTATTCCTTCGGAATCTACTCCATAGAGGGTCAACTATTTGCATAATCATACCTGAGGTCAAAATAGGTTTAAATAATCGAAAATGAGCTGTCTGCAAAACCGATTGATAATTTTTAACTCTACTTTACTTTCCAGGGGTTTTAATTATTTAATTATTAAAAACAAGTAAGAAAGCTGGTAAGTTCGGCCGAGTCAAACTTTCTATACCCTCCACCATTTGGAACAAATTTGGTAATTTTCAAAAAAAAAAAAAAAAATCCGTTAAAAATTCTGGTAAAATCTTAAAAACACCGAATGTAGCCCTAATTTTAGGGTCTATACGACAACGTGGTCGTAAGCCATTACAATATTCAAATGCGAAACTTGAAAAAAATTCGGTGAAAAATGTAGCTAAAATCATCAAAACACCGAATATCGAGAGGTGCCGTTATATGGGCGCTATACGAAGACGAGGACCTGCATAGACAATTTTCTGTCATAGGGTGTAGAATCCATCAAGAACTTCAAATACCCAATTGAAATAATTTCGGTGTCTACATTATTATATAAAATCATCTAAATACCGAATATAGGGAGGTACTATTATATGGGGGTTACACCAAAACCTGGTCCTGCGAAGACAATTTTCTGTCCATTTCGAACTTTAAACGCCAAATTTCCGATGAATATTGTCGCTAAAATCATCAAAATACCAAATATCGGGAGGTGGCGTTATATGGGGGCTATATGAAGGCGTGGACCTGCACTGACAATTTTTTGTCATAGACTGTAGTATCCATTACGAACTTCAAATACCAAATTTAAAACATTTTCGGTGAATAATGTCGCTTAAATCGCTAAAATACCGAAAATAGGTAGGTACCATTATATGGGGGCTATACCAAAACGTGGACCTACATGGCCCATTTTCAATACTAAAAGTCCTACAAACATAATATACATTTGTGTAAAATTTTATCAACCTACTTCATTTCACTCGGAAGCTAGAGTGATTTCCACAGACGGATAGACGGACGGTCATCGCTAAATCGATATAGAATTGTATGCTGATCAAGAATATATATACTTTGTGGGGTCTCAAATGTATACTATGGTGGAGGGTATTAAAATGATATTTGTGGCAAAATATATTTTTTCAATCTGCCTTAAATTTCAGTTCCGATTACTATATCTACGCTTTCTCTCACCCTGTCTTTTTTACACAATAAATATATGTATGTGTTTCTCCAGGATCATAGGTTGGAAGCATGTTTCTTATACTTGACAACTTTTTTAATTTCAGTTCACATCCATATAAATTATTTCAATTGTAATCGGCTGTAAGGTGGTGTAAAATACACTTCTAAGGCGCCATGTCCAATTTTAAAATCTTTAAATTTATTTTAACAAATTTATAGACATTAATTCTATTTTTCATATAAATTTATATATATTTATTACAAATATATATATTTCTTCTCATTAACTTGGCCGGCCACGAACGCAAAGCTCAACGAGCGTTTCTCTAAATTCCACAATTTATGATCGCCATAAATTAGACACAAGCCAAGAGTCGAAAACCCAGTCAGACCGAGATAAGAATAACCCTTCATCATTGCCTTCTTAGATACCAACTATAGCAACCTATGTATGAGTGTATGTCGGTATGTCTGTAACTAGTCATGTGTCGGATGATGAATGATGCCGTGAATATAGACATTTAACAAGAAAAGTAAATGGGAGTTTTTGTTCTTTTTTAATTAAAACAAAATAGAGGGAGAGAGAGAGAGCAAAAAAAAAAAACAATTTTGTAATTTCATATAGAATTTATTAAAATATTACATTTATTTTTATTATTATTATAAAAGACACTAACGTTTATGATTTACTTGAATCTACATTTAATGGGCCATGCCGTACTTAGCCATCATCTTTTGGCCATGGTGTATGGCATAACATGCAGGCTTTTATCTGTCAGCCAACTGCAACTCGCTTAAATTGCAAGATTAGCTGTCGAGCTGTTGAGCTTCTTTTTTGGATTGGGGGAATAGCTTTTTTTTGGGATAAGACTAGTCTCATTTTAATAAATTCATGCATTCATTAAATGGAACAGGTGTTAAAGGCCCAAAGGGAAGCTACTTTAGATATAAGATCGTTCAACTGTATATTAGCCAAATCGCGAAATGTGGAATAAAAATTAATTGAAAGCCAATTTTAGGCAACCATAAAAGTCCCTTTAACAATTTTATATGTCGGTTTTTTGTGTAGCTAAAAGAGGACGTTTTTTTAATCCTCAAAGGGGTGAGTTTTTTTTTTTGAGAAATGATAATTGAATGATTCAGACACAACACCTATCGTGCCTCAGAGTATACCAGAAGATCTTTTCCAACAGAAGACCCCATGGCCTCGTTTCGCAGAAGACCGTAAAATAATCTCTCAGAAGTGTGTAGAAGGACTTCTCTCGGAGCGGAAAGTCTTCTCTCACAGAAGATCTTCTCCCATAGAAGACCAAGAGGACAGATGACCACATAAGATCTTTTCCAACAGAAGATCTCATGGCCTCGTTTTCCAGAAGACCATAAATTAATCTCTCAAAGGTGACTAGAAGGACTTCTCTCGGAGGGGAAATTCTTCTCTCATAGAAGGTCTTCTCCCACAGAAGACCAAAAGTACAGATGACCACAGAAGACCAGACTGATTTCATTCAAAGAAGACCAGATCAAAAAGTGTTCTCTCACAGAAGTCGAGGTGGTCATCTCTCACAGAAGACTAATGTATCTTGTTTCACAGAAGACCATACCGTTTTTTTCTCACAGAAGATCAGAACGTCTTCTTCCTCGCAGAAGACCAGAAGTTCTTCTCTTTCAAAAAGACCAGAAGTAATATTTCTTTCTCTTAAGAACAGAAGGACTTCTCTCAAAGAACACTAGCGGGTCTTCTCTCACAGAAGCCTTGAGGGTCTTCTCTCACATAGGACTAGAGGATATTCCCTCATTGAAGCCCAAAAGGTCTTTTTTCGTAGAAGACCATAAGGTTTTCTCCTACAGAGGACCAGACGATCTATTCTCACAGGAGACAAGAGGACATTCTGTCATTGAAGATCAGGGGATCTTCTCTTACAGAAGACCAGAAATACTTCTCCCTTACAGAAGACTAAATGATCATCCCTTCAGAATATCCTCCCCCTGAAGAAGACCAGATGGTCTTCTCTCTCACAGAAAACCAGCAAGTATTCTCTCATCTTTCTTGCTCGCAGAAGATTGCAAGATTTTCTCACAAAGAAGACCAGAAATAAGTCTCTCTCTTTTAAAAGACTAAAAGATCTTCCCTCCCGAAGAAATTCTGCACTACGGAGGATTAGATGGTCTTCTCTCGCCTTCTTTCAGACTAGATCAGAAAGTCTTCTCTCACAGAATACCAGAAGATCTTCTCTCATAAAATACCAGACGGTCAGAAGACCAGAACTGCTTCTCTCACAGAATTTAATAGGGTCGTCTTTTACGGAAGATCAGATCTTCCCTCCTGAAGATCTTCTACACTACAGAGGATTAGATGGTCTTCTCCCTCACAGGAGACCAGAAGGTCTTCTCTCACAGTAGACCAGAAAGTCTTGTGTCACAGAATACCAGAAGATCTTCTCTCATAAAATACCAGAAGGTCAGAAGACCAGAACTACTACTCTCATCGAATTTAAGAGGGTCTTCTTTTACGGAAGACCAGATGGTTCTATATCTTAGAAACCAAAAGGTCTTCTCTCTCTCGTGGAAAGAGAAAAGAATTTCTCTGATAGAAGTACACAATGCCTTCTCTCATAGAAGCCGAGATGGACTTTTCTCTCAGAAGATTAGAAGGTCTTCTCTCGCAGACGATAAGGACTTCTGTCTCACAGAAGATCGGAAGGTGTTCTCTCTCATAGAAGACAAGAGGGTCTTCTCTCACGGAAGACCAAGGCATCTCCTCTTACGGAAGTCCAGATTATTTTATCTCGTAGAAGATCAAAAGGTCTTCTCTCACAGAAGACAAGAGCGCCGTCTCGTCGTAGAAAGCAAAGAGGATTTCTCTCACAGACGACCACAACACCTTCTCTCTTAGAAGCCGAGAAGGACTTTTTTTCTCAGAAAATTAGAAGGTCTTCTCTCGTAGAACACCAAAATATCTTTTCTCAAAGAAGATCAAAAGGTCTTCTCCCAAAGATGTCCAAAAAGTCTTCTTTCACAGGATACCAGAAGTTTTTCTCTCACAAGAGTCCAGAGGGTCTTCTTTCATAAAATATCAAAAAGTTGTCTCTCGTATAAGACCAGAAGATCTTCTCTCACAAAAGTCTCTCACAAAAGACCAGAAGTTCAGAAGTGCTTTTCGCTCTCACTCTCACTCTCTCTCTCTCTCTCTCTCTCTCTCTTGCTGAAGACCAGAATCTCTTCTTTTTCCAAAAATATCAGGCCTTCTCACATAAAACCAGAAGGTCTTCTTTCTCTCAGAAGACCAGATTTTCCTCCCTCTCTTAGGAGATCCAGAAGTCTTCCCTCTCAGGGAAGACGATGAAATCTTTTCTCAAATAATTTTCAAAAGGATCTTACATACGTTGATCCAAACTGTACTTCAAGCGCTGAGACTATACAGCTGACTGCAAAACCAAGTAATACGTCCGAACTTCTCATTGCGAAATGTCGTCTCCGGTTTGTTTTTATTTTGGTTACAATTTTGTTTTTACCTTAAAATTCATAACAAATGTTGTCTGAGTCTCACCCCGAGCATTTTATCTGTCGTCTGGTTATTCTTTTTTATTTTGGGTTTAAATAATAATGGGTGTCCTCTGCAAAATTCATTGACCTGTTTTTTGTTTTGGGGTCTGTTTTGTTTTGGTCTTCACATTCAACTTAACTTAATTTCATTTGTTTTCTTCTTCAGTTGCTGAAAATGAACCCCTTCCTTTTGGGGAAGGTGTTTTTTTTGGATTTCGTGACATTGCCACTGCAACCGACGGCTGTTTGCGTGTGGACTTTGTTGTTGAGGTTGATCCATTTAATTGAGCGCGCCTGGTTTTCTGTTTGACTTTGTTGCTGCAACAAGTGCATTACTGCCACCAGCACCACCACTGCCACCACTATCACTTGTTGCACCCTTGTGTTGTTTTTTTTTTTGGTTTTTCGTTTTTCATGAAAAAAATTATAAATATGAAAAACACAGTGGGAGAGCAGATTTAATATTTTCGTTTGACATTTTTATGGGGAGGGAAAATAGTTTCAATAGGGGAAAATTTGTAATAAATTAGAAAATTAGATTTCACTTATGTGGGGGATGAATTGGAGTTCGGATTTGTTTTTTTAGAAATGAAGTTGGTTTTTAACCTCTCAGAAGCGATTTTTATATCTTTAGCCTTATGGGTAGAGAGGGCATATACAGGATGTGATAAAAAACTGCAACAAAGTCAAACGCCATAGTTTTTACATTTTTTTTTTAATTTTGTTGAATGAAAGGGGAAAATGTCGGAAATAGCATCACATTTAAGAATAAGTTTAGATTTGTTCGAATTGGTCACCTTTGATACGAATTATGGCTTTCAAAAGGCCAATGAAACCGTCAGACGCTGCCCAAATGTTGCTCTGCGGTATTTTGGCCCATTCCCGGCGAAACGCTTGCTTGAGTTGATCGGCAATTTGGTATTTTTTAGTGCCAACCTTGCTTTCCAAAATACTCCAGACACAATAGTCCAACGGATTGGTATCCGGAAATTTTGGTGGCCATTGTGCGCTGGAAATGAAGCGAGATACCTCATTTTGTAACCATTATTGGGTGGCGCGTGCTGAGTCCTGTTGGAATGTACAAGGTATACGGCCAAAATGCTTACATGCCCAAGGCTTTAATACCCCCTCCAGAATATTTTCCAGATAATATTCGGCATTTATTCTATTGCCACGGTCGATTAATACGAGCGGAGAGCGACCATCGGCTGTTATGGCGGCCCACACCACTACCATGGCCGGCGCTTGAGTTCTGGTGGCCTACCGAAGATGCACATTTTCAGCTGATCTCTTTGGTAAGTAAACACGATCATTTTGTTTGTTTACGAACTGCTGGACAACGAATGTTTTCCCATCGGAGAAAACCAAATTCGGCAGTTCACCACTTTCTTTAGCTCTTTTGAGTCTATTTTCTTTCCGTTGCGGTGTAAGTTGTTGCACTTGTTGGAATTTCAATGGCTTTACCCAGAGCTCATTTTTCAACATTGGCTGAATGGAATATTGCGATGTGTTCAGCTCACGAGCTATTTTTCGGCCACTGAGACGCGGGTTTCGATCAAGTCGCTTATTAATTTTTGAACCATTTCTGCTGATGTTGCTGCTTTCTTCCGTCCACTTCCCTCTTTCTTGACGTCGGACAACGTTACCACTATCACGGTAAGGAGCGGTGGTACGAGACACAAAAGATTTATTCACATTTAAATGCTGGAGGGCTCTAACGATAGCCACTTGTGGTTTTCCTACTATCACGCTTGAATTCCATCACGAATAACTTTTTTTCCGGAAAATTCTCATCAGTATGCTTTTGTGCGCTTGTAAACAACATAATGAGCTGTCACTGGAATAATTTTAACAGCTGTCGGACAAGTGGCTTAGAAATGACCACAGTCTGAAGTTGGTTGCAGTTTTTTCATCTCACCCAGTTATTTAATATTGCCCAAACCGACATAGCAGCTTTAGACAGAAATCCGCTTCAGGATATTTGCTGTCGTCGTAGCCATGTCCATCCTTTCGTCTGTCTATGTAGCTTGTGCAAACGATGTCTCTCGCATCCGATTTGCTCTAAACTTAGTACTTCCTAATTTTTGTCAAACGAGCTTTAAGATGATCTGATGAATGAATATGAAGGGTCCAAATTTTGAAAGCACTGCTTCAAAAATTTGAGATTAATGACCGATTTTCTCACTATTTCTAGCTACATAAAATTCTTTGTTTGAAAAGAGGATATACCGATCTGACTCTTCTGATACTTCCCACATGGAAATGTCAAAATTTGGAAAATATGAGCCCTCATAAATGGCGAGTTTTTAAATAGGTTTTCATCACTTCCTTGAGATTCAATTACCTCCAAATCTAAATATTTATAGACCCCATGCCCCACTGTCCTCTAAATATCGCTTTTAGGTGCATGTTGTGTTCTAGTTATTTGCCATTTGTGGCTGGTGTTTGTTCGTTTGCTTCATTATTGCGGCTACGACGGACGATGATGATGACGCTGGCTGCCTGCCTGGCATTGAGTGTCTGATTATAAGAGCTTGAAGAGCATCTGTTCAAAGTTTAATATGCTGACGCTGTCCTATTAAGTCTTACTACTAGCGTGTGTGTAAACTGCGTCCACCTCTCCGTCTGCGTCCTGCGCCGTTGCACTCTTGCATTGACCAACATGCAACACCACCATGCATGCACCTTATTTTATCAGCCATATTTATATGCTGGCAGCTCTTAACATTGCACTTGTAAGACGGGCAGACACACCAACAGATGAAAGCTTTAATCGCCTTCGTCATCATCAGCATAGTTTTTTTGATAACAAATTATTAAAGGGGTAAAATATTGGGTATATTCGTATATACCTATGTGAATGTGTGCGTGCATATGTGTATGTACAAGTTTATTGTAATTGTTGCAACTGTTTCTTGTAATTCGTTATGATGCCAAGGGCCAACAAACATATTCATATATTTTTTTTGGCTCAACGGATCGGTAGAAGACTTCTCGTCTTTTATGGGAAGACCTTTTGGTCTTCTAGGAGAAGGCCTTTTACTGGTCTTCTATGAGAAGACCTTCTCGTTTTCTATGAGAATACCTTCTTCTGGTCTTCTATTAGAAGACCTTCCGCTGGTCTTCTATAAGCAGACCTTCTGCTGGTCTTCTATAAGAAGAGCTTTCGGCTCTTCTAGTGAGAAGACATTCTGCTCTTCTATAAGAGGACCTTGTAGTCTTCTATGAGAAGACTTTCGGCTCTTTTATGAGAAGACCTTCGGCTCTTCTATGAGAAGACCTTCTGGTCCTCTATGAGAAGACCTTCGGCTCTTCTATGAGAAGACCTTCTGGTCCTCTATGAGAAGACCTCCTGGATCTTCTAATCTTCTAGTTAGAAGACCTTCTGGTCTACTAGGAAGAATACCATCTGGTCTTCTATGAGAAGACTTTCTTCTGTTCTCCTATGAGAAGACCTTCTGGTTTTTTATGAGAAGACTTTCCTCTGATCTTCTATGAGAAGATTTTCCTCTGATCTTCTGTGAGAAGACCTTCTTCTGGACTTCTATGAGAAGACCTTTTTTTCGGTCTTCTTTGAGAAGACCTTATGTCCTTCTAGTGAGAAGACCTTCTGATTTGAAACAATTACGGTGACCTTTTGGTCTTCTATGAGAAGACCTTTTGGTCTTCTGTGAGAAGACCTTCTGGTCTTCTATGAGAAGACCTTCTACTGGTCTTCTATGAGAAGACCTTCTTCTGGTCTTCTATTGGAAGACCTTCTTCAAGTCTTCTATGAGAAGGGCTTTGTCTGGTTTTCTATAAGAATAAAACCTTCTCGTCTTCCATGAGAAGACATTCTGGCCTTCTATTGAGAAGACCTTTGGGCATTCTAGTGAGAATACCAAACAATTTCGGTAAATAATGTCGCTAAAATCATCAAAATACCGATTATCGGGAAGTATTGTTATATGGGGGCTATGCCAAAACGTGGACCTGCACAGACAATATTCTGTCATAGGCTGTAGTATCCACTACGAACTTCAAATACCAAATTAGAAACATTTCCGGTGAATAATATGGATTGAATAACCAAAACACCGAAAAAGGGAGGTACCATTATTTGGGGGTTATACCAAAACATGGACCTACATGAACCATTTCCAATACCAAAAGTCCTGCAGACATAATAGACATTTAAGTAAAATTTTATAATTTTTATCACATTTTTATACTCTTAGGCATATGATTGCAGAGGGTATATATAATCTGATACCGCCAAACTGTTTCTAATCGAATAAAAGATTTTATATTTTAGGTATTTTGGGATAAAATAAGAACATTTGGAGTTTATCTGGTCATGTCTCTCCGTTCCCGTGATAACTCATCAAACTTAGATCGAGAACGGAGCCGGATAATATCGGTCCCATCCTGCTGGTACCTCCCTCACAAATGGTCAAAATTTCCCAATATAATAATTTACCTCTTAGAAAAAGAGAGAGAGAGAATCATCCGTTTTTGTTTCGTTATTTGTAATTTTGAATTTTTTGAGAATATTTTCTAACGAACTTTTTAGGAATATTCACTGCCTTTCCAGATAAACAATTTAACCCCTATGTTTTATCAACAATTCCGAATAATTTAATTTTCGTCTGGGTGTAATCCGTCCATTCCAGGAATTCCAAAATATGATTTTTGAAATGCCAACACACAGAAATTGATTTTCAAATAAATTTCTATCTTTCCTTTCGTTTGATGTACCTGCCATAATTCTCAAAAATCAATTTCATAAAATGCTAGTGGAACTAATTAAACTACTTAGAATCATTTACTAAGAGCATAATAGAGATAAATAGTATTTTTTAAACTATGGACCCCCATTAGGCGGAAAAGCTATTACACGCTGATTATTATTTATGAAGCAAAGGGATGAACACCAAATTTCGGCACAATCTCCGTGCAAACAAAAACAATCCTTTTTCTATTTTGTAAATTATGACAACCTCCCAATGCCGCAATGCCCTTTAAGGATCCCTTTGAAGATGTTAGGTAAAAAGATGTGTATTTTTAAATTGTCCTTAAATAATCCAAAAAAAAAAAAAAAATACAAAATACCAATACACACTCTCTCACAGATGCAGAACATCAATAATCAATGGGTTTTTAGGTCAAATAAATTCTAGTTTTGGTAAACATGAAAAGGAAACAAAATTATGGTGATGTGTAACAGGGTTGGGAATTTAAAAAAGAAAACTAGAAGGAAAAATGCACAAGCAATCGACCGACTGATGACAATTTTTTGGACCCCCTACTGATGGGAGCTAAATTACTTGTGTGAAGCTGTGCGACATGAGATAATCCCTAAAGGAAGAACACACAAACAACTTAAGGAGGGAATACAAATGAAACACAGACACACAAAAGTGACATTCTTGTGAACATGGGATATGGGCTATTCCATTTTAAGTAAATTCCAGGAGAAAAAATTGAAGAGACTAAGGCTAGGAAGTGTAACTGATTGAGATTTTGATTGTTTCTAAAAAATCAGGTCTCAGTAAGTGTTAGGAGGATGATAAAAAAAGTCGGCCCTCATTGACTGACATTTTTCCTCACCAAAAAAAGTGTTTTTAAAGAGTCATTGGATTTTTAAAGATTTTTTTCTTAGGAAGGGATATTTTAATGATTTTCTCGCCTAAGTAGTATTTAAAGGACTTTCCGGTTAAAAATCATTAACTTTTCACAGATTTTTTCAAAGATCAATCGACAAAAAGTCGAGGATTGGGTGAAAAAAATATTTTCAAGGATCAGTGTGGCTTGTTTGTTCGGGATACCGTAGTATTTTGTTGTTGCAAAATGGTCAGGCTTATCCCTTTATTGTTGTTTTTATAAAAACAACGTTTGTTTATTAGTGGAGAACGATGGTAATGTTTACCAGGGGGTAAGGCAGGGAATACCTAGGTTTCGGAAAGAGCCACCAATCCTCATCAGTTCCCTTGTTTTTGTCTGGGATATTCTCCCCAGAAGTTATTTTAAAAATAACTTCTATGACAAAAAACATTTTTTACCCAAGTGACGAGATTGTAAGCTCAATAGAAGAGGAACCAAAGAATTATATAAAACTAAAATTCTTTTGGAAAGTCTTCTAAATCTTACAACCGCACATATAAACATTTTCATCTTTCTCCACTTGTTATGCTTTCGTTCAACCTGAACGAAGTAGCATAACCATGTAAGTTGGTTTTGTCTGTTACAACAAAAACCCCTTCGTCGACCGTGCCTTGTCTATAAATAGAACAGTGTGGCTTGTTTGTTCGGGATACCGTAGTATTTTGTTGTTGATAATAAACAAACGTTGTTTTTATAAAAACAACAATAAAGGGATAAGCCTGACCATTTTGCAACAACATTTTCAAGGATCTTCTATTCAAAACTTGTATAAGGACCTTCTGACCAAAAATCTTAATTTTTTTTATAAGAGATCTATTTTGAAAGATGTTCTAGACCCTATAACGTCCTCACCCAACGGAAGGCAATGAAATGTCTTCTGAAGACTGAAAGTTCGATGGAAGATCTATAAAATATCCTGTCTCTATGAAACACATTTATAAGAACATCTGTCTATGGAAATCCTCTAAAATGTCCTCCTATTCAAAAAAGACGTTTACAATGTCTGCTGCTCACAATAGGCTTTAAGATTTGGAAGGTATGTGTAGAAATCCTTAAAATGGTCTTATATCCATTGAAGACTGTTAAAGCGTCCTTTTTGTACAATGGTTCTTTAATGGGGTTTCTGTCTAAAGAGGGCTTCCACGGTCATTGGAAGAGGTTTTTAATGTGTTTAAGACGTGGAGTTTTAAAGAAATTTTTGTGCATAGAAATCAGTAAAAACATCTTCTGGAATAGGCCTCTGAAAAGTCATTGTTCCTTTTCAAACATTCAGATTTTTATGTAGGCTTTTATAAGGTCATCTGTCTTTGAAAAACTCCTAAAATGATTGTTCAAAATGTTTCCTTTCCATGGAAAAGGTCTACCGTTTAGTGAAAGCCCTAAATTTCGGTTCACGGAAAATTGATTCTTCCTACCGAGGGACTTTATAAGATATTCGGCCCCAAGAAGACTTTGAAAAAAATCTTTTGACAACTGGCCCACGAGAGAATTGTCAAAGGTCTCTGGTTTAGTGAAATCCCAAAAAGAACCTCAGACCATAGTAGAATTGTAAAAAGTCCTTTAAAGACCTTAAACATTTCACATGTATTTGGTTTGCCTTTGTTAGGTCTTCAGTCCATGAAAAATATATTTTCCTCGACCGAGGATCTTTAAAATATACTCAGCCCCTAGAAGACTTTGGGAGAACCTTGGCAGGTCCTATGAAAGTACTTCCATCCACCAAAGGCCTTTAGTTCAAGTCACTCAAAGACCCTCCGTCTATGGAACATCCTGAAAAAGTCGTTAGTCCATGGAAGACACTTAAAATGGTTTTGGTCCGTGAGAGAACTTTTAATAGATTCCTGTTTAGTGAAAGCCGAGGTCTTCTGTTCATGGTACACTTTTAAAAAGTCCATAGAAGAACTTAAAAATCTCACCCGTTTTTGACCCGCCTTTGATATATTTTCGGTCCACGAAAAATGAATTCTCTTAGCTTGAACCCAGAAGACTTTTGAAAAAACATTTACAATCTTTCGCCTGGAAAACACCCCAGAAAAAATGACTTTTCTCAGCCCTAGGACCATTAAAAGTAATTCGGCCCCAGAAGGCTTTTTAAAAATCCTCTTAAATTTTTTGTCCGGAAGGTACTGTAAAAGGACTTCTGTTAATCGAAGTCCTATGAAAGTACATCCATGCTCCAAAAGTCTTCAGTTCTTTCAGCAAAGCCAAGCAAGGACCCTCGTCCAGAGAACAGCCTTAAAAAGTCGTTTGTTCTTGAAAGATCCTTAAAATGGTTTTGATCCCTGAAAGAACTTTCAACGGTACTTTGGCCTCAGAAGCAGATTCCTATGTGTCAGTGGTATTTTTTCTATAAAAAATTATTCTTTTATTGCTGAGGATTTTTTTCTATGGAAAAATCGAAGTGACGAAATAAATAAATAAAAATAAAATATCATCTGCGAAAGTAGAATTTTGGGGACCATTTTCCATATCGGAGGTGGAAAAAGGATCCATTTTCATTCCTTCATAAAAACGTGACCTGTGTAGTCAAAATTGTTTAGGGCCTTCCATGGACAAACGATTTCTTTGGTCTCCTCCATGGACACAGGGTCTTTGAGTGGCTTTGCATGAACTGAAGTCCTTTAAGAAGGAAATACTTTCAAACTCCTTCCATTGATAGAAGTCCTTTTACAAAATTTCTTCGGAGAGGCGCCCTGTAAACGGTCTCAATTGATAGAGGATTTCTTAATAGTCTTTTAGGGCAGAAAAACTTTAAAAGATCCTCCATTGAGGATTACCTTTTTCCGTGGACAGAAGACCTATCGAAGGCAGAAGTCCCATTAAAGATCTCATATGGACTTTTTAGAAGACCCCGGAGAAAGAAGACTTTTTTAGACCATCAATCGACCATCACCTTTTCCACGGACGGAAGACATTTTTAAGCCTTCCATCATTTTGAGAGCTTTCCAAAGACTATTGCCCTAAAAAGGATAGACATCCTATCAGCATGGGTAGCCAAAATTGTATGTAATTGGTACAAACATATATTTGCGGTAAATCTTTTTGGTTTATGGAATAATAAGTCCTTGAATTCAAGAAGTTGAAATCGATCGATTTTTTTAGTAGTAAATGATGCCGATTTTTGCGGTAAATCTTTTTGGTTTATGGAATAATAAGTCCTTGAATTCAAGAAGTTGAAATCGATCGATTTTTTTAGTAGTAAATGATGCCGATTTTTTTTCTTTAAAAAATAATCCCTTAGCCCCAAAAGCCGAATTGTTTCTATAAAAAAAAACAAAATTTCCCATAACCTAGTTATTAGGGTATGGAATATCCCATATCCATCAAACCAAAATCCTGCACCCAAAAAGTAAACTCAATAACCAATAAGTGCCAAGCAGTATGTGATGATTAGTGAATTGGATTTTCATTCTACCTCGAAAATTCCACAAAAATACTTTGGTTTCAAGCCATATTTTTTAGTGGAATTTGAGTCTGTAAAGTAGGGATAGGTGTCCTCCCTGTTATGCCATAAAACCTTGCGTGTGGCTTCGATCTTATGCTTCATATGAAACTGTTTAACAATTCCGGCAGACTCAACTACTTAAAAAAACACTGCCCTGCATTGTAGGGCACAAAATCGAAATCGCTCACCCACAGCATTGATTGCATATCAATGCAAGATTGAAAACAACAACAGTATAAAGTTTGTAATAATTCTTATCTGGTTGTGTTTTTTTCGAATTCGACACAGTTTCGAGAGGACACTTCTTTTTTTTTGGTAATGTTTCCCTTCGTTCCATTTTTTTGTTATTGTTTATATTCCAAGGAAATACTTGACTCGTCTCATCATAAATGTATCTTTCACAAAACGAACGAAAGAAAGACAGACACAAGAAAGAAGGATACTTAGAAACACCAACAATAACAAACTGATTTTGTGTATTCTCGTCCTGACCTGCTACAATCAATGCTGGCGACGAACCCTGACCAGCCATGGCAATCGTCAAAAAGTGCAACGCAGAGTCATAAAATGTCATATCGAATGACTTTCGGAAAAGGTTGTCACTCTTAACGATGGGAAATTCGAATGAGACGATGGTTCGAATGTCGGTGAGGCGAATCAAATATTTCAAACATGTCTAACTGTAAATGGTTTTAACATAGGGTGAATTTTGGTTTAATGAAATGCCCACGCTGTTGATATCGATCGAGGGATTAAATTGGGGTGAGGTGAGGTTTCGATTTCCTCAATATAAGGTACCAATATTCCAAAAATGAGATAGATTTCATTGCAAATATATTTCCTGGTGTTACCACGAAAAATATTGACCACACAGGTCACGCTCTTAGATTCTACGAGTCTCTACAGATATTTTTGATGATGATGTTTAAAATTTTACCGAATATAATTTTTTCTATAGAAAAAATACCTCTGCTGTAACTGAGTAGAATTTTTTTGGAGAGAAAACCTCTTTCAACTCGAATCGGATTTTTTCTATACAAAAACATCCTCTGCCATTCTTGACTCATTGTTTTTATACCCTACAACACTATGTGTTGGGGGTATTATAAGTTTGATTGGGCCAAAAATGATGTAACACCCCGAAATATTGGTTTCCCACATAGGAAAGTATATATGGATCTTCCTATCTCGCCGAGCTGAGTCGATCTAGCTATATATGTCCGTCCGTCCGTCTGTCCGTGTGTCCATGTTAATTTGTAATCACTCTACAGGTCGCAATTATGGCCCGATCTTCACGAGATGATCGCATAATATTTAGGGGTTGAAATGGATCAAATACCGAAAAATTTCCTGATTTTGAAGTTGCTCTACAGGTCGCAATTATAGACCAATCGACGCGAAAGTTAGCATGGGTTTAGAGCTTAGGGCTGAGTAGAAGTCTTTCAATTTTGGTGATCATCGGGTAATATTTAGTGGGTGAATAGATCATAATATTTGTGTTAAAGAAAGTCAAATTTTTCATTAAACCGCGAATATTTTAAATCCCTGCGAAATCAGAAATAGATGAAGTAGTCAATTCTGACCGTTACGTAGATGCCGATAGTAAATATATCTGATATATATCGGGAAATATATACAATGTAAATATACAATGGAAGGGGATGTTAGCAAGAAGGCATATATGTCAAGAATGTCTGCACCGATTTTGACAAATTTTGTCAATTCAGAATGCCCCCTTGGCATAAGAGAATAAAATCTAAAAAAATCGATATTTCGTTGATGAATATAGCCAAATATCGTAGACAAGCAAATCATATAGATGGGTCTTAATTTGTAGATGCAGAGTGGCTTCTTGCTTTCGGAGATGATCGCAAAATATTAAGGGGCTCAAATGAATCAAAAACAGAAAAAAAATCCTGATCACACAATTGAAGCCAATCGACATGCCTGAGAAGAGAGTTAAGGATAGGGAAAAATTCTAGCTTTTTGGATTTAGCTGTAAAATGCACCACAACAGCTAACAATACGACGGAGTGCGCAAATGTCCCTGGTCAAAATGCTAAGGGCAATATATGGGCAGTGCTCCATCACAAAATTTCAGAAGCGAAATCTTTTAAAATGGACTTGGACATAAGGGTGCTTCTAACATATTGTAGTGTTGTAGGGTATCACATGGTCGGCACCGCACGACTATAGCGTTTGCTTACTTGTTAATGTTTAAATGTGTTTTATAGACAGAAGAACCCTTTTTGGGGTCTCCTATAAAAAAAATACTTTTTCAGTTCCCTCCTTGGACAAATTGGATGTGTATGGAAAGGGGATCTTTTTACGGTAATTCGGGGATTAAAGTATTTTCAAAGATCTTCCATTGACATGAGTCTTTTACAGGTTTTCGCCTGTAAAGGGTCTTTCCTGATCGGTGAACTTTAAGACCCTCCATTGGAGAATACCTTCTTCCGTGGATAGAAGATGTATTAATGATTTCTTTCCGACTTCCGAAGCCTCCCATGAATGGAATGCCTTTTTAAACCATCAGTCAACAGGAGACGTTTTACATGACAGAAATAAATCTCTTTATGAATTCACCAACTTTAGTCAGAATTTTTCTAAAAAATCCACGAATTTTGACAACATACAACATTTTTAGTCGGTACGTCCATAACAAAGATAGACAGGAAGTTCTTTAGAATTATTTCTTTTTATTAAAGTCTTTCTTGGATTTTTTAGAACATCAATCGATAGGAGAACTTTTCCATGACAAGCTTTTCCTTAAAAATCTGAATGTCTTTCAAGAACAGACGACAATTCAGAGGCCCATCCCAAAAGACTTTTTAACGGCCTTCCAATGATCAAAATTCCCTTAAAACCAAAATTATATTTCTTTGAAATTTCCCTTTTTTGAGAGTCTTTGAAAATTCCTTTAGAAAAACCTCGTTTTAAGGCTTTTGGTAGAACATTTCTTTCATTTTTAGGAAATTCTTTAAAAAAATCCATGTTTCAGGCAGTTCGATGTCTTAGAAAATTCCTTTAAAAATCCATGTTTAAGGGTTTTTGGAGTCTTTAAAAAACCCACGTGTTAAGGCTATTAAAAGTCTTCAACATTTCCTTTAAAAATCCACATTCAAAGGCATCTTCGAGTACTTAAGAATTCCTTTAAAAAATCAAGTTTCAAAACTTTTGGCAGTCTTGAACATTCTTTTGAAAACCCACGTTTAAGGTCTTTTGATAATTTTTTATAAGTCCACATTTCATCCTTAGTCTTTGAAATTCTTTAAAAAATTACGTTTTTGGGCAATTCTTAATAAATTCACGTTCAAGCCTCCCCCAAAGGCAGAGGACCTTTTAAAAGCCTTCCATAGATAGAAATTCATTCGAGATGCTTCGCAAACAGGAGACATTTAAACCGGTCTTCTATGGATAGACGGTATCTCATGGGTAGAACGTATTATGAACATCTTCTATATATGTATACATACAGGGTGAGATAAAAAAAAACTGCAACAATATCGAATGCCATAATTTTTACATTTTTTTTAAATTTTATTGAATGAAAGAACAAAATGTCGGAATCAGCATCAAATTTTAGCATAAGTTTCGATTTGTTCGAATTGGTCACCTTTGGCACGAAATGTGGCCCTCAAACGGCCAATGAAACCGTCACACGTTGCCCGAATGTTGCTCTGCGGTATCTTGGCCCATTCCCGGCGAAGCGCTTGCTTGAGATGATCGACACTTTGGTATTGTTTGCGTGTCCAAGGCTTTAACGCACTTTCCAGAATATTTTCGCGACAATATTCGGCATTTATTCTGATCTCACGGTCGATTAATACGAGCTGAGAGCGACCAATGGGCTGTTATAACGGACCACACCATCACCATGGTCGGAGCTTGAGTTCAGGTGGCCAACCGAAGATGCACATTTTCAGCTGTCCTCTTTGGCAAGTAAACAAGATCACGACCATTTTTTTTGTTTACAAACTGCTGGACAACGAATGTTTTCTCATCGGAGAAAACCAAATTCGGCAGTTCACCACTTTCGGTCAAGCTCTTTTGAGTCTATTTTCTTTCTGTTGCGGTGTAAGTTCTTGCACTTTTTGGAATTTCAATGGTTTTACCACAAGCTCATTTTTCAATATTTGCCGAATGGAATATTGCGATATGTTCAGCTCATGAGCCATTTTTCGTCCTATGCGACGTGGGTTGCGATCAAGTAGTCTCTTTACTTTTCGAACCATTTCTGCTGATGTTGCTGTTTTCTTCCGTCCACTTCCTTGACGTCGGGCTACGCTACCAGTATCACGGTAAAGAGCGATGGTACGAGACACAAAAGATTTATTCACATTTAAATGCTGGAGTGCTCTAACGATAGCCACTTGTGTTCTTCCAGCCAAATGTAAAGAGATCGCACTATCACGCTTAAATTCCATCACGAATAACTTATTTTTTGGAGAATTCTCACCAAAATGCTTTCGTACGCTTATAAACAATATAATGAGCTGTCACTGGAATAATTTTAACAGCTGTCGGATGAGTGGCTTAGGAATGACAGCAGTCTGAAGTTGGTTGCAAAATTTTTTACTCTCACTCTGTATATAATTGTGAACGATGTGTAGCCAGAAAGATTTGGGAAGTGTTCTTAAAAATCTGCGGCATATTGTTGGCACATTATTTTTCGAAAAAAATATTTTTCAAAATTTCAGATACGATCTAGTAATAATGGTCAGTGAGTTGATTAAAAAATCCAGTATTCTTGGCCAGCAATTGCCTTTAATAATTTTACCACCAATTAAGGTATGTAAAACTTAGAAAAACTCTGAAAGCAAATAATACAGAATTCATGATTTTCCAAAATTTGGCCTTTGGTTGAAGAACATAAGTGTCAACCATCTCCCAGTAATTTCTACATTTACATGCTTCCTTTCCAAAAAAGCCGCTATCAAGTAAAAGGAAGTGCACGCGGGTTCAAACAGCTCTAAGGCAACACCTCTGTAATAAGAGGCCATACCTACTCCAGGTCCAACGACAAATTGAAAATCCTCTGATGGGTAATTATTTACATAATAATGGAATATATTGTGCGAACATTGTCATGATTTAACTGCAAATTGTTATGGTAATAAATATAATCACAAAGGGTATCTATTGTGCGCCTACTTCTCTCTTCCTTCCTCCCTCCCTACTTTTCATTTTCAACTGATAATGCGATAAACGCACAGATTTTCCGCTTTACTTGGGTAGACCTCGCACAGTGTAGAGCGTTTCTTCTAAAGGAGTTTGTCCACCACACACGCACACACACTCTACCATAATTAAATCTGACACACAATAGACCGAAGGCCTGTTGTCCCTACTTTTATCCAAATTGTCCAACCCTCCTGTCTGGAGTTGAGCAGCAGCCACTATTTTCCCGATAATTGTACGCGTCAAGAGAAGTTTCGCATTTCCGTCTTTGGGTGTCAAGAACTCGGTACCCCGATGTGTGTCTAGAGTAAAAACTGGTAAACTGTTGCTGATAGTAAGACCAACCACTGATTGATGGCGCACAACACGTTTCAGGAAGGGAGACGATACCTGGTACTGCTGTAACATCTTCTTCCGTTTTCAGGCGTATTGTCGGTCGATGTTAGCGCTCACACAGACAGGAAAAATGATAATAAACTATTACCAAAGTGGCACTGATTGTGATGAGACGAAACAAACCACCCATTTTTTACGAGCTGTTATGTTGTTGCTTTTGAAAATAAGAATAAGAGGATATACGGCTATTTGGCATAAAAGTGTTGCTAATGTGAAGGAAAAATGTTGGATAAAATTTAAGATTAAAAATCTGGCAGTTCCGGGAAGAATATTAAAAAACATAAAGATTTGAGATCAAAATCAAAGATTAAAGGTCCTGTAGTTCTTGGAATAAATTAAAAAAAATCTTATTTGATCCTTGGACAACATTTTATTCCTTGAAAAAGAAAAAAAAAAAAAACATTCCAAAAATGCCAAGTCCCCATTTGGTTCATGAAAAAAAATCTGCAAAAATCCTCTTTATTCCTTTGAAAAATATTCTTTATCAATTTTGTTAAAAAAAATATTCATTAAACCCCTTCACTAGTTCTTGAAAAAAATCCTTTTAGTCCCGGCAAAAATATTCCAACGTTGGTAGTCGATAGTTATTGAAAAAATATCTTGAAAAAATCGCCTTGGTTCTTTGACAAATTATCCTTGGAAAAGGACTATTATATAAACGTAGTCGTTAAGCCTTAAGCCTGTGGAAATCACTCTAGCTTCCGGACCATTTCTGCTGATGTTGCTTTTTTCTTTCATCCACTTCCTTGACGTCGGGCTACGCTATCAGTATCACGGTAACGAGCGATGGTACGAGACACAAAATATTTATTCACATTTAAATGCTTGTACAAGGTGAGGTGAAAAAACTGCAACCAACTTCAGGCTGCTGTCATTTCTAAGCCACTCGTCCGATCATTGTTAAAATTATTCAAGTGACAGCTCATTATATTGTTTAGAAGCGTACAAAAGCATTTTGGTGAGAATTCTCCAGAAAAAAGGTTATTCGTGATGGAATTCAAGCGTGATAGTGTGATTTCTTGATATTTGGCTGGAAACCACAAGTGGCTATTGTTAGAGCACTCCAGCATTTAAATGTGAATAAATCTTTTGTGTCTCGTACCATCGCTCGACGTCAAGGAAGTGGACGGAAAAAAACAGCAACTTCAGCGGAAATGGTTCGAAAAGTAAATAAGCGACTTAATTGAAACCCCGCGTCGCAGTGGCCAAAAAATGGCTCGTGAGCTGAACATATCGCAATATTCCATTCGGTAAATATTGAAAAATGAGCTCGGCGTAAAGCCATTGAAATTCCAAAAAGTGCAAGAACTTACACCGCACAACTTCGCTTGGCCGAAAGTGGTGAACTGCCGAATTTTCCTTTCTCCGATGAGAAAACATTCGTTGTCCAGCAGTTTGTAAACAAACAAAATGATCTTGTTTTCTTGCCACAGAGGTCAGCTGAAAATATGCACCTTCGGTTGGCCAACAGAACTCAAGCGCCGGCTATGGTGATGATGTGGGCCGCCATGACAGCCGATGGTCGCTCTTTGCTTGTATTAATCGACCGTGGCATCAGAATAAATTCCAAATATTGTCGCGAAAATATTCTGGAGGCTGTATTAAAGCCTTGGACACGCAAACATTTTGGCCGCAGACATTGGACATTCCAAAAAAAAAAAAAATCCAGTTCAGTCCAGTCCAATCCGTTGGACTATTGTGTCTGGAGTATTTTGGAAAGCAAGGTTGGCACTAAAAAACACCAACGTGTCGATCACCTCAAGCCAGCGCTTCGCCAGGAATGGGCCAAAATAACGCAAAGCAACATTCGGGCAGCGTGTGATGGTTTCATTGGCCGTTCGATAATAATTCGTGCCAAAGGTGACCAATTCGAACAAATCTAAACTTATTCTAAAATTTGATTCTATTTCCTACATTGCTTTCCTTACATTGCTTCCATTCAATACTTTTTTTAAATGTAAAAATTATGGCCTTTGACTTTGCTGCAGTTTTTTTTATCTCACCCTGTAGTCCTTGGGGAAAATATGTTTTAACATTGGAACTTGAATAAAATATTTTTAAAAATACCAGTCTGTCCTTGGAAAACATATTTCTTAAAAATCCTTAGTTGGTCTTTGGAATAAATATTTTGATACTTGTCATTTTATGTCCTGGAAGAAAGGATGCTTGGCCTTTAGTAGAAATATTCGTAAAAATCCATGTTGATCCATAAAAAAATATATAAAAAATTGTTTCTAGTACTGATAGTCCTTGGAAATCAAGGTAGTCCTTGAAAACTATAAATGAGAAATATTTAGAAAAAATCCATGTATCTAGCTTTAATTGTCTGTGAAAAAATCCCCATAAGTTAGTTCTGAAAACCTCTTTATTGGCATCACTCCCCACAGGGTTTGTGTTTAGCATCAACATCTTTGATGCCGTCACAGACATACGTATTTCCTAAAAAAAAAACACAACTTTTAAGAGAGCAACAAATAATTTCTGCTTGAATGGTTGGTGTACAGCTGCAAAAACAACATTTTCTGTGGTTGGTGTGGTTCAAAGATGTTGTTGCCACTCCTGCTCCTGCTACTCCTGTTTCTGGTTCTATGCTGGCGATGTTGATGTTTTATGCCTATCTCGAAACCCATGGCCATGGTTTGGGATAGCCATTGTTATTTGTGGTGTGGTGTGTAAAGTTAAGCTTATTGTTGTTGTTTGTGTGCATGTGTGTGCCAATTTTTTGCTTACAACAATGTTTTTTTTATTTTTATTATTTTTTTCATTTCTTATTTTTTTGCTTAAGAAAATTAAAAAAAGAAGAAGAAAACAGGGAATATGAAGTTGTTGTTTTTGTGCGTTTAAGTACAGTTGAGCAGCAACAGGCGTCTGCAAGTAACAGACACACAAACACAACAACAGCGTCATCATCATCAGCAGCAACAGGAGGGGCAACAACAACATCTGTCGATTATTGGGCTTTGTTTTATTTACTTTTATTTTTTAAGTTTTTATTGATATTGTTGTTGCTGCTCTTGTTATTGCTCCAGCCAAGTAATTTTGTTTTGGTCTGCCTCCTTTTCCTTGTTCTTCTCCTTCAGAAGGATGTTGTTGTGGATGTTGATGTTGACGACGAAAGTGTTTCTGGGGCAGAGAAAACAGGAAGAAATACAGACAGACACACACATCCATGCTGTATGGAGGATGTAAATTCGAGTGATGCAACAGTGGAAGAACGAATTTCAAAGGAGTAAAAATTGGTTTGGGAACATTGGTCGGGGTTGAGAATTGGAAACATAAATAACTATCAAGTGCCTTCTTCTTCGACAGCGAAAAGTCCACCTCATCGGAATTCCATCTCAATATATTCACTCAATACCAAATAGTGTCTATAGAAGACTTAGAGGTCTTCTAGTGCCTATAAAAGACCTAGAGGTCTTCTAGTGCCTATATAAGACCTAGAGGCCTTCTAGTGTCTATGGAAGACCAAGAGGTCTTCCACTGTCTATAGAAGACGAAGTGGTCTTCTAGTGTTTATAGAAGACCAAGAGGTCTCCTAGTGCCTATAGAAGACCTGGAGGTCTTCTAGTGCCTATAGAAGACCTGGACGTCTTCTAGTGCCTATAGAAGACCTGGACGTCTTCTAGTGCCTATAGAAGACCTGGAGGTTTTCTAGTGCCTATGGAAGGCTTAGAGGTTTTCTGCTGTCTGTGGAAGGCTAAGAGGTCTTCTACTGTCTATAGAAGACCTGGAGGTCTTCTAGTGCCTATAGAAGACATGGAGGTCTTCTAGTGCCTATAGAAGACCTGGAGGTCTTCTAGTGCCTATAGAAGACCTGGAGGTTTTCTAGTGCCTATGGAGGGCTAAGAGGTCTTCTATTGTCTATAGAAGGCTAAGAGGTCTTTTACTGTCTATAGAAGACCTCTAGGTCTTCTACTGTCTATAAAAGGCCTAGAGGTCTTCTACTGTCTATAGAAGGCCTACAGGTCTTCTACTGTCTATAGAAGACCTAGAGGTCTTCTACTGTCTATAGAAGACCTAGAGGTCTTCTACTGTCTATAGAAGACCTGGAGGTCGTATACTGTCTATAGAAGACCTGGAGGTCGTATACTGTCTATAGAAGACCTGGAGGTCGTATACTGTCTATAGAAGACCTGGAGGTCTTCTGCTGTCTATGGAAGACCTGGAAGTCTTCTACTGTCTATGGAAGACCTGGAGGTCTTCTACTGTCTATGGAAGACCTGGAGGTCTTCTACTGTCTATGGAAGACCTGGAGATCTTCTCTTCTCTCTGTACCCCTGCTCTCTATAACCCCACTTTTTTAACCCAAAACACTGTGTCCCAGAAACGAGAATCAAAACAAAATAAAGGAAAACATAACATCAACAATTTGTTTTATTTGTGTGCGCGTTTTTAAAAAAAAAGTTCCCTCCAAAAATTTTGTTGACGATTTTAAGTACATATAACACTTGATTTCTGCATGCTTCTACAACCGCTGCATTGGTTGTGGTAAATATACCAAAATTTGTGCAGAATGAGGTGGAGGTAGGGGTAGATGGTGGTGCTTTGGCTCAAAAATTGCAGCACTTGCATATAACTAACAATACATTGACAACTTAACTTAATTCCAAAACAAGAAACTCTTCCTTCACTGTACACCGTTTCTTAGTTGAAACGCAAAAGAAACTAACTCCATTTTATTTCTTGTTGACCAAAAATTTATGAAGCCAACTCTAACCCAATTAAGCCAAGACTCCATAAACAAGAAAATTTGCAACGGCTAAAATGTTGACTTGGCAAAATTATTTATACGACAAAAGTTCCTCAAAAAAAAAAAAAAAAAAAAAAAAAAAAAATGGGGGAAAAATGTTGACACAACAACAAAGTCATGTTTGTTTGCATTGGCAATTTCCAACCCTTCCCTCTTCTCCCCTCCCCTTTTGAACACCTCTTTTCAATAAATATTGAATTGCATTACTCAAGAACTGCTAAAGCTGGTGTTGGCTGACTTGGGTGTTATTAGTGCTGAGGCATGCATGCCTTGCTGCTGGTGTCTGTCGTCCAATTGCCGAATGCCTTGCATCGGCATTGAAAAATTTCTGAAAATGAATTTGTCAGATATTGAATTGCATTCGCCTAAAACATGCCACATTAATAACCTATAATTTCTTAATTATGTTTATTCTTCTTCCTTTGTTGTTGTTATTGTAATTGCATTCGCTTGTGGGCACTTCATTCCAGTCGGTATTTCGAGTATTTGACGAAAAAGTGAAGAACATTCTGCAGTCTGTGGATTTATAAGGCAATTTAGAAGGGATATGTCGATATTTTGTTGCCAATCGTGTACCGTCAGCCAATATTGGTCAATTTTTTCCGAAATCTTTTGCTAAAAATATAACGACGGAAAAATTTGGATACTATAGAGAATTTTCTTTCGAGAGGTATCATATGTGACATACACAAGGCCAGGTTGGGGCGGCGAAAAGTGTCCTGAAATGGATTTCCTTCAACAATTGTGGCGTGTAAAACGTTAACTTTGATTAATCGCGATTTTGATCGAATACCTATGTAGAGCGATTTAAGATCCTAGTTGGACAATGATACAAAATTCAGTTTTTTCAAATTTGTGCCTTTTGTAGGAGAGGTACCAGTAGGAAATCCGGAGTTAACTCTTGTAAAAAATATCTATTTTTTAGATTTTTTCCAGAGGTAGTTGTTTGTACCCTGATTCAGGGAAAGTGTATTTTTCGTGGGGATGGATGGATGGAAAATCTGAGTTCAAAACCCGGGTTAGACCCGGATCTATAAACAAATAATATATATCCCATTTAAAAGCTAATGAAAATGCCTATTCAGCAAGTGGTCAAAGTTATATAATTTTTTGGAATTATATCAAATTGATCGAAAAGGCCCCTATTTTTAAGCTCACAAAATTTATGTGGGTCTTTGAACCCTGTCGACCCAATTTTGTTCAGTATATTGATTTTATGTTTTCAGTATTTAAAACTTTGCCTCGCATGGCCGATGTTGGACATACCCAGAGAAGAAAATCTCAAACCCCGGCCGAAGGTCTGCAACTTTAAAGATTCAATTTAGAAAAAATTTGAATCTCGAAGCCGATTTTAGACATGTCTAGAGGAGAAAATCTCAAATCCCGACCGAAGACCTGCTACTTCAAAATTATACAGGGTGAGATGAAAAAACTGCAATCAACTTCAGAATGCTGTCATTTCTAAGTCACTCGTCCGACAGCTGTTAAAATTATTCCAGTGACCGCTCCGTATATTGTTTACAAGCGTACAACCGCATTTTGGTAAGAATTTCTACAAATAAAAAGTTATTCGTGATGGAATTCAAGCGTGATAGTGTGATTTCTTTATATTTGGCTGGAAAACCAAAAGTGGCTATCGTTACAGCACTCCAGCATTTAAATGTGATTAAATAATTTGTGTCTCGTACCAACACTCGTTACCGTGATACTGGTAGCGAAGAGCAACATCAGCCGAAATGGTTCGAAAAGTAAGGAAGTGCCCGAAAAAAGGCTCGTGAGCTGGACATATCGCAATATTCCATTCGGCAAATATTGAAAAATGAGCTCGGGGTAAAGCCATTGAAATTCCAAAAAGTGCAAGAACTTACACCGCAACAGAAAGAAAACAGCCTCAAAAGAGCTAAAGGATTGGTTGCTTCGCTTGGCCCAAAGTGGTGAAATGCCGAATTTGGTTTTCTCCGATGAGAAAACAGCAGTTGTAAACAAAAAAAAAAAGATTGTGTTTACTTGCCAAAGAGGTTAGCTGAAAATGTGTACCTTTAGTTGGCCACCAGAACTCAAGCGCCGGCCATGTTAATGGTGTGGGCCGCCATAACAGCCAATTGTCGCTCTCCGCTCGTATTAACCGACCGTGGAGTCAGAATAAATGCCGAATATTATCGCGATAATATTCTGGAGGGTGTATTAAAGCCTTGGGTACGCAAACATTTTGGCCGCAGACCTTGGACATTCCAACAGGACTCAGCACCATCGTACTCAGCACGCACCACCCAAGAATGGTTACTAAATGGGGTTCCTCGCTTCATTTCCAGCTCACAATGGCCACTGAAATTTACGGATACCAATCCGTTGGACTATTGTGCCTGGAGTATTTTGGAAAGCAAGGTTGGCACGAAAAAATACCAAAGTGCGATCACCTCAAGCAAGCGCTACGCCGGGAATGGGCCAAAATACCGCAGAACAACATTCGGGCAGCGAGTGACGGTTTCATTGGCCGTTTGAAGGCCATAATTCGTGCCAAAGGCGAGCAATTCGAACAGATCTAAACTTGTTCTAAAATGTAATGCTATTTCCGACATTTTTTGCTCTCATTCAATAAAAAAAAATTGTGCACCTTCGGTTGGCCACCAGAACTCAAGCGCCGGCCATGGTGATGGTATGGGCATTCATTCAATAAAATTGAAACCAAAAATACAAAAATTAGGGCGTTTGACTTTGTTGCAGTTTTTTAATCTCACCCTGTAGATATAAAGATGCTATAATTGCTGCTTGCTCCAGCATAATTAATTAATTCTAAATATTTTTTTGTTTATTTTCAGGTATGATTTTTAAAGAAATATTATAAAATTATGTGGTAAGTTTCTATATCCTACAAAAAACCGTTAATTTCTTAGAAATATCTAAAGAGAAAGCCGGTAGAGAAAAAAAGAGTCAAGAGTCCTTCGATTCTTTCCCATTTTTTGGATACCAAATTCAAATGATTATTGAATTTTATTGAGGTTTGAAATCAGATATTGTGGTATAGGGTATCTTATTATGAACTTAAGCTCTCTATACACATTTCAGATGCCCAGCTGACAATAGCTTCTAAAATAACCATGGCCCATCTTCGCATTTTCCCTTCATCATTGATTAACCCAACATTTAAAGTGGAAACTATGAAAAACCAAACCCAGTTTAATTGTTTCAACAAATTGTTACAATTTCCTTCGATTTTCCGGTTTCCGGAAAACCTAAAAAAACTATAGATTTGTTCCTTTAAGTGGTTTTCTCTATCTCTCTAAACAAATGAGGTAACAAAAGAACGAAAACCACTTGAGGCTAAACAAAAACTAGAATATCATCAGCTGGTCTGAGCCTCGGCTAAGCCATGCATGCAGTCATCCGCAATTTGTTGGCAATTACAATAGATTGGTGTTGTTCTTGCTGCTGTTGTTGTCAACGAAGATGCCATGGGAATGGATGGATGACTAGATAAAGCGACAGACGGACAGACAGAAGGACGGTATTGATGAAACATGCTAATGTCTTATTTACAATTATCCTCGGCTAATTTGTAGCAACAATGTAAACAATGATGAACAACAATCGACAAAAAAGAAAATTCAACCACAATTATGGCGACAAGAACAACAACCACAACAACAAAAAACACTAATTTACATTTTTTGTTGTGCCCTTGTTATTACTCATTATTGTCTCATGCCTTAGCCCCTTTGGCCCTTTATCAAGTCACTCCCTACAGTTTCTTAAAGGGGTAATCAAGAAATGTGCGCATAGTTTAACTTAAAGAGCCCCGCAGGATTTCTATTCAAAAAAAATTAAGATCAGTTAAAAAGGGGGAGAAGGGGGAGAAGGGGTGCTCAACTACTTAAACTATGCCCGGCTGGCTCGCTGGTTGGTCACTCATTTGCCATTTGCGACTGAACCTTGTAACCACTTCATTTCCACATTCATCCACTATGGATGAAGTTTAGCACCTTTTTTGTCTCCTTGTTTTTGTGGCTGGCATTTGTCTCCAGAACAGTTCTTACAAGCTGTGATGATGTCTTTACATCTGTAACATTGTTGCCGATGTTGTTGACTTAATTTTCCCCTTCCCCCTTTCCTTCTTCATCCTGCTGTGCCATTTTTTTCTCTTTTCTTGAAAAAGTTTTTTTTTCGAAAATACCACAGCATTTTGTCGAATTATTCCCAGAACAAAAGGAATTAAAACCAACAACTAAAAAACATCGCCTCATGACCAATTACTTACAGTTTTTTCCTTTTTCCCATCTGTTGCCTTTTTTGGGGGGAGGGGGAGAATTGGTCCTTCCCTTGAGGTCTCAACTCCTTTTCATCCATGTGGCTGTTATTGTTGACAATTGTGTAAATGTGTTGTAAACATTTTGTGCAACCAATTGATTTGAGAATTGTCCTACAAAGTGATTAGTCTATGAATCGTTTCTCAAACTTGTTGCCCAAAAACACGTACAGTATATGGTCGTGATATTATAACGGATTGAATTTGTTGTATGAAAAACTCATTTTAATGGAGACCTGAAGCCCCATGTGTACGAGACCGGTTCCACACTATTAAGGATATTGAAAAAATTCAAGGATATTACAAAAATTGAAGGATAATGAAGAATTGTGCCGATATCGACTATCCTGCTATAGAAGACCCATAGACGATTTATCGAGTGCTATCTATATAAATTATCGATTAGATATCGGCCAGCAATAAACGAGTTATTATCTAGCTAACCGACCAGCTATCAATGAAGTTCCAATGAGCTATCAAGGAACCCTCGATGAGTGTTCAAGGAGCTCTAAACAAGCCATCGGTAAGATATTAATGAGCTATCGTTTATCTATCGACCAGTTATCGAAGAAGTAGCGATTTACTATCGACTCACTCTAAATAAGTCATCGACGTTGTAACGACGAATCATTGATGCCTCGATGATTTGAGCTAGCAATGAGCTATGATATCTACCTATCGACAAGCTATAGCTGAATTATCTAACAGCTATATATGGGTTATTGACAAGCTATCGTTGAGATATACATCTAAGTTATTGCCTAGCTACCGATGAGCTATCGATGAACTTTTTACACGATATCTATTTATGAACTATCGTTGAAGTCTCGAGGAAATATCGATGTTACAATGATTGGATACCGATTATCTTTTTATGGGCTAATTTTTGAACCTCCCCCAAATTATTCTATTTTGAATGTTCTGAAGCCATTTTTAGTCTTTAAGCAGCTTTTTGACTTGTAGGGCTCTCAGAATTTAATTTTTTTTCATAATTTGTTTGCAACCAAAATCTTCTTCCCCTAGAAGAGCAGGAGATCTTTTCATAGAAGACCAGAAGGTTTTCTCGTCAAAGAAGACCAGTAGATCTTTTTCTCATAGAAGATCAAAACGTCTTCTTCAAAAAATCCAGGAGGCCATCTTCTCTTAAAAGACTAGGAAGTCTGGGGTTTAGGTTTTTCCTTAAAAGACCAATAGGTATTATTCCCTAGAAGACCAAAGGTTTTCCCCGAAATGACAAAGAGGTCTTCTACTCCTTTGAAGATGATCTTCTTCTCGCAGAAAGCCAGGTGGTAATTTTCTTGTAAGAGACCACGAGCTCTGGGTTTAAGGTAGGAGCCAGGAGGGAAAGGTTTTAGGTTTTCCTATAAAAGACCAAGGGCCCTTCTTCACCTAGAAGACCAAGGGTCTTCTCCCCTTCTTCCTCCAGAAGACCATAAGGTCTTCTTCCTCCAGAAGACGAAGAGGTCTTCTTCCTCTAGAAGACCAATAGGTCTTCTTCACGTAGAAAACCAGGAGGTCTAGGTTTTAAAGACAAAGAGGTCTTCTACCCCTTAGAAGAGGATCTTCTTCTCGCAGAAATCCCAAGACCAAGAGGTCTTCTTCTTCTAGAAGGATAAGGGGTCTTCTTCATCTACAAGACTAATAGGACTTCTTCCCCTAGATGACCAGGATGTGTTCTTCTCATAGAAGACAAAAAGTTTTCTTCTCGTAGAAAGGCAGGAGGTCATCTTCTCGAAGAGGACCAGGAGGTCTACGTTTTAGGTTTTCCTCGAAAACACAAAGAGGTCTTCTACCCCTTAGGACGCCCAGAGTTCCTGTTCCCCTAGAATAGTCTTCTTCTCCAAAAAAGGTAGAGGTATTTTTTTTCCAGAAGACCAAGGGAGATCTTTTTCACCTAGATGGTCAAGACGTCTTCTGCCCCTTGAAGACCTAGCTTTCTTCCCCTGAAAGACCATGAAGTACATTTCGCCCAGGAGACCAAGAGATTTTCTTCCATTAGTATACAAATATGTTTTTTTCGCCCGAGATCCATTCTCCTACAATATATAGAAGTTTCTTCATAGCAGGGCGACAAAAAACTAACTTAACATTTGAAACTAACTTCCTTTCAGGAAACATGCCTCCTTAAACAAACAAAAGAATTAAAATTTATTCATACATCCAAGGTAATTTGCGTTGTTACAGCTTCCCCTTCCTTGCGCGAAATGTTGCACATAGGTCTTCTTGTTTAAATAGGCTCCGAATTGAGGTATTCTCTGATATTAATTTCTAATGTCTCTATCCTTAATTCCTAACAAATTGTCCGTAATTCGGAAATTAAGGTTCTAGTTAGATGATAGTTTGTCCTACAGCGCTCCTTGATACTAGTTTACGTTTGAATGCAGATAAAAGTCAGGTTCCGAATTTAAACAACTTTCAAACCGATCGGCATAAAATATCCATCCAAGAAATTTGCCATATAAATCCTGACACGCGGTGTTATTCCGGCTCTACCGAATTTAAAACCATTTTCATACCCTCCACCATTCTATAGAGGGTATATTAATTTTGTCATTCGGTTTGTAACACCTCGAAATACTCGTGATAGACCCTAGCGATGTCCGCTATCTTTCGAACGAATTGATATAGAATGTTACAATTATGCACACGTGTGTATTTTACCCGTCGGCGGGTTATGTTCGTAAATGGGCCATATCGGTCCACGTTTTCGTATAGCCCCCATATAACAGAACCTCCCGATATTCGGTATTTTTATGGTATTAGAGGCATGATTCACGGCAATTTTTCAATTTTCGTATTTGAAGTTTGTAATGGGTACTTCAACTTACGACGGTACCTCCCTTTTTTAAGTATTTTGATGATATTAGGGACTTTATTCACAAATTTCGTATTTGAAGATCTTAATGGATTTTACAGCCTATGACGAAGAATTACACATGCAGGCCCACGTCTTCGTATAGCCCCCCATAACAACGGTACCTCCCGATATTCGATATTTTCATGATTTTAGCGACATTATCTAATTGAACTGCTTGAAATTTCTTATTTGAAGATCTTAATGGGTTCTACAGAATATGACGAAAAATTGTGTAAGCGATAATTTTCGGATTTTTTTTAATTTTTAAGTTTCTTCCAAATAGTGGAGGGTATTAAAAATTTGGCCCGGACGAACTTAGCTGCATTTTTTACTTATTTAAACTCGCTTAACAACGTGACATTTTATGTTGTACTGTCACCATATTTTTTTTATTTATTTGCAATGGCTGTCGCACTCTTTATTGGTGGTAATTTTGGTTTCAGATTACCTGCCCAAAAAAGGAAAGTTTCACACAAAAACAAGAATTATCCCGAAATGAGTTCTTTGGTTAGTAAATGATTGATGAGCTCTTATGGGTTTTGGTATTTACTTTCATTTACTGCTTGATTACTGTTAACCAACTGCTTTTACCGGTCAAAAAGGAATGCATGATTGGAAAGCAATTGAGGACAGTAACAGGAGCTTAATGCAGGGCAGCTGAGAACGATTTCAGTTAGTGTTGCCATATACGGTATACATTTTTATACCTCCCACCATACTTTGCCTTTTCGTTTGTAAAATCTCTAAATATTCATCGTAGACCCCATAACGTATATATATTCATAATCAGCATACAATTCTAAGTCGATTCAACGATGTCAGTCTGTCTGTCTCTCTGTTGAAATCACTATACAGCCCACATTATTTGACATAGAGCTTCAAAATTTGGCAGCACAATTTGTATTGTGTCTAAAATGGTTGGTATTGAAAATGAAATATATCGGCCTACCTTTTTATATAGTCGGTACCTCCCGATATTCGGTATATTGATGATTTTTGCCACATTTATTTTACGGATTTATCTAAAAATTGGTATTTGTAGGTCATACTGGGTTCTAATTCTGGTGGTGGAACATTGTATGTATGAATATGGTTTTGTATAGCTTCTATACAACGGTTCTTCCTGATATTCGGTATTTTAATGATTTTCGTCACATTTTTTTACGGATTTGTCTAAAAAATGGTATTTGTAGGTCATAGTTGGTTCTAACTCCTGCGGTGGAACATTGCATGTATACGTTTTTGTATAGCCCCGATATAACGGTACCTCCCGATATTCGGTATTTTGATGATTTTTACCACATTTTTTCTGATTTGTCCAAAAATTGGTATATACGGGGTGAGATGAAAAAACTGCAACCAAATTCAAACTGCTGTCATTTCTAAGCCACTCGTCCGACGGCCGTTAAAATTATTCCAGTGACAGCTCATTATATTGTTTACAAGCGTACAAAAGCATTTTGGTGAGAATTTTCCGGAAAAAAAGTTATTCGTGATGGAACTTAAGCGTGATAGTGCGACTTGGCTGGAAAACCACAAGTGGCTATCGTTAGGGCACTCCAGCTTTTAAATGTGAATCAATCTATTGTGTCTCATACCATCGCTCGTTACCGTGATAGCGTAGCCCGACGTCATGGAAGTGAACGGAAGGAAACAGTAACATCGGCAGAAATAGTTCGAAAAGTAAAGAAGCGACTTGATCGAAACTCGCGTCGCAGTGACCGAAAAATAGCTCGCAAATATTGAAAAATGAGCTCGGGGTAAAGTCATTGAAATTCCAAAAAATGCAAGAACTGACACCGCAACAGAAAGAAAATGGACTTAAAAGAGCTAAAGAGTTGCTTCGCTTGGCCGAAAGTGGTGAACTGCCGAATTTGGTTTTTCCGATGAGAAAACATTCGTTGGCCAGCAGTTTGTAAACAAACAAAATGATGTGCACCTTCGGTTGGCCACCATAACTCAATCGCCGGCCATGGTGATGGTGTTGGCCGCCATAACAGCCGATGGTCACTCCCCGCTCATATTATATTATCTCGAAAATATTCTGGAGGGAATATTAAAACCTCGGGCACGCAACCCTTGGACATTCCAACAGGACTCTGCACCATTGCACTCAGCACGCGCCACCCAAGAATGGTTACAAAATGAAGTAGCTCGCTTCATTTTCAGCGCACAATGCCCCCCAAAATCTGCGAATACCAAACTGTTGGACTATTGTCTCTGGAGTATTTTGGAAAGCAAAGTTGACACTAAAAAATACCAAAGTGTCGATCACCTCAAGCAAGCGCTTCGCTGGATATGTCGAAAATACCGCAGATCAACATTCGGGCAGCGTGTGACGGTTCATTGACCATTTGAAAGCCATAATTCGTGCCAATGGTGATCAATTCGAAAAAATCTAAACTTATTCTAAAATTTGATGCTATTTCCGACATTTTTTGCTTTCATTCAAAAAATTGTAAAAAAATGTAAAAATTATGGCGTTTGATTTTGTTGCTGTTTCTTTTATCTCGCCCCCTACGTTTTCGATTTTTTTTGGATTTTTGTGGATCCTTTATATAATTGGCCATACAACCCCACTTTCCAATTAACACTAAATAACATATGCTCTGTTCCAGAACCTGCAAGAATCGACTATTTTTTAAATTATAAAAGGGAAAATCGGTTGTGGTAGTAAAAACTTTGAAATTCTTGCAGTTCGGAAACACCCCAATAATTGTCTGAGAAATGTATGAATACCAACCTCGAACTGAAATAATTTTCTACATAATTTTTCCAAAGACGAAAATACCATTACCTTCTCCCCAATAAGTTTTAATCATTTAGTAAATCAAATAATCGATTTTATGGCATACCTATGCATCTCCCGATATCAAAAATTCAATAATTTTCTGAATCATTTGGCGTTGATGAATCAATCTCTTAAGCCATAAATCAAACTTAATTATTGTCGAATATATTCGCCTATTTATATCATCGCTTGTATCCACATATATACATCATTAGGAACATTCTTTAATGGCTAATTTCGCATATTTTTCGCCGTCAAGGTTTTCCGGTGGCTTTCGCAACATCTTTGATGTGATTGTATATTTCGAAATTTATGGCCATTTAAACATAGTTTTTCTTCTTCTGCATCTTCACTAATGTCCCCTTGGAAAATTTTTGAATTTTTCCAAAATATATATTTTTTCGGATGGCGCGAAAGAATCCGGCGAATTTGTTTTTTTGCCTAGGGGAATAATGTTTGACAAACATTGTCCCCAATTTCCCAATTTTCTTGTTGTTTGTTATTCCTCTTCTTTTTGTTGTTCTCCAAGGCAATTATGCAAAAATAAAACCTAATCCTCAAATAGTTTGGCAAATTGTCACTCATTTTCAATACGATTTTCTTTTTTTTTTGTTCGAAATGATAATAGTTGACATCAAACTCACCCACACACACACACTAGCCTTATGCGTACCGCTGACGATGGACATTTAGAGCATCACGGAAATATCCACATAACCCATATCTTAATTTGACATAATGGCCAGCCGAGAAAAAAAAATAGATACATTTTTCTTTGTTGCCGTTGTTGTTTCTAATTTGAGTTTTTTTTTTGCAAAAAGGCCAGCCAACAAAGAAATGGTCTGCGAAAACTTTAGACTTTTGTACCGAAATAAAAATAAAAATAGGTCTTGTGGCGAATTGTCTTCAGACCTAAACGCCCACGCTCAAGTGTCAGTAAATGGCGGCAAACGCTGCCGTAATTAATGTCTTTTAAGCAATTTATCACCTGCAGCTCTTTTGGGAAATTTGCTTCCGAAACGTAAAGAAAGCTGTCTACCCCCTACATTAGTGTTTTTTTTTTTATAGAAATAACAAATCTACAATGGCCAAAAGAATTCCATAGACTGGGATAGATTTCAAAGTGGCATACTTTGCTTGGCTACCACTTTATCACCAACTCGGGGGAAAATCTAAAATGTCTTCTTTTAATATAAGGCCCTGGAGGGCTTCCTTTCATAATAAATAAAGGTACTTTTTTGATTGAAGTTCAAGAAGTCTTCTTCTAATTGAAGAGATCTTCTTCTCTTAGAATTCTAAGAGACGTGGTTTTCTTATGGACTTGACGGTTTTCCCCCTAGGAGACGTGGAGGTTTTCCCCCTAGAAGACCTGGAGGTTTTATCCAAGAAGACCAGGAGGTCTTCTTCCCATGGAAGACCAAGGGATTCATAGGTAGCGGAAGGTCTTCTCACAGAAGAAGGTCTCATGGAAGAACTGGAGGTTTATCCTAGAAGATCTTGAACTTAAAAAAGAGCTGGAGGTTTATCCTGGAAGAGCTGGAGGTCTTCTTCTAGAAGAGCTGCAGGTTTTCTCCTAGAAGAGCCGAGGGTATTCTCATAGAAGGGCCGGAGGTCTTTTCATAGAAGACGTGGAGGTCTTCTCATATAAGACCTGAAGGTTTTCTCTTAGAAGACCTGGAGGTCTTCTCATAGAAGACTTGGAGGTCTTCTCCGAGAAGAGCTGAAGGTCTTCTCCTAGAAGAGCTGAAGGTCTTCTCCTATATGAGCTGAAGGTCTTCTCCTAAAAGAGGTGAAGGTCTTCTCCTAGAAGAGCTGAAAGTCTTCTCCTAGAAGAGCTGAAGACTTGGAGTCCTGGAGGTCTTTTTCTCATAGAAGACCTGGAAGTCTTCTTCTCATAGAGTACATGGAGGTCTTCTTCTCATAGAGGGCCTGGAGGTCTTTTTCTCATAGAGTACATGGAGGTCTTCTTCTCATAGAGGGCCTGGAGGTCTTCTTCTTATAGAGGGCCTGGAGGTCTTCTTCTTATAGAGGGCCTGGAGGTCTTCTTCTCATAGAGGACCTGGAGGTATTCTTCTCATAGAGGACCTGGAGGTCTTCTTCTCATAGAGGACCTGAAGGCCTTCTTCTCATAGAGGACCTGGAGGTCTTCTTCTCATAGTGGACCTGGAGGTCTTCTTCTCATAGAGGACCTGGAGGTCTTCTTCTCATAGAGGACCTGGAGGTCTTCTTCTCATAGAGGACTTGGAGCAGAAGGTCTTCTCCAAGAAGAGCAGAAGGGCTTCTCCGAGAGGAAGACCTGAAGAAGAAGGCCTGGAGGTCTTCTTCTGATAGAAGACCTGGTATTTTCTTATTGGAAACCAACTGGTCGTCTCGTAAAGAAATGCCTAGTAGTTTCCTCACAGCGAGGCGAAAAAAAGTCCAAGGTACCATTTGAACTAACTTCCGTTCACGTAACATGCCGCCACAGTTGTAAAACTCTTGTCAAATTGAAGTCATCGCAGCAATCAATTACAACAGATTTTCCAATTTTTAACCGAATGTTTACTCAGTTGGTGGATGCTACGCGCGTCGAATTGACGAGTTCTCCTGGAAGAGCTGAAGGTCGTTTCATGGAACAGCTGAAGGTCTTCTCATATTAAAGACCTGGAGGTCTTCTCTCCATAAAAGAGTAGAAGGTCTTCTCCGAGAAGGGCAGAACGTCTTCTCCGAGAGGAAGACCTTCCCGTAGGAGACCTGGAGGTGTTCTTCTCATAAAAGGTCTAGAGGTCTTCTTTTGATAGAAGACCTGGTATTTTCTTATAGGAATCCAACTGGTCTTCTCGTGACAGAATGCCTAGAAGTTTCCTCACAGCGAGGCGACAGAAAAACTAACTTACCATTTGGAACTAACTTCCGTTCACGTAACATGCCGCCACAGTTGTCAAACACAAATTGTGATTATTGTTCTTGTCCAAATGACGTCATCGCAGCAATCAATTACAAGAAATTTCCCAATTTTTAACCGAATGTTTGTTCGAATTTGACGACGCTTTAGGTGCGACATTTGGATGGCAACATCCACAGTTGTGGGGTTGTTGTTGCTGTTGTTGCCAAAATATCAAACACAACAAAAAGTGTTTAAGATTCTGCACAACTATGTTCGGCTATCTGTCAAATATTTACAGATGCTTTCAATGTTTGTACCTCTTGACGCCCCCAGATTTCTGTTTCGTTTTTTCCGTTTTTGCCAACGCTTATTCATTCGCTCGTCGTTATCGCCAAGATAACAGACATGTTTGACATTTGTTGCCATTGTTGTCAATATTAATGATGTTGAACGTTCTCGAGAGCAGATGCTCTTGGTTACTGTGCCTCGCAACCAATTTTCTAATGGCCGGGGAAGGTGGCAGCAGCGGCAGCAGTGGCGACCAACAACGAACAACTGTGGCGCCATTTAGCACACAAAAATTCTTCAACAAACATTTGTCACTTTCGCTCAAAAAGTTCATTGAACCAGATGTCAAACAAGCCAACAACAACACGAACAAAATAAACATTTCGCTTTAGCTCGATAAGAAAGACTAATGGGCTAAAGGGAAATTCTGTCTGTTGTTAACTTGGCTATGTGAAAATTGTAATTTTGTAGGATGGCAAAATTTCAAATTTTATTTCAATCTGAAGCTGGAAAGATGTTGGGAAAATGATATTAGTCTTCTTGATCTTAGATCAAAAAAAAGGCTTTGAAAGAGCTAAGAAACTCAGGCTATGGCTGAGATGACTAAAAATTTAAAGGTTCCTCTTCTCATAGGAGACCAGTGTATCATCTTTCCATAGAAAACTACGGACACTTCCACCTATAGAAGACCAGAGGAGTTCTTTCTATAAAACATCAGAGGTTTGCTTCCCATAGAACGCCAGTGGTATTCTTAAACTTGATCTTCTATGGGAAGTCTGTCATCTATCCATAGAAACCCTAGGGTATTCCATAGAAGTCCTATAAATGAGTCTTTAACTGATGACCAACCTAAATGCCTACCATCCATATAATACCTCTTAATGAAACATTAATGAAACCATAAAATACCTGAAAATATGAATTCTATCCATAGGTGACCTTTTATACGCCTATTGTAAATTCTGAGCAGAGAATACCTCCTGAAATCGTTTAATAATATTATACCGTAAATATATCATCCATCAGAATATAATTGTGTCTTCTATGGCAAGGTCCAAAATTCTACTCAGAGATTTCCTAGACTTCTCCGAGGAGACGACATAAGTACTCTGAGAAGGCGAAGACCTATGGGTCTTGTTTCAAAAAGATCTCTACGTTTTGTTCTTTAAAAAGATTTCAGGATCTCGTTGTGTAAAATCGCCTCCAAATCTTATTTTTTTTTGGAAAAAGACTCCCAGGTTTTGTTGTGTAAGAAGTCTTCTATGCCATCGCACTGTACAATACGTCCCCAACTTCGCTGAAAGGAGACGGTCTTCTTCTTCTCATAAAAGACCAGAAGGTCTTCTTTCCCCAGGAAACCATGAGGTCATCTTTTTCATTTCCTTTATCCTTCTTTCTCTAGAAAATCAAAGATTTCAGGGTCTCGTACGTAGTAGTACTCTCTGCCATCGCACTGTACAATACGTCCCCAAGTTCGCTGAAATCAGACCTCCTGGTCCTCTTCTGATCTTTGGTAAGAAAAGCGCCTGACCAACTATGAGAAGATATTCAGCGGCTCCTCTTTAATAAAACCTCCGGGTTTTTTTTCTTAGAGAAGGGCTGCAGTTTTTTTCTATGCTATTGCCTCAAGTTCATCCTATGAAAAGTTCTTCGGATCTTAATGAGAATACCTTTAGATCCTTAATAAAAAAGTTATCCTTAGGCCTTCAATGGGAATTAGACATCCACGCCTTCAAATTATCTCTGAGAATAAGACGTCCAGATATCCAGTTAAAGAAGGACTTCCAGGTCTTCTATTCGAGAAGTACCCCCAGTTCTTGTACGAGAGGAAAATTTTACACATATTTTATCAGAGGAATGCCTCCATGTCATCTATGCGAAAGCGTTTTACTTCCTGATCCCTTCAGCGGTCTTCGATTTGGGGACTGCAGCTTAAATATGCAACGAAGTCTAGTCCTACTGTAAAACGTCCTCCAGGTAATTTTAAGAGACCTTCAGGGCGTCATTGCGTAGGTTTCTAGGAGTTCTGAGAGACATTTTTCTGGACTTTAGGTCTTAAAAGCTATGACTCCCAGATTTAGGGTGGGAGACCTCCAGTCCTTCTATAAAAATAATCCCAAGTCTTGAATTCGATGACTCGACAATGTGCCATACAAATATCCTATAAAAGGAAGTCATCCAGATCTTCAGTGAAAAGTCTCTCAGGTCTTCAATGATAAGACTAGAGGACATTGGCTCTTTAAGAGGAAATTTAGCTCTTTCATAAGAGTACACAAGTTCAAGGTCTCCTATGAGAAGATTTCCCACCGTTTTCCAAAAGATATCCAAGTGCGCTATAAGAAAAACTTCATTTATGAGACGACCTTCAAGACTCCTTCTGTAAAAGGACATGACAGTGTTCTTCTATAATATCCAGGTCTTCTACGAGAAGACCACCATATCTGTTGGAGAAGACTACCTCGTCTGGGTCCTCTAGGTCTTCTATGAGAGATCATCATCTTTTATGAGAAGACCATCAGGTACCCTATGCGATTACCCCCTGGCCTTCTGTAAGAAGACCTCCCACAGTTCTCCATAGAAGACCTGCAGGCCTTAATTTATCTTCAAGACGATCTTCAAGCCTTATTATGTGAAAAGATAACCAAGTTCTAAAAGAATACCTCCAGGTCTTCTACGAGAAGACGACCATGTCTTTTGGAGAAGACTTTTTTGATGAGTAAACCTCAAGGTCTTCTTGGAGAAATCTAAATGATTATTTTATGAGACGGCCACCATTAGGCCTTGCTATGAGAATGAGAAACCCTTCAAGTTTTCTATGAGAAGACATCCCGGTCTTTTTTGGGAAGACCCCTAGGTCTTCTATGGGAAGACCTCCCAAGCTTTTTTGAGAAGACCCCTAGATTTTCTTCGGAAAAATCCTCAGGTCTTCTTTGGAAAGACCATCAGATCTTCTTTGGAAATACCTTCAGGTCTTCTTTGGAAAGACCTTCAGGTCTTTTTTGGGTAGCCTTCCAGGTATTTTCTGAGAATATTGCTACGTATTCTTCTATAAGACCTCCAAATCTTCTATATGCGACTATATCCAAGTCTTCCAAGAAGACCGAAATGATTACAGGTCTTCTAAAAAAGATATTAAGGGCTTATAAATGTGGAAAGACCTCCAGAGGGTCTCCAGGTTCTCTAGAAAAGACTGCAGAAATTCTATTATGACGTCTTCTTCTTTTATGAGAAGACCTGACATTTTTTCTACACATATTTGATGGAAAGACCTCCACACATCCTCTGTGATTCCTTTATTAAAGTCCTCCGGGTATTTTAAGCCATGACCTCCAGGGCTTCTGTGCTAGGCCGCGATCACCCTCTTTGTTTTCTATGAGAAGACCAATTGCTTTCCTAAAAGAAGACTTTTTAGTCTTCAAGGAGAAGGGCATCAGGTATTCTTAGGAAAGAACTTCTCATTGAAAAAAAAAACACACTATAGGTCTTCTTACAGAAAACCCCTGGTCCTCCTCCTGCTCCTTTAGACTTATGCAAACAAGAAGACTTTTTGGTTTTATTTTTATTTTCTATGTCAGCTTGGTAGAGATTTCACTCGTCAACTTCGAATTTAAATCGATGGAATTATTTGCTTCTGCTGTCAACTTTCTGTCAGCACCTTGTTGACATGACATCGCAGCAGAGAGATTAAATTTCAAATATTTTTAAAAATATATTCCCAAAAAAATGTCAGCTTCCAATTTCAGTTCCGAATGTGATTTCAGTGTGACACATGCTCTAGGCTTTTGGTCACCCACTTCTCTTTGCTTTAGATCAGCGCTTCAGCAAGTAAGTTCTCTGAATCTTTTTCTGTAGTGGCTAAACTGTTTTTAATTATTCCAAACAACTTGGTTTCTCCATTTAACCTTCCACTACTACAAATTTGTCAGCTTAAAGCTAATCTCTTCAGATGTCATAACTGAAAGTGGTGACTTGTCTGTCACCTGGTGACATGCTTAACTATAACAGTTTGTCACCATCATGGACATCAGCATTTATGTTGGTGAAGTTAGCAGCAGTTGTAGCGGCCTTTAGCTGCTTTTTGTGTCAATTATAACAGAACTCTGAACTTTGTCTGACCATAAATGTCCGCTGCTATTTGGAGATATTTTTATAGATCTTTTTGTTTAAATTTTCAACTTTTGTGAGTGGGTTCAAATTAGAGGAAGGAGAATTTAATTTCTTTCTTTATATTCACATAAAATAAGACAGATTTGCTTACGTGACATAAGTTCTCAATCACTTCAAAAATTCAATACAGATTTTTATACCCTCCACCATAGTATGAAGGGTATATTAGGTTTGTCATTGCGCTTGTAACTCCTCGAAATAAGTATTTTAGAATCCACGAGGTATATACAGGGTGAGATGAAAAAACTGCAACCAACTTCAGACTGCTGTCATTTCTAAGCCACTCGTCCGACAGCTGTTGACATTATTCCAGTGACAGCTCATAATATTGTTTACAAACGTACAAAAGCATTTTGATGAGAATTTTCCAGACATAAAGTTATTCGTGATGGAATTCACGATAGCGTGATAGTGAGATTTCTTTATATTTGGCTGGAAAACCACAGGAGCTATCGTTAGAGCACTCCAGCATTTTAACGTTACCGTGATACTGGTAGCGTAGCCCAACGTCAAGGAAGTGGACGGAAGAAAACAGCATCAGCAGCTTAAATGGTTCGAAAAGTAAAGATGCGACTTGATCGAAACTTGCATCGCAGTGGCCGAAAAATGGCTCGTGGGCTCAACATATGGCAATATTCTATTCGGAAAGTATTGAAAAATGAGCTCGGGGTAAAGCCATTGAAATTCCAAGAAGTGGAAGAACTTACACCGCAACAGAAAGAAAATAGCCTCAAAAGAGTTAAAGAGTTGCTTCGCTTGGCCGAAAGTGGTGAATTGCCGAATTTGATTTTCTCCGCTCCGATGAGAAAACATTTGTTGTCCAGCAGTTTGTAAACAAGCAAAATGATCGTGTTTGTCTGCAAAAGAGGTCAGCTGAAAATGTGCACTTTCGGTTGGCCACCAGAACTCAGGCGCCGGCCATGGTGATGGTGTGGGCCGCCATAACAGCCGATGGTTGCTCGCCGCTCGTATTAATCGAATGTGGCCTTAGATAAAATGCCGGATCTTATTGCGAAAATATTCTGGAGGGTGTATTAAAGCCTTGGGCTCGTTAACATTTTGGCCGCAGACCTTGGACATTCCAACAGGACTCTGCACCATCGCACATAGCACGCGCCACCCAAGAATGGTTACAAAATGAGGCTCTTCTCTGCATTTTCCACGCTCAATGACCACCAAAATCTCCGGATACCAATCCGTTGAACTATTGTGTCTGGAAAGCAAGGTTGGCACTAAAAAATACCAAAGTGTCGATCACTGGCCGCAAGGGCTTCGCCGGGAACGGGCCAAAATTCCGCAGAGCAACATTCGGGCAGCGTGTGACGGTTTTATTGGCCGTTTGAAGGCCATAATTCGTGCCAAAGATGACCAATTCGAAGAAATCTAAACTTATTCTAAAATTTGAAGCTATTTCCAAATTTAAATAAAATTAAAAAAAATATAAAAATTATGGCGTTTGACTGTGTTGTAGCTTATTTTTTTATCTCACGCTGTATTGTAGCATTCTGGAAAGCTTTAATATAATTTTGTGGATTCCCAAAGTGGGGTCTCTTTGGGCTTTGGGGAATTTTTTTTTGAAAAACCGGAACAGTTTCAAATATCTCATTCATATCATATGACTTGTTGGATAAGTATTTTCATTAGCCTATATTGTCCATATCGGTTTTGGGTGAAATATCAGAGTATCCGGGTCCGGCTCCCAAGATAAAAAATACTCTCCCGAAAGCAGGGTAAAATACCCTGAACTCTCGACTATGTCCCCACTGTTCCTACAGCAACTTATGTTCCCAAAACTGACCATCATCTTATATATACAAATGAATGCCCGTATATATTATGAAACCTGCTTTATTTGCTTTAATATTATTTTAATAAATATACTTAAAATATTCTACGATGGTATTTATTTCATAAATATAAAACAAACACACACACACGCACGCACACACTTGGATTGTGACATGACTGTGTTTGAAACAAATATTTAATATTTAATCAGATGGAATTACTAAATTCGAAATAAATTGACTCAAGAGGTCTATCTACCCAAATGGATGGAGCCAATAAAAAAATCGTAAAAAAAAACTGATGAAAAAAAAGTAAAAGCCCAGCCAAAAGTCAAGAATAACTAACTGAAATTTTATGACTTTTTACATAAATGGATGTGGTTTTGAAAAAAAAAAAAAACTAAGAAATTAATTTAACAAAAAAACTACAAAAATTTAAGCAAATGTCATTATGAAGATGAACGTCATTATGACGATAGTGATGATGATGACGATTATCATGATGACTATTATAATTAACATTAGGGCAATCAAAAAGCGATGAATTAATTCAAAATCTACAGAAAAAAAAACCAAAACGAAATTTACTTGAATGGTCATTCAACTGTGAGGGAGGGAGGGGGATACGACTTCACCCCAACTTTGCCCTGGAATAAGTGCTTCAAGTATCACAGAAATCCAACCCCTTATATGAAAGTAATATGTGGATAACCCCTCAATGTTATTTTCAACCAATTTCAACTCGTGCCCTTAAAACAACTTTCATTGAACCCTCTACACCCCCGAGAGGGGTCGATGCCAAAATGCAGATCATTTTCCCTTTTTTTATTTTTGAGTTCAAAATAAAGTCAAATAATAATCATTTGGTAAAATATTTTTGGTTAGGGGATGAAATGGGAAAATAAGCAAAGCAAGCATTAATTTTTATGCGGGATCAAGAAAACCACTATCATCGACAACATTTGATGGCAAAACAAAAACAACAACACTGCACAAATTATACAACAACAACACCACGACAACCCAATTCAGACAAATGCATGAAATGGGGACCACATGCATGGAGGGATAGCATCACTTCGAAAGCAGATGTTTTTCCAAAGGGACATTTCTTGCTCGTCTCTCGGATAATAGCCATGTAGCTCGACTGGCATTCGTGCCATTCCTTCAGTTGTCCGTCAGGTCGGCAGTCAACAATCGATGGTGGTGTTGGATGATGATATTAATGGTTATTATATTCGTACTCTAAGTGGTTGGTGTTAACTTTTCACACAGCCCTTGTTTCTCCCCCCTCCTCTAAATGCCCTCATCCTTAATGCTGTGTGGAAAATGTACACATCATTATTCGTTCATATACATCCTGCAGAAATTCATTTGCAAATATTATTTGCAGGAACTATGCAGGCGGATAAAAGTCCTTTGTGCGGATAAAAGTCCTAGGTGGGTAGAGTCAGAGACTCTCTTACTGCATGACGTGATCATTATGCTCAGCCATATGGTCAGAGGGGGGAGGGTACGGACAAAATGTGTTTAATAGAAAAAACACGGTTCAAGACCCTAGGTCTCCTTGGACGCCATATGGCTGGAGAGGGTACCTGTCATTTGATACGACCAAAACGTGCCTCATCGAAATAACGGTTTTAAACCAGGTCTGGGTCTTTTTGGACCAAATCCATTTCGGAACATTTGGAGTCGATCAAGCGATGTCCGTCCGTCTGTCTGGCGGCTGGCAGATACTCACGATATCCTTGAAGGGAGTATCCGATGTTGTCCGAGCTTGGTACATTGTAATATTATTATAAAACTTAGATCGAGTTCGAAGATGGGCAATATCGGTCCACACATTCTGGTACCTCCACATTTTCATAGAAAAGAAATGGAAAGCATATTCGAAATCTTTTTAAAACTTCCAAATTCTAATATTTGCATCGGTGCTAGGATGTGAAATTGACAATATCGACTACTACTAGTATCGACTATTTCCAGTATCTCCCCAAATGTTTAGTCTTATATCCTCAGCCATATAGCTAGAGAGGGTATATATCATTTGATACGGCCAAAATGTGCCTAGTCGAAAAGGATAATCCGATTTTGCTACTAGTTAGCAAATCTTAATATTAACATATACAGGAAATATCATCAAATATTAGAATAGGTTTAGATTTGTTCGAATTGGTCACCTTTAGTACGAATTAGGGTCTACTAATGGTCAATGAAACCGTCACACGAAGGTGCCAACCGAAGGTGCACACATTTTCAACTGACCTCTTTGGCAAGTAAACACGATCATTTTGTTTGTTTACAAACCGCTTGGCAACGAATGTTTTCTCATCGGAGAAAACCAAATTCGGCAGTTCACCACTTTTGGCCAAGCGAAGCAACGCTTTAGCTCTTTTGAGTCTATTTTCTTTCTGTTGCGGTTTAAGTTCTTGCACTTTTTGGAATTTTAATGGCTCTACTCCGAGCTCATTTTTCAATATTTGCCGAATGGAACATTGCGATATGTTTAGCTCACGAGCCATTTTTCGGCCACTGCTACCCAGGTTTCGATCAAGTCGCTTCTTTACGTTTTGAACCATTTCTGCTGAAGTTGCGGTTTTCTTCCGTCCTCTTCCTTGACGTTGGGCTACGCTACCAGTATCACGGTTACGAGCGTTGGTACGAGACACAAAAGATTTATTCACATTTAAATGCTGGAGTGTTCTAACGATAGCCACTTGTGGTTTTCCAGCCAAATATAAAGAAATTACACTATCACGCTTGAATTCCATCACGAATAACTTATTTTCTGGAGAATTCTAACCGAAATGCTTTTGTACGCTTGTAAACAATATAATGAGCTGTCACTGGAATAATTTTAACAGCTGTCGGACGAGTGGCTTAGAAATGCCAGCAGTCTGAAGTTGGTTACAGTTTTTTCGTCTCACCCTGTATATTGCGATATGTGTTGGTGTCTAGGGTTGAGATATAAAACGGTTTTGCAAATTAGTACTAAAATTGTACAAAAAGTGCTAAATGTTACTAAATTTCGTATGAGAAAAGGGTATAGAGCTGAAATCCTCAAATTTGATAATGAGGTCTGGATTTCAGATATGGAGGTAGCTTTGAAAACGTGTACTATAATTGTCCGAAAAGTACTAAATGTTACTAAATGTGGTGTTGGGTGGATAGGGATAGAGTTGGAACCCATAAAATCTGGAATTAAGATTTGATGGTGGTTTTGGAAATGTGTACTATAATTGGTTGGGAGTGTACTAAGTGGTATTAAATTTGTGTATCGCTATTGGTGTCTACGATAGCCAGATGTAAATTGTTTTGGATATGCATACTAAATTTGGTATTGGATGAAAGGATATCCATGGTCTACATATGAAGAGGTTGAAAAAGTTTTGCACAGAAAAATTGCATGTGGCCTATTGTGGAATGCTTTTACTATTTATCCTCCTCGGAAAACCTCAAGGTGGACTTTTCACTGACGAGGTACTGGGGACTTGTTATAATTGTAAGGTTATAGTTGTTTAAACTTTTATCCTTTGAGGGAAAGGTCCTTGAAGTAGTGGTCCGCTATATACGATCTTCATACTAAATCTGCCAAAGAATCAGATGCTCATTGCATATTTTATAAGAGTTATTGGCATTTAAAATGTTGACCTGTTATGTTGTTGGTACTAGAAGTAGTGAGCCAATATTATGCGCTTTGTTTTGGTCGCTATTGTTGGCCTGACCTGGCACTGACACCAATATGAGTATCTGCCAAATTTGAATGAAATCCGGTGACACTTTCAATTTTTATGAGGTAAATTATTTGATTCAAATATTTTTACCTTTTGTGGGGGCAGGAACTAGAATGAATATGTCGATATTTTCCATCTCCGAACCCGAAATAACCCAAGAATCGTTTTTCCATCGCCATAACCAATTAAATAATGACTACATTCCCAACATATTTCATCAAAAATTCATTTTAAATGTTAGTTACGTGTTATTGAAAATGAAAAGAGTATCATTTGGCGATTTGAAAATGTTCAACATTTTTATGACAGTCATCAATTTTCCGCATCACCCCCATTCGGGTGTGCATATTTTATTTTATTCTCTGGTGTTTGACGGGAGAATGAACCCTTAAAGCCATTATCATTAACACCATCGACTGAACGATTTTAATGTCTGTTTCATATTCATCAGCATATATTTGTTGTTGTTCTCGTGGTAGTTCAAGTAATGGAATTTGCTCTTGTCCTTGTTGTTGTTATTGTCTGAGGTTTCGCCAATAGAAGAAACAATACTGTGATCACCCCCATTTATTGGCAATAGAATCCATTCAAACTGGCTGACAGACTGACTGGCAAACACCACCAGCAGAGGTTAGTTACTTCAAGTGATGGTATTTTCTTCAAAACAATTTCAAAACCAAAAACAAAATGAGAAAATTGAAAGCAAAACAAAAGCAAACAGTTGCAAAGGACGTTGAAGGACATTATGAAACAGCTGTGGATTGTGATGGTGGTGATGATGATGAGGATGGTCGGTTGGCAGTGGCTGTTGGTTAAGTGGCATCTTTTTTTTTTTAAATTGAATTTGAAATAATTTTTTCGCTACACTTCTTTTGCCCCCTCCCGCTGATGCAGCAACGTCTCATCGTTCCATCAGCTAGTCAGCCATCCGGGTAAAATGCGTTATTAAAAAGAAGGAATAAAGATAATTTATCCATGTTAACAATGTTGACAATTGTTTTGAAGTGGGTTTTCAATTTGGAAATTGAAAACAAGCGCAAAAAAAAAAGGAAATACATTATAGTTTATGTGTGGGGAGGAGGGTGGGTAAAGTAATTATAATAATAATGATGGCTACAGAGTGCATTTAATGGGATAATGTTAAGGCAAGGATAACATGGGTATTCATATTTGGAAAATAGGAATGATGTTTGAAAATAGGGGCTGGGAAAATATTTACAATAAAAATATTGAAAAATATTAATGGAGAAAGCTTATTTCGGGGTCTTTTCATTCCACTTTTAATGGCGGAAAATGTTGTAAAAATAAGAACTTTTCATACCCTCCACCACATGGAAATTTGCAATTTTTATAATTTGACAAAAAAAGAAAAGTAAAAAAGTATACTGTTAAAAAAATATCTAAAAATTTACAAACCGGGTTCTATAAAGACTTAGGCGTTTTTTAGTCCCCTATAGAGACCCCCTGGTCTTTCGGTCAACTATTTAGACTCTCTGCCGTTTGGTTCGTCTATATAGACCTCATGGCCTTCAAGTCGACAATTTAGACTCACTGGCCCATAGAACGTCTATTTATACTCACTGCTTTAAGGTCGCCTGTATAGACGCCCTGGCCTTCAACCGGTCTATAAGGACTCCCTGTTAATTAGATTTCATGGACTTAGACTCCCAGACCATTAGGTCGTCTATTTAGATTACCTGGCCTTTAAGACTTCTATTTATACACCCTGGCCTTTAGGTCTTCTATTTAGACTTTCTGGTCATTAGGTCGTATCTATAGACTCCCTTGTCGCCAGCACGTCAATAAAAAATCTCTGGTCGTCTATTGAGATTCCCTAATCTTTTGATCTCCTATGAAGACTCCTTGGTTGTCCATAGAGACAGACTTCCCGGCCCTTCAGCACGTCTATAGAGACAGACTTCCTGACTCTTCAGTTCGTCTATGAAGACAGACTTCCTAATAAAGACTCCCTGGTCGTCTATTGAGATTCCCTAGCCTTTTGATCTCCTATAAAGACTCCTTGGTTGCCCATAGAGACGGAATCCGTGGGCCTTCACAGCTCGTCTATAGAGACCGAGTCGCTGGCCCTTCACAGCTCGTCTATGGAGACCGACTCGCTGGCCCCTTCAGTTCGTCTATGGAGACCGACTCGCTGGCCCCTTCAGCTCGTCTATGGAGACCGACTCCCTGGCCTCCAGCACGCCTATAGACACTCCCTGGTCTTTAGGTTGTCAACATAGACGTCCTGGGCTTCATGTCAGCTATTTGGTCTCTCTTGCCTTTAGGTCGCCTATTTGGATTACCTTACCTTTAGTTCGTCTATTTAGACTCCCTGACCTTTAGGTCGGCAATATAGGGTCTCTGGTTTTTAGTTCGTCAATATAGACACCCTGGACTTTAGGTCGTCGATACAGACTCCCTGGGCTTTAAGTTGTCTATGGAGACTCCCTTGCATTCAGGTTAGGTATTTAGTATCTCTGGCCTTTATGTCGCCTATGTGAATACCCTGACCTTTAGGTGGACTATATCGACTCCCTGGTCTTTAGCTCGAGGTATAGTTTAATTTTTTCCTTCGCATATAACCTTGACAATGTTATATGGAAGTATTGTTATTTGTCTTTTTTTGGAAATGAATTTTCTCCAGAAGTTGTCATTTAAGTTTTATTTTGGTCTTTTAATGGCGTTGTTGTTTTTATTCCATTAGCAGCAATAAGATCCCTGCCACTACCACCATTCACCAATGGCATTAAATATCATATCTTGCCCATGGTTTCCTACCACTTCGCTGTTTTCATTGAATACCGATTTTTTTGTGTATTAAAAAATTTTTTGTTTTTATTCTGGAATTCGTAAATATTATGTTTCTCTATTTCAAATTTGTTGTTATTTTTGTTTTTCATTCTGTTATTCTTTCTCTGATATTCGTTCTTTCATTTATTTTTTTAGGCTTTTTAAAATTGATAGAATTTTCCGTCGCATGTCTGGTGGTAATTTGATAGCGAAATTTTAATTTCTTTCAACAATTATACACCGGACCTGGGTATATATATCCGATTTTGTAAAGAACTTAAAATTTGGAAAATTCAATCGGTGAGTCCCTATTGCTACAAGGACTGAGATAAATTTGCATTCCTTTTAAATTCCGGATAAGAAACGCTTACACGTGATATTTCCCTATTTAGAAATTGGTTTTCTATTATTTAAATAACGCACAAATCTCATTAATATGACAAAGGTGACAATTTCCAGCGAACCATGTCACGACATCCGTTTTACACTTCACATATGGAGATTAAGACGTTCCGGCCAAAATCAGTCTCAGGAAATAGCAAATTAATTAGCTCATTAAGTCTTTACACGCTGACATGGTTGGAGGTAATGTGCGATAGAGACGATTCATTCGTATGGGTGCCTCAATGGAATGAATGGTCGACTTAGTGGCGGTAGTGCTGAACTGCCAATTCTTGTTTTGGGAAATTATCTATTTTGGGAAAATCCTTCATTAATTATAAATCAATTTACATTTATTACAACAACAACACCAAACAATTATCAACAGCAACAACATTTGCCTGCCATTCATATACTTGACCATTCATTGCTGGGTGAAGTCATTTTTGCCGTTAGATAACCCCCAGAATTTGCTATTAACCAAGGTAAGAGTCAAATTTTTTTGTTGTAGTAATTAAAAAAATGTGTCTAATTCGCACCCAAATACACTTCAACAATTGTCGATGGCTTATCAGTTCTCAGCTACATTGTAACTCCCACACACATAGGCATGTCTCTTTGTCCAAAGACACACAATTATGGAATAAGGTGTGCGCAGGCGCCTAGGCTTTAAACGAACACATACGAACAGCAATCGTTCAAGCACTCCAACTTACGTTATACTTTAAATAGGCAATGTCTCAAAATGGCAAACGCGTTGGAACGCCTAAAACGCTGAATGATTTCATTTCATTCATGGAAACTCAACGACTTGTTACACCATGTTACAATAGTTTTTGACATTTGTTGAAATTTTGGCATGCCCAAATATGTGTGAGCTCACTCAGGAAATAGTGAAGGCACGTGTGGAATTTATAACCCCTCACACTTTTTGTATAGGAAAAATTAGGACTTATTAACTAAGCCTAAGCATTTTTCTCTATAAGAAAAGTCCTCGGCGTAACTTAGATATTTTTTCTTATAGAAAAAATTCGACCTCAATTATAGGAAAAATTCTAAAGAATAGTTCTCCAACCTTAACTGCCCCAAACGACCCAAAGGCCAGGGTGTCTCTGTTGGCCACATAAAGGCCAGAAAATCCAATTTCTCAGGGGTCTGTATAGACAAGCTGGGAGCAAGGGGCCCTGTATATCCGACCAAAAGGCTTACAGAAGACCTTAAGGGTAGATACTATGTATAGATGACCTAACAAACGGGGAGTTCAATTAGACGATTCAAAGACCAGGTAGTCTTAAAAACTACAAGGAACTCTACAAAGACGACCCAAAGGCCAGAGAGTATAAATAGATGACCTCAAGGCAAGGGAGCCTATATCGACGACCTAAAGGTCAAAGGGTCTATTTCGACGACCTAAAGACCATAGAGTCTATATTGACGACCTTAAGACCATAGGGTCTATAAGTAGTCAATATCGTCGATCTAAAGGCCAGGGGAGTCATATCGACGACCTAATGGCCAGGGCAGTCATATCGACGACGTAATGGCCAGGAAGTCGATATCGACGATCTAAAGCCCAGGGAATCTATATCGATGACCTAAAGAAAGAAAGTCTATTTAGACTCTGAATCTGAAGTTTAAGGAATCTATGCTGGCGATCTAAAGTCTAAATACTCAATATCGAACCTAAGTTATAGGAAAAATTCTATAGAATAGATCTCGAAACTCAACCGTCCCAAACGACCCAAAGCCCATAGAATCTATGTTGACCACATAAAGGCCAGAAAATGTAAATTGTCGACCAAGGAGTCTGTATAAGCGAGCTGAGGGCCAAGGACCCTGTGTAGTCAACTAAAAGGCTATACAGAAGAACTAAAGATTAGGAGCCCTAACAGCCGGGGAGTCTAAATAGACGATTTAAAGACTAGGTAAAACGACCCAAAGGCCAGGGAATATAAATAGACTACCCAAAGGCCAGAGATCCTTAAAAGATGACCTAAAGATAAGGGAGCCTATATCGAAGACTTAAAAGGCGAGGAAGCCTATATCGATGGCATAAAAGCTAGATAGTCTGTGTAGACGACTTAAAACTCAGGGAGGGTCAGGGAGAACGACATAAATGCCAATGGGTCTATGTAGACCACCTAAAGGGCGGGGAAGCCATATATCGACGACCTAAAGGCCAAGGAGTCTATATCGACGACCTAAAGACCAAGGAGTCTATATCGACGACCTAAAGACCAAGGAGTCTGTGTAGACGACATAAAGACCAATGGGTCCATGTAGATCACCTAAAGGCCAGGGAAGCCATATATATGACATTAAGACTAAGGAGTCTATATTGACGACCTAAAGGCCAGGGAGTCTACATCGACGACCTATAGGCCAGGTCAGACCTAGCAAAGGCCAGGAGATCTACAGGCCACGGAGTCTACGGCCAAGTCGTTGAGTTTCCATCTACGGCCTAAAATCCAGAAAGTCTTTGCAGACAGGGAGTATGAATTAACAATCTCAAGGCCATAGCCTTGACGATCGTAAGGAGAGATATTGAACCCCTAAAGGCCATGGAATCCATATAGACGATTTAGACGACCAAAAGGCCAGAGCAGCCATATAGTTGACCTTAAGGCCTGGGAGTCTCTATAGACGAGCTGAAGGGGCAGGGAGTCTCTATAGACGAGCTGAAGGGGCAGGGAGTCTCTATAGACGAGCTGAAGGGGTAGGGAGTCTCTATAGACGAGCTGAAGGGGTAGGGAGTCTCTATAGACGAGCTGAAGGGTCAAGGAGTCTCTATAGACGAGCTGAAGGGGCAGGGAGTATCTATAGACCACCAGACCTAAAGGTCAGACGACATAAATCCTGGGAATTTATATGTATGTACTTAGGACTCGTGAGTCAAAATAGTTGACCTTAAGGTCAGGGGCGAACTAAAGACCAGCTAGTCAAAATTGACGACCGAAAGACCCGGAATCCACATAGACGAACTTAATATATATAGACCCCTTAAGGCCAAGGAGTTCATACAGACGAGCTAAATGCCAGAAAGAGTCTGCACATTCAGCACAAAGGCCAGCAAGTCTATATCGACGACGTAAAGGCTAGGGAGGCTATTAATATAAAATATTGATATCCAATTAAAAAATTCTTTCATTAGAAATTTTCTCTGATTAAAAATGATGAATTGTCAAAATTCTAAAGACACTTATTTATTTTTATTTTTTTTTTCTGATTTTACAGATTAAAATTGAAAATTCCGTGTGACATTATTGGGTCAGTTGTAAAGAAAAAAAAAATTGGAATCAAATTTGATGACAAAACCTTCAAGAGATAAGCAATTTATCTCAATGAAAAAAGTACAGAAATATTTCACACTTGTTATGGCTCTTATTTTATTATCGTGCCCTATTCTATCAATAGTTAAGTATATCAATTCAAATTTCTTATCAAAAAGCCCATTCCAAACAAGGGCCCAATGGTCATAAAACTGAATGTATTTACAAAACCCCTAGGCTAGACGAACTAACTTTTTTGTGAATGACATTTTGAATGATTTCCTATGCTGGGTAATGAAATTATTATCGTTATCATCACACAACAATGTAATCTTACAAAAATTTACTACAACACTTCCAACTCGAAGACCATCTCAAATAACCCTTCTTTGCGCGAAATGTCCATACAAAAAATCAATTTTTCAAAGATTACACGCACACACTCCCTCCTAATAATCGAAGATTTTCCAAAAGGTATTTGTACTCATAAACCATTAAAGTGGATGAGGGATGGGGGGGTGAAGACAAACTCGTACTATTTTTGTTATCTCCCACTTTGAGGAGCTCATAAAATATAAATAAAAATTAATTTCATTAAATAAGAAATGACGACGAAGAAACGAAAAAAATATAAATTAAAAAAAATCCATCCCCAACCAAAAATCTAGCCGAAATGATGACTTGTTGATATTTTTGTATTGATACAACAACCACCCCACTTGGTTCATTGACAAATATGGCAGCCGATAGGCCAAGACGATGACAAAAAGAAATATCACCCAAGAACATAATATTTTTAATATTTTGTTTTAAAGCAACAACAAGATCGGAATGATATCATAAATCCCTCACAAGAAAAGAACAACAAAATCTTACACCTATTTGTTGAGTTGTAATCTTGTCTGGTATTCTATTGAATTTGAGAAATATTTTAAAACAAGGCACTTCATATAGAAACGCTGAAGACCAGGGAGTCTCTATAGACGAGTTGAAGGGCCAGGGAGTCTGTCTCTATAGACGAGCTGAAGGGCCAGGGAGTCTGTCTCTATAGACGAGCTGAAGGGCCAGGGAGTCTGTCTCTAGACGAGCTGAAGGGCCAGGGAGTCTGTTTCTATAGACGAGCTAAAGGGCCAGGGAGTCTGTCGAGCTGAAAGCCAAGGGCGTCTGTCTCTATAGACGAGCTGAAGGGCCAGGGAGTCTGTCTCTATAGACGAGCTGAAGGGCCAGGGAGTCTGTTTCTATAGACGAGCTAAAGGGCCAGGGAGTCTGTCGAGCTGAAAGGCAAGGGCGTCTGTCTCTATAGACGAGCTGAAGGGCCAGGGCGTCTGTCTCTATAGACGAGCTGAAGGGCCAGGGCGTCTGTCTCTATAGACGAGCTGAAGGGCCAGGGCGTCTGTCTCTATAGACGAGCTGAAGGGCCAGGGCGTCTGTCTCTATAGACGAGCTGAAGGGCCAGGGCGTCTGTCTCTATAGACGAGCTGAAGGGCCAGGGAATCTGTCTCTATAGACGAACTGAAGGGCCAGGGAGTCTGCCTCTATAGACGAGCTGAAGGGCCAGGGAGTCTGTCTCTATAGACGAGCTGAAGGGCCAGGGAGTTTGTTTCTATAGACGAGCTAAAGGGCCAGGGAGTCTGTCGAGCTGAAAGCCAAGGGCGTCTGTCTCTATAGACGAGCTGAAGGGCCAGGGATCCAGAGAGTCTCTATAGACGAGCTGAAGGTCCAGAGAGTCTTTATAGACGAACTGAAGGGCCAGAGAGTCTCTATAGACGAGCTGAAGGGCCAGATAGTCTCTATAGACGAGCTGAAGGGCCAGATAGTCTCTATAGACGAGCTGAAGGGCCAGAGAGTCTTTATAGACGAGCTGAAGAGCCAAGGAGTCTCTACAGATGAGCTGAAGAGACAGGGAGTCTCTATAGACGAGCTGAAGGGCGAGGGAGTCTCTATAGACGAGCTGAAGGGCGAGGGAGTCTCTATAGACGAGCTGAAGGGCGAGGGAGTCTCTATAGACGAGCTGAAAGGCGAGGGAGTCTCTATAGACGAGCTGAAGGGCGAGGGAGTCTCTATAGACGAGCTTAAGGGCGAGGGAATCTCTATAGACGAGCTGAAGGGCGAGGGAGGCTCTATAGACGAGCTGAAGGGCGAGGGAGGCTCTATAGACGAGCTGAAGGGCGAGGGAGGCTCTATAGACGAGCTGAAGGGCGAGGGAGTCTCTATAGACGAGCTGAAGGGCGAGGAGTCTCTATAGACGAGCTGAAGGGCGAGGGAGTCTCTATAGACGAGCTGAGCGCCAGGGAGTTTAAATGTACGACCTAATAGCCACGGTATCTATATGTATGACCTAAAGACCGGAAATTCTAAATTCCTGCGTCCTAGGGGACAGGAAGTCGTTATAGAATACCTAAAGGACAGGAAGTCTTAGCATATGACCTAAGAGCCAGGGAGTGTAAATAGGCGTCCTGAAGGCCATCGAGTCTAAACAGACAATCTGAAGGTCTGGGATCTAAATGGATGACCTAAAGGCCGGGAAGTCTAAATAGACCTTGAGTCGTCTATTTAGACTTCCCGGCATTTAGGTCAGGGAGTCCAAAGAGACGACCTTAAGCCCAGGGAGTCTAAATAGACGACCTAATAGCCTTGGGGTGCAGGGAGTCCATATAGAAGACCTAAAGGCCATGGAGTCAAAAGAGACGACCCAAAAGCTAGGGAGTCTTAATAGATGACTTAAAGGCCATGGTGTATATATAGACGACCTAAAGACCAGGGATTCTAAATAGACGACCTAAAAGCCAGGGTGTCTATATAGGAAGTCTGAATAAGCGATCTAAAGGCCTAAGAGTCTAAATAGGCGACCCAATGACCAGGGATTCTAAACAGACAATCTAAAGGCCGGGGAGTCTATATGGACGACACAAAGTCCAGGAAGTTTAAACAGACGACCTAATGGCCAGGGTATCTAAATAAACGTCCTAGGTGGGCAGGGAGTCTATATAGAACACCTAAAGGCCAGGGAGTCTATATAGACGACTTAAAGGCCAAGGAGGCGCACAGAGACCAGGAGTCTAAATTGACGATCTATAGCGCATGATGTCGATATTGATGACATAAAAGCCTTAAAAGAGCAGGAAGTCTATATAGACAACCTTATGAACGGGTTAGCTAAATAGACGACCTGAAGGCCAGTGAGTCTAAGTAGATGTCCTAGTGGACATGGAGTCGAAATAGAAGACCTAAAGACCACGGAATCTAAATAGACGGCCTAAAGGTGGGAATACATAAAGCATATGTTTGGCTGGCTTATGTCATCGGCTGGCTTCTTCGTAGAGTAACAAAGTAGTATTAAGTTGACTTAGTTTGATTATTGCCCTACGCTCCTTTGTTCATTTCCGAAGAAGCAAGCCGATGGCTTGAGCCAGCCAAATGAGCGCTCTATGTATTCCCATCTTAAAGGTCAGAGATCCTTTATAGACGTCCTAACGGTCAGGGAGTCTTTATGAACGTCCTAATGGACAGGAGTCTTAATATACGACCTAAAGGCCAGGGTGGGCCACGACCCAACGATCGACAAACCTCAGTTACTGAAAAAATCGGCAACCTCAATTACTGAGACAGTTTTTGTTTAAAAAAAAAACTTCGAATTCAATTTCTGAGCTATTTTTGTCTGTAGGAAAATATCCGACCTCAGTTTCTTTTGTATACCCCCACCTGCTGTGTCAAATATTTGACTGATTTTGAAAAACGTGCTTCACTTTTGTAAGCCATTAAAAATATATTTTTTTTTGGTTATAAACATAAATTAATTTCCCAAAAAAAAATGTATGTAAATTAACAAAATATATGCAAGCAACACCCTCGGCCCCACCACTACATTTTCCCATAGCTGTGGAGTCTACACATTATGACTATAAAAAGTTGAATTAACATTACTTTTCGGTCGATTTTTTTTTCTCATTGCAGGTATGTACAAATATGCGCCAGCCTAGCATTGGGCCTACAATTTTCAACTTAACATTTAATGCTGACATTTTCGAATTTGGCAATGTGACACCTTTAAATCAAACCTGCCTAGATTGTGTCTTTGGAGACGACACAGTAGGAAATCGTTTGTAAGTACACACGTGTAGACGAACATTGACCTCATAAAAAAACAAAAAAAATTATTTAAATTTATCCAAGGCCAGTATTCAATTAGAAGAAGAACAGACGCACAGACATTTGTTAAATTATTCGAAGGGGGTTTTACGACTTCACGGGTTTTGCGAATTAACATCACCAAGTTTGTCAAATCAAATCCCGGATTGAGGAAATTGAGATATAATTTTTTATGGATATTTTTTTAATTTTATTTTTTATTAAATTTTGTCGAAGAAAATTCCACATTTCCTCTGTTCCAAAACTGCATGAATGTAAAGCTTTTAACTACGATGGCCGATTTCCCCTTTATGCCATCAACAAAAATTGTAAAAAATAGTAGATTCTTGCAAAGTTCTGGATAGAGCAACTTTTGGCCTTTTATTTAAATTCGATGGGAAATCGATTTTTCCACTTAGATATAGTCCGTTATGCCAGGAATCATTTGGCTGGCCTCTGTAACCAACTTCAGACTGCTGTAATTTCTAAGCCACTCGTCCGACAGCTGTTAAAATTATTCCAGTGACAGCTGATTATATTGTTTACAAGCGTACAAAAGCATTTTGGTGAGAATTTTCCAGAAAAAAAGTTATTCGTGATGGAATTCAAGCGTGATAGTGTGACTTCTTTATATTTGGCTGGAAAACCACAAGTGGTTATCGTTAGAGCTCTCCAGTATTTAAATGTGAATAAATCTTTTGTGTCTCGTACCTGATTTCAAGGGAGTGGACGGAAGAAAAAAGCAACATTAGCAGAAATAGTTCGAAAAGTAAAGAAGCGACTTGATCGAAACCCGTGTCACAGTGGCCGAAAAACGGCTCGTGAGCTGAACATATCGCAATATTCCATTCCGCAAATATTGAAAAATTAGCTCGGGGTAAAGCTATTGAAATTTCAAAAAGTCCAAGAACTTACACCGCAACAGAAAGAAAATAGACTCAAAAGAGCTAAAGAGTTGCTTCGCTTGGCCGAAAGTGGTGAACTGCCGAATTTGGTTTTCTCCGATGAGAAAACATTCGTTGTCCAGCTGTTTGTAAACAATCAAAATGATCGTGTTTACTTTCCAAAGAGGTCAGCGGAAAATGTGAACCTTCGGTTGGTGTGGGCCGCCGCAGCAGCCGATGTTCGCTCTCCGCTCGTATTAATCGATCGTGGCATCAGAATAAATGCCGAATATTGTCGCGAAAATATTCTGGAGGGTGTATTAAAGGCTTGGGCACGCAAACATTTAAGCCGCAGACCTTGGACATTCCAACAGGACTCAGCACCATCGCACTCAGCACTCGCCACCCAAGAATGGTTACAAAATGACGTTCCTCGCTTCATTTCCAGTTCACAATGGCTACCAAAATCTTCGGATACCAATCTGTTGGACTATCGTGTCTGGAGTATTTTAGAAAGCAAGGTTGACACTAAAAAATACCAAAGTGTCGATCACCTCAAGCAAGCGCTTCCACGGGAATGTGCCAAAATACCGCAGAGCAACATTCGGGTAGCGTGTGACCGTTTTATTGGCCGTTTGAAGGTCTTAATTCGTGCCAAAGATGACCAATTCGAACAATTCTAAACTTATTCTGAAATTTGATGCTATTTCCGACATTTTTTGCTTTCATTCAATAAAATTAAAAAAAAATGTAAAAATTATGGCTTTTGATTTTGTTGCTGTTTTTTTTTTTATCTCACCCTGTATAGAGAAGATTTTCTTCCGGTATTCTATGAAGAGCAAATTTTCCTCATGTATTACTTATAAATAAAGCTTTATTTAGGCCTCATGTAGAGCGAAGATGTGGCTATAGACGTCCTTATGCTCCTACAGATAGAAATTCTGCTGAACTATTTCCCTCTAGAAAGCACAAGGAAAGCACAAAAGTAAAAAGTAAACTAACGATGTTTTTTTTTTTTTTTTGCTGTAATTAAGACATTACGGATCAATCTAAAATTTATAGCATTTTCTGATTGGAGTATTACTTTTGTATATTATTATTTATGTATATTTTTTAGAGGTAAGTGCCCGTCTACGAGTCAAGTGTTAAATGCAATTCTTCATTTTATGCCTATAAATCGCTATCACAGGTCCGAGTTATATCCCGTACCACCCCAAATTAGATACTTTTCATAGACCCCAAAAGTAAACATATTCTTGATCAGCATCATATACTATGTCGATTTAGCGATGGTCGTCCGTTTATCCGTCTGTGGAAATCACTGTACCTTCCGAACGAAATGAAATAGGTTGCTAAAATTTTACTTAAATTTGTGTCTGCAGGACTTTTGGTATTGAAAATGGGTCATGTAGCTCCACGTTTTGTTATAGCCCCCAAAAAATGGTTCCCCCTCTTTTCGGTATTTTGGTTATTTAAGCGACATTACTTACCGGAATTGTTTGGTATTTCAAGTTCGTAATGGATACTACAGCCTATGACAGAAAATTGGCTGTGCAGGTGGAGGGTATTCAAAGTTCGGCCTAGCTAAACTTACAGATTTTTTTTAATTATTAGGTAGATCTAAAAATACCGCAAATTCAAAAAAAAAAAATGTCTAAAAATACAACCAATATTGCAAAACCTAACTGGCCTAGATATAGTCACACACTTGAAAAACGATTTCAAACAGGAAATTGATTCTTCCTGGGGGCCATGGAGATAATCAGCCAATTATCATTATGATTTATGATTGGAATTATTTGATCGCTTTCAGCAACAGATATGTGAAAGTAAGCCAGCCCATGATTAACATAGACGACATTTGATGACATTCATTCATTAGACATTTTTTTGGAGGTTAGGCATAATTTATTTGGTATTTCTACTTTTTTTTTTCAATATTTTCTATTTTTAGAATTCAAGCTACGAATTTTAAAATCTCTGTGATAAATGGATATGTATAATGGAATCGGACTCAATGGTGAAATATTAATACATTAAGAAATGATTAATAAACAAGTCTGCAGACGAAGAGGGAGACACTGAAGTACCCTACACCAGTACACTTTTTTTAATGAATAACCTCGAGTTTGACCCTGGAGACAAAATACAGGGTGAGATAAAAAACTGCAACAAAATCAAAAGCCATAATTTTACATTTCTTTTTTTTTAATTTTATTGAATGAAAGTAAAAAATGTCGGAAATAGCATCACATTCAGTTTAGATTTGTTCGAATTGGTCACCTTTGGAAAGAGTTATGACCTTCAAACGGCCAATGAAACCGTCACATGCTGCCGAATGTTGCTCTGTGGTATTTTGGCCCATTACCGGCGAAGCGCTTGTTTGAGGTGATCGGCACTTTGGTATTTTTTTTACTGCCAACCTTGCTTTACAAAATACTCCAGACACAATAGTCCAACGGATTAGTGTACGGAGATTTTGATGGCCATTGTGAACGAGGAATCTCATTTTGTAACCATTCTTGGGTGTCGCGTGCTGAGTGCCATGGTGCTCAGTCCTGTTGGATTGTCCAACATCTGCGGTCAAAATGTTTGGTTGCTCAAGGCTTTAATACACGCTGCAGAAAATTTTTGCGATAATATTCGACATTTATACGAGCGGAGAGAGACCATCGGCTGCTATGGCAGCCCACACCAACACTATGGCCAGCGCTTGAGTTCTGGTGGCCAAGTGAAGGTGCACATTTTCAGCTGACCTCTTTTGCAAGTAAATATGATGATTTTGTTTGTTTACAAACTTCTGAACACCGAATGTCTTCTTATCGGAGAAATCTAAATTCCGTAGTTCACCACTTTCGGCCAAGCGAAGCAGTTCTTTAGTCCTTTGGGTCTATTTTCTTTCTGTTGCAGTGTAAGTTCTTGCACTTTTTGGAATTTCAATGGCGTTACCAAGAGCTAATTTTTCAATATTTGCCGAATGGAATATTGGGATATGTTCAGCTCACGAGCCATTTGTCGGCCACTGCTACGCGGGTTTCGATCAAGTCGCTTCTTTACTCTTCGAACCATTTCTGCTGATGTTGCTGTTTTCTTCCGTCCACTTCCTTGACGTCGGGATACGCTGCCAGTACCACGGTAACAAGCGATGGTAGGAGACACAAAATACTTATTCACATTTAAATGCTGGAGTGCTCTGTGGTTAACTTGTGGTGGTTTTCCAGCCAAATATAAAGAAATCACACTATCACGCTTGAATTCCATCACGAAAAACTTTTTTTCTGGAAAATTCTCACCAAAATGCTTTTGTTCGCTTGTATACAATATAATGAGCTGTCACGGAAAAAATTTTAACAGCTGTCGGACGAGTGGCTTTGAAATGACAGCGGCCTGAAGTTGGTTGCAGTTTTTTTCATCTTATCCTGTACATTATTGATCACCTCAAGTCGATTAAGCGATTTCTTTATGTCTGTCTGTAATCACGCTGTGTTTCAAATGAATTGAGATAGAAGGCATAAAATTTAGCACACATGTGTATTTTGCCTGTAGGCGGGATAAGTTCGTAAATGGGCGAAGACGGTCCACGTTTTCGTATATCCCCCATATAACGATACCTCCAAATATTCGGTATTTTAATGATTTTAGCGACATTGCTTACCGGAATTGTTTCAAATTTCGTATTCGAAGATCTATATGGATGATACAGCCTATGACAAAAGATTATATATGCAGTCCGACGTTCTCATATAGCCCCCATATAACGCTACCTCCCGATATTCGGCATTTTGATGATTTTAGTGAAAAAAGTTTTACTGGAATTGCTTCAAATGTCGTATTTGAAGTTCGTAATGAGTACTTCAACCTGTGATAGGAAATTGCCGCTGCAGGTCCTCGCCTTCCTTTTGATAAATTTCATATTTGAAGTTCGGAATCGGTATTACAGCCACGTCTTCGTATAACCCCCACATAACGGTTTTCAGTTAGACGGCATTTTTTTTAAATTTCATGTTCCTTAAACATGCTGGAGGGTATAAAAATGCGGCCCGGCCGAACTTAGCTACTTTTTTACTTGTTTGAATTAAGCGGAGTTTATTTGTTACTCAAATATATGCACAGGGTTCCTATGATTTTTCAAAAGGCTAAGGATATCTGGAAAATTAGTACATTGCAACATTACAACTTAGCAGGAAAATCGCGGTGCAGCCTTGTACTAAGTAGGGTTATACAAATGGGGAAGAATAAAAAAATATACAAATATGTTCAAACTACATTCTCTACGGAAACGGAGGACAATCGTTACAGAGCGTTTCAAAATTCTACAATTATCGACTTGACATCGTAAAAAATTAAAAAAAAAATGACAAAGAAATTATGTCAAACAGTGGATTAATCATCAATCAAAAAAAAAAAAAAAAAAATATGAAGAGGCACAGCCAACCGACAACAACTACAATGCCAATAAAAATAATGTTCGAAAAAGACAACCATAAATGGCAGCATTTAAAAAATCATTTGTCCCGCAAAATTTATGCCACTATTAATGAATGAATGAATGACGGACGGACTGACTGGCGAAATGAATGAATGAATATCGTTAAAGCTTGACTGGAGGAGCAAACTGAGTTGAAGCCATGAGGAAAGATTTGAAGGACGGCAAATCGGCAGGCAGACAGACAGACAGAAAGTTAAATAAATGAATGGAGGCTAATCATAGCTGGATGAGTTTTTTTGCCATTGTGGTTTTCATTCATAATTTATGAATGTCATAGGCCTTCCTCGATTTCTTTTATTCGCTTTGAGTCATAGTCACTTCAATTAAAATGAGCCTCTCCCTGTATGGCGATAGCGACTTCCCCACATTTTGGTGGGATATGCAACTGTGAGATTTAAATGTTCGATTCCTTAATTTTAAGGATTCATTCCCTTTACTTCGAAGGGAAATATGGTACTATCTAGGTTTTTATACCCTCCACCATTCTATGGAGGGTATATTAGCTTTGTCGATCTAGCGATGTCCGTCTGTCTGTCCGCCCGTCTGTCTGTTATAATCACGAATTGAAATAGAAGGCTACAATTTTGCATACATGCATAATTTACCAGTAGGCAGGTTTAGTTCGTAAATGGGCCATGTCGGTCCACGTTTTCATATAGCTCCCATATAACGGTACTTCACGATATTCGGTATTTTCAAGATTTTAGCTACATTATTTACCGGAAGTATTTCAAATTTCATATTTGAAGTTCGTAATGGGTCCTACAGATAAAGACAGACAATTGTCTGTGCAGGTCCACGTCTTCGTATAGCCCCCATATAACGGTACCTCTCGATAATCGGGATTTTGATGATTTCAGTAACATTATTCAGCGGAATTTTCACAAATTTCGTATTTAAAGTTCGTAATGGGCACTAGAGCATATGAAAAAAAAATTTCGTATGCGGGTCCACGTTTTCATATAGCTCCCATATAACTGTACCTCCCGATATTCGGTATTTTCGTGATTTTAGCAACATTATTCACCAGAATCGTTTCGAAATTTCTTATAGGAAGATCTCAATGGGTACTACAAGCTGTGAAAAAAAAAATTGTGTGCAGGTCCACGTCTTCTTATAGCCCCCATATAACGGTACCTCCCTATATTCGGTATTTTGATGATTTCGGCAACATTATTCACCAGAATCGTTTCAAATTTCCTATCGGAAGATCTTAATGGGTACTACAAGCTGTGTAAAATTTTCGTATAACCCCCATATTACGGTAACTCCCGATAGTCGGTATTTTGATGATTTCAGCAACATAATTCACCGGAATCGTTTACAATTTCGTATTGGAAGATCTTAAAGGGTACTACAAGCTGTGGCCAAAATTTTCGTATGCAGGTTCACGTCTTCGCATAGGCCCCATATAACTGTACCTCCCGATTTTCGGTATTTTCATGATTTTAGCGACATTATTTACCGGAATTGTTTTGAATTTCGTATTGGAAGATCGTAAAGGGTGCCAAAACCTATGACAAAAAAATTCATATGCAGGTCCATGTCTTCGTATAGTCCCCATATTACGGTACCTCCCAATAATCGATATTTTGATGATTTCAGCAACATTATTCACCGGAATTTTAACAAATTTCGTATTTGAGGTTTGTAATGGGTACTACAAGCTGTGGCAAAAAAATTCCACGACTTCGTATAGCCCCCATATAACCGTATCTCCCGATATTCGGTATTTTCATGATTGTTGCTACTTTATTCACCGGAATAATTTCAAATTTCATATTTGAAATTCATAATGGGTACTACAAGCTGTGGAAAAAAATTTCGTTTGCAGTTCCACGACTCCGTATAGCCCCCATATAACCGTACCTCCCGATATTCGGTATTTTCATGATTTTTGCGACATTATTCACCGGAATCGTTTCAAATTTCAAATTTAAAGTTCGTAATGGTTACTACAGCCTATGACAGAAAATTTTTGTATTCAGGTTCACGTCTTCGTATAGCCCCCATATAACGGTACCTCCCGATTTTCGGTATTTTTATGATTTCAGCAACATAATTCACCGGAATCGTTTCAAATTTCGTATTGGAAAGGGTACCACAACCTATGGCAAAAATATGCAGGTCCACGACTTCGTATATTCCTCATATAACGGTTTTCATTTATCTGGTAATTTTCGGATTTTATTTTATTTTTTAATTTTTTAAGTTCCTTCCAAATGGTGAAGGGTGTTAAAAGTTCGTGCTTTTTACTTGTTTTATGTCACCGTAATGCCAAAGCATTACAAAATCAATTGCAGACTTGTAATAGGCAAAATAGCTTGTAATGCAATTACATCTCTCTTTTGGGATGTTCAAATTGCCAATTTTATATTGTCCACAACATCTCCATGGTCGTCATAAACGATTACGCGGTTTTGCCATGTTTAACTATGTTTCCGTCTCTATGTCTGCCGGTCTGTCTGTCCACTCTTTGCTTAAACAAAAATTATCTGCTGTATACACAAGTCCATTCACTTGTCCATGACCATGTCCCCCTTTGGTGGCTTCTTGTTTTATGCCTCTTTCGATTTACATTCATTCCATTTTCCTCTTCTCTTTGTTTTTTTTTTTCTTTTCATTTCATTTTGGTTCTCATCAAACTGCCTCCATGGATTATTGTAAACGGAAAGGAAATAGTTTTATTTTTTTTTATTATGGTCAAATGGAAGAGGAGGAAGTCAGGGTTACAGAAAAGGGCATCTTTGGCCAATTGTGCAAAGTTGCTGCTGTTCATTTAGTTTATCTACTCTTTTGCTGTCGATACATCGATTTTTATTGAAAAAGGCTTTATTTGTGTATTACGTATCAAAAATATTCCGGTATATGAAATTTGAGAATCGAATTAATACCTCACATATTATGAGAGTTGTAATTATTCAAAATTTTTCCCTTTGTGGGGGAGATACTTCATGGAGTTGTCCGATATTGTCCATTTTGGCATATCACTGATACATATAATGGGATTTGCAAAGTTTACAACAAATTGGATGATCCGTTCGTGTGACATTTTGTGGGGGAAGTACCAGAAGAAGTTAACCGATAATCAGCCATATTGGAACTCGATCTATGTTTGACAATAATATTACGATGTACCCTATTTGAATCCAATCGGATACTATCTTTGAAACAGATAGACATACTGACAGGTGGACGGAAAACCCTCCAAATGTCCTGGACTCAAAATGTCCTGGAACGGATTTATTGCAAAGGGACCTACGACCTTGCTCATGTATCCTATGCACAGAGGACTTTCTCCGCGTCTTCTTCGGATGGAAAACCTGCTTCTGATTTTCATTTATAAAAATCCTTTCGCAGGTATTCTAGGCATATAAGAGCTTCGGAGCAAGGCTTTTAGATCCTTTTCTTATCAAAAATATCTTCTGCTATAGATAGAAAAAGTGGAGAAAAACTGGAGAAGCACTTCGATTTGTGGCAGACCTACAGAAGATGTCGTATCTCTAAAAGGCCTGTAGAAGACTTAGTTAAAGTGCCTTATTCAGGTTTTCTATAAAGAGATGGCCCTCTGAATATATTCTATAAACAGCACCTACCTAAAACCTACATATGGTAGGTTTTCTAGAATTAGAACTCCTTCTGCAAATATTCTTCAAAAATGAGGATCTTCTGATGGGTGTGAATAAATGAGAGAGTTAGAGTGATTGTACAGCTACGGATAACTTGATGATAACTTTGTCATTCCGTTTGTAACTCTTCGAAATACTTATGTCAGACCAAACAAAGTATATATGTTCTGGAGCAGCGTAAATTTCTAGGTCGATTTATCGATGTCCGTCAGTCTGTCTGTCCGTCTGTCTGTTGCAATCAAGCTATCTTTCGAACAAATTAAGATAAAAGGCTTAAATTTTGACACGTGTGTATTTTGCCAGTAGGCAGGTTAAGTTTTTGAATGGGCCATGCCGGTCCACGTTTTCGTATAGACCCCATATAACGATACCACCCGATATTCGGCATTTTGATGATTTTAACGACATTTTTACCGGAATTGTTTCAACCTCTAAAAAATTACATATGCGGGCCTACGTATTACTATATTCGGTATTCTAACGATTTTAGCGGTATTATTCGCAAGAAGTTTTTCAAATTTCGTATTTAAAATTCGTAATGGGTATTTCAACCTATTTCAACCTACGATAGAAAATTTTCAAGTCAGGTTCACGTCTTCGTGTAGCCTCCACATAACGGTACCTACCTTAATTCGATATTTTTATGCTATTAGCCACATTATTCACGGGAATTATTTCGAATTTGGTAATTGAAGATCTTAATGGCTAAAAATTACATATGCAGGAACTCGTATTCGTCATATAACGCTTTTCATATAAGCGGTATTTTTTTATCGAAATGTTTTTAATTTTTTTTTAATTTTTTCAAGTTTCTTCTAAATGGCGGAGGACATTAAAAGTTCGGCTCGGCCCAACATAAGTGTTTTTCTCGTTGTTATTAGGTTAAACATCTTTTTTTTTTTTTAATCTCCCATGGATAGAGCACCCCATTCGCCTCAGTGGCTTGAACAACATTTTTAAGTCTCAGCATAAGCAGATTTTCTATAAATAGGAGCCCACTTCAATTCATTCCAATCAATAGGAGACCATCTATTCGTCTTTAAAAGATTTACTTTGGAATGGAATGAAAACCTTTTGCGGGTCCTATGTGGATAAAAAAAATTCTGTAGATATTCTGTGCAGAGAACGCCTTATTCATGTCAACTAAGGGAGAAATAAAAAAAAAAACTGCAAAAAAGTCAAACGTCATAATTTTTACATTTTCTTTTTTTAAATTTTATTGAATGAAAGCAAAAAATGTCGGAAATAGCAACAAATTTTAGAATAAATTCAGATTTGTTCGAATTGGTCACCTTTGGCACGTATTATGACCTTCAAATGGCCAATGAAGCCGTCATACGCTACCCGAATGTTACTCTGCGCTATTTTGGTCCTTTCCCGGCGAAGCTCTTGCTTGAGGTAATCGACACTTTGGTATTTTTTAGTGTCAATCTTGCTTTCCAAAATACTTCAGACACATCAGTCCAACGGATTGGTATCCGGAGATTGTGGTTGCCATTGTGCACTGGAAATAAAGCGAGAACCTCATTTAGTAAACATTCGCGCGCTGAATGCAATGGTGCTGAGTCCTGTTGGAATGTTCAAGGTCTGCGGCCAAAATGTTTGCGAGCCCAAGGCTTTAATACACCCTCCAGAATATTTTCACAATAAGATTCGGCATTTATTCTGATGCCATGGCCGATTATACGAGCAGAGAGCGACCATTGGCTGTTATGGCGGCCCAAACAATCACCATGGCCGGCGCATGAGTTCTGGTAGCCAACCGAAGGTGCACATTTTCAGCTGATCTCTTTGGCAAGTAAATACGATCGTTTGGTTTGTTTACAAACTGCTGGCCAAGGAATATTTTCTCATCGGAGAAAACCAAATTCGGCAGTTCACAACTTTTGGCCAAGCGAAGCAACTCTTTAGCTCTTTTGAGTCTATTTCCTTTCCGTTGCGGTGTAAGTTCATGCACTTTTCGGAATTTCAATGGCTTTACCCCGACCTCATTTTCCAATATTTGCCGAAGGAGATATTGCGACATGTTCAGCTAACGAGCCATTTTTCGGCAACTGCGACGCGAACCATTTCTGCTGATGTTGCTGTTTTCTTCCGTCCATTTCCTTGACGTCGGGCTACGCTACCAGTATCACGGTAACGAGCGATGGTACGAGACACAAAAGATTTATTCACATTTAAATGCTGGAGTGCTCTAAGTGCAGCCAAATATAAAGAAATCCCACTATCACGCATGAATTCCATCACGAATAACTTTTTTTCTGAAAAATTCTCACAAAAATGCTTTTGTACGCCTGTAAACAATAATGAGCTGTCACTGGAATAATTTTAACAGCTGTCGGACGAGTGACTTAGAAATGACAGCAGTCTGAAGTTGGTTGCAGTTTTTTCCCCAACAAAAAAAAAATAATTTACCTTTTTAAAAGATTCCGATTCCCGTTCAAACTTTCTACGTCTTAATATTTGAATTAGCTTAAGGTCAGATGAGAAAATTTACGAAATGGCCCTGTATGCAGAAATGTCATTCTACTAGATATAAGACACTTTGATAGATGCAGATTTTTAATAGGTCTAGAATAACATTTTTAGCTTCTACATACAGGAGTTCTTTTTTTTGGAGGTCCTCCATAAGTAAATGATTCGCACCACCATTTTATAATTGCCATCTTCCCATATCTCTCTCTGTTTTCACTCCTTTCCTGATAAATGGAGTGACAATTTTAATAAATCACATTGTATGTCTCTGTATCCGACGAATGTTGTTGCCATACATTTTTTTGTGAACTTTCCTCTTCCAGCCACAACCACACACATATTAATTTGTAATATTTGTTCGGTTAATTGCAAAATGTAAGTCTGAATTTTTGCAAAGGCGGACGATGGAATTCACAGAAACTCGAAACACAATTTCCAGTTATAGTCGTTTCATTATCCATTCCTTGCAACAGCAACAAAAACAACAACAAGAAAGTAGAAGAAGCCACAGAGATATCACACCGCGCAGAGATATCTGGTAGGCATTTCGGAATTCCTTGCTGTGTGTTTTAGGGTCAAATACGTGGGAAGTTTTATGAGTTTTTGCTGTTGTTGCTATTGGACGAATGCTTCCCAGCACGGGACACACGCGCATACCTTCGTTTATCGTGCGGAGACTTCGGTGGAACGCAAAAAAACCTTCTAAGAAATTTTGTTAAATGCGATGGTTTTTTAATTTGTTCGGTTACGGATTTTTTTGTTTTTGGAAATTGGGTTGTTGTTTTAGATAGAGGATAAACCTTTCCGATGTTGGTTTTTGTTTTTTTTTTTTGTGAAAAAGGTTCGCTGGCGGCTTGTAAGCCAATTCAATAAGATAGGTTGTCGCGTTTTTTCGCTGTTGCGGCACTTTTTTTTTGTTGCTGACAAAAAATTCTACGAAAAAATTGCAACCGTTGGCGTTTAAATATTTTTTTTAATGGGATTTCTTTCCATTTTGATTTGGATAAAATATGGGACCAACAAAACAAATGTGAACGACAGCAACAAAGGCAATAAGAAATGAAAAAAAAATCAAAAGAGGGACCAAGAGGCCACGAACACATAAAAAGGTCGGTTTATGCATACCCTACATTTTCACGGACTCTTGTTTGAGAAGAAGAAGACATAGAGCTCTTCTTCTCAGGACCTCAAACTCTTTTTCTCTTTTCATAGAAGAGCACGAGGTCTTTTCGTGCTGTGGAGTTCTTCTCACAGATGAGTTGTAGAGGTCTTCTTATAGAACAGCAAAAATAACTCTGGAGGTCTTTTCTTAGAAGACTAGAAGTTCTTTCTATAGCAAACTGGGAGGAAGAGTTCTAGATCTTCTCATAAAAGAGTTCTCGAGTTCTTCTCATAGAAGAGCTGAAGGCCTTCTCATAGAAGAGCTCTCGAGGTCTTCTAATAGAAGATCTCTGGAGGTTTTCTCATCGAACAGCTCTTCTCATAGAAGATCAATGGAGGTCTTCTCATAGAAGAGCTCTCGAGGTTTTGCTCATAGAAGAGATCTCGAGGTCTTCTCATAGAAGAGCTCTTAAGGCCTTCTCATAGAGGAGCTTTTGAAGTCTTCTCATAGAGGAGCTTTTGAGGTCTTCTCATAAAGGAGCTCTCGAGGTCTTCTTATAGAAGAGCTCTCGAGGTCTGCTCATAGAAGAGCTATCGAGGTCTTCTCACAGAAGGTTTTGCTCACAGAATAGCTCTCGTGGTCTTCTCTTAGAAGAGCTCGCCAGGTCTACTCATAAAAGAGCTCTCGAGGTCTTCTCTTAGAAGAGCTCGCCAGGTTTACTCATAGAAGAGCTCTCGAGGTCTTCTCATAGAAGAGCTCTGGAGGTCTTCTCATAGAAGAGCTCTGGAGGTCTTCTCATAGAAGAGCTCTCGAGGTCTTCTCATAGAAGAGCTCTCGAGGTCTTCTCATAGAAGAGCTCTCGAGGTCTTCTCATAGAAGAGCTCTCGAGGTCTTCTCATAGAAGAGCTCTCGAGGTCTTCTCATAGAAGAGCTCTGGAGGTCTTCATTAAAGAAGAGCTCTGGAGGTCTTCATCAAAGAAGATCTGCGGAGGTCTTCTCATAGAAGAGCTCTGGAGATCTTCATCAAAGAAGTGCTGCGGAGTTCTTCACCAAAGAAAAACTCAAGATCATCATCAAAGAAGAGCTTAAGGCCCTTATCAAAGAAGAGCTTAAGGCCCTTATCAAAGAAGAGCTCTTGTGGTCTTCATAAGATAAGAGCGCTGGAGGTCTTCATCAAAGAAGAGCTCATGGTCTTCTCATTGAAGAAGATTGCGTGCTCTTGTTTGAGATTACTTCGAGCTCTTCTCATTGAAAACTGGATGGTTCTTTCATAGAAGATTTGGAGGTTTATAGAACACAGGAAGGTCTTCTCATAGAATATGGGAATTTTTTTTTATAGAAAACTTGGAGTTCTTTTCATAGAATACTAGGAGCTATGTACCCAGACATTGAACAGGTCATAGAGTACCAGAGGATGTGCTGTCCATTCAGTGTCCATCCATGAACTCGCGTAGGGATAAAAAAAAAGAGATAAATACTTGGAAAAACTAAAGACCAAGTCGACTTAAGCCACAAAAGCCAATGAAACGTCGCGAAATGTTAGCAGATCATAAATTAATCAAAAAACAAAAAAATCCCTTAGAAATATAAGTGTTCGGAACCGTGCACCACATACCAGTGTTTTAACACCAAAAATCAAAAACGAAAATCAAATTCAAAAAACGCACTCTCTATCCAACTTACGTTCATACGCACTCGCACACACACGCACATTCACGTAGGGGCATACCGTAGCCATAAAATAGGCCCAAAATGGAACGTGATATAAATTTTTGATATTGAAATTTTTTTTTTTGATTTTTTGGTAGTTCATGTTGTTGCCTCTGCTGTAGACGGACGGCTTTAAAGAAGTCCCATTAAATTCTCATTCAAAATGTTAAGCAAATGCCACCAGAAATGAAACACCATTTCTGGAAGAGGGGGAGAGAGGTGAGGAGTGCCTTACCGATTTGTTGGTTATTTACCCGGAGGTTCGTTGGCATCTCAATACTCCATCGAGTTTTGGGCCATCGATACTATTTATTGGCCGGCCATTGATTGACTTAACCGAAATTACGTATGGCCGGCATAAATAAGAAGTTGTCAAGTAGCCGGAGCAGCAGCAGAGCGGAGCCCTCCAGCGCCACCAGCGTTCCATCGAAATGACAGCAACAATTTCATAGCCTCATTCCTGCTTTACTTTTAGTCGAGAGGGCTGTGTGATATTTGAAATTAATATTCATTATGGACATTTGCTTAGGCACTTGACTTTCCGATCTGGTTGGTGGTGATGATGGCTGTGGTAATCGTTGATTGTTTCTTCGCTGAACTTGTTTTCATTTGTCCAAATTGCTGGTAATTTATATTGGCTGTTCGATTTGTTTAACAATTTCGATTTTGGGCCTATGACAAAAAGATTTGTTGCGGAGTGGAAAAGGGAGAGGGGCGGGGAGCTAGTTGAATGATATATGTGTGTAGGCATAAATCAAGTTTTGGATTTGTTGCTAAGTGTTGAGGAATTGTGAATTATTTGACAGTTTACTTAGATTTGGCTCACATATGTATATTGCATATGACATTTTTTAGATGTTATGTGTCAAAATAAAAAATGGCTTTGAGAAGGTCTTCTAAAAGACAACATGGAGGTAGTTTGATAAAATATATTGAGATCTTCTGTGCGAAGGCTTGGCGGCATTCTTATAGGAGACCTTAAATCCTCATAGAAGACCTTGAATACTGTTCATTATATGCATAGTGGTCCTCTCATAGACGGTTTAGAGGGCTTCTCTTGAAATACCGAGAGTTCTCCTCATGGAAAAACTGGAGATTTTTTAAGAAGACATGGAAGAAGTCTCCTAGAATAGAATCCACAGTCCTTCAATAAGAAGGCATACAGGTCCTCTGTAAAAATGTGCATTTTTACAGAAGAAGACCTCTAGGTCTTCTTATAGGAATAGAGTCTTTCCATTTTAAAACTGCAGATCCTCCCATAGACAAACTCGAGGTATTCTTACAGAAGAACTTAGGGTCCTTTTATAGAAGAACTTGGGATTTTCTCATTGAAGACCAGTAGGATTGCTCATGGAAAATCTAGGGCTCTTCTTATAGAAGACCTGGACGTCCTCTCACGAAAGACGGGGAGGTTGTTCCATTGAAAGCCTATAGGTCTTTTCTTAGATGCCGAAAAGATCTTCTCATGGAAGCCTGGGAGATCTTCTCATATGGGATGACCTTGAGGTCATCTCTCCTAGAAAACCTGGCGGTCATCTCTCATAGAAGACCTGGAGATCATCTCAGAAAAGACTAGGAGGTCTTCCAAAAGACTGGAGGTCTTCTCCTATAAGACTTGGATGTCTTCTTAAAGAAGATTTGGGATCTTTTTAGAAAAGACCTGGAGGACTTCTCATAGAGGAAGACCTGGAGGTTTTCTCATAAAGGAAGAACTAGAGTTTTTCTGATAGAAGACGAGGAGGTCTTCTCATAGAAGACGAGGAGGTCTTCTCATAGAAGACGAGGAGGTCTTCTCATAGAAGACGAGGAGGTCTTCTCATAGAAGACGAGGAGGTCTTCTCATAGAAGATGAGGAGGTCTTCTCATAGAAGACGAGGAGGTCTTCTCATAGAAGACGAGGAGGTTTTCACATAGAAGACCAGGAGGTCTTCTCATAGAAGACCAGGAGGTCTTCTCATAGAAGACCAGGAGGTCTTCTCATAGAAGATGGGTGGGTCTTCTCATAGAAGACGGGTGGGTCTTCTCATAGAAGACCAGGAGGTCTTCTCATAGAAGACGGGTGGGTCTTCTCATAGAAGACGGGTGGGTCTTCTCATAGAAGACAAGGAGGTCTTCTCATAGAAGACGAAGAGGTCTTCTCATAGAAGACGAGGAGGTCTTCTCATAGAAGACGAGGAGGTCTTCTCATAGAAGACGAGGAGGTCTTCTCATAAAGGAACCTGAGGTCTTCTCATGGAGGACTTTGAAATCTTCTCATAGAAGACCTTCTCATAGAGGAGATAGAGATCTTCTAGAGGAGATAGAGGTTCTCTGATAGAGGAACTTTAGGTCTTCTCATAGAGGAACTTTAGGACTTCTCATAGAGGAATTTGAATGGAGAACCTTGTGGTCTTCCTCATAAAAAGCCTGAAGGTCTTATTCATAGAAGGCCTGAAGGTCTTCTTCATAGAAAGCCAAAGGTCTTTATAATAGAAGGCCTGAAGGTCTTGTCAGATGAATACCTGAGGTCTTCTCATAGAAGAAGACCTAGAGGTCTTCTATTACATGAAGACCTGCTGGTCTTTTCTCGTAGAAGATTTGCTATTCTCTCATAGAAGAAGGCCCAGAGTTCTCCTCAACAGAAAACTTGACTATTTTCTCATAGAAGACCTAGAACTCTTTTAATCGAAAGATCTCGAGGTATTTTCGCAAAGAACTCTTAAAAGTCTTTTCATAGATCACTTAAGTCTCTTCTTTCTCTTCATTTCTCCTTTGAGTTTCCCTCAAATAATAATCCCAAAAATTGCTCTTGGAAGCTGTGAAGCTAAAAACTATTACCGCACCCCAAGCGCTGCATAAACTATGAGCAAAAACCGAATTCTCACAGCCAATTCAAAATAGTTGTATCTCGATATGAAACAAAAACCTAGAACTTCTCATAAAATCTCAATCAAGTTTTAAACAATTCACTTGTCATCCGAAGATATTTGATCGCTTTCTTATCATCTTTAACGGCAGATATCAAAAAGTCGAATTATAATTTTATTCGAAATAAGATGAGTTTGACATTAATCGCCATCAAAACTTTAAATTTATTAACATTTAAATGAATCAACGGCAAACACGCGTACACACACAAACACTCGTGAAAAAGAAGAAGAAACTATGAATAATTAATTTTAGTTTTTTTTGTTTGTCTTTTGTTGATGTTCATTTGGTGAAACCCCACCAACAACAACAACAACAGCAATAAGGGACATAGACAAAACCTGTGCCGGCCGACCACAAAATGCCGCAAATAACTGAAATTCAAAACCGATATTCCAACAAACAAAAAAAGCCAATGAAAAAATCAACATAAATTCCGAATAGAAAGACCAAATCAATTATTTTATCCGAACTACAACAACATGAACACAAAATCCAGCAACACAAAGGGCGCTAGTGATGGGGGAAAGGTTTGGAAAATATTCGTTGTTTTTACGGTTTTTTGGTATTTGGACATTTGTATATGGTCAAGGGCTTTTAAAAAATTGGACTTTTGGGGTTTCGAGCTGTAAAGCGAACTCCTACAGATCCGCTATAGACAGGAGGGCTGCTTTATATTTTCTTCTAATTCCAGACCACATGTATTTATTCTCACAGGAAGAAAAGTCTTGAAGGCCTTCTGTGAGGTAGACTACTCTCCGATAGAAGACCACCGAAACTTGTTCTATAGATTGAAGATCTCTTGTTTTATGTAAAGGGTGATTTTTTTCAATTCAGTCTATAATTTCTGGCTGACTGATGTGCCATATAAAACAAGAGGGGATTATCCGGTATTGCGCAAACTCTGTGAATCTCAATATTTTTGTTAGTGCTAAAAAAGGTGCGAAAATTCACAATATTGGTCCATATTTTGAGAAGGTAGTAGATATCGGTCCACTTCTTATGGCACCTCCCCCACAAAGGGTCAAAATTCTAAACAAATATTTCTCTCATAAAATTCGAATTGAGCAACCAATTAACTTCGATTTTCACACATCCCAATATTCCTACCAACACAAGATCTGGTCGAAAGATGGAAATTGTTGGACTACTCCTTCTGGAAACAACCCCCCCCCCCCCCCAAAGGGGTCAAATCTGAGAATAATTATAAGCCTTATAAAATGTGAAATAAGAGTCCGATTGTCTTCAAATTTAACACATCTTACATCATCCTACCAACACACGATCTGATCTGAAAAGATGGAATGTATAGGGCCACTCCTTCTGGTACCTCCTCCACAGAGGGTCAAAGTTTTGAATAATTGTAACTCTTATAAAATGTGAAATCTGAGGCCGATTGGCTTCAATAATTTTTATTAACACAATATCTGGTCTCAAGAAGGAATATATTGGTCCACACATTCTTGTACCTCCCACACAAAGGGTCAAAATTTTGAATATCAATGAAACGCGAAATTACTTGTACTTCCTAATATTTCCATCAACACTAGATATGCTATGAAGATGGGAGAGATTGGACCATTCCTTCTGGTACCTCCTCCACAGAGGGTCATAGTTTGAATAACCAAAACGAATATAAAATCCGAAATAAGCATCCACTTTTCTTTATATTTCGGATATCCAATTATTTCTACTAACACAAGATCTACTGTGGGATATTTTGATCTACTGCTTCTGGTACCTCCCCCACAACGGGTTACAATTTTAAATATCCATGAAGCTCTTAAAACGCGAAATTAACTTTCGATTCCATTCAGTTCGAATTGGTCACCTTTGGTACGAATTATGGCCTCCAAACGGCCAATGAAACCGTCAAACGCTGAGCGAATGTTGCTCTGCAGTATTTTGACCCATTCCCGGCGAAGCACTTGCTTGAGGTGATCGAAACTTTGGTATTTTTTAGTACCAACCTTGCTTTCCAAAATACTCCAGACACAATAGTCCAACGGATTGGTATCCGGAGAATTTGGTGGCCATTGTGCGCTGGAAATGAAGCGAGGAACCTCATTTTGTAACCATTCTTGGGTGAATGTCCAAGGTCTGCGGAATGTCCAAGGTCTGCGCCCAAAATGTTTGCCTGTCCAAGGTTTTAATACACCCTCCAGAATATTTTCGCGATAATATTTGACATTTAGTCTGAAGGGGCGATTAATACTAGCGGAGAGAGACCATCGGCTGTTATGGCGGTCCACGCCATCACCATGGCCGTTATTTGAGTTGTGGTGGTCAACCGAAGGTTCACATTTTCTGCTGACCTCTTTGACAAGTAAACACGGTCATTATGTTTGTTTACAAACTTCTGGACAACGAATGTGTTCTCATCGAAGAAAACCAAATTCGGTAGTTCACCACTTTCGCTCAAGCCAAGCAACTCTTTAGCTCTTTTGAGTCTATTTTCTGCCTGTTGCGGTGTAAGTTCTTGCACTTTTTGGAATTTCAATGGCTTTACCCCGAGCTCATTTTTCAATATTTGACGAATGGAATATTGCGATATGTTCAGCTCACGAGCCATTTTTCGGCCACTGCGACGCGGGGTTCAAGTCGCTTCTTTACTTTTCGAACTATTTCTGCTGATGTTGCTGTTTTCTTCTGTCCACTTCCTTTACGTCGGTCTACGCTACCAGTATCACGGTAACGAGCGATGGTACGAGACACAAAAGATTTATTCACATTAAAATGCTGGAGTGCTCTAACGATAGCCACTTGTGGTTTTCCAGCCAAATATAAAGAAATCGCACTATCACCCTTGAATTCCATCACAAATAACTTATTTTCTTGAGAATTCTCACCGAAATGCTTTTTTACGCTTATAAACAATATAATGAGCTGTCACTTGAATAATTTTAACAGCTGTCGGACGAGTGGCTTAGAAATGACAGCAGTTTGAAGTTGGCTGTTTTTTCATCTCTTACATATGTCGACAAAACCGACTGATACCGATTATTTAACTAGTTGTTATTTTTTTCGGTTAAGCAACCGATTACCCATTATTCACATTCCGTTGATCACTATCAAGTTTCTTATAAACCCCCCAAAACAACTGAATTAATTAATACGACACTTCAGGTCTATTGACCGATCGTTAAAACGCTGAGCGGTGTGGTGCTGTCTGGTGAGGGCGATCTTTGCTGTAGTAGTAATTGGCCAAACAAAACAGGTACCCCAACAAACATCAGCACCCGCGGCGGCTCAGCCAAGACCAAGACCACTATTTAAAATAGGCGGTAGTAAAGTTTAAACTGTCCCGTCAAACATTTTTAGTATCACTCACTCTCTAACACACCCTTCAACTATGTTGGGCTAGTATGGCTGTTGTTGTTGTTGTTGCTGTTGGCATTGCTAATCATTTGGTTCGTTGTTGGTTGTATGGTTGTATTTATGATGGGGTTTCTTATTTTTTTATGTCTTTTTGTTATTCTTGTTTTTTTTTTCATTTTCATTTTATACCTGTTACGCATATTTTGTCTTATCGATTACAAGTGCCTGTTGTTGTTGCCGTTGCTGCTGCTGAGTTTTCGTTGAACCCTTTATTGCCGTGTGGAAATTAAACCTTTTACCCAACAACACAATTTTTGTTTGCCAACGAAAAAAATGATAAAATAATTTTTATTTAATTTGTCTTCTTTGGATGTGAAAAATTGACAAAATTGAAAAGTGATATCTCTTGTGTTCGCGGTGGGAAATTCTGCAGTGGAAATATTATTTTTAGTATTTTTTATCGTCATTTTTTATGAGTGTAAAGATTGGTTATCCTGTGTTTACAGTTTGAAGAAGATTAGGATTGCAACTCTGGCGATCTTGTAACGGTGTTTGTTTTTTATTGCCAAAGATAAGATGTCCTTTTTTTTAGAGAATAAACATTATTTTTTTAAGATTGCATGGAAAAATAATCACGTTATTCTGTCACTTTATGAGACTTGCTAAATTTCTCAGAAAATATCCTAAAGATCTTCTAGATACAGGGTATATTTAGAGGTCTTGTAGAGTTTTTCCAGGGATAGAATATCTCCCAGAGATTTTCTGGGGATAGATGATCTGCTATTGGTCTTCTAGAAATAGACGAACTCTCTTATAATTTATTTAGACAGAAGACCCCAAAGTCCTCCTAGAGGTCTTCTAGAAACAGAAACCTTGTCAGAGGTAACTCCCAGAGGTCTTCTATGGATGTAAGAAATTCTATGGATCTTCTAGAGACAGAAGACCTCCTATATATTTTATTTATATAAAATACAGCACCCTCCTCCCCCTCAGATATCTTTTAGAGGGAGAGTAGCCCCCACAGTCTACAGTGGATATATTTTATAAACAGAAGATCCGCCATAGATTTTTTGTAGACAGAAGACGGTAGACTTTTTATAATAACTAGTCTATTGAACGAAGAGGTCTTATAGAGACAGAAAATCTTTCAGGGGTCTTCTATGGAAAAAGAATTACCATAGGTCTTCTGGAGAGGGACGACCTCCTATAACATGAATTTAGACAGAAAATCGGTCTTCTTCAAAAGAAATAAACCTAGTGGTTTTCCATTGACAAAAATACCTCCCAAAGGTCTTCTAGAGACAGGAAACATCCCGAAGTCATCTAGAGACAGAATAACTCCTAAATATATTCTAGAGAGGTACTTCTTCTGGTACCTCTCCCACAAAGATGTCAACAGTTTGATTAGCCAAAACGCCCATAAAATGCGAAATAAGCCCACGATTCTCTTCAAAATTAAAATAACTCAATATTTTTACTGACACAAGGTCTGATCTGCAGATGATGACCGCATCTGCTACCTCCTCCACAAAGGGTCACAGTTGGTCATATAGTCAGACCGGCTGTGGATATTCTATAGAACGAAGGTTTTCCAAATATCTTCCAGAGGTCCTCTAGAGGTATATGAACTGCTATTAGTGATATAGAAGCAGAGGACCTCCTCTAGAATGTATTTTGATAGAGGACGTTCCATAGGTTTTCTATAGACAGAAGACCCCTAGAAGAAGACATTTTATGGAAAGGTAACTTACTGGGGACTTCTATAGCCAGAAGACCTCTCAGAGCTCCCAAAGGTCCACAATGGATAGAAGAACTGCTAAGGTTATTTTATAAATTGAAAATATGAGATCTCCTGAGGAAGACCTTCTATGGAAAGAAGACCGGCTGTGGGTATTCTATAGAACGAACTAAGGTCTTCCAAATATCTCTCAGAGGCCCTCTAGGGGTATATGAACTGCTATTGACCATATAGAAGTAGGGGACCTCCTATAGAATGTATTTTGATAGAAGACGTCCCATAGGTTTTCTAGAGACAGAAGACCCTCAGAAGACGACATTTCATGGATAGGCAACTTACTGGGGACTTCTATTGCCAGAAGACCTCTCCGAGCTCTCTAAGAGACTTAAGACCTTTCAAATGTCTACTATGGATCAAAGAACAGCTAAGGATATTTTAGGGGAGGAGACCTCATATAGATTTTATATAAAAAAAAGACACCCTGAAGAATACCTTATACGAAAATGAGGTCTGCTAGGGGTCTTCTATAGAGAAGCGATCCCCTGTTTAATTTATTTAAATGAAAGACTATTCCGGAGACAGAAGTCTCATATGGATGGAAGACCTCCCAAAAAGATTTTCAGTGAATACTAGACCTGCTTTGGGTCTTCTATAGACACGAGATCTCCTAAAGGTCTTCTATAGGTAGAAGAACTGCTAGGGATTATCTGGAGATAGACGACTTCGTATATAACTTATTCAGTTAGAAAAGGACTTTCTCTGGATGGAAGACGGGCTGTGGGTATACTACAGAATGAAGAACTCCCAAGGATCTTTTAGAGACATAAACCCTACCAGAGGTCTCCCATGGATATAGGAATGTAGTTAGACAGAAGAGGACTTCGTGACGTAGAAAACCTCCCGATGGATAGTAAACCTTCTAGTGACTTCTATAGACAGAAGGCCTCTCCGAGGTCTCCTAGAGACAGAAGACCTCCCAGAGGTTTACTATGGATAGAAGAACTGCTAAGGGTCTTTTATAGACAGAAGTCCTAGAGGTCGTCTCATAGAGCACCTAGAGGTCGTCTCATAGAGCACCTAGAGGTCTTCTCATGGAAGACCTGAGGGTCTTCTCATAGAAGACCTTGAGGTATTCTCATAAAAGACCTAAGGGTCTTCTCATAGAAGACCTAAGGGTCTTCTCATAAAAGACGTGGAGGTCTTCTCATAGAAGACCTGGGGGTCGTCTAATAGAAGACCTAGAGCCTTTTGATATCTGCTAGGAGTTTTCTGTTTAATTTATTTAGATCAAAGTCTTCCGGAGTCCGGAGACAGAAATCTCTTACAAATTGAAGACCTATCGAAGAAGACTCTTCTAAATAGAATAATTGAATTTCAAAGGTGTACTATGGATCGAAGAATTGTTAAGGGTCTTTCATAGAAAAAATACCTCCTGAAGAACACCATCAGTTAATATGAGACTTTTAGAGGTCTTCAATAGACAGGAGACCTATTGTTTTTTTTAAACAAAAGTCGGATAGAAATCTCTTATAGTTGGAAGACCTCCCGAAGAAAACTTTCTATGGATAGAAGGCTTAGGTGTTCTATAGGCCTTAGACATCTTAGTGGTCTTCTATAGATAGAAGAACTGCAAGGGGTGTTTTTTATTTAGACGAAATACTTCATAGAAGTCTTCTGGAGACAGAAGTTTCATATGGATAGAGGAAGACTTTCCATGGATAAAAGACCTGCTTTGGGTTTTCTATAGCCCTGAGACCTCCTAAAGGTCTTCAACAGATAGAATAACTGCAATGAATTTTCCTCCCAGAGATTTCAAGGAACCCTAATCTAAAAATTTCCAAATTTCCTTCCGAGGAAGACTTTATACGGATAGAAGACTTGGGTGTTATATAACCCTTAGACATCTTAGAGGCACTCTAAAGATATAAGAACTGCTAGGAGTCTTTTTTATTTAGACGAAAGAATTCTTAGAGGTCTTCTGGAGACAGAAGTTTCATATGGATAGAAGACCTTCCGAGGCGAACTTTCTATGGATAAAAGACCTGCTTTGTGGTTTCTATAGTCCTGAGACCTTCTATAGGTCTTTTATACATAGCATTACTATGGGTTTTCTAGAAACAGACTATTTCCTCCTATATAATTTATAGACAGAAGGACCCCCCAGAGGTCCTCCCAGAGATTTCAAGGAACCAAAAATTTCCAAAAATGTGCTAGAGTGAGGAACTTCGCCCTTCTATTTAGATAACTTTGAGATGTAAACGCCGATTCTGCTGTATTCTATTTTTAGCTCCACCTGCATTATCTGCAGAATTATTTTTGGCGTTGTACAGTGTTTTAGTTATTTTGAATATCCTGACCATATTTTCCAATTTATTTGCCCGAACATTTGTATTTTGGCTTCGTGGGGGTAGAAAACATTGGCCGATAAAAACTCCCAGCGTTGTAGTCATTACCAAATATATATTTTGGTCTATATAAAAATTAAGTTTTGCAGATTTTCGCTATAAATACACCATTTATATCCGATTGGTATGACTGCTGTCGTTCTGGTTATTATTAATTAAATTTATGAAAAATCCCCACCCCACATAAATATCCTACAACGATTCATTATCAATTACCTGAACATTCGTTGTTTTTTTTTTCTTCCTACTATACTATTTACTTTATAACATTGTATAAATAGTTACTGCACTATCTAAAACAAAGTAGATTTTTATTTCAAAAGAAAATAAAATAAAAAAATGAGAACTGATAAAAAAGCTTGGAAAGAAGAACACAAACACACACTGACTGCTTGTCTGCTTTTTGGTCTATAAATTAGAAAACATTACAATTATAACAACCACGAAGGCAACAACAACAACAAAACAAATACAATAATGATATCAAAAGTGAATTTCCTTACCAACAACAATAAGAATAGAAGTAAAATGTTGTTGGTAGGCACTTCAAATGTTACCTCTTCAGCGCGTCTTCCTGGGCTAGCTGATTGAGCTAGCTAGCGACTTGGCCATTGAAAAAAAAGTTGGTACGTTCTACCCTGCACTACTCCTCGGTGCACACTATTATCGCCAATCAGCGTTTGACAAGTGCTGCTATCGTATTCTTCGTGATAAGATAACTGAAAAAAAAAACGAAAGAAGAAGTAAAAAACGAAGAAATGAAGAAGTATGGAAAAAATTCATTCAAAAGTTAGTCAACATCGGAAGTTTTCTATAGAGGGAAGTCCTCTAGAGAGAGAAGATCTACCGGAGGTTAGAAGTCCTGCTATGGTTTTTATATTAGCAGGAGAAATAAGTATATAGACTCATAAAGATCTCCTACAGACAGAAGTCCTCCTGAAGGACACATTCTATTCAAAATAGGAGACCTGCTATGGGATTTCTGTAGACAGAAGACCCTCTTGGTTTTTTGGAGGCAGAATGCCACATAGAGCTTTTTTATTGGTAGAAGAACTGTTATGGGTCTTCTATAGACAGACGACCTCCTATATATATTTTTTGGAAGATTTCCTACAGGTCTTCCGGAGACAGAGGTCTTCTATAGACAGACGACCTCCTATATAATTTATTTGGAAGACTTCCTACAGGTCTTCTATGGATAGACAGGCGACCTCCCCCAGAAAGACTTTCTTATGGATAGAAGACTTTATATGAGTCTTATACAGACAGATGACATCCTGTATAATTTATTTAAAAAAACTTCTTACAGGTCTTCTGAAAACAGAGGTCGTCTATGGATAGACAGGCGACCTCCCCTAGAAAGACGTTCATTTTAGATAGAAGACTTCTTATGGGTCTTATATAGAACGATGATATCCTATAACATTATAAAGAAACGTCCACATATACTGAAAACCCCCTAGAGGTCTTCTATAGACTAAAGATCTCCTAGAGTTCTCCTAGGGACAGAAGAAGACCACCCAGAGGTTTTCTATCAATAGGAGAAATGCAATGGGTCTTCAGAAATAGACGCAAAACTTCCCATATATTGTAGTTAGGCAAAGTAAATACTAGAGATCTTCTAGAGACAGAAGATCTTTCAGAGGTCTTGTAGATACAGAATATTTCCCAGAGTTTTTCCAGGGATAGAAAATCTCCCAGAGGTTTCCTGGGGAGAGAGGAAGAAGTGCTGTGGGTCTTCTAGAGATAGACGAACTCTTTTCCAATTTATTTAGACACCACCGGAAGAAAATCTTCTATGAATATAATATGGATAGAATACCTATTATATGGATAGGATACCTATCTGGGTCTTTGTACAGAGTTCTCCTAGAGGTCTACTAGAAACATAAACCTTCTCAGAGGTTTCTCCCAAAGGTCTTCTATGGATGTAAAAAATTCTATGGACCTTCTAGAGACAGAAAACTTCCTATATATTTTATTTAGATAAAAGAAAACACCCTCCCCCCAGAGATCTTCTCGAAGGAGAGAAGCCCCCCCACACACACACACAAGTCTACAGTGGATATAAGAACTGCTAATAATATTTTATAAACAGAAGACCCGCCATAGATTTTTTGTACAGAGACGACATTAGACTTTCTATAATAACTGATATATTGAACGAAGATCTCCAAGAGGTCTTATAGAGACAGAAGACCTCTCAGAGGTCTCCTATGGATACAAGAATTACCATAGGTCTTCTGGAGAGAGAGGCGACTTCATATAACATGAATTTTGACGGAAGATCGGTCTTCTTCAATAGACATCCAAGTGGTTTTCCGTTGACTAACATACCTTCGAAAGGCCTTCTATAGACAGAAAACATCCCGGAGGTCTTCTAGAGACAGAAAACATCCCGAACTCATCTAGAGACAGAATGCCTTCTAAATGTATTCTAGGGACAAAGAATTTCTATAGATAGAGGAACTGCTATGGATTGTCTAGAGACAGACGTCGTCCTAAAGATTTTAAAACGACAGAAGACGCCCAAAAAGACTCTTTGTGGGCGGAAGACCAGCTATGTATCTTCTATAAACCGAAGATCCTAGATGTCTTCTATTGACCGCAGACCTTATAGATGTCATCTATAGACCGAAGACCATCTAGATGTCAGCCATGGACAGAGGTACTGCTATGGGTGTTCCAGACGTATATGACCTTCTATAAAATGAACATAGGCAGAAGACCCAAGAGGTCTTTTTGCAACAATACATTTATGTATTGGAGACCCTCTAGGGACCTCCCAGAGATCTTCTATAGTCAGAAACTTCTTAGAGGTCTTCTAGATACCAAAGACCTCCCGAAGTTTCTTTAGAGCAAAGAAGAACATCTAAGGGACTTTTATAGACAGGAGACCTCCAGATTAACCCTTCTATGGATAGAAGACCTGCATGGGTCTATATAGTCCTCTCTCAAACCTCTCAGAGTTCTTCTATGCATATAATAATTGTTATGAGTTTTCTGGAGACAGTTGCTATTCTGTAAAATTGTATCTAGGCCGAAGAACCCCTGTGGCCTTTAGAACTCGTATAGATTTTATATAGACAGAAGACTTCCAGAAGAAAGTCTTTTGTAGACAGTGGATCTCCCAGAGGTCTACTACTGATAGAATTCCCTGTTAAGAGATAAGAAGAACAGCAATAGCCCTTCTATGGATAGAAGACCATCTATTTATGGGTCTATTATAGCCCTCTACCAGAACTCTTAGAGGTCTTATGTGGATATAAAAACTGTTATGAGTTTTCTGGAGACATGTGATAATATAAAAAAATGTATTGAGAGCGAATAACCCCACTGGGGCTCTATAGTCAAAACATCCCAGAATTACATGCCAAAAACTCCTACAAGTCCTCTGTAGACCGGAGGTCTTTTAGATCTTCTTCAAGTTCCACACTACCTGCATTTTATTCTCACCGGAAGAAAAAGTCTTGAATGCCATCTGTGCGATAGAGACTTGTTCTATTGGTTGAAGATCTCATGAAGGTTTTCAGTAAAGGGTGTGTTTTTTAGCTATTATCCTTTTTGCCAATAATTCAATTTAGACAATTTCTTGTCTGTCTATGTTAAAGCTCAGGTCTATATACATTTCGTCGAATTTTTGTACATACATTGTACAACCACCAGATACCAACGGAGACCTCAATATTAAGTTTCGCGATTCCAGACCTATACCTTCACCCATTACCAAATTTAGTACTTTTCGTACAAACGTAAGACGCATTTCCAAAACCACCTCCATATCTCAACGAAGGTATTCTATGAATCTTCTAGACTCAGAAGACCTCCTATATATTTTATTTAGATACAAGATACACCCAGAGAGAGAGAGAGAGAGGACCTCCCAAAAGTCTACTATGGATATGAGAACTGCTAAAGGTATTTTATAATCTCCAAGAGGTCTTATAGAGATAAAATACCTCCCAGAGTTCTTCTAGAAGAACTACTATTGGTCTTCTGATGAAAGGCGATCTTCTATAACATTAAATATTATTGAATATTCCCAAGGTCTTTAAGTGGCAGAGAAATAGACCGAAGGTATTCTAGTTGTCTTCCATTGACAAAAATACCTTCAAGGCGTCTTCTATAGACAGAAGACATCCCAGAGGTCTTCTAGAGACAGAAGATATCCCGGAGTTGTCTAAGGACATAAGACCTCTAGAGACAGAGGGCCTTCTAGAGACAACCGTCTTCCTATAGATCCTAAAACGACGGAAGACCCCCAGACAATACTTTTTATGGATCGAAGATCAGCTATGGGTCTTCTATAGACTCTTAGAGGTCTTTTATAGACCTCCCAGATGTCTTTTAGACACTTATAGCAGAGGAAGTGCTATACCCACAGGATCCAGATACCCACAGAAACCTCAATGTCAAATTTCTAACTCTACCCTCCACGCAACATCCAACTCATTACCACTTGGTACTTTTCTAACAAAAAAGTAATTTTGAAGGTCTCCTGTCTCTAAGAAACTGCTACTGCGTGCGTTCATATAAATAGAAGGACTCTCAAAAGGACTCCCAAACGTAGGTGAGCATCAGTATTAATCCTCCTTCTATGAATCTTCATTCAAAAGGTCTTCTATAGAAAGAATAACTCCTTTAGAAGGCCGTCATCAGGAATCTGATCCCTTCCCACTTCTTCATACTTCAGTACATTTCCTATGGGTCAAAGAAGTGCAGCAAATAACTTTGTTGGAATTCAAATTCATATATGTCGAGGTATTTAGCTCAATAACTATTTTTACCAGAAGAGATAAAATCAAGAGATATTCATTGATTAGTATACACTTAACTTCAAGGCCTTTTCAAGAAGTAGCCTTGAGTAAAAAATTTAAGAGTTAACATATGGCCATTTTGACCAAAGTATGATTAGTTTTAATATCAGCGCGATATTCCAATGATATTTAGTGAAAAAATAATGCCAGCTGTAATCTGTTGGAGTCGACGATAAGAAATTTCTGATATTTTTGGCTGTTTTATTTTCTATTTTTTTTTTTTTTTTACAAACGAGGCCAGGGTCTATTTCATTGATAAATTTCGGCCGGAAATGGGGAAAGAAATATTTAAAATTGTTTTTTTTTTTTAATATTGTATGACAGAGTGATTAAAGCTTCCAAGAATGGAGAATATGAATCGGAAATTCCGAAAAGGAATTTGGAAACGGACGGTAATGGGTTTCTTAATTATGTGGGTTGTGAAAAGGAAAAGGGGGAGAGGTTAGCAAGTCTATAATAAATGAAATTAATTCTACCCTCCACCATAGAATGGAGGGTATATTTAGTTTGTCATTCCATTTGTAACACCTCGAAATATACAATTTTGACCCCATAAAGTATATATATTCTTGATCAGGGTAAAATTCTATATCGATATAGCGATGTCCGATGTCACTCTAGCTTCCGAACGAAATGAAGTAGGTTGATAAAATTTTACTCGAATGTATATGATGTTTGCATGACCTTTCGTATTGAAAATGGGTTATGTAGGTCTACGTTTTGGACCTCTATGGTACCTCCCTATTTTCGGTAGTTTGATGATTTTAGCAACATTATTCACCGGTATTGTTTCAAATCGACGTCTTCGTATAGCCCCCCATATAACGTTACTCCCCGATATTCGGTATTTTGATGATTTTAGCGACATTATTCACCGGAATTGTTTTGAATTTGGTATTTGAAGTTCATAATGGATACTACAGCTTGAGACAGAAATTTGTCTGTGCAGGTCCACATCTTCGTATAGCCCCCATATAACCTTAACTCCCGACATTCGGTATTTTAATGATTTTAGCGACATTATTCATCGGATTTTTTTTAAACTTGGTATTTGAAGTTCGTAATGGATACTACAGCCTATGACAGAAAATTGTCTGTGCAGGTCCACGATTTGATATAGCCCCAATATATCGGTAGCTCCCTATATTCAGTATTTCGATTATATTAGCTACATTATTTACCGGAATTGTTTCAAATTTGGTATTTTATGTTCGTAATGGATACTACAGCCTATGACAGAAAACTGTCCTGAATATGATAGTACTAGGGAGGTATTCGGTATTTTGAAGATTTTAGCTACATTATTCACCGAATATATCCTAATAAAATGGCTACATTCGGAATATTATTAAGATTTCAAAAAAATTTCTAACGGATTTTATTTTTTTGAAAATTGTCAAATTCTTTCCGAATTGTGGAGGGTATTCAAAGATCGGCCCGGCCAAACTTATAGCTTTCTCACTTGTCTAGATTCATATTTCTAACAAAAGGCTGCTCAATATAATGTCTTATATCATGAAATTTTGATAACACCACTCGAAAAGCCACCTGAATTCCAATAAAGTTATCAAACTTTGTATCTCTAATCCCTCTTCAATTCCTGCAAAATTGCATGACCACCAATTGACGCCACTATTTCACAATATTGGAAATTTTGCAAAATTAAAATACAAATAAAAAAGACTTCTATCGATCCGATAAGCCCTCCACGTGCAGCCACGAGGACAATATAATTATTATTAATGCACTTCATTGTTTATGGGAGAGTGTTATAATTCAAAACAGAAAAAGGTATTAACTGCTGCAACTATTTAAACGAAAAGTGGACATTGAAACTTTGTAGCAATTTTGTAGTGTTGTTTGGGCGCCAATTTGCGCCTTTCATTCAAAGAAGAAAAAACTAACTTATCATCAAGTCCAACACACTTCAAAAATTGCGAAAATTCCAAGGTGAAAAAAGCTTAACGCCATTCAGGCGAGACGAGTCGAGTCGTGCCGATTTGCGCGATGGCGCCGCACTTATGGCTGGTGGTCAATAAAACAAATTATAGACCGCCGTCAATGATTGATAAAATTTGCACCGTAATTTGTAGCGCAAACAAACGGCAAATTTTTACATTTTTTTCTGGGAGCAAGTTATGGGGGTGGTAAGGAGACCATTTTGTTTCATGGACAACCTATAGGAACTACGGAAATCTTGCAAGAGTATTTTTTCCACTGCAGCCTCATAGGTTCTTTTTTGTCGTCAGGTTATACTATATCAAGCACAAAGGTTCCAATCGTGTGTGCCAAGACATTGGGTCACCATGGTTGCCAGAGGCGGGCCAGCGATCTGGGAGGATCTGGGATCGTCTATTAAGAGAATTCTTTTAAAGGATATTCAATACTTGGAAGATTCTGCATTCATAAAATATCTTAAGGCGATCTTCTATTTACAGAAGATCTTTAGGACGTCTTTTAACCATAGTAGACTACCGGGTTGTCTTTGTCCATAAAATATATTCACAGATAATCTTCAGCAGATCTTTATTTTTCATTGAAAACCCTAAGGAGCAATTCTCCTCATAGATAACCCAAAGGCAGTTTTCTATCCACTGAAGATCTTCAGACCACAAAGGATCTTTAGAGATACATTTTCTAAAGAAGACCTTCTATTTATGGAAGAGAAAGATAGAGAGAGAGAGGAAGAGAGAGAGAGAGAGAGAGAAACGAAGACCTTCAGACACTGTAACGCCAAGAGGATGGCCATGGATCAGGCCGTCTGTCTAGAAATTACATTTCGAAGGTAATTCTTTTTTACAGAGGATCTCTCTACTCCGAAATATTGAAGACCTTGGGAATGTTTTCTCTCTATGAAAGTACTATCAAGAGGTCTTTATTGTTGGAGATATTTAGGCACCATGGTTGTCAGTGGCAGATCTATCAGACTTTTGGAAGAAATTCCATTCTTACGAAACCCTCAAAAGATTTTCCATTCATAGAATAACTTTAGGCTATCTTCTATTCACAGGACACCTTTGGGGCGTCTTTTGGCCTTCTGGAGGTTCTACTATCGGCAGAAGATCTTCTGAAGGTTTTTTTTTTATCGATAAAAGAACTCTAGATGGTGTTATGTTTAAAACAAAGGAGGTCTTCTCTCTATGAAAGAACTACTACCATTGACACAAAATCTTCTGATGGTTTTCTAACGGCAAAAGATCTCTAGAACGTCCTCTTTCCAAAGGAGGTCTTCTCTCTATGAGAGAACTACAGGGGGTCTTCTATCACTGTAGGACCTATAGGTTTTCTTTTACAGGTTCTACCATTGACACAAAATCTTCTGATGGTTTTCTAACTGCAAAAGATCTCTAGAACGTCTTATATTTACCAAAAATCGTTCATTATTTTTTAAAAAGATATGCAAGTGGTCTTCTCTCTGTAAGAGACCTACAGGGGGTCTATCTAACTATCACTATGCGATCTATAGGGAAACTTCGGTTTGTCTTCTTTCTTTATTCATTAAAAAACTTATGGGAGGTCTTTGAATCATAAAAGTACTTGAGGAAGATTTCTGTCTAAGAGCTCCCAGTGACTTGGGAGGACATGGCTTATCTATAAAAGGCATATGCTTCATTCTAAAGGTTCTACTATTAACACAAGATCTTCTGAAGGTTTTCTATCGGCAAAATATCCCTAGAAAGTCTTATAATTACCAATATTTATTTGAAAGAAGACATGCAAGAGGTATTCTCTCTATAAGAGAGAAGAGCGGTCTATCAGTCTAGCACTATACGACATATAGGCGAACTTCGGTTTGTATTTTTCTTTCTTTATTCACCAACAAAACCTATTGGAAGTATTTGAATCATAGAAGTACCTAAGGAAGATTTTTGTCTATGAAAGAGCTCCCAGTGACCTGGGGGACATGATTTATCTATAAAATACCTAAAATACCAAACGGTGGTATTTATTCATGTGTGTCCTTCAGGAGGTCTTTTATTCATAAAAGAATTTTCTCTATTCATAGAAGATCTTTAGACACTCAAGAGGTCTTGTCTTCATGAAAGACGTTTCGGAGGTCTTCTTCGTCCATAGACGAATTAGAAGATCTTCAAATCACAGAAAATCGTCAGAAGGAGATCCCTTTTAAAGGAAAGATAATCTTCTTCAGGAAAGATAATCTTCTTCAGGAGGCCTTCTTTTCATTGGAGCTGCTTTTGATACGGCCAAAACGTGCCTTTTTGAAACACCGATCGTAGACCCTAGGTCTAATTGCCCCAAATCCTTTTCTGGAAATTTGGAGAGGTGGAAACAACTATCCGTCTGTCTGTCTGGCTGGTGCACACGATAACTCTCGAAGGGAGCATCCGATTTGGTCCAAACTTGGTACATCGTAATATTATTCTCAAAATTAGATAGAGTTCGGAGATGAGCAACATTGGTCTACTCCTTATGGTACCCCACACACAAAAGTCGAAACTTTCAAAAAAAAAAAAAAAAAAAAAAAAAAAAGATTTTACTGCACAGAGAGAGAGAGAGAGAGAGAGAGAGAAAGGGTAATCCGATATTGCTACAACTTTGAAAATCCCAATATTTACTTCTTTTGGTACCACCCCAAAAAAGGTTCAAAACTTAGAATATCCATGAAGCTCATAAAACATGAGATTAATATCCGATTCCATTCTGACTTAACACATCACAAAATTTTTATCAACACAAGATCTGTTATAAAGAAGGTAGAGAACGAACCATATTTTCTGGTACCTCCCCCACATAGAGTCAAAGATTTGAATTACCAAAACGATTATAAAATCCGAAATAAGCCTACGGTTTACTTTAAATTTCACACATCCCATTGTTTCTATTAACACAAAATCGGTCCACTCTCTCTGGTACCTCCCCCACAAAGGGTCAAAATTTTTAATATCCACGAAACTCATAAAACGCTAAGTAAACATCCGATTTCATTCAGACTTGGTACAGCTCAATATTTTTATCGACACGAGATCTGGTATAAGGATGGTAGAGATCGGACCATTCATTATGGCACCTCCCCCACAAAGGGTCAAAGTTTTAAATAACCAAAACGATTTTAAATTCCGAAATAAGCTTCCAGTTCTCTACACATTTCAAACATCCCATTATTTTTACTAACCCAAGATCTGCTGTGAAGATGGAATTTATCGAACCAATCCTTCTGGTACCTTCACCACAAAGGGTCAACATTTTGAATATCCATGAAGCTCATAAAACACGAATTTAACATCCGATTCTATTCAGAATTGGTACATATGAATATATCCATTAACACAAGATATTTTATAAAAATTGTAGAGATCGAACCGTTCTTTCTGGTACCTCTCCCACAAAGGCTCAAAGTGTTGAATAACCAAAACGATTATAAAATCCGAAATAAGCATCCTGTTCTCTTCATATTTCAAACATCCCATTATTTCTACTAACATAAGATCTGCTATGAAGATGGAATGTATCGGTCCACTCCTTCTGGTACCTCCCCCACAAAGGGTCAAAATTTTGAATATCCATAGAGCTCATAAAACACGAATTTAACATCCGATTCCATTCAGACTTGGTACATCTCAATATTTCTATCGACACAAGATCTTGTATAAAGATGGTAGAGATCGGACCATTCCTTCCGGTACCTTTCCCACAAGGGGTCAACGTTTTGAATAACCAAAACGATTATAAAATCCTAAATAAGCGTCCGGTTCTCTTCATATTTCACACATCTCAATATTCATATTTCAAGCATCCTATAATTTGCACTAACACAAGATCTGCTGTGAAGATGGAACATATCGGTCCACTCTTTCTGGTACCTCCCCCACATGGGGTCAAATTGTTGAATATCCTAAAAGCTCATAAAACCCGAAAAAGTACCCAATTCTCTTCAAATTTCTCACATTCCATTATTTTTACTAACACAAGACCTGGTGTGAAGATGAAATATGTCGGCCTACTCCTTCTGGAACCTCCCCCACAAAGGATCAAAATTTTAAATAATATTTTTTCACTATTAGATGAGGTGGAATACTTCGGTCCACTATATCTGGTACCTCACGCTCATTCCTTTATTTGCCAAAAAAATTATTACATTTCTCATGTAAAGGTGAATGAAGTAGTCGATATAGCCCAAATCTGGCACATTTATATCAGGCTTAGGTAAGATAGAAAATTAACAATATTGGTCCACTCCCGTGCCACCTCATCCGTAAAGAGACAACAGTTTGAATAATTATAATGCAATTCAAACATATTTAAATGAACGAACAGTGGCTGAGGGCATACATCTGTCGGCAAAACCGTCTGATTCTTTTTAACTTTTTAGCTCTACTTTCAAAATCTACTGGGGTCTTCCTGCAATCTTGAAAACTTTTGAATATTGTAGTACAGTGTTTTTAATTTCCTGTTTCATTTCTTTTTTTTTTCAGGTAAGCAAACAAATGTGAAATATGTTTGGTTGAATTTGGAGGAGCGGTAATGGTAGGTAATACAAGGCCATTATGACGGGTGAAATTGAAATGGGCATTATCTATGGAGGATATCTCCAAATTAGGTCTCCTAGTTTCAGATACATTTTTGAAAGTAACGCCAATAATCAATTAAATGCTTGCAATGCTGAAGCATAATTTTAAAGGATATACAATTTAAGTTGCCGCAGGAACAACCATCCTTATCCTATGTTTGTTATTCCACTGGTCCCCTAACTTTTGTATCCTCCAATTTTAGGTGTGGCCGGAAATAATTGATATTGCATTCCAATTTTGATTTACCACCTCTTTTTGGCTAGGGTGGTGTCTATTTACTAAAATTGCAATAAAAATCAATACTATCCGACCGAATGGGGCCAAACGCCACCTATGTTTTTATATCAATATTTGCCATGCAATATATTTTGTGACATAATGCCTTCAATTGTTTTCGCTATTTCTATTTCCGGGAATTTTTGCAGCGATTACGGTTAACCCCTCGAAAAACAGGAAATTTATGTGGGGTTTTATTGCGAAACGGGCCTCAGATTATATACTCGTATGAGAAACCAATAAGAAAACCAAGCCAAGGATATTGTGTGGTCACACACACAGAGGGGGAGGGTGTTATGGAAGTGTTACAGAGTTATGAAATTAATAAAAACTCATAACAAGATTTATAATCATTTGAATTCGCGGTAATCGCAATTGAAGCGATAAATTCTTTACATTCACACCACACAACGCGAGCTGATTGTGTGAAGGGGTTCTCATCATTGAACGACAACCGACAACCGATTAGGGGACCGCAAAAAACGTCACACATGGTTTTGCAATGGTTTCGGGTAGCAAATATATTCTTGAGAGCAATTCTTAGAATTTTCTGCAAAAAAATATGGGTACACCAATGTTGAGGCTTATCGTGTTTACATGGTGTCGTACAATACTAACAGGGGAGTCGATTAAACATAAAACACTCGAAAATGTAACATCGTTAATACAATTAAACCTTTTTGGAGCATAATCGTCAACTCGCAATGAGACTTATTGAGGTAATTCAAAGACTTCCTTTAACAACAGATCCTCGCAAGAGGGTTTCTAATTTAATTTGAATGAAATCCTTCGACTTTTAAACTGTCATATATCGCTCATCATAACACAGATTAGCTCATTTTCGCTTGGGAGCGAAACTTGGTCGCGAGAAGTATGCTCGAACAGTGGGAGTTTTTTTTACGGAGTCTACTCTTCACTCTTTTCTTTTGTGGAAAGGGTGGAAGAAAGATGAGGGGGGAGCGGGAATAGGAGGAAGAGAGAGAAATAGGGGAAGATATGGTGGAAGATATGGTGGAAGAGGGGGTGGTAAAAACTACACACACATAGAAACGTTATGATAAACACTAAAGTAGTTCGTCAAGAGTAGAATCTGCTCGATTTCGAACGAATTTTGCTCCCTCTCAAAAACGAAAACATGCTCACTGCTATGCGAGCAACATCGCAAATTTGAGTTTGCACGATTTTTTTATGCCCTCCACCATACATGGGACGGATATATTATATACTAAGTTCGTCAATTCGTTTGTAACTCATCGAAATAATAATTTTAGATCCAACAAAGTATTAGATGAAAAAAAAAACGGCAGGAGTCCTGCCATTTCTTAGCCACTCGTCCGACAGCTGTTAAAATTATTCCAGTGACAGCTTATTATATTGTTTACAAGCGTACAAAAAAGTGAGAATTTACCAGAAAAAAAGTTATTCGTGATGGAACTCAAGCGTGATACTGTGATTTCTTTATATTTGGCTGGAAAACCACAAGTGGCTATCGGTAGATCACTCTAGCATTTAAATGTGAATAAATCTTGTGTGTCTCGTACCATCGCTCGTTACCGTGATAGGAAGTGGGCGGCAGAAGACATCAACATCAGCAGAAATGGTTCGAAAAGTAAAGAAGCAACTTGATCGAAGCCCGCGTCGCAGTGCCCGAAAAATGGCTCGTGAGCTAAACATATCGCAATATTCCATTCGGCAAATATTGGAAAATGAGCTCGGTGTAAAGTCATTAAAATTCCAAAAAGTGCAAGAAGTTAGATCGCAACTGAAAGAAAATAGACTCAAAAGAGCTAAAGAGTTGCTTCGCTTGGCCGAAAGTGGTAAACTGCCGAATTTGGTTTTCTCCGATGAGAAAACAGCAGTTTGTAAACAAACAAAATGATCGTGTTTACTTGCCACTGAGGTCAGCTGAAAATGTGCACCTTCGGTTGGCCACCAGAACTTAAGCTCTGACCATGTTGATGGTGTGGGCCGCCATAATAGCCGATGGTCGCTTTAATCTAATCGACCGTGGAATTAGAATAAATTACGAATATTATCGCGGAAATATTCTGGAGGGTGTATTAAAGCCTTGGCCACGCAAACATTTTTGCCGCAGACCTTGGTCATTCCAACAGGGCTCAGCACCATCGCACTCAGCACGCGCCACCCAAGAATGGTTACAAAATGAGGATCCTCGCTTCATTTCCAGCGATTTTTGTTGATCTGTTCCCAGGCGCTCTCGCTTATACTCTTTGTTCAAATTCGATCGAGTTTTTTCTGAGGTCTGGTAACTATAGAATATTACGCAAAATATAAACTATAAAAGGCCTCTCGAAACACCTACCTCTCTCAGATGACCTCCCGAATTTCTTGGAATGGAGAAATACCTATCCATACAAAAACTCTATACAGTAAGTCTCATTCTGTATACAGAGGACCTGTCTGAAGGTTTCTATCTATATCCTACTTCTCAAGAGATCTTTATTCCTAACATGATTTCTTAGAAGTCCATCAAAGGGTCTTCCATTCCTTGAAGTACATTAGCGGGCCTACTTCTATCCATAGAAAACCTTGAAGCGGAGTTCTGTCAATGGAAGGCCTTCAGGTGATATTCTATACACAGAAGACCTTTGGGAAACATTTGTTTCTCCCTTAGAGAAAATATCCTATTTCCATAAAACAAAGAGGAGGCCTTCTTTAGGTCTTACAAGTCCTTCAGATTGTCCTTGTTAAATAAAATACGAAAAAAAATAAGACACCTTGAGCACTTTTATTTGTTATAAAATACCTTGAGGTCTTCTACTAGCTATAGAAGACCTTGAGGTCTTCTTCTAACCTACTTCGAGAATACCTCTCAAAAAGGAGTTAGAAATTCTACATATCCTTTCTCAACAGCCTTATATTCAGAGAAGAGCTCTTACGGTTTGTCTGTCTGAATAAAACGTCTCAAAAGGCATGCAAACTACAGCAGACCCATCAATGGAGTCCTCTCCTTTAAAGACTTTTTGAATGGAAAGAAGATTCCTTTGAACCATTTATTATATATTAAGGCCCCACAAAAAGTCGGCTATATCCAAAAAAAAGTCTAATTTGAGAATACCTCTCGATCAGGAGTTAGAAATAGAAGTTTCCAATAGAAGACCTTGAGGTCTTCTACCGCCTATTGAAGACCTTGAGGTCTTCTTCTGACGATAAAATACCTTGAGTTCTTCTTCTAGCCTACTTCGAGAATACCTCTCAAAAGGGAGTTAGAAATTCTTTTCAAATATCATTTATTTGTAGAACTCCGTTGAACTTGTTGTAGCTCTCTAACTTGTTGTAAATTTGTTGTTGTTTTTTTTTTTTTTTATTTTCCAAAAGTTTTTTTTTTTTTTTTTCTGTCCAAATTTATAGGGTCGTTGTATGTTTTAATTCCAGCTATTAGTTTCATATCGACTGTCATAGAAATTGGTAGTAAAAATCTCTGGCAATGGCCAAAACCGTCAAGCATACATACAGCGTTCAGAGGAATCAAGACACATAAAAAAGTGGAGAACAGGTACCTCAAAAAATGGGTAATGTTCTTTTTGGCTCTTAGTTAGGCCGACTTAAAGCCACCATAACAACAACATTAACAACGACCAACATCTTGGCATCTTCAACAGTTTATTTTGGGTTGCCATTTCCACCCTTTATTCCCCTTAACGTGTCGCTAGCACCGATTTGGAAAAAATATGAAATGCAGAATATAAGTCACCCAAATGCCAGTGGCGCACAGGCCGATGGAGATTTGTCTACAAAAGAGATTAACTAAAGTTACACAGCGGTGACAACAAATGGACAGACCGACCGCCGGTCAGATGGACAAATATAAACAAAACCGGTCGTTATGAGTTGACTTAAAAAAAGAAAAGAAATAGAAATAGACAAAAATTATGAAAACTAATAGACCGATTTTTATTTGTTTTTTATTTTAGAGCATTCGATTTTTTTCTCTCTGGGCCCCCTTTGTTTCTCATAGATGGTGGACTTCGAATTTCGAAGTTCTTCCATTGCCCATTTTCTACTATGGAATTTCTCCTCTTCTTCGAAAATTATTTATATAACAAATATAGATTGCCTAATAATTTCATAGAAACCTTCTAAAAATTTGCATATCATTAGTGGGCCTTTCAAAACTAATGAAACTGTATTTTCTACAACAACAAGTGACTTTGCATAAATTCCGCAACATTTGTCCCAATATGCTTCGTTAACCCCTTCGCCATACATAAAAGTGCTTAGCTAAGCAAAGTTTGTTCTCGTGCTGGCCAATATGCCCAGCCAAATAAGCGGCATCGATCACGGCGGCTTTGATCTGAACTGTGTCAAATGTTTGCTGATCGATTACCCAGCTGAAGCCATTAGGTCAAACTGAGAGCGCCAAAATCAAATTGGTCAATTAAGCAAAACATGTCCCAAATAATTTCAATTTTATCTGGGCATCAACATCCTTTTCAAACATCTTCTTCTCTGTTGACAGAATGCCAGTTTAGATTTTAAAAAAATCATGGGTTTTTAAGTACTCCTCTCAAAAAATATTTTGGCCACATAAGACCTTGAGATCTTCTACTGGCTATAGAAGATCTTGAGATCTTCAACTGGCTATAGAACACCTTGATTTCTTCCATTGGACCTTTAGGTCTTCTATTGGCTATGGAGTACCTTTAAGTCTTCTATTGGCTATGGGAGACCTCAAGGTCTTCTATAGCAACTAGAAGACCTCAAGGTCTTCTATAGCAACTAGAAGACCTCAAGGTCTTCTATAGCAACTAGAAGACCTCAAGGTCTTCTATAGCAACTAGAAGACCTCAAGGTATTCTATAGCAACTAGAAGACCTCAAGGTCTTCTATAGCAAATAGACGACCTCAAAGAATTCTGTAGCAAATGGAAGACCTCAAGGTCTTCTATAGACACTAGAAGAGCTCAAGGTCTTCTATAGCAACTAGAAGACCTCAAGGTCTTCCAGAGCAACTAGAAGACCTCAAGGTCTTCCAGAGCAACTAGAAGACCTCAAGGTCTTCTACAGCAACTAGAAGACCTCAAAGTCTTCTGTAGCAACTAGAAGGCCTCAAGGTCTTCTAAAGCCAGTAGAAGACCTCAAGGTCTTCTAAAGCCAGTAGAAGACCTCAAGGCCTTCTATGGTAAATAGAAGATCTCAAGGTCTTCTATGGCAAATAGAAGGTCTCAAGATCTTCTATGGCAAATAGAAGGTCTCAAGGTCTTTTATGGCAAATAGAAGGTCTCAAGGTCTTCTATGGCAAATAGAAGTTCTCAAGGTTCTTCTATAGCAAATATAAGACATCATCATTGGCTATAGAACACCTTGAGATCTTCTATTTGACATAGAAGAGGTCTTCTAGTTGTTATAGAAGACCTTGAGACCTTCTATTTGCCATAGAAGACCTTGAGACCTTCTATTTGCCATAGAAGACCTTGAGACCTTCTATTTGCCATAGAAGACCTTGAGACCTTATATTTGCCATAGAAGACCTTGAGGTCTTCCATTTGCCATAGAAGACCTTGAGATCTTCTATTTATTAAAAAAAAATTTAAATATTACTCCTCTGTAACCACTGTGTTCTGCCATAGAGACAATTTTTAGCGTACATATAGCTTCACGAACAATGCTAACAATGATGACAAATAGCTGCTCCTTAGAGAATTTAAGAAGTTAAACTGTGGCAGTGACTTGTCAAAAATTGGTTTCTTTGTTAATTGGCCAAATGGCCAACAACTAATGGTTGTTGGACTTAATTTGCCAAATTATAGGCTACATGACGAAATACTTCTTCTTCTCCACACGTTACCACAACTGATGCTAGCGGTCAGTGATACCGCGACTAATTTCGAGTAGATATTGTCAGCATCACGTGTCATTTGCTGAAACAGAAAAAATGCTATGTATCTTTCCCAAAATAGATGGATGATATCGATGGAGGTACTTATTCTCTTCTACCTCATCTAAAATTTTTTCCATTTTTTTCTATTTGCCAAATTACGCAAAAAAATGCGTAGACCGACCGACCGGCCGAGCACTTTTGAACATTAAACTGATGTTAAATTTTGTGCGTATAGATAGTTCATCATTATGTTGTTGTTGTTGCTGGTTTATTGAATTTATGATTTCTTCATGGCCAGCAGAGCAATGCGCTATCGTTCGCTGCTAAGTTTACGCAAAGCGTCTTATCTAGAGGCGCGTGCAAAAAAATGTTTGCCATTTGAATAGTTGGCCTTCACGCCTTTCCAGAAGGAAATGAACGCATGCAAAAATGCTTGGCGCTAAAACTTATCATCAGTTTGATTTACACTAGTCTTGAAGGTGTGTGTGCGTGTTTGTGTGTGTGTGGCCAATTATCGGATTTTTGGGGGCAAATGCCATAATTAGTCTTTTTTCGGTTCCTGCCAGGTCAGCAGTCTTTGGCAAATTAGTTACCGTGGGAAATTTTCTTGAAATTATGTTTTAATTAATTTTTATAATCTTGCCAACTACATGGAGAGGGGAAGGTTTAATATTTAATTTAAATTTATCGGTATTTTTTTTGTATTTTTTTCAAATGTGTTGAGGAGATAATAAGATAATTGTTAGTTTTATATCCACACGATGAAAGATTTGTACTGGGCATATTCGAAAGAATCGATCGAAAGAAGGATATATTCAAACTGTCCCCTCAAAGCCCCTCAAAACCCCTTAAAAAATTCTTCGGAAACCCCACTACGCATGTGTCGCCCATTTACTCAAAGGGCAACCCATGACAAAGCATTTAGCTTCGAGAAAAACGCATTAACTATTGATAAAATACACCCCGATCTTGCAACTATACAAACTTTCTAAATGAATTCTACAGTGAGGGGAAGAGAGAGAAAGTCTTCTCTCTATAGGCATTGTACGGTTAGCAGGTCTTTTTGCGATCTTTCAAAAATCTTCCTCTATATAGCAGCCATTCAAAAGGTATTCTACGTCTTCTATTTGCCACACAAGACCTTGAAGTCTTTCATTTGCCAGAGAAAACCTTGAGGTCTTCTATTTGCCATAGACGAACTTGGGGTCTTCTATTTGCCATAGACGAACTTGAGGTCTTCTATTTGTCATAGACGAACTGGAGGTCTTCTATAGCCACTAGAAGACCTCAAGGTCTTCTATAGTCAGTGCAAGACCTCAGGTCTTCAATAGCCAGGAGAAGACGGCAAAGTGTTCTATAGCCAGTGGAAGAGGTCAAGGTCTTTTATAGCCAGTAGAAGACGTTAAGGTCTTCTATATCAAATATAAGACCTCAAAGTCTTCTATAGCCAGTAGAAGACCTCGTGGTCTTCTTTAGCCAGTAGAAGACATCAAGGTCTTCTATAGTTATTCGAAGACCTCAAGGTCTTTTATAGCCATTCGAAGACCTCAAGGTCTTCTATAGCCATTCGAAGACCTCAAGGTCTTCTATAGCCATTCGAAGACCTCAAGGTCTTCTATAGCCAGTAGAAGACCTCAAGGGCTTCTATAGCCAGTAGAAGGCCTCAAGGGCTTCTATAGCCAGTAGAAGAGCTCAAGGTCTTCTATAGCCAGTAGAAGACCTCAAGGTCTTCTATAGCCAGTAGAACACCTCAAGGTCTTCTATAGCCAGTAGAAGACCTAAAGGTTTTTATAGCCAGTAGAAGACCTCAAGGTCTTCTACAGCCAGTAGAAGATCTCAACATCTTCTATAGCCAGTAGAAGACCTCAAAGTCTTCTAAAGCCAGTAGAAGACCTCAAAGTCTTCTAAAGCCAATAGAAGACCTCCAGGTCTTCTATAGCCATTCGAAGACCTCAAGGTCTTCTATAGCCATTCAAAGACCTCAAGGTCTTCTATAGCCATTCGAAGACCTCAAGTTCTTCTATAGCCATTCGAAGACCTCAAGGTCTTCTATTTGCTGTTGAAGGCCTGAAGGCCGTAGAAGACCTCAAGGTCTTTTATTTGCTGTTGAAGACCTTGAGGACTTCTATAACCAGTAGAAAACCTGAAGGTCTTCTATTTGCTGTTGAAGGCCTTGAGGTCTTCTATAGCCGGTAAAAGGCCTCAAGGTCTTCTATTTACTGTTGAAGGCCTTGAGGTCTTCTATACCTTGTAGAAGACCCCAAGGTCCCCAAGTCTTCTATTTGCTATGAGAGACATTCAGGTCTTACATTTGCTACAGAAGACCCTGAGTCTCCTAAGTGCTATGGAAAAGCTTGAGGTCTTCTATGTGCTATGTGCTATGGAAGACCTATAGATCTTTGTTTTGCCATAGAAGACCTCGAAGTCTTCGCTTTACCATAGAAGTCCTTGAGGTCTTCTATTTGCCATAGAACACCTTGAAGGAACCTCCCTTCTATTCATAAGGGTTTCGGATCTTCAAAAAATTTTACAGCAAATTGTAGGGTATCAAATGGTCGACCCAGCCCGGCTATAGCCATTGCTTAAGTTGTTTAATTATTGTTTGATTTTCCTGTTATTTTGGGAAAAATTTTGTAGCACCGTGGTATCCGAACGTGATTCCTCCGAGGATTTGTGGAGAATTCGATGGAAAGAAGACTTTTGTAGATTGGCTCTAGAATTTCTAGAGTTTACTTCCTGTCATAATGTTCTAAGCGAATCAATCAAATTAAAAATACGACCCACTAAGCAGAGCTCTTTTGCAGTTACACAAAATACTCCCCGACCAAATATAACACCGTTATGATTTCTTTTCACATTTTTCATTTCCCGGAAATTCAATAACCAAACAATCAAAAATATTAAATAAATATCAATAAGATTTTACCACAATTTATGGTTACAAATTGTTCGCCCAACACCAAAACAAATTTTCAATTTGCTCGAGAATTCGACGGCCGGCTTCCTTTTGTAACACTGCAAAGGAAAAAAAAACGTTTATCAAAGACAAATAGTAAAAGGCAAATATTGAATAGTTTTTTTTTTTCGAGGGATGAAAATTATTATCAGAAAAACAAGGCATGGACTGCGGCAGCCAAAATTGTTTAAATAAAAATCGAACAAATAAAAAGAAACAATCGCCTAATCTGCCGAAAAGAAAGTAAAATGGGACAAGAAATTAATATTTATTTATTTTTTTTTCTAAATTTCTCGATAGCATTTATTCCTTTTCCCAAAGAAACGAAGAAAAGCGAACCGATAGCGATAGCCGGCCAATGATCAGCGGCAATATGTCACCGTTATGGGAAGAAGTGGTGCGGTGTTTTGTTGATCAACAATTGATTGACCCAAAATCATTTGAACAATTTTTTCCCATTGGATTTCCACAACAGCCGACCGACCCCAAGCGGCTGGCATTACAATATTGCCTCTGCTCGGTTTGTTCCTGGCCATGGTGTCGATATTGGTGTTACAAGTACTTGAATGTGACAAGACCAACAACTTGCCTGGTCTTAGCTGGCCAGTCAACACTATCGAACATGATAAATGAGTTTTTAAGCTGAGGCGACTATTACGCTTTGATTAGATTGGAATTATGTAGTTTTTGTTGTTGTTTTTGTAATTTCTTATTATTTTTCTGTGTTTTTTTTTTTTTTTCATAAATATTCTCTTTTTTTGGGAAACCAGTGGCATTGTTTTTGTTCTGCTTTCGTTAACGGCTACTCCACAAACGAACAATTGTTTCTGAAGAATATCTGAAAAATAAGCCACTCAATGACTATTAAATCCACCAAAAAATGTGTTAAGTAACCGATTCCACAATTCACCCGCTTTTGTTGTAAGTAGATCACACAATGACCACAAACAAGGTTGGGCCAATCTTACCAACATCTCCAAAAAAAAAAAAGAACTTGAAAATGGCTTTACATTGTCTTGTTTTGAAATTTGTTCCACTTTATTGAGTAAATTCGTAGAAATGATATTTTGTACAGAATTTCTTGTGAGTGAGGTGGGTGGTGGAGTAGGCTTTCCGTTCGTTTAGAGTGATAGAAATTCGGGGACATGGATGAGGAGGATGTTCGAAACTGTGGTCGAAGCATAAAACTTGCACCGTGAAAATTAGTTTGCACGATTTTGAAGCGTCTTGTATTTTAAGAACTATATCAGAACGAATCTAGGGCATCATCTCGATTGGAACTGGCATTGTAAAAAATACGGGGTTTTCAGTTAGATTTTTTTTGCTACTCCAAGAAATATAGTATTTTTGTTATACCTCCACCATGGTATGGAGGGTATATTAAGTTTGTCATTCCGTTTGCCACACCTTGAAATATACATTTTCGACCCCACAAAGTCTATATATTCTCGATCAGCATAAAATTCTATGTCGATTTACTCAAATGTATATTATGTCTGCGGGACTTTCGGTATTGAAAATGGGCCATGTAGATCCACATTCTCGTATATTCCCCATATAATGGTACCTACCTATGTTCGGTATTTTAATGATTTTAGCAACATTATTCAACGGAATTGTTTTAAATTTGGTATTTGAGGTTCGTAATGGATACACCAAGTTCGTCATAGATACTACAGCCTAAGCCTAAGGAAAATTGTCTGTGCAGGTTCATGTCTTTGTAAAGCCCCCATATAACGGTATCCCCCCTTGTTCGGTACTTGTTTTAGCTACAATATTCTCCGGAATTGTTTCAAATTTGGTAGTTGAAGTTCGTAATGCATACTGCAGCCTATGACAGAAAATTGTCCGCGCAGGTCCACGTTTGCGTATAGCTCCCATATAACGGTACCTCCCGATATTTGGTATTTTGATGAATTTAGCGACATTATTGACCGGAATTGTTTCAAAATTGGTACTTGAAGTTCGTAACGGAGCCTATGACAGAAAATTGTCTGTGCAGCTCCACGCCTTCGTAATGCCCCCATATAACGGTGCCTTCCCATATTCGGTACTTTGATGATTTTAGCTACATTATTCACTGATTTTTGTTTTTAAAGTTTCGCATTTCAATATTGTAATGACTTATGACAAAAGTTGCCTATGCAGGTCCACGTCATCGTACTGACCATAACATAACGGCTATATTCAGTATTTTTAAGACTTTACCAGAATTTTTATCGGATTTTATTTATTATTATTTTTTTTTTTTTAAATTTCCAAATTCGTTGTAAGTGGTGGAGGGTATTTAAAGTTCGACTTGGCTTAAGTTACAGCTTTTTTTCTTGTTTATCTTTATCAGAGCGCAGATTTGCTCCTTTTCACTCGGAAGTGAAACATTCTTTCGAGCAAAATTGCTCGAAAAGTTGAGTTTACTCTTCTTCGCTCTTTTGTATCGTGTAGCAACGCTCCCGAGTCACTGCTATTTGAAGAATTAGAGTAGGAGTCAGATTGCTCGAAATAGAGTGAGAGTTTGCTCTAAAATGAAATCGAGTGGCTAAAAATCTTGTGGCTGGATAACTCTCGAAGCGGGTATCTGATTTGATCCAAACTTGGTACAAACTTAAATCGAGTTCAGAGATTGTCACTATTGGTCTACTTCCCCACAAAAGGTCGAAATTTTCAAAAAAAAAAAAAAAAATAGTTAACTGCACATAGAGAGAAAGGATAATCCGATTTTGCTCCAACTTTGCATATCCTAATGTTTGCATCAGTGCCAGGTCAGGTGCGAAAATGGACAATATCGGTCTACTCCATCAAGTACATCCCCACAAAGGGTCAACATTTTGAATAATTACAACTCTTATAAAATATAATGTAAGAGTCCAATTGTCTTCAAATTTCACACATCCCAATAATTTTATTAACCCAAGGTCTGGTGTGAAAATGGAATATATCGGTGCCCTCCTTCTGGTACCTCCCCCAACAGGGGATCAAAATTTGGAATACCCATGCAGATCATAAAACGCCATATTAATATCCAATTCCATTCAGACTTGGCACATCGCAATATATCTATCAACTCAAGATCTGTTATAAAGATGGTAGAGATCGGACTTTTCTTTCTGGTAACTCCCCCACAAAGTGTCAAAATTTTGAATAACCAAAACTTTTATGCGAAGTAATCATTCAATTCTCTTCAAATTACACACATTACAATTTTTTTATTATCCAAAAGTCTGGTGTAAAAATAGGATACATCCGTCCACTCCTTCTGTTACCTCCCCCACAAAGGTTCAAGGTTTTGAATATCCTAAAGATCCATTCAGACTCGGTGCATCTCAATATTTCCATAAGCAAAAGATCTGTTGCAAAGACTGTAGAAATCGAACCATTTACACTGGTACCTCTCCCCACAAAGCAAATAACCATTCATCTCTCTTTAAATTTCACACATACAAACATTTTGGCTAACACAAGATCTGTTGTGAAGATGATATATAGCTGGGAACCCCTTCTGGTACCTCACCCAAAAAGGGTCCCAATTTTAAATACTTTTATCTGTCATAACTTACGAAACAAGTACAATGAATTTTATGATGAAATTACAAATATAGACCAAATATCGTATTTATTTTGGTCCGATATGAAATGGACAATATTGGGTCATTCCTTCAGAACCCACTGCATAGTCAAAAGTTTGAAAAATTAAAACAGAAGTCAAAATATATTTAAATGAGCAAAAATTCGCCGAAAGATACTTTTTAACTTGTTTTAATACAAGATCTGTTGCGAAGATGATAGTTATTGGCACACCTCTAATGGAACCTCCCCCACAAATGGTTATAATTCAGTATTTATATCTCTCATATCTTGTGAAAAAAATCAGATATTTTCAAATTTGGTGTATCTAAATAACACTCTCAACTGGAGATCTGATGTGAATATTGTCCACTCCTTGTTGTACCTTCCCACAAAAGTTCAACATTTCGGTTCTTCGGTTTCTGAATTCGCATGAAATTCTTTTCTTTAAATTTTTTCACATTAGTAGTCAAAATGATCCATATCTGGCACGTTGTAATATTTAATATCAAAATTAAGATCAGAGAGGAAATTGACAATAATGACCTACTCCTTCGGAACAACCCCCATAAAGGGGTATACATCTGTCGGCATTCGACATCCGTCTGATACTCTTTAACTTCTTAAACGTAATTTTCTGAAATTTGGTATTGCAAATTCTAAAAAAATAGGATCTGTGCACAATTTTGTGAGAATCGGGCCATAATTGCGATCTGTATCGTCGTGTAGGGTGGACACACACATAAAAATCAACTCAATTCAACGACAATATAACATCTTGAGTCTAGGACCGATATTTCGAGGCGTCAGAAACTATTGCCCCAAATCAAACTTATAATACCCCAACACATAGCGTTTTAAGATATAATTAAAGATATGAAAATACTTTAACCCATAATTCGATCCGAAATAAATATAACGTCCCTCATCGACCTGTTGGTACATACATAGCCTCTCACGTCCCATCAAAGATTTCATTCAGTTAAATGCTTATCCAACATCTCCTCACAAATACAAATGGTACATAGCAACAACTTTCGAGAGATTGCTTAGATAAAAATAGTTCAAATGAATGAAACCAACACCTCCCCAACCACCAACCCCCACCCCCAACATACTGTTGGCAGACGCCTAACTGTAAATTATAAAGACAAACTCTCATTATCATAATTATAACTATTTTCAGTGACAATTACGACGATGCTGAATGCTGATGCCCGGTGATGATTTCGGTTCGGTTACTTAACGCACTACCACACCATCCATCCCTGACTCGTGCTACACCCCAATAGTACATATGGACGGATGTGTGAGCATGTATGCGTGCGTTTGTACATCAAATAGGAAAAGCAAACAAAATGTCAAAACGAAAAATTAGATCACTTCAGCAGTTCAGATAACATTCATCCATTTAGCATCTGCCCACAACTTTACGAGAGTTAAGAAAGCCAAAAATTCCATCAAAAGAAGAAAAAAAGATCGGAAGAAATCTCACAATGCTATGAAAATTACTCCACTTCAAATGAAAAATAAATATTGACTCGGATTTGGGAGCATCGGCAGCAGAGGTAATTCGTGCCTGAGACGCAACGACCAACAATGGGCGGGCTGCTGATGGGGGAAATCTTTGGTACGTCAGGTGAAGACAATATATGTTAATGAAAGAACGTTATTGTGTGGACAACTAAGGAAGTTCGTAGGCGAGATAAGGCTATTTTTATACCCTCCACCAGAGGCTATATTAAGTTTGTCATTCCGTTTGTAACACCTCAAAAGCTACATTTTAGACCCCACAAAGTATATATTTTCTTGAGCAGAATACAATTCTATGTACCAAGTTTGGATTGAATCGGATACTCGCTTCTAGAGTTATCGTGTGCACCAGCCAAATAGACAGAAGGACAGAAGGTAGGGAGTTGTCGTTTTATGGAGGCTATACGAAGACGTGAACCTACACAGACAATTTTCGTCATAGGCTGTAATGTCCATTACGAACTTCAAATACCAAATTTGAAACAATTCCGCAGAATAATGCCGATAAAATCATCAAAATACCGAATATCGGGAGGTACCGTTATATGAGGGCTATAGGAAGACGTGAACCTAGGCTGTAGTATCCAATACTAACTTCAAATACCAAATCTGAAAAATTTCCGGTGAATAATGTAGCTAAAATCATCAAAATACCGAATATCGGGAGGTACCATTATATGAGTGCTATACGAAGACGTAGACCTGCACAGACAATTTTCTGTCATAGGCTGCAATATCCATTACGAACTTCAAATACCAAATTTGAGAAAATTCCGGTGACTAATGTCGCTAAAATCATCAAAATACCGAATATCGGGAGGTACCGTTATATGGGGGCTATACGAAGACGTGAACCTGCACAGTTAATTTTCTGTCTTAGGCTATGGTATCCATTACGAACTTCAAATATCAATTTTGCAGAATAATGTCGATAAAATCATCATAATACCGAATATCAGGAAGTACCGTTATATGAAGGCTATACGAAGACGTGGATTTACATGGCTCATTTTCTGTCATAGGCTGTAGTATCCATTGCGAACTTCAAATACCAAATTTGATACAATTCCACTAAATAATGTCGCTAAACTCATCAATATACCAAATATTGGGAGGTATCGATATATGAGGGCTATACGAAGACGTGGACCTGTACAGACAATTTCCTGTCTTAGGCTGTGGTATCCATTACGAACTTCGAATACCAAATTTGAAGCAATTCCGCAGAATAATTTCGCTTTAAACCCATCAAAATACCGAATAACGGGAAGTACCGTTATATGGGGGCTATACGAAGACGTGGACCTGCATAGGCACATTTCTGTCTTAGGCTGTGGTATCCATTACGAACTTCAAATACCAAATTTGAAACGTTTCCGGTGAATAATGTCGCTAAAACCATCAATATACCGAATATCGAGAGGTACCTATATATGGGGGCTATACGAAGACGTGAACCAGCACAGACAATTTCCTGTCTCAGGCTGTGGTATCTATTACGAACTTCAAATACCAAATTTGAAACGTTTCCGGTGAATAATGTCGCTAAAACCATCAATATACCGAATATCGAGAGGTACCTATATATGGGGGCTATACGAAGACGTGAACCAGCACAGACAATTTTCTGTCATAGGCTGTAGTATTCATTACGAACTTCAAATATCAAATTTGAAACAATTCCGGTGAATAATGTCACTAAAATCATCAAAATACCGAATATCGGGAGCTACAGTTTTATGGGGGCTATACGAAGACGAGGACCTGCACGGACACTTTTCTGTCTTAGGCTGTAGTATCCATTACGAACTTCAAATAGAAAGTTTGAAACAATTCCGATGAATAATGTCGTTAAAATCATCAAAATACCGAATATCGGGAGGTACCGCAATGTGGGGGCTATACGAAGGCGTGAACCTGCACGGACAATTTTCTGAAATAGGTTGTAGTATCCAATACGAACTTCAATAACAAATTTTAAACAATTCCGGTGAATAATGCCACTAAAATCATTAAAATACCGAAAATAGGGAGGCACCATTATATGGGGGCTATATCAAAACGTGGACCTACATGGCCCTTTTTCAATACCAAAAGTCCTGCAGACTTAGTATACATTTGAGTAAAATTTTATCAACCTACTTCATGTCATTCGGAAGCTAGAGTGATTTCCACAGACGGACGAACATTTCTAAATCGACATAGCATTTTATGCTGATCAAGAATATATAGACTTTGTGGGTCTCTCCATACTATGGTGGAGGTTAAAATAAAAGTATTTTTGAAAATCTAATTATTCTCTTTCATTGATAGGCTAAGAAGTTTCCGAATCGCCCTCGTAGGAGACTTCTAGTACACAGTATTCAGTATTTTGTACCTGTAGTTAAGACCCTCCGAGTTCCGCCTTATATCGCCTCAACCCTTCGCCGTTTTTTCAACGAGCTAATCAGTCTTTGTTAAGTCACAGATATCATCGGAAATAAAAGGTTTGACATACCTGTATACCTTCAATAACTCGTTGTTGTTTACCCTTATTAGAAATGCACTCAAAGGTAAAATTTTCGTTAGGCCCGTCGAATGGTTATTAGCACCACTTTTTAGGCCTCCCCCACACCTAGACGGCACCTTGCCATATGCAAATCAATTTTAATTGTATCATTCATTTAGTCCATCAGTCATTCATTCGAACAGCTGTTCATTGCTTTGGTAAATATGCTTAAATTATGAAAGATTTTCAAGTAAATCCAAGTACCCCCCTCCACCCTCTTTTTCTGCCACTCCATATCTTCAGCTTGTCTTTGTTAGTTGTTGCCAGACTGGTCTTGCTTATATAAGGTGAGAATTTGGAATGCAAACGAAACGTAATGCTGCTGGACTATAAAACGCTGCTGGTGCTGCTGTTGTCGCCGCCAATGATGCTAATTATAATGCTGCTGATACCATTTCGAATTGTTGTAGCCTATGATGGCTATTTGTTTGCCGACAAGAGACAACAAAAAATCTGGCAAATAAACTAAATAAATATCAGGCGGAGGAGGAGGAGTAAGCTAGAGCAGGTACCAGAAAGAAGAAGTACAAAAGTAGTAAAAGTGCGATTGGTTCATTACACATTGTTCGCCAACACCATTGCCATTACCAATTACCTGGGCATTACACTGCCATTGTTGTCTCGTCAAATGACACGACGTTGATGATGAGGATGACGGTGATGATGGTGATTGTTTACATACCTATGCGCGTGTGTGTGTGCGATAAATGGTGCGTTGCGCATGCGCGCACACACACACACAAGACGGTGATTATATTTAGTTGTGATTTCTTACCTCTTATCGCTTTGTTTGTGCCAATATTTACAAACGGCAAATATTGATTTAAACCAAACAGCTGATTATGCCAAGTTAATGGTTCAAATAGAAAAAGAAAACAGAAGACAGGAGGGAGAGGGGAGAGGGGGTCGAAAACTATTTGAAAAAACTATCTGCATGTCTGCTCGTATCATCATTCAAATGTTAAAAAAATTTAACGTCATTCCATAAAATCCATGTTCGTAGGTAAATGGGATTTCCTTCACCTTTAAATATCAATACTAGGCGAAAATGGAACAATATCGGTCGGCCCACCCCAGTAAGGACCTCCCCCAGAACGGATACAATTTTGAATAATTACAACTCTTAATAAGAATCTGATTGTGGTCGAGTTTAGCGCATCGCAAGATATGATATAAAGATGAAATATATCGGACCACTCCTTATGGTACCTCCCATACAAAAGTTCAAAATTTTAAAAAATTATATCTCTCGTGAAATGCGAAATATGCACCCGATTCTCTTCAAATTTCACATATTCCTATATTTTTATTAACAATACATTTGGTGTGAAGATGGAAATATGTGGGTCCACACCGTCTGGTACCTCCTTAACAAAAAATTTCACAGAAAATAATTTACATTATAGAACAAGAAAAAGTCATCCATATTTTTTATCAGTGTTGGGTCAGGTGCAAAAATGGGACAATATCGTCACACTTCATCAAGTAACCCTCTCCCCCCCCCAAAAAAAAAAGGCTCGAAATTTTGAATTATTACAACTGTTGTAAAATGTGAAATAAGAGTCCGATTCTGGTACAAATATCACACATCTGAATGTTTCTACCAACACAGGATCTAGAATGTATATCAGAAGGGCTGAGTCAATATCCATCATCTTCACACAAGATCTTGTGCGAAGTTTACAAAGAATCCGACAGTTATTTCGCATTTTATGAACATTTTGTTTATTCACTATTTTGAAGTCATTCGTGGGTGAAGTACCAGAATGGGTGGACCGACATATTCCATCTTCACATCTGATCTTGTCTTATGTCTTAAAAATGTTGAAATATGAAGACAATCGGATGCTTATTCCGCATTCTATGGGAGATAGGGAAAGTACCAGAAGGAAGAAGAACACCTGATCTTGTATTGATAGAAATACTGAGATGTGCTAGGATTGAAAATAAGAGGATCCTAATTTTGCGTTCTATGAGCTTTATAATTATTCAACTTTTTGATCGCATTGTGGGGAGGGGATGAAGTGAACCGATATATCCCGTATCCCGCGTTAGAAAAATATTTGTTTATCAGACCATCCGCCATAGTATGAGGGTATATTAAGTTTGTCATTCCGTTTGTAATACCTCGAAATATACATTTTAGACCCCACAGAGTGTATGTATTCTTGATCAGCATAAAATTAGCTATGTCCGTTCGTCTGTCCGTTTGTACGTCTGCCCATCTGTGGAAATTACTCTAGCTTCCGAACAAAATGAAGTAGGTTGATAAACTTTTACTCAAATGTATATAATGTCTGCAGGACTTTTGGTAATGAAGTCCACGGCATAACCCCCATACAATGGTACCACCCTACTTTCGGTATTTTGGTGGTTTCAGCGACATTTTTCACCGGAAATGTTTCAAATTTGGTATTTGAAGTATAGCCCCCATACAACTGTACCCTCCCGATATTCGATATTTTGATGATTCTAGCGACATTATTCACCGGAATTGTTTAGAAAATGGCATTTGAAGTTCTTAATGGATACTACACCCTAAAACAGAAAATTGTATGTGCAGGTCCACGACTTCGTATAACCCCCATATAACTGTACCCTCCCGATATTCGGTATTTTGATGATTCTAGCTGCATTATTCATCGGAATTGTTTCAAATATGGTATTTGAAGTTCGTAATGGATACTACAGCCTAATACAGAAAATTGTCTGTCCAGTCCTCGTTTTGGTACAGTCCCTCTATATATAATGGTACCTCCATTTTTTCGGTATTTTGGTGATTTAAGCAACAATATTCACCGGAATTGTTTCAAATTTGGTATTTGAAGTTCGTAATGGATACTACAGCCTATCACAGAATATTGTTCGTGAAGGTCCCATATAACTGTACCCTCCCGATATTCGGCATTTTGATGATTCTGGCGACATTATTCACCGGGATTGTTTAGAATTTGATATTTGAAGTCCGTAATGGATACTACAGCCTATCACAGAATATTGTTCGTGCAGGTTCCCGTCTTCGCATAGCCCCTATATAACTGTACCCTCCCGATATTCGGTATTTTGATGATTTTAGCGACGTTATTCACCGGAATTGTTTCAAATTTGGTATTTGAAGTTCGTAATGGATACTACAGCCTATCACAGAATATTGTTCGTGCAGGTCCACGACTTCGTATAACCCCCATATAACTGTACCCTCCCGATATTCGGTATTTTGATGATTCTGGCGACATTATTCACCGGGATTGTTTAGAATTTGGTATTTGAATTTCCTAATGGATAATTACAGCCTATCACAGAAAAGTGTTCGTGCAAGTCCTCGTCTTCGTATAGCCTTCATGTAACGGTACCTCCCAATATTCGGTACTTTGATGATTTTAGCGTCATTATCCACTTAAATTGTTTCAAATTCGGCATTTGAGGTTCGTAATGGATACTACAGCCTATGGCAGAAAATTATTTGTGCAGGTCCTTGTCTTCGTATAGCCCCCACATAACGGTTCCACCCGATATTCGGTATTTTGATTATTTTAGCGACATTATCCACTGAAATTGTCTGTACAGATCCACGTTTTGGTATATGGGGCCTATAGTAGTACCTCTATGGGTAGACGCCCAATAAAACATCTTTAACCGGTTTTTTATTTCAAAGATATCTTCTATAAATGCAGCGGATTGCTTAAGGACAGACGAAGACGACCTCCCAATATCTTCTATAAATGAAATATAGAGCTTCCATGCGCATAAGTTCTGTTTGTGACGATTTACATATATGACATTGTTTATGTTACATATTCTGGGGGAAACCTACTAAAACTTTATCTCTGTGGTTTAAAACGGGAATCGTACTGTCGAAGTGCAACCTTTTCGGAATTTCCCTCAAGTTACAACCTTGATTAATGGTTTGTTGACAAAAAAAAAAAAGAAAAAAATCACGAAGCATAATCAGAATCCAGGCAATAGCAAAATAATTCATAAAAAAAGTAAGAGAAGTCTAGAATCAACAACGACGTAAGGATGTGGTTAACCAAAATTGAGATTAAATGCTACATTTTGCTGTGACGTAGAAAGTGGTGAAATGGAACATGTAAATGGGGAAAATACAAAAATTAACAAAAAAAAAAAATTAAGTTAAGATAATAAAAATAAAAAATTAAAATTTTGTTTTTTAAATTCTTTCAAATTAATTTTTTTTTATTTGTTTGTTAAAAGATTTTCAGACTGGTGAGGGAGAACATTAGCAAGGGATTATGTTGAAAAAAAAAAAAAAAAACAAATCTCTTAAATATCACAAAGATTAACATATCTGGCAAATTTTTGTTTAACAAAATTTTTGCCATAAACTGAAACCATCAACAAAATATTTCGAACATAAGAAAAAAAAAACACAAGAATTATGAAAATTGATTTTTTTGTGCTTTTTTTGGAGGTCTCCAAAAAGTTATGGTTTTTAAAATCTTTGCTGATCACCAAGAGTTGTGTCCGCACACACAAACACACACATACGCACAAAAATAAGTTCATTGACCACAGAAACACACACAGAAATTAAATGAAAAACAGACGCACAGACACAGTACTGGTGGAAATCTTAACCAAAACCAAGTAAAAAAGCTGTAAGTTCGGCCGGGCCGATCTTTGAATACCCTCCATTGGGCAATTTTCAAAAAATAAAATCCCTTAAAAATGCTGTTAAAATGTTAAAAATACCAAATGTTTATTAGGGTCTTACGGCGAACTGGACATGCATAGGCATGTTTTGGCATAAACCATTACAATATTCAAATGCGAGACTTGAAAAAAAAAAAATCGGATAATAATGTCGCTAAAATCATCAAAATACAGAATATTGGAGGGGTACCGTTATATGGGGGTATACGAAGACGTGGACCTGCACAGACAATTTTCTGTCTTTGACTGTAGTATCTATTACGAACTTCAAATACCAAATATAAAACAATTCCGGTGAATAATGTCGCTAAAATCACCAAAATACCGAATATCGGGAGGTACCGTTATATGGTGGCTATACGAAGACATGGACTTGCACAGACAATTTTTTGTTATAGGCTGAAGTATTCATTGCGAACTACAAATACCAAATTTGAAACAATTCCGATGAATAATGTCGCTAAAACCATCAAAATACCGAATATAGGGAGGTACCGTTATATAAGGGCTATACAAAGGCGTGGACCTTCACAGACAAGAATCTGTCATAGGCTGTAATATTCATTACGAACTTCAAATACCAAATTTGAAATAATTCCGGTGAATAATGACGCTAAAATCATAAAAATACCGAATTTCGGGAGGTACCGTTATATGGGGGCTATACGAAGACGTGGACCTGCACAAGCACTTTTCTGTCTTAGGCTGCACTGTCCATTAAGATCTTCAAATACCTAATTTAAAACAATTCCGGTGAATAATATCGCTAAAATCATCAAAATACCGAATATTGGGAGGTACCGTTATATGAGGACCATACGAAGACATGGGACCTGCACAGACAATTTTCTGTATTTGACTGTAGTATCCATTACGAACTTCCAATACAAAATTAGAAACAATTCCGGTGAATAATGTCGCTAAAATCACCAAAGTACCGAATATCTTGAGGAACCGTTATATGTAGGCTATACGAAGACTTGGACCTGCACAGACAATTTTCTGTCATGGCTGTAGCATTCATTACGAACTCGAAACACCAAATTTGAAACAATTCCGGTAAATAATGTCGCTATCAATCATCAAAGTACCGAATATCGGGAGGTACCTTTATATGGGGGTTATACGAAGACGTGGACCTGCAAAGACAATTTTCTGTCATAGGCTGTAACATTCATTACGAACTTCAAATACCAAATTTTAAACGTTTCCGCCGAATAATGTCGCTTAAATTACCAGAATACCGAATATCGGGAGTTACCGTTATATCGGGGCTATACGAAGACCTGGACCTGCACAGGCAATTTTCTGCCCTAGGTTGTACTGTCCTTTACAAACTTCAGTTATATGGGGGTCAAAACGTGGACCTACATGACCCATTTTCAATGCCGAAAGTCCTGCAGATAAAATACACATTTGAGTAAAATTTGATCAACCTACTTTATTTCGTTCGGAAGCTAAAGTGATTCCCACAGACGGACTGACGGACGGACATTGCAAAATCGACATAGAATTTTATGCTGATCAAGAATAAATCGACTTTGTGGGGTCTGAAATGTATATTTCAAAGTGTTACAAAAGGAATGACATACTTAATATTCCCTCCATACTATGGTGGAGGGTATAATTACAGCGACAATGCCCTCGCTAATGAATTGGCCGATCAATGGATCTCTCCTCTATATTGTCTGTCTGCCTGTCTGCCATTTTGTCTTAATAACTGTCCCTCTGTCGCTGCTGTTCGTGCTCCATGGGTAGCCAGCCACCGGTGACATTTGCTGTACATTATCTTCCAATTTTTTGTTTCACTCACCTTCCCCTCCTCCGTCTGTCTCTTTTCCGCACTTCAACATTTTTACATTACCCTGCTTAATTTTTGTCCACTTCGTGTATACCAGAAAGATAGAAACCAAAAATTTAATTAGTCTAAAGCCGGACAAGTCAAATCAAATGATTGATCATCATCGATCTTGTTGAGCAGACCTGCCTGTCTGCCTTCCATCTTTCTTGGGTTTAGACCGCCCTCCCCTTCGTCTTGTAAAGTTTTATGTCGCCTGTAATTTTTGTCAAATTTGACCGATTAAGATAAAAATGTTTTTGACAAAATCAAAATCAAACTGTAAACTTGATAACACCTCACAATGGAGCGAGCTGAAGAATTTTGAAAAAGTTGAGAATTTGAAGTCTGGTAAAATTGAGTGACATAAAATGTTTAAAAATAAACACAAAATGCCTGAAGGTTTGGCAGGCCGACCCTAGTATGTCACATATCATTAGGGGATATTTTACATCTAGTTATTAATATTATTTAAATACTTTTAATCATCAATTTAATCAGTCGGCCAACATTTAAGACGAAGAGAATTGCTATAAAGTGGCCTTTCACTAAATACAACAGCATTCTGTTCAACAAATCAAAAAGAATCAGTCGGTTTTGCCGGCAGCTTTATACGTCCGCTTATTTAAGTATGTTTTGATCTGCCTTGTGATTATTGTAAATCTTAACCCTTTAACAAGGATGGGGAAATACGAGGGCAATTCGGAAACTTCTTCGCTTAGTACAAAAAGCGAGATATAAATAGAAAACATCAAGTGTTTATGTCAACATCCATACGCAATTTTTATACCCTCAGCCATATGACTAGGAAGGGGATTTATCATTAGATACGGTCAAAACGTGCCTAGTCGAAATAACGGTTTTAGACCCTAGGTCTCTGGACCAAATCCGTTTCAGGACATTTGGAGTCGGTCTAGCGATGTCTGTCCGTCCGTCTGTCTGGTTGGTGCGCACGATAACCCTGGAAGGGAGCATCCGATATCGTAATATTTTTGTCATACTTTGATCGAGTTCGGAGATGGGCAATATCGGACCACTCCTTCTGGTACCTCGAAAAATGTCGGAAATAGCATCAAATTTTAGATTAAGTTTAGATTTGTTCGAATTTGTCACCTTTGGCAAGAATAGTCCAACGAATTGGTATCCGGAGATTTTGATGGCCATTGTGGGCTGGAATGAAGCGAGGAGCTTCATTTTGTACCCATTTTTAGGCTGTGTCCTGTTGGAATGTCCAAGGTCTGCGGCAAAAATGTTTGTGTCCCCAAGGCTGGTTGCAGTTTTTTCATCTCACCTTGTATATCATTTGATACGGCCAAAACGTACCCAGTCGAAAAAAACGGTTTTAGACCCTAGGTCTCTTTGGACCAAATCCGTTTCAGGACATTTGGAGTCGATCTAGCGATGTCCGTCCGTCTGCCCATCCATCCGTCTGTCTAACTGGCTGGCGCTCACGATAACTCTCGAAGGGAGTATCCGATTTGGCCCAAACTTGGTATATCGTAATATTTTTTCCGAACATACATCGTGTTTAGAGATGAGCAATATCGGTCAACTCCTTCTGGTACCTCCCCCACAAAATGTCGACATTTTTAAAAAATATATTTTCTGCACAGAAAAAAATTATGTCCGATTTTGCTCTAACTGTGCAAATTCGAATATTTGCGTCAGTGATATGTAAGAGGCGAAAATGGACAGTATCGGTCCACTTTATCAAGTACCTCCCCCACAAACGGTAAAAATTTTGAATAACCCTCAAGCTTAACCCTCAATGCGAAAATAACATCCGATTCCACACAGACTTGGAAAATCACAATATTTCTATCAACACAAGATCTGTTATAGAGATGGTATAGATCGGACCATTCTTTCAGGTATCTCCCCCACAAAGGGTTAAATTTTTGAATAACCAAAACGATTATTATATCCGAAATTAGCATCGGGTTCTCTTCATGTTTCACACATCCCATTATTTCTACTAACACAAGCTATGCTGTGAAGATGGAATATATTGGTCCACTCCTTCTATTACCTCACCCACACAATGGTTCATAATGTTCAATACTTTTGTCTGTCATAACTTGCGAAAAAAAGTGGAAATGTGTACTATAATTGTGCGAAAGTACTAAATGGTACTAAATTTTGTATTGGACAAAGGGATGGAGATAAAATTCTGCAATTTGATATTTAGATTACTAATTGTATCTGTGTTTGAGATTTAGCGGTGGATTTGAAGATGTGTACTTAAATTGTGCGAGAAGTTCTAAATGGTACTAAACTAGGGGTAGCGCTGTAGACCTCAAATTTGATATTGAGGTTTCTCTTAGAATCTGGGATATGGACGTGGTTTCGGGAGATATTGAGGTGGTTTCAGAAATGTGCACTGTAATGGTGCGAAAAGTTTCAAATGGTACTAAATTTGGTATTGGGTTTAAGCGATAGGGCTGGAATCCTCAAATTTGATATTGCGGTCTCTCTTGTATCTAAAATGGAGATATGGAAGTGGTTTTGGAAATGTGTGCTAAAATTGTACGAAAAATACAAGGTAGTATTAAATTTGGATCGCTGCTGGTATCTAGGATGGAGAGATGTAGATTGTTTTGGATATCCTTAGAAAATGTTACTAAATCCTGTATTGGGTGAATGGTGGTTTGATATTGAGGTGACTGTTGGTTCCTAAGCTTTACATATGGAGACGTTGTTATAGTTTTGAGCAGAAAAAATGGATATGGGTCCATTGTGCAATGGTGCTGCTAATATCTTCTTTAGTAAAAATCAAAGTTAAAGATTCCATAAATAATAGAATATAATTTCCTCATCTTAACTTTTTTACCGCCCAGACCATAATTTTAGAAAATTATTAAATAATGTCTTTATTTTCCGTCCTCACACTTTTTCTTTGCAGGTGAGTGGATCTTCTACGCATGCCGACTTTAAAATTTATTTCCGGCTATAAACTGTTGCTACGTAAGTTACACTTGACGTCAATTAGATGCCCTATTTTGGCCACTAAAAAATAAAAAATGTGAACAACATTTGAAAACCACCAACGAAATTCTCTTTTTAATTTCATGTCGTTTTACATTCCTCAGAAACACTTTAACTCAGGTGACAGCTACTCGGACAGAGCTAATGTGACATTTATATATTTTTAGATCGTAACCATAAATCATATTTTAGTTGTCGAGGCAGTCGTCTCAGTCCCTCATCCAATTATCATTATGGCATCCGCTGAAAATTCTTTAACACTTTTCACATCGATTACGGACATTAGGAAAAGCTTAGCCAGAATTAGTTCAAAAAATGGTGACTAAATTTAATTTTATTTTTTAATTACCCTAAGGCCCCACACACATTTTCGGCAATTTGTGACACATGCTCATTTTATGTGTTTTTTATTGGTCCAGCTTTCGTCGTAATGATGTCTTCTTCTGTTCTTTCCTGGCATCAAAATGACTTCAATTAGTCATGTTAGGGAAACTTAGTCTTTTTTGTTACTCTGAAGAATAAATTCATTTCCGCAGAGAGCGTAATCTACTTCCGATTTTAATCATAAAATTACTTCCTAAATTGACTTCTAATTGTCCGCATTAATTTATGTGTTGGTCCTTAAAAAACAAATTAAAAAGTATCATTCAGTTCGGTCGACAGGTGTATACCCCAAGCCAATGTTCGTTTATCTATCTATATACCCAACGAACCAAATTGTCCGAGTTTGGTCCGACTTCGAACAGAGAGTCGGAAAAACTGCAGATTTCTGATGCTAATTCGGCTCGAATTTTGATCGAAAGTTATATGGCGTGGTTGACGTGGTGTCGGACCAAAGGGTCGGAAAGTCTGAAGTATTATATTTTGTTCGCTGGGTTCATATAAAAGAGTAGTGAAATGTATACTACAAGTGCACTAAAAGTACTAAATAGTACTGCATTTGGTACAATTTGGAATTCGGCGAACAGATAGAACTTAAAATCTAAACTTTAAACAACGACCCTAAGTTTAGGTGTAGACTGGGCATATGGATGTGTTTTCGGAAATGTGTACCATAAGTGTACGAAAAATACGGAATGGTACTATATTTGGTATTGGGTGAAGGGATAGAGATAAAATTCTGAAATTTGATATTGAGGTCTCTTTTGCTACCTGGTACTGAGATATGGAGATGGTTTTTGAAGAGCGTACTATAATTATTCGAAATGTACTAAATGGTACTAAATTGGGTAGTGGATCAACGGATAGAGCCGGAGTACCGAAAATTGATATTTAGGTGTCTGTTGATATCTGAGACAGAGATATGGAAGTGGTCTGAAAATATGTACTATAATTGTAGGTGGTTTTGGAAATGTATGCCATAATTGTTCGGAAAGTACAAAATAGTACTAAATTTGGTATTGGATGGACGAAAAAAAATATTTTCTTTGAAAAGTATGGCTTTTTGTTAGGTAGGTACCACAAGGTGTGGACCAATGCTACCCATCTCCGAACTCGATCTAAGTTTGTCAAAAATATAACGATGTACCAAGTTTGGACCATAATTGTACGAAAAGTACTAAATGGTGCTATATTTGGTATTGGGAGAAGGGATGGAGATAAAATTCTGAAATTTGATATTGAGGTCTCTGTTGGTATCTGGTACTTAGATATGGAGGTGGTTTTGGAAATGTGTACTATAATTGTACGAAAAGTGCTAAATGGTACTAAATTTGATATTGGGTAGAGGAATATAATAAAAATCCTGAAATTTATATTGAGGTCTCTCTTGGTATCTGAAATTGAGATATGTAGGGGGTTTTGAAAATGTGTACTATAATTGTTCGAAAAATTCTAAAGTGGTACTAAATTGGGTATTAGGTGAAGGATAACGAAATATAATATTTTCTTTAAAATTTATTTATTTATTTTTTTTTTGGTGGGGGGAGGTACCACTGGGAATGGATCGATGTTGTCCATCTCCGAACTCGATCTAAGTTTGTCAATAATATTACATTGTAATAAGTTTGGACCAAATTGCATACCCTCTTCGAGTGTTATTGTACGCTCCAGCCAGGTAGACAGATATGCGGAACGAAAAACCCTAGATTTACTTCAAATGCCCTGAAGCGGATTTGATTCAAAGAGCCCTAGGGTTTACACCCGTTATTGTGATGATGCATGTTTTGGCCGTATTAAATTATATACCCTTTGGTACACTTATCCTGAACTCCATAAGTGATTCGCATTCCAAATTTCAGAATTCTAGCTCATTCCGTTTGTCCAATACAAAATTTCAATTTTTAGAGCATTTTAATACTTTTCGTACCCTTTTAGTACGAATTTTCCCAAAACCCAGCCTTATCACTCGCCTACGCACCAAGGCTGACCCTCTTGGAAAATTTGCGAAATTCTAGTTTAAGCCGTTTCATCTGGTCATTGATTCTCAGTCAGTCAGTCAGTCATTTCACTATTCTTTTATTAAAATCAAAGATTAGCATAGCATCAATAAAGATATTTCAATACCCAAAAATAATATTTATTTCGAATAGAACCTTGTTTTGGAACTTTGACATCGCTAAATACCAGTTTTTTGGAATTGCTAATTTTAGGCTTTCAAACAAATCATGCATATTTAGCAGCGGGTGGAGGCAAGCTGCAGGTGAATCAAATAAACCGAGACAAAGATAATCGGACGACTTAAGGTGTTAATGTTGAGAAACTGAGACGAATTATCAAATTTCATTTAATGCCATACAAATAAAATCCATTTGCATTATCTGAAAAGAAATACATTTCAAATAAATTTCAATTCGATTTTTTTTCTTCTTTCTTTGTTTAAATTTTTAAAATTTGTCAGCATTTCAATTTTCAAACAAGAAACATGGATTTTTTGAAAATAAATTTATTTCATTAAGAAAAAAATGCCGAACTACTTTTTTCATAATTTTTATAAAGAAGACATATTTCGGTTTTGCATAAGCTATCGCGAAAAAATGCCTGTGCCGGCTTTATTTGAAATTATATTAAAAAAATATAGAATTTTGGGAAACCTCTTGTTCTAGCCTCCCCTGCTTGTGGTTCACTTTCCATTCATAATTCTTACATTTTTTTAAATTAACCATTTATTGAAAAGAACATACTTTTCTTTACTACCTCCATGGGAATATCACTCCTCGCAGCAGTGCCCCGAAATTTCTTGTCTCTAGATAACATAAAATTCCAAGAATATTTGATAAGAAATATGTATTTATGTACCTATAAAACTAAACAACTATGAAAAGTATTTTTAAACATTTTTTTTTCGTTCGTTTGTAGTTGTCGATAAAGAAAACGAAAGGGAGTTCATCATCGCAACATCTACACCATTTGTTAGAAAGTAGGGAGACGGGTATCGAGGGGGGAAAAGGCGTTGCAGTAATTGACCTAATTTCTGTGGTGATGGCGGGTGGTAACACTTTCTTTATGAAAGACCCAATTTTTTTATGATCGGTGATCAGAACTTTGAAAATATCAAATGAGTAAGCGTTAATCGCCGGATTATAAAAATAGGTTTTCAAATATCGAGAAGCTAATAAAAGTGGATTTTTAAAAATATTTTTCGAGGACCAACAGACCAATGAAAATGGATTTTTAAAAATATTTTTTCGAGGACCCAATAAAAATGGATCTTTAAAACATTTTTTTCAGGATCAATAGACATATAAATTTTTTTAGGGAACTTATTTAAATGTCCTCCATGCTGATGTACCTCGATTATTAAGTGATTTGTAAAGGTTCACATTTTTAAGAGAATTCTTTTTAGGAACCAAGCGAACCATGGATCACCAGCCCAAAAATGTGAAGTTTAAAGAGTGAAGCTATAGTCGATTCTTAATTAAGATGAGCTGGGAAGGGGAGATATGTGGGAGAAACATTTCTCAAACAGGTCCCATAATTATTTAAAAAAATTCCATTCCCTGGCTAAACAGACAACCTTCCTAATTACTCTCTCTCTTTTGTTCTCCTTCTCGTTTCTACATCTCTTCTATTCCCAAATTTTTAATTTCTTCCCAAGATGTCAACAATGGATCAAAGGTCTCCGAGAGAAGCAATTGCTAAATCCCGTCCAGCTGTGTATCCTTAAACCAAACCAACCAATAGACCTATATCTGTGGATTTCTTATATAATTATTGTCAAGGACCATCAGATTCTTAAGGACATATTTTTAATTATCAATAAAGCGAGGGAATTTCAAAACCGCTAAATGCGATTATTTAGGGTTCAATTTTTTTCACAGGTCAACTGACCAATAATCGTGAATATTTTAACGACATTTATTTCAAGAGCTAACATGGATTTTTAAAATATTTTTTTTAGCATCAGAAGACAAACTAAAGTGATTTTTAAGGAATATTTCCCAACGACCAACATACAGGGTGAGATAAAAAAACTGCAAAAAAGTCAAACGCCATAATTTTTACATTTTCTTCTAAATGTTATTGAAGGAAAGCAAAAACGTCAGAAATAGCATCAAATTTTAGAATAAGTTTAGATTTGTTCGAATTGGTCAATTTTGGCACGAATTATAGCCTTCAAACGGCAAATGTCACAAACCGTCGTTGCCCGAATGTTGCTCTGCGGTATTTTCCTGGAGAAGCGCTTACCTGAGGTGATCGACACTTTGATGTTTTTTTAGTGCCAATCTCGCCTTTAAAAATACTCCACACGCAATAGTCCAACGTATTGGCATCCGGAGATTTTGGGGGCCATTATGCGCTGGAAATGAAGCGAGAAACCTCATTTTGTAACCATTCTCAGGTGGCGCGTGCTTAGTGCGATACAGCTGAGCCCTGTTGGAATGTCCAAGGTCTGCGGCCAAAATGTTTGCTTGACCAAGGCTTTAATACACCCTCCAGAATATTTTCGGGATAATATTCGGCATTTATTCTGATGCCACGGTCGATTAATAAGAGCGGAGAGCGGCTATCGGCTGTTATGGCGGCCCACACCATTACCATGACCGGCGCTTGAGTTCTGGTGGCCAACCGAAGGGGCACATTTTCAGCCCTATGGCCCTCTTTGGCAAGTAAACACGATCATTTTGTTTGTTTACAAACTGCTGGATAACGATTGATTTCTTATCGGAGAAAACTAAATTCGGCAGTTCACCACTTTCGGCCAAGCGAAGCAACTCTTCAGCTCTTTTTAGTCTATTTTCTTTCTGTTGCGGTATAAGTTCTTGCACTTTTTGGAATTTCAATGGCCGAATGAAATATTGCGATATGTTCAGCTCCACGAACCATTTTTCGGCCACTGCGGCACGGGTTTCGATCAAGTCGCTTCTTAACTTTTCGAACCATTTCTCCGGATGTTGCTGTTTTCTTCCCTCTATTTCCTTGACGTCGGGCTACGCTACCAGTATCACAGTAACTAGCGATGGTACGAGACACAAAAGATTTGGATTAGATTTTCTCACCAAAATGCTTTTGTACGCTTGTAATCAAGGATATTTAAGAGAATTCTTCTTAGCGACCAGCCAACGGATGTGCTCAAAAATTTTGTAATGAAAATTTTGGGAGCCCACAGATGGACTCCAAAAATTTTGTAATAAAAATTTAAAGCTCACAGATGACTCCAAAAATTTTCTAATTAAACTTTTGGAGCCCACAATGGGCTTATGAATTTTTTTCTATTGAAAATTTAGAGCCACAGATGGGCTCAAAAATTTTCTAATGACAATTTAGAGCCACAGATGGGCTCAAAAATTTTCTAATGAAAATTTAGAGCCACAGATGGGCTCAAAAATTTTCTAATGAAAATTTAGAGCCACAGATGGGCTCAAAATTTTTCTAATGAAAATTTAGAGCCACAGATGGGCTCAAAAATTTTATTGAGCCCACAGATGGGCTCAAAATTTTTCTAATGAAAATTTAGAGCCACAGATGGGCTCAAAAATTTTCTAATAAAAATTTAGAGCCACAGATGGGCTCAAAAAATTTCTAATGAAAATTTAGAGCCACAGATGAGCTCAACAATTTTCTAATGAAAATTTAGAGCCCACAGATGGGCTCAAAATTTCAAATGCCAAAAAAGTACCAAGAGGTACAAAATAGTACAAAATTCTTATCAAACGCACTTTCGATGAGATATAATTGAATTTTTGGGATTTCGTATTTATTTGGTACCTTTTAGTACTTTTTCTGCAGTTGAGGAACGAATTGCAAAAAATTCAAATATATCCATACTCCCTATACCAACAGTGCCGACTATGCACAATTTCAAAGTTCTAGCTCCCATCGTTCGCTCAATAACGCTGAGACTGTACCATTAAGTACCTATTAGCATTTTTGTACTCTTAAAGTACACATTGCAAAATTTCGCAGCCATTTATTAGTGTGCAATTAAATCAAAAAAGTAAAGCAAAACACCAACACTGCGGCTTCTAATCTTCATGGCAAATTTCTCTTCGGAATCACCGATTTCGAAATTTAGTCAAAGTTCAAAACCGATTCGAAAAATTCCCATATCAACAGCATTTGCGATTAGCGGTGTTTTGTATTTCCGTATGTTTGATGAACTGCTAATAAAAAATTATACACTTAATGAGCGGTTAATATGTTGTGGTGCCCCCTGCTCCTCCACTTAAATCGTACTAAGTACTTTGGATGTGTATGCGTAATAATCTATGTGATTACAGCATAATTTGCCCATTTGTGGCAATATAACAGCAACAACGACAACAACATAAACCAAATCTGGGCAAAAACAAAAAATCATTATCAAATTTAAACAAAAAAAAAATCCATAAGGTTTTCTATGTGATAATCGCTGAACTACTACCCCCACCCCCTCACATTTAACACCTCCAACCGCCAGCACCAACACCAGAAAGGAAAGAGGGGTGGGGGTCCAAACAGATGATGTTTGAAACACTAGCTGGCCATACATAGCTCTTTCTTTGCTCGTTTTTTGTTTTTGTGTTTTTGGCAATCTTTCAAACACCAACATTTCACACCATACCAAAGCAAACATAAAGCCTCTATCGACGCCGGCAGAGACGGAGGCGTCAAATGATGACAGCCGCTATTATAGTGCTCTATAAAATAAATTTGAAATTAAAAGTCATATTATAAATTAAAAAAAAAAAACAGCAGAAAGCTGGCATGCGGCAGAAATATCAACAAAAGGCGACATCAATAAAAAACAGAAACAAAAACCGAAAAACCCAGAAAGGCCTTCAGAAGTTTGCAAACACGTGTCGTCGTCTAAATAGCATAATTTGATTGCGTGAACGCCGTTGCGTTGCTGCCAAAAAAAGAAAAGAAATCAAATCGTTTCTTTCTTTTCCTCAATATTACGCCACTTACACTCGCTCACCTTGCAGCACCGCCACCCCCCACATAGAGGCACCCAAAACTTGTTGCTATCGTTGGGGGTAAAATTATGTGTGGGGATATCAGTTTATTTTGGGCGACGGCAGAGAACTTAATTTGTTTTCGATACGCATTTTTGTTAAGATATTTACCCACCCCTGACACAAGACCCCTTTTGACTTTTTGTTGGACACTTTGCTGGTCCCACAATCACCGCCACAACTACCGCCACCACCGTTTATTTTGCTTATAATAAAAATCCCACCCCACTAGCCAACCAACCACCTTCTTGACTTTGTGCGTACAGAAGCTTGGGAAAGGCTATTTGTAATTAATAAAAAAGAAATACCACATCACCACATGACTCGATTTCAATTTATGTTCTTCGTTTAGATTTATTTTAAGAAGAGAAAAAACCAAAAAAAAAAACCGTTTCCTAAATTTTGGTTACTCTGCTATACCCTGCTGTTAGATTGTGTAGTCAATTTGCAATTTCGAGGTTTTTTGTTTGATAATATATTAGCGTAGGGATTTATTTTGGAAACCCCACTAATTGTGCGTAAACGTTGAATAAATCACGTATACTAATATAGGAATTTATTGGTGTGGTATATATGTATATATGGTGAACATACCCTGTATACAGATCTTACAGATTGAAGATAACGGATGGACCGATACCATCTTCACACCAGACCTTGTGATGTATGTAGTTTAAAGGCAATGGGACTCTTACATCACACTTCATAAGTGTTATAATTACTCAAAATTTGGATCCTTTGTAGGGGGGATAATTGATGGCAAGGACCGATGCCCCTCTGTGGGGACGATACTTAATGGAGTGCACCGATTTTGTCCATTCTACATCCTGACCTAGCACTGATGCAAATATTTGGATTTGAAAAGTAAGAGCAAAATCGGTTTATCCTTTCTTTTTCTGTGCTGTAATTAATTTTTTACCCTACACACCACAAGGTGGTCAGGGTATTATGTCTTTGTGCATTTGTTTGTAACAGGCAAAGAAAACGAGATAGACCCATAGTTCCTTTTGATGATCTGCATAGAATCACATTCTGAGTCGATTTATGCATGTCCGTTCGTCCGTCTGTCCATGTATTTTTGTAAACAAAGTAAAGTTCGCATTTATTGCCCTATGCAGATGAAATTTTGCACAAATCATTTGTTTGGCCCAAGGACGAACCCTATTGAAATTGGAGATAATCGGTCGAAATTTAGATATAGCTCCCATATATATCTTCGTCCGATTTGCTTTTTATTGTGCACCAAACGTGTAATATCAGTCCGAATAGTACGATCAGATTGGACCTGAAAATAAGTATGCCAAATTTGATCGAAATCGGTTCAGATATAGCTATAGCTCCCATATATATTGTTCATCCGATTTGTTATTTTTGTCCTCCGCAGCCGTAATATACACTCTGTAACAACAATATTTGGAGAAATATATCAAATACAGCTCAGAAATATCTTTGCCAAATTTTATCGAGATCAGTTCCGATTAGGATATAGCTCCCATATATATTTTTTTCAGATTTCAAATTAATTTTGCACCAAATGACAATACAAGTCCGAATTTTAAAAATACAAATGCTTCGGCATATTTAGTCCTTTGAATTTTAAATTATAATTGTAATCATAGCGTGTATGATTGAATTCTCCCATAAAACCCTTTAATTATTATGCGGAGCTCTACTAAATTAGCAAAGTGGTGTAGGTATAGGTAAGACTTTCTTTACTGGTTTTTTTATTTATTTATTTATTTATTTTTTTTTTTTTGAAAATTTCGACTTTCTAATACCTCCCTCACTAAAGGTCGACATTCTGAATAAAATATTTTACTGCACAGAAAGAAAAAGGATAATCCGATAAATCCTAATATTTGCCTCAGTGTTAGGTCAGATCCGAAAATAGACAATATCGGTCCACTCCATCAAGTACCGCCCCACAAAGCGTCAACATTTTGAATAATTATAACTCTTAAAAAATGTGATGTAAGTTCCCTATTGCCTTCAAGTTACACACATCACAATATTTTTATTAACCCAAAAAACTGGTGTAAAGATGGAATATATCGAACCACTCCTTCTGGTACCTCCCGCACAAAGGATCAAAATTTTGAATATCTATGAAGCTCATAAAAGGCGAAATTTACATCCGATTCCATTCAGACTTGTGTTGATATTATCAACACAAGATCTGTTCTAAAGATGGTTGAGATCGGACCATTTCGTCTAGTACCTCCGCTACAAAGTGTCAAAGTTTTGAATAACCAAAACTATTATAGAATCTAATATTTTTATTAACACAAGGTCTGGTGTGAGAATGGGATATATCGGTCCGCTCGTTCTGCTACCTCCGCCACAAAGGATCAACATTTTGAGTATCCATGAAATTCATAAACAGCGAAATTCGATTTAGTACATCTCAATATTTCCATCCACACAAGATCTGGTATGAATCGGACCATTTCTTCGGACACCTCCCCCACGAAAGGTTAAAGTTCTATCATAAATACGAAATAAGAATCCGCTTCTCTTCATATATCACACATTCCATTATTTGAACTACCACAAGATTTGGTGTGGAGAAGGAATGTATCGGTACTCTCCTTCTGATACCTCCCCCATAAAGGGTCAAAGTTTTAAATATCCATGAAGTTCATAAAACGCGAAATTAACATTCGATTTCATTCAGATTTGGTATATCTCAATATTGACATCAACACAAGAACAACTATAAAGATGGTAGAGATCGGACTATTTCTTCTGGTACCTGGTACCCCACATAGGGTTCAAGATTTGAAAAACAAAACGCTCAAAGAAAGCGAAATAAGCATCCAACTCTCTTCAAATTTCACACACACAAACATTTTTGCTAACACAAAATTTGTTGTGAAGATGATATATATCTGCGGACCCCTTTAGGAACCTCACCGACCAAGGGTCACAATTTTTAATACTTTTACCTGTGACAATTTGCGAAACAAGTCAGCTATTCTGTACAACTTGCTATATCTAAATATTTCTCTCAACCAGAATCCTGCGATGAATAAGGAATTTATGATTTCCCATAAAGCTAACTATAAATGTTCGATTTTCTTGTAATTGCCCAGACCAATATTTTTTTTATGTATTAGATGAACCATGAAAATTTCAACATTTTCTAACAGTTATCACATATCTCATATGAAGTGAAGGAAGTAGTCGATATAATCCAAACCTTGCATGTCGCAATATTTTTTCATATCTATTTAAGTCCGATATGAAATGGTCAATACTGGCCCATTCCTTCGGAACCTACGCCATAGAGGTTCAACAATTTGAATAATCATAACAAAAATCAAAATATATTTAAATAATCGAACATGAGAGTAAATGGCTGAGGGTATAGATCTGTCGCAAAACCGACTGACACTTTTTAAGTTGCTCTTTTTAGAATTTTCTTCTGAACGGAACAAATATTTTTTTGTCTACTCTCCATTTGAAAACAGTTCACTTAGACTTCTGTCTATTTAGTTCGACGTTAATTATAATTCTAGTATTATTTACTTATTTCTTAATCAAATTACTTTTATATTTTGAATAAAGAATAACTAAATTATTAAAGAACCGCCTCGACGTTACTTGTCAACCAAAGAACAATTAATGATAGACCACGAACAAGATAATCAAATGACTTTGAAACAATAAAAAAAGAAAACATTCAATGACAGAGCAATGAACTTCGAAATTTTTTGGAATATTTTCGCTTTGGAGATTTATAGATTTTTAAAGAGTAATTAAAATTTAATTTTGTTAATTAACAGCACAAAAACACACTAAAATTTTTATTTAGGAATTAAAAGAACAAAACTTCTATATTAAAAAAAAAATAAGTAAAAAAGCTGCAAGTTCGACTTAGAATACCCTCCAAAATGTGAAACGAATTTGGAAATTTTCATAAAAAATAAAGTCCGTTAAAAATTCTCCTAAAATCTAAAAATTACCGAAAGTAGCCGTTATATTAGGGTTTATACGAAGACGGGGCCCTGCATAGGCAAGTTTTGTCATAAACCATTACAATATTCAAATGCGAAACGAAAAAAACAGTAAAGAAAGTCTTAAAGTCGGGCGGGGCCGACTTTATGATACCCTACACCACCTTGCTAATTTAGTAGAGCTCCGCAGAGCTCATACACGCTATATATAATTATAATTTAAAGTTCAAAGGACTAAATATGCCGAAGCATTTGCATCTATTAAATTCGGACTTGTATTGCCCATTTGGTGCACAATTAATTTGAAATCGGATAAAAATATATATAGGAGCTATATCCAAATCGGAACCGATCTCGATAAAAATTGGCAAAGATATTTCTGAGCTGTATTTTATATATTTCCCTAAATATCGTTGTTACGGAGTGCACATTACGGCTGTGGGTAACAAATATAACAAATCGGATGAACAGTATATATGGGAGCTATAGCTATATCTGAACCGAACTTCACCAAATTTGAAATACTAGCTTCTAGACTCAATTCGGTCGTAAGTACCAAATTTCATCCCATTTGGGCAAATATTAGACGTTTGGTGCACAATAAAAAGTAAATCGGACGAAGTTATATATGATATAGCTATCCAAATCTGAACCGATCTCGATAAAATTTAGCAAATGTATTTCTGAACTGTATTTGATATATTTCCCCAATTATTGTCGTTACAGAGTGCATATTACGGCTGCGGAGGACAAAAATAACAAATCGGATGAACAACATATATGGGAGCTATAGCTATATCTGAACCGATTTCGATCAAATTTGGCATACTTATTTTCAGGTCCAATCTGATCATACGTGCATACTATTCGGACTGATATTACACGTTTGGTGCACAATAAAAGGCAAATCGGACGAAAATATTTATATAGGAGCTATATCTAAATTTTGACCGATTATATCCAATTTCAATAGGGTTCGTCCTTGGGTCAAACAAATGATTTGTGCAAAATTTCATTCCCAATCGGATAATAAATGCGAACTGTACTTTGTTTACAAAAATACTTGGACATACGGTCAGACAGACGGACGGACGGACATGCATAAATCGACTCAGAATGTGATTCTATGCAGATCATCAAAAGGAACTATGGGTCTATCTCATTTCCTTTTGCCTGTTACAAACAAATGCGCCAAGACATAATAACCTGACCACCTGGTGGTGTAGGGTATAAAAACGGTGAATAATAAAGCTAAAATCATTAAAAAAAATATAGGGAGGTGCCATTATATGGGGGTTAAACTAAAACGTGGACCTGCGCAGACAATTTTCTGTCTTAGGCTGTAGTATCCATTGCGAACTTCAAATACCAAATTTGACAAATTTCCGGTGAATAATGTCGCAAAAATCATCAAAATTTCGAAAATAGGGAGATACGATTATATTGGGGCTACACCAAAACGTGGACCTACATGACCCATTTTTAATACCAAAAGTCCTGCAGACATAATATACATTTGAGTAAAATTGTATTCACCTGATTCTTTTCATTCGGAAGCTAGAGTGATTTCCATCGACGGACATACCGCCGGACATCGCTTAATCGACATAGAATTTTATGCTGATCAAGAATATATATACTTTTTGGGTCGAGATATTACAAGCGGAATGACAAACTTAATATACCCTCCATACTGTGGTGGAGGTGGAGGGTATAACAATTGACAAAGAAAGTGACTAAAGCCGGCTGAATAGAACGCTATCAAAGAGCACTTTCGTATTTTTGGTGGATATTTCGAGATGAAGAGCAGTGTTTGACCATTGTAGTATTGAATTTGTTCCAAAAATACCCAAACGAAACCAGTTTGTCATTCTTTAAAATAATTGCCTACCACCCATTTGCTGTTTGACCATTAATTAACAATACAAATGAGATATTTATATTTATTTTCAGAAATATGGAATCTTTTTCGGATTATCTTGGCAAATATTTGAATATTTAAGGCCTAAAAATAGAGATATTAATATTTATACAATATTTTTCGGTTGAGTTATGTTAATGGTTTCATGGGCCGATCAAACTCCACGGAAGCTAAATAAAGAAAAAATCAAGGGCCGGATTGCAACAAAAAATATGTCCTTTCACTTTTATGTAAAGTATGGTAAATATTTTTTTTTTGAGTTAACAATTAATACAAAGTGATGACAGGCGACCCATGTCAAGGTTGAATTCCTGACTAGCAGAAAAATTGGCTACTTGCCGTGATATATTTTTCGAATAAGATACATTTGAAAACTTATATCCAAAGTTTTGGTAATTTCATATCTTCTGAAGGATATTCCTCCTTCGAAAAACAACACCAATAAATAATTTCAAATTTTCAGATAAAAAATCTACGGATGGTCGTCTTTTAGACATATACTAAAGAGCTCAACCCAACTCTCCACTCTGCTGCGAAAAACATATCCATTTTTTCCCTTTTTTAAAATCAATAATGCCCCTGAACTGCTGCAGATTATAAACGTTGGACTCTTCCCAATAAAGAATATGAATATTTTTCTTAACACCCTCACAATTTGTAATCGCTCAACAATCGCATCTTAATCCAAATACAACACAATTTCACAATTAGCAAATTAACCACATCCCATACCAAATCACAACAAGTGTCGAATTTATAATCAAAACAAAGAACGAAACACAAAGAGTGAAGGCGCAAAAAAAACGAAACGAAACAAACCAAACAAATTATAGAAATATTTTACAATTTCTAATGGCCATGAACTTTCGTTCTCTACAACAACAACAACAATAACAAAAATTGATTAAGATGTGGTGGAGAGACGATGGAGGCAGGACAGAAAGCTATTAACGTTTTACGCTAAAGATGTAGCCAAGAAGATAGTGTGAAATAAATTAAGAAATTCTATTGAAAAGAGCTAACCGTAAAAGGGCAGCAGCAGATCTTCTTTAGATATATGAGCAGCTCTTCTTAAAAACGCAGAGATGCTGATCTCCTATTTATAGGTGAGCTACTGCTCCTCTATCTACAGGAGAGCTACTGCTGTTCTATCTATAGGAGAGCTACTGCTCTTCTATCCATAGGAGAGATACTGCTCTTTTATCTACAAGAGCTGTAGCTGCCCTCTATTTTAAGGAGATCTACTGCTCTTCTATTCATAAAAAAAGATGTAGCTTCTTTAGCTTCTATCCATAGAAGAGCTGCAAGCGCTGTAGCTTAGAAGAGCTGTAGCTGCTCTTATATGTATAGAATAGCTGTAGCTGCTTATCTGTGTATAGAAGAGCTGTAGCTGCTCTTCTATGTAGCAGTAGAAGAGCTGTAGCTGCTCTTCTATGTAGCAGTAGAAGAGCTGTAGCTGCTCTTCAATGTAGCAGTAGAAGAGCTGTAGCTGCTCTTCTATGTAGCTGTAGAAGAGCTGTAGCTGCTCTTCTATAGCTGCTCTTCTATGTAGCTGTAGAAGAGCTGTAGCTGCTCTTCTATGTAGCTGTAGAAGAGCTGTAGCTTCTCTTCTATCCATATAAGAGATGTGGCTGCTCTTTTATCCATAGGAGAGCTGTAGCTGCTCTTCTACCCATAGAAGAGCTGTAGAGCTGTAGCTACTCTTCTATGTAGCTGTAGAAGAGCTCTAGCTTCTTTTCTATCTATAGAAGAGATGTAGCTGCTCTTCTATCCATATAAGAGATGTGGCTGCTCTTTTATACATAGAAGAGCTGTAGCTGTTCTTCTGTGCATAGCTCTTCCAAAGCAGAGATGTGGGTACTTCTATTTGCTCTGCTTTTTGTATGATATTTTTTGTCTCTCGTATATCGAGGGCTGCTTCTATACTTCTCTTTATAGAAGATCTGCTGTTGCTTTTTCTCTATACTGCTGCTGTGAGCTGCTGCTGCTTATCTTTCTATAGGAGACCTATAGAAGGTTCCATAGATAGAAAACCTACTAAAGATCTTCTATGCGTAAATACCCACAGAAGAACTGTAAGAAATTAAAACTTATTATTTTCAGTGTAATAGTTTCGATCTTTCAATAGAAATAAAAAACTTTAATGAAACGCTGGCCACACAAAATTACAAAAGTGTGAAAAATAATCAATTTTCTATGCGTAACATCTTATCAATCAATGAACATTTGTTTTTTGACTCGTTTTTGTGTTTTTGCTTTGTTTCCTTCCTTCCCTCTTTCTGTGAACATACATGGCACACCAATTCCGTATTTGACAAACTTTTAATTTTGTTTGGCGTTTTTTTTTGTCTTTTCTTTAAGTTGTTCAAAAATTGCGTGGGAAAATATCAACAAATTGCCAAAAAGAAAAAAAAATGTTATCATGATTTGTGTTACAATTTTTATAGAGAGTCACCAAAAAAAAAGAAAAAAACAAATCGGATAATTTGCCATTTTTCAAATCGAATCACAAATTATGATCTCAAATAAATAAGAGCCAATATTCAGTCACTGAACTCCACAATGGCTGTGATTCCGAACCAATTTAATAAATAATAAAAATAAAATGAAAAAAAAAAAAAACGATTGCAAACAAATGACAATAAATTATGGTGTATTGGAATGGGTCGAATGGACACTTTCATAAATGATTTAATTGAAACAAGTAAACCCTCAGTCAATTTTCGATTATTTAAATATATTTTGACTTTAGTTATGATTATTGAAATTTTTGACTCTTTATGGAGTAGATTCCAAAGGAATGTATCAATATTGTTTATTTCGTATCGGACCTAAATAAATATGATGTAAATAGTGCGACGTGACAGGTTTGGACTATATCGACTACTTTCTTCACTTTATATGAGATATGTGATAATTTTCAGAAAATGTTAAAATTTGCCCGACGTGCCTGATATATTCGACCGAAGTATTCCATTTTTATACTTAATACAAAATTACAAGAAAGTCGAACATTTATATCCAATTTCAATCGAAATCGTATTCGTTTCAGGTTTCTGGTTGAAAGAAATATTTAGATATAGGAAGTTGTAAAGATTTGCTGACTTGTTTCGCAAATTATCAGAGATTAAAGTATTGAAAATTGTGACCCTTGTTAGATGAGGTACCAGAAGGGGTTTGCAGATATATATCAGCCTCACAACAGCTCTTGTGTTTGCAAAAATGTTTGTGTGTGAAAGTTGGATGCTTATTTCGTTTTCTTTGAGCGTTTTGTTATTCAAAATCTTGAACCCTTTGTAGGGAGAGTTACCAGAAGATATAGACTCCACCGCATCTTTATAACAGATCTTGGTTGATGGAAATATTGAGATGTGCCAAGTCTGAATGGATTCGGATGTTAAATTTGCGTTTTTATGAGCTTAGAACCTTTGTGGGGGAGGTACCAGAAGGAGTGGACCAACATATTCCATCTTAATACCAATTCTTGTGTTAGTAGAAATAATGGGATGTGTGAAGATATGAAGAGAACCGGATGCTTATTTCGTATTTTATGATAGCTTTGGTTATTCAAAAATTTGAAATCTTGTGGGGGAGGTACCAGAAGAAATGCTCCGATCTCTACCATATTTATTAAAGATCTTGTATTGATAGAAATATTGATATGTACCAAGTCTGAGTGGAGTTGGATTTTAATTTCGCGTTCTATGACCTTCGTGAACATTCAAACTTTTGACCCTTTGTGTGGGAGATATGAGAAGGAGTGGACCAATATATCTCATCTTCACAGCAGATATTGTGTATATAGAAAGAATGGGCAGTGTGAAATATGAAGAGAACCGGATGCTTATTTCGGATTTGACCCTTTGTGGGGGAGGTACCAGAAGGAATAGTCCAATCTCTACCATCTTTATTACAGATCTTGTGTTGAAGGAAATATTGAGATGTGCCAAGTCTGGATTCGGATGTCAATTTCAGGTTCAATGACCTTAATGGATATTCCAAAATTTGACCCTTTGTGAGGGAGGTACCAGAAGGAGTGAACCAATATATTATATCTACGCACTAGATCTTGTATTAATAGAAATTATGAGATGTGTGAAATACGAAGAGAGGTGAATGCTTATTTCGGGCTTTATGATCGTCTTGGATATTCAAAACTTTGACCCTTTGTGTGGGAGGTACCAGAAGAAATCGTCCGATCTCTACCATCTTTATTACAGATCTTGTGTTGATGGAAATATTGAGATGTAACAAGTCTGAATGGATTCGGATGTCAATTTTGCGTTTTACGAGCTTTATGGATATTAAAAATATTGACCCTTTGTGGGAAAGGTACCAGAAGGAGGGGACCAATATATTCCATCTTCACACCAGGTCTTGTGTTAGTATAAATTATGGGATGTGTGCAATATGAAGAGAACCGGACGCCTATTTCGTATTTTTTTTTTGATTATTCAAAACTTTGACCTTCTGTGGGGCTGGTACCAGAAGGAATGGTCCGATCTCTATTATCTTTTTAACAGATCTATTGTTGGTAGAAATATTGAGATGTGACAAATCGGAATGGAATCGGATTTTAATTTCGCGTTCTTTGAGCTTTATGGATATTCAAAATTTTCACCCTCTGAGGGAGGTACCAGAAGGAATGGACCGATATATCCCATATTCACAGCAGTCTTTATGTTAACAAAAATATTAGGATTTGTGAAATTTGAAAACAGTCGATTACCTACATCACATTTTATAAGAGTTATTCAAAGATTTCACCCTTTGTGGGGGAGGTACTTGGTGGAGTGGATCGTTAATGTCCATTTTCGAATCTAACCTAGCAGCGATGCAAATATTAGGATTTGCAAAGTTGGTGCAAAATCGGATTATAATTTCTCTTTTTTGCAGTAAAATACTACTTTGAAAAGTTCGACCTTTTTTGGGGGAGGTACCAGAAGGAGTGGAGCGATATTGCCCACCTCCAAAGTCGATCTGAGTTTAATAGTAATATTACGATGTATCAAGTTTGAAACAAATCAGATACTCCCTTTGAGAATTACGGTGCGCATCAGCCAGCTAGACAGACGGACGGGCTGACGGATATCGCTAGATCGACTCCAAATGTCCTGAAATGGATTTGGTCCAAAGAGACCTGCGGTCTAAAACCGTTATTTCGTTGATGCCAAATGATATATACCCTCTCTAGCCATATGGTTGAGGGTATAATACTATTGCAAACAAATGAAAATAAAAGTAATGTGTATTGGAATGGGTCGAATTGTCGAAAAATAAAATTATACGTAAATAATCAATTGCATTTAGGTTAGGTTTATAACTTTTAATTCAGATTCAAAAATTAAATGTTTGGTTCAAGGAGAGCTTTCATTTTTGTGAGGGTATACGCTTTTTGACCACATCCCTCTGTATGTATCCCAACCAATGGTTTTGAGGTCTTTGGAAACTACGTTCCCAGTGTTTTTATGGGGCAATGGTTTGAATTACTCAAAATCCATTCAATATTCCTTTTAAAATGTTAATTAGTTATTTATTTACCATTTCCAAAAAGGATACACTAACCTCCCCTTTAGTAGCAATGGTTGTAAACATTCAGTCTACCCCCCATTTTCCTTGACAACAGTATTTTCTAAGTGTTCTCTAATTTCCTTTTCAAAAAAAAAAAAAAAAAAATAGAAAAAAAAAACACCATTTTCATTTTTGAATTGCACCATCGCTGCTGTCACCACTTCTGCTTCAAAATTCCAAATTTAGAATTTTTGACAACTACTTAAATAAAAATAAAATCCATCCAAGTAGATATGGCAATGAAAATCTTAAACAAATGTTTGTGGATCTAAGCAGGGCAAACACTTCCTCAACCAAAAAAAAAATATTTTGTTTTATTTATTTAAGGATCACCGAAAAAATCTCTCCCAAAAAAAAAGATAAGTGTAATTTTACAAGGGCCATATATAATCTCTGCAGACACAAACACCAACACCAAATAGCGCAAGAATTTAGGTAGACAACAAATTTTGTTCGTCAAACATTACAATACACTTGAGTTTGTTTGATAGCCAGCCTAGTCAGCCAGCCAGCCATGATGGTATGACATCCCTCTATCTGGTGTCGGTGTCGTTGGTGGTGATGGTGCCACTGGACTCTTATCAATTTCAGATTTGGATTTCTGTTCTGTTCCATTTTTTTATTTTACAATTTTTTCTTTGGTTAGATTTTTGTCATATTTCCTTTCGTAATGTTGTTCTTGTTGTTGTTGTAGTATATGATACGAGTGTGTGTTTGTGTGCGAGCACTCAATGTTTTTTCCTCTGGCGATAACCTCAAGTGTTGAAGAGCCAATCTCTGATGTATAAATCTTCAAGAGAAAATTGAAAAATCGTTGAGTGTCCATTTTTTTATTTTTTATTTTTGATTTTTTTTTTTTTTTTGAGTTAGTAAAATAATAGGTAATGTTTCTGATAGCACTGCCCATCATGTTCTTTGGCGGTTGGAGTTTTCTTTTTTTTTTTTTTTTTGAATTTGGAATACTTTCTTTGGCATACCATTATAATAACCCTTTCGGAAGAACCATTTCGCTAAAAGTTGATTCTTATTTTATATCCTCATTGTGGATATGTTCAATAAAAGGACGCATTTAATTTACATATTTCGTATCAAAATGCAAGGACAAATCAAAAAATAATATTTTGAAATTTTTTCTGGAAATTTTTTTTCCTAAAATGTTCCTATTTTAGTTTTTATACCCTCATCCATATTTCTAGAGAGGGTCATCATTTGATACGGCCAAAACGTGCCTTATCGAAACAACGGTTTTAGAACCTAGGTCGCTTTGGACCAAATCCGTTTCAGGACATTTGGAGTCGATCTAGCGATTCCGTCCCTCCGTCTCTCCATCCGTCTTTCTGTCTGGCTGGGTGGTGCACACGACAACTCTCGAAAGAGTATTTGCTTTAAATTTGGTACATTGTAATATTATTATCAAACTTAGATCGAGTTCGGAGATGGCCAATATCGATCCACTCCTTGGATGGCCACACAAAATGTTAAAATTTATAAAGCAAATAATTTTCTGCGCAGAAAGAGAAATGATAATCCGATTTGGCTCCAACTTTTCGAATCCTAATATTTGCATCAGTGCTAGGTCAGGTGCGAAAATGGACAATATCGCTCTACTTCATTAAGTGCCTCCCCCACAAAGGGTAAAAATTTTGAATAATTTTTTGTTGTTGCAAAATGGTCAGGCTTATCCCTTTTATTGTTGTTTTTATAAAAACAACGTTTGTTTATTAGTGGAGAACGATGGTAATGTTTACCAGGGGGGAAAGCATAACAAGTGGAGAAAGATGTAAATGTTTATAAGTGCGGTTGTAAGATTTAGAAGACTTTCCAAAAGAATTTTAGTTTTATTTAATTCTTTGGTTCCTCTTCTATTGAGCTTACGATCTCGTCACTTGGGTAAAAAATGTTTTTTGTCATAGAAGTTATTTTTAAAATAACTTCTGGGGAGAATATCCCAGACAAAAAACAAGGGAACTGATGAGGATTGGTGGCTCTTTCCGAATCCTAGGTATTCCCTGCCTTACCCCCTGGTAAACATTACCATCGTTCTCCACTAATAAACAAACGTTGTTTTTATAAAAACAACAATAAAAGGGGTAAGCCTGACCATTTTCCAACAACAAAATACTACGGTATCCCGAACAAACAAGCCACACTGTTCTATTTTGAATAATTACAACTCTTATAAAATGTGATGTAAGTATCCGATTGTCTTCAAATTACACACCTCACAATATTTCTATTAACCCAAGGCCTGGTGTGAAGATGGAGTGTATCGATCCACTCTTTCTTGCACCTCCCCAACAAAAGGACAAAATTGTCAAAAAAATATTTTCTGCACAGAAAGAGAAGCAATAATCCGATTTTGCTTCAACTTTGTAAATCCTAATATTTGCATCAGTGTTAGGTCAGTTGCGAAAATGGACAATATCGGTCAACTCCATCCAGTACCTATCTCACAAAGTGTCAAAATTTTGAATAATTATAAGTCTTTTAAAATGAGATATAAGCATTGGATTGTCTTCTAATTTCACATATCACAATATTTTTACTTACCCAAGGTCTGGTGTGAAGATGGGGTGTATCGGTCCACTCTTTCTGGTACCTCCCCCGCAGAAGGTCGAATTTTTCCAAAAAAAAAAAATATATTTTCTGCACAGAAAGAGACACGATAATCTGATTTTGCTCCAACTTTGCGAATCCTTATATTTGCATCAGTGCTAGGTTAGGTGCGATAATGGACAATATCGTACCACTCCATCATGAAGCTCATAAAATGTGAAATTAACAGCATCCGATTCTCTGTTGTGAAGATGATACATATCTGCGCACCCCTTCTGGCACCTCTCCCACATAGGGTCACAATTTTCAATACATTTATCTGTCATAACTTGCGAAATAAGTTAGCAATTCTTTACAAGTATCTATGTCTCAACCAGTAACCTGAGATGAATATGGAATTTATGATTTCTTGAAATTTTGCCCATACCAATATTTTTATCTGTATTATATGAAGTATGAAAATGAAATACGTCGGTCGTTCCATTTTGTGCCTTACTGTACTTTTCATAAATTAATTTAGATTTTCTCATTTCAAAACCATCAGTGCCCTAATCCCAAATTTTGGATTCTAGCTTAACTTCTTAAAATTTTCATAGAATACCGAAATGATTCCATACAAACTATGCTTAATTTCAAATCCCTATGGGCATTGGTAAACCTTTTCTAAATCTAAATTCCGGCCAACGCTAATGGTTAATTTGGATAAAAAGTGTGTAGAAGACATTTGAAAGCCTCCCAAAACAACGCATAATTGTGTCCATTTCCTTAACGATGTCTGCTGTCTGGCGGGGGGTTCATAACCCCAAAATGGTAAACAAACATAAAAATACCTAATTTGAGAATTCCCAAGTTCAAATGAATGTTTGACAAACAAACCGGTTTAAGCTTGTCGAAATTTTATTTTGGGTTTGGTAGCTTGTTTATATTTTCGATTCGTTGGAAGTTCTTGCCATACAAAGAATTTTTTGTTAGCTCAGCCCTCTCCACTCCAAACATGTTTGAAGGTGACACTACATGTCTGATGTCTGGGACTTTTGTGTCATTTTCAATTTCACTGAATTATTTCAATATCAAAAAAAAAGGTTTTGGATATTCCGTTTTTTTTTTTTTTGTAGCCAATGTCACCATTTTCCCTAATGCAATGCATTCATGTCATATACGTTTTTTGTCTTCAAATTGGGAAAGTCATTTACAAAAAAGGAAAAAAAACGTGTTTGTATATTTCTCGTTAAATTTAAGCATTTGGGTTGAGACAGTAGCACCAACAGTGGCCACTAACCTAACTGACCTGCCCTGACCTGTGGGTACAACTGGCTCACAAGCTGAGTGGATTGCAGTAGTTTTGATTTGACGCATCTAATTTTATTGGAGAAATCTTAAAGTCATTGTTCATAGGGTAACCTGTTTGGTATTACACATTAAGGCAAGACATTGCAAGTATTAAATTTTTATTTATTTTTTTTTTTTTTTTTTTTCAACAAAATATTATGTTTTGGAAATGTAAATATTTCATCAGAATAAATGCCGAATATTATCGCGAAAATATTCTAGAGGGTGTATTAAAGCCTTGGGCACGCAAACATTTTGGCCGCAGACCTTGGACATTCCAACAGGACTCAGCACCATCGCACTTAGCACGCGCCACCCAAAAATGAGTACAAAATAAGGTTCTTTGCTTCATTTCCAGCACAAACCAAAAGACTCTGGATACCAATCCGTTGGACTATTGTGTCTGGAGTATTTTGGAAAGCAAGGTTGGCACTAAAAAATACCAAAAATACCGCAGAGCAACATTCGGGCAGCGTGTGACGGTTTCAGTGGCCGTTTGAAGGCCATAATTCATGCCAAAATTCTAAAACTTGATGCTATTTCCGACATTTTTTCTTTCATTAAATAAAATGTTAAAAAATGTAAAAATTATGGCGTTTGACTTTGTTGCAGTTTTTTTATTTCACCCTGTATAGTAGATATGGAATATATCATCTGGAGTTCGAGACCCTCCAAAAATATTTTAGAGTAAAAAATCTTTAAAGATACCAAATATCAAATCAAAATGCCAAGTGACCATTACCTTTTCCAGGATGAAATCATGATATTAGTAGCGATCAGCAAATATTGCAAAGCTTTAAATTTCGTTTTGAAAAATAATGCTCTCTATAATAGAGGGTAATATGAAGTTATGCCAATGGGGGAAAAACTTCAGACTTGGGCAGATACAAACACTTCAAAATTTCTCTGGCAAAGTATGACCTCGAAGGGGATTTTTGGGGAGCGAAGCATTTAAAAAAAATATTTCTTTATGGTAGACGCCATAGAAGGTCTTCTGAAGGTAAAATATTTTGAGGATACCTTTACAAGGTCTCCTGGAGGTAGAAAACCTTTTTTCGGGATAAAATAATTTATGAAAATATTTTCGATTGAAGGCCTTTAAAATTGTTTTGTTCTGGGGAAATATTTTCAAGGGGCCGCCTAAAGGTCTATTGGATACATTAGTCCTCAAAATGTCTTCTGCATGCAAATGGAGATTAAAAGATCTTGAATTTAGACAGCCTCCAATAGTCTAGTATAGAAAAAAAAAAGGATTTATATAAATGTGAGAGTGTGGCTTTCCTATTACCTGCAGATTTCAGATCTTCAAACTCGTCTCGAAAGAGAAAAACAAATAAAATGTGAGCCTCTTAGAAGGGATTCTACTGGAAAAAGACCACTTTTAGATCTTGTATATATGTATACATTGCCTATAAAAGCTAATTATATGCTCCGCCATAAAATGAAGGGCATACTAAATTTGTAATTTCGTTTGCAATACCAAAATATATTGCGCAGACCCCATAAGGTACGTAAATGCATGCCTAGAGGAAATTTCGATATAGATCTAGCCATGTTCGTGTGTCCATCAGTCCTTCCGTTTGTTTTGAAGTATTGATTGAGTTATGCTCAGGCATTGATATTATACTTAGAGTGTTTGGTATTAAAACTGGAATGTCCACTTTTGGATATGGCCCAACGGTACCTCTTGATTTTCGAGATATTCAAGTTTTCGGCGCCCCTTCGAGTAAATCAGTGGCAATCTGATATTCCGAGTTCTTTGTGGATAGATGAATTCCTCCCAACAAATTTCCAATGTAGATATTGCCCCCATACATGGGGACATAATATTAGAGACTTTTAGGATATTCAGAATATAAAATATAAATAATATAAAAATATATAAAAAATTAGGCCCTGCCGAACTTTATTTCTTTTTTTACTTCATTGTAGATAAAAAAGACAGTCCAAAGGCTGTAAAAAGCACAAGTTCGTATAGAATGTTCAAAAATTCGCAGATCTATAAAATATCCTTCGAATGCCGTCAATTTATAGAAGAAGGAAGAAAAAGTTCTTCCTCTACACATTGAAGATCTTCAGAATATTTTTTATAAATAGAGTAATATTATATGTGCTACTAATTTTGAAAAAAAAAAAAAAAAGATTTAAAAATTCGACTTCTCCTCTAGACCCTTTAAGAGATGTTTCATTTTACCACATATTGTCCATCACTCCCATAGCTCCTTTAAATTGTGCACGTCTGCACACGTCACAATATATTTCCAATTTGTCTTTATTTTCACAACTACGTCGTTGTTGTTTGTGAAAATCATATTGGATTGGCTGGATGTCTTCGACTTGTTTGCACTTAGCTTTTCTACAAAGTCTGCCATTTCAGGGGAATTTATTTTGAAATTTGTCCAAGTGACAAGAACACCACCACCACCCCCCCTCCCAGTGTCTTGGACTACACGTGTCGACGACGCAATTTGAAATAATGTAATCCAGGTAATAAAAAACAAAAATTGTCACAAAACAAAGCAAACAATTTGTTGTACGACTATATATTTTACTACACGTGTACCCTGTAACAATGTAACATTGAAAAGGACAAATCGAATTCGATGTGTACGATTGCAAGATGAGTGTGCAATATTGAGTCGTTTGACAAGGGACGACAACTATATTTTCTTAAGATTTATATAATATTTGATGGCATGGAATATTAATGTTTTGTCTTTAATTCTCAGAAATTGATAACACTTGGGGAGTAATCAGCCTCCTTTTAGGCGATTTTCAATATAGTAGTACAGTATATATTTAGGTATAGCCTCATTCACCGATGTAGGACGAAATGCATTTCGAAAATTTTTGGGAGGGGGTTTCAACCGAAAAAAAGATTTTCAAGTCTCTGGCCTCACCATGGCTACGTCGGTGGTCCATTCAACGCTCTCCTATTCTTTTGTCCCAAAGAATGTTCGGCCTGAAAAACCAAAAAGCCTTTTTTGAGATGTGATCTTTAAACTGAATTTCCCACTCCCCAGACCATCAACCGAAAATAATTGCACAGAGAAATTCGAATTTTTAAATTAATGTTATAAATACCCTCCTCCTCGTTATTTGCGATTGTTCGAAAGGTACCAAAACTATTTAGTAATTGCATTTATTTTGTTGGTATTACAAAATTACAACTGCTAGCCGTTTTGAAACAAAAGAACATATTTAATTTCGAAATTAGTTTTTTTTTTCTATTCTACACGCACGTGCATTTTTACAATTCCTTTTTCAGTTGTATTACATTACCTACCTATGTAAATTTTAGAATATTCAAACATATACCTACCTAATGGGCCTTGGAAAAAACATTGAATATTTTCTAGGTTAATGGCATTAATTTTTTTAATTAAATCAAACTATATGCTCGAAAGTGATTGCAATGTCACAAAAAAAGCAATTAAAAAGCCCGGCCGAACTTTTAATACCCTCCACCGTTTGGAAGGAACTTGAAAATTTTCATAGAAATTCCGAAAACCGCCCCTTAAATGAAAACCGTTGTATGGGGAGTATACGAAGACGTGGACCTGCTTACGACATTTTTGTCATAGACTGTAGTACCCATTACGAACTTCAAATACGAAATTTGAAACAGTTCCAGTGAATAATGTCGCTTAAATCATTAAAATATCGAATATCGGGAGGTACCGTTATATGGGGGCTATATGAAGACGTGGACCTGAATACAAAAATTTTTGTCATAGGCTGTAGCACCCATTACGAACTTCAAATATAAAATTTGAAATAATTCCGGTAAGTAATGACGCTGAAATCATGAAAATACCGAATGTAGGTAGGTCCCGTTATATGGGGGTTATACGAAGACGTGGACTTGCATACGTAATTTTTCCCATAGCTTGTAGTTGCCATTAAGATCTTCCAATACGAATTTTGAAACGATTCCGGTGAATAATGTTGCTGAAATCATGAAACTATCGAATATCGGGAGCTACCGTTAATGGGGGCTATACGAAGAAGTAGACCTGCAAACAAATATATTTGTCATAGGCAGTAGTACCCACGAACTACAAGTACGAAATTTGAAATAATTCCGGTAAATAATGTTGCTGAAAACATGAAAATACCGAATATCGGGAGGTACCGTTATATAGAGGCTATTCGAAGACGTGGACCTGCATACAAAAAGTTTTGTCATAGGCTGTAGTACCCATTACGAACTTAACCTGCCTACGGGTAAACTATGCATGTATGAAAAATTTTGGCCTTCTTTCTCAATTTGTTCGAAAGATAGCGTGATTACAACAGACAGACGGACATCACTAGATCGTCTTAGAATTATACGCTCATCCAGAATATATATACTTTGTAGGGTCTCTTTTAGATATTTCGTGGAGTTACAAACGGAACGACAAGGTTAATGTACCCTTCAAACTAAAACGCGAAATTAACATATGATTCCATTTAGACTTGGCACATCTGAATATTTCTGTCAACACAGGATCTGTTATAAAAACGGTAGAGATCGGGCCATTCCTTCTTGTACCTCCCCCACAAAGGGTCAAAATTTTGAATATCCATGAAGCTCATGAAAAGTGAAATAAGCATCAGTTTATCTTTATATTTCACACATCCCATTATTTCTACTACCACAATATCTGTTGTGAAGATGGGATGTGTCGGTCCACTCCTTCTGGTACCTCCCCCACAAAGGTTCAAAATTTTGAATATACATGAAGCTGATAAATATGGGATTCCATTCAGACTTGATACATCTCAATATTTCCATCAACATAAGATCTGTGATAAAGATGTTACAGATCGGACCATTTCTCGTGGTCCCTCCCAAAACGATCAAAGAAAGCGATATAAGCATCCAACTCTTTTCATATTTCACACATACAAACATTTTTGCCAACGGAAGATCTGTTGTGAAGATGATATATACCTGCTAATCCCTTAGGGTACCTCACGCACAAAGGGTTACAATTTCCAATACTTATATCTGTCATAACTTGCGAAACAAGTCAGCGATTCTTTACAACTTGCTTTATCTGAATATATCTCTCTTAACCAGAAACCTGAGATTAATATGGATGATTTCGCATAAAATTGGATATAAATGGTCGATTTTCCTGTAATTTTGCCCATACCAATATTTGTATCTGTATTAGATGAAGTATGAAAATGGTATGGAATTCGGTCGACCTCACGCACTTTATATCATTTTCTGAAGATTATCACATATCTCGTATAAAGTGAAGGAAGTAGTCAATATAGACCAAACATGGCACGTCGCATTATTTATATCATATTTATTTAGGCCCAATACGAAATAGAGTAAATTGATTCATTCCTTTGTAACCTACTCCATGGAGGGTCAACAATTTGAATAATCATAACACAAGTCAACACAAATTTGAATAATCGAACATTGGCTGTGTCATATGTTTGAGAATATAGAAGCATTTTAGGGTTAACGCAATACGTTATTTGTGATTATGCAAAATACTTATATAAAACACCATTTTATAAGCATGAAGTCAAAGACAAAAATAGTTTTCACCAAATTGCACCAAAAGTCATAAAGAAAAAAAATATATATTTCAATTTTTGTTAGGATTTTTTTTTCAATTTTGCAAAAATCGCGAAAACATGTCTTAATTTTTTTATAGATTTTTTCTTCGGTCTGTTTATGAGTTGAGGCATGAAAGCAACATAAAGCGTCGTTTTAGACAAAAAGTGTTGAAAGAAGGAATATTCTACACCAAATTTCACTGCATGTATCAGAATACACCAAATACCTCGCTTTAATAGTTCTTAATATGTTTACGTTTTTGTCGCATCATTTGATACGTTTAACTGACAATATTTCAATTTTTGGAGAAAGTGTAAAATGAAGATATATTCTAATTCTAATTTCGTATCGAGTCTCTGGACAAAAGAAATACAAAATTTCTTCAAAATGTCTATGTTGAAAATTCCAAGTGGATTTGAAAGAATTCAGTTGTTATATCAAAACCCTTAAGAGTTTTGAGTTTTCGTTCCCAATTTTTGCAAACCCTTTATTTAGTCTGAGCCATATACAAAGGGACCTCTGTATTTAGAACTATAATTCGCATAATTTAAATTAGAGTTTACTCTTCAACCATAATTTATATTTGATTTTCAAGGACAATCCCAATATTTTCAACATCTATCTATTGTTTTATAAGCATATTTTGTTTTGTTGTAAATTTCTAATTATAAATTATTGCTGCTGTTCCCTTCCTTCCGGCAATTAGTTCCCATGACTTTTTGTTTATATGAAAACATTTCCACGCAGAAAATGAAAACAATTCAAAGGGCATAACATATGAATTAAACATTGCTCTTTCAAAACTTATTTCAACAAAACATTTAATTAAAACACAAATGTGTGTGTGTTTATATGTTTGGAAAAAATTGAATTGTTTCATACATTTTGTTTATTGGTAGTTTTTCTATGTTTATGCAAAATAAAGGAGGGTGGTATGATAATTGGCTAAAAATATATATTTTTCAATGGTCCCTAAAAGAATCGGCACCAAAAAATCTGCTTTTGTAGTTGCTCTAGTCAGGAAGACCTGAAATCTTCAAATGCCAGGACGATTAGTACTGCTATGTTATCATTATCAGTTCTCGCCTGGCCTATAACTAGGTGTTTCCCTAAATTTCCATACAGCTGTGAAAACATGATTTCGGAAAAGGATAGACTTAAATAAATAACTTAATTAAATAACGTAATTAAATAACGTAAAAATATGATTACAAGGAAAGTAGATCTAAAAATCTGAATTTACATCGGGAAGATACCAAAATAGGGTGGGGAAGTTGTTTAGCCCATTTTCAGATTTTTGAAAATATTCGAGCTAAGATTCCTTGGAATCTATATAGCATTTAAGGAACATAGTGCCTTCAACGATATTGTTGGCAAATATCAATGATATTCAAATATTTTTTTTTTTTTTTTTTTTTTTTTTTTTTTGGGAAATTTTGAATGTTTGTGGGGGAGGCACCAGAGGAATTGCATATTTGATGGAGTGGCTATTGCCAATCTCCGATCTGCCTTTAAGTTCTATCAAACAAGTAAAAAATCATCAGTCGGTTTGACCGACAGAGGTATACCTCAGACAATGTTCGATTATTTAAATATATTTTGACTTCTGTTATGATTATTCAAATTGTTGACCCTTTTAAGTAGGATCCGAAGGAATGGGTCAATGGTGCCTATTTCGTATCGGACGTAAATAAATGTGATATAAATACTGCGACTTGTCAGTTTTGGTCTATATTGGTTACTTCCTTCACTTTATATGAGACATTTGATAAATTTTAGAAAATGTGAACATGTGCGTGAGGTACCAGATATAGTCCACCGAAATATTCCATTTTCATACTTCATCAAATGCCGATAAAAATATTGGAATAATCGATCATTTATATCGATTTTATACGAAATCATAAATTCCGTATTCATCTTAGGATTTTGGTTGAGAGGAATATTAAGATATAGCACGTTCTACAAAATCGCTGATTTTTTTTCGCAAGTTATGACAGTTAAAAGTATGAAACAGGCGACCCTTTGTGTGTGAGGAGGTTCGCAGATATACATCAGATGTTCGCAGATATATATCAGAAGAGGTTCGCAGATATATATCATCTTTACAACAGATTTTGTATTAGCCAAAATGTTTGTATGTGTGAAATTTGCAAAGAGTTGGATGCTTATTTCGCTTTCTTCGAGCGTTGTTTTTCAATATCATGAACTTTATGTGGGGAGGTACCAGAAGAAATGGTCCGATCTCTACCATCTTTATAACAGATTTTGTGTTGATGGAAATGTTTAGATGTACCAAGTCTGAATCGGATCGGATGTTGATTTCGCTTTTTGGAACTTCATGGATATTCAATGTTTTGAGCCTTTGTGGGGAAGGTACCAGAAGGAGAGGATCGATATATACCATCTTCACACCAGACCTTGGTTTTATGAAAATATTGTGATTGTAATGTGGTGATAATCAGACTTTTATATCACTTTTCATTAGAGTTATGATTATTCAAAACTTTGACACTTTGTGGGGAAGGTACCAGAAACAGTGAACCGATATATCTCATCTTCATAGCAGATATTGTATTAGTAGAAATATTGGGTTGTGTGAAATACGAAGAGAGTCGGATGCTTATTTCGAATTTTATAAACGTGTTGGTTATTCAAAACCTTGACCCTATGTGGGGGAGGTACTCGAAGGAATGGTCCGACCTCTACCTTCTTTTTAACAGATCTTGTGTTGATAGAAATATAGAGATGTTCCAAGCCTGAATGGAATCGGATGTTAATTTCAAGTTTTATGAGCTTTATGGATATTCAAAATGTTGACCCCTTGGGGGGGAGGTGCCAGAAGGAGCGGCCCGATATATCGCATCTTCGCAGTAGATCTTGCGTTTGTAGAAAATTTGGGATGTGTGAAATATTAAGAGAAACGAATGCTTATTTCGGTTTTTATAATCGTTTTGGTTATTCAAAACTTTGACGCTTTGTGGGGGAGGTACCAGAATAAGTGGTCCGATCTCTACCTTCTTAATAACAGATCTTGTATTGATAGAAATATTGAGATGTGCCAAGTCTGAATGGTATCGGATGTTAATTTCGAGCTTTATGGATGTTCAAAATTTAGACCTATTGTGGGGGAGGTACGAGAAGGAGTGGACCGATGAACTCCACATTAACACCATACCTTGGGTTAATAAAAATATTGTTATCTGTAGAATTTGGAGAAAATCGTTACATCTCATTTTATAAGAGTTATAATTATTCAAAATTTTAACACTTTGTGGGGGAGGTACTTGACGGAGAGAACAGATATTATCAATTTTCGCACCGTAGCGAGCACTGATGCAAATATTAGGATTTGCAAAGTTGGAATAACATCTGATTATCGTTTCTCTTTCAGTGCAGTTAAGTATTTATTTATTTTTTTGAAAATATTGACATCATGTGGGGGAGGTATCGAAAGGAATGGCCGATATATTCCATTTTAGCGCCAGATCATGAGTTAATAAAAATATTGGCATGTGTGAAAGTTGAAGACAATCAGACTCTTACATCACATTTTATAATTATTCAAAATCTAAACCATTTGTGGGGGAGGTACTTGTCGGAGTGGACGGATATTGTCCATTTTCGCACTTGACCTAGCACTGATGGAAATATTAGGATTTTAAATCGGATTATCTTTTCTCTTTCTGTGCAAAAGATATTTTCTTTGAAAATTTCGACATTTTGTGGGGGAACCGATATTGCCCATCTCCGAACTCGATCTAAGTTTGATAATAATATAACGATGAAGCAAGTTTGGACCAAATCGGATACTATCACCTAGAGTTGTTGTGTCCATCTGCCGGCCAGACGAAAAGATTTACATGGCGAGATTGATTTCAAATGTTCTGAAAGGAATTTCGTCCATCGTATTTTATTACAATTTTTTATACCCCTCACCCTAGTATGGAGGGTATATAAAGTTTGTCATTCCATTTGTAACACATCGAAATATACATTTTAGACCTCACAAAGTATATATATGATCAGCATAAAATTCTATGTCGATATAGAGATGTCCGTCCGTCTATGAAGATCACTCTAGCTTCCGAACGAAATGAATTAGATTGATAAAATTTACTCAGACGTATATTATGTATGCAGGACTTTTGGTATTGAAAATGGGCCATATAGGTATAGCCCCCATATAAGGGCACCCCCCAATATTCGGTATTTTGATGATTTTAGCGACATTATTCACCGGAATTGTTTCAAATTTTATATTTGAAGTTCGTAATGGATACTACATCCTATGACAAAAAATGGTCTCTTCAGGTCCACGATTTGGTATAGCACCCATATATTCGGTATTTTTTAATGGCTTATAACAAAGGTTGCCTATGCAGGTCCACGTCGTCGTATGGGTACGACTACATTCGGTATTTTTAAAATTTTAACAGAATTTTGAAAAAAAAATTTTTTTGTTTTGAAACTTGTCAAATTCGTTCCAAATGGTGGAGGATATTCAAAGTTGGGCCTGGCCGAATTTACAGCTTTTTTACTTGTTTTTCTTAATATTGAGTTTCCAACTTAACCCGGTACTCTTGGATGTGTTGATTATCCAGAACGTATCCCAAGCAGTCGAGCAGAATAGAGTCTTCCTTACATTTTTTAAACCCCTCGCATTTTAACGTATGTTTAGCATAATTTTTATAAAAGTAATACATATTTTACAAAGCCCACTGTGGGAGATGATTCCTTTTTTTTAGCCAATTTGTTAACTTAACTTGACCAGACATGCTGTGTGCTGATAAAAATAAATCTTAAATAATTTCAATTTTTTTTTTTTTTTTTTTCAATATTTCCATTTTGGAACATTTTTTCACACCGTCTACTCTAAACACCCAGTCACAAGATCTTTCTTTTTCCCATCTTCTTCTTCGTCTTGGCTTTGGCACATTTGCCAGCCAGAGGTTAAGATTTTCAATTGACCGTCTAGTCGGCCACAAAGCCACATCTCCTCCACCTCCTCCTGCTCTGGCGGTCACGGCTAATGTTAAAGAAGTCTCAAGAGGTTATGAGAACACAACATATTTTTATACCAATCTCTTTTATGTTTTCCTTCCTTCCTCTCTCGCGCTGTCGGTCTCATGGGATGTTTCCCCATTGGAGTCTCTTTTGTTGGGGGAAGGGTTATCAAATGTTCATCGATTCGCGTCGATTTTTTTATGGCAAACGGATATAGAAAGAAATATTTAAATTTTAATGTCGATGCTGGTTAATGTTCCTCTCCCTCTCTCTCACGTCTTCTGTTTCTTCTTCAACTTTTTATTGTTATTACACATTGTCGGTTGGTTGTTCGATTTGTCGGTTGTTTTTTGTTGGTTTTGTTTGTGATTTCATAAAATCAAATCACATTTTGTGAATGAGACCAACATAAACAAAAGAGGCTTGCGCTGGAACACCATTTACGCTAAGTGATTTTGAAGAAGCTACTTATTACCCCCAAAATTAGTGCTTATTTATAGCACGATCCATTGGATCATTTCAAAAATAGAAGCAATCCATCAAAGTAATATATTGTCCATTTGGAAAAACAAAAAAACTTCAAACGCCATGTACAAATTATCTATTTCGGTTTGAAAACTTTTGAAAATTCACAGATTCCAAATTCCAATGTGGCAATAGTTGGAATTTAGTTAAGTTACGAAAACACAAAATCTCTGCTATAATCTTGATTTAGTGACATTTGCGAAGTAAATTTTCGATTTCAAAATGCTAACTTTGTCTTGTACTAATATGTGTTGGGTAACCTGACATGGATTTCGTTTAAATAGTTTGATTATAATAGATTTTTTGGAGGAATTTAAATTATTTTTTTTTCAGAAACTCACAGACCAATAAAATAGTTTTTATGGATCCAACAGAACAATAAAGGTGGGTTTTAAAGAATATTTTTCAAGGACTATCAGTCCAATAATTTTGGATATTTTAAAAATTGTTTTGTCAAAGACCAGTATTTTTTAAAAATATTTTTTTCAAGGGCCAACAGATCAATATTCGTGGATTTTTTAAAAAATATTTATTTCAAGGACCAATAAACATGGACTTTTTAAAAATATACTTTTTGAAGGACCAACGGACCAATAAAAGGGAATTTTTGAATAATATATTTTTTTGGGACCAACAGACCAATAAACGTGGATTTTTTTTTTTTCAAATATATTTTTTTAGGGCCAACGTGGATTTTTAAAAAATATTTTTAAGGACCAACAGACCAATAAACGTGGATTTTTAAAAAATAGTTTCTTAGGACTAACGTTGATTTTAAAAAATTGTTTTTTAGGACCAACGTGGATTTTTAAAAAATATTTTTTAGGACCAATATTAGGACCAACGTGCATTTTTAAAAAAATATTTTTAGGACCAACGCGGATTTTTAAAAAATATCTTTAGGACCAACGTGCATTTTTAAAAAATATTAGGACCAACGTGCATTTTTAAAAAAATATTTTTAGGACCAACGTGGATTTTTAAAAAAATATTTTTTCAAGGACCAACATACCAATAAACGTGGATTTTTAAAAAATATTTTTTCAAGGACCAATATACCAATAAACGTGGATTTTTAAAATATATTTTTAGGACCAACGTGGATTTTTAAAAAAATATTTTTAGGACCAACGTGGATTTTTAAAAAATATTAGGACCAACGTGCATTTTTAAAAACATATTTTTAGGACCAACGTGGATTTTTAAAAAATATCTTTAGGACCAACGTTTTTTTTTTTTTTTAAATGTTTTTTCAAGAACCAACATACCAATAAACGTGGATTTTTTAAAAAAATATTTTTTCAAGAACCAACATACCAATAAACGTGGATTTTTTAAAAAAATATTTTTTCAAGAACCAACATACCAATAAACGTGTATTGTTTAAAAAAAATATTTTTTCAAGAACCAACATACCAATAAACGTGGATTTTTTAAAAAATATTTTTTCAAGAACCAACATACCAATAAACGTGGATTTTTTAAAAAAATATTTTTTCAAGAACCAACATACCAATAAACGTGTATTTTTTAAAAATATATTTTTCAAGGAGAAATAAATGTGGGTTGGACACCACCAACAACTAGACTAATATATGTGGCTTTTAGAGCAATAAACATGAATTCTCAAAAATATTTCTTCAAGAAATGTAGAATGGATCCACATCCAATTTTACTGTCCAAAACTATTTTAACGTCTCCATATGTAAACCCTATAAACCAATATCAATATCAAATATCAGAATTTCAATTTTCATATACCTTCACTCAATACCAAATGTAGTAATATTTAGTACGCATATCCAAAACAATAGAAACATTAATCCAAAACCTAGACAACAACAGTGATCCAAAATTGGTACCATTTAGTACTTTTCACACAATTATAGTAAACATTTCCAAAACCAACTCCATTTTTCAATTCCAGATACCAACAGAGACCTCAATATCAAATTTCGTGCTTTCAGCTCTATCCCTTCAGCCAATACACAATTTAGCAATATTTGGTACTTTTCGCACAACTATAGTAAACATTTCCAAAACCACCTCTTTATCACGAACCTGTCACCAAAAGGCCACAATACAATATTTCAAAATTCCAGCTTCATCCGTCCACACTAAAACAAAGTGTTCCAAAGTTAGTACCATTTAGTACACATTTCCAAAACAACATTAATGTATCAAACTTACTTTCCAACCTGGATTCTCATACCAAATTTTAAGTTCTTAGCTCCATCCGTTCACTTAATACCTAATGGTAACATTTTAGAACATTTCGTAACCTTAAAGTTCCAATTTCCAAAAACCCTCTAGAACATTTGGAGAACAACAAGCACTCCAACAGCGACTCTCATTCCAAATTTCTAGAATTCTCATTCCGATTATACAATAAAAAGTATTAAATTTTTAGTACATTTTAGTACTTTTCGTACCCTTTAGGTACGCAATTCCAAAAACTCAGCTTTATCATACGCCTATGCATCATGATTGGCCCTCGTGCAAAAAATATAGTACAAAGACCAATTTTGCACTCCCGCAATAATCTCAATTCCACATTGAAGGATTCCATCCCAACCACAAATTGTACCAAATTTAGTAAAAATTTCCAAAACTTCCTATGTGCTCCAATCCTACACTCCAACAATAATCAAAATTCCAATTTTTTAGAATCTAGCTCTATCAGTTCACCCAAATCCAAATTGTAACAAATTTAATACCTATCGGTCCCAGAAAATTTAAATTGTACCAAATTTAGTACCATTTAGCACACATAAGTCAGAATTTCCAAAACTACCTGCATAACCCAATCATACACTCCAACAGTAATCTTGATTCCAAATTTCAGCTCAATCGGTTCTCCCATATCGAGCAGAGATCGACCATCGGTTGTTATGGCGGCCCACACCATCACCATGGCTGGCGCTTGAGTTCTGGTGGCCAACCGAAGGTGCACATTTTCTGCTGATCTCTTTGGCAAGTAAACACGATAATTTTGTTTGTTTACAAACTGCTGGACAACGAATGTTTTCTCATCGGAGAAAACCAAATTCGTCAGTTCACCACTTTCGGCCAAGCGAAGCAACTCTTTAGTTCTTTTGAGTCTATTTTCTTTCTGTTGCGCTGTAAGTTCTTGCACTTTTTGGAATTTCAATGGCTTTACCCCGATCTCATTTTTCAATATTTACCGAATGGAATATTGCGATATGTTCAGCTCATGAGCCATTTTCGGCCACTGCGACGCGGGTTTCGATCAAGTCGCTTCTTTACTTTTCGCACCATTTCTACTGACGTTGGTGTTTTCTTCCGTCCACTTCCATGACGTCAGTATCACGGTAACGAGCGATGGTACGAGTCACAAAAGATTTATTCACATTTAAATGCTGGAGTGCTCTAATGATAGCCACATGTGGTTTTCCAGCCAAATATAAGAAATCACACTATCACGCTTGAATTCCATCACGAATAACGTTTTTTTTTTTTTTTTTTTTTGGAAAAATCTCACCAAAGTGGGTATGTACGCTTGTACACAATATAATGAGCTGTCACTGGAATAATGTTAACAGCTGTCGGACGAGTGGCTTAGAAATTATAGCAGTCTGAAGTTGGTTGCAGTTTTTTATCTCACCTTGTAATCCAACATTGACTGAGGATATACATCTGTCGTCAATACCGGCTGATACTTTTTAACTTGTTTTATTTCACATTCGATACCGGTCAATTGGCCGCCATTAGACCATTCTTTGTGGGGCTAAGTTAAAACTCATATACATATGCTCATTCCATTTTAATCCAACGCGACCGAAATGTTGGGCATACTCTTTCTTAGCGGATGGACCATTTCAGGCGCAGTCGTGGTCAATATTTGCATGACATAATCTTCAAACATTAATTTGTATCGACCGTACTAATAATTCAAATAAAAATTTTATCCGCAATTTTTTGATATTGATATTTTAACATTTTTTTCCATAGGAGTTGAACCTTCCACCTTCTGATTTTTAATTGGGCATACCATGCACTCAGCCACTTTTACGAAATTGTTGTATAGCTTCTGCAAACTATTTGAATTTTCTATTTTTTTTTTTCAGCCTGGGAGATTCGGCCAGACATGCTCACTTTGTGCCACAGTGCAATTTTTTTAGGAATAACCCATTCTTTTTTTAGCTTAGTTGTAATGAATATATTGTGTAGCTGCCATTGTTTTTCAGCTTACTAGTAATGCAAAGGGTACATAATTGTCATTACTAGTAACTAGCTGAAAGTGCCACATATGACTGCCATTTTTTCCCTAAGAAGGTCTTCAAAGCATGGTTAAATCATAATTTAAATTTACATTTCTTTTGTCATAACAAGCAAGGCCTAACAGACACCATTGTTTGCCAAGCAAGAAAAAACACTTAATATCCTATTACAACTGTCTAACCAAAATTGCCACCTCAGTGAACAGTTCTATTTACCTGAACCGTGTAATTATGCAATTATGGGTTTTGTTGTTTTTTTTTTTTGTTATTATACGATTGTTTTTGTTTTTTCCTACAAAAAAGGGGATTTTCTAAACAGCAAATACTGTCTAGAGCCTTTTGTGTGCAATTGCTGCTAATGATGTAAAATTGGTAATTATAGGCGTTATTTTCCACGAACTCTTCTTCAGTTTTGAGTTATCAGTTAAATTATGTAAAATGAAAAAAAAAAAACAAATTGAACATTGCCACACTTATATTTTCCCACCAAACGGTATGGAAAACCACTAATGATGGATGGTATCGGTTTCATACAAAATTTAAAATCATTTAAACCGGAGTAGGTGTTTCCCCAAAGTCTCGAAAACTCGAAAAGGCTTAAAGCAAAAGAAATACTGAAAATAAGGCGTAAAATATAGTTTAACTCGAGGAAAATTTCCCAGAAATATTATTGAGAACTCAAAACAAAAAACAAAACATTAATTATCATAAGCCCCACTAATGGTTTTTCAAATGTTACAAATATTTTGTATGTTTTTTTTTTTGCTCGCACATGAATTATTGCATGGAATTGAAGACAAAAAATGAGCTATATTAAAAAAAATTTTTGTTTGGAAAATATTCGGAGAATCGTTTTCGTAAAAAAAAAACAGTAAGGAAAGCTCAAAAGTCGGGCGGTGCCGACTATATGATACCCTACACCACTTTGCATACTTAGTAGAGCTCTCGTAAAATTAAAGTTAATATTGGGCATTTATGAGCTCTATGAGATATCTGGTACAAAATATGATTGTGGTAGAGTGCATATTCCGAAAGATAGAGATTTTAACACTAAATCGGATGAAACATATATATGGGAGCTATAGGTATATCTGAAGCGATTTAAAGTATTAACTTCTTGAGTAAGTTCGCTTGGAAGTGCAACATTTCACTCTCACACACAAAGTGATGTTTTGAAAAGTATGGTCGTTTACACAAAGTGATGTTTTTGGAAAGTATGGTCGTTTACACAAAGTGATGTTTTTGGAAAGTATGGTCGTTTACACAAAGTGTTTAGTGGTAAGTATGGTCGTTCACACGAAGTGATTTTTTTGGAAAGTATGGTCGTTCACACAAAGTGATGTTATTGGAAAGTATGGTCGTTTACACAAAGTGATTTTTTTGGAAAGTATGGTCGTTTACACAAAGTGATGTTTTGGAAAGTATGGTCGTTTACACAAAGTGATTTTTTTGGAAAGTATGGTCGTTTACACAAAGTGATGTTTTGGAAAGTATGGTCGTTTACACAAAGTGATGTTTTTGGAAAGTATGGTCGTTTACACAAAGTGTTACCGATGTTAGTCTTTTGTGAGCAGGCAGGTCATGTTCGAAGATGGGCTATATGGAATTGACTGAAATTCTACACAATTAGTTCTGTGTGGCTACTCTACCGCCTGTAAGAGAATTTTCTTATAGGTCCACAATATGGTAATGCTCCAATATATCGGTACCTCCCGATATTCGACATTTTGATGATTGTAGCTACATTTTTTAACGGAATTGTCTGGAACCCCACACAAGGAGTTCCTTCTTAGTACTTTACCCCCTGAAAGAGAATTGTCTATATGAAAAGTATGGTCGTTTACACAAAGTGATGTTTTGGAAAGTATGGTCGTTTACACAAAGTGATGTTTTTGAAAAGTATGGTCGTTTACTCAAAGTGATGTTTTGGAAAGTATGGTCGTTTAGACAAAGTGATGTTTTGGAAAGTATGGTCGTTCACACAAAGTGATGTCTTGGAAAGTATGGTCGTTCGCACAAAGTGATGTCTTGGAAAGTATGGTCGTTTACACAAAGTGTTACAGATATTAGTCTTTTGTGAGCAGGTAGGTCATGTTCGAAGATGGGCTATATGGAATTGACTGAAATTCTACACAATTAGTTCTGTGTGGGTACTCTACCGCCTGTAAGAGAATTTTCGTATAGGTCCACAATATGGTAATGCTCCAATATATCGGTACCTCCCGATATTCGACATTTTGATGATTGTAGTTACATTTTTTAACGGAATTGTCTGAAACCCCACACAAGGAGTTCCTTCTTAGTACTTTACCCCCTGAAAGAGAATTGTCTATATGAAAAGTATGGCCGTTTACACAAAGAGATGTTTTGGAAAGTATGGTCGTTTACACAAAGAGATGTTTTGGAAAGTATGGTCGTTTACACAGAGTGACGAGTTGAAAGTATGGCCGTTCACACAAAGTGATGTTTTGTAAAGTATGGTCGTTTACACAGAGTGACGAGTTGAAAGTATGGTCGTTCACACAAAGTGATGTTTTGTAAAGTATGGTCTTTTGCACAAAGTGGCTTGCGGAATTTTACAGGTATGGTCGTCTACACAAAGTCTACTTAAGCGATTTTAAGTATTAACATCTTGAGTGAATTCGTTCGGAAGTGCAACATTTCACTCACTTTGGGCTGAAATTAGCCATTTTTTTTGCACAAGAAACCTAAAATCGGACGAAGATATATAGGGGAGCTATATCCAAATCTGAACCGAACTTGATAAAATTTGATCTATTAACTGCTAGGCTGAATCTGATATTTGGTACTAAATATCATATTTGTGGGGTGTATATTACGAATGTGAGGGACTTAAACATCAAATCGGATGAAACATATATATGAGAGCTATAGCTATATATGAACCGATTTTCACCAAATTTGAAGCACATGTTTGTAAGCTGAATTCGGTCGGATGTAGCAAAATTCACACCATTTGGATCAGAAACCTAAAATCGGACGAAGATATATAGGGGAGCTATATCCAAATCTGAACCGATCTTGATAAAATTTGAATCATGTATTTCTGGGCTGAATCTGATATCTGGTTCCAAATAACATTCTTGTGGAGTCTATATTACGAATGTGAGGGACTTAAACACCAAAATCGGATGATACTTATATATGGAAGCTATAGCTACATCTGAACAGATTTTCACCAAATTTGAAGCTCATGTTTGTAGGCAAAAAAATACCAAAGTGTCGATCACCTCAAGCATGCGCTTCGCCGGGAATAGACAAAAATACCGCAGAGCTACATTCGTGCAGCGTGTAACGGTTTCATTGGCCATTTGAAGGCCATAATTCGTGTCAAAAGTGACCAATTCGAACAAAGCTAAACTTATTCTAAAATTTGAAGCTATTTCCGATATTTTTTGCTTTTATTCAATAAAATTAAAAAAAATGTAAAAATCATGGCGTTTGACTTTGTTGCAGTTTTTTTTATCTCACCCTGTATATAAGGTGATTAAAAGGTCTTCTCTTTTTTGAAGATCACTAAAAGGTATCCTGCCCATAGAAGACCTTCAGAAGAATTTCTCTTCATAAAACATCTTTTTCTAAGAGACCTCAAAAATGACAGCTGTCTGTAGCAGCTCTTCTGTCAAGCGAAGACAGTCAACAGGTCTTTTGTCTATAAAAATTTGTGAAACGTCTTCCCTTTTTAGAAGAACTTTAAATGGTCTTTAGAGGATACAAATCTTTCGAAGTGTCTGCAGACTTTTCCCATGTTCAATTCTCTACAGAAAATAATTTTGATAAGCTTCACTCCTTACAAATATAATTTGTTTATATAAGGTATTCTAATAATAAAAAATAGATTTTCCAACAACCCAACTTCTTCAAATAACTGTACCCAAAAAAACAATTTAAAACACAAATGACCTTCCCCAAAAAATAATTTCAAACACATTGTCGTTATCCTTGAATCCTTGTTGGCTGGTTGTTTGTAATGCGCAAATTATTTCCTTTTACTTCTTGTAAAAGCGCTATTTTTTGCAAACAATCCCACAACAACAATAACAACAAAAATAGAAGAAATGTAAATAATACAACGCCTTTGTCTCGATTCCCCATAAAATAATGGGCCAGACAATAACAACGAAGCAAATCAGTAGCAGAATACCAGAGTGGCATTATTGCAAATCAACGATGGATGGCTGGGTAGATGGATGGTTCATTGTCCTTTTTATGTCTGGAAACTTTCCTTTTGGTATCTTTTGTGCGAGTTCTCCTTTTAGCTCTGCAAAACAAACAAATTGTGGCAATGAGGTGTGTCGCAGAGTTAGACTATAACACAGTGGTGTTCTATAGAAGAGCAGCATTAAATTAAAACACAGAAGAAGGTGTAACAAATGTCCTTGTCATTGAATAATTGTGTATGGCAGGAAGCGGATTGTCTATATTCGTGAAGGGGTGTAAAATATTTTTTTTTATTATTCGGATAAGGAACGTAAATTCTACTAAAAGAATACGAAAATACTAAAATGTACTTAAACTTTAAGGACACACGAAATTACCTAGAATTTGAGAAATAATGAGAAATTAGGAATGAAAGCCAGTTATGGAGGGTAGGATAACTGTAGCAAACGATTTTTTTGGAAATCCTAACATTAAGGCTACGAAAAAGTTCTAAAATGGTAATAAACTTCTCAAATGGTATCATTTGAACGATTAGGTTAGTAGGCTTGTGATAAAGAGGTAGTTTGGAAAACGTGTACCCCACGTGCACGAAAAGTACTAAATAGTACTATATTTGGTACAATTTTGTATTGGGGGAGCATATATTGCTTAAAATCTGAAATTTGGTATTAGGGTCACTGTTCATGTGTAGCCAGGACATATGGAGGTGGTTTCGAAAATGGGCCGTAAATTTGTACGAAAAGTACTAAATGGTACTAAATTTGGTATTGTGTAAAGGGATATAACTGGAATCCGCAAATTTAATACCGAGGTCTCTGTTTATATATGAAATGCCGATGGGTGAGGGGCTGGTATCCTCAAATTTTATCGTTAAGCCTCTGTTTGTGTCTGGGATCGAGATACGGAAGTGGTTTGGAAATGCGGCGTATATTATACGAATAGTAGTAAGTTTAACTAAATTTGGTGTAGGGTGGAGGGATGTGGCGGGAATCCTCAAATTTGACATTGAGGTCTCTGTTGGTATCTGAAATGGAGATAAGGAGGGGGTTTTGGAAATCTTAAATTGTACAAAATGGTACTAAAATTGATATGGGGTGAAAGAATAGAGCGGAAATCCTAAAATTCGATATAGGTGTCTCAGTTAGTATCTAAAATTGAGATATGGAGGTGCTATTGGAAAAGTGTACTATATTTTTACGAAGAGTACTAAATGGTTCTGCATGTGGTATTGGGTGAAGGAATTGAGCTGAAATCCTGGAATTTGATATTTAGATTACTGATGTTTGTTGGTGGTTGGGAAATGTGTCCCATATTTGTACGAAAAGTACTAAATGGTACTACATTTGGTATTCGGTGATGGAATAGGGCTGGAATCTGCAAATTTGATATTTAGGTTCTGTTGTTAGGATATGGAGTTGGTTTCGAAACTACTATAACTGTTCGACAAGTAGTAAACAGCGCTAAAATTGGTATTGAGTGAAGGAATAGATCTAAAATCCTAAAATTTGATATAGGTGTTACGATTGGTATCTGAAATTGAGATGTGGAAGTGATGTTGGAAATGTGTACTATATTTGTTCGAAAAGTGGGAAGTCGTACTAAATTGGGTAAAAGGTGAAGGGTTTGAGCTGGAATCCTGCAATTTCATATTAAGATCCCTATTGGTATCTGGGATGAAGGTAATTTTAGAAGTGTGTGTTGCAATTGTACCAAAAGTACTAATGACATTAAATTTGGTCTTGTTTGAAGGAATAGGGATTAAATTCTGAAATTAGATATTTAGACAGCTAAATTTGGTATTGGGTGAAGAGATAGGGCTTGAATCCCGAAAATTTTTATATTGATGTCTCTTTTGGGATCTGTATGGTTGTGCAAATGCGTATTATGATTGTTCGAAAAACACTAACTGGCACTATCAGTGTTGGTATCCAGGAGGTTAAGATGTACAATGTTTTTAATGTGCGTACGTAATGGTATTGAGAGCTTAAATCCTGAAGTTTGATATTGAGGTCCCTATTGGATTCATGGGTTTACATATGGAGACGTAAGTCCCTTCTGCTCAATGGTTGTAGGAATATCGCTAAACTTTAAAATGAAATATTTTGAACACTACAGGGTGAAATAAAAACAGCAGCAACAAAGACAAACGCCATTTTTTTTTTTCATTTTTTTTAATTTCTTGAATGAAAGCAAAAAATGTCGGAAATAGCATCAAATTTTAGAATAAGTTTAGAGTTGTTCGAATTGGTCACCTTTGGCACGAATTATGGCCTTCAAACGGCCAATGAAACCGTCGCACGCTGTCCGAATGTTGTTCTGCGGTATTTTGGCCCAGTCCCGTTCGACCCTTTAGTATTTTCTAGTGCCAACCTTGCTTTCCAAAGTACTCCAGACATAATAGCCCAACGAACTGGTATCCGGAGATTTTGGTGGCCATTGTGGGCGGGAAATGAAGCGAGGAACCTCATTTTGTAACCATTCTTGCGTGGCGCGTGCTGAGTGCGATGGTGCTGAGTCCTGTTCGAATGTCCTAGGTCTACGGCCAAAATGTTTGCGTGCCCAAGGCCTTAATACACACTCCAGAACATTTTCGCGATAATATCAGGCATTAATTCTGATGCCACGGCCGCACCATCACCATGGCCGGCGCTTGAGTTCTGATGGCCAACCGAAAGTGCACATTTTCAGCTGACCTCTTTGGCAAGTAAACACGATCATTTAGTTTGTTTACAAACTGCTGGACAACGAATATTTTCTCATCGGAGACGGAGAAAACCAAATTCGCCAGTCACCACTTTCGGCCAGGCGAAGCTCTTTTGAGTCTATTTTCTTTCTGTTGCGGTGTAAGTTCTTGCACTTTTTGGAATTTTAATGGCTTTACCCCGAGCTCATTTTTCGATATTTGCCGAATGGAATATTGCGGTATGTTCAGCTCACGAGCCATTTTTCTGCCACTGCGACGCGGGTTTCGATCAAGTCGCTTCTTTACTTTTCGAACCATTTCTGCTGATGTTCCTGTTTTCTTCCGTCCACTTCCTTGACGTCGGTCTACGCTACCAGTATCACGGTAACGAGCGATGGTACGAGACACGAAAGATTTATTCACATTTAAATGCTGGAGTTATCAAACGATAGCCACTGGTGGTTTTCCAGCCAAATATAATGAAATCACACTATCACGCTTGAATTCCATCACGAATAACTTTTTTTCTGGAAAATTCTCACCAAAATGCTTTTGTACGCTTTTAAACAATAGCAATAGCTGTCGGACGAGTGGCTTAGAATTGACAGCAGTCTGAAGTTGGTTGAAGTTTTTTCATCTCACCCTGTGCATTTGTGCGATTGTTTTAAAAAGGAAAAAACACCACTTTTGTCCGATAATATCCTGTAGATTTTTTTCTTAAGAAAATAGAAGAGTTTTGTCCAGAAAGCCCTGGTTAAAAAATCTTCTTGAAAGTCAATGATGTTCTGTCCAAAAAAATACCTTGACCAAAATATTTTTGAAAGCCCACGGTCTTTGATCAAAAAACCATTAACATAGTATCTAAAAATGAACCCCGGTCAAGGAATCTTTAGAAAATCGAAAAATTTTAAAAAGTCCTTAAGAAATTTTGCTTCCGGGCAAAGTTAGCCAAACATATTAGTATCCATCAAATTGGAACAAATCTGATGCCACCTTGCTGTTTGTGAAAGAGTAAACAATTTTTTTTTTTACATTTTTATAAGTAAATGCTAATAATTTAAACACAACTGCCATCCTACACATGCGCCCTGATTCGACGCGTGTCACAACAGTTTCCATTACACATACTTACCAACACCCATATTGCCCGAATTCGAAGGTCACATCATTGAAGAGACAATAAATCTCAACCTGTGCACCGCGGATCCTTCTCCCGCTTTTTTTATTTTGTGTCTGCGAATAGAATCCCCAATCTAATCTCTTTATCTCGGCGTTGTGGTGTAAAACGTAATTTCTACTTTGCGTTACATTTTGCACGAATTTGGGGCACGTTCCAACTGCAATGTGTTTCGTTCGTTCGTTTTTTTTTCTTTTTTCCTCCTCTCCTTTGATTGTGGTCTCTAATTATTGGTCTTTGCCACGTTGTCTTTGTTTTGGGTTCTGGCGTTGATTATATGGTCAGTGCACTTAACATTAAATTATGGTTATTAGAAAAAAAAACAGAGAAGAAAGACAATGTTGTGGCAAGAGCAAGGACAACCTGCACTTGTGTGTGTTTGTGTGTGTGCGTTATTGGGTGTGCGTCCAAAAAAAGGTGTACAATTGTCTGCTGCGCAATTTTCGGTGTCCTTGTTTCTTTCCATTCCATTCCGTTGCCTTTTTTCCTCTTCTGGGATTATTTAGAAAAATAATATCGAGAATCTTGGAGTGAATCAAATTGTCTGTGTACGGTTCTATATGTGTGTGTGTGTGTGTGTGTGAATGTGTGTTTTGTGTCAATTCCTTTGTTTAAGGTCAAGGTTAAATGGAAATTTAAGAAGCTCATGAAATGTTGAATTTTCTTTGTCTGTATTTTTCCCCTCGGCATTGTAGGCATATTAAAAACAAAAGAAAGTCAGGCACTAAATGCCTAGTTTACACTTTACTACTACTTCTTTTATTTTGGTGTCAATGCTGCAGGTGAACGTTTTCGGCCTGCCCTTTGAAAGGATTTGCCAGGACTTAACACATTTTTAATGAAAAGTGTTATTTTTGTTGTGATGGGCGGCGTTAAGTATTTAACACTATTATTAGAGGGCATTAAAGTGGAACATAGAATTTGGATAATTTTCTTGGGAACTCTTTTATAGGGTTACTGACAAGTGCCCGCTATTTCGAATTTTCGCTATTTTCAGCGAAAAGTCCATCTTAAAATTTTAGATTCGAGGCAACAGTTCGAGTTTGTCCTTTTTTTGTAGTCAAATTTTGACGAAACTTCATATATCGTACAAAATTTGCAGACATTTAGGGCGTAATATATTATTCAAGTATTTTCCTTTTTCGGAAAGAATAATAGGGAAATGTTTACCTTTTTCACCAAAAAGTCACCAAAATCTTTAATTTTGAAGCATACCAAGGAGGATATTAGTAAAACCATTGCAGAATGGACCCAAATCCAATGTTTCTGTCCAAGACTATTTCAACATCTCCATATGTAAAACCTAGAAACCCACAGGACCTCAACATCCAATTTCAGAATTTCAGCTTTATCCCTTCACCCAGTACTAAATTTAGTAACATTTTATACTTATATTCAAAACAATCTACATATCTCCATCCTAAACACCAACAACGATTCAAAATTAGTACCATTGTACTTTTCGTAGAATTATAGAACACATTTCCAAAACCACCACCAGATCTCAACACCATATACCAACAGTGACCTGAATGTAAAATTTCAGGATTTAAGCTCTATACATACGCCCAATATCCAATTCAGTACCACTAAAGGGCCAGCAAAAATGTTCCTTATCTTAAACACGATTTCAGCTCGATCCCTGCAACTAATTCGAAATTTAGTAATTTTCGCACAACTACAGTACGCACTTCCAAATCCATCACAATGTATCAATCCCAGATTCCAACAGAGACATCAATATCAAATATAGGGATTTCAGCTCTATCCCTTCACCCAAAACCCAATTTAGTACCAATTAGTACTTTTTCGAAAAATTATAGTACACATTTCCAACACCATCTTCATATCGCAATTCCAACCAACAGAGACCTCAATATCATATTTGAGAATTCCAGCCATAGCCCTTCTATCCAATACTCAATTTAGTACCGTTTAGAACTTTTCGAACAATTATAGTACACATTTCTAAATCCATCTTCATATCCCAATTCCAATCACCTGAGATCTCAACATCAAATTTGAGGATTCCAGCTCTATCCTTCACCCAATACCAAATTTAACACCATTAAGTACCTTTCGTACAAATATAGGACGCATTATCTCAATCTCAGATACCAACAGAAACCTCAATATCAAATTTCAAGATTCCAGCTCTATCCCTTCACACAATACCCAATTTAGTGCCAATTAGGTCTTTTCCAACAATTATAGTTCACATTTCCAAAACCGTCTGCATATCTCAATTGTAGATACTAACAGTACATCTATATCAAATTTACGGATTTTGGATCTATTCAAATATATGAAATTTAGTACTATTTTGTACATTTCGCAAATTTTAATGCACATTTCCAACCATTCCAACAAGAGAGACGTCAATACCAAAATTTGAGGATTCCAGCCCTTCCCTTCGTACAATTATATTACACATTTCCGAAACCACCTCCATGTGTGTAGGCTTCACATGTACAGGGACCCTAAAACTAAATTTCATAATTTATCTGTTTACCCAATACCAAATTGTACCAAATATAAAACTATTTAGTACTTTTCGCGCACTTGTAGTACAAATTTCCAAACCCAACTCTTTATCACAAACCTACCACTAACATGTAGCCCAATACTAACTTTAATTCGATAGTCTAACATTACTGTTCGAAATTTAGTACCATTTAGGACAGTTCACATATTTGGAACACATATCATCCTAAACCACCTTCAAATATCGAACATACTTTCCAACTTCGATTCTTAAAACGAATTTTAGGCCTTTAGCTCTCCGTTCACATAATACTAAATGGTACCATTTTCGTAACCTCATAGTTCGAATTTCCTGAAACCCGGTGGTACATCTATCCTGCTCACCGTCATTGGCCCTTATTCCAAATTTAAAAATTCTACCTCATTTCCTTTGACCAATACAAAATATTTATTATACCAACACCCATATCGCTACAGAGGGTATATATCGTTTGCTACGATTAAAACGTGTCTCATCGAAATAATGGTTTTAGACCCTAGGTCTCTATAGACCAAATTCGTTTAAGGACTTTTGGTGTCGATGTAGGGATTTCCGTACGTCTGTCTTTCTGGCTGGCTGGTGCGTTCAATAACTTTCGAAGGGAGCATCCGATTTGGTTCAAACTTGGTGCATCATAAAAATCTTGTCAAACTTAGATCGATTTCGGAGATGGACAACATCGGTCCACTCCTTCTGGTACCTCATCCACAAAAGGTCAAAATTTTCAAAGGAACTAATTTACCTCATAAAAGGAATAGAACAACTAGATTTTGTGCAGACTTTGCGAATCTCAATATTTTTGTCAGTGCTAGGTGAGGTGCAAAGCAGAAATGAACAGTATCGGCTCACTCCATCAAGTACCTCCCCCACAAGTGGTCAACATTTGGGATAATTATAACTAGTATGGAGGGTATATTAAGTTTGTCATTCCGTTTGTAACACCTCGAAATATACATTTTATAATCCACAAAGTATATATATTTTTGATCAGCACAATATTCTATATCGACTTAGCGATGTCCGTCCGTCTATCGGTCTATCCGTCTGCCCGTCTATGCAAATCACCGTAGCTTCCGAACAAAATGAAGTAGGTTGATAACATTTATTAAATGTATAAAATACCTGCTGGACTTTTGGTAACTAAAATGGGCCATGTAGGTCAACGTTTTCGTATATCCCCCCTACAATGGTACCTCCCTATTGCAGTATTTTGATGATTTTAACGACATTATTCTCGGTATTGTTTTAAATTTGGTATTTGAAGATCGTAATGGATACTACAGCCTAATACAGAAAATTGTTTGTGCAGGTGCACGCCTCCGCATAGCCCTCATATAACGATACCTCCTGATTTTCGGTATTTTGATGATTTTAGCGACATTATTCACCGGAATTGTTTCTAATTTGGTATTTGAAGTTCGAAATGGGATACTACAGCCTAAGACAGAAAATTGTCCGTGCAGGTTCACATCTTCGTATAGCCCCCTTATAACGGTACCTCTCGATATTCGGTATTTTGATGATTTTAGCGACATTATTCACCGGAATTGTTTCAAATTTGGTATTTGAAGTTCGTAATGGATATTACAGTCTAAGAAAGATAATTGTCTGTGCATGTCCACGTCTTCGTATAGCCCTCCTAATATTATTCACCGGAAATGTTCCAAATTTGGTATTTGAAGCCTAATATATACAACGGTACCTCCTTATATTCGGTATTTTGATGATTTTGCCGACATTATTCACCGATTTTTGTTTCAAGTTTCGCATTTGAATATTGTAATGGCTTATGACAAAACTTGCCTCTGCAGGTCCACGCCGTCGTATAGACCCTAATATAATGGCTACAGTTGGTATTTTTAAGATTATAACAAAATTTTTTACGGATTTTATTTTTTTTTTTTTGAAAATTGCCAAATTCATTCCAAATGGTGGAGGGTATTTAAAGTCCGGCCCTGCCGAACTTGCAGCTTATTTACTTGTCTTGTATTACTTTATACACTTAATATACCACAGAAATAATATTTACTTATTTTTTTATTTATTTATTTTTGTTTGTTCTCTTTTCAGACAATCCCACCCCAAAAAAATATATATTTAAATATCATTTAAAGTCAAATCCAAATTGTGATGCCAAAGTTCAAAAGTAGAAAATCTAATATTCTCTCTCTCTCCGAATTAAATTTGTGTCTTTCTCTGTGTAAAACCAAAGTGTTTAGTTTAAAAAAAAAAAAAAATCTCAATGAATTATTTGCTTGTGTTCAATTAAAATGAGAAAAAATAAAAATAAAATGTTTAAAAATAAATATTCCATAATTTAAAGTAATGCATCTAATTAGTTAATAAAATTATAAATATATGTGTAAAAAAAAAATGAAAATAGTTTAAGTGTAGTGTAGGAAAATAATAAAAACGTGAAAATGAAATGCAAGCATTCCAACAATTTAAAAGCAATTTAATTAAAAAAAGAAAACGGCTGTTCATCGTTAAAAGGATTACTTCGTAGAAAAAGGGTAAGTTTTATTGGTTTTTAAATTTTTTATATATTTTTTATTTAATGTAGTAGATAAGTATTTAATAGGAAATAATAGGATGAGAGTGTATTTTAAAATATTTAAAGCCTGGCCAATATAGAGAAGGATATTTGGTTCAAAAGTTGTATTAAATCCCATTTACAAGGTGCCAACAACAACCGAAAATCAATTTGCCTTTAAAACTTCTTTTTTACCCAATTTATTTTCCTTTCTTCCCAAAATTTCTATAGCTAAAAGAATAAGCAAAAGAACAAGATAACCTTAACCTACAGCACACGAAATTTAATTAACATCACACAAAATGTTTATTAAACGCACACACACCAAAAATACAAAACATACCGACAACCCACCGACATTGTTGCAGATTTATCTAAAAATTAAAAAAAAAAAGTAAAATAAAATTGAAAGCAAAAAACCAAACATTTGCTAGTGTCCTAAATATTTCTGCCAGTTAAGATACACAATTTGCGATTTTAATTTTGAAAAATTTGAAACAAATAATACGAGGTATGTTAGAATTCCTTTGCTACACACAATTAAAGCAACTAAGAGAAAATGGCACAGATTTGTCGACAGATATATACTCTCAAACCAAGAAAATTTTGGATCTCGGAAATTAATTTAAATGCTATGAATTAGATAGTAAGAGCGATTTAAATTTGGAGTCGGTTAATACTAACCTATAAAAGCTATATCTTAATCGATTCCCACTACACTTGATAGAGGTAAATTCATGTAGTTGTTGACCTTTCAAACCAAATAACGTTACATGTTATGACTTTCAGAATATTTAAAAAATATAAAACAAAAAACAAGAAAAAAATTATGTTGCCCGGCCCGAACTTTTCATATCCTCCGGCTTAGGATAAAGAAAGCATTATAACCCAATTTTTAGACATAACATAATTTGGCAAAAATTTTCAATACCAATCATCTTAGACACAATACAAAATGTTTCTGCTAAAATTTGACGCTCTACGTCAAATAATGTGTGCTGTATCGTGATTTCAACCTATACAGGGTGAGATAAAAAAACTGCAACAAAGTTAAACGTCATAATTTTAACATTTTTTTTTTTAAATTTTATTGAATGAAAGCAAAAATGTCGGAAATAGCAACAAATTTTAGAATTGGTCACCTTTGGCACGAATTATGGCCTTCAAATGGCCAATGAAACCGTCACACGCTGCCCGAATGTTGCTCTGCGATATTTTGGGTCATTCTCGGCGAAGAGCTTGCTTGAGGTGATCGACACTTTGGTATTTTTTAGTACCAACCTTGCTTTCCGAAATACTCCAGACACAATAGTCCAACGGATTGGTATCCGGAGATTTTGGTAACCATTATGCGCTGGAAATGAAACGAGGAACCTCATTTTGTAGCCATTCTTGGGTGGCGCGTGCTTAGTCCTGCTGAAATGTCCAAGGTCTACGGCCAAAATATATTCGCGACAATATTTCAATATTCCGGATGGAATTTCGGCCATTGCGACGCGGGTTTCGATCAAGTCGCTTCTTTACTTTTCGAACCATTTCTGCTGATGTTGCTGTTTTCTTCTGTCCACTTCCTTGACGTCAGGCTACTCTACCAGTATCAAGATAACGAGCGATGGTACGAGACACAAAAGATTTATTCACATTTAAATGCTGGAGTGCTCTAACGATAGCCACTTGTGGTTTTCCAGCCAAATATAAAGAATTCATACTATCACGCATCAGTTTCATCACGAATAACTTTTTTTCTGGAGAATTCCCACTAAAATGCTTTTGTGCGCTTGTAAACAATATAATGAGTTGTCACTGGAGTAATTTTAACAGCTTTCGGACGAGTGGCTTAGAAATTACAGCAGTTTGAAGTTGGTTGCAGTTTTTTTTTCATCTCATCCTGTAAATCTATATATAGGTCAAACCCGGTTTCAACCATTTTTTTTTTTTTTTGAAAATTTCATTTAAATTTTATTGAGGAATTTGGTTTGTAGATCAAAATCAAGAACATATTATTCTGGAGATCCCAATATGTGCGTTATATTTTGTTTCTTTGTAATCTAAGTGAGTTTTATGGATTCATTAAAGAATCGTTGGTTTAAAAAGGATTCAAATTCGTCCACGTAAACTCTGATTTCAAGTATTTATTGATATTTTGTTACATTCTTCATATAAATTCGCCAATTTTTATATCCTCCACCATACATAGTATGGCGGGTATATTAAGTTCGTCATTCCGTTTGTAACTCATCGAAATAATCATTTCAGATACAACAATTCTTGATCAGCGTAAAATTCTAAGCCCAGTACGTCCTTCCGTCTGTTGTAGTCACGCCAGAGTCAAAACGAAACAAGATAGGAAGCTAAAACTTTGCACTGTCTTTCGTCTGCAGGCAGGTCAAGTTCGAAGATGGGCTATATCGGTCCATGATATCGACACAAGAGACTCCTTCTGAGTACTTTACCCCTTAGAAGAGAATTGTCTAAATAGGTCCAAGTTTTATTATAGCGCCCATATAACGGCACCTCTAGATATTCGGTATTTTCATGATTCTTGCGACATTATACACCGGCATTATTTTAAATTACTTATGCAGGACCACGTCTTCGTATAGCCCCCGTATAGCGATTTTCATTCGAGCGGAATTTATTTGAAAATTTTCAAGCTTCTTCCAAATGGTGGAGGGTACAAAAAGTCCGGCTCGGCCGAACGTAGCTGGTTTTTAACTTTTTTATATTTTGTGCTTTCATATAGCATTTTATATAAATGTGGTCCCCTATTGAAGTCATTTCGAGGGCCTTGGCTTTATTTTCCAATCGATTTGGATACCCTTGTATTTTGTCTCTTCGGGGCTAGAAACCCTTTCTACAGGGGATATGCAATATACCTGTATATATTTCGGCATAGTCCATGTTCCTAATTAATTTGGTGATGGTATTAATATTTTCAATAAAAATCGATTGGAAAATAGATTCTAAGCACATATTTTCATTATATATATCAGCTTGATGTAGAACATTTTTTTCCTTTATAATATTCTCAAAAAAATTGTATTGAGAGGGATTTTGAAACTTGTTTATTAGAATTACATTTGATTTTGATTCAGTTCAATGAGACCGAAAAAAAAGAAATCCCTTTCCCATTACTTGCCAAAAACTTATGACCTACACTACGTAGAAAAATGGTGTTATATCTCTCATTTTCCTTTCTTTCCATCCCTCCCTTTCACTCACTATCTCTTTTTCCTTCAGTTTTATTTTTTTTTTTTTTTTTTGTTTTATGTCTGACAGACAATTTCATTTACCTACATACAGTGTTTTGAGATATCGGCAACAACAAGAACGCAATTTGCTGATGCTTCTTCTTCTTCCTCCCAAAGTAAATATAAACAAAGATACCTCGCTGTTTATCTTAGAAATACATTTGCTAGACAGATATATTCTCTGGCAGAATGTACATACATACCGACATTTCTCAGGTTCACATTAACAATTTACGTTGAGAACACACACTCACACAAATACGCGCCAATCCACACATTGTTCAAATGTTTGTGCAATGCAGTATCATTAAATTATCTTTCACTCGAACGAAATATCAATGGCGCATCGTTAGTTAGATACAATTAGACTTGAAGATAGTAGTACGTCGTGTACGTAGTAGAACACACACGCTGCCCGTAGGCACCCACATGTCAGTTAGAATAGGATGGGAATTTGCACCTACCTCCTTCAGGTACTTCTGCCACAATTAATCAATTTTATAAGCCCTTAGCCATAAGTCTAAGGTATAAAGTATATATTTAATTTCAATTGGTCAAAATGTGCCCCATACAAATAACGGTTTTAGACCCTAGGTCCCTTTGAGAACGAAATTGGTTACAGGTCAATTGGAGTCGATCTAGCCCATTCGTCTGTCCGCCCCTCAAAAGGGGGTATCCGATATGGTCTAAATTTAGTAATATGTTTTACCAAACAAAACTCTAATTCGTAGATGGGCAATATCGGTCACCACTTCTGGTACCTTCCCAAGTAGAGTAAAAAGTTCTACAAATGCATACAAATCTCATATTGAGCATAGGGAGGCCTAAATTTAGCACAATCTTGGCATGTCGTTATATTTTGATAAAAACTCACCCACAAAAAATCTAAATTTTGAATTATAATAACTCTCCAAATATGTGGAACCAAAGTTCGATTTCTTTAAGACTAAGCAGATTTTGGTCCATACTAGAAATAGTGTAAAAATCGAGCCCGTACGGTACCTCTCGCAACAAAAGTTTAGAAATTTTGCAAAAACAAAAGAAAATAGAAAACTCATGTTGAGCCAAGGATTATAGATCAAAGTTGGCCACCGCCAAGTTAGATAATAAATTGGTTAGGATCTAAACTACACAATATTGGTTCATTGATACCTGAACCTACTTCACAAAAGGTCAAAATTATGAATAATACAAATAATAACATCCCACAAAATGGGTAAATTAATGTCCGGTTCACATATACAGAAAACCTTTATGGAGGACCTATACATAAAAATCCCTGACATTATCCACAATAGACGGAAGATTTCTCCTCGGTGACTATATATAAGGAGCCTCCGAGGCCAATTACTCAATAATAAGGGCGTCTGAAGCCAGTTATAGTAGGGGAGTCTGAATCCAATTAGAATGTAAAAAGGGCCCTCTGAAGCCGACTCCCTATAAAAGAGCCCAATTACTAGATATAATATACGTCTGAGGGCAGCTACTCGATAGAAAAAACCTCTGGGCCCGGCTAGCCCATAGGAAAGACCTCTAAGGCCAGCTATGCCATAGAAGAAGCCTGTTATTTAGACAAGAAAGTTCTGAGACCAGACAGCCTATATTAGAGGCCTCTGAGGCCAAATACTCTATAGGAGAGGTCTCTGAGGCCAGTTATTCTGTAGAAGAGCCTTCTGAGGCTAACTACCATATAGAACAGGGCTCTTAGGCCAGTAACCCCGTGGAAGACGCCTCTGAGGCCGGCTGCTGTATAGAAAAGGCTCCTAATGCCAGCTACTTCCTTAAATAAGCCTTTGAGGCTAGCTAATCTATGGACGAGGCCTCTGAGCCCAGCTACGCCATGGAAGAGGCACTTAAGGCCAGTTACACTGTAGATTAGGTGTCTAAGCTCAACTACTCCATAGAAGAGGACTCAAAGGCCACCTACTTGATAGAAGGCCAACTACCCTATAGAAGAGATCTCCAAGACCACATACCTCATAGAAGAGGCCAGCTACTCTATGGAATAAGTCTCTGAGGCCGGCTACTCTGAGGCCAGTTAGTCTTCAGCACAGTTCCAAAGACAGCTACTCAGTAACTGTGGCCATTCTAGGCTACTTAGCCCAATGAAGAACCTCCGAGGCTAGCCACAACATCGAAGAGTCCTTTGAGGCCAGCTACTGTATATAAGAAGCTTCTGAGAGCTACTCTATAGAAGTGGGATATCAGGCTAGCTACTTTTTAAAAAAACCTTCTTAGGCCAAGTACTCTATAGAAGACCACCTACCCCACAGAAGAGGTCTCTGTGACCTGAAAGTCAATAGAGAAGCCCTCTGAGGCCAAATACCCTATAAAAATTCTGGGGCCATCTATAGAGGACATCTCTGAGGCCAGCTACTCTATAGATGAATCCTCTGAGGCCACCTATCCCATGAGAGAAGTCTCGGTGGCCTGCTTCTTTCAAGCAGCGCCTTTAAAGTTCAGTTACTCATAGACGATGCCCCTGATGCAAGTTTCTCTAAAGAAAAGCCCTTTGTGGATAGCTACCCTATAAAAAAAGGCATTTGAGACTAGCACCTCTAAAACAACGGCCTCTGAGTTCAACTAATATATAATAGAGACGCCTGTAGTGGTCTTTAAGGTCAGGTACTAAAAAGTAGAGTACTTGGTGCCATCGAAATGGCCTCAGAGAACAACTTCTTCGCTATAGTTTTCTCTTCGGCCAGCTGATTTATACTTTTGGCCGACTCTATAGTAAAGGCGTCTGGTACCACCTACTTGAAGTCCACCTAGTACTTGTCTCTAGAACTTCTTGTACAGCTACTCTGTCTACTATGTACCTCTCGCAAAAAATTCCTCCAAATTTGAGTTCAAAAGTTTACAATGTGCAGGCTTTCGAATGCAGATATCTAATTTACGTTGGAATTACCCACAACAATAACAATAAAAATTAATTGTATATATATCACGAGTAGCAAACAATTTAGGGACTTTACTTTCGAATATCTTCAGTGCTAATGTGACAAAATGCAATCGAAAAAAATGATTATCACTTTTTTTACAACCAGTCTCAAGAAAACAAATAAATAAATAAAAATATTGTATAATAATAAAAAAAAACGTGTTTAAATAAATAATATATATTAAAAAATCCGCAAAAAGTAAAAGCAATAGAGTAAGTAGAAATAATTGCAGATTAATGATAAAATCGAAATCTTAATCCCCTGATGATTTTATTTTATAGACAGAGGAGGTGTGTCTCAATCCATGACCGATTTGAATTCGATATTAGATTTTTTTATTTTCAAAATATAAATTCCGAATTTGGAGAGTTTTGAATGGTTGCCAATTTACCCATCTCCCGCAGCGACTGACTACCTTGCACTGTAATCTCCAATAAATAACATTAAATTACCCTCTTCAAATTCAAAAAAAAAGTCAACAGTTAGTTTGAAGAGGGAAGGGGTATTCCCCGCCGTTGATGGCTAGCTAAGGCATTGGTGTTTAAAAAGTTGCAGTTTCTGTGTCATTGTTTAATAACTTAATTTAAAAACAAACACAATGTTATGAAACACCTTTGTGCCAATAAATTGCCACGAGGTAGTAAATGGACGAGTGGTGGTCATTAATGCATAGAAGTTGTCATTGGGGCCATTCACTATATAGCAGGGGTACCTGAGGCCAACCACTTTCTACGTAGCGGCCTCTAAAGACAGCCACTCCATAGCTGGGACTTTTGAAGTTAACTACTCTATTTTATTTATGGAAGGAACATATGAGGACAGCCACTCTAAAGCTGGAACCTATAAAGCAAACTATTCTATATCTGGATCCTCTGGTGCCAGTAGGACTAACCAATCATTAGTGGGAGCCTCTGAGGGCAGCTTCTCTATAGCTGGGACTTCTGAGGTCAGCCAATCCGCAGTAGTAGTCACACGGGCCATCCTACTTTACAGTAGTCTCTGAAACCAGCCCCATAGGTGAGACATCTGAGGATGGCCAAATTATTCTATAGCTGCGTCCTCTGATGCCAGTAGGACTAACCAATCATTAGTGGGAGCCTCTGAGGGCAGCCACTCTATACCTGGGACTTCTGAGGTCAGCCACTCCGCAATAGTAGTCACTCGAGCCATCCTACTTTACAGCACGCCAACAGGCTGTGAAACCAACCCCATAGGTGGGACATCTGAGGATGACCACTATATACAGTGTGAGATAAAAAACTGCAACAAAGTCAAGCGCCATAATTTTTAATTTTTTTTTTTTAATTTTTTCTGAATTAAAGCAAAAAATATCGGAAATGGCATCAAATTTTAGAATAAGTTTTGATTTGTTCGAATTGGTCACCTTTAGCACGAATTATAGCCTTCAAACGGCCAATGAAACCGTCACACGCTACCCGACTGTTGCTCTGCGGTATTTTTTGGTCCATTCCCGGCGAAGCGCTTGCTTGAGGTGATCGACACTTTGGTATCTTTTAGTGCCAACCTTGCTTTCCAAAATACCCCAGACACAATAGGCCAACCGATTGGTATCCGGAGATTTTGGTGGCCTTTGTGCGCTGGAAATGAAGCGAGGAACTTCATTTTGTAACCATTCTTGGGTGGTGCGTGTTGAGTGCGATAGTTCGGAGTCCTGTTGGAATGTCCAGGGTCTGCGGCCAAAATGTTTCCGTTCTCAAGGCTTTAATACACCCTCCAGAATATTTTCGCAATAATATTCGGCGGTTATTCTGATGCCACGGTCAATTAATACGAGCGGAGAGCGACCATCGGCTGTTATGGCAGCCCACACCATCACCATGTCCAACGCTTGAGTTTTGGTGGCCAACCGAAGGTGCACATTTTCAGCTGACCTCTTTGCCAAGTAAACACGATCATTTTGTTTGTTCACAAACTGCTGGACAACAAATGTTTTCTCATCGGAGGGCAGAAAAGCAAATTCGACAGTTCACCACTTTCGGCCCAGCGAAGTAACTCTTTAGCCCCTGTGGGTCTGTTTTCTTTCTGTTGCGGCTTTAAATTTTTAATATTCGCGGAATGGAACATTGCGATATGTTCAGCTCAGGAACCATTTTTCAGCCACTGCGACGCAGGTTTCGAACAAGTCGCTTCTTCGCTTTTCGATCCATTTCTGCTGATGTTGCTGTTTTCTTCCGTACACTTCCCTGACGTCGGGCTACGCTACCAGTATCACGGTAACGAGCGATGGTACGAGACACAAAATATTTATTCACATTTAAATGCTGGAGTGCTCTAAAAATAGCCACTTGTGGTTTTCCAGCCAAAATCACACTATCACACTTGAATTCCATCACGAATAACTTTTTTTCTGGATAATTCTCACCAAAATGCTTTTGTACGCTTGTAAACAATGTCACTGGAATAATTTTAACACCTGTCGAACGAGTGGCTTAGAAATGACAGCAGTCTGAAATTGGTTTCGGTTTTTTCATCTCACCCTGTATTCCTAGGTCTTCTGATGGCTTCCAATCTATAGTAGGAGCCTCTGAGGATAGCCACTCCATAGCTAGGGCTCTGAGGTCAGCCACTCCATAGTACTGGTCATGGGAGCCATCTACTGTACACCAGCCCAGCAGTCTCTGAGACTAGTCAATCTGTAGTATAGGCCTCTTTAGGAAAGTCACTCCCATATCAGTGACATCTAAAGACAGCCACTATATAGCTGTGACATCTGAGGACACTCACTCTATAGCGGAACATATACCATATAGAAGGGAACTCTGAGGCCATGTACTGAACAGCAGAAGACTCTGAAGCATGTACTCTACACCAGGCCGACAGTCTCTGAGACTAGCCAATTTGTAGTATAGACCTTTAAGGAAAGTCACTCCATATCTGTGACATCTAAAGACAGCCACTGTATAGCTGGGACATTTTAGGCCTATCACTCTATAGCGGAACATATAACATATAGAAGGGACCTCTGAGGTCATGTACTGAACAGTAGAAGACTCTGAAGCATGTACTCTATAATAATGTAACCTCTGAGGTTAATTACTCCATGGAAGGGACTTCTGAAATGGGCTACTCTGTAGCAGTTCTGGCTTCTAAGGCCACTTCGTTCGAGTAGTATCACATTATTCCGACATTATTTCAATTGTCTTGTCAGCTTCATATCAATTTTCCCCCATGCAACATACCCTCCTCGTTTCATTTATTTGTAAACAAAATTTACAACCACAACAAAGAGGTCCCCACAGAAAACTGCACGAGGACTGATAGTCCAATAAGTATATGATAGATAGATACATTGTGTCCAATAAAAAGTGGCGCGTAAAAAAAAGTTTGTTTAAGTAGTACACACAACAACAACAACAACAACTAAAGTGCCAACAACTATCACAATAAATAATGCATAAATTGTTGTTTTACGTCGCATGTTTTTTCTTTCGATTTCTGTTAGAAAGTTTGCAATATCAACAACAACAATTACAACGCATGTTCTTTATATTGAAGAGGTCACCTTTTCTTTAATTAGAGGAGGACACCTTATCTTCATCAACAGGAAATAAGAGAGATCACCTCTCCTTTTCCTCCTCTTCATAGAAATAGAACCTTCTCCTCTTCATTAAGAAGAGGACCTGCTCCTCTTCCTTTAGCAGTGGGCCTCTTCCTATAGAAGAAAACTTCATCCTCTTCATAGAGAAGAGGACCTCTTTCTCATCGTACAGAAAATGACCTGTTTCTCTTCATAGAGAGAAGGGCCTCCTACTCCTCATAGAGAAGAGAGCCTCCTCCTCTTCAAAGAGAATATGACCTTTTTCCCTTCATAGAGAAGAGGATCTTCTCCTCTTCACAGAGAAGAGAACTCTTCATAGAGAAGAGAGCCTTCTTCTCTTCATAGAGAAGAGCAGATGCTCCTCTTCACTGAGACAAGGGCCTCCTTGTCTTAAGAGAGACGAGGACTTTCCACTCCTCTTCTCCATACATTGAAGATAACGTCCTCTTCTTCATATGTAGAGGAGGACCTCCTCTTCTTCCTATAGAAGAGGACCTCCTCCTCCTCTTCCTATAGAAGAGGACCTCCTCCTCCTCTTCCTATAGAAGAGGACCTCCTCCTCCTCTTCCTATAGAAGAGGACCTCCTCCTCCTCTTCTTATAGAAGAGGGCCTCCTCTTCCTATAGAAGAGGACCTCCTTTTCCTATAAAAGAGGACCTTCTCTTCCTATAGAAGAGGACCTCCTCTTCCTATAGAAGAGGACCTCCCCCTCCTCTTCCTATAGAAGAGGACCTCCTCCTCTTCCTATAGAGGAGGACCTGCTCCTCTTCCTATAGAGGAGGACCTGCTCCTCTTCCTATAGAGGAGGACCTGCTCCTCTTCCTATAGAGGAGGACCTCCTCCTCTTCCTATAGAGGAGGACCTGCTCCTCTTCCTATAGAGGAGGACCTCCTCCTCTTCCTATAGAAGAGGACCTCCTCCCCTTCCTAGAGAAGAAGACCTCCTCCTCTTCCTATAGAAGAGGACCTCCTCCTCTTCCTATAGAAGAGGACCTCCTCCTCGTCTTCATAGAGAAGAAGACCTCCTCCTCTTCCTATAGAAGAGGACCTCCTCCTCTTCCTATAGAAGAGGACCTCCTCCTCGTCTTCCTATAGAAGAGGACCTCCTCCTCGTCTTCCTATAGAAGAAGACCTCCGCCTCTTCCTATGGAAGAAGACATCCTCCTCTTCCTATGGAAGAGGACCTCCTCCTCTTCCTTTAGAAGAGGACCTCCTCCTCTTCCTTTAGAAGAGGACCTCCTCCTCTTCCTTTAGAAGAGGACCTCCTCCTCTTCCTATAGAAGAGGACCTCCGCCTCTTCCTATAGAAGGGGACCTCCACCTCTTCCTATAGAAGAGGACCTCCTCCTCTTCCTATGGAAGAGGACCTCCTCCTCTTCCTATAGAAGGGGACCTCCTCCTCTTCCTATAGAAGAGGACCACCGCCTCTTCCTATAGAAGAGGACCTCCGCCTCTTCCTATAGAAGAGGACCTCCACCTCTTCCTATAGAAGAGGACCTCCACCTCTTCCTATAGAAGAGGACCTCCTCCTCTTCCTATAGAAGAGGACCTCCTCCTCTTACTATTGAAGAGGACCTCTAGAAGAGAACATCTTCCTCTTCTTCATATAGAGGAGAACCTGCTCCTTTTCTCCATCTAGAAGAGGACCTTCTCCTCTTCTTCATCCAGAAAAATGCCATTGCGTCCAACCCTTTTACACGCGTATTGCGCAATTAAGTCATTTGCTTTTATTTTCAATTATTTTTTTTTTTTTTTTCATTTTCCCCGTCACTGTTGCCGTCCCGATTATTTTTACAATAATGACAAAAGAAAACTACAACAACAACAACAACAAAATGTTGTATCTAAAAAATGTCATTCACACGAAAATTAGCTAACATTTTTCGCCGCTAAAAGTCATTGATTTTTCAGACATGTACACGCGCTATTTTTTCCGCTTACATCTGCTACACCGACCGCTACCCACGATCTGCCTTCACTGGCGTTGCGTTTTTCGGGTCTATTGTACCGATGCTGCTTCACATATGTCTGCACCAAGGCGTAAAAGTCTACTTCGGCACAAAGGATTTACATTCAATGTCTATTGCTTTCGATTTTCCCTTCTCTTTTTGGCCGGTTTTTAAAATAGATTCAATTTCAAAATAAACCCAACTGCTTGTGATTATTTTAGTTAGCCAAATGTTGCTGTCGGGTCCGTCGTTTAAATTTAAATCAAGCAAATCAAGTGTCTCTCGGCCGAGGTAACAATTATTTTTTTTTTTTTTGGTGACACACAAATACGCATTACTTTTGGTTCGAATGAAAGTGTCACTGTGCTAAAATGCAAAGTGACTTAAATGTAATTTGGGGGAAATTACTGTGATGGAATACTACTTCGAATATATTTTTGGGATATTGTATTTGTTGGGGAATGACAAACCCCTGTTTTCCCTAATTCCTATCAAACTCTGTATTTTTTAAATATCTGTGGTAGGATTCTCTCACTTGGGTTCATTTGCCCTTAAACCCCTAGCTACCAATGCTTTATTAGTTGGCAACATAAGATATTAGGTGCTGCGACCAGACAACAACAACTCTTGTCAACAAAATCTATGCAAATAAAAAAAAATATTGCCAAAAAATGTGAATCATATTTTTTGCGTATTAGCAATATTTCGAATATTTTTACTAGTCGCATACCGCACACAACAACAACTAATCCCGCCAAAAATGTTTTTTTTTTTATTTGATAATTTAGTAAAAATAAATTCTTTTCACACTATTTAGAAAAGCGAAGTGGTCATGCAAATATTTTATAGATGAGATATGTTGCCGGTTAGCAGTCAAATTATGTATTGAATCATTTGCAGATCATATGATCCTGATGGCAATGAATATTCATTACGAGGTGATTTATGCCAACAAAAACAAAAATAAATAAAATAAATAAATAAAATGCGCGCTAATTTAGCCATGGCATACGATTAGAATATGTTGCGAAAGGTTTCATCACAAGCAGAAGTAGTGGTAATTGCAGGAAAAACTCAGAGGATTATGAAAGTAAAGATAAAAAAATAGCAGACACATATCTCGGCGTTTTGAAAGTTTACATCAAAAAGTAACCCCAACAGAGGGAGCAATTTACCCCCTCTTTCACATTTTTTAGCCTTTTGAGATTTTTGAATTAAGATTCCTTAGAATCCATAAATTTTAAGATAGGTGAGGTAAAAAAAATCTGCAACCAAGTCAAACGCCATAGTTTTTACATTTTTCTTTTTATTTCATTGAATTAAAGCAAAAAATGTCGGAAATAGCATCAAATCGTAGAATAAGTTTATATTTGTTCGAATTGGTCACCTTTGGCACGAAATTCTATGTCGATTTAGCGATGTCCGTCCGTTTATCCGTTTGTGAAAATCACTCTAGCTTCCGAACGAATTAAAGTCGATTGATAAAATTTTACTCAAATGTATATTATGCCTGCAGGAATTTTGGTATTGAAAATGGGCCATGTAGGTCCACATCTTCATATAGCCCCCTACATAACAGTAACTCCCTATTTTCGGTATTTTAATGATTTTAGCGACATTATTCACCGGAATCGTTTAAAATTTGGTATTTGAAATTCATAATGGATACTACAGCCTATGATAGAAAGATGTCTACGCAGGTCCCATTTTCGTATAGTCCCCACATAAAGGTACCTCCCTATTTTCGGTATTTTGGTGATTTAAGCTACATTATTCACCGGAATTGTTTCAAATTTGGCATTTGAAGTTCGTACTAGACATTACAGCCTAAGACTAAAAATTGTATGTGCAGGTCCACGTCTTCGTATATCCCCCATATAACAGTACCTCCCTATTTTCGGTATTTTGATGATTTTAGCGACATTATTCACCGGAATTGCTTTAAACTTGGTATTTGAAGTTCGTAATGGATACTTCAGCCTATGAAAGAAAATTGTCCGTGCAGATCTACGTTTTGGCATAGCCCCCATATAACGGCACCTCCCCATGTTCGGTATTTTGACGATTTTAGCCACATTGTTCGCCGGAATTGCTTCAAACTTGGTATTTAAAGTTCGTAATGGATACTACAGCCTAAGACAGAAAATTGTCTGGGAAGGTCCACGTCTTCGTATAGCCCCCATATCACGGTAACTCCCGATATTCGGTATTTGGATGGTTTTAGCGACATTATTCACCGGAATTGTTTCGGATTTGGTATTTGAAGTTCGAAATGAATACTACAGCCTATGACAGAAAATTGTCTGTGCAGGTCCATGTCTTCGCATAGCCCCCATATAACAGTACCTCCCGATATTTGGTATTTTGATAAGTTTAGCTACATTATTCACCGGAATTGCTTCAAACTTGGTATTTGAAGTTGGTAATAGATACTACAGCCTAAGACAGAAAATTGTCTGGGCAGGTCCACGTCTTCGTATAGCCCCCATAAAACGGTACCTCCCGATATTCGGTATTTTGACGATTTTAGCCACATTGTTCACCGGAATTGCTTCAAACTTGGTATTTGAAGTTCGTAATGGATATTTCAGCCTATGACAGAAAATTTTACGTGCAGGTCCACGCCTTCGTATAGTCCTCATGTAACGGTGCCTCCCGATATTCAGTATTTGGATGGTTTTAGCCACATTTTTCCACGGATTTGTCTAGAAATTGGTATTTATAAGTCATAATGGGTTTAAGCTCCGGTGGCGAATCATAGTATGTGTAGATCCACGTTTTCGTATTGGCTTCATATTAACTCCCGATATTCGAGATTTTGGTCATTTTTACCACATTTTTCCACGGATTTGTCTAAAAATTTGTATTTGTAGTTTTTAATGGGTTCTCGTTCCGGTGGCGGAACATGTTTTCTTTATCCAATGGCGGAGGGTATCAAAAGTTCGCCCCAGCCGAATTTACGGTTTTTTACGTTATAGCCCTGCTGTAAAATGTTTTCAAAAGTTCTTCTGTTTATCGAAGATCTTCAAAAGGTGTCTGCCTATAGAAAATCTGCAAAAAGGCCATGGAAGGCCTACGAAAGGCCTCCTGGTGTATTAAGAACCGGGAAGAACTTTAGACTGTATACGAAGCATAGAATATATTTAAAATATCTTCTGTTCATATATAAAACTAAAAGGTCTTCTGTCTTTGCAAGACCTTCTAACCGTCAGAACACCCATGGAAAATTTAAAAAATTTCTTTCAAATAAAACCTTTTAATTCCCCTCTTAAAGTTCGCTTCGTAGAAGGTCTTATGTACGTAAAAGAATTTTGTTTATTAAAAAAAAACTGGAAATGTATTCTATTTTTAATATAAAGACTCTGAAATTCATTCCGTTCTTAGAAGACATTTCCTTAGTTTTTTCCCTGTTACCAACTCGGTTTTTTTATTTTCAAACTATTATTATATGCATTTTTTAGACCATCTATTTAAAAAAATAATATATTGTCATATTTTTTTAATTCAATATTTATTTTTCAACATATTTTGCAAAATATGTCATTTATGTATTTAAGTGAAATGCATAAATAATATTTCCCATACCCCCTCCTCCCTCCCCACATGTATATTTCTCTCCTTCGTTTTCATTGTTAATAAAACAATTTCTTTTCAATTTCTTCTTTTTCTATTTTTGTTTCCAAGCATTGAATATTTTATAAACAAATAGAAATTATTGTGTAAATAGTGAGAGAACTTTGTTGGGAGGAAGAAATATTACGGCCACCTGTGGTAGCAGGAAACTACACAGCAAACGCACATATTCCCCGATTATATTCACCTTTGTACCATAACAAATACAACAACACAAACAAACCACTATTGAATATTTAAATATTTAATCAATTGCAGTAATCAGTCTATGAGGCCTTGTACCTCTTTGGTTATAGAGATGGTAGTAGTCGCAGCATAGAATCGCCAAATGGCAGGAATGATAGGTGGGTGGTGGATACGCAAACACGGGACCATATTTTTTATTTTGTTTAAACAATTGGCCACACACAATACACACTCTCGACAGTTTTTCCAATACCGGGTATGGATATACACTCGTGCGCACGTCAATGTTCCCAATAACGAATTATTAGGTTGAGGTGGCCAAAAGATATTTATAATTCGAAATAAAAATTTATTAAATTTATTTCTCATTGATTTATTATGTGATGACACTGCTGCTCACACATGGACGAACCATACACTAATGGTTGTGATTTTTTTTTCGAAATTTGGAATTTTGATCTATTTCAATTCATGACGATCAGCCAACCAACCCTATGTTCAATATTGCAATACAACTACTGGATTATACTAAATATTTTCTAATAAATACAAACCGAAATACGCTACCACACGGGGTGCTTTTCAATTAATTATTAAATGTGTTTCGATAATTAGATTATTCATTTCGAATGCCTAATCGATAACATACAAATGTGAATTTGCTTACGGGTCGAATGAATTGTTAATTTCATTTTTTATTTTATTTTTAGAACGTGTTCTAATTTGGATTGTGCTGTGGCTCAATACTTATTCTAGCAATTCATTTTTTTTTTCTATGAGTATGTTTGTGTATTTAAAAGATCTTGACCTTATTTCTTCCATGGAAGGCAAAGAAGACATCAATTATAGGCTAAGAAAAAGATCGTCCTCTCCTGCAGAGGATAAAAAAGTAGTTCTCATGTTCATAGATTAGCAGAATTTCCACTGCACATAATAGAGCAGAAAAAGTTCTACTGCTCATAGCCCAGCAGAAGAAATTCTGCTGCTGCTAGTAGAGCAGAAGAAGTTGTATTGCTCATATTTGAGTAGAAGAAGTTCTACTGCTCATAGTCGAACAGAAACAGAAGCTTTACTGCTGCTCATAGAGGAGCAGAAGCACAACTGCTACTCATAGATTATTGGAAGTCCAACTACTTCTGCTCTGAGTAGCAGAAGCCCTGTTGTTGCTCGGAGAGTAGCAGAAGCCCTATTGCTGCTCGTAGAGTAGCAGAAACCCTACTGCTTCTCCTAGAGTAGCAGAAGCCATACTGTTTCTCCTAGAGTAGCAGAAGCTATACAGCTTCTTTTAGAGTGGCAGAAGCCATACTGCTTCTCCTAGAGTAGCAGAAGCTATAATGCTGCTCCTAGAGTAGCAGAAGCCATACTGCTTCCCCTGGAGTAGCAGAAGCCGTACTGATTCTCCTAGAGTAGCAGAAGCCCTACTGCTACTCGTAGAGTAGCAGAAGCCGTACTACTTCTCCTAGAGTAGCAGAAGCCCAACTGCTACTCATAGAGTAGCAGAAGCCCAACTGCTACTCATAGAGTAGCAGAAGCCCAACTGCTACTCATAGAGTAGCAGAAGCCCAACTGCTACTCATAGAGTAGCAGAAGCCCAACTGCTACTCATAGAGTAGCAGAAGCCCAACTGCTACTCATAGAGTAGCAGAAGCCCAACTGCTACTCATAGAGTAGCAGAAGCCATTCTGTTTCTCCTAGAGTAGCAGAAGCCATACTGTTTCTCCTAGAGTAGCAGAAGCCTTACTGTTTCTCCTAGAGTAGCAGAAGCCTTACTGCTCTACTCCTAGAGTAGCAGAAGCCATACTGCTCTACTCCTAGAGTAGCAGAAGCCATACTACTCTACTCCTAGAGTAGCAGAAGCTATAATGCTCTACTCCTAGAGTAGCAGAAGCCATACTGCTCTACTCCTAGAGTAGCAGAAGCCATACTACTCTACTCCTAGAGTAGCAAAAGCCATACTGCTCTACTCCTAGAGTAGCAAAAGCCATACTGCTCTACTCCTAGAGTAGCAAAAGCCATACTGCTCTACTCCTAGAGTAGCAGAAGCCATACTGCTCTACTCCTAGAGTAGCAGAAGCCATACTGCTCTACTCCTAGAGTAGCAGAAGCCATACTGCTCTACTCCTAGAGTAGCAGAAGCCATACTGCATTTCTTCTTGTCATCTTATGCGGAAATGGTATTTCAATCTATTTAATCCTTTGATTCCAATTTTGGAACTTTTAAATCATTCAACACTGTCTCTCCCTCTCTCATCTCAAAATGAATTTCATAATTAATTTCACCTTGAGATAGGTCGAGTTTTTGAGTCGTCAAAATCCTACCCCAATCACCAATAAAAATTAAAATTATAAAATCAATAGCATCATGCACACACTCGCTCATACACCACACACACACACGATACGTATCATTGTCGTTGCCAGCAAAGTCATCATACCATACACCACCATATTATGAAGGTCCTTTTTTTGTGGTCCAGTACTGCTTTTATTCCCCCGAATGTCTGTGTGCTTGTGTCTGCATCGCACACAAGATAAACAACAAGTTTGCCCGATTTTGCATGCCACAGGACGAACGACATAATGTTGTTGTGGTCAGATGTGTTGCAATTATTTTCGTCATCGACATGGTCTCTTCTCTGGGGTTTGGTCTCTGCTTCGTGTTGTTGTTCTTGTTGGCTGTGGGTGGTCATTGACCTTAGACGAACCCTTTTCGTATTTTGAGTATATATTCTCTAAAATTCGTAAACCAAATATATGCACAGGACAACTGACAGACAGATAAACGTGCACACACACGCACAGCCAGACAATGTGTGTAATGCGAGAGATGGATCTTTTGTTCATTGCTTCCCGCCTAACTTGTTTGAAACAATCACAACAGGATTTTTTTTTTGGTTCGATACGTGTTTGTTTGTATGTCTCAAATGTTGTCTCGCCAGACAGAACAGTGAGTTAGGATGTGAAACACATACATACACATACAGAAACAAGTACTCAGAGCTTTTAATTTCAATGTAATAACAACAAAACAAAAGAAATTGTGCGTGTTATGCTGCTACCATACCCTGAATGCAGGCGGAGGGTAGTAAATATTGCCATATTTTCGATGAAGGGCATGGAATGCAAGTCTATGATGACTGAGGATAGTGCATCAGATAAGGAAGGGTATGAACATATCAAGGCTTACTCGCAATTCAATTACTCTTTTGTCAAAATGAAATTCCCTAGAGAATAGAAACGAGAAATGTTTAAAAATTTGGAAAAATAATTAAAAGAATTTATGTTCGGCGATGCTAAATGCTATTTAATATCTTTCTTCAGGAATAAAAAACCGCACATATGGCACATATATTTCCCTAACCATATGATTATATGGGCTCGATAAGTCAGGATTTTTTTAAATTGCAAGTAAAAGGGTAGGAGAAGTACCAAAAGATACGAAAACTTGTGTCAATGGCATTTAAAGACTTGTTTTATCCCGAATTTGGTCCAAAGGCCTTATAGCAATATTTTTTCGAAAACCAGCAAGGAGTGAGCGTAACGTTATCAGATCATATTAAACGTTAATAAACAAGTAAACAAGCTGTAAGTTCGGCCGGACCGATCTTTGAATACCCTCCACCATTTAGAACGAATTTGGCAATTTTCCAAAAAAAAAAACAAAAACAAAAAATAAAATCCGTTAAAAATTCTGTTAAAATCTTAAAAATACCGAATGTAGCCGTTATTTTCGGGTCTATACGACGACGTGGATCTGCATTGGCAAATTTTGTCTCAAGCCATAACAATATTCAAATGCGAAACTTGAAAAAAATCGGTGGATAATATCGCTAAAATCATCAAAATACCGAATATCGGGAGGTACTGTTATATGGGGGCTTTAAGAAGACGTGGACCTGCACAGACAATTTTCTGTCTTAGCCTGTACTATCCATTACGAACTTCAAGTTTCAAATTTGAAACAATTCCGGCTGGATCCGGCTGAAAAATCATCAAAATACCGAATATCGGGAGGTATCGTTATATGGGGGCTATACGAAGACCTGGACCTGCACAGACAATTTTCTGTCTTAGGCTGTAGTATCCATTACGAACTTCAAATAGCAAATTTGAAACAATTCCAGTGAATAATGTCGCTAAAATCACCAAAATACCGAATATCGGGAGGTACCGTTATATGGGGGCTATACCAAAACGTTGACCTGCACAGACAATTTTCTGTCCTAGACTGTAGTATCCATTACGAATTTCAAATACCAAATTTGAAATAATTCCGGAGAAAAATGTCGCTGAAATCATTAAAATGGCGAATATGGGGAGGTAACGTTATATTGGGGCTATACGAAGACGTGGACCTGCACAGACAATTTTCTGTCCTAGACTGTAGAATCCATTACGAACTTCAAATATCAAATTTGAAACAATTCCGGTGAATAATGTCGCTAAAATCATCAAAATACCGAATATCGGGGGGTACCATTATATGGGGGATTAAAATGAAGGTTAAAATAGTTTTGGTCAGAAAAAATTGGTTTTGGACCATTGTGCAAAGGTTTAACGAAAGATTTTCGCATAATTTTACAAAATGCCGATATAGATTATATATATTTTCAGCTCTACTCTCATAATTTTCGGAGTTCGGTAATTATTTTTTAAATTCTACCGTTTGCCGTTTGTTGTAGGATATCAACAAACCAAGCAGAAGCAAAACTTGGAAGTAACTGCAAAAAAAGCTTTAAAACAATGCATTACTGGCGTTTGCTGCATTGACAGCGAAATTATGACAACAATAACCAGGGCTATTGCAGTGGTGTTGGTTGGTAGTGGTGGTCTAATCAAAACAAAAGTGACAAGGTGCAAAAAAGTGGTGTGGTGTTGTTATTGTATTTCAATTTTTTTTCTTTTTTTGTAGGGAATGTTGTGAAATTTTGCGCGCGCTTTATTAAAATTTCACAAAATTGCAAATCAAAACAAAAAAGCTGAAGAACGAAAATGAAACGAAAGCAAAAAAAAAAAAACAACGAAATCACTGTGACATGCAAAATTGCAATTTTTTCTGCTGTTGTTATTTGGCATTTAAACGAATTTTTTCTTGTTATTCGATTTTTTGCTGTTTTAAAATTGGTTGGGTTGTAGGGAGAGGGGTGGATTCAGTTTTGCAAAAATTGCGTTTTTTGATGAAATTAACAATTTCAGTGGGCCGAAATAAAAAAGAAAAGAGGAGGGAGAGGGGGTAAAGAATTGGGGTAGAAGAGGTGCTGATGGCAGGCAGGCGCGGGAGACTATAGAAAATGAAAATCGTACAAAGAAAGTTGCAGCTAAAACATGCCTAGTCGGAAAAACGGTTTTATAACCTAGATTTCTTTGGACCAAATCCGTTTCAGGACATTCCGAGTCGATCTAGCGATGTCCGTCCGTCTGGCTGGTGCGCACGATAACTCTCAAAGGGAGTATCCGATTTGGTACAAACTTGGTACATCGTAATATTTTTGTCAAACTCCACTCCATAAAGTACCTCCCCCACAAAGGGTCAAAATTTTGAATAATTACATCTCTTATAAAATGGGTTGTAAGAGTCCAATTGTCTTCAAATTACACAAATCCCATCAATTTTATTAACCCAAGATCCGCTTTTAAGATGGAATATATCGGTCCACCCCTTCTGGTATCTCCCCCAAAAAATGAAAATTTTTGAAAATTAAATTTTTTGCACAGAAAGAGAAACGATAATTCGATTTTGCTCCAGTTTTGCTAATCATAATATTTGCATTAGTTCTAGGTCAGGTGCGAAAATGGATAATATCGGTCTACTTCATCCAGTACTTCCCCCACAAAGGGTCAAAATTTTACATAATTATAAATCTTTTCTGAAATGTGATATAAGTGTCCGATTGTCTTTTAATTACACAGATCATAATATTTTTATTAACACAAGGTCTGGTGTGAAGAAGGCATATATCGGCCCACTCCTTGTGGTATCTCCCCCACAAAGGGTCAACATTTTGAATATTCATGAAGCTCATAACACACAAAATTATCATCCGAATCCATTCAGATTTGACAAATCTCAATTTTTCCATCAACACAAGATCTGTTGTAAAACAAGATCTGTTGTAAACACATACAAATATTGCCCAACTGCTTCGGAAGGGTCAACAGTTTGAATAATCATAACTCAAGGCTGGGGGTATACATCTGTCGGCAAAACCGACTGATATTATTTTACTTGTTTTTATACCCTCCACCATAGTATACTTGGCATATTAAGTTTGGCATTCCGTTTTTAACACCTCGAAATATACATTTTAGACCCCACAAAGTATATCTATTCTTGATCAGCATAAAATTCTATGTCGATTTAGCGATGTCCGTCCGAATGTCTTTCTGTCCGTGTGTGAAAATCACTCTAGCTTTTGAACAAAATGAAGTAGGTTGATAAAATTTTACTCAAATATATATTATGTCTGCAGGACTTTTGGTAATGAAAATGGGTCATGTAGGTCCACTTCTTCGTATAGCCTCCATATAACGGTACCTCCCGATATGCGGTATTTTGATGATTCTAGCTACCTTTTTTTTAACGGAATTGTTTCAAAATTAATATTTAAAGTTCGTAATAGATGCTACCGCATAAACCAGAAAATGGGCCATGTAGGTCCACGTCTTCGTATGGCACCCACATAACGGTACCCCCCGATATTCGGTATTTTGATCATTTTAGCGACATTAGTTACCGGAATTGTTTCACATTTCGCATTTGAAGTCCGTAATGAATACTACAGCCTATGACAGAAAATTGTCTGCAGGTCCATGTCTTAGTATAGCCCCATATAAAAAATGGGCCATGTAGGTCCACGTTCTGGTATAGCCCCTGTATAATGGTTCCTCCCCATATTCGGTTCTTTGACGATTCTAGCTATATTATTCATCGGAATTGTTTCAAATTTGGTATTTGAAGTTCGTAGTGGATACTACAGCCTAAGACAGAAAATTTACTGGGCAGGTCCACGTCTTCGCATAGCCCCCATATAACAGTACCTACCGATATTCGGTATTTTGATGATTTTAGAGACATTATTTACCGGAATTGTTTTAAATTTGATATTGAAAGTTCGTAATGGATTCAACAGCCTGTGACAGAAAATTGTCTGGGCAGGTCCACGTTTTCGCGTAGCCCCCATATAACGGTACCTCCCGATATTCGGTATTTTGATGATTTATGCGACATTATTCACCGGAATTGTTTCAAATTTGGTATTTGAAGTTCGCAATGGATACTACAGCCTAAGACAGAAAATTGTCTGGGCAGGTCCACGTCTTCGTATAGCCACCATATAACGGCACACCTCGATATTGGGTATTTTGATGATTTTAGCGAATTTATTCACTGGAATTGCTTCAAATTTTGTATTTTAAGTTCGTAATGGATATTTCAGCCTATGACAGAAAATTGTAAGTCCGGGTCCACGTCTTCGTCCCATATAATGGTTCCTCCCTATATTCGGCATTTTGACGATTTTAGCTACATTATCCACCGATTTTTTCAAGTTTTGCATTTGAATATTGTAATGGCTTATGACAAAATTTGCCGGTCAACGTCATCCCTAAAATAAAGGCTACATTCCGTATTTTTAAAATTTTAACAGAATTTTTAACCAAATGGTGGAGGGTATCCAAAGTTCGTCCCGGTTGAACTTACAACTTTTTTACTTGTTCAATTAACAATTCTGTATCACCATTTGAACCTAGGACAAGTTGAAATGAATGACTTAGGCTGTCAAACGAGAATAACAAATACAGAGTGCCATTCAATCTATCGTTTCTTATACAAAAACAAAAAAGCCAGAGAAAAATTAAAAAATTTACCGGAAAAAACCTAAGGCAAACAAAAAATTGTAAACAAATCATTAAACAATTTGCACATTTTACTACTGGATATCATCAGAGTCAGCCGAATGCAGGTAGCGCAATTTTCGCCACACACACACAATCAGAATCATTGAAAATCAATGTAAGCAGAGAGTAAGACAATTTGGGAGAACACAGCAGTACAATTCTCTGCCCGGCCCTGATGTATATCCCGGCTGTCATCAGCAGCCGTATCGCATCCCACCCACTTCTCTGGACCGACCCGTGAATCAATTTATCACATGCATTTTGTGTGCGCTTTATAGGTATTGGTGTGTGAATTGCCGCTGCTGGATTCCTTTTTTTATTAGTAGAGAGACAGACAAAAAAACAAAAAATAATCATCACACAACCACTCACAACACACAACATTTTGAAATACTACGAAAAGCTTTTAATTTCGCAGCTATTTCGTGAATTGTTGTAACATTTGTTGTTTTTTTTTTTTTTTTTGCATTTCACAAATTCAATTGTGTCGTCCAATTTCATCAGCGGGAAAAAGCTTCAGCAAGCAGCGGCTACTCCTAGTATTTCATTTATTTAGACTGCCGGCATAAATAACTTCCAATTGGAATTAATGCCAGTGTTCTCTCAATTTTCTTTACTCTTCCTTCTCTCTCTCGCTCTCTCTCTCTGAGTATCTGAGCATTGTGTATATTTTTACGGCTCTTTTATTTCCATGTTTCACTCAATGGTTTGAGTAGAAAAATGTAAATAAACAGAGAGGAAAGAGCAACGGGTTTGAATTGGAGAGTATATTTTAAATACCAGTGATGAGAATTTCAGGGATTTGGTACATTTGGTAACTGTGACCGAAAAATGGGTACAATTACTGAATGGAAATAGATAAACATGAAAATAATGCATAATGTCATGAATGAATAAATAAATGAATGAATGAATAAATAAATAAATGAAATAAATAAAAATGAATAAATAAAACAAAGGCATGGACAAAATTCGGTGCAGGAGTGACTATATGATACCGACTTCAGACCAGTTATGTTTACAACTCTGGACTCGACTCGGAAAAACTAAAAGTTATATCCAAGTAGTTCTTCATGAGTACTTTAGCCTGAAAGACAATTTTGTGTGCGTAGGTTCACGATATCGTATAGCCCCCTTACAACGGTACCCGCCGATATTTGGCATTTTGATGATTGTAGCCATATTTTTCAATGGAATTGTCTGAAAATCCACAAAAGGAGTTCCTTCTGAGTACTTTACCACCTGTGAGAGTATTTTCTAAATAGGTCCACGATATCGTATGTCGCCCATATAATGATATCTCCCGATATTCGGTATTTTGCTGATTGTAGCCATATTTTTCAATGGAAGTGTTGGGAAATACACACAAGAAATTCCGTCTTAGTACTTTACCCCCTGGAAGAGAATTGCTAACGGTGCCCCCGATATTCGGTATTTTGATGATTTTAGGGACTTTTTCTTAACAGAATTGTTTCAAATTACGTATTTAAAATTCGTAATGGGTACTACAGCCTATGACAGAAAATTGTCTGTGCAGGTCCACGTCTTCGTATAGCCCCCATACAATGTTACCTCCCGATATTCCGTATTTTGAAGATTTAAGAGACATTATTTACGATATTCTGTATTTTGATGATTTCAGCGGCATTAATAACCGGAATTGTTTCAAATTTAGTATTTGAAGTTCGTAATGTATACTACAGCTTATGACAGAAAGTTGTCTGTGCACGCCCACGTCTTCGTATAGCCCCTATATAATGGCACCTCCCTATATATTTTGGAGGATTTTAGCTTCATTACTCACCGATTTTTTTTTTCAAGTTTCGCATTTGAATATTGTAATGGCTTATGACAAAACTTGCCTATGTAGGTCCACGTCTTCGTATAAACGTCTATTACCAAAAAATCGCCGTACGGTATTTTGATGATTTTAGGGATTTTTTTTACCGGAAAATTTCGTAATGGTTACTGCAGCTCATGGCAAAAAATTGCGTTTGCAGGTCCACGTCTCCATATAAGGACACCTCCCAATATTCCGTATTTTGATGTCTTAGCGACATTATTCACTGGAGTTGCTTCAAAATTGTTTTTTGAAATTCCTAACGGATACTACAGTTTATGACAGTAAATTGACTGTGCTGGTCCACGTCTTCGTATAGCCCCCATATAATGGTACCTCCCGATATTCGGTATATTAATAATTGTATCAAATTTTTCAATGGAAGTGACAGAAAATCCGCACAAGAAATTCTTTCTGAGTACTTTACCCCCAGGAAGAGAATTGTCTATATGCGATATCGTATAGCTCTCATACAACGATGCCCCAATATTCGGTATTTTGATGATTTTAGGGACATTTTTCACCGAAATTGTTTCCAACTTCGTATTTAAAATTCGTAATGGATAGTACAGCCTAAGACAGAAAATTGTCTGTGCTGGTGCGCGTCTTCGTATAGCCCCCATATAACGGTACCACCCAATATCCGGTATTTTCAAAATTTCAGCGACATTATTCACCGGAATTGTTTCAAATTTCGTATTAGAAGTTCGTAATGGATAATACAGCCCATGACAAAAAATTGTCTGTACATGCCCACGTTTTGGTATAGCCCCTATATAATAGTACCTCCCTATATTCGGTATTTTTATGATTTTAGTCCAGTTATGGCAAGATTTTAATAGAATTTTTAAGGGATTTTACTTTATTTTATTTATTTATTATTATTATTATTATTTTTTTTTTTTTTGAAAATTGCCAAATTCGTTTCAAATGGTGGAGGGTATTCAAAGGTCGTACCCAGACGAGGTTACAGCTTTTTTACTTGTTTAACTTTCCTATAGCTCTTAAAAAATCACCCTTTTGTGTAAAAATGTACTCCGTCTGTCACTTATATTTCAATCCTTTTTTCACTCCTCTGTCATTGCAATGATGTGAAAGCACAAACTCAGTTGAAAATTCAAGTAGCCAGAAATGTTACAAAAAATTGTACTTTCAAAGTTCATTTGTCATCACTAATTTGAGAGTGAACATTTCACTCTCACGGTTGTGTAAATTGGTATTATGTTGAAAATGTTTAAAAACCTTATTAATTCAAATTTGAAATTAATCTTGAAATTTTTATTTTTGTTCAATAAAATAAAAAATTGTTTAAAATAAAATACCTATTTTTAATCCCATATTCCCATTGAACTAGAATTGAGCACCATCAAGACAATAATAGCAAGATAAGCTATGCGAAAATTTTGAATTTGTAAAATCGGATTGGAAAGTAGGTATTCCTCTGTATGTGAATCCTCTGTAACAATATTAAGTAAAATAGTTTTGGAAAACCCTCTCGAAAATATTTAATCACCAGTCATTACCTAACCTACCTGGGTTTCTCTAATTCATTCATGGCCCAATGATTTGAATTTACCAATATTTTTGCTTGCTTAAAATCCACTGCAGCTCTAGGTATGCAAAAAAAAAAAACATTCGCACAACCAAGAAGACTTGAGCCGATTGGAAAATGGACAAACTAAACCTTGTCATTAGATGAAAAAAATTGGAAAAATCGATTCAAAAAATTTAAATTTCTGATAATTGCAGGGAGAATCCAGCAGATTATCAATGTAGATCTAAAGATAGAAGACACGTGTATCGGCCTGTCGAAACTTTGCACTTCCGTCTTGTTTGGACATTTTTAATAAAAATTCTTTAGAATCCCTTGATTTTAGTTATACAGGGTGAGTTAAAAAAACTTCAACAAAGTCAAACGCCATAATTTTTACATTTTTTATTTTAAATTTTATTGAAGGAAAACATAAAATGTCGGAAATAGCATTAAATTTTAGAATAAGTTTAGATTTTTTCAAATTGATCACCTTTGGCACGAATTATGATGGCCTTCAAATGGCCAAGAAACCGTCACAAGCTGCTCGAATGTTGTTCTGCGGTATTTTGGCACATTCCCGGCGAAGCGCTTGCTTGAGATGATCGACACTTTGGTATTATTAGTGCCAGCATTGCTTTCCAAAATACTCCAAACACAATAGTCCAACGGATTGGTATCCGGAGATTTTTGTGGCCACTGTGCCCTGGAAATGAAGTGAGGAACCTCATGTTGTAACCATTCTTGGGTGGCGCGTGCTGAGTCCTCTTGGAATGTCCAAGTTCTGCGGCCAAAATGTTTGCGTGCCCAAGCCTCTAATAGACCCTCTAGAATATTTTCGCGATAATATTCGGCATTTATTTTGATGCCACGGTCGATTAATACGAGCGGAGAGCGATGATCGGTTGTAAATTGGGAGTATGTGTTCGGAAACGTCCTTCCATAGAGATAAAATTTTTGATATTTGATATTTTAAAGAACATTTTAGACAAGGACCAAGCGTAGATTTTTGAAGAATATTTTTGACAAGGACCAAGCGTAGATTTTTAAACAATATTTTTGACAAGGAACAAGCGTAGATTTTTAAACAATATTTTTGACAAGGAACAAGCGTAGATTTTTAAAGAATATTTTTGACAAGCACTAGCAGACCAATAAGCGTGATATTTTATAAAATATATTTTTGACAAGCACTAGCAGACCAATAAGCGTGATATTTTATAAAATATATTTTTGACAAGCACTAGCAGACCAATAAGCGTGATATTTTATAAAATATATTTTTGACAAGGACCAAGCGTGGATTTTTAAAGAATATTTTTGACAAGCACTAGCAGACCAATAAGCGTGATACTTTTTTTTAAAATATTTTTGACAAGCACTAGCAGACCAATAAGCGTGATACTTTTTTTTTAAATATTTTTGAAAAGGACCAAGCGTGGATTTTTAAAGAATATTTTTGACGAGCACTAGCAGACCAATAAGCGTGATACTTTTTTTAAAATATTTTTGACAAGGACCAGCAAAACAGGAAGCCTTGATTTTTTAAGAATATTTTTGACAAGGATCAAGCGTGAAATTTTATAACATTTTTTTGACAAGGACCAGCAGACCAGTAATCCTTGATTTTTAAAGAATATTTTTGACAATTTTTATTTTTCAGTCCTTTTTGCTTTCTTGTTTTGCTAAAATTCAAATATGAAAAAAGAATCTACTACTAAATTTTCTCATTTAAAAACCACCAAAAGAGCGTATCACTCTTTTTCTCTCTCTCTCTCTCTTTCACTCATTTAATTAAATTCCGTTACTCAGGAAGCCGCAAATGAAAACAAACTGATTTTTGGTTAAATACTCTGCTGTGGAATCCTTAACATAGATGGGTAAAATATTGAAAGAGATATTGTTAAGAGAGTTTTGAAGTAACTTTCCAGCATTAAATTTTAACACATTTAATAATTTTTAGGCAAAAATATAATCAAAGTAAGCTCATAAATTGTTTTATAAAAACAATTGCTGAAAATGATTCGTACATGTCTGTTTGTTGATGTTTCACTCATGGCAGAGCATAAGAGACAGCAACGCTAGCATGCCGTGCATTCTTGCCCATCTATGCTTATATCACTTTCCAAAAAGTAAATAAACCGGCATTTAGTGGCGCACACACACAAATTCCCATGTACACATTGCTCGTTTGAGCGAAGGAGGTCTCTCTTTCTCTCGCTCTCTCTGTTTTTTTTTTACGGTCATTGATGTTTGTGTGAATGAGTGAGTTTGCCTTGGGGATTGCTTTTACGTCAGAGCGAGAGAGAGAAACTAAGTAAATTGTGTGTGTTTGATGAAGTCCTCCGTGTGTGTTTGAGTGTGAGTTCGTGTTTCGAGTGCTGTCGACGGTCGTCTGTCTGTACTACTACGTTGCGGACACCTTTGGCGCGTTCATATCGACACTTCATTGTGGGATTTTCATGTGAACGGTCGTGTGGTGTTGCGTTCTTTTTTCCTTTAGCGGTCGCCCTCTGTGTGTGTGCGCGCATATATTGTTCACACGAAAACGAAAAAATAAAACTTAAGCAAATCAGCAAACAACAAACTGCTGAACTTAAGAAGACCAGAAAAGAAATTGTTAGCCACAACAACAACAATTATAAATAAAAAGGGACTTTCTAGACAAGCCCGTCGTGGATGAACACTATTGCCTCTTTTTATTTCAGTACATTGCTATACGCGCGCTCAGAACTCAATAAGAACTACTGCTGAAGAGACACAGACACAGTCGCCGTGTCGTTGCCGCCCGTCACTCACTCAGTTAGTGAGCCACCAGCTAAAAGAAGAAGAAATAGTGTCATTTTGTGTGTTCACACAACACCACACACACACAACACAAATCACAACTAGAAGAAGAATTATAGAAAGAATATTTCATCGTCGTTCGTCGTCGTGCTCGAGCGCAAAATTCTTTCGTGAGAACTTTTTGTCGGTGTAAAAGAACAAGTCAATGTTGTTGCTGTGCCGATGGTAATAATAATAATAATAATAAAAAAAAAATAGAAATACTACTACATAGTGTGTGTTCGTTCGGCTCGACCGGCCCCCGTATGTTGTCAGACTCACAGAAAATACAGCAAGCAACCAAAACTTAACAACAAATCTCAAACAAGAAATCATTTCCTTTTCCAACACAAAACCCACAACAACACAGTGTGACCGAGGCGCGGATAGCCCAATGTGAATAAAATTTTGAAAAAAAAAAAAAGAAATAAATAAAATCAAATCAAGAGTAGAACCCTCCTCTAGTAGTGAAAATATTTAAAGCTCGAATAAGAAGCAAATGAGAAAAAGAAATATTACAGATTTATTTGAAAAATTGCTACGCCCGGAAAGTAACAAGTAACTAAAAAAATAAATAAATAAATTCAAGTGGAAACTATTGGAGGCTGTTTGGTGAAGTGTTTTGTGAAAAATTAAAGGAAAATATTTTAATAAAAAAAGAAAAATTAAAAAAAAATTAATTTTCGTGGTCATGCCTAGTTTGATGACAAACAACAAACTTGAAAATAAAAACAGCAACAAAATATTAAAGCGGAAAAAAATTGTTAAAATACTTTGACCGCCAAATTAAGAAAAAATATTTTTTTTTTATTAAAAATAAAATTGAAACCAGCCAAGACTCTTTGGCAGCAAGAAATAAACAAAACAAGAAAATCACATAATTTACAAAACTATACATCTGTAGTTTTGTGTTCCAGTAAAGAAAAGAAAAAAAAAAGAATTGCAACAACATCTAAGCTCGCACATAGCATAAAAGAAAACAAAGTGTTTACAGTTAATTATAACAACAGCAGCAACAAACAAAACCAGCAAATAAATATAAACAAACCAAGCCAAGAGAATATATAATAAATAACGAAGGCAAAGAAAGTTAGTAAAAGAAAAAAGGAAAGGAAACAAAAACTAAAGTGAAACACACACCGAAAAACAAAGAGAAAAAATTAAGAATTAATAAAAAATTGAAATTCTTTTTTATTTAACCCCAAACCAAAATTGACCTAAAAAAAACAACAAAGTTCCCGCTTTATTTGCTAAACACGAAGGATTATTTTTTTCAACTTCCTCGCAACCAGCACCGCATCCTGACCACAACTATATACCTATTCAGCAACAAAACAAAAGGAGAAGAATATATAGCAGCAACACAACATTTGGATTATCTAGAAAAATAAAAATTATTATTTATTTTTTGAATTAGCCTTAAACAATAAGACAAAAAACAAAAGGTGAGCATAAGCGGTTTTAAAATTTAAAATTCTATGTCGATTTAGTGAAGTCCGTCCTTCTGCCCGTCCATGGAAATCACTCTAGCTTCCGAACGAATTTAAGTAGTTTTAAAAATTTTACTCAAATCTATATTATGTCTGCAGAACTTTTGGTATTGAAAATGGACCATGTAGGACCACGTTTTGGTATAGCCTCCATACCTCTCGATATATTCGTTATTTTGATGATTTTAGCGACATTATTCACCGGAATTATTTCAAATTTGGTATTTGAAGTTCGTAATGGATACTTCAGGCTAAGACAGAAAATTATCTGTGCAGGTCCAAGTCTTCGTATAGCTCCCATATAACGGTACCTCTCGATATTCGGTATTTTGAATGATACATTATTCACCGATTTTAAGTTTAGCATTTGAATATTGTAACAAAAGTTACCTATGCAGGTCCATGTCGTCGTATAGACCCTAATATAACAGCTACATTCGATATTTGCAAGAAATTTTGGAAGTTAAATTACTACTGTATTGTAGTATTAGGGTATGTAGGAATTTTTAAAAATTCGTACTTATGTGTACTAAGTGGTACTAAATTTTGGTACAATTTCGATTTTGGGAGAACCGGTAGAATTGGAATCCTGAAATTGGAAAATACGATGCGTCTATTGGATTCTATGATGCAGGTTGTTATGGAAATTTGTACTTATGTGTACTGTTAATGGTACTAAATTTTGTACAACTTTGGATTTTGGTGAACCCCAATAGAGCTTAGAATCCTGAAGTTCGCATTACCGTGGGAGTGTAAAATTGGGATATGTGCGAAGCTTTGGAAATTCGTACTTGTGTCTGTACTAAATTTGGTACAAATTGAAATTTTGTTAAACCGATAGTGCTGAAATTCTAAAATTTGGAAATATAATTTCTATGGGATTGTACGATTGGGGTATGGAAGTAATTTTGGAAATTCGGTGTGTAGACTTTTCATGTGTAGAAGGTGTTTTTGGACTAGGAGTTTAAGGATTTCTTTCTTACGATGTTGTATTTAGTGAACAGATACAGTTATAATCTTGAAATTTTGGTGTAAAAATTAAATTTGCGAAGTAGTATTGATTATAAATCAGTGTTTTTGGACTAAGTGTAACATCTATACTAAATGGTACTAAATTCTAAATTCGTTTGGTCTGGAAATGTAAAATGTTTGTGCTTCATTGTACAGCTAATTGATTTAAAAAAAAATGATCTGATATCTCAATCTTATATCTTAATGATCTGATATTCAAATATTTGATTTAATTAAAAAAAAAAAATTATTTGAAGACCTTATTTGAAATGAATTCTCGTATAGTTCGCATATAGAAAAAAGTGCTTAGATTTTTTTTTTAAATTTATAACATTTTGCAAATTAAGTGGGTGGTAGTGCCTCTAGTTCTTTTGTGAAATTTGAAATTGCACAAAATCTTTTTTTATTTTGTTTTGGATAATAAAAAAATGTTTGTCAATTTTTTAAATTTAAAATTAAATTTATTTTTTTTAATGAAAATTTTGTTGTCAATTTTTTAATTTAAAATCAAATTATTATTGTTTTTTATATTCAAAACTAGTGTGCGATTTTATTTGGCATTTCAATTTTTTAATAAAATATCTTCAATTTTAATAAGTCAATTTTGTTTCATCAAGTCTATGCTATAAGAAAGGTGAAATTAAATTAATTTATTTTTTTTTTCGTAAAGTGGTAATAGTTGTCCCATGACAAAATTAGAAAAATATGCAGAATCATTTATTTTATTAATTTGATCAAGGATAATAAAAAAAAATTATTGATTTTTAATGTTGAATTAAATTTCCAATTTTTTTTTTTAATTTATATTGTATCTTTTTAACAATGTTCTATTTTCAAGTAAATTCCATAAAGGCAAATTGTAGGAAGAAATAACAAAATATATTTGTAAATTTGTTTATCACAAAAATTGTTCAAATAATTATTATTGAAAATTTATTTATTTTTTTTAAGCTTGCATATATATATGAGATTTTTCAAAATTTTAGCACCTTTAAAAACTGCAACTAAAATTGTATCCAAAATAAAGGTCTTAATTTACATAAAAGAAAAATAAAAACATTACATTTTGATTTCTAAGTCGGTCAGTATTTTTTTAATTCAAAAAAAAAAAAACTAAATTTTTGAATTTGAAGTCGATCAATGTTTATGTTTAATAATCGTTACAAACTACCAGCAATAATTTGTCTTATTTCTTAAATCGTTTAATAATTTAACTCATAATTTTATTTAGTTAACTGTACCGATTCTTGCATTTCCACAAACAACGTTTCAATCGTCTCATCATCGGGCTCCCTTTATTTTCCTAAATAAGTTAAAATTTTGATCACTTCTCTGTGTTTACATTTATGCAAAAACTCTCAACCAACATACCGCCTTCAAACCACAGTGTATAACATTACCCAAACAAAAAGAAAACAATTGCCGCCTACAAACACATTTGTGGAAACCAAAATAATAAAACAAAAATGCAAAACAAAAATCTAACGGCACACAAAATTCCTTTGCAGTAGTGGCATTTGTTATTGTCGATGATGATCGATTGCATCTTTATTTTGTTGTTTTGTTTGCCAATCGTATTCACCCAGCAGACACGACGACAACGACGACGACGAATACGAAAATTTACCAACAACATCCTCATCAAAACAAATTGTAGCAACATTGCATCTATTTGCCTACTCTCCATCCATCTCAATTAGCAATTGATGCATTTATCCTCCCCCAACAGTACTGTTAGTGAGATCAATAACTTACTCTCTCTCTATCTCTCTTGCATTGGACAGAGAGTACCCACTCCCGCAAAAGGGAATAACGAAATGAAGTCAGTCAGTCTTGTTTATTTACCTTTTTTCTTGTGCTTTGTGATATGATGTTATGGATAAAGTGCGGTGGGAATTAAATTTATTCCATATATATTTTTCTTTTTTAGAAAAATTATTTAATTTTTTTTCTGCAATTCCTTATTCATAACAAAATTCTAATTAATTTTGTTTGTTTATAGACAATATCTTGTTTATATTTTTATCGCCATTTCTCATAATTTTTCCCGCTTTTAAAAATTCCTTTGATTAAAAATTCCAAGAATTGTTGGTATTTACAAAACAAAAAAATATTATCATAATGTTTACGAACTCATTAATATTATTTTTTTCTTATTAATTTCATGCATGCACAGATTGCTGTTGCCCATATAGAAAGTGACGTTCACAAGTCATTGGGGGGAGGCATTACTAATCTTAATTAATACTATTCATTGAATAATTCTATCTATTAAATCTTGAAATTTTCATCTACAATAACTGATCAAACGCTGCTAACAACAGTCAGTCAGGCAGATGATTATTATCTTCCAAGTACCCGTATTGTCTGTCTGTCCAATTGGTCAATAATCCCACCTAACGAATTTTAGCCACTGTGTGTGCTTCTGATCAAATGGTCTTAACTAGGCGCCGAAATACCTAGCGCCAAAACCAGAACAACACCATAACATAACATTTCAAAAAAAAAAAAAAAAAGAATAATAATAATGTTCGTGTTTTGTGCAAAACAAAAGCTAAAATCGTTTAAGTATTGGAGGAAAAAAAAAAAAAACAAAACAACGAATTACAGTTATTTAAAACAAAATGCCACTAAACGCCCACCACCAAAGCACAGAACATATAAACACAAAACAATAACATTACAACGGCGTCATCATTGTGACACACACACACACATTGGCATTGTGAAGTTAGACGGTTTTGTTGTTTTTGTGAAATAGAAAAACAAAAAAATGCGAAAAGGAATCCCTGAAAAACAAGTAACCCCCACCACGGGGAGGTGTGTCATTGTATGGCATCATCAGACAAGCCATTTACACTTAACAATTGATTTAGCGCGAAAGCCCCCAACTAATATTTTCTTTTCACTTGTTTTCTATAGCCACATAACCTTTGTAACATGGGTACATATGTTTTCCTATTTCATGCTTGTTTTTATTGTTTGTTTTGCTGCCTGGCCAGGCCACACAACAAGACAGTTTTACACCTTGTACTTTAACTCCCCACATTGCTCTTCTCTCTTTCTAAATGGCAACAATACTCTGCCTATTGCAAATAATTCAATCAAACCTGTGCCTGCATTAAATCTTTGCTCTTTATTTTACTTCTCCACTTTTCCCTCTCCACAAAGCCAGCAATCAATTCTCAAGCCTTTCCTTTCTCTATTGTATTGTGTTGTTATGCCACTGCAGTGTTGGCACAAAGAACAATGCATTACTGTTTGTTACTGTTGTTGTTGTTGATGTGGGGATATCTCTTTATTTTTGGGGGAAGCAAAGAGAGTTCTAGTCACATTTCTATGGTGTGCCGTTTAAGGAAGAGAAATTATTAAATGTCTCGAGGTTAGCGGATCTATGTAATTTTTTGCACCCACATGTATGCTGCCACCACTACTACTAATCAATCGATCACCACCACCACCACCCATGTGTGGGAGGGTCTCGTCGATGACGTTTGATGGCCGTTGAGTCGGTTGGCCGTCTGTGTTATGACGACACATTTAGAGATTGTAATGCAGAGATTTTTTTCTACTTCCCCGTTTTAATAGTGGATGAGTGTCGGATGTTATTGTATGAAACATAACGGCTAAAGGCGTACTTATGAAAATGTCAAATGAGAGCTTTAAAATCAATGCATATGTGGGTGTTTAGTGGGAAATGTGTTGTTATTAGAGTAATTAAATTGGAAAATTTTGTAGGGTTGCCAAGCTGAGGGAGAATACATGAAAATATTGATGAAAAACTAAATAAAATAAAGAAAACTAAAAATAAAAGGTGACTAGTGAAAAAATAGGAAGGAATTCAAAGGAAATTAAATTAATAATATAGGGTAATAATAAAAAAAAAAATTTATAAATTTTTTTTAATAAATTTAGCTATTTTCCAAATAATAACTCTGGTTTTCTCTCTTCTCTTCTATTTTCAGTTTATTGATTAAACTATAAAAAACAAAATACAACAAGAGGATCTGGTATCTTCTCAAAACCCAATATTTATATTAAATATATATACCTACTACATACAATAGCATATAACACATCAAAAAATATTTTTTACATTTTCGTCGTTACCATTAAAAAAACAACAACAAAAACACAAGAAAACAACGGAGCTAACAATTTGCTAAACTCTAAAAGCTACCAACACAACATTTTATTTATTTGTGATAATTCGGAACTGCAACAACTAGACACAATGGCCAAACTTTGCTTTCCGTATAGCTCATCGCCCCCAACCTATTCTTTTAGCGATTTTGGGCCCATCTCCTTCCCCGATGAATTCTGCACTAGTGCCGATACATTCGATCTGTTAGAAAGCATGCCCTCTATCCACAGCGATATACAGAAATTTGAATCCGATCACTATAACGATACATATGGTGTTGCATCGATGGATCTGGATGAAATTGATGTCAAACCCGAAGTGTGCAATACAGATTTAATGTGGTCAGCACCCAATAGTAAGATCTTGAGCACATCTGCATCTTCGGTATCGAGTGATATTGTTTCGGTTGCCCCACCCTCTGCGGTTATGGGCCATGCACACAGACCCCTGCAACAACAGCAGCTGCAGCAGCAACAACAACACAGACCACAACCGACTGTGGTCACGGCCAAGAAATTCAATAGCATGGGCGAAATTCTACACATCAAACAGGAGCAGGATTTGGAACAACATTTAGAACCCCATAGTATACCCAACACCAAGGTACAGTTGACAACAACAAACATTCAAAATATTCCAGCCGGTACCTCATTATTACGTAACAACAAGAAATTGCAACAGAATCGCAACAACAACACATCGTCATCATTACGCACGGCATTAAACAGCACCTGCTTGTCACCGTCGTCGGTGTCGTCACTATCCTCCCTTAACATCAGCAATTGCAGTAGCAATTCCTCGTCGTCGATCTACCAACGACCCGATACCCCACACAGTTTGGATGATGATTCTTCGGTACCAGATTTCCGCCACAATGTTGATTTGGGTGCCTGCATCGTTGGTAGCAATAAGATTTCCCTAACACCTGATCATCATGCCAATTTCATCAGTAATATTAGCCAAGAACTGCAGGATACCAGTAAAAAACAAATCGATACACGTTTGATCAGTGGCTGTTCCCTTACCGAAGTTTTGGATGTGATAAATTCGAACATTACTGATTTAACAACGTTATCGACATCGACAACAACAACAACAAAATCATCAGCCACAACGACGTCACCATCATCAACAACAACAACAATACACAATGGCAACAGTAGTTCGTCAACGCGTTTCTTCGACTATGATTCGGATGAAGAAGACAGTACCGCATCGATGTCAGACCACGAAGTGGTGTTTGGTGGCGCTGCTGCCTCACCGGTCTCAAGTCAGTCATCAAATATCGGCTCCTCCACACACAACTATATGCAGCACAGTGATCATAGTTATACCCGTAGCAAGGATGGCATGGATGATATTAGCACAAATTTGGAGACACCTTCGGATTCCGGTGAGTTGGTCAAGTCAAACATTTTTTTCTTGTTGCTCTGTTTTTATTTATTTTTTTTTGTTTATCTCTTAAAAATGAGGGATATTGAATGGAAAGTTGCAACAGGGTGAGGGTGAGGGGTGGGTGGGTGGTGTGTGTGGTAGGAAGTAACATGTTGAGAATATTTGATTGCAAAAAAATTGCTGCTTTCCAAATGGTTTTGTTGCTGTGCAATATTTTTTTCTCCCTGTGTATCAAGAAATTCTAAGTTCCGCCAATTTTTTATAATCCAATTTTTTAAATTTTTTTGTTATTTTTATTAATTTAATTTTAAATAAATTTGTGCATCAAGAAGTAATGACTATTTTTTCTACAAAATCGTTTGTCAGTTTTTTTTTTTATATTTAAATGTTTTATAATCTTTTTCTTATTTTCGATAATTTGTTTTTATTTTTCTATATTTTTTGTGTATCTGGAAGTAAAGATTAATTTTTACATTTTCTAAATCGTATTTTTTAATTTTCAAAATTGTATGTCACCTTTTTTTTATTTAATATTTTTAATTTTTTACGAGTTACGTTTGCCATTTTTATAAGAATAAAAATAATAAGAAAAATGGAAAATAATTCTTATTATTTTTATTCATATTTTTTAAAATTTAAAATGTTTCCTCAGTTTTTGTTTTTTATGATTTAATTAATTTATTTTTATTTTCAAAATCGTTTGCCAGTTTCTTATTTTTTATTTTTGGCTTAAATTTTTAACTATATATAAATTTTAAAATTTTTCCTAATTTTTGTGCATCAGGAAGTAAGGAGTATTTTTTTTTGAAATCATTAGCCAGTTCTTTATGTTTCATATTTTTTTTTTATTAATTTTAGTTTCATTTTCATTTTTCCCAATTTTTTCCCTGTGTATTAAGAAGTTTCAAGTCATTTCCACTTGTCGTTCATTTCTCTGCCCCCTCGCCCTTTGTCGTCCTCTTTCTCACTCTTATTATAAAATGTTCATTTGTACGTGTATATCATATATTTCGTAAGGTTGTGAAATTATTAAAACCTTAGTATATTTATATACTTGGTTTATTGTTGTAGCCCACATTTCAACCGCACAGAGAACCGGCAATCGATGCGGCATACAGAAGTGGGCACAAGTTGACGTATTTTGTACTCGCTCCCCTTACTCTGTCTATCTCTCTCTCCTGCATGCTACACAGTAGAAAAGTCGAAAGAAAATGACAAAAGTTCAAAAGTCCACAAAGTGTAGAATCACAAAATAACAACAACAACAGCAGCAGCACCAGCAAGTTGTAGTACAATTAAAAACGGCGACATTCTACTCTTAAAACAAAAACACGAAAAAAACAAGCACAGAGGCGTCTGGCTGAATGCTTAAAAATTCAATAGCTAAACTGTTGTAAAAAAGAAAAAAAAAAATGCCCACATTAAGATTTTTGGCGCCTTTTTCCCAAGTCTTAATAAGATTTATGTGGTGTACTTACTCGTATTTTGTTGGCAAAACTATTGCCTAGCATTAGGCGTTTTCTCTTAAGGCGAGGTCGTCGCTTGTATATCCATTGTGTTCTTTAAACTCTCAGTTTAATGGCATTTTTCTTTCTTTCTTGTGCGCATGTCATATGCTTTACAACGCCTTAAAGTAGGCCCCACTTTTTTGTTGCTCCAAAAAAGAGATTTGTGTTCGGTATTTTTTGTCATGCCGGTGGTTACACCCAATTGTTTTTTCGGTGAGTTTTTATTTTCTTGGTAAAATGCCAAAATGACATGTTGAAAATATTGTAGCATATTTTGGGGGGTTTACGTCAATAAGTTTTCTTTTTTGGTAATTGGTAATTGTTAAAAGCTCTGCATTTTCTGCCTTTAACTTTGGCCTACCCCAACCCAAACGCACACGTGTATAACAACCGGTGTCTCTCTCTCTCTCACACACTCTCTCCTGATTGCAATGCGCTCTTCTCACTATTTTGTGTTATTATAGTTTTGCGTATATTGTGTTTTTGGAAATTGTCTGGTGTTTCTGTCTGACTGCACTGACTAGCCAGACATGCGCTTTTATAATTCATAAAGGCGTGGGTTCTCCACCTTCTATCATCCCACCCCCCACGCATAATAGTTTGCACTAAGAACGGAGGCTGTAGTATGGGTTTTGTGAATGACTTGGTTGGGTGGAGGGGCCTTTGAGAGATGTGCTTAAAAGAAACGTGGGAGGTGTAGGGGGGGTGTCATAGCTTGATTATGATTCTTACTGTACTATTACGCTACGCTCACTGCTCTATACTACAGCTACTACTACTGCTGCTGCTGCTGCAACTTTGGGGCCACAGTAGTGTAACATTCCACATAGTGGAGGGTCTCCCCTGCTCTCTTGGCTTCCTTCTCTCACTCTCACATTGCATCGTAATGCCAGCCATCGTCTTGCCGATTGCTTTTTGGCGCGAAAAAGTACAATTGCAATGCATTGACGTTTGATGACGACGAACAAAATGTGCTGCGTCGACATCGTTTTGTCGTCGTAGTAGTAGATACAACCAAGTCGTGTGTATGTATGGGTATTGGGGGGATATATGTCGAGGTTTCCTCAAGACATGATAGATACAGATACTCAAAGAGCCCCACCACACACTATGCCATTCACTGCAATACATCACGACGGGCACATAGCACACACACGAGACCTCCACAACAACGTCATTCATTTTTTGCACTTTTCTCGTGACGACTAGGAGAAGAAGACGACGCTCCGCCAGCTAGCTAGCTAGCTATCTTTACTCTATAGAATTGCAAAAAGCGTTTTTTTGCACTCGGAATGCATTCAGCGTAGAGTATTTGTTTATCTTTGTGTTGTAGTTGTATCGCCACAAAACAAACTTGTATTTTTATCTCTGTGAGACAACAACAACAAAATTTGTATATATTTTTGCAGTGTATGCTGGTTGTTGTTGTTGCACATTTTAGCGTTTGTTTTTATTTTGATATGTTTTGTTTTTTTTTGCTTTACTACTACTGCAGTCAGCCGCCGCCACGTTGCAATATTTTTCCGTAGTAGTATTTTTTTTTTAGATTGCCGGAGGGGGGTATGGGAAGGTGCCAAGGTGTGGACTCAAGAATTGGGTTTGTTTTCATTCCACTGCTGCAAAAAAAGAATTAAATTGATTTTGGTCTATGGCCGAACCGTTGTGAGTTCTGTTTTGAGTATGTCGTTGTCGAGTTCGCCGCGGCAGCCGGGGTGTTGTCTCTCACTCATACTCTTACCTAGCGGCAATCATGTTATTTAGTAGCTCTTAAGATGCTGAATTAAGCAAATTTAGTTGCTAGGCGCTCTAAATTCTGTGAATTAACAATTTTTTCGGTGTTTGGGTTTTTTTCTCTAAATTTTTTTTGCTGTAGTTTAATTTAAAGATCATAAGAAAAAAAATTATTTTTTTTTTCTAAGCACAGGAAATTGTTGTGATAGCTATTGTGATACATTTGTATATTTAAAATTGAAAGATTGAAATAGAGAATTTTTAATATGACTATCAGAGTAATTTTTGTTTTTAATTATTTTATTTAAAATTATTATTTTTTATTTAAAATTATTTTATAAAGGCCAATTCTTAATTTTTTAATGATTTTGGGCTGCAGGGCCCCTTCCAAAATTATATTTGTAGATACTTGTGCTTGAAATCTCACTTTTTTTTATTTTCTATTATATTCCCACTTCTAATATATAAATTTCGAATGGAATTTTCTTAAAACCTATTATACCTAGATATATACAACAAAGTCAAACGCCATAATTTTTCATAAAATATCGGAAATAGCATCAAATTTTAGAATAAGTTTAGATTTTTTCAAATTGATCACCTTTGGTACGAATTATGGCGTTCAAATGGCTAACGAAACCGTCACACACTGCCCGAATGCTGCTCTGTAGTATTTTGGCCCATTCTCGGCGAAGCGCTTTCTTGAGGTGATCGACACTTTGGTCATTTTTAGTGCCTACCTTCTGCTGAATTTTTTCCTGTAATTTCCCTATTTTTGTGTTGCTTAGTGTTATTTTCAAATTTCCTTGTTTCAAAAAAGTACTTACCAAATATATAACTGAAGAAATGTTAAGCATTTTTTTTTTGCTTTTGCCCAGTTTTTGTTTATATACATCACACACACACAAACATATATACATACGTATTTACTTTCAAAAAAAAAAAAAAAAAAAAAAAAAAAAAAAAAACTAAATAATTTACACTGGGAAGTACCCTCATAGAGGCCTAGTTGATTTTTGTACGCCTCTCAAGCCATAAAAAATTTCCCAAAAATGGCAAGTGGCAACGCAAACATTTTTCTTTAATTATCACTTTTATTTTGTGTGCGTTTTTTTTCTGCCGGCTGTGTTTCGTCGTTACGCAAAATAAATTAGAAAAAACGACGTTTTTATGGGACCACACGCAAAATTTTTGCCATTGAGTCATGGCAACCAAAAAAACATTTTTTTGGAATTAAATTTGTTATTACCTTCTTTGATAATATAAAAAAGATTTAATTTAAAAAATCTAAACTCGACCAGTTTTTAATTAATTTTAGTATATTTTATATGATAAATTAAAAAATATATATATTTTTTAAATTTTAAATGACAGTAGCATTTTTTTATAATTCTTGTTTTTTTTTTTTTTTTTTTTTTTTTGAAAAACCCATTTCAAGATGCCTATCTGTTACCAACATGGCAAGGGATTTCTTTTTTATCTCTACCTTCAATCCTTAAATATCTTGTGTGTGTGTGTGTTTAGCTGTCATTACCAAATTCCTTTTTGTTCCCCATTTCCACTATACCCAAACCCAAATGGCGCCAAAAATTTTATATCCCACAGTATCTATAGCACAATTGTTCCCTTTGCTCCTTTTTTTTTTTTTTTGATTATGGCTAAGCTCTCTTGAGACTTTCCAGAAAAGCCCCCACATGGCAGCTTACCGGCCGGCCGGTCGGTCGGCAGTCCATGTTTTACAGCAATATAACCACCCATCCACCCACACACTGTATATATACACTTCATCCATACACGAGTCAATGGAAAATTTATGTTGGCGTCTGCGGCAATGCCTCCTGCATTCTCTCACACTTGAGGTGTCTCTACAGGACATTGTGCCTCTGTTCTTATTGTTGGTGTTAATGCCCCCATTTTTGGTGCGGCATAATCATCACAATGACTCTAATGTTGTCTGGCCGTCGTAAATATACATATATACTAGATATATATATGTACAATACTATATATATATATATATATGTATGTTTAGCGGCAAGAGAGAAAGAGAGAGAGAATTACTCTCCCATTTGCTTTGAAGCTTACTCTCGCACGTGTAGCCATAAAAATTGCCACATACAATGGAAATACTCAAGGTCGTCGTATGACTGGATGGCTGGCTGGCTATGTGTTCGTTGTTGACAACATAAAAAGGAGTGTTGTACAAACAAAACTTCCATATATGGCAGGATACATAATTTTCAGGACTTGTCATTTATATGTATTGCACACACACACACACTCACCAAACCAGTAAAAGCTTTCAGAAAGCTCCATGGGCTATGCTCTGCCTCTTGTCTCCACTCTCTTTGGCTCGTTGTCTTTGTCAATGATTAATTAAATTAATTAAAATTTCCTGTAATTACTTTGTTAGCATAATTTGTATCAAGTGGTGGCTATGTGTGTGAACACACACACAACAGTCGCTACATTTGGCGGACACATGTAAGTGTTGTTTTTTTTTGCCTTTTTCGTTATTAAAATCACAAGACACACCCAGACAATTGTATGAATATTTTTTTTGAACTCTGAGATGCCAGCATTGCTGACTGGCTGGCTGTTAGTTAGTCACATTGTCAATTTTCTGCAACTGAGACACTTTGAGTCTTTGTTTCTTCTTGCTCCAATTGTGTGGGACAGCAAAAAAAAAAAAAAAAAAACAAAACTGACAATCGGACAGCCAGCCAGCCAGCCTGCATTTTTCCACTGCTCTGTGATATTTCCGCTCAAATTTCCGTTAAATCTTCTACTGAATGACACTATGCTGATGCTGCTGTGGCAACTCAGTGACAATGTGAGATGATGATGATGATGGTTCTACCCTCCAACACTGGCTGTTGAGCGCTCAGTCAGTAACAACAACGACGACTACGGTTGCGGCGGCGGCAGTGATGATGGTCTCTTGAATCAAATGTACACTTCCGCCTTTCACTTCCATTACCATAATTCCGTTTTACATTGTTTGCTCTGGTTATAGCAGAGACATGAAACAGAAATATATTGCAATTTTCTTTCATACAAACTATTTTTGTTGTTTCATGGAGCATGCAAGAGCCAGTCAGCCAGCCAGCTAGCCGGTCGATCGGTCGGTTCTTTTTGTGTAACTTCATCTTTCTTTTTCGTTCTTCGTTGTTCTAAGTGAATGGAGTAGCTGTGGTGGGTGTTAAAGCAGAACGCCGCCGTAGCAGTTTGGCATTTTTATGAATTGCAATTTTTTCCTCTTCTTTTCAAGGAAGAAACATTTTAAATAGTACTGCATACTTTTGGGGGTAATGCAAATTATTTCCAAGTTTTAAGGATTTTCATTAGACTATTTTATAAATATAAAAAAACTTAAAATTAAAAAAACTAGTTTGTTTTAAATTTTTGAAAAAAAGAAAAACTGTTGCATATTTTTAGGCCAACTTTTTAGCTAATTTTTAAATAGCAAGTTTTTACGATTTTAAAACTCTGTTTTTAAATGTAGACAATTTAAAATTTAATAAAATCAAACTTTTCAACAATTTTTGAAAAAAAAAAAAAAAAAAAAATATTGCCTACTTTGAGGCTCACTCAAATTAATTGCATACTTTTGGGCTATTTTCTCCATATTCTTTGGAAAAAATAAATCAAATATTAACAAATTGTATTTTCAATTGCAACTGAACAAAAAACATTGCCTACTTTTAGGTTTTATTTTTTGTTGCCTACTTTAAGCGGCAAAAAGAAATTATTTTTCATAGAAATAAAATTTGTATCTTAATTTTTTTTATTAAGTGTTTTGTAGAAAGAACTTTAAAAGCAAATTATGTAAATATATATTTTTCCTCCTTAATGTCACATCCTTTTTTGTTTATTTCTTCGGGAAAAGAGCAACAGTTACTTGTAGTATGTAGATGTGAGTTTTGTATAAGTGTGTGTGTGGCTGTGAAACGTTTGCCAGACGACAACGCCTTTTCTCTGGCAAGTACTTAACGACTTAACTACCGTTTTATCCACTTTATAATGGTACATCTTTTGTACACATTGTTTGCTGCGGCTCCAGCCGACTTACCCATCAGTTGCAGAGCCTTAAGCGCTATGCCAGCCAGAATATTACTTGGACGGTTTTTTTTTGTCGTTCACCCCTTTTGTGCACGGTTGTACTTGAGATTCTCGCTCGCTCTCTTCTCTGCTCCAACTCCAGCTCCTTGCTCCTTTTGTGTTAAGTACTTTTGTAAACTCCTTTTTTGTTGTCATACGACAAACGACATTGCTCACTGTTTTTGTTGTTGTTGCCTTCGCTTGTTATCCCCTCTTGTTGAGGGAACAACAAAAGGGATTTGTTTTTCATTTGCTGGGGATTTGTTGAGTTTCTGCTTCTTCTTCTTCTTCATTTTTCTTTCTAAGCTATAATTCATATTGATATTTCCTATATATCATTATTTTTATGATTATAATATATATTTTTTTCTACGAATGTCATTTATAATTACTGCGTCATTGCCGGTCGTATGGCAAGTACTTTTGCCATTTTCTGCTGCATCCTCTTTGGTCCTGTTGTCCCATTACGCAAAAAATGACATCGAAATGGCTTTATGGCTCATAAAAATGTAAATTTGTTTTGAATTGTTGCAAAAAGTGCCAAAACGATGAGGTGCCCTGCCATGTCTCTATTTGAAGATTTATGAACTCAATTTTGCAATATGTTTCGTTCGATTTTAAGTTTGGGGAAATAATTTTTGCGAGGTTGCCAAAGGGTGGTTATTAATGTGCCATAGAAATTTCCAATTTTTAATGTTTAGAACAGATCGAAGGACCAAAAAAATGCCTCAAAGAAGCAAAAACGCAAAAAAAACAGGTCGAAGGACCAAAATATTATCAAACGAAATTTATTTCTGGTATTTCGATAAGCCATGATCAAAGATTCAAATTTTTAATGTTGGGAACAAGTCGAAGGACCAAAAAAAGCCTCAAAGAAGCAAAAACGCAAAAAAAAAAACAGGTCGAAGGACCAAAAATGTTATCAAACGAAATTTATTTCTGGTATTTCGATTGGCCATGGTCAAAGTTTCAAAGTTTTAATGTTTAGAACAGATTGAAGCACCAAAAAAAAAAAAAACGCCTCGAGGAAGTAAAACAAAAAAAAAAAAACAGGTCGAAGGACCAAAAATGTTATCAAGCGAAATTTATTTCTGTTATTTCGATTAGCCATGATCGTAGTGGAGATATTCAGCTGATATTGGTATCCACATTCAATTTAATTATTTCTTTTGATAATATTTGAAATTTGGTCCTTCGATTACCTACCCCCTCAAGATAAGCAAAAATTTTCTCTTTCGGTTTTTTTTTGCTAATTTAGATATTTGGATTAGCCATGGCTGTAGTCGTGACATCCTGCGGATTTTGGCATTCCTATTCAATTCAGTTATGTCCTTTGATAATAATTGAAATTTGGTCCTTCGATAGCCACCCAAGAAATAGAAAATATTTTCTATTTCTGTTTTTTTGCTAATTTGAATATTCAATTGTGTTTTGAAATTCCTCCAATGCTTACTCATCATTGAGAATTATTAATTTATACATCCATCCATCCATTCGTTCATTCATTCATTTTATATTATATATTATATCAATTTAGGCATCAGCAGCATCAGCATCATCATCTCACACACAGTATGAAATCATCTATCATATGGAAAGAATTGTTTTGGCTTTTTTTTTCTTCTTCTCACTTTATGAGTCTGGTATCTTGTTTGGCAACGACGACTACACAGAACAAAAGTGATGTAATATTCTACTACAACATCACTATTGAATGTATTACTCAGCCTATTAAGCAAGTGGCAGCAGCAAGAGCAACTGTGGCAAGTCTGGGGATTTTAGAAGAAAGACGAAAAAAACGATCTTTTAAAAGTAAATCGCAAAAATTATTTTCCCACACTCAATCGAAAAAGAGTGTGCAATGTGTTGAAGAATAAAGTGCGTTTGCCTGGCGATAATGGGTTGTAGGCCAAAAACCGCAAGAAAAAAAATCGCCAACATTCACATGCCACATATGTAGGTATGTGCCCATGTAGTTTTCATCAAAAGCCATATTTTCGCTTTCGTGAAATTCTCCCACAGCTTCTGGTGGTTACTGTTGTATTTCATCATCATGGAATCAGCATCATCGTATCTTGTTCTTTTCGATTTGTCATTGGGGCGTTTATCTGCAATGATAGAGAGAAGGGGGGACATTCCTTCTCCTCCTCTTGCATTATTTTCTTATTTATGTCTCGCCACATGACGATGATGTTGATGGTTTAAAGGTTAACATTACATGCATCAGACGTTGTAATGCAAAGCAGAATACGAAAAAAAATATTGCATTTTTATGAATGGAAAAAATGTATTCATTCTGGCCGAGAGAAGTGGCGGGGGCCAAGGAAGTCTTTTAAACACTGTCATACTTGAGTGCAACAACAAGACAACAGAACGAATCCCTGGTCACAAATTGTTGGGAAAAAAATGTTACCCGGGAGAAAAAGAGAGAGGGAGAGAAACGTAGAATTAACCACAATAGATAAGCTTCTTTTTCGTTGTCGAAGGTGTAAAAAGAACCCCATTAAGATTCAATTTCACACATAACATGTCATGGTTGTGGTCCTTGTGGTTTTTTTTGCAGAGGTAATTGGAAAACAATAAATGTTTCGCTCCAAACAACTTAAAATAGTTAGTTTTCTCAATATTGTTGATAGGGGCGTTTCCCCACATTGCCGGCCGGCCGACCGGCTAAATGCCTCAATTTCCTTTTGTGCCGATGATATAAACACTTTTCCTGCCATTATTACGCTGTTGTTGTTGTTTTCTTTTTCAATTTTTAACCCAGCCTACTTATCGTGTGAATGGAAAATTTTCAATGTTCACAACATGTGTAAATATTTAAAATTGTCTTGGGTTTTTTTTGCCTGCAATTTTGCAAAACAAAAAAAATTGATATGACGCCTCTTTTTTTTATTTACAATTTTCACATGAACTTTCGTTTACAACATGTGTTTTCATAACGGATATCAAGATTTTCAATTTAATTTATGGGAACTTGAACTGTACTCGAATTTTTTTTTGTTTTTTTTTTTTTTCATGGAAAGACATTACTTTTGTGGGGGACAAGTAAGGTATTTCAACAGTTTTGATAGGTTTTTGCAGTTAGTTATTTGCATTTAAAAATATTGAGAGATCATGTTTATGCTTCCTTTCTTACTTACTAGGTAATGCCTTTGTAATTAGTTTTGAAGGGGCATGTAATTGGACCAACCCGAAGATTTTGCACCAATTCTGAAAAATAAAATAACTTTTGTATTCCTTTTTAAAACTTTATACTTATGTGCTTACCTGGTAATGCATCTTTATAACATTGTAATGAGTTGATCATAAGACCTGGACATTTTCCTTATTTTTTATTTTTCCATATCTTTTGAAAACGAAACCATTTTTTTTGATAAACAAGTGCTTACTTGGCCCACTCTTTGTAATGAGTCATCTCTCATTTGTTCTAAATCCCACAAAATCCATTCAGAATTGTGTGACTCATTTTTTTGTGTCCGCGGCAATTTCTTCGGAATTTTATAATAATATTGAATGATTGGCAGCGATTGGCTAAGTGTTTTGACACAACGACATTTCTTTTCTGTTTTTGGCAAAGAAAAAAATACCCTCTAAAAGAATTTGCATAATTCTTGAGAAAATTAAAACGGCAATGTATGTGACAAGAATTGTTGATGTTTAGATGGTCACGAAAGAAGCATACAACAATAATAATAACAGCAACAATATGGTAAAGAATTTCAGGCAACATAAAACCAACCAAACAACGATCGTGTCATAGAACAGTGGATGGGCGGAGGTTTACACTTGTCTTCCAAAGAATTTTGAAAATTTCAGTTCTTTAATTTTTTTCCTAACTGTATGTATGTAATCTATCTATCTTCAATTACAACATTATCGCTGTAGATACCACCTTGGGTGTGCCAATGACAACGAAAACCCAAAAGAATGATAATTTTTGCCAATGGCAAACTATGATGTGCGATAGTGCTTGCTATTCCTCCTTTACCATAGTTCTGGCCTATGACGCAGTTCATTATGAAAAAAAAAAATGAATAAAGATATACAGCAAACATTTTTTCAAGATTTATTGCAAATAAAAAAACCTCAAACATGTTCGTTCACGAACTCGAGAGAAAAAAAACCTGGCATTGGTTTTGTAAAAAAAAACTGCAAAACTAGTTTCTTTCTTGTGAAACGGCAATGTTCGTACATATATCATCGGAATTGGCTATGGTATGTTGCTGATGGTGCTGAAATTACAGAAATGTTTTCTTTAAGAGTTAATGGAGAAGTTTGTTGCCAAGTCCGTTTGTTTGGGATTTTTTTCTCGCTCTTCTCTCTCTCTCTCTGTCTGTCTCTACGCTTGCATTGCTTGGCATTTGTGTTGTATAGCAACAAAAATTAAGCCAAGATCAATAGCAGCAACGCCAACTAGTAAAACAACATCAGCACAAGCAATGGTTTCTTTTTTGGCCGTACAGCAACAGAGATTGCGCATGCGCGACTCTATTACACAAAAAAACACGAACAGACACACTTACACACACACAAACCGCCAACAATATAAACAATGCATAACACTCAACCATCTTGGCCTGCTGAACGCCTGGTAATACCATTGACTAAGCTTGCGCAAGGTTAACTTTTTCAAACATACAACACAGATCCGGCAGAATATATACAACATACATGCACATGCAAATAAATAGCACTAGGAAGGGAAGTTATTTCAAGGGAATATTACAAAAATATTACAAAATTTATTTTATTAAATAAATACTAAAAACGGGTTTGAAAACAACACAAAGTATTTATTTAAATTTTTTTTGGATTTTTTTTTTGTGTGTCATATTTTTGCCCTGTGATGTAAAATTGTGTTTGTTTGCTTTGCCGGTTAATTGTGATTTTTTATACCGCGAGCCGGTGTTTTTGTTTTTTTTTTTTTGCTTATTTTTACCGGCCTTTTTTGTGCTGTACCATGTTGTGTTGTCTGTCCCAGTCTTGCTGTCTGCGTGAGCTCTTTGGTTTGTTGGCTTTTGGAAAAGGGGGGAGAGGCGACGGCGGCATATAAACATGATTGTAGACATTTAGCGTGGTGAAGCACACGAATTTATCAGCTTTGTTTATTGTGAGAAAGTATGAAACGCATGCTCGTTGCATGGTGGAGGGGAAAGGGGTCGGGGGCAGAACAGAACAGAACCAGTTACAACTGAGACGACAGGACAACAAGAATGTAATGTGTCCCCGGTATTGGCAATAAATTAAAATTTAATTTAAATTGAATTTTTGTCTCTGGTGCGCCGCCGCAACAATCTTAAAATTTCGACTAGCCGAAAAGATAAAAAATACAAAAAAAAAAAAAAATAAAAAAAAGAAAAAATCTGGAGTAACAGGTTCCTTCTCAACACACGCAGACAAGCACAAATAATTTTCAGAATCTTGTGGCCTCTGCCCATGAGTCATATAATAAATGCCTGCGAGGGGTTTAAAGCGGTGTTTTTCAAAAGAATTCGTTAGCATTTAATGATGCTGTTGTTATCATTTTTTTTTGGGATTTAGAACTCTCTCCCCCCTCTCTCTTCATGGGGTTTCAAATTAAAATTTTAATTTAGTTGTTTTTACATTTTCCCACATACGCTTGGGTAGTATCACCCCTAATGTGTGTGTGTGTGTGACAGGTAGCCGGAATCCTTTGCTTTCCCTGGAAAAAATTGTCACTTTTATTATTTCTAATATTTTTATCTTTTTTTTAGTTTAGTAACTTGTATTATCTTTAGCCCTTTCTCAAAGTAAACCCCTTGTCGTATTTATTTGTCTTTAATTTCATTAAAAAAGAAAAAACCGACATCGTGCAGTCCCTTTTTATTATCCTGGGGTGTCTGTGTTTTGTTGTTGTCAAACCAAAAAGTGAAGCAACAAGTTGTTGTTGTTGATTTTTTCTTTTGACGCACATTTTTCCCACCTCGAATCTTATTCCCATTCATGGTTCATGGAAATATCCACCCTCCTGCCTGCCTGCCTGCCTGCCGGCTAATGGGATTTTATTATGATTTTGTGTCCACCGGTTTTTTTCTAAATCTACTGAATGACGCAGACAGCGGGAACCCATGTTAATCTAAACAAGTTTAGCTATTCCTAAATGTGGGTGTAATTTTCCATTAAAAATAATAAAAAAAGAAGCAATGGATGCCTCACTTCAATACATATGCAAAAATTCCTATCAACAAAAAATCCCACCAGGCAGCCAACCACACAACACAACCATTTTGTTGTGAGCTAAAATACCAGGCTCTCAGCTACATTCAAACCATCACACCATCACGTCAGCCGGAGGAGCAGTAGAGTGTGGACTATGATGAAATTCTTCTACTGCTACTTTCTATTAATGCAAATGAAATTTGTATATTTTGTGCCAAATACGTCGGCTGCTGCCCCCACGTGGCCCCCGGACCCAAAGCTAGCCTGTCTATAATTGTTGTTAACCTAAACTAAAACAAAACTTGCGTCGTCGTACACCTACACACCACGACGCGTGTTGTATTTGTATACAAATAGAACAAATTTGTATCGTCTTTATCTATCTAAGGCACAAGATCCTCCCCCTCCCCCCCCAATCTCCTTCATTTCTGACATTCTTATTTTACGCTTGGTGATATATAAAATAATCAAATAGCATTCCTCGGCTGGGTAATGTAATAAAAAGCTTTAATATAATAATAAACATTTTCTTCTGACGCCTTCAATTCACACTTCTTGTGGGCCACATTCGGCGGTGGGCTGCTGCTTGGAGGAGGCGGAGTGGTGCAGTGCAGTGGGTGGTTGGTTTGATGTCAAAGCGTCTTGCTCTTCTTCTTTCGGTTTAGTTGTTTTTGAATGGAAGGCATCTGGTGACATGTTAGGTTGGAATATAAATAGCATTTTGGAAGTAGATTTTTAAAGGTGGAAGGCAAGGGCATAAAGTTTTGGAAAGAAAAAAATCGGCAGGAAATCGAGATATTACAGCAAAAACAGGCATTTCAGATTTCAAAAAAAAAAAATTTTTTTTTGGAAATATTTTTTTAATTTTAAAAATATCAAATCTAAAGATTTGTTTTATGAAAATGTCCAATAATGTCCTTGAAAACATTTTTTTTGGTAATAATTTCCAAAATCTCAAAGATTAGAAGTTTTAGACTTTGGGCATACGCTTTTCACGAAACTGTAAGGCATTGGGTAAGCAGTATTCGTGAATATTTATAAAATTTTGACAATACTTTGAAAGAAGCCTGAAGCCCTGAAGATCCCCTGACTTGAATACACAAAAATATATACGAATTTATATTTTACATTTTAAATGCTTCTTGTCCTCACTCCTGTTTCCATTACCAGGTAAGGAGTTTTTTGAAAATTTAGTTTACAAAAGCAATAGTATTTTCAATGTGAATTCTCTCAAAAAATATGTAACCTAAAATGTAAAAATATATATTTCTAAGTTGTATACATTTTTCGCATTCCATTTGTCCTTACCTTGTAATGGGTTGAATAAACTAATCTCCAGTTTTTGTTTAAAAGTTCAAAAAAAGACTCCTATGCGATATCTTGACTGAATACACAAATTTATGAATTTATGTTTCCCCATTTTAAATTCTTGTCCTCACTTCTGTTTCCATTACCAGGTAAGGAGTTTGTTTTTGAAAATTTAGTTTACAAGTGCAAAAGTATTTTCCATGTGAATTTTCTCAAAAAAATTTGTAACAAAAAATATAAAAATATATTTCCAAGTTGCATACTTTTTTTCTCATTCCATTTGTCCTTACTTTGTAATGAGTTGAGTAAACTAATCAGAAGTTTTTGTTTAAAGGTGAAAAACAAACTTCTACAAGATTTCTCTCTAAACTATGGTACATAAATGATGAGCATATCATGTCAACACTTCTCATTACCAAATAATGTATCAAGTAATGACATGTGTGAATTATTGCTTGCCGTTAAAAGCAAAGTCCTGTTTATGGGACTATGTAATAAATATTTTTTTTAGGAATGAGCAGAATCCATTTCAGCACTTGTCATTACCAAATAATCTATCAAGTAATGACATATGTGTATAATTACTTGTTGTTCTAAGGGAACTTTAAACTGAATAATTTTCTTTAACAAATAAGACATTTTCAGTGATTTCTAAGATTTTTTTGTTTGAAATCTCCCATTTAATACCTGGCCTACAATTTTCATTTCCATTGCCGCAATGTTGAGAAGATTTCACATATTTTTTCCAACAAATCTCCTTGATGTCTGTTTTTTTTTTCTTCTAGAAATTATTTAAGCAATTACTTAAAGACTAATTTAAAAACGGATTCTTAAAATATTTCCGCATATTTTGAAATTAGTTGTCTTTCTTGTCTTCTGGCCCAATGATGATGACATTAGGCCATATAACTTATTACTTGGTAATTACTTAGCATTTGTTGGAAATTTGTTGTTGCTTTTGTATATACTTGGGGGAAAAGCTACAACTTGTCATCTTCTGCAATTAATCACTTTTTTCATACAAAGAATCAACTGATGATGATGGAGGAATGCATCCAAGGAGTTTGTTGCCATCGCTGCATTTCCCGTTTGCCAGCCAAGCAAGCCGGGCAATTACTTTGTGTCTCCGTTGTTTGTTTGGTATGTTTTATGACAACATCCACACATCGGAGCGAAAAATCCTTTCTCTTTTGACATTTTTCAAATATTTTAATATATCGTTTGTTTAGCCGGATTTCTTGTGCTTTTTCTCATCTGCCTGCTTCAATGTAATAATGTCTTACAGCGACATGATTCCAACATGCAGCATGCAACACCAGTTGTACTCTGCCAGTCAATCATAATGTATTATGCTCCTCTCCAAGAAAAAACAGAAAAAGAAAAACAAACGCCATCACTTTGGCGGCTGGCCTAAGCCATATTGAAGATATTTTTCTTGCCATCTTCTTTGGAGATTGCCTTGAAGTCTTGCTATGGCGTAAAACCCGGCATTCAAATGAAAACGTGTTCCTGGCTTGCAAATGACAAAACTCCTCTCTCTCTCTCTTCCCCTCCCCATCTTTTCTAGGGGAATTTGGCGGATTTTGTCTGTTGTTTAGATTAAGCGCGTGTTGAAAAGTTTTTTTTTTTTTGCTTTTCACACACACGTTTCGTTTTAAGCTGACTTTCCTATTGTGGTTACACCAGCAGCCAACATTCCTGCCTAGCACAACGGCATAGCTTCAACATTCCCCACAGTAACCAGCCGAGATAGACAGCCTTGTCTTGTCTCGTCATTATGTCTATACAAATTTTATGGCATTATTATGGGTACCATAAAAAATACACTTCCACAAAAAACCCAAACTTCTGAGAAGGTACATCGCTGGCCATCAGCATCCCTCCCGCTAAATAGCCACACCGCCAGCCAGCCAGCTACTTGACACTTCCTTCCCTTTTGCTGCAAAATCAAGTTATCAGTAGAAAAAATGCCCGTCCTTCCTTTTCATGCCTATCTTTCTAACTGTTGTCTGTCCTCCTATCGAATTCCGGTTTCCCAAGCAGCAAAAAAAACCATACAATTACCAATGCTATGCTGCTGCAATCTCTTGCTGGCTTGCATTCATATATAGAAAACTGCATGTCAGGCATTCACTTACTCCTCACACCACAAACCTAGTTTTTGTCTGTCTGCCTGCCTGCCTAGATGTGGAGTTTGTGGCAAGCTCACTAAAATGAAAAAAAAAACTATACAGCACAAACACGTGAAACTTTAAAGTGAATGGCTTGTCTAACTGGATGGCTGGCTGCTGGATATCTATTTCTTGTTTTTGTTTCCTTTTACTCTCAGGCCTTAATTCAGTTCCATAAAATAGTTGCATCTACAAAAAAATGTTGATTTCCCTTCTCCCTCTCTCTCTCCTTTTTGCCATAATGCAGTGGAGTGTGTTTTGCACCACATACCTTTGGAGGTCATTTCGTATGCTCTAAGAAAATTATTCATTGCCTTTTGAGAGCAAAAAAGCAGCATGCCTCCAACTGGGTCGCGGGTGCCGGCCACTTGAAATTGGGTTAAAATTTACATGAAATGTTGGCTAAACAAGTTATCTAATGGTAATTTAGTAAATCTAATAAGAATTACCATTCAGGGCCAAATTTTAGACTTTTGCTTACCATTTTCAGCAGTTTGTAAGGTATTGGGTAAGCAGATGTTTATTTTTGAATGATAATAAGAGAAGCAAACATGACTTTTTTATGTGAATCCTTTCAAAAATTTGTAACATGAGATGTAAATATATGTTGCTAATTTATATACTTTTTCTCATTCTATTTTTACTTACCTTGTAATGGGCTGAGTAAACTAATCGGAAAAATTTGCTTGAAAGTGCAAAAATTCTTTCTATGTGAATCCCCCCCAAAAATATTATACATAAATGATGAGCTTACGATGGGTATGCTTGCCAACTTCTTGTGACAATTTGCAACACTTCTCATTACCAAGTAATCTATTAAGTAATGAAATATGTGAATAATTGCTTGTCGTTCAAAAAAGACCTATTTATAGGACTATATATTAAACAATTTTCATAGAAATGAACAGAATTGATTTCAAGTGTTGCCCTCATTAAAAAATTGAGGCTAAGGTGATGCTTAAAGTACTTACCTGGTAATGTCCTTTTTTAAATACACTCTTTTTTATTATGTTTTTTTAATTACTTCTACTTTCTTGTGGAATACCACAGTAGCTTTTTTGTTTTGTATTTACAAAAAAATATGCCTTCGACAACTTTACATTACCAAGTAATCTATTGGGTAATGAAATATGTGAATTATTGTTTGTCTACCTGATAGAAGTTCTATTTATAGATTGATTTATTGCATAATTTTGTTATAAGATAACCCGCATCAATCTCTGGTGTTGTAATTAAAATGCGTTTCTATGTTTATGCGTAAAGTCCTTACCGGGTAATGAGTTTTTTTACCAAAATACCATATTAGATTTTTAATTATTTTTTCTTTCTTGTGGGGTACCACAATGAGTTTTGTGATTTCTCTTTAAAAGATACGCCTTACTTTGCTTAGAAAGCCCACATTTTCTGCACGCAGTACCGGTCATTACCCGGTAATGCCTTTATAAATAAATACCTTATTTGTTAGGCCTTTTTCAATTACTTTTCTTTCTAACTAATTGCAATGCGTCTGCATGACTAATCAAACACCATAATTTCCTGTCTCCACCCTGAAATTATTTTTAAATTTGTTTTGTAAAGAAGTTTACATTATGTCGTCACTACTTATGGGAATTTTTATTACTACTATTCCCCATATGCGTGCCGTTGGGCGAGTGGGTGAGTGGGTGTGTGTGAGAGTGTGGTGCTGCATGGTCTTAGAGCTCTATGAACTCTGTAATATCTTATTTACTTTCAAGCACTCGCATTGTTGGCGAATTATGGCCTTTTAGAAACATAACAAAAAACGCCAACTTCCGCTTTAACAAGCCAGAGCGTGCAAAAAATTCTATTAGCCAAATATTTCCTGTGTGTGATATTGTTGGTCGTACTTTGGATAAGTGCTGCCGGTTATTTGTGGTTGGTTGTTGTTTCTATTTTTTTTCTTCCTCTTTCTTTGTTAAACAACTACTGCAGTTGTTAGTTGGGTGTATTACTACTGTTTTTGGTCCCCTTCGTCTACTTCGTCCTTTGGCGAATTTTTCTTTTACGATACTCTTGGGTAACGGTTAAGTAAATATTGCGTGCCGGCTTGCGTTAACATAAAATCTCACAATAGGCCAAATGCATACATGCATAGGTGGTGGTGGTAGTAGTCGTGGGCAGGGCCCATTGCAGGACCAATTATTTGGCCTAGCCCCTTTAGGATTCTTTTTTTTAACAAAATGATGTTTGATGGTGATAATAACCAGCCTGACAGAGTAATTAAGCCAAAGTTAATAAAATTAAAAAAAAAACTACACTGGCAGAAAAAATTATGTGGTACACTGAAAAAAAAAATTATATAAATTTCCATTTGTTAATTTTTTTGGTATTATTTCTTTATCAAAATATATATTTTTATGGCGTACACATGCCCCTGGCTGTCTAGCCACCAGAGAGCCAGCCGCATCATGTGTGTGTACCGAAAGCCCACACTTGTGCGTGCGTAGCTATTTAAAACAAAGTAAAAATTCTATTCAGTTGTCAACCTGAATTTCATTTCGTTTTCGTTCAAGACAGAAAAAAAATCAGGTCTATTATGTTTTATTTTTTTTTTTGTTCATTCATTTTGGCTTGGTGATAATGTTGTTGGCAAATTAATGATAAAGACCAACAGCCGAACCACCACCAGCAACATAAATTCTTGATAACACAGAATACGGGCGGGGGAGGTTCGTTGGCTGGCAGAATAGTAGGTGAAGAAGTGAAAGTGTAATCATCAGCATGATTCCTGCGTATAAAAAAATATATGCACGTGCCAAATAATTTCCTTTTTTATGCCGTGTTCTAATTTCAAATTATAAAACAGTGGAAAATTTTTCAAATTTCTTTCAAGTATTTAATTAAAGGAAACCCCTTTCCAAATAATTAATCTAGCAACACCTAATTGGTGTAAATGTTTAAAGAAAATAATTGGCAAAATAAGTGAATGAATGATGGTGGATTGAGGCAATAAATGAATGAATGAATGAACAAATGATATGACAGCCAACCAGCCAGCCAGCCAATACGATGGCGATGATGATGATAGCCGCCAGGTACATATTATGCGTTAATGGCATTTTTTCCCCATTCACATGTTCGTTCAAATATGGTAGATTCATACATGTATGATAATGTTTGTTTATAGCCACTCGTTGAGTTTGTTTGCTGGCTGGCTGGTTGGCAAAACTGAATGATTGACTGATGGTATGTAATTAAATTAATTTTGTTTTCATATTCTCCCCAAAACACCTTCTCTCGCTGCTAAATACATAGTTTTTTTTATTTTTCTAATGCAAGACCGACCCCCGTGGGGGTTTTGGGTTTTTTCGATTTCTTTGTTATTGTTGGTATGTCCGTCCATGTTGGAAAAATGTGAACACCTATATGAGAGATCTCTACACTTTGGAATTGTAATTTTCATAATTATCTCCATAGTATTTCTGTGTGCAATTTTCCGTAGGTTATTATATGCAATTATATATATCCATCATAAAGTTTCTCGTTTTTTATTCTCTTCTGCTTCATCTAATTTGACATAGAAATTAACATTTTTTTAATAATGGAGTTATGAATATAAAATGGAGTGAGAAATACATGTGGGAAAAAGAATTCTAAAAATTTACAAAATTAATAATTACCCCACCTCAGGGGAATTTTTGTGAGAGAAGAAGGGGGAGTACTTAATATAAATTTGAAGGGGGGTTACTTAATATCATGGAAAGGAACATCCAATTCTGTGTAAACTTTGCAAATCCTAATAATTTTATTAGTGCTAGATCAGGTGCGAAAATTGGACAATATCGGACCACTCGTTCTGGTGCCTCCCCCACAAAGGGGTTAAACAATTTGAATAATTATAAATCTTACAAAATGTGAAATAACTGTTCGATTGTCTTCAAATTTCGCACATATCATTATTTTTAACAACACAAGATCTGGTATGAAGAACGGATAGAACATAACTCTCCTTTCGGTACCTCCCCCACAAAGGGGTCAAAATTTTGAATAATTATAACTCTCATAAAATGCGAAATATACATCCGATCCCTTTGAAACTCGGCACATCTCAATACTTCTATTAACACAAGATCTGGTGTGAACATGGAATATATCAGAACACTCCTTTTAAAAAATTAAAACGCTTATGAAATGAGAAATAAGCATCTGATTTTTTTCAAACTTCACTAATTCTAATATTTATACTAACAGAAGATCTGTTGTGAAGATGGTACATATCGGCCCACTCCTTCTGGTAGCTGTCCCACAAAGGGTCACAATCTTCAATATGTCTTGCGAACAAGTCAGCAATTCGCATAAAATTGGAAATCGATTTTTTTAAATGAAATAAAGTGGTGATTAATCTGTTTTTTTTTTTTTTTTTTGCAAAACTCTTGAACGAAACATTTTCCTGACCCAATTTTTTTCCTCAAACGATCCATATTTTATTGTTTCAATCGAATATATTTTCAGCATTGGCTGTTTTATTTATATAAGGTTTTTTTATTTAGGTGTGAAGCAGAAAAGTCTTACGCATGTTAAATCGGTTGGTTGGTTGGTTGGTCGTTCGATCGGCGTTTGGGGGTTGGTTGGTAGGTCTGATGTGTCTGGCAGGAAGAAGGCAAGCAGCTGATATAAGTTTAATTATCAAATTCTAATGTATACACTTGTTGCGTATGCTAAGTACATTCACAACATACAGGAGAGAGAGAGAGACGTTTTGGGAGAGGGTGGTGGTCTGTCTGCACAACTGCTGCTGGTGTTATCTCTGTTTTAGATTATTACTCTTTTTTTCTTGCATTTGCGTCAGGAGGCGAAAATGTGCGAACATTTGGGCGTTGAGTGCGTGTGCGTTTTGCAATTATGAAGTGGGTGCTTATTGGATGAGCAGCGTGTTCTTTTTGTTGCTATTCAATGTATTGGAAATATTACATTCCTTCATACCTGGCAACAAATTATATAAATAACTAATAATAACTAAAAATAGCTGCACAAATGTTAAAACCTTTTCACACATTTTTTTTTTTTTTTTGAGAAAAAATTAATATGTTTGAATTTTGTAATGTATTTTCAATTTTTATTTTTTTGCAATATTTTTTGTTGTTTTTTATTTATTTTTTTTTTGTACAAACAAAAATTTGTTTTGGGTCCCACTGTTTGTTGATCTCCATATGACAACATATTGCCACTTTTCTATATCTGGCCATTGCAAAATTGCGTTGGCCCCCCTTCAAATATGGCAAAATTCTATGACCGTTCTCAGCCAGTCAACCAGTCCGTCATTTAATTTTTTTTTCTGTTATGTTATGTTTTAATATAGAAGCTTTTATTTTGCTTTTCAGTCGGTATTTTATGTCGGCATGACACTTTTACAGTAGGCTTCCTTCTTTTTGGGTATTTTTTTTTGTGATATGTTTCCTAAGGTGATTTTGTGTGTAGGCCTACATTTCTTCTTCATTTACATTTGATTTTAATTTTGGTCAGGCGTTTAGACACGACTAGCCGCTGCTGGTTGGTTGTCGACGACAGGCCCCCTATTTATATGCGTTTCAATTTGGGTGCTTTTGGACTGGTCGCTCATATATATGATTCGATGGTATTTGATTTTTTTTTCCACATAGACTTTCTTTATTAGATTGGCAAATGCTGTAGTTTTGTTTTGTTGTTGTTGCTGCCGTTGCTTTTTGGTTATTTATATTATCTACAAATTTATATATGTATGTAAGTTGTATATATATAACATTTGCGTCAAAAAAACAATTTTTATAGGCTTTATTTTAACTTGTTCGCCGCCGCCGCCGACTTTTTGTCTTCTTCTTCTACTCGTGTTATATATATACGTATGTGTGAGTGTGTGTTTCTTTTCTTTATTTCGAAGTCTTTTGCTTTCTTTGGACTTTGTATTTGTATTATTGCTAAAATATGTTTTAATTTTTGTTATTGTTGTTGTAGTCGTTTCTGATTTGGTTTTCTGTGTGCTGATACATACAAGAGTATTTATGTTTTTTTTTTTCGTTTTTGTATTTGTTACTATGCGGAAGTTTTCTTAAGTGTGTCGACGACAAGCTCTTGACGCCAATACTAGGCCGCCTTACCATCATCGTTGTCGCCGTCGTCGTTGAATTCGAACTCCTCCTCTCTCTCTCTCTCCTCTCTGCTGGCAAAAGTCGTTAACACAGCCATGACTAGTGGTTATATTGTCAAACATGGTTATGTCTTATATTTGTTCTTTGCAACCGTTTTTTTTTTCTTCTTTGGTTGGATCATGAAGGGTGACATATTTGTTGTTGATTGGGAGGGGTGGCGCTGGGAGGTGGTTGGGGTTGATATATTCCAACCCAATAACTTTAACAGAAATTGGGATATTGTAGGATAATTTTCGTATTATATTTTTTGCCTAAGTAAAATTGAAATAAAACAAAAAATTAAAAAAAGAAAAAAATTAAAAAAAAAATAAAAAATTAAAAAAATATATAAAATTAAAAACTACAAAAATTAAAAATTTAAAAAAAAATAAAAAGTAAAAAAAAATAAAAAATTAAAATTAAAAAATAAAAAAATTAAAAATAAAAAATTAAAGAAATAAAAAATTAAAGAAATAAAAAATTAAAAAAATAAAAAAATTAAAAAATAAAAAATTAAAAAAAAATAAAAAAATATAGAAATAAAACAAAAATAAAAAACTAAAGATATATATATTTTTTATTCCTTGAAAATAAATAAAAATTACTTATTTTCCCTTTTCTACCCAACGTTTCGTTGGGACTTTTCAACATCTTCAGGCATAATTTTACTAATCTGGCAACTACAAGAATTACACATACATATAACAATTAGTTCCGTATTTGAAATTCTGCGTTTTATTTACAATCAGAAATATTTCACGGTGTAGAAAATGGTGTCGAACACTCTCCAGGCTCCGAAAAACTCATTTGAATTTGCGAAGTGCTTGCTCCCGGGGAAAAGAAAACAAAAAATCGAGCAAACTCAATTTTTCTATGTGGCTCGAATATGAGTGAGCACATTTTCCTCGTTTTGGAGCGGGAGTAAAATTCGTTCGAAATCGAGCCGATTCTACACTTGTCGAGCACACTCTTTTAGTTTTTTTACACCATAGTTGTATTTCTACATATGTGTATTTCTCTCTCTCTCTCCTATCTTTTTCTCCTCTTACCCCCCAACAGAAGAGAGTGAAGAGTAGATTCCTCCCTCCCATTCATCGAGCAATACTGCTAGTTTCGCTCCTGAGTAAAAATGAGCAATTCTGCGCTCTGTCATTCTCAATTGAATGAGAATCACACTCACTTCTTGACTTTCCCTAAAAAGCATAATTTGTTGGTGGTAACTTCCAAACAAAAGGGCTGGGCCGATATTGCCAATCATCGATCTAATTTTGATATATTTTTTAATTTTTCTTTTTTTAATATCACATTGTGTTTTCCTTGTTTTTTTTTTTTTTTTAATGATATCCTTTGATTTATTTGTTCCTCTACAATTTCCAAATTATTGCTCCATTAGTGGTTGTGTGTGTGTTACATTTTTTGTGTTCATCCACATTCCAAGCTTTTATCATGCATTTATAGTTTTGTTTCATACTTTTTGCCATAAACTCCGAAAGCAAAAAAAAAAAAACTATTTTTTATTGGCTTATTTGGCCCAGGATTTATGACCTCAAAATGATTTTATTGTATGCCCTAAAATAAATGGCCAAATGGCGCCAAAAATCTAACAGCAATTTCACTACCAACTATTTCTCGCTCGTTCGGCACTTAAATTCACAGACATGATTTGTCATGTTTTGTTGGGGATGTGAAGGAAGAAAGTTCAATGACTTGCCTTCAACAAAAAAAAAAAGGACAGAAACAGAGACAGACAAACAGGCATGACAGGAGAGGGAGTGAGTGAGAAAGAGAGTGAGTCAAAATGTGGCAGTAAGAAAAGTTTATTAACTAAACTTTTTTTTTGGAGCAGCCATCCTGCCAACATGACAACCAAATTGTTTAGTTTTTTTCTTTTTCAATTTAATGTGTATAGTTTAGTAACTAACAAATGTAGTATATGGAAAGTTCTGCGTTTCATCGTCTTGATGATGATGACAACAGTATTTTCATCATCACCATCAATGACTTATCACAGAAGAGAGGTCTCTTTCTATTTTGCCTTACATTTGTCTATGGCCAAGACGAAGACGTGAATGATGATGATAATGTGTCGCCACAACCACCATCGTCATCAGCAGTGAGTTATCACAGAAGAGAGTCTCTCTCTCTATTTTGCTTGTCATACCTTAGGTTTTGCCTTGCAGACGAAGACGACGTGTATGATGATGATGATAATGATTGTTCTGCTTCTCAGGCATTTGTAATCCGCTTTAAAAGTCATTGCATTTTTCTGTGTGAATTTCACTCTCCCCTTCCCCTTTCTTCACCATTAGTCATATGACAAGTGTCACTGGGAAAGCTTCATGCTGCATATATATCCTCCTTATGAATGAATAATTGCCTAACATGACTCCATATGAACTTTTACACATGAATTGTTGTCGTTGTTGAGGTTTTTTCTTCCCCTTCTTCTTCTTCAACTTCAGAAGAAGAAATTGGGAAAAATAGTAATATATGTAGTAGGTATCGGATTAAAATTCAAACATTACTAGTAACAAGTTTTTATGGGGGTTTCCATGTATAAGAATATATGGGACGTAATATATTCAGGGACGTAGTAATTAAAAAATGGGGTGGGGGAATCTTTCAATTTTTTCCTTATTGTATTAATATTAAAAAATATATTTTTTCCTACCGAAAATAAATTTTACTTATTTTCCCCCTCTTTCATTTTTTCTCATTGCAGAAGAAGAAATCGATGTCGTCTCCATCACTGATAAAAAACTACCCACAAATCCCTCGGACAAGGATCGTCGTGCCCTACAAACTAAGGTCGCTCATAAGTTCAATGCTGCCCGTATTGTCAAGACACCGAACGGTATACGTACCATACCGCCACGTCGTCGCGGTTCCTACGAATTGCCATACACACCGGCCAGCAATAGTCCCGTTAAATCGGTCAATAATTCACGCTTCCCCTCGCCGGCTGCCACACCCTATCAAAATCAATATACCACCAGCAGCAGCAGCAGCAGTAGCAGCAAATATGTGGCGGCACAACAGCAGCAACAACAAATTGTTGTGATGACAGATTCCAATATGCTGAGTACGGGTGATAAGTCGCGTAAACGTCTTTTGGCAAATGGCAGTGCAGGTACCATCATCACCGGTGCCTCCACAATAATCAATGGTGAGCTAATGAGCGGGACTGTGTTGCCACCCAGTAAAAAGCATCGCGGCAAGAAAACCAAACACATGGTCTCCACCATACATCTGCAGCCATCTGGGGCGGTTAGCCGCAGCATTAGTCTCGATGAATCGGCCGATACCATTGAGAAACGTAACTTGCACAATGACATGGAACGCCAGCGTAGAATCGGTTTGAAAAATCTCTTTGAGGCGCTGAAAAAGCAAATACCCAGCATAAAGGACAAGGAGCGGGCGCCGAAGGTGAATATTTTGCGTGAGGCCGCCAAACTGTGTGAGGCCCTGACCAAAGAGGATCAACAGCTGTGTGAATTGAAGGCCAAGCTCAAGGATGAGTTGAGACGGAAACAGGAGCTCTTGAATCAACTGCGGCAACTACAAAGAGATTGATAAAATCTAATGGTAAATTATGATGATGAGATGAAGGTGGTGAAGGCGCTGAAAATGCTATAGCCAACTGGTTGGTTACAGCAGCGGCAGCAGAACGAGATGGAGGAGAAATGTAACTTCTATTCGTGAAACAAAGAAAAAAAGTGGTCTGTGTGGTCCATTATTACAAGTGAGACGTCAGGTATCATAACCCCCACAAGGCTGTATAATTTTTTTTTGTAACAAAAAAATCTTTAATTTTTTTATTGTAAAAAAGAGAGTAGATGCTAACCCTTCATTGAGAGAGCGAGAGGAATCAAATCCCCAAACCTTGCGTATGGCATAACATGATTCAAAACAAATTGACGTTTAAAAGAAAGCCTTTTGTTGTGAGAGCTTAAAGTTTAGTCACCTATTTTGTTTTTTTAAAGATTCCTCAACAAAAAATTGAGGAAATCCCATGAAAAATTGTGTTATGTTTTTTTGAACATTGAAATTGAATTGAAATGTTTATTGAGTTTTCCTTTTTATTTCATTTTTTATTTTTCAAAACAAAAATTTAACCATATTTTTCGTAGATTTTAAGTTAATTGATTGATGAACGTATTTTTATTTTAATTTTTAGATTTTTTCCCTCTTTATATAAAAACAACAACAAAAAAACTATTTGATATTAGCCTGCTGCTTTTTAGAGAAAGCACATTTATTTTTCTCGAAATTGACATTGTAAATTTTTATTTTTATTTTTTGAAAAAAAAAGAGAACTATGTTTTAATTAATATTACAACACAACTTTTTCCTATTACTATATAACAACAACAACAACAAATTTATCTTTATATCATATATTGTTTAGAAATATTTTTTATTTTTGTGATAACCAACCACCAACAACAACAACAGCGATAGTAGAGTTGTTGTTTTAATTCTTTATTGTTTTTTAAAAAAAAAAAGAAAATCGCCCAGAAGATCTGTGAACTATAAAGAATATATTACTATTTAACATTTTTTATTATAAATAAAAAACCAGTTGAAAGAAACAACAAAAACAACAAATTAATGTCATGTCAAATTTGAAAAAAAAAAAACGACAAAGTTTATATGAATTAATCCCCCATGTGAAGTGTAAGAAACAGAATATTTTGAAAAAAAAATTAATGGAGTGTGGAAAATAATGCTGGGAATTTAGAAATTTCTGAGCGTAGCGTATAGAAATTGAAAACAAATTATTTTATTTTTTTTTAACACACAGAGATTTCCAAAAAATCTCTCTTTGACATCGAGTGTGTAACTTCATGATTGGCATCATTGGCTTTAAAAAAAAAAAAGAAAAGAAAAACTAAGTATATATATATTCAAACCTGAAACAAAAAACAAATAACCAAGCTTCCTATTTTCAAAAATTATTTTTTAATTAATATAACAAAATAAATCATAAAAATGTTAAGTTTATATTAAAAAAAAAATAAAACAAATATTTTTATGTTAACTTTTTTTAATTTTTTTTTTGTTTTGAATACTGATATTGATTTTGGTTCTACAAAAAAGCTTTACAATTTAAATAATTTTTAGAGAAGTTTGCTTAGCATCATTTAAAAATGAAAAAAAAAAAACAAAATATTTTTTTAAATAATTAATTTGGCAAATATCCCAGGAAAGCAAAAAAAATATGAAATGAATGAATGAAATTTTTGTACAAATTAAAAAAAAAACAAATACTGTGGATTCTAAAGAAAATAAAAATAAAACTTATTTACCAAAAAAAAAAAAAAAAAATGAAACAAACACACATACACACAAATTGAAACGAAACTGAACTTTCCGCCACAAACTGCAAAACACCACTTATGTCTCAAAATGATAACACTTAATTATGAAATGAAGGAAGAAAAATTGAAGCTTTATTTTTTTGTTTTTTTTTTTTTTTTTAATTTTGCTATTTTGAAAAGTAACAGAATTTTTTTTATTTACAATTTTTTTTCTTAATTTTTTGGTTTTTTGAAAATAATGCAAAGCAACTTTTTTTGTACAAATTATCATCATCATCATTTATATTTCATTTTTTAAGCTTCGTAAAGTCTATTCACCTCTTAAACAAGGAATAATTTTTGTAGTAATATATACTTGCTTATGTGGGTATGTATATATATAACCGATCTTTTTTTCCTACATCGAAAATAATTGATTTTAACACTTGATATATTACTTATATATACATAAAAAAAACTATACATAATTCTATATATACAAACACATATAAATATTTACAAAATATAAAAAAATAAAATAACCATTAAGGAAAACAAAAACTAGCTAAAGGTCTATCCGTTTGCCATTGTTGGGGGTATCCGATTTTTTTATTACTTAATGAGGATTAACGACAATGGCAAACCTGAACTTGATAGACTTTCAAACGAATAACTGTCGATGTTTTTTATTAAGGCTACTAAGATTATTTTTTTTATTAATTTTTTCATATGTAAGAGAAAAATATTATTATAGATAACAAAAAAAACTTCAAATATTGAAAGAAAACCACATAAAATACACTAGTTTTTAAACAGCAGACAAACAGAACCAAACTATCCCCCCTCCACCCCATTGTACCCCAAACTACTTACATTGACGAAATTTTATGAAAGAAAAAAAAACACAAACGCAATGATAAGGCCCACAAAGATTTCTACATACCCGTCCCAGAATTCCCTTCCATTATCCCCTACACAAAATAAAAAAAAGAAAAAAATAAAACCTATTTTCTCGAAATCTAAATACATAAAAACAACTTGTTGCATAATTATAATAAAACTATTGAACTTACTGTAATAATAATAATAATTGATAAATAAAAACTGAAAAGAATACGTAAAAACGGAAACAACAAAAAAAATTATTAATCGTTAAATTGTATGCAATTAAAAATTAGCATAAACAAAAATTTTGAATTATTTTCTATTTTATTTTTTCTTTTCCGAAAAGAAAAAAACAACAAAATTCTTTGAAAAGAAAAAAGCAAAAACTGTAAATATATAATTAGCATTTATTTTTTTATATATACAACAACTTATATATATATATACTTATATACATAAACAAAACAACTATACATATAAATACTATTTACCATATAAAAAACGTATTTTTTTTTTGAATTATTAAAAAAAGATATATAATTTTAAGTTGTAAGCAAAAAAAGTAATGATAATAATAATAACTTTAACCATATATAATAATAATAATAAACTATTTTATTTCAATGATTAATTTTCTTTTGAAAGGAATATAATAAAAACTGAATTTTTTGAAATTATAAAAAACAAAAAACACAAATTGTTATTTTTTTATTTCTTGTTCACCCCTTCAGTTTTCATTTGTTTTTCATAACAAATTGACAGAAAACACACACACAACACATTGGCATATTTAAAGGACACTGCTGTTTTGTGTTTGGGTTCAAAGTAATTGTGGGAATTTGGGGAAAGCAATTGAATGATATACATTGAATTTTTTGGGAAACGAAAATAAGTCAACCAGACATGAATATTTTTGGAGGATTCAGAAGAATTTTTTGATAGGTTGAAGAAATTCCACACTGTTTCTGTTAAAAAGAAGAAATTCTTGATGAGGTCTTTAACTAATACGAGGCTTGTTTAATAATTGTGAGTTATCAACATTAGGAATGAATATTTATTTGGAGGATTGAAAATAATTTTCTCTAGCTTGAAGACATTCTGTAGAGTTTTTGGGTAAAAAGAAGAAATTCTTGTTAAGGCCTTTAATAAATACGAGGCTTGTTTTATAATTGTGGGAAATCAATATCAGGAATGCATATTTTTGTAGAATTGAAAATAATTTACAGAGTCTACAGAGTTTTTGGTAAAATTAAGAAATTCTTGTTATGGTCTTTAACAAATACGAGGCTTGTTTAATAATTGTGGGAAATCAATATTGGGAATGAATATTTTTGGGAGGATTGGAAATAATTTTCTCTAGGCCAAAGAAATTCCACTGAGTTTTTGGCAAAAGGAAGAAATTCTTATTAAAGTCTTTAACAAATACGAGGCTTGTTTAATATTTGTGGGAAAATATTATTTTTATTTTTTTTGGATTGCGTGTATTCTATTCTAAGTCTATGTATGTCCGTCAGCTGCGGCCTTCCGAAGAAATTCTTGGCCTGTTTGAAAATGCTTGATAATTGTAGGAAATCAATATAATGAATGAATTTTCTTGGAGGATTGAAAATAAATTTTCTCTAGGTTAAAGACATTCTACAGAGTTTTTGGTAAAAAGAAGAAATTTTTGTTAAAGTCTTTAACAAAAATGTTATTATTATTATTATTGGATTGCGTGTATTCTATTCTGAGTCTATGTCTATCGGTCTGTTGTGGTCTTCCGAAGAAATTGAGATAGAGTGCTGAAATTTGGTACACATGCGTTTTGGGTCTGAACTAAGATTAAGTTCGAAGATGGGCTATATTGGCCAACTTTTTCGTATAGCTCCAATGTTTTTGTTGCAATACGTTTCTACTTCTATTCCGACGCTTAGATTTGTACTCAATTTCGACCTAAAATAATTCAATTAATTATTTTCAAAACAGAAGAGCCCCTATGGAAGAAGATAAAATATGTACAGGGTGAGATAAAAAACTGGAACAAAGTCAAACGCAATAATTTTAATTTTTTTTAATTTTTGAAAATTTAATGAAAACAAAAAATGTCGAAAATAGCATCTAGTTTTAGAAAAAGTTTAGATTTGTTCGAGTTGGTCACCTTTGGCATGAATTATGGCCAATGAAACCGACGAAGCGCTTGCTTGAGGTGTTCGGCACTTTGCTTTCCAAAATACGTGTCTGGAGTCCAAAGGAATGGTATCTGGAGATTTTGGTGGCCATTGTGCGCCGGAAATGAAGCGAGGAACCTCATTTTGTAACCATTCTTTGGTGGCGCATGCTGAGTCCTCTTGGAATGTCCAAGGTCTGCGACCAAAATGTTTGCGTGCCCAAGGCTTTAATAAACCCTCCAGAATATTTTTGCAATAATATTCGACATTTATTCTGATGCCACGGTCGATTAATACAAGCGGAGAGCAACCATCGGCTGTTATGGCGGCCCACACCATCACCATGGCCGTCGCTTGAGACCTGGTGGCCAACCGAAGATTGTCCAACTCCTGAACAACGAATGTTTTCTCATCGGAGAAAACCAAATTCGGCAGTTCACCACTTTCGGCCAAGCGAAGCAACTCTTTAGCTCTTTTGAGTCTAGTTTCTTTCTGTTGCGGTGTAAGTTCTTGCACTTTTTTGGAATTTCGATGACTTTAACCCGAGCTCATTTTTCAATATTTGGTGAATGGAATACTGCGATATGTTCAGTTCACGAGGCATTATTCGACCACTGCGACGCGGGTTTTGATCAAGTCGCTTCTTTACTTTTCGAACCATTTCTGCTGATTCTGGACAGTTCTCACCAAAATGATTTTGTACGCTTGTAAACAATATAATGAGCTGTCACTGGACGAGTGGCTTAGAAATCGTAATCTAGAAGAATAGAATCGCTCGAGCGTATTGTGCTCCCACTCGTATACTACGATTTCGTTTTTATACTCGCAGCAGTACTCCCTCTCGAGTCTCACCCCCTACTAGAGTGAGCGAGCATTTCGAAGATCTGATTTAAAGAGCAACTATTTTCGTTCTTAAGGAAACCAATGGCTGTTGTTCCATAGGAATGTATGATATACTTGAAGAAGGGAATATATATTCAGGTGTTCTATACTTAGAAGACCAGAAGATATTTTTGACATGAAAAACAGGGAAAAAGGGTACTTCCTAAATAGTATACCCTTGCCGAAAAAGGAATTAGTGCACAATGTTTTCTGTAAATATAATACCAGTAGTTCTTCAAAAGATCAACAGTTTATATGGGGCTTATACAAAATAGCATTCAATATATTAATTAATGGATATATATTATTAATGGATTATTATTCCATAAATATTGTGAAATGAAAAAAATATTATAGGGGCAAAAAAGGTCAAATATAAAATTTTGTAAAGAAAATATTTTTAATTTCATAGAACAAGAATCCAGCCCCATGAAATCAATGCAGAGACCTTAGGTTACTTTTTTGGTAAATATTTATTTATTTTTTTTGCAAAACTGATTTTAAATTAAGAAAATCAACTATAAATTAATATTTCTCAGAGAAAAAAGAAAATAGCAACCCCTAAAGACTGTAAAATGTTTTTTGTTTTTGTTAAATACAATAGTTAGCCACTCACCGCCCATATGAAATATACATACGTATTAAACCGCTGCTGAAAGAGTGTGGGTCCTTATTTCCCCTCTGATGGGGGGATTATAAAATATGTGAAAGTAAAAAAAAAAATAATTTCTATACTATTTGAAATATGTATCATATACACAAGTTATAGAGAAATAAATGAAATTATATTAAGTTTCAATTTTTATATATCGTATATACAAACATACATACATACATATTGAAATGATGAAACAAATGTTGTTAAATATTCTTAATTAGGAATTAAATACAAACAAAAAGTAAATACAAAATAAATTATTATTCGAATGTGTAATGAATTATAAATGTACATATATATACGATTTAAAATATTCTATATACATATAAGCATACGATTGTATACATAGCTAAAATGGAATTTTGAAATAAAAAAACGATTGGGATTTTTTGATGAACGAAAGGGAAAGCAAATTTGAATTTTTATTTAATGTTGGGAAATGAAATAAATGAAACATTTTTCAGGGCGACATGCGATGAGTGGATCGATATTTTCCATCGTTGAACTAGGGATAAATAAAATGAGCAGAAATATTGGAATATGCTAAGAATTCTGACAAGGGGACAGAGCTTCATAATGCTCACTCGAATTCGAGAAGAGAGTGAAACTCGTTCGAATGAGCTCCGAGTAGAGAGTGAAACTCACTCGAATGAGCTCCGAGTAGAGAGTGAGACTCACTCGAATGAGCTCCGAGTAGAGAGTGAATCTCGCTAATCGAATTGGAATGAGAGTAGTTCTGTGAAAATAAAACAAATCAATGTTGCTCTCATCTTTCCATGCTGTTTGCAAACGAGAGTGCTAGTAAAATAGCCTCAATTTCCAGCAGATTCTAATCTTGCCGAGCAGTCTCTTAGTTTTGGTCATACCGTATTTGTGTAGGGTATTATATTTGTGTTGGGTGTATTATAAGTTTGATTGGGCCAACAAATATTGGTTCCCGACATAGGAAACCATATAGGGATCTTCCTATCTCGCCGAGCTGAGCCAGTCTAGCTATGTATGTCCGTCCGTCTGTCCATGTTAATTTGTAATCACGCTACAGGTCGCAATTGTGGTCCGATACTCATGAAATTGAAAATTTAGGTGGGGTTTTATATTAAATAAAATTAAATAAATATTTTTAATCCTGGCCAAATCACACATACATATAAAGGTCGCTTCTAACCATTACAGAGATGCTGATAGCCAAGATATGGGATATATATCAAAATAGGTACACTTCAGACTGCTGTTATTTTTAAGCCACTCTTCCGACAGTTGTTAAAATTATTCCAGTGACAGCTCATTATATTGTTTACAAGCCTACAAAAGCATTTTGGTGAGCATTCTCCAGAAAAAAAGTTATTCGTAATGGAATTCCAGGGTGATAGTGTGATTTCTTTATATTTGGCTGGAAAACTGCCAGTGGCTATCGTTAGAGCACTCCAGCATTTAACTGTGAATAAATCGTTTGTGTCTCGTACCATCGCTCGTTACCGTGATACTGGTAGCGTGGCCCGACGTCAAGGAAGCGGACGGAAGAAAACAGCAACATCAGCAGAAATGGTTCAAAGAGTAAAGAAGCGTCTTGATCGAAACCCGCGTCGCAGCGGCCAAAAAATGGCTCGTGAGCTGACCATATCGCTACATTCCATTCGGCAAATATTAAATAATGAGGTCGGGACGAAGCCATTGAAATTCCCAAAATTGCAAGAATGTTCCCCGCAACAGAAAAAAATAGACTCTAAAGAGCTAAAGAGTTGCTTCGCTTGGCCGAAAATGGTGAACTGCCGAATTTAGTTTTCTCCGATGAGAAAACATTCGATGTTCAGCAGTTTGTAAACAAACAAGATGATCGTGTTTACTTGCCAAAGAGGTCAGCTGAAAATGTGCAAATTCGGTTGACCACCAGAACTCAAGCTCCGGCCATGGTGATGGTTTGGGTTGCCATAACAGCCGATGGTAGCTCTCCGCTCGTATTAATCGACCGTGACATCAGAATAAATGCCGAATATTATCGTGAAAATATTCTGGAGGGTGCACTAAAAACCTTGGGCACACAAACGTTTTGGCCGCAGACCTTGGACATTCCAACAGGACTCAGAACCATCGCACTCAGCACGCGCCACCCAAGAATGATTACAAAACGAGGTTCCTCGCTTCATTTCCAGCGCACAATGACCAACAAAATCTCCGGATAACAAACCGTTGAACTATTGTGTCTGGAGTATTTCGGAATGCAAAGTGCTGATCAGCGCTTCGCCGGGAATGGGCCAAAATACCGCAGAACAACATTCGGACAGCGTGTGACGGTTTCATTGGTCGTTTGAAGGACATAATTCGTGCCAAAGGTGACCAATTCGAACAAATCTAAACTTATTCTAAAATTTGATGCAAAAAAAATGTAAAAATTATGGAGTTTGACTCTATTGCAGTTTCACCCTGTATAGAGAGCTTTAGATTAATTCAAGAATTGAAAAAATTGATCATATTAGTCCACCTTTTTGATATAATAAATCTCGATATATGTGTTTTGTAAATTTATCACAATTTTCGTTTATTATGTCAAGATCTCCAATATGGCCCAACCCAGCATCGAGAGCAAATCAAAACTCTTAACGGTGTGGAAAATTTGAGCTTGACAAAATGATTTCTTTGACATCAAAACCGCAAATCTTTGAGGGTCCCATGACGCTCAATGTACAAGTGCGGGGTGTCAAAATATCTTAATATTTGTTTTCATATCACGCAAAGTATTTTGACGATATATCGAAGATCATTAATATAGGTATAAACAGGATTGCACAGATTTATACTCGTCTAAAATACCGTATGTTTTTGTCGCAAACAAAGCTCCTCACTGTTTTTCGGGGTTAACATTTCCTAATCATTTTGATGACATTCTATTATATTTCTTATTCATAGAAAACGAGGTTCTTCTAGTGGTAGAACTCAAAGGTTCATACATAATTCTCACATAAAGACAGTCGCTAATATTATGCTTCGAAATTGGTATGTTTTTTATGTGTTCTGAAGCAAATATTTTTAGCATTCGATCATTTAATTGCCCATTCTTTTAGTGGATGGATGGATGGATGGTGGATTTTTTTTCAGCGTTTATATTTCGACACGCATACGTAATTTGTAAGATACGCTCACCGTCGTAGAAGTAGAGAATGTGCGTCTTTCTTGCCAAACAGATCGATACTTGTTGTATACATTTGGAAAGGTAGGTAACGCATGTATTTAGTGGTAGAGTGTGTGTGGTTGTTGTGATGGTGTTCGTCTTGGAGCTATATCTGGTGGCTATGACTCTGTCTGGGATTGGCAGCTCAATTTAGAAAGGTATTTTCTATACAAAAATGTAATAAACTCAAAATGTTTCTTTTTTTTTGTTCTTTTCAAGCGCACGCAGACACACACAAGAGAGTATAGGGGGTGAGGAGAGACAGTCGGAGAGGCAGAGAAAAGTAAATGTACAAAAATTGGCAGAAATACCTGAGAGGTGTATTAAGTTGTTGTATTCGCGAGCATTGACTTGGAAATATTTACGTTGTGCGTTCTGAGTTTGGTTTTGTCTTTCAGACATTCTGGTCTCGTAAACGACACAGACTGAAAAAATCCCAAAAAATGGCAATAATTAATTTGTAAATAAATTAGAAGGCAACATTCAATGGGGACTAATTTTTATGTGACCCAGAGCATTGGAAAAAAAGAACCTGTTCTCTGAAGACCTATGAACAGGTTATTAATGTTGTAAGTCACATAGAAGTTTTTTGGTTTTTACAAGTTATAAATAATTGGTAACACCAACAGGATGTTTGAGGCGCAACTTCCTAATGGTCATAAAGAGGGTGACGTTTTAATAATTTAAAATTTTCAGAAAAAAAAAAAACAAGTAAAAAAGCAGTAAGTTCGGTCGGACTGAATTTTTAATACCCTTCACCCTTTGGAATGAAATGGCAAATTTTTAAGGTAATCAAATATTGGCAGTTGCCTTTATATTAGGGCCTACAAAGACGTAGACCTGTGTCATAGACGGGGTAGTACCCATTAGGAACTTCAAATACCAAATTTGAAACAATTCCAGTGAATATTGTCCCTCAAACCATAGAAAGGAAGGAAGGGAGGTACCGTTTTATGGGGGATATACGAAGACCTGGACATGCATATGCAATTTTCTCTCATTGGAACTTCAAATAAGAAGTTTGAAACTCAGGTAATTAAAAAAACACCGAATATAGGGAGGTACCATAATATGGGGGCTATATGAACTTCAATTTGGAAATTTAAAACATTTCCGGTGAAAAGAGTGATTTGAATTATCAAAGTACCGAATATTTGGAGGTACAATTATATGGGTACACCATCAAAAACCTACATTGACAGTTTTCGCAGGGATGTTTCTTACATAATGGGAACATATGCTGTAAATTAACAGCAAATTTGGGTGAAAATTGCGTCTAGAGCAGCCAAAACAATTTTCAAATCTGTCGGTACCGATATATGGGGGCTATACCAAAAAGTGGATCTGTATAGCCTATTTTCAATACCAAAAGTCCTGTAGGACTAACACACATCTAAGAAAAGTTGTATCAACCAACTTCATTTCGTTCGGAAGATAGACGGAATTTTATGCCAATCAAGATTGGAGATAAAAAAAGAGATAAAAAACTGCCACAATGTCAAACGCCATAATTTTGTCTTTTTTTAAATTTTATTGAATGAAAGCAAAAAATGTCGGAAATAGCATCAAATTTTAGAATAAGTTTAGATTTGTCGAATTGGTCACCTTTGGCACGAATTATGGTCTTCAAAGGGCCAATGAAACCTTCACACGCTGTCCTAATGTTGCTCTGCGGTATTTTGGCACATTCCCAGCGAAGCGCTTGTTCGAGGTGATTGACACTTTGGTATTTTTTAGGGCCAACCTTGCTTTCCAAAATACTCCAGACACAATAGTCCAACGGATTGGTATCCGGAGATTTTCGTGGCCATTGTGCGCTGGAAATGAAGAGAGGAACCTCATTTTGTAAAAATTCTTGGGTGGCGCGTGCTGAATGCGATGGTGCTGGGTCCTGTTGGATTGTCCAAGGTATGCGGCCAAAATGTTTGCGTGTCCAAGTTTACTTGCCCTTACTTTGTTTGTTTACAAACTGCTGTATCATGAATGTTTTCTCATGGCCAACTCCTGCGAAACCCCCATAAAAGGTCCATAGTTTGAAAAATCGTAACGGACATAGACTAAGGGGATACCTCTATCGGTAAGTCCGACAGATACTTCTTAACTGGTTTTAATTATCATCTGATTTATTTGATATCTTTATTACCTCTATTGACGAATAACAATTAACATGGATGGTTCGTCTGTCCACCAAGTTGTTTTTGGCTAACTTATGGGCTCAGCATAGACCACAACAACACAAACACCCAAAAATTTGGATTCCAATTCACCACCACCACCACCACGGCAACTGGCCAAAAGTTTCGGTGCGTGTAATGAATATTGAGGCAAATCTTTGACAACTTTACGACTATTTGTCAAAGAATAGATATATTACGACAAGTCGATACCTATGTATGTATGTAGGTATGTTTGTATGCATACTCACTGTCTCCAAACCGGCCAGCATTAAATATTTATGGGCCGACTTATGACAAATAAAGTATCGAATCGTTGTATCCTCGAAAAGTAATAGAAATATTTACGTGGAGAGGAGGTAATGAAAATTGTCGTAGCGTTCCCAACTCGGTTGAGCCACAAATTTTATTACCCTGGCGCGTGTTCTAACTTAAATATGCCGTAAAACTACATATCCATATATTTGCATAATATACATGGAACACAACAACAACAGAAAAAAACGAAAACAACAACAATAAGAAAATTAGAAAGAATAAAAATAACAACATTAACATGAAAATGAAAATTATGCTGTCAAATAAACAAAACGTTCCGTTGTTGCTGATGAATCGACTTACAGACTCACAAACGGATTCAAACACACACGGATCAAAATACATATATATATATATATATATATATATATATATATATATATATATATATATATATATATATATATATATATATATATATATATATATATATATATATATATATTTGGTATAGAACGTTCACATTCACCGAGCTCAAGCTACCGAAATACATTTTTATAAATCTTCAAGATTTCGTAAAAGAACAGGTACGTTGAGTTTGATATTCAACGATACTTCAGAAAATCCATGGATATTAAGAGGATAGGCTCCGAACTAAGTTCAGCAATGACTGGAAAGAACTTCTCGGAGTTACGATGTACAGGATGAGATAAAAAACTGCAACAAATCTTCCAAAATCGATTTGGACATAAAGATGCTTCTAACATATTTTTGTGTTGTAGGGTATCACATGGTCGACTCCGCACGACTATAGCCTTTGCTTACTTGTTTTAAATTTTATTGAATGAAAGCAAAAATGTCGGAAATAGCATCAAATTTTAGAATAAGTTTAGATTTGTTCGAATTGGTCACTTATGGCCTTCAAACGACCAATAAAACCGTCACACCCTGCCCTAATGTTGCTCTGCGGTATTTTGGCCCATTCCCGGCGAAGCGCTTGCTTGAGGTGATCGACACTTTGGTATTTTTTAGTGCCAACCATTGCTTTCCAAAATACTCCAGACACAATAGTCCAACGGATTAGAATCCGGAGATTTTGGTGGTCATTGTGCACTGGAAGTGAAGCGGGGAACCTCATTTTGTAACCATTCTTGGGTGGCGCGTGCTGAGTGCAATGGTTCTGAGTCCTGTTGGAATGTCCGAGGTCTGTGGCCAAAATGTTTGCGTGTCCAAAGTTTTAATACAGCCTCCAGAATATTTTCGCGACTATATTCGGCATTTATTTTGATGCCACGGTCGATTAAAACGAGCGGAGAGCGACCATCGGCTGTTATGGCGGCCCACACCATCACCATGCCCGGCGCTTGAGTTCTGGTGGCCAACGGAAGGTGCACATTTTCAGCTGACCTCGTTGGCAAGTAAACACGATCAGTTTGTTTCTTTACAAACTGCTGGACAACGAATGTTTTCTCATCGGAGAAAACCAGATTCGACAGTTCTCTTTAGCTCTTTTGAGTCTATTTTCTCTAGGTAGCGGTGTAAGTTCTTGTACTTTTTGGAATTTCAATGGCTTTACTCCGAGCTCATTTTCCAATATTTGCCGAATGGAATTTTGGGATGTGTTTAGCTCACGAGCCATTTTTCGGCCACTGCGACGCGGGTGGTGATCGATCAAGTTGCTTCTTTACTTTTCGAACCATTTTTGCTGATGTTGCTGTTTTCTTCCGTTCAATTCCCTGACGTCGAGCTACGCTACCAGTATCACGGTAACGTGTCATGGTACGAGACACAAAAAATTTATTCACATTTAAATGCTGGAGTGCTCTAACGATAGCCACTTTGGTTTTCCAGCCAAATATAAGGAAATCACACCATCACCCTTGAATTCTATCACGAATAACTATTTTTCTGGAAAATTCTCACTAAAATGCTTTTGTGCGCTTGTAAACAATATAATGAGCTGTCACTGGAATAAGTTTAACAGCTGTTGGACAAGTGGCTTAGAAATGACAGCAGTCCGAATTTGGTTGTAGTTTTTTCACCCCACTCTGTAAAGAGGTTATATATTAGCTCTCTTTTTATGTTCTTCTCTCACAGGGCTTATAAAATTTTGTTATAGTCCCCAGATAACTGTACCTCTCGATATTATTTATTTGCTGATTTGGGTCACACTATCAACCGGAATAATTTCAAATTAGTTATTTGCATTTCGAAATGGGTACTACCTCTTATGACCGAAAATTACCTATGCAGATTCACGTCTTCGTATAGCTGATAATTTGAACGATATTGTTCAACAAAATTGTCTAAAATTTGGCATTTGGCGTTGACAACCGGTACTATCTTCTCTGAGAGAAAATTACCTATATAGGCTCACCTCAACAGGATTTATCTCAACATTTTTTATACCCTCCACCATACATAGTATGGTGGGTATATTAAGTACGTCATTCCGTTTGTAACTCACAGAAATAATCATTTTACATCCAACAAAGTATATATATTCTTGATCAGCGTAAAATTCTAAGACGATTTAGCCCTGTCCGTCCGTTCGTCTGTCCGTCTGTTGTAATCACGCTACAGTCACAACGAATTAAGATAGAAAGCGAAAATTTTGCACAGATCCCTCTTTTGTCTGCAGGCAGGTCAAGTTCGAAGATGGCCTATGTCGGTCCACGATATCATATAGCCCCCACATAATGGTACCCCCGATATCCGGTATTTATATGATTTTAGACACATTTTCCAATGGAATAGTCTGAAATCCACAGGAGGAATTCTTTGTGAGCACTTTACCCCCTGAAAGAGAATTGTCTTTATAGGTCCACGATATCGTATAGCCCCCTTATAACGGTACCTCCCGATATTCGGGATTTTGATGATTTGATCCACATTTTCCAATGGAATGGTGTGAAAATGCACACAAGGAGTTCCTTGTTCCTTGTCCCCCCCCACTATGCGGTATTTTGATAATTTTAGCCTTATTTTCCAATGGAATAGTCTGAAAATCCACACGAGAAGTTCTTTGTGAGCACTTTACTCCCTTAAAGAGAATATCGTATAGCCCCCATATAACGGTACCCCCCGATATTCGGGATTTTGATGATTTGAGCCACATTTTCCAATGGAATGGTCTCAAAATTCACACATGGAGTTCCTTGTGAGTACTTTCTTCCTTTGAGGATAATTAGCTATATAGGTCCACGATATCCTATAGCCCCCATATAACGGTACCACCCCCCCAGATGTTTATGATTTTAGCCTAATTTTTAAACGGAATTGTCTGAAATTCTAACAAGAAGTTATTTGAGAGTACTTTACCCCCTGACACAGATTGCCCATATAGGTCCACAATATCGTATATCCCCCCATATATCGGCACCTTCCGATATTAGGTATTTTAAAGATTTAAACAGAACTTTTAATGGATTTTATAGAAAATGTCCTAATTCGTTCCAAATGGTGGAGGGTATTCAAAGTTCGGCCCGGCCGAACTTACTGCTTTTTTACTTGTTATTTATAGTTCGCTTTAGGCCCCCCCCCCCCCTGCGGCCGATAATTGGCTGTACACGTTTTCGTAAAGACTCCATGTATAGGGTTGCCCATATTCGACGGACCCATCTGGCAACGCCATTACTTTTGACAGAGATGTCACGTAGCTTAATGACATACCGCGTTTGAAGCGTCAGTCCAAGCAGATTTTTACCATGAACCAATACACGCCACGTGAGCTCTCTGAAATAGTTGAAATTTACATTCAACAGAAGAAGTCAATTGTGAAAACTCAACGTGCTTTTAAAACATCAAAAAATTTGAGAAGTGCGCCTTCTAAGAACATCATTAAGTGTTTATACGAAAAATTTTCGACTGGTAAGGCTCTTTCTAATCCGAAGAGTCAACCAATGCCGAGAATATCGCTGCCGTACGAGCCAGTGTAGAGGTCCCCAAGAACATCTCAAAAACGCCGTTCTCAGCAGTTGGGCATGGCTCGGTCCATTTTACAGCGGATTATTCGCATTGATTTGCATTTGTTCCCGTACAAAATTCAATTGACGCAAAGAATTTTGCCTGCGGACAAGCCTCGTCGATTGGAATGGGGCCAAAGGTCCGTCGAATATTGGCAACCCTGTAACTGAACCACCCAATGTTTAGTATTTTAATAATTTTCCCGTTTTTATACCCTACACCACATAATGCTAAGTGTGTTATATTTTTGTGCATTTGTTTGTAGCATGGAGAAGGAAGCGAGATGGACCCATACTTACATTTGTGGATCTTCATGGAATCACTTTCTGAGTCGATTTATACATGTCAGTATTGTATTATTGTGAACAAAATGCAGGTCGCATTGATTATCCGATTGAGATGAAATTTTCCAAACAATATTTGTTTGGCCCAAGGACCAGCCCTATAGCTCTCATATATGTTTCATCTGATCTGGTGTTTAAGTCCCTCACATTCGTTAAATGCATTCGACAACAAAGATATTTGGTAACAGTTAACAGATACACGCCAGAAATGCCTCTGTCAAATGTTATCAAGATAGGTTCAGATTTGGATATAGGTGATATTGTGCGATTTTCAAAGAATACAAAAAAAAATCGCACCATGTCCCACAATTCTGAACAGACCGTGATACCTGGATATTGTAACAAAGAAGGACATTATGAATATGATGAACTAGCGTTGAAGGTCCCATAGTCTCCCGACCTTATGGTCACAGACTCAAAATTCTTGTTCCATATTATTTGCGAACCATTGAACCAGTCTTGAGGTGTTCCCATAAAACCCATACCTAATGGTTCCCATCCAATATTAATATCACCGTATGCGTAGGTCAACAAATTCGTCAATGGAACTTTAGGCGACTTTTCAACAAAAAAGCGAAAATGACCAAAGAATTTGAGTTTTTTTTTTTTGCTTTTTTTGGGTATCCAGTTTTAAACGAACATTTGTAAAATAAGCGTTTTTTTTCGAATTTCGTTTTCAAAAATTTTTAATAAGAGAACCTACTAATGTGAATATGTAGGCATGTATGTACGAATGTACATAAGTGTTTTGAGTTCGTTGCTTTGTTGCTTTTTTTTTTGCTCAACGTTGCTTTGTGTTTGTTGTATAGGCCGATAATGAAGAAGAAACGCTGTAAAAGTATTTGCCTGCGAAAAAAATGTATGGGGAATGTTATAGAGTTGCTTTTGTTGTTGTTGTTGTTGTTGTCTGGGCTGGTGGCCGCCTTCGAGCGACTATAGTATACTTACTTACTTATGTGAGTGCGTGTGCTGCTGGCTGGCTGCTTGCTTCTTGCTGCGCGCGTGTAAAAGAGTATTTGTTGGGTTTGCGTTGTTGTTGGTTCAATAACCGCCAAAAATTTTGAAGGCCAAAATAATACGAGATTTGCGCTGCTGTGTGTTAGGCTGGCACAAAAATACAGCAAATTTTTCTTTTACTTTTTGGTTTTTGTTGTTGTTGTTGTTGCTGCTGCTGTTTGGAGGCATAGTGCGCCGCTTGCTATATGGGTGTGCGGTATGATATGGCTGGGAATGACATAGTAGTGTGCGGAAGAAGCTTACTCATACGCTGGTGTGGCAAGCATAAATCCATATGTATGTGTGTGTGTGTTTTCAAAAAAAGTGGATTTATAAATTTGTGGACATTAATTTCCAGGCCTGTGCAATAATATGCATAAATTATGTATGTCTGTATGTGTCGATATATGATTACGTATGAAATTTTCATGGGTTTTAGGAAAGTATACCAGTGAGAAAATGCTAGTTTTACGATCCCTCAGGTTTTTAATACCCTTAACATGGGGGCATATAATGCGGTGTTCGGCCCTTATTGCTTGGACGAACTTTTGTTAGAAGGCATTTGGCTTCGCTATAGCCAACATTCGTCGAACTTTGGTAGCAACGAGTAATCTCGACTCAATGAACCACAAATGGGAGCAGTATATAGGGTGAGATAAAAAAAACTGCAACAAAGGCAAACACCATAATTTTTACATTTCTTTTTTTTAATTTAATGGAATGATAGCAAAAATGTCGGAAATACCATCAATTTTTAGAATAAGTTTAGATTTGTTCGAATTGGTCACCTTTGGCACGAATTATGGCCTTCAAACGGCCAATAAAACCGTCACACGCTGCCCGAATGTTGCTCTGAGGTATTTTGGCCCATTCTCGGGAAAGGGCTTGTGGCCAGTGATCGACACTTTGGTATTTTTTAGTGCCACTCTTGCTTTCCAAAATACTCCAGACACAATAGTCCAACGGATTGGTATCCGGATGGCCAGAGCCATTGTGCGCCGGAAATGATGTTAGGAACCTCATTTTTTAACTATTCTTGGATGGCGAGTGCTGAGTGCGATGGTGCTGAGTCCTGTTGGAATGTTCAAGGTCTTGCGTGCCCAAGGCTTTAATACACCCTCCAGAATATTTTCGCGATAATATTCGGCATTTATTCTGAAGCCACGGTCGGCCCACACCATCACCATGGCCGGCGCTTGAGTTCTGGTGGCCAACCGAATTTTCACATTTTCAGCTGACCTCTTTGGCAATAAAACACGATCAGTTGGTTGTGTACAAACTGCTGGACAACGAATGTTTTCTCATCGGGGTCAATGAAGCAACTCTTTAGCTCTTTTGAGTCTATTTTCTTTCTGTTACGGTGTAGGTTCTTGCACTTTTTGGAATTTCAATGGCTTTAACCCGAGCTAATTTTTCAATATTTGCCGAATGGAATATTGCGAAATGTTCAGCTCACAAGCCATTTTTCGGCCACTGCGACGCAAGTTTCGATCAAGTCGCTTCTTTACATTTCGAACCATTTCTGCTGATGTTGCTGTTTTCCTCCGTCCACTTCCTTGACGTTGGCCTATGCTACCAGTGTCACGATAACGAGCGGTGGTAAGAGAAACAAAAGATTTATTCACATTTAAATGCTGGAGTGCTCTAACGATAGCCACTTGTAGTTTTCAGCCAAATATAAAGAAAACCCGCTTGAGTTCCATCACGAATAACTTCTTTTCTGGAAAAATCTCACCAAAATGCATCTGTAGGCTTGTAAACAATATAATGAGTTGTCACTGGAATAATTTTAACAGCTGTCGGACGAGTGGCTTAGAAATGACACCAGTCTGAAGTTGGTTGCAGTTTTTTCATCTCAACCTAAATTTACAATTCTATAGGAATAATTAGTCAAACGTTTGACCGGTTGCACAAATCATTTTTTTGGCCAAAGGAGGAACCATATCGAGCCACCTATATTATAGATAATCGGGCAAAATTTATATATATATCTTCATCCGATTTGCCTTTTATTGATCACAAAATGTTTATTATTAAAATGGGATAGGATTTGACCAAATTGAGCCTGGAAATAAATATGTCGAATGGGAATCGGTTCTGATATAGCCCACATACATATTCTTCATCCCATTTGCTTTTATTTCCTTTTGGTTTCGTTTTTTTATCCTTTTGGTTATTTAAAATTTTGACCATTTGTGGGGAGGTTCCAGAAGGATTGGGCAAATATCTACCATTTTCACAACAGATCTTGTGTTGATGGAAATATTGAGATATTGAAAGGAATCGGATGTTCGTATTGCGTTAAATGAGCTTCACGACAATTTTAAATCTTGACCTGTTGTGGAGGTAACAGAAGGAGTGTACCGATAAATCCCACAAGATATTGTTTTAATACAAATATTAAGATTTCTGAAATTTGAAAACAATCACATTTCAAAATAATTATAGTTATTCCAAACTTACTTGGTGCTTGTTAGAGTGGGCCGATATTAATCATTTTCTCATTCGACCTAGCCTTGCTAAAACTATTAGGATTTACTTAGTTTGGAACAAAATCGGATTATCCTTTATTTTTCTATAAGTTAAATTATTTTCTTTGAAAATTTTGAGCCTTTGTGTGAGAGATACCAGAAGAAGTGGACCGATATTACCCATCTCCGAACTCGATCTAAATATGTATAAAAAGATTGTTATGTACCGAATTTGAACCAAATCGAGAGCTCGAGAATTATTGTCTGCACTGTGTAAAAACTTTGGAGGAGTAGCTCAGTGTATTTTGTGGTGGATTGTTGATTGTTGGTATTAATGTTCTAAAGATTACCTAAATGTAATACTACACTTAAATTTCCATATTACCATGCCACTTTTTTTTCCAAATTTTGCGGAATCAACAAATTTTCACAATTTTACTTTCTTAAATTCCGCAAAGGAGGACGGGCTGTAGTTCAGTCATCAATCTGATAATTAGATGTGTGGGAAATTGTGATTTCTTCTTCTTATTTTTCTCCATCCCTAATGATGTTATGTGGTTCTAGTTCAGAGAAAATACTTTGTTCTCCTACAAGAACTGAATGGTGAAGTACTTTTCGCTTACAGCAAAACCATCATCCAAAAGAAATGTGGCAAAAACGAATTCAATTTCATCCACATACACATGTCGGTCTATCTGTCTGTATGTGTTTTTTGACAAAATGTAACAAAATCTAATAGACCCATTGACGCTGTTTCTTTATTACTAGTATTAACTGGAATAATTTAAGAGGTTATTTTTTTGTGTGTGATTGCCAAATTTATTTGCTCATGTCTTTACTCAATCGTAGTTTATATCTTGAGGCCTCATGAAACTGGAGTATGGGTATTTATCATGAGACTTGAGTATGGACATTATTACCACCGAAGAACAGTGGACTGAAGTAGCAATGACAGATATATTTCGGAAAATAAAAATGAACTTGGGGTTCGAGCTATTAAAATGATATAATATTACACTGTTAGCAGTCAGTCAGGTTAATTTCTAAAAAAATTGTCTAAATTATGAATTTATTCTAGATAAGCCAAAATTTTTTTACTAATGTTCACAAAATAAAATTAATGTTTTGAATTATATTTCTTCGATTTTCTGAGAAAATTCATCAAAATAAACACCCTTTATGAACCGTATGAAAACTATCTTCTACATTACCAGTAGGTTGAAAAAAATGGGGTATTGTCTAAAAACAAGACAAAAGAACTTATTTCCCTTCTTACCAAGTAATGAGTAGCGTCGGTAATGAGTGTACCTGTTTGACTATAAAATCGAAAAATAAAACAAATACTTTTTATATTTATTTGCCGAATTTTTGTCGGACAAACCCTGGAAGATGTAATGGGTGAGTAGGTTTGCCCAGAAAAACGTAGACGTTTTATGAACCACTAAATGCGAATGAGTAAAACTAGAATTCCGGAATATAATACGCGGTCACTTCTAGTGTGAAGGGCTGATGTTCTGCAAAGTGTACGGAAATGTATACTGATAAGTGCTAAGCACAAAGAAGTATCAGGTACTAAACTGTTTTAAATATTCAAATACGTAAAAAATGTGGTTCTGGAGCCAAATTGTATGTCGTTAGAGCCTAGATAGTTTACTATATTGGAGGAATTTAGAATTTCGGACTAAATTTTTATTTCGTATTATATTTGATAATAGTACAAAATATTGTACTGTTAGTACAAACCTGAAATAAAGTTCTGTTGAACGGTGTTAACATTGTTGGCGAAATTAGGTTTAAAAATCGTCCGAAATCGAAATTAGGTTTGTTTGCTACAAATTTGCAAAAGTACGAAGTAGGTCTGAATATGTAAATGAGCTAACAATGGCATATTCTATATCGCTAGAATTTTGACAAATTTTGGAACTTAGTACTTTAAGTTACTAATTATTGTACTGTTAAGGCTAACAAAAAATAATATTGAGTCTTTGAAAAGACCAGAAATGACATTATTGGCTAAAAGGATGAGAAGAACATCATTTGGGAAAGTCGTAATTTTAAGGTGAAAAGTACTAGCGTTTTTATTGTGAGATCGGCAAGAGCGGGACGTTTGCTGCAAAGGGTAACAAAATCTGAATTCTTTAAAATTAACACCTCAAGGGAACGAAAATTTCGCATGAGAGTCTGCACTTGAAGCGTACTTACGTAAGGTACTGCAAGCAGCAACTATCAAACTGAATTATCAAAAATATTAAAAAAGGCATTGAAGTACGAAATGGTAAGAATCCTTGCTTATAGATTTGGAAAAATACACATTTATAGACTTAGAAGGGGTATTTACAGGATTCTTAAAAAATCCCTGTTACAGGATTTTAAAAGAAATCCACGAAATTCTGTTAAAATCTTATAAATACCGGATGTAGCCGTTATATTAGGATCAATACGACGACATGGACCTGCATAGGTAACTTTTGTCATAAGCCATTACAATATTCAAATGCGAAACTTAGAAATAAATCGGTGAATAATGAAGCTAAAGTCATCAAAATACCGATTATCGGGAGATACCGTTGTACGAAGGCGTGAACCTGCGCAGACAAATTTCTGTCTTAGGATTTAGTATTCATTGCGAACTTCAAATAGCAAATTCGAAACAATTCCGGTGAATATTGTCGCTAAAATCATCAAAATACCGATAATCGGGAGGTACCGCTATATGGGGGCTATACGAAAACGTGGACCTGCATAGACAGTTTTCTGCCTTAGGCTGTAGTATCCATTTCGAACTTCGAATATCAAATTTGAAAGAACTCAGATGAATAATGTCGCTAAAATCATCAAAATACTGAATATGGGGGCGTGGACCTACATGGCCCATTTACGAACTTATCCTGCCTACTGGCAAAATATACATGTGTGCAAAATTTTAGCTTTCTATCTCAGTTCGTTCGAAAGATATCGTGATTACAACAGACAGACAGACACACAGACACACAGACACACAGACAGACAGACGGACATGGCTAAATCGTCTTAGAATTTTACGCTGATCAAAAAAAAAAAATATATTTATATACATATATATATATATATTTCGAGGAGTTACACATACATGTTTATAGACTTGGGAGAGGTCTTTATAGGATTATTAAAAACTTCAGGTTTATGGACTTGGAAGAGGTATTTATAGGATTCTTAAATAATTCACGTTTTGCAGCTTGGGGGAGTCTTTATTTGTTTATATGGGGTTTTAGAGGATTCTTAAAAAATTCTCGTTTATAGACTTAAAAGAGATTTCATAGGATTATTAAAAAATCCGCATTTATAGACTTGGAAAAGCTTTTTATAGGATTCATAAAAAATCCACTTCTATAGAGTTGGAAAGGGTCATGTGTAGAATTTTTAATATTTTAATCCAGGGCTTTTGGAAAGGACCCATATTAACTTCTGTAAAAAAATCCACTCTTTTAAACATGATATGTATATATATAAAATTCTTTAAATCCTTGATTATATAGAGTTGGGGAAGGTGTTTATGGAATTCTTAAAAATCCACGATTATGGGCTTGGAAGGCGTAGATTCAACATTCAACTGATGATAAACTTCGGTGACGACAAGGCAACATTATGTTTAATTTTTAAATTTAGCTTTTTCTCACGGTAGACCATATATCCAAGTTATGGCCAAGCCCAACAATGTTCTAACACACATTTTTTGTTGTTAAATTAAAATTTAAACACAATTTGTTATAATTTTAATTGAACTTTGCGGGGGTCTTTCATTAAGACATTATATGTTACACACGCTACAGATCAAACATTGGGCTTTTTATTTAAACTCACTGTGTGTCTGTGTGTTTCATTTTCGCAGTCGACATCCGTCATCACTTCATAATTTACACCCGTGTAGATGGATAGAATATAGGTATGTATGTACGTATGTATGTACATACGTACATATGTATGTATAAGATCGTTGATAAATGCTGTTGATTGCCCACTTTACGCACTTTTCTCATGAGCGTTTGTTTTTTTTTTTTTTGGTTCATTGCTCATAACTCTTCAAAGTCGTATCGTCATAATTGTCGGGCGATTTAAAGAGGCCTATCGAGGGAATTTCGAGTATTTCGGTTAATAGCCTATCAACTAACTATCCATCCATCCGTCTGTCTGTCCGACCGTCCGTCCGTCCCAGTATTCTCATTCAAACATTCATAGATTTTCAAGTCGTTTCTTTTATACTTCTTCTTCTGTTTTTTTTTTCTACTTCTTTCAAATAACGATTACCTGTTGTTTTGGGGCAAATACAACTTGAGGAGGTTGGCATTATTATGATTTTTTTGACCGTACCATTTTGGTTCTGTAAGTTTTGCTCGTGTTGAAAATGACGTTGTATGCTGTTGTTGTTGTTGGTTTTTTCTTGTGGTGATGGGTTTTATGCAAAATTTATTCATAGTTAAATTTTTCAAAAAATTTTTCTCAAGCCACTCTGCTGGCCATTCATTTTTTTTTTGTTGGAGGGGGGTTTCATTTTTTCTTTATTTTATTTTTTTTTGGGAATGGTTGATCTCTGGCTCTAATTCAAAACTGTTATGAAGTTCTTTTGTTTTAATTTAATTTGTTATTGTTACTCTATTCTTCTTCTTTCCGCCTGTTTCTTTTTTTTATTGCCCGCAGGTTTTTTATGGCTATGCAAATCGTAAAACTATGTGAAAAACTTGAATCGAAATTAAGCTCAAGTGTCATATAACTTCAGTTTACGATCATTGTTTTATTGTTGTTGTTGTTGCTGAATTGAATTGATCGGATTAGCAGCGGTGGTAGCAATAACCCGGTGTTGTTGTTGTTTCTATTTATTCATAGCGAAATTTCGATAATGGGATTAACAGCCGCTAATGCTTGGAATGACAAGCGAACATTCACTCCTAAGTAGCACAGAGTGAAGGGCTATTGATGGCGTTCCCAAAAAAAATGGAGGATTGTTCGGTCATTGGATGGATATTTTATGTATTACACGAGTCGCAAATTCGTGCTTCTAATTTTGAACTTCGACAAGTGGATTTAGATAGAATAGTATATTCTCAAATAGAACATATTTATTGATTTATGTATGTGATAGGCTGGGAATTAAAAAAACTGGTAAAAAAGCTTGGATAGCCTCCACCATGTGGAACGAATTTGGCAATTTTCAAAAAAAAAAATTCTGTTAAAATCTTAATACCGAATGTAGCCGTTATATTAGGTCTATACTACGAGGTGGACCTGCATAGGCAACTGTTACCATAAGCCATTAGAAGATTCAAATGCGAAACTTGAAAATAAGAAAATCGGCTGATAATGTCGCTGAAATCATCAAAGTACCGAATATAGGGAGGTACCTTTATATGGGGGCTATACGAGACGTGAACCTGCACAAGTAATTTTCTGACTTAGGCTGTAGTATCCATTACGAATTTCAAATACCAAATATGAAACAATTCAGGTGAATAATGTTGCTAAAATCATCTAAGTACCGAATATCGGGAGGTATCGTTATATGGGGGCTATGTGAGACGTGGACCTGCACAGACAATTTTCTGTCTTAGGCTACAGCATCTATTACGAACTTCAAATAAAAAATTTGAAACATTTCCGGTGAATAATGTCGCTTAAATCACCAAAACACCAAACATATGGGGGTACAATTATATGGGGGCTATACCAAAACGTGGACCTACATGGCTCCTTTTCAATACCAAAAGTCCTGCAGAGATAATGTAAATTTGAGAACAATTTATTAACCTACTTCGTTTCGTTTAAAACCTATAGTGATTTCCACAGACGGATAGAAGGACAGACGGGCGGACATAAATCGCTAAATCGACAAAGAATTTTATGCTGTTCAGGAATATACAGGGTGAGATAAAAAAACTGCAACAAAGTCAAACGCCATAATTTTCAATTTTTTTTTTAAATTTTATTGAATGAAACCAAAAAATGTCGGAACTAGTATAAAATTTTAGAATAAGTTTAGATTTGTTCGAATTGGTCACCTTTGGCACAAATTATGGCCTTCAAAAAGCCAATCAAACCATCACACGCTGCCCGAATGTTGCTCTGCGGTATTTTGACCCATTCCCGGCTAAGCGCTTGCTTGAGGCGAGCGATACTTTTAGTATTTTTTAGTGCCAACCTTAATTTTCAAAATACTCCGGACATAATAGTCCAACGGATTGGTATCCGGAGATTTTGGTGGCCATTGTGCGCTGGAAATGAAATGAGGAACCTCATTTTGTAACCATTCTTGGGTGACGCGTGCTGAGTGCGATGGTTCTGAGTCCTGTTGGAATGTCCAAGGTCTGCGGCCAAAATGTTTGCGTGCTCATACAATACACATTCCAGAATATTTCCGCGATAATATTCGGCATTTATTCTGATGCCACGGTCGATTAATACGAGCGGAGAGCGACCATCGGCTGTTATGGCGGCCCACACCATCACCACGACCGGCGCTTGAGTTCTGGTGGCCAACCGAAGGTGCACATTTTCAGCTGACCTCTTTGGCAAGTAAATACGATCATTTTGTTTGTTTACAAACTGCTGGACAACGATTGCTTTCTCATCGGAGCGCAGAAAACCAAATTCGGCAGTTCACCAATTTCGGCCAAGCGAAGCAACTCTTTAGCTCTTTTGAGTCTATTTTCTTTCTGTTGCGGTGTAAGTTCTTTCACTTTTTGAAATTTCAATGGCATTACCCCGAGCTCATTTTTCAATGTTTGCCGAATGGAATATTGCGATATGTTCAGCTCACGAGCCATTTTTCGGCCACTGCCACGCGGGTTTCGATCAAGTCAGTTGTTTACTTTTCGAACCATTTCTGTTGATGTTGCTGTTTTCTTCCGTCCACTTCCTTGGTGGCGGGCTACGCTACCAGTATCACGGTAACCAGCGATGGTACGAGACACACAAAGGATTCATTCACATTTATATGCTGGAGTTCTCTGACGATAGCCACTTGTAGTTTTCCAGACAAATAAAAAAAAATCACACTATCACGATTGAATTCCATCACGAGTAACTTTTTTCCTGGAAAATTCTCACCTAAATGCTTGTGTACGCTTGTAAACAATATAATGAGCTGTCACTGGAATAATTTTAACAGCTACCGGACGAGTGGCTTAGAAATGACAGCAGTCTGAAGTGGTTTCCGTTTTTTGATCTCACTCTATATCAGTCCACTCCTTCTCGTACCTCCTCCTCAAATGGGTCACCATTTTGCATATCCCAATATTTCTATCAACACGTAATCTAGTTTAAAGGTGGAATATGTCAGACCACTTCTTCTGGTACCTCCCCCACAACTGGACAAAATTTTCAATAATTATATCTCTCATAAAAAGGTGAAATGAGCTTCCGATTCTCTTCAATTTTCACATATTTCAACATTTCTACAAACACAATATGTGGTGTGAAGATGGAATATATCGGTCGGCTATTACTGAGAGCTCCCTTACAAGGGGTCAAAATGTTGAATAGACCTGAAGTTCATACAATTCGAAATAAACATCCGATACATTATAAACTTCATACATTCGAATTTTTCCAATAACACAAAATATGTTGTGAAGATGGAATACACCGGCTCTCTCCTTCTGGTACCACCCCTACGGCCACAATGTTGATTAACCAAAACGCTCATAAATGCGAAGTAAGTATCCGATACCCTTAAAATTTCACACATCCCAATATTTCCAGTAACACAAGATCTCATGTGAAGATGATAGATATCGGCCCACTCCTTCTGGTACCTCACCCGCACAAAGGATTAAAATTTTCAATACTTTTAACTCTCATAATTTGCGAAAAAAAATCAGCGCTTCTTTTGAAACGTGGTAACGACTTACCTTGGTACGTTTGTCGTTCAGGGTTTATAATTACCGAATTCACCTAAAGTACAAAATTTCGGAATCATTAAGGAAAATTAATTAGAAATGCCATGAAATGCCCTATTTAACATTTCAATTTGCAATCACCTTGTCCCAATTCTTTTGTCTATGGCACGATATTTGAAATCATTTTGTGAGCCAATCAAAAGTTGGGAATTCCAAAGGAACGAAACCTTTCGTGCAAATAAATAAATTTTAAACTATTAATTAAATAAAAAAATCGGTAATAATGTACCTAAAATCATCAAAATACCGAATATCGGGAGGTACCGTTATATGGGGGTTATACGAAGACGTGGACCTGCACATACAATTTTCTGTCTTAAGCTTTTCGAACTTCAGATGCCAAATTTTAAACAATTCCGGTGAATAGTGTCGCTAAAATCATCAAAATACCAAATATCGGGAGGTACTGTTATAGGGGGGCTATACGAAGACGTGGACCTGCACAGACAATTTTCTGTCTTAGGTTGTAGTATCCCTTACGAATTTCAAATACCTAATTTGAACCTATTCCGGTGAATAATGTCGCTAACATCATCAAAATACCAAATATCCGAAGTGCGGTTATATGGGGTCTATATGAAGACGTGAACCTACACAGATAATTTTCTGTCATAGGCTGCAGTATACATTACGAACTTCAAATATTATATTTTAAACAATTCCAGTGAATAGTGTCGCTAAAATCATCAAAATACCGAATATCGGGAGGTGCCGCTATATGGGGTCTATGCGAAGACGTTAACCTGCACAGACAATTTTCTGTCATAGGCTTCAGTATCCATTACGAACTTTAAATACCTGTGAAAAATGTCGCTAAAATCATCAAAGTACGGAATATAGGGAGATGCCTTTATATGGGGGCTCTACGAAAACGTGAACGTGCACAGACAATTTATACCAAAACGTGGACCTGCACAGACAATATTTCGCCATAGGCTGCAATATCTACTACGAACTTCAAATACCAAATTTGAAACATTTCCGGTGAATAATGTCGCTTAAATCATTAAAATATCGAATATCGGGAGGCACCATTATATGGGGGCTATACCAAAACATGGACCTACATGGCCCATTTTCAATACCACAGGTCCTGCAGACATAATACACATTTGAGAAAAATTTTATCAACCTACTTCATTTCGTTCGGAAGCTAGAGTGATTTTCACAGACGGATAGACGGACTATTCTAAATCGACGACCGAAATCGACGACCTAAATCAACATAGAATTTTATGCTGATCAAGAGAATATACACTTTGTAGGGTCTAAGATATATATTTCGAGGTGTTACAAACGGAATGACAAACTTAGTATACCCTCCATACTACGGTGGTTAATAAAGCAGATCAAACCTGTCAAATATTTTACGCATTCAGAATCGCAATTAAAAGAGAAAAAAAGAAAGAAAACGAGAATGGAAACGTAAACAATCCAACATAACATAACAAGAAATAAATGTAAGGCATTCTCAAGAAATTTACTATTCAATGGAGTGGCTCCACTCCATTTTTGGGGTTTTTTTTGAAGAACCAAATAAAAAACGAAATGAGTATTTCTTTTCTTTCAGAAGATTCGAATTTCAGAATCACTTGTGTTTGGAAATGAATGATTAATAAACACAAACACGCGCACGCAAATCTCTATTCACACATGACCGAATGGCCAATTCAATGGACAAACATAGCTACGTACATATATCTATCTATTGACAGACCGACCGACCAACATACATACAAACATACACTTTCAAAATTCATAGTATTACTATTAGTTGTGTGCGTGTGTGTGTATGTGTGTGTGCAAATGTGTAGTTGGATATTTAAACAACAATTGATCGAAAAGGTAAATGAACTGCAAATTAAATGAAATTAAATCAAATAAAAAATAAATAACGAAATAAATAAGTGGAGGAAAAAAGAAACTGGAACAAACCACCACCAAGTTCATGCTACAACAACAACATCAGTAACACAGTTGTTACATTGAACAGATCTGACTCAATTCGAAAATGTTAAACACACACACACACACACGCACACAATTCCCCACCCACCCAACGTTTTTCCTGTGAACAGATCAAGTGCCCAAAGTTCATAACCATGACCGTCAATGGTTAAGACAACCACCGGATCACAAAACAGATTGTTTCGACATTTCTCACAAAGATGGATAGTTGTCAATACAAAGCATTAGAAATCAAAATAGAAAAACAAAAAATTATAACAACAACAAAAATCAAACACAATTTGACAAATATTATACACAATTGCTGTGTGGAGTTATGATAACATTTCTTTGAATATACGGGGGTGGTGTGATAATTATTGGAAATACATATATGTGAATAGCAAAGCACACCATTTTAAATTTACAGTATTATGACTTTATTTCATAAGCTCTCACTCAATGGTCCCATCCGATTTTAGATGTTAACTTTTTAATGACACATCTCAAAAAAAAGGTACCGTCCGTTCGCTCGTACCGAAAATTGTCAATTTAAGGCATTCGGAATATTTTTTGTGACATACATATATTTTGAATAAATGCAATGAAACTACTTATTACAAATTGGTTTATATTCCTAAAAGGTCCGTTATATGGGCTTTATTGGACCGATTTAGAAGAGAGAAAATCGGTTGGAAATCACAGTTTTTGCACCCACTCAATTTTATTTCGGATAATACATATAAATATTATTTTTTTTTTTATATTCTACACCACAAGGTGTTCAGGGTATTATGTATTTGTGCATTTGTTTGTAACAGGCAAAAGGAACAGAGATAGACCCATACCCCTTTGGATGATCTGCACAGAATCAAATTCTAAGTGGATTTATGCATGTCCATCCGTCCGTCAGTCCGACTGTTTATGCATTTTTGTAAACAAAGTACTGGTCGCATTTATTGTCCGAATCAGATGAAATTTTACACAATTCTTTTGTTTGCTCAAAGGACGAACCCCATTGAAACTGCAGATAATCGGTCAAAATTTTGGTATAGCTCCCGTATATATATATTCTCTTATTTGCTTTTTATTGTGCACCAAACGTGTAATATAAGCCCAAATGGGATGGACCGACCAAATTGAGTCTAGAAGCTAGTATGTCAAATTTAGTGAAGATCGGTTCAGATATAGCTCCCATATAAATTGTTCATCCGATTTTTTGTTATCCGTAATATGCACTCTGTAACAGCAATATTTGGAGAAATATATCAAATACAGTTCAGAAATGCCTTTGCCAAATGTTATCGAGATCGGGTCAGATTTGGATATAGCTCCCATGTATAACCTCGTCCGATTTGTCTTTTTTGTGCACCAAACGTGTAATATCATTCCAAATAATACGAAATTTTGCACAAATAATTAATAAGTATGCCAAATTTGATCGAAATCGGTTTAGATATAGCTATAGCTCCCATATATATTGTTCATCCGATTTGTTATTTTAGTTATACGCAGCCGCAATATGCACTCTGTAACAGCAATATTTGGGGACATACAACAAATACAGCTCAGAAATAAATTTGCTAAATTTTAACGAGATCGGGTCAGATTCAGATATTGCTCCCATACATAACTTCCGTCCGATTTGCTTTTTATTGTGCACCAAACGTGTAATATAAGCCCAAATAGGATGGAATTTGGCACTTACGATCGAATTGAGTCTAGAAGCTAGTTTGTCAAATTTATTGAATATCGGTTCATATATAGCTCCCATATATATTGTTCATCCGATTTGTTACATTTCTTCCCTACAACCGTAATATACACTCCGTAACAACGATATTCCCGGAATATATCAAATACAGCTCAGAAATATCTTTGCCAAATTTTATCGAGATTGGTCCAGATTTGGATATAACTCCCATAAATATCTTTATTCGATTTCAAGTTAATTGTGCACCAAAATGGACAATTTAAGACCGAATTGAAAAGATACAAATGCCTCGGCATATTTAGTCCTTTGAACTTTAAATTATAATTATAATCATAGCTTGTACATATGATTTCTCCAAAAAAAATGTAATTGTTATGTGAAGCTCTACTAAATACGCAAAGTGGTGTAGGGTATCATAAAGTCGGCCCCGACCCACTTTAAGACCTTCTTTACTTGATTTTTTTTTTAAGAACAGATGTGAGCCAACAGTAAAAGAAGCAAAAAAGCACAAGTAAAAAATCATGACTAGGCTAGGAAACTTGTGAATGACATTTTTTAACAGGACGTTCTTAAAAAATCTCAAAAAATCCATTTTCCTAGAAAGTCCTTAACAAATTGTTTTAAAAAATCCATATTTTTTGAGAAAGAAAAAAATTACTACAAGATTCACATTCATTTTTATAATTTCCTTAAACAATAAATCTGAATCTGAATTTTTTAAATAATGTTTGTGAAAAATGTGGGATTTTTGGTCAGAAGGACCTTGTAAAAAAATATTTTTAAGACATTAGATCTTTCCGTATTGTCGGGAAGCCCTTGCAAATATTTTTCAATTATCCTTGAAAATAAAAAAAAATCCTAAATATATTAAAAAAATTATGACTTTATGCTAGGGACCTTTTGTATAGCAATTTTTTCAATAAGAAGTTCTGTGTGGAAGAGGCACAAGAAGGAGTGGACCATCTTCACAACAGATCTTTTGGAATGGGAAGTGTGAAATATGAAGAGAACCGGATACTTATATCGGATTTTAAAATCGTTTTGGTTATTCAAAACTTTGACTCTTTGTGGGGGAGGTACCAAAAGGATTGGTCCGATCTCTACCACCTTTATAACAGATCTTGTGTCGATAGAAATATTGAAATGTGCCAAACCTGAATGGAATAGGATGTCAATTACGCGGTTTATGAGCTTCATGGATATAAACATTTTTTACACTTTGTGAAGGAGGTACCAGATGATCACACCAAACCTGGGGTTAATAAAAAAATATTGTGATGTGTGTTATTTAAATACAATCGGACTATTACATCACATTATATAAGACTTATAAGTATTCACAATGTTGAACGTTTGTGGGGAAGGAAATTGATGGAGTGAACCTGCCTACAGGCAAAATACACGTGTGTGCAAAATTTTACCCCTTCTCAATTAGTTCGAAAAATAGCGTGATTACAACATACAGACGGACAGACAGGCGGACGGACATCGACAAATCGAAGTAAAATTTTGCGCTGATCCAGAATATATATCCTTTGTAGGGGGATTTCGAAGAGTTGCAAACGCAATGACAATGTTAATATACTCTAAATAGAATGGCGTTTTCGTTTTCACATTCTCTTAAAGTTAGTTGCAATATTTTCTACAACTGCTGGAGCATACATCGAATTACTTTTCTATGCTTTTCTTATTTCGATCTATAAATGATATCATTTGCAACGTAAAATAAGAAACGGATGTGGTTTCTATGGTTAATGTATAATTTATGTTAAATCCAAGAGAGTTGCTGGGAACGGGATTAGGCTAGTACTTATCATGTTCATTCGATGGGGAACATACGTCATAGAAAATATTATAAAATTTAGTTTAGTTCCCAGGGGCCAAAAAAAGAACAGTTAATTTCACAACCAAGGAAAACATTGATTTAAAATGCTGTGAGAAATATTCAGAATGGATTCGAAACATGTGATAGCAACTTTGTCGAAACAAACTGAAAATATTTGGAGCATATGCTGATAATAATAAAAAAATAGTAACAAGTAAAAAAGCTTTAACTTCGGCTGGGTCGAACTTTAAATACATTCCAACATAAAAGTTCCATTGCGATCTTAAAAACACCGAATGTATGCGTTATTTTAGGGTCAACATGGACCTACATAGGCAACTTTTGTCATAAGCCATTACAATATTCAAATGCGAAATATGTAAAAAATGGACCTGCACGGAAAATTTTCTGTCATAGCCTGTAGTATCCATTACGAACTTCAAATACCAAATTTGAAACATTTCCGGTGAATAATATCGCTTAAATCACCAAAGTACCGAATATCGGGATATATCGTTATATGGGGGCTATACCATATATATATACCTTGTGGGGTCTAAATGTATATTTCAAGGTGTTACAAACTTAATATACCCTCATACTATGGTGGAGGGTATAATAGTATATAGGGTATAATAGTCCAAGTTACTACCACCTCGGCACCACTTTCGTATTATTTCGAGTTGGCTCCCGAACTTCTAAGGCCTTGTTTTTCTAACTTGCGTCCAAGCTCCGCTATTCGCATATAAATCTTAGAGGGCTGTCTACGTCTCTCTTTTTTTATTTTTAATAAATCCTCGCAGAATTTGGAAATTACATTGAAGCTTTCTTCGACTTCTATCATTTCCGCATCTATGTTCGTCACTGTGATTGCACCTGCTTGCAGTTCTACTTCTGAGCGTAGGTTTGTCCACCGACCGCATGCACAGAATGTATGTTCTGCGTCGTCTAAAATGTCCTCTTCTTCCTACAAACAATAAGGGGAATCATTCTTTCCGTGCTTTAGCAGATATTTACGGAAATACCCATGTCCGGAAAGCATCTCTGTTATGTAATAGTTTACATTGTCATGTTTCCGTTTTCTCCATGCTTCTATGTCTGGGAGGACCCTCGCTGTCCATCTTCCATATGTCACTCGCTGCCAGCGTGTCTGCCATTTTTCGAAAGTCTCCTCTTTTATTTCAGCAAGTTCTGAAACTTCATGTTCTGCTACCAAATCGATAGGTATCATACCTGCTGTAACTTGTATCGCTACTCCTGAGACCGTGCGGTATGCAGATGCCACTCTCAGTGCCGCTGTTCTCTGCACTTTCAGCAGATTCTGTGCCCTTTGCTTATTTATCATGCTCACGGCGCAGATTTCGCATCCGTACAGTAGAATGCTGTTACATGCCTCCATGCAGGGCAGGGGCCCTCCGATATTTGCCATCAACCTGCTTAGATGCGCCGTGATAGGGGTAGCCTTCACAGCTGCATTGCTCAGCTGCGACGAAAACGTCAATTTATTATCGAGTCTTATACCGAGGTACGTTATGTCTTATTGCATCCGGATGATGATGCTGTTCACATGCATGGCGATTCCTTTTGGAATATGTTGTCTGGTCAATAATACCAGCTCCGTTTTGTGCATGACTAGCTCTAAACCATGCGATATCAAACATGCTCTGGTGCGGATCATGAATTGTCTGAACTTACGCTGGGCATCGTCTGAACAACTTCCAGTTGTTTTATGATTATATATACCTCCCATATATGTTTGATTCGGATTAAATTTTAGAATATAATACTCATTTAATTTAATAATGTTCTGTATTAAAATCGTTACTTCTTTCCTCTCTATGGTACAACATAGAGGCCCCATCAAAAGTTCTCATTCGTAGCTCTTTGAAATTCAAATGTTTTCTCATTTTATGTGAATTCATTTACATTACAAAATACAAAACTTCAAACCAATATTGTTGGGAATTTTCTTTAAAAAGAAAAAACTTCGCAATTTGAAATGTGCCAAATTGATCGTAAATTTTAATTTAATAACTCATTTATTTGCGACTTGTTAACATTTATGAGTTTCCGTATCATTAATTTTTGTGAATGTAAAAAACTCTATCTGCGAACGAGATTTTACGATTTTACAATGGTCAGGCGGATTGTTAATGTTTTGTTGTTGTATCGTAAAGTACTTAAAGTGTAATTCCATTTCATTTATGTTCTTTAATCAATTCTTGAACACTGACAATGAATTATAATACATTGATTTTGCACTGGTTGGAAGAAATGATCAATGGAAATCAGTGATAATATAAAACAAGTAAGCAAAGGCTATAGTCGTGCGGGGCCGACCTACAACACCACAATATTTTAGTAGCCCCCTTATGTCCAAATCCATTTTGGAAGATTTCGCTTTTGAAATTATGTCATGGAGCACTGCCCTGATATTATCCTTAGCTTTTTGACCGGGGACAATTGCCCAATATTTACGCACTCCGTTGTGCTGTTAGTTCTGTGGTCTATTTTACAGCTAAATATAAATGCTAGACTTCTCCCCTTTCCTTAACTCTCTTTTCATTCAAACATTTTTCTGTTTTTGGTTCATTTGAACCTCTAAATATTTTGCGATCACCTCCAAAAGCAAGAGGCCTCTCTGTATCTTCAAATTTAGTCTCATCTATATGATTTGCTATATCCATATTTTGGATTTCGCCCGCAAGTTATTTTTAAGCGTTTCGGTAGAATGGAAATGTAGGTATTTTTTCACACAAAAGTAGTGATCCCCTCTACCCGCTTTCCTTAATTCTAACATCATGCGAGATTCCGTTTCAGGAACATTTTTAGTTGTTGGTCCATAATCGGACGATAATTGCAATCTGTATATATAAAAAAATACTACAAAATGTACACTTCAATATTATAAGTCAAATTGAAACCAGTAAAGAAAGTCTTAAAGTCGGGCGGGGCCAACTTTATAATACCCTAAACCACTTTGCTAATTTAGTAGAGCTGCGCAAAACAATTAAAAGTTTTTATGGGAGAATTCAATCATACACGCTATGCTGATAATTATAATTTATACAATTCTTTTCAATCCGGACTTGTTTTACTCATTTGGTGCACAATTAACTTGAAATCAGATAAAGATATATATGTGAGCAATATCCAAATCTAAACCGATCTCGATAAAATTTGGCAAGGATATTTCTGAGCTGTATTTGATATAATACCCCAAATATTGTTGTTACAGAGTGCGTATTACGGCTGCGGATTACAAAAATTATAAATCGGATGAACAATATATATGGAAGCTATAGCTGTATCTGAACCAATCTTCACCAAATTTGACATACTAACCTCTAGACTCAATTCGATCGTAAGTGCTAAATTCCATATTTCCCCAAAACTTATTGTTACAGAGTGCTATTACGGCTGCGAATAACGAAAATAACAAATCGGATGAACAATTTTTTGGTCGAAAATTTTTCGTATAAACGCTTGATGGTGTTCTTAGAAGGCGCACTTCTCACATTTTTTAATCTTTTAAAAGCACGTTGTGTTTTCACAATTGACTTCTTCTGTTGAATGTAAATTTCAACAATTTCAGAGCGCTCGCGTGGCGTGTATTGGTTCATGGTAAAAATCTGCTTGGACTGACGCTTCCGTCCGTCCGTCGAATATGGACAACCCTGTACTTATTTTCAGACCTAATTTGGTCGTATGTGCGAAATTTCATACTATTTGGGCTGATATTACACGTTTGGTGAACAAAAAAGTCAAATCGGACGAAGATATACAGGGTGAGATGAAAAATATGCAACCAACTTCAGACTGCTGTCATTTCTCAGCCACTCTTCCGACAGCTGTTAGAATTATTCCAGTGACAGCTTATTATATTGTCTACAAGGTTACAAAAGCATTTTGGAGAGAATTTTTAAGAAAAAAGTTATTCGTGACAGAATTCAAGCGTGTTATATTGTGATTTCTTTATATTTGACTGGAAAACTACAAGTGGCTATAGTTAGAGCACTCCAGCATTTAGATGTGGACTTGATAAAAACCCGCGTTGCAGTGGCTGAAAAATGGCTCGTGAGCTGAACATATCGCAATATTCCATTCGCCAAATATTGAAAAATGAGCTCGGGGTAAAGGCATTGAAATTCCAAAAAGTGCAAGAACTGACACTGCAACAGAAAGAAAATAGACTCAAAAGAGTTGCTTCGCTTGGCCGAAAGTGGTGAACTGTCGAATTTGGTTTTTTCCAATGAGAAGTTCACCTGAAGTCGTGTTTACTTGCCAAACAGGTCAGCTAAAAATGTGCGCCTTCGGTTGGCCACCAGAACTCAAACGCCAGTCATGATGATGGTGTGGGCCGCCATAACAACCGATGGTCACTCTTCGCTCGTATCAATCGACCGTGGCATCAGAACAAATGTCGAATATTATCGCGAAATTATTCTGGAGGGTATATTAAGTCTTGGGCACGCAAACATTTTGGCCGCAGACCTTGGACATTCCAACAGGACTCAGGACCATCGCACTCAGCACGCGCCACCCAAGAATGGTTTTAAAAACGAGGTTCTTCGCTTCATTCCCAGCGCACAATTGCCACCAAAATCTCCGGATACTAATCCGTTGGACTATTGTGTCTGGAGTATTTTGGAAAGCAAGGTTGGCACTAAAAAATACCAAAGTGTCGATCAATTCAAGCAGGCGGTTTGCCGGAAATGGGCCAAAATACAGCAGAGCAAAATTCGGGCAGCGTGTGACGGTTTCATTTTTCAAATTTGGAATTTGAAGTTCCTAATGGATACTATATCCCTTGACAGAAAATTGCTCATGCAGGTCCACGTCTTCGTATAGCTCCCATATAACTGTACCCCCATATATTTGGGATTTTGATGATTTTAACAACATTATTCACAGAAATTGTTTCAAAATTCTATTCTACAGACAGAAACTTGCTCATACAGATCCCTGACTACGTAGAGCCCCATATAACGAAGTACCTATATTCGATATTTTGACAATTTTGACGACATAACTCACAGTATATGTTTCATATTTAATATTGTAAGTTCGTAATAGGTACTACACACTCCGTGACAGAAAATTTCCTATGCAGGACCAGGCCTTCGTATAGCTCCCATATTCGGTAATTTGATGATTTTAGCAACATTATCCACAGAAATTGTTTCGAGTTTCGTATTTGAAGCTTCTATTGGGTCGGTGACAGAAAATAGTATATGCAGGTATAGCCCCCATATAACGGTACCTCCATATATTCTATATTTTGATGATTTTAGCGACGTTATACACCGGAATTCAAATAACTGCATATAATCGGTATTTTGATGATTTTATCAACATTATACACCGAAATTGTTTCAAAATTGGTATTTGAAGTTCTCAATGGGTAATACAGTTTATGACAGAAAATTGCAGATCCATGACTTCGTATAGGCCCCAATATAACAGTATGTCCTTATATTCGGTATTTTAACGATTTTAGTGACATTATTCACCGGAATTGTTTCAAAATTGGTATTTGAAGTTCCTAATGGATTCTACAATCTATAACAGAAAATTGCAGATCCATGACTTCGTGTAGGCCCCATATAAAAGTAACTCCATATATTCGGTATTTTGACGATTTTAGCGACATTATTCACTGGAATTGTTTTAAGTTTCGTAATTGAATTTGGTAATGCCCTATGACATAAATTGCATATACAGGTCCACTTCTGCGTATAGATTCCAATATAACGGTAATTCCCTATATTCGGTATGTTTATGATTTTAGCAGTATTTAGGGGCTTTTTTTTTTGAAGATTTGCTATTTTTTTCCAAATGTTGGAGGGCATTCAATGCATTCTTACTTATTTCTTGCTATTCATTTCTATATCCTTTATATTTATGCTATCACTTTATTGTTTTGAAAAGAGTAACCTTGAGGGATTTTAATATTTTTATAATTAGACAACATAAAACAGAAGGTTATTGCGATTTTAAAGAAATTTCTATTCTACATATATTCCAATAAAAATTAAGCCAGATGATATATTTTTTCGCACATTAAAAATCGCGAGGCCATATATTCCATGGTCACGGCTAGTAGATTGCAAACAAAAAAACTATTTTTTAAACACGCAAAAAGAAAGCACAACAAGAACAAGCGAAGAAAACAGAACGGAACGGATCGACATGTTGGTGTTGTTTCATCAACAACAACTTAACAATAATTATAAAAAAATAACAAAACTATACACAGAACAATACGAAATGCGCATAAAATTCGCAATCTTATTATTATCTGTGGGTGTCCGTCTGTCCATCGTTCGTCCGTCCATCTCTATCAATCTTCTCAAGGTCCCCAAGGTACTCTAGTATAGTAAGTAGGCAGTGAGATCGCCAATCAACGGGACTGTCGCAAATTTGTTAAAGACCGCCAAAAAGTGAAAGTTTGAAGGCCATGCCAATCGACTGATGCTATCACCTGCGATAACTTGGGGACATAATCACTTCGAGCACTGGGAAGACGAGAGCTTTTGTTGCCGACGCACTTATCATCGAAAATGTTGTCAGCAAAACAAAAACAACGACATTTTTTAATAGTGTTACTTTTTTCCTATGGGGGATTTGATAATAATGCACTAAGCGTTCGGGGACAGATTTATGTACTCAATAATGGTATTTTTGAAAAGGAAATATAAGTATGAATACTTAAGAATATTTCGAAGCGTGTGTACAAATGCATCAATAAATAATATTGATAATGGGAAGTAGAGCCAGAAGAATTATTCATAAAAAACTAGTTAAAAAGTATCTGTCGGTTTTGCCGACAGGAGTGTACCTTCAGCCTCAATGTCCGATAAATTCTATATTCACATCAGATCATTGGTTACCAAGTTTAAAACCAAAATCGCTGACGTTTTTGTCGTACATTTTGAGAGATATAAGTATTGACAAGTAAGAAAGCTGTAAGTTCGGCCGGACCGAACTTTTAATACTCTCAACCATTTGGAAGGAATTTGGCAATTTTCAAAAAATAAAATCCGTTAAAAATTCTGTTAAAATTTTAAAAATACCGAATGTATCTTTTATATTTGGGACTATACGCCGACGTGGACCAGCATCATTAAAATCATCAAAATACCGAATATAGGGAGGTACGGCAATATGGGGGCTATAAGACGTGGACCTGCGCAAATAATCTGCTGTCATAGGCCTTTTTTACCTTAAACAAAAAGAAAACAAAATGATTTCTAGGAATATTTAAAGAACTATCGGATCTTTAAGGACCTTCAAAGCTATAACACTCAGGACCTAAATGGCAAAATTATTAAATTTTAGAAGAATTAAAGGACATTAGAGACAATTTCTGAGATCTAATCCTGAATTAAAAAAACAAGTAATCATGGATATAATTAAGTTAAAAAGCAGTAAGTTCGGCCGGACCGAACTTTGAATACCCTACACCATTTGCAACGAATTTAGAACTTTTTACAAAATAAAATCCGTTAAAAATTCTGTTGAAATCTTAAAAATACCGAATATAGCGTTATATTGGGACCTATAAAGACCTACATAGGCATTGCTTGTTATAAGCCATTACCATATTCAAATTCGTAACTTGAAATAAACGGTGAATAATGGAGCTAAAGCATCAAAATTCCGTACATAGGGAGATACCGTTATATGTTGGCTATACGAAGACCTGGACCTGCATAGACAATTTTCAGTCACAGACTGTAGTTCCCATTTACGAACTCTAATACGTACTTTGAAACTACTCCGGTGAATTATGTAGCTAAAATCATCAATTTACCGAATATCGGGAGGTACCGTTATCTAGGGGCTATACGAAGACGTGGACCTGTACAAACAATCTTCTGTCACTTAAAACAATTCCGGTGAATAGATGGATGGACGGACGGACATCGCTAAATCGACATAGAATTTTATGCTTTATGCTTACTTTGTGGTTTCTAAAGTGTTGCAAACGGAATGACAAGCTTAATATACCCTCCATACTATGGTGGAGGGTATACAAATTGTGACCCTTTGTGAGGGAGGTAACAGATGGGGTGGGTCGATATCTATTATCTTAACATCGGATCTTGTTTTAAAAGAAATATTGGGATGCGTGAAATTTTGAAGGGAATCGGATGCTTACTTGGCATTTATGAGCGATTTGGTTATTCAAAAATTTGACCCGTTGTGTGGGAGATACACCACGTCTAGAGTTATTAGAAATATTGGGATGTGTGAAATTTCTCATGTTTATATCTTATTTTTCACGAGATATAATCGGATGATCACTTCTCGTTTTATAACCTTTATAGTTATTCAAAAATTTAACCCAGAAGGAGAACGTCGATATATCCCATTTTCAAAACTTATTATGTGAAGATAGAAATATTTGGATGTGCCGAGTTTAAAAATAATCGAATGCTCATGTGGCGTTTAATGAGCTTCATGGATATTCAAAATGTTGACCTCTTTGTGGGGGAGGTACTAGAAGGAGTGGATCGATATATTCCAGCTTCACACCTGGTCTTGTGTTGGTAGAAATTATGGGCTGTGTAAAAAATTATTAAAAATTTTGACTCCTTTGTGGTGGAGGTACCAGAAGAAGTGGTCTGACATATTCCATCTTCAAACCTGTTTATGTGGAGATAGAAACATTGGGATGTGCCAAATTTGATTTATTTCATGGTAATTAAAATGTGGATCTCTTTGTGGGGGAGGTACTAGAAGGAGTCGATCGATATATTCCAGCTGCACACCAGGTCTTGTGTTAGTAGAAATAATAGGCTGTGTAAAATTTGAAGAGAACCGAACGTTTATTGCGAATTGTGTGATCGTTTTGGTTATTCCAAATTTTGACCCTTTGTGAGTGAGGTATAACAGATCTTTTGTTGACAGAAATATTGTGATGTGTCGAGTTTGAATTGAATCAAATACTCCTTTTGCGTTTTATGAGCTTCACGGATATTTTTTGTGGAGGAGGTACTAGAAGGGGTGGACCGATATATTCCATCTTCACACCAGGTCGTGTTATTACAAATATTGCGATGTGTAAAATTTTCGCAAATTTTGAGAGCGATATTATTATTCAGAATTTTGACCCTTTGTGGGAGGTACATGGAGTGAAGTGGGTCGATATTGTCCATTTTCACACCTGACATACCACTGATAAAGATATTGGGATTTGCAAAATTTGGATGAAAATTGGATGATTCTTTCTTGTTCCATCCGGAAAATTATGTGTAAATTCTGTAAATATATTTGGACCTTTTGTGGGGGTTTACTAAATGAGTGGACCTATATTGCCATCTCCGAACTCGATCTAAGATTGACAATAATATTACTATGTGCCAAGTTTATATCAAATCGAGAATTATCGTGAGCCCTAGGAAGCCAGACGATGGGTGAACGGACACCCCTAAATCGACTCCAAATGTACTGAAACGGATTTGGTCCAAAGAGACCAGGGTCTGAAACCTTTTATTCCGGATACCAATCCGTTGGACCTTCGGCTGGCCACTAGAACTCAAACGACGGCCATGATGAAGGTGTGGGCCGCCATAACAGCTGATGGTCGCTCTCCGCTCGTATTAATCGAGCGTGGCATCAAAATAAATGCCGAATATAATCGCGAAAATATTCTGGAGGGTGTATTAAAGCCTTGGGCACACAAACATTTTGGCCGCAAACCTTGGACAATCCAACAGGACTCAGCAGAAGTTCTACACGCACTTAGCACGCGTTACCCAAGAATGTTTACAAAATCCTCGTTTCCAGCACACAATGACCACCAAAATCTTCGGATACCAATCCGTTGTACTATTGTGTCTGGAGTATTTTGGAGAGCAAGGTTGGCACTAAAAAATACCAAAGTGTCGATCAGCTCAAGCAAGCTCTTCCCCAGGAATGGGCCAAAATACCGCAGTGCAACATTCGGGCACTCTATGAAGGTTTCATTGGCCGTTGAAGGCCATAATTCATCCCAAAGGTGACCAATTCGAACAAATTTAAACATATTCTAAAATTTGATGCTACTTATAAAAATTATGGCATTTGACTTTGTTGCAGTTTTCTTTTCGTCTCACCCTGTATACACTACCTAAAACATTCGTCTGACAAAGAACCTGGAAAATTATATAAAACAACAATTGCCATGGCCGTCATTTAAGCACTTTCACAGCTCTACAACGAACGAACGTATGCAGAAAGAACTTAATCGTTTTAATTATACACGACAATCCCTGATGTTCTGATAATTTAATTGCGCAACGCAAAACACTGACCTTGCCAAAAATGATTTGAAGTCTTTTTTTTTTTGGATTTTATGTAGCAGACGTTTCACGTATCGGTGTTCCTGTCTTACTCTTTTATCGCCACATTCTCTATTTTGTTGTTATTTTTTTTTTTTTGTTTTGCTTTCTAATAATTTAGTGCGAATTTAATTTTCAAGGTATTCTAAATAATCATTATAATAGAGGAAGAGAGAGAGAGAAAGAGGTTGTGTGCGTAAACAATACAATTTGCTTGGGATATGTTTATAATTATTTTTTTTGGAGACTTTAAAGAAAAGTGAAAATAAATTCAATGCAAGTCGAATTTGGAACGCCTTTTGCAGGACGCATTTTGATGCGATGAAATAATTTATAATTTATAATTTACAACACTACAATATGTTGGAAGCCCCCTTTATGCCCAAATCCATTTTGGAACATTTAATCTTTGAAATATTGTCATAGAGATTTGTTACCCTTTGGTTTCTGACCGGGGGCATTTGTTCAATATCGGGTTGTTGTGTTGTGGTCCATTTTACAGCTAAAAATAATCCAATGGTAATTCAAATGCTAAACTTTTTCCCTGTCTTTGACTATCTTCTAATTCAAAATTGGTATCGATTGGTTTTCATTTGTGACCTGTAGAGCGACTGCAAAATATGAAAATTTAGTCCATTTCAACGCCAATTGAACCAAAAACAATAGGCTTTAATTATGACCCTAAACCTGCCCCCATGCAAAATTTCGTGAGGATCGGATGATAATTGCGAGCTGTAAATGTACAATTCAAAATTGTAATTCAAATTGAAAAAAAAAAAACAATTGAAAACAATATTACACAAAATATTCACTTTTTTATTGACATATTTTTAAGCGATTTTCTTAGATTTCATCCTTTTCCGGCAAAGGTTTTCTTTGGGCCAAATCCGTTTCAGGAAATTTGAAGCCGATCTATCGATGTCCGTCCGTCCGTCTGTCTGGCTGGTTGGTGCGCACGATAGCTCTCGAAGGGAATATCCGATTTGGCCCAAACTTGGTATATCGTAATATTATTATAAAACTTATATCGAGTTTGGAGATGGGCAAAATCGGTCCACATCTTCAAAATTTCCAAAAAAATCGAAATTTCCAAAAAAAAATAAATAAATATTTTACTGCACACAAAAAACGAGAGAGGATAATCCGATTTTGCACCAACTTTCCAAATCCTAATGTTGCATCAGTGCTAGGTCAGGTGCGAAAATGGACGAAATCGGTACTCTCCATTAAGTACCTCCCCCACACAGAGTCGAAATTTTGAATAATTATAATTCTTATAAAATGTGATGTAGGAATCCAATTGTCTTCAAATTACACCCATCACAATATTTCTATTAACCCAAGGTCTGGTGTGAAGATAGAATATATCGGCCCACTCCTTCTGGTATCTCCCCCACAAAAGGGTCAACATTTTTTATATTCATGAAGCTCATAAAACGCACAGTTAACATTCGATTCCATTCAAACTTGGCATACTCAATGTTTATATAAACATAAAATCTTTTATGAAGATGGTAAAGATTGGATCATTCCTTCTGATACCTTCCTCACAAGGGTCAACGTTTTGAATAAGTAAAACGATTATAAATCTAAAATAAACATCCTGTACTCTTCATATTTCACACATTTCATTTTTTCCACTAACACTACAGGATGGGATATCAAACTGCAACCAACTTCAGCCTTCTGTAATTTCTAAGCCACTCGTCCGACAACTGTTAAAATTATTCCAGTGATAGATCATTATATTGTTTACGAGCGTACAAAAGCATTTTTGTGAGAATTTTCCAGAACAAAAGTTATTGGTGATGAAATTCAAGCGTGATAGTGTGATTTCTTTATATTTGCCCGGAAAACCACAAGTGGCTATCGTTAGAGCACTCCAAAAAATGGATCGTGAGCTGAACGTATCGCAATATTTCATTCGGCAAATATTGAAAAATGAGCTCGGGTTAAAGCCATTGAAATTCCAAAAAGTGCAAGAACTCACACCACAACAGAAAGAAAATAGACTCAAAAGAGCTAAAGAGTTGCTTCGCTTGGCCGAAAGTGGTGAACTGCCGAATTTTGTTTTCTCCGATAAGAAAACATTCGTTGTCGAGTAGTTTGTAAACCAACAAAATGATCGTGTTTACTTGCCAAATAGGTCAGATGAAAATGTGCACCTTCGGTTGGCCACCAGAACTCAATCGCCGACCATGGTGATGGTGTGGGCCGACATAACAGTATTAATCGACCGTGTTATTAGAATAAATGCCGAATATTATAGAGAAAATATTCTGGAGGGTGTATTAAAGCCTTGGGCACGCAAACATTTTGGCTGCAGACCTTGGACATTCCAACAGGACTCAGACCCATCGCACTCAGCACGCACCACCCAAGAACGGTTACAAAATGTTGTTCCTCGCTTCATTTCCAGCTCACAATGGTCACCAAGATCTCCGGATGCCAATCCGTTGGACTATTGTGTATGGAGTATTTTGGAAAGTAAGGTTGGCACTAAAAAATTCCAAAGTGTTGACCACCTCAAGCAAGCTCTTCGCCGGGAATTGGCCAAAATGCTGCAGATCAATTCGAAAAAATTATTATTATTATTATTCTAAAATTTGATGCTATTTCCGATATTATTTGCTTTCATTCAATAAAATTTAAAAAAATGTTAAAATATGGCGTTTGAATTTGTTGCAGTTTTTTTATATCACATCCTGTGACGTCGCAATATTTATAGCATATTTATTTAGGTCTAATACGAAATGGACACTATTTTCCAATTCCTTCGGAAACTACTTCATAGAGGATCAACAATTTGAATAATCATAACAGAAGTCAAAAAAATTTTTTTAATAATAATTTTTGTCATTTAAAACCTATCTCCAATTTTTTTTGGATGATCAATTTCATAATTGTCTCGACAAAATAAATACCACAAATATTTGCACGTGCTCTTAACTGATGGCCAAAAATGTCTACTACTGCAAGCATGTTATCAATCTGCCAACACAAGAACCTTAACAAAATGTATTGAATTTTCTATTGAAATCAGGTGCGAATTTTTGAGGGTACTTGAGTTTCTTTTTTTTTTTTTTTTTGCAAATTATCATTATCAGCCATTTAAATTGGTCTTACGCGAAAATTTGTTATATGTCGAAATTTATTGAAGGTCAGCATTTGGTAGCACGTGTTCTAATCTAAGCAATATTTCTTTCTGTTGATATTTATACCCTACAACACTATGTGTTGGGGGTATTGTAAGTTTGATTGGGCCAAAAATTATGTAACACCACGAAATATTGGTTTCCCATATGGGAAAGTATATATGGATCTTCCTAGCTCGCCGAGCTGAGTCGATCTAGCTATGTATGTCCGTCCGTCCGTCTGTCCGTCTGTCCGTCTGTCCATGTTAATTTGTAATCACGCTACAGGTCGCAATTATGGCCCGATCCTTATGAAATTTTGCACGAAGGTGGGGTTTGGGTCAGAATAGAACCCTATTGCTTTTGGAGATGATCGCCAAATGTTTAGGGGTTGAAATGGACCAAATACTGAAAAAAATGTCGGATTTTGCAGTAGCTATACAGGTCGCAATTATAGACCAATCGACGCGGAATTTCGCATGTAGCTAGAGTTTAGGGCAGGGAAGAAGCCTACCAATTCGGGTGGTCATCGGATAATATTTAGCGGGTAAAATAGACCATATCTTTTGTGTTGAAAGAATTCAAAATTTTTCATTAAACCGCGAATATTTTAAGTCCCGGCGAAATCACAAAGCCATCACAAGGTTACTTCTGACCTTTACATTGATGTTAACATCCAACAAATCGGATATATAGCGAAATATGTGCGATATATATGTCTATCAAAGAAGATATGCTTGAAAGATCCCTTATATGTCGAGAACGGATGAACTGATTTCGACAGTTCTCATTAATTCAGAATGGCCTCTTGGCAGGAAACAAAAAACGTCTAAAAAATCGCATAAAAATATCTCTCTAAAGATGAAAATATTGATTTTGTAAATTTTCTCATATGTTTTCAATTTTTTCATATTTTTGGCATATTTTCATTTTGAATTAAACGTTTGGTAATATTTCTACAGCTAAGTAGTTGGGATATCAGGATATCATATACAGATCGCATTTATGGCCCGATCCTTACGAAATTTTGCATGGGGATAAGATGAGGGTCAGAATAGAAGCCTACTCTTTTTCGAGATGATCGTCATATATTTAGGGATTGAAATGGACCAAAAAACTGCAAAATTGACAGCAGGTCGTAATTATCGCCCGATCGTCACGCAAATTTGAATGGGGGTTACCGCACATTGCAAAAGCCAAGCAGTTTTGGATGGCCATCTAAAAATATTCAATGTGTGAAGGAGTTTGCCAACTTTTGTAGACAAAATACGAAAATGTCTATTCCAGTGACTTTTTGGAGAATTCACAAATACAGGAAAGACGCACTTCTGACTATTTCGTTAACGCTGATTTCTTTGAAGAATATAGTCAAATGTCTGTATCTCATATAGATGCGTTTCAGTCAAAAACCAATAATAAATGTTAATCTTTTGCCACTTATGAGAGAATATAGGACTTTGGGAAATATTGTTCCAGATCTAGGAAGACCATTTAATTACCAATAAATTGGAAATGAGCAAATTAGTTTAAGTTGCTGTTATTCGAAAATTAGAGAACGAAACCTGATGGTTTTCTTTTATTATTTGTCACAATATCTTGTGGAATTCTTTCGAGTATCTCGCCTATATAAACTGTATCGTTTATTATAGTGTTGTAGGGTATTCAACGGTCGGCCCCGCTCGACTGTAGCCTTTGCTTACTTGTTTTAAAGGAAATTGTTAGGCGAAACAACTGTCAAAATTTGGAAATTCCATAGACATGAAAAAATAATGGTATGTTATTCAGTTAAATGCAGTTTTATCTACGTTTATTAAGAATTTTTTAAAAATTCGATTAAAAATATTTCTTTAACAATAACCTTTTATTTGATCTGAAATTTTTGTCTGTGGCTAAAAATTGATATTAAATTATATCACAGGCTTAAACTTAAAATTCTGATTTTTACCGTAGCGCCATCGCCAATACAATTCAATATTTATTCGTTCGATTCCATTCAAAGAGATCTACGTCGCATTTCATAGTGAGTGTGCGGAGCGTGTGTATGTTTATAGTGCATAGCCATAAAAAATAGATTAGAAACAACATATTATACCATAATTCCGCAGTAGCCATAAGTGAGAGTTTTGCGCAGCGAAAAGGTAAAGATACTCAATAGTAGAACAACACTATGCACAAACGTACAAACATACATTTGCAGCTTATGACAGTTATATACATGTGTGTGTGTGTGTGTGATTAAATAAATTTCGTAGTTATTTTCCGTAGCTGGAGTAGCTTCGAATGTAAACATTGAATGAATTGAAATGCGGAATTTCTATTGGAATGCATCAAAATATATGTTTGAGTACTCTTGTTCTTAAGCGGAATATTGATGTTCAAAATTGTCGCAAATGATAACTATATAGAAATTAAAATACCATTTATTATTGGGTTTCTGGTACCGGTTTCCTGCCACAGTGGGTCTTAAAGTGCCAATTACAAAATTAACAAATCAAAAGGTACCGACAGAGTTCTGCCCCAGACAATGTTCGATTATTTAAATAAACTTCGACTTCTGTTATGATTATTCAAATTGTTGATCCTCTATGGAGTAGGTTACGAAGGAATGGGCCAATATTGTCCATTTCGTATTGGACCTAAATAAATATGATATAAAAATTGCGACGTGTCAGGTTCAGACCAAATCGACTACTTTCTTCACTTTATACGAGATAATTTTTGAAAATGTTAAAATTTGCGTGAGTTACCACATATAGGCGACCGAAGTATTCAATTTTCATACTTCCTCTAATACAAATAAAAAAATAGGTATGTGCAAAATTTGAAGGAAATCGAACATTTACAACCAAATTTATGCGAAAACATAAATTCCATATTAAACTCAGCTTTCTCGTTGAGAGAAATAATTAGACATAGCAAGTTTTAAAGAATCGCTGACTTGTTTCGCAAGTTATGAGAGATGAAAATATTGAAAATTGCGACCCTTTGTGGGAGAGGTACCAGTAAAAAAAGGGGTTCGCAGACATATATCATCTTCACAACAGATCTTGTGTTAGGAAAAAATTTGAAGAGAGTTAGATGAAATTAGAAGAGAGTTAGATGCTTATTTCGCTTTCTTTGAGCGTTTTGTTTTTCAAAATATTGAACTCTATGTGGTGGAGGTAGCAGAAAAAATGGTCCGATCTCTACCATATTTATAACAGATCTTGTGATGATGGAAATATTGGGATGTACCAAGTCTAAATGGGATCGGATGTTAATTTCGCTTTTTATGAGCTTGATGGATATTCTAAATTTTGACCCTTCGAGGGGGTGGTACCAGAATGAGTGGACCGACATAACAGCAGATCTTGTGTAAGTAGAAATAATGGGATGTGAGAAATATGAGATGTGTGAAATATGAAGATCGGATTTTATAATCGTTTTGGTTATTCAAAATTGTAACCCTTTGTGGGGGAGGTACCAGAAGGAATGGTCCGATCTCTACCTACTTTATAACTGATCTTGTGTTGATAGAAATATTGAGATGTGCCAAGTTTACACGAAATCTTATGTTAATTTGGCGTTTTATGAGCTTCATGGATATTCAAAATTTTGACTCTTTGTGGCGGGTACCAAAAGGAGTGGACCGATATATCCCAACTTCACACCAGACCTTGGGTTAATAAAAATATTGTTATGTGTGTAATTTGAAGGCAATCGAACTCTTACTTTTTCACTTTTTCTAAGAGTTATAATTATTCAAAATTTTTAGCGTTTGTGGGAGTGGACCGATATTATCTATTTTTGGACCTGACCTAGAACTGACGCATATATTAGGATTTGCAAAGTTGGATCAAAATAGGATTATCGATTCTCTTTCAGTTCAGAAAATATTTTTTTTTTTGAAAATTTGGATCATTTGTGGGGTAGGTACCAGAAGGGGTGGACCGATATATACCATCTTAACACCAGACCTTGGGTTGATATAAATATTGGGATGTGTGAAATTTGAAGACAAAACATTAAAAAACATCACATTTCATAAGAGTTGTAATTATTCAAAATTGTTACCCTTTTTTGGGAAAATCTTGATGGAGTGGACCGATATTATCCATTTTTGGACCTGACCTAGAACTGATGCATATATTAGGATTTGCAAAGTTGGAGCAGAATCAGATTTTCGTTTCTCTTTCTGTGCAGAAAATATATTTTTTGAAAATTTGGATCATTTGTGGGGGAGATACCAGAAGGAGTGGACCGATATATTCCATCTTAACACCAGACCTTGGGTTGATATAAATATTGGGATGCGTGAAATTTGAAGAAAATCGGACTCTTACATCACATTTCATAAGAGTTTTAATTATTCAAAATTGTTACCCTTTGTTGGGAAAATCTTGATGGAGTGGACCGATGTTGCACAATTTTCGCACCTAACCTAGCACTGATGGTAACCTAGCACTGATGCAAATACTTGGAGAAAAATCAGATTATTCTTTCTCTTTCTGGGCAGTAAAATATTTTTTTCTTTTTGAAAATTTTGACCATTTGTAGGCGAGGTACCAGAAGGAGTGGACCGATATATTCCATCTTCACACCAGACCTTGGGTTGATATAAATATTGGGATGTGTGAAATATGAAGACAATCGGACTCTTACATCACATTTCATAAGAGTTGTAATTAGTCAAAACTTTTAACCTTTGTTGGGGAAATCTTGATGGAGTGGATTTTCTCAATTTTCGCACCGAACCGAACACTGATGCAAATATTAGGATTTGCAAAGTTGGAACAAAATCAGATTATCCTTTCTCTTTGTGCGCAGTAAAATATTGTTTTCTTTGAAAATGTTGACATTTCGTGGTTGAGGTATCAGAGTTTGCCCATCTAAGAACTCGATCTAAGTTTGGCTCCGAATGCCCTGAAATGGATTTAGTCCGAAGAAATCTTGGGCCAAAAATCGTTATTTCAATGAGGCATATTCTGCCCGCATCAAATGGTATATACCTTTTGTAGCCATATGACTAAGGGTAATTAATATCATCAACATTTATCCTCCATATGGCTAAAGAGGGTATATGTCATTTGATGCTTGATTGAAATATCACTTATAGACCCTAGGTCTCATTGGGCCAAATCTTTTTCAGGAAATTTGGAGTCGATCTAGCGATGCCCGTCCGTCTGTCCGACTGACTGCCTGGCACGATAACACTCGAAGGGTGTTTCCGATTTGGTCCAAACTTGGTGCATTGTAAAATTGTTACCAAATTTAGATCGAGTTCGGAGATAGGCAATATAGGACCACTACTTCTGTCACCTCCCCCACAAAAGTTGGAAATATTAAAAAAAATATTTTACTGTACAGAAAGAGAAATGATAATCCGAGTTTGCGCCATCTTTTGTTAACCCAAGGTCTGGTGTTAAGATAAAATATATCAACCCACCCCCTGTGGTACCTCCCCCTAAAAATTGAAAATCAAAACTTTTAATAAATATAACTCTTATAAAATGTGATGTAAGAGTCCGATTACACGCATCAAAATATGTTTTATTAATCCAAGGTCTGGTGTAAAGATGAAATATATCGACCCACTCCTTCTGGTACCTCCTCCACAACGGTTCAAAATTTTAAATATTCATGAAGCTCATAAAACGCGAAATTAACATCCGATTCCATTCGGACTTGACACATCTCAATATTTGAATCTATACAAGATTTTTTATAAAAATGGTAGAGTTCGGGCCATTCCTTCAGGTACCTCCCCCACAAAGGGTTTAAAATTTTGAATAATCAAAACGATCATAAAATCGAATAGGTATGTGGTGCAGGGTATAAAAAGAACGCACAGGAAGAAAAATGAAAATTCGAGTTTACGCCATCTTTTATTAACCCAAGAAATGGACGAAATCTGTTCTCTGTATCAAGTACCTCCCCCACAAAGGGTCAAAACTTTTAAAAAATATAACTCTTATAAAATGTGATGTAAGACTCCGACTGCACGCATCACAATGTTTTTATTAATACAAGGTCTGGTGTGAAGATGAAATATATCGGCCCACTCCCCTTTGGTACCTCCCCCACAATGGTTCAACATTTTAAATATTCATGAAGGTCATAAAACGCGAAATTAACAACCGATTCCATTCGGACTTAACACATCTCAATATATCAATCAACACAAGATCTGTTATAAAGATGATAGAGTTCGGACCATTCCTTAAGGTACCTCCCCCACAGAGGGTTAAAATTTTGAATAATCAAAACGATCATAAAATCTAATATGTATGTGGTGCAATGTACAAAAGAACGCACTTTTATACATACATCTTTATACATTTATTTTATTCGCTGTTTATATGTATGTGTATGCATGTTGATATTGCCATTCGATAAGCTTTCTTTTTTTCAAAATGCGTTGCGTATCGCCCAGAAATGATATAACATTATTATCAATGACCTTGCTCAAAATTATTATTATTATGTACGGTTGTAGGTACTTGTGCTTCCTAGATTTTAGCATTAAATTAAAAATATTTACAATATTTTGTTGTAGTTTTTGTTGTGATAAGAATTTAATGATTCCTTATCAAAAAAAGAAATAAAATGAAATATTTTAAGTGGCGTACAAAATTGCGCTGATTTTGACTTTGAATATTTTACATGACATTTGAGTGTGAATTGAGCTATGTCATGGTATTAGCTGCTTATTATTAAGGCCAGCAGTGCTGGGACTATATAAATATTATTTAACTCTAGTATATTAATTTGGCATGAATGAAATGTACTTCTTACTTTTTTTTTGGATTGGGTCCACATAAAGATAACTGCAAAATAATAAAAAATATATATATATAAATATATGTTTATTAGATTTATGTAAGTATTTTCAAAGTTCATTGCTCCCAACCCCGTTTTAGGTTCATCTAAATGGGGGGATGTAATAAAAAATGATAAGCGATTATGACTTACAGAATTATTTGATTTGATAGCCATGAATTGTATTTGTATATATACTTGTGTTACATGCTGACTTCGCCAGGGCATATGTACAATATTTTATTTTTCCTATTTTACTCTATGGCGAGGCAATTAAATGACTTTATTAGTATTCCAGTATAGTGTATAAATTTTTGAACTACCACTAAGGAAAACTAGATCGTCTAGTTATGCTTGGCCTGACAACACTGAATGTGTTAATTATTGCTCATTTGGTTTTGTTGCTGACATTGTCAATGACCCAAAAGACTATTCTACTCTGTGACATAGTTAGATGTACGTAGTACGAGAACACAGACATACATAAACACATAGTTGTGGCACTTGGCAAATTATAAACTTAAATAATTTAATAATTACAATATTCATTTGTTGGAAAAATATTATAGAACAAATGTCGTACTTAACCGAGGTGTCTTAAAGAATACGATTTGAAGATATAAAAGAAGGAAATCTTACAAAATGCATTTTGAGCTACAAAAAAAAAAAAATCGAAAACCTATAAATCACATTTTGACAGTCGATATAGTAATGTTGGGATAATCAAAGTCTAGAAAAAAAAACACAATTAAAAAAGCTATAAGTTCGTCCTGGCCGAACTTTAAATACCCTTCACCACTTTGAACGAATTTGGCAATTTTCAAAAAAAAAAAAATAATAATAATAAAATCCGTTAAAATCTTAATTTTTACCGAATGTAGCCGTTACGACGACGTGGTACTATTATATGGGGCTATACCAAAACGTGGACCTGCACAGACGATTTTCTGTCACAGGCTGTAATATCCATTAACAACTTCAAGTACCAAATTTGAAAAAAAATTCCGGTGCATAATGTCGCTAAAATCATCAAAATACCGAATATCGGGAGGTACAGCTATATGGGGGCTATACGAAGACGTGGACCAGCACAAACTATTTTCTGTCTTAGGCTGTAGTATCCATTTCGAACTTCTAATACCAAATTTGAAACAATTCTGGTGAATAATGTCGCTAAAATCATCAAAATACCGAATATGGGGAGGTACCGTTATATGGGGCCTATAAGAAGACGTGGACCTGCACAGACAGACTTCTGTCACAGGCTGCAGTTCTCATTAGGAACTTCAACTAACAAATTTGAAACAATTCCGGTGAATAATGTCGATAAAATCATCAAAATACCGAATATCGGGTGGTACCGTTATATAGGGGCTATACCAAAACGTGGACCTACTTGGCGCATTTTCAATACCAAAAGTCATGCTGACATAATATGCATTTATGTAAAATTTTATTAACCTACTTAATTTCTTTCGGAAGCTAGAGTGATTTCCACAGACGGAGGAACATCGTTAAATTGTACTTTGTGGAGTCTAAAATGTATATTTCAAGGTGTTACTAATACATATAAAAATATTGGTATGGGCAAAATTACAACAAAATCGAACATTTATATACAAATTATGGGAAATCATAAATTTTATATTCATTTTAGGTTTCTGGTCGAGAGAAATATTCAGAATATTGATATAGCAAGTCGTAAAGAGTCGATGACTTGTTTCGCAAGTTGTGACAGATAAATGTATTGAAAATTGTGACCCATTGTGGGTGAGATACCAGAAGTAGTTCGCAGATATATAGCATCTTCACAACAGATCCGGCGCTAGCAAAAAACAAAATTGGATGTGTGATATTTGAAGAGAGTTGAATGTTTATTTCGCTTTCCTTAAGCTTTTTTTAAATCTTGAATCCTATTTGGGGGAGGTACCAGAAGAAATGGTGCGATCTCTACCATATTTTTAACAGATCTTGTGTTGATGGAAATATTGAGATGTACCAAGTCTTGAATGGAATCGGACGTTAATTTCGCGTTTTGTGAGCTTTATAGATACTCAAAATGTATACCTTTGTAGGGAAGGTAACAGAAGGGGTGGACCGACATATTTCATTTTCACATCAGACCTTGGGTTAATAAAAATATTGTGATGTTTGTAATTTGAAGAGAACCGGATGCTTATTTCAGATTTTATAATAGTTTTGGTTATTCAAAATTTTTACCCGTTGTGGGGGAGGTACCAGAAGGAATGACCCGATATCTACGATCTTTATAACATACCTTGTGTTGATGAAGATATTGGGATGGATAAAGTCTGAATGGAATCGTATGTTAATTTCGGGTTTTATGTATAGATTCATGGATATTCTAAATGTTGACCCTTTGTGGGGAAGGTACCGGAAGACGTGGACCGATATATTCCACACCAGACCTTGGGTTTGTACAACCAGACCTTGGGTTTGTACAAATATTGTGATATGTGTAATTTAAAGACAAATGGACTCTAACATAAAATTTTATAAGAGTTATAATTATTCAAAATTTTGAGTATTTGCGGGGGAGGTACCGATATTGTCTATTTCTATTCTAAACTACACACATTCCAATATTTCTACCTATATAAGCGTTGGTCTGAAATTGTGTCAGAGTACTGCTTCTTCTACATCCCCCACAACGGGTGAAAAATTTGAATAAACATGAAGCTCATAAAACGGGTAATGAACATACGAATAAGAAAATATCGGATGAATAAGAAATATATCGGACCACTTCTTCTGGCACCTCCCCCCACAAAGAGTCAACATTTTTAAGAATTATAACTTTCATAAAAAGTTATATAAAAGTCCGATTGTCTTTGAAGGTAGCACATCTCAATAATTCTCTCAACACAAAATCAGTGGAATATAACGGACCACTTCTTCTGGTGAAAGAAGTCAAAATTCTATGTCGATTTAGCGACGTCCGTCCGTCTATCCCTCTGCTCGTCTGTCACTCTAGCTTCCGAACGAAATGAAGTAGATCTATAAAATTTTACTCAAATGTATATCATGTCTGCAGGACTTTTGGTATTGAAAATGGGTCAGGTAGGTCTACGTCTTTGTATAGCCCCCATATAACGGTACCTCCCGATATTCGGTACTTTGTTGATTTTAGCGACATTATTCACCGGAATTGTTTCAAATTTGGTATTTGAAGTTTGTAATGGATATTACAGCCCATGACAGAAAATTGCCTATGCAAGTCTACGTCTTTGTATAGCCCCCATACAACGATACCTCCCGATATTGTGTATTATGATGATTTAAGCGACATTATTCGCCGGAATTGTTTTATCTTTGGTATTTGAAGTTCGTAATGAATACTACAGCCTATGATAGAAAATTGTCTGTGCAGGTCCACGTCTTGTTGTAGCCCCCATATAATAGTACCCCTCTATATTCGGTCTTTTGATGATTTTAGGTACATTATTCACCGATTTTTTGTTTTCAAGTTTCGCATTTGAATATTGTAATGGCTTATGACTAAATTTGCCTATGCAGAGTTATCGTGCGCACCAGATAGCCGGGGAGATGGACGGACGCATATCGCCATATTGACTCCAAATGTCTTGAAACGGATTTGTTCCAAAGAAACCTAGGGCCTAAAACCGTTATTTCGATGAGCCACGTTTTGGCCGTATCAAATGACATACAGGATTTTCCATATTCGACGGACCCATCTGGCAACGCCATAACTTTTGACAGAGATGTCACATCGCTTAATGACATACCGCGATTGAAGCGTCAGTCCAAGCTGATTTTTACCCTGAACCAATACACACCACGCGAGCGCTCTGAAATAGTTGAAATTTACAAGAAGTCAATTGTGAAAACTCAACGTGCTTTTAAAACATTAAAAAATGTGAGAAATATTTTCGACTGGTAAAGCTCTTTCTAATCCGAAGAGGCCATATAATAGTCAACCAAGGCGATCGGCCGAGAATATCGCTGCCGTACGAGCCAGTGTTGAGAGGTCCCCAAGATCATCCCAAAAACGCCCTTCTCAGCAGTTGGACATGGCTCGCATTTTGCATTTGTTCCCGTACAAAATTCAATTGACGCAAAGAATGTTGCCTGCGGACAAGCCTCGTCGATTGGAATACCGAATATGGGCAACCCTGTATGCCTTCTCTAGCCATAGGGCTGAGGATATTAAAATGAATTTGTTGCACAGCCATGGTCGATGTTTTTTTACGTCTCCGACCCTGCAACCCCTTTTCGGAACTAGAACTGAAACTTTCTAGCTAGTGTAATTAAAAATTTATTAAGATCCTATTTCAGTACCAAAACTAATTAAATTTCCCCCCCACTAACAACTACGTGTTTTCACAGGCTGCCCTGTTCGTAATTTTAATGAATGAATGAAATTGTAATGGAAATGCTTTAATGCGTAAACGTTAAATTAACGATGTAAACATCAAAACAACTAAACTAAACAAAAAGTCAACAAATAAATACAAATACAAAAACAACTACAACAAGAACAGAGCAGAAATAAAAAGAAATAAAAATATAAACAAAACAAAAAAGCCAATCAAAAATAAAAGATTCCAAGTATGAAATTATAAATGAACCAATGTTGTTGGCGAAAGAGCATAGTACAAAAACAACAACAACAATACGGCACCTACAGCAGAATCAGGGAGCAACGTACACAACCAACCAACTATTATTATTGGAGGAGATTCTTGCCCATGGCGCAGAGGAGAAAGACAACAGAGAATGAGGTAAAAATAAAAGTAATAAAAACTTTTAGAATATTCATAAAAAAACAAGAAGACGATGAGGCAAAAGGCAATAACAACAACAGCGGCAGCAACAACAACAACAAAAGAAATAACGCCGGCGGTTAAGTAACGATGCGGTTGTCAATCAAAATGAATGAAAAAATTGCGTGTGGCAATTTGTTTGAGTTAGAGAGCAGGGCGATTGGCGGGGGGAGACAATTTGGCGCTTGACGTTTTATGATTGTTTACATGTAAACGATTCTGTGTGTGTGTGTGTGCGTTTGTATGTATGCTGCTGATGCGTATGAGTATGAGAAGCGAAGTAGTAAATCACAACAGAAACCAAAAAGAAAACAAGCAATCAAATTTGTAATCAAAAAAAAAAAAAAAAACCTAGCGCTGAGCTTCCCCTCTCTTGGTCTGTCGCTGACAATCAATAATTTCATTCAATAAACATTTGAAGAGGCTGAAGAAAAATTGTGCAAAAATTGTTTTAGAGATGTAAAAAGTGGAATTCGCAAGGTTGTGGCAAATTTGTTTATCGCATCCGAAGATTGTCTTCACTAACACCCCGACATGGTTTCCTTCTGTATCATTGTATTATTTTTATAGGCGAACGTTAACATACAAAGCTAAATTCGGGTTACAGGTTCAATTCGACATGCCATAACCATATAACACAGCTGTTCAAACCAATCTTACGGAGTGTAATGTAATTGATATTTTGTGACATACCATAATGCCATAGTCATAACCGTTACAATAACAAAACAATTGATTGTTATATATCCATAGTAAAAACTGATATTTGTTAGTAAGTTTTAATTTGTATATTTCACCCGCACTTCCATTTACAGCTTTATTGGAATATTTTTTTCAGAAAAATGTAAATAATAGATGCTTTGGTCGCTAATCGATAACATGGTTAGAGTTATGGTTATGGCTACGGCGATGCAGTATGTCACGTCTAATTGAACCTTAAGCCTGAGAATACTGCGAAAAACAAAAAGTAACATAAAAATTCGGTAAAGAGCACTATGTGACAAAATTCTTCAAAATTCAAAAATTACACGAAAATTCAAGTAGGTTATGAAAGTAAAGCAAAAAGAAAGTAGTAGTCAAAAATGAGGGTTCAAATTTTCCCATCCTCCCCATTTTTTTTTTAATTGTCGGCTTTAGTTTCCATGGAATCGTTCCTCTTTGGATGAATTGTGTATTCAGTGATATTACTGAGAATTATTTTGAAAAATCGATAATTTTAACCCTCAAAGGAGTTAAAACAAGCAAAAAAGCTGTATGTTCGGCTGGGCGGAACTTTAAATACCCTCCGCCATGGGAGTTAAATTTGGCAATTTTCAACAAATTAAAAACCGTTTAATATTCTGTGAAAATCTTAAAAATACCGAACGTAGCCATTATGTTAGGGTCTATACGACGACGTGGACCTGCATAGGCAACTTTCGTCATAAGCTAATACAATATTCAAATGCGAAACTTGAAAAAAATCAGTTTATAATGTAGCTAAAATTATCAAAATACCGCATATCGGGGGTACCGTAATATGGGGGCTATACGAAGACGTGGACCTGCACAGACAATTCGCTGTCATAGGCTGTAGTATTCATTATGAACTTCAAATACCAAATTTGAACTAATTCCGGTAAATATGTTTTTAAAATCATCAAAATTCCGCATATAGTGGGGCACCGTTATATGGGGGCTATACGAAGACGTGGACCTGCACAGACAATTTTCTGTCATAGGCTGTAGTATTCATTACGAACTTCAAATACCAAATTTAAAACAATTCCGGTAATTAATGTCGCTAAAATCATCAAAATACCCAATATAGGAGGTAGCATCATATGGGGGCTGTACGAAGACCTGGACCTGCACAGATAATTTTCTGTCATAGGCTGCAGTGTCCATTACGAACTTCAAATACCAAATTTGAAATATTTCCGGTGAATAATGTCGCTTTTAACCTACTTAATTTTGTTCGGAATTTAGAGTGATAGAGCGGATAGGCGGACAATCGGACATCGCAAAATTGACATACAGGGTGAGAAAAAAACCTGCAACAAAGTCAAACGCCATACTTTTTATGTTTTTTTTTTTAATTTTATTGAATCATAGAAAATCATAGAATAAGTTTAGATTTGTTCGAATTGGTCACCTTTGCAACGAATTATGGCCTTCAAACGGCCAATGAAACCGTCACACGCTGCCCGAATGTTGCTCTGCGGTGATCGACACTTTGGTATATTTAGGGTCAACCTTGGACCAGACACAATAGTCCAACGGATTGGTATCCGGAGATTTTGGTGGCCATTGTGGGATGGAAATGAAGCGAGGAACCTCATTTTGTAACCACTCTGAGTTCTGAGATCTGATGGAATATATAAGGTCTACGGCCAAAATGTTTGCGTGCCCAAGCCTTTAATACACCCTCCAGAATATTTTCACGATAATATTCGGCATTTATTCTGATGCCACGGTCGATTAATACGAGCGGAGAGCGACCATCGTCTGTTATGGCGGCCCACACCATCACCATGGCCGGCGTTTGAGTTCTGGTGGCCAACCGAAGGTGCACATTTTCATCAGATCTCTTTGGCAAGAAAACACCATCATTTTGTTTGTTTACAAACTTCTGGACAATGGATGTTTTGTCATCGGAAAAATCCAAATTCGGCAGTTCACTACTTTCGGCCAAGCGAAGCAACTCTTTAGCTCTTTTGAGTCTATTTTCTCTCTGTTGCGGTGTAAGTTCTTGCATTTTTTGGAATTTCAACGGCTTTACGCCGAGCGAATGGAATATTGCGACATGTTCAGCTTATGATCCATATTTCGGCCACTGTGACGCGTGTTTCGATCAAGTCGCTTCTTTACTTTTCGAACCATTTATGTTGATGTTGCTGTTTTCTTCCGTCCACTTCCTTGATGTAGAGCTACGCTACCAGTATCACGGTAACAAGCAATGTTACGAAACACAAAAGATTTATTCGCATTTATATGCTGGAGTGCTCTAACGATAGCTACTTGTTGTTTTCCGGCCAAATATAAAGAACTCGCATTATCACGCTTGAATTCCATTACAAATAATTTATTTTCTGGAAAATTCTCACCAAAATGCTTCTGTACGCTGGTAAGCAACATATTGAGCTGTCACGGGAATAATCGAATAATCGCTGTCGAACGAGAGGTTTTGAAATGACTGCAGTTTGAAGTAGGTTGCAGTTTTTTCATTTCAATATTAAATTCTACAAAGTATTGTACTATATACAGGGTTGCCCATATTCGACGGACCCATGACTCTTTGGGCCCATTCCAATCGACGAGGCTTGCAAATGCAAATCAATCGCTTAATGGTATTCTAAGAAGGCGCACATTTTTTGATGTTTTAAAAGCACGTTGAGTTTTCACAATTGACTTCTTCTGTTGAATGTAAATTTCAACTATTTCAGAGCGCTCGCGTGGCGTGTATTGGTTCATGGTAAAAATCTGCTTAGACTGACGCTTCAAACGCGGTATGTCATTAAGCGATGTGACATCTCTGTCAAAAATTATGGCGTTGCCAGATGGGTCCGTCGAATATGGACAACCCTGTAGAACTTTTCGTAATATTTTGGTACGAATTTCCGAAATTCCAGCCTTATATCTTTTCGTTTGGGCGTTTATTCTCGATCGGGCACCCAACCAGCTATTCAACTACTCTTTTTATGCCCTACACTACATAGTGTTTCATCCGACTTGTTCCCTCACATTCGTAACATGCATTCGACAACAATGATATTTGGTACAAGATATTTTATAGAGCTCGGAAATGCCTTATCAAATTTTATCGAGAACGGCTAAAATTTGGTTATAGCATTTCAATTTTGTGGAACTCGGCTCCGAAATATTTTTTTTTTAATATAATCCTTCTCGAAGTAATATCATGCACTCTATAGCAATGTTATTTGGTATAAAAGATTAAAATGTCCTCTGTCAAATTTAGTGAAAATCGATTCAGAATTGGACGTGCCTTCCATATATTAGTTCCCTGTGAAACCCAACTATAACTGCTTTAAAGCCAAATGTTGATAGGCGGTATGATCTTCTTCAAATAAATTATTTTGTTATGGGAGATCTACTAAATAAATATAGCGAAAAATGACATCATATCGGCCCCGCCAGGCCTTCGACTTTTCCTTACTGGTTTACTTTGTGAACCTTTTTTTACCTCTTTATTGTTTATATTGGCATCATCTAACTTTTTTTACCATCAAATTGACAAAATAAAAATCAATAGCATACCTTCCGAATTAGAAAATGACAATCAACAAACGGAGAAGTTCAACCACCAATTGAGTATGGGCAAACAAAGTTTTACAATAACCTGAAGCTACAAGTAATGTCGGATACAAATTAGGATTTAATGGAAATTACTTCAATTTGTATAGAGCTTTAATGGCAGAGCGATTCGTTCGAGCGCTTCAAATGCTGAGTTTGTTGAACTTTGGCATAGACTTCGCGGGGAATACCACGGTACGCGTGTTTTTATTGACAAACATTAGCGGAATAACAATTAGCTAATTGATTGCTAAGCACACTGCCTCCCCACCCGACCGGTCATTGATTTATTTGCGATCTTCAAATAGTGGAAGAAATTATCAAAAAAAAAAGTTAACATATTTTCAATAGAAGTACGACTTAATCTCTGCTTTGCTTTCGTTTCGGAATAATAAGAGGCAAAAATTTTGGGAATTTGAAATAGCTGTTGTTGGCGTTATAAATCTGGACAGCTTGAAATGGCGTAGAAATATTTTCCAATTTCAAGCATAAATTAGTTAATTAGTTGTCTGGCAGATCAAAGAGAACAAAAATAAAGAAATGAAATGAAATCAACTCAATATTTATAATGGCACGGGTCGAATAACATATAAATGAAGTCATAAAGTCAGGAATTTATTGAAAAGAGTAAATTTATATCGACATCTTGATGCTGGAATATTTAAAATATTTTTAAAATTTCAAATAAAATGTGTTATTTAAGTATTCTAATAAAAAAGATCATAATTAAATTAGCTGTACATCTTTTATTTTAGATTTTAAGTTGATTAAGTATAAGCACTATGTTCTTAGAGAAGATCTACCGATCTTCTATGAGAAGAAGATCTACCGATCTTCTATGACAGGAAGATCTACAGATATTCTATGAGAAGAAGATCTACCGATCTTCTATGAGAAGGAGATCTATAGATCTTCTATAAGCAGAAGATTTACCGATCTTCTATAGGAAGAAGATCTACAGATCTTCTATGAGAAGAAGATCTACCAATCTACTATGAGAAGAAGATCTACCGATCTTCTATGAGAAAAAGACCTAAGGATCTTCTTTGAGAAGAAAATCTACAGATACAGATCTATGAGATTTTCTATGAGAAAATCTACAGATTTTCTATGAGAAAATCTACAGATTTTCTATGAGAAAATCTACAGATTCTCTATGAGAAAATCTACAGATTCTCTATGAGAAAATCTACAGATTTTCTATAAGAAAATCTACAGATTTTCTATAAGAAAATCTACAGATTTTCTATTAGAAAATCTACCTATATTCTATGAGAAAATTTACAGACCTTCTATAAAAAAGATCTACAACAAATTTTCTATAGAGAAGATCCACAGAGAAGAATCTATAGAGAAGATCCAACACAGATCATCTATGGAGAAGATCTACAACAGATCTTCTTTGGAGAAGATCTACAACAGATATTCTTTGGAGAAGATCTACAACAGATCTTCTTTGGAGAAGATCTACAACAGATCTTCTTTGGAGAAGATCTACAACAGATCTTCTTTGGAGAAGATCTACAACAGATCTTCTTTGGAGAAGATCTACAACAGATCTTCTTTGGAGAAGATCTACAACAGATCTTCTTTGGAGAAGATCTACAACAGATCTTCTATGGAGAAGATCTACAACAGATCTTCTATGAAGAAGATCTACAACAGATCTTCTATGGAGAAGATCTACAACAGATCTTCTATGGAGAAGATCTACAACAGATCTTCTATGGAGAAGATCTACAACAGATCTTCTATGGAGAAGATCTACAACAGATCTTCTATGGAGAAGATCTAGAATAGATCTTCTATGGAGAAGATCTACAACAGATCTTCTATGGAGAAGATCTACAACAGATCTTCTATGGAGAAGATCTACAACAGATCTTCTATGGAGAAGATCTACAACAGATCTTCTATGAAGAAGATCTACAACAGATCTTCTATGGAGAAGATCTACAACAGATCTTCTATGGAGAAGATCTACAACAGATCTTCTATGGAGAAGATCTACAACAGATCTTCTTTGGAGAAGATCTACAACAGATCTTCTATAGAGAAGATCTACAACAGATCTTCTATAGAGAAGATCTACAACAGATCTTCTATAGAGAAGATCTACAACAGATCTTCTATAGAGAAGATCTTCTATGAGAAAATCTACAGATCTTCTATGAGAAGATATGTAGCTCTTCTATGAGAAAATCTACAGATCTTCTATGAGAAGATCTGTAGCTCTTCTATGAGAAAATCTACAGATTTTCTATGAGAAAATCTACAGATTCTCTATGAGAAAATCTACAGATTCTCTATGAGAAAATCTACAGATTTTCTATAAGAAAATCTACAGATTTTCTATAAGAAAATCTACAGATTTTCTATTAGAAAATCTACCTATATTCTATGAGAAAATTTACAGACCTTCTATAAAAAAGATCTACAACAAATTTTCTATAGAGAAGATCCACAGAGAAGAATCTATAGAGAAGATCCAACACAGATCATCTATGGAGAAGATCTACAACAGATCTTCTTTGGAGAAGATCTACAACAGATATTCTTTGGAGAAGATCTACAACAGATCTTCTTTGGAGAAGATCTACAACAGATCTTCTTTGGAGAAGATCTACAACAGATCTTCTTTGGAGAAGATCTACAACAGATCTTCTTTGGAGAAGATCTACAACAGATCTTCTTTGGAGAAGATCTACAACAGATCTTCTTTGGAGAAGATCTACAACAGATCTTCTATGGAGAAGATCTACAACAGATCTTCTATGAAGAAGATCTACAACAGATCTTCTATGGAGAAGATCTACAACAGATCTTCTATGGAGAAGATCTACAACAGATCTTCTATGGAGAAGATCTACAACAGATCTTCTATGGAGAAGATCTACAACAGATCTTCTATGGAGAAGATCTAGAATAGATCTTCTATGGAGAAGATCTACAACAGATCTTCTATGGAGAAGATCTACAACAGATCTTCTATGGAGAAGATCTACAACAGATCTTCTATGGAGAAGATCTACAACAGATCTTCTATGAAGAAGATCTACAACAGATCTTCTATGGAGAAGATCTACAACAGATCTTCTATGGAGAAGATCTACAACAGATCTTCTATGGAGAAGATCTACAACAGATCTTCTATGGAGAAGATCTACAACAGATCTTCTATGGAGATGATCTACAACAGATCTTCTATGGAGAAGATCTACAACAGATCTTCTATGGAGAAGATCTACAACAGATCTTCTATGGATAAGATCTACAACAGATCTTCTATGAGAAGATCTATAGCTCTTCTATGAGAAGATCTATAGCTCTTCTATGAGTAGATCTATAGCTCTTCTATGAGAAGAAGGTGTACAACAGATCTTCTTTGGAGAAGATCTACAACAGATATTCTTTGGAGAAGATCTACAACAGATCTTCTTTGGAGAAGATCTACAACAGATCTTCTTTGGAGAAGATCTACAACAGATCTTCTTTGGAGAAGATCTACAACAGATCTTCTTTGGAGAAGATCTACAACAGATCTTCTTTGGAGAAGATCTACAACAGATCTTCTTTGGAGAAGATCTACAACAGATCTTCTATGGAGAAGATCTACAACAGATCTTCTATGAAGAAGATCTACAACAGATCTTCTATGGAGAAGATCTACAACAGATCTTCTATGGAGAAGATCTACAACAGATCTTCTATGGAGAAGATCTACAACAGATCTTCTATGGAGAAGATCTACAACAGATCTTCTATGGAGAAGATCTACAACAGATCTTCTATGGAGAAGATCTAGAATAGATCTTCTATGGAGAAGATCTACAACAGATCTTCTATGGAGAAGATCTACAACAGATCTTCTATGGAGAAGATCTACAACAGATCTTCTATGAAGAAGATCTACAACAGATCTTCTATGGAGAAGATCTACAACAGATCTTCTATGGAGAAGATCTACAACAGATCTTCTATGGAGAAGATCTACAACAGATCTTCTATGGAGAAGATCTACAACAGATCTTCTATGGAGAAGATCTACAACAGATCTTCTATGAAGAAGATCTACAACAGATCTTCTATGGAGAAGATCTACAACAGATCTTCTATGGAGAAGATCTACAACAGATCTTCTATGGAGAAGATCTACAACAGATCTTCTTTGGAGAAGATCTACAACAGATCTTCTATAGAGAAGATCTACAACAGATCTTCTATAGAGAAGATCTACAACAGATCTTCTATAGAGAAGATCTACAACAGATCTTCTATAGAGAAGATCTTCTATGAGAAAATCTACAGATCTTCTATGAGAAGATATGTAGCTCTTCTATGAGAAAATCTACAGATCTTCTATGAGAAGATCTGTAGCTCTTCTATGAGAAAATCTACAGATTTTCTATGAGAAAATCTACAGATTCTCTATGAGAAAATCTACAGATTCTCTATGAGAAAATCTACAGATTTTCTATAAGAAAATCTACAGATTTTCTATAAGAAAATCTACAGATTTTCTATAAGAAAATCTACAGATTTTCTATTAGAAAATCTACCTATATTCTATGAGAAAATTTACAGACCTTCTATAAAAAAGATCTACAACAAATTTTCTATAGAGAAGATCCACAGAGAAGAATCTATAGAGAAGATCCAACACAGATCATCTATGGAGAAGATCTACAACAGATCTTCTTTGGAGAAGATCTACAACAGATATTCTTTGGAGAAGATCTACAACAGATCTTCTTTGGAGAAGATCTACAACAGATCTTCTTTGGAGAAGATCTACAACAGATCTTCTTTGGAGAAGATCTACAACAGATCTTCTTTGGAGAAGATCTACAACAGATCTTCTTTGGAGAAGATCTACAACAGATCTTCTTTGGAGAAGATCTACAACAGATCTTCTATGGAGAAGATCTACAACAGATCTTCTATGAAGAAGATCTACAACAGATCTTCTATGGAGAAGATCTACAACAGATCTTCTATGGAGAAGATCTACAACAGATCTTCTATGGAGAAGATCTACAACAGATCTTCTATGGAGAAGATCTACAACAGATCTTCTATGGAGAAGATCTAGAATAGATCTTCTATGGAGAAGATCTACAACAGATCTTCTATGGAGAAGATCTACAACAGATCTTCTATGGAGAAGATCTACAACAGATCTTCTATGGAGAAGATCTACAACAGATCTTCTATGAAGAAGATCTACAACAGATCTTCTATGGAGAAGATCTACAACAGATCTTCTATGGAGAAGATCTACAACAGATCTTCTATGGAGAAGATCTACAACAGATCTTCTATGGAGAAGATCTACAACAGATCTTCTATGGAGATGATCTACAACAGATCTTCTATGGAGAAGATCTACAACAGATCTTCTATGGAGAAGATCTACAACAGATCTTCTATGGATAAGATCTACAACAGATCTTCTATGAGAAGATCTATAGCTCTTCTATGAGAAGATCTATAGCTCTTCTATGAGTAGATCTATAGCTCTTCTATGAGAAGAAGGTGTACAACAGATCTTCTTTGGAGAAGATCTACAACAGATATTCTTTGGAGAAGATCTACAACAGATCTTCTTTGGAGAAGATCTACAACAGATCTTCTTTGGAGAAGATCTACAACAGATCTTCTTTGGAGAAGATCTACAACAGATCTTCTTTGGAGAAGATCTACAACAGATCTTCTTTGGAGAAGATCTACAACAGATCTTCTTTGGAGAAGATCTACAACAGATCTTCTTTGGAGAAGATCTACAACAGATCTTCTATGGAGAAGATCTACAACAGATCTTCTATGAAGAAGATCTACAACAGATCTTCTATGGAGAAGATCTACAACAGATCTTCTATGGAGAAGATCTACAACAGATCTTCTATGGAGAAGATCTACAACAGATCTTCTATGGAGAAGATCTACAACAGATCTTCTATGGAGAAGATCTAGAATAGATCTTCTATGGAGAAGATCTACAACAGATCTTCTATGGAGAAGATCTACAACAGATCTTCTATGGAGAAGATCTACAACAGATCTTCTATGGAGAAGATCTACAACAGATCTTCTATGAAGAAGATCTACAACAGATCTTCTATGGAGAAGATCTACAACAGATCTTCTATGGAGAAGATCTACAACAGATCTTCTATGGAGAAGATCTACAACAGATCTTCTATGGAGAAGATCTACAACAGATCTTCTATGGAGATGATCTACAACAGATCTTCTATGGAGAAGATCTACAACAGATCTTCTATGGAGAAGATCTACAACAGATCTTCTATGGATAAGATCTACAACAGATCTTCTATGAGAAGATCTATAGCTCTTCTATGAGAAGATCTATAGCTCTTCTATGAGTAGATCTATAGCTCTTCTATGAGAAGATCTATAGCTCTTCTATGAGAAGATCTATAGCTCTTCTATGAGAAGATCTATAGCTTTTCTTTGAGAAGATCTATAGCTCTTCTATGAGAAGATCTATAGCTCTTCTATGAGAAGATCTATAGCTCCTCTATGAGAAGATCTATAGCTCTTCTATGAGAAGATCTATAGCTCTTCTATGAGAAGATCTATAGCTCTTCTATGAGAAGATCTATAGCCCTTCTGTGAGTAGATCTATAGCTCTTCTATGAGAAGATCGTCAGCTCTTCTATGAGAAGATCTATAGCTTTTCTTTGAGATAATATATCGTTCTTCTATGAGAATATCTATAGCTCTTCTGTGAAGATCTTGTTTGAGAAGATCTTCAGCTCTTCTATAAAAGATTTTCAGCTTCTCTATGAGAAGATTTACAGATCTTATTGTCTTTGTGATATAAATTTGCAACTTGCATCTCCAATATTCTCAAATATAAGTCCATTAAAAATATTTTGCAGACAATCCGTATTTACTTTATTTCGCAGACAAACATTACAGCACAAAGAAAGGTGTCAAAAGGAAAATTTTCATTCTTACTTGTGTCTAAAGTCCATTAACGTGTGTTCTGTCTGTCTGGCCGTCTGATATTCGTTCTTGACGTAGTACCACTGCCGTTCCATGAAATGATAATAAAAAGTTCATTGAATCCACAATACACCCATGGTAAATATTTAGTTAATTATTCTGCACTCTGTTACTACCATCAGCATCCTGTATTTGTGTTTCGTATTTATAACGGCTGTCGGTTATTATTTCGCCCCCTCTCGCGAGTACTATAAAAAAAATCACACGTAATCTGCGGTTTTGTTGTTCCACATCAAATTAACACCTTCAACATCCGATATGGTATCCATGCCGGGGTGAGGGGTAGTATTTGTAAAATCAGTTATCTTGTGACTGAGTCACAACCAACGACTCTACCTACACCCACCCAAATCAATTCATTCAGAATTTCACATTATTTTGTAATTTAGAGATTTTTCTCTTGGTCTCGTTCTTTTTTTGTGAGGCAGATTTCCGTTGAAACGTTTATTTTCGTGTTTTTTTTTATGAAGCATCCATTTTTATTTACCAACAAATGCAAATATCAACAATTATGGGCGGATTGACTTCTTTTTTTTCCGTTTTTTTTTGTTGGACTTTAACAGTTTGAGTCAGCAGCCAACCATCGATTTAAATGGCAATTGCGATATGAAATTGGAACAAGTGCAAAAAAGCACGGTTCAAAATAATACGTTACAGAGTACAATCGTTCGTATTTTTGTTTTGTTTCTCAAAACAAAATGCAAAAAAGTTCTGAGTCAAGGTTACGCTTGATAATTTTAGCATGCGACATGAATTTGCATTATACATTTTTTTGGGTGATTCAATGCGAAAATGCCAAAGAGAAATTATATGATTCAGGAGGTTATTTTAGATATAGAATTAGAGGTAAATTTAAATTTAAGGACATAATTATGCAAATATCTCCAAAATTCGAAGAGGTGGGGTTGTATAAGAATTTTAAAGGGCTTAATCCTGAGTGTCAAATTACAGTTGATTTGTTTGAAAATTGGGATCAAAGGGTGATTTTTTTAGCTATTGTATTTTGACAACATTGGCGTAAAAAGCTCATGACTTCGGATAATTTCTTTGTCCTACTTTGAAAATTAGTGTAACATTATCCGACCTAATATTAAGATGTACAAAGTTCTGTGTGAGGTACGAGAAGTAGTTAGGTGGAGTTATTTGAGATTTTAAGACAAATCCCCAAAATGTATATAAATTCCTGGAGGTTAGGTAAGATTTAGACTTTTAACGTCTACGAAGCCTGTAGTAGCATTTTATGACAAATAATTTTGTAGAATATTCTTCATATTTTTAGCTGCAATATTGACGGAGCATTTTTTACCTAAAATGCACGGATTCCGAGGAATCTTAATCCGAATATTTCTAAAAGTGTAGAAGAGGGTGGCACTTGGCCTCTCTATTTTGGCTAAATTTTGGATGTAAACTTTCCAAATGCCGATACACGTATCTTTTTTGCATAACTTTCATAGACTGCTGGAATTTCCTCTATGTTTTCATATCCTACACCACATAGTGGTAAGGGTATTATGTCTTCGTGAATTTTCGTCTAACATAGAGAAGAAAGCGCGATGTCTATCTCCATCCATAGTTATATTTGAGGATCTTCATGGAATCACTTTCTGAGTCGATTTATGCATGTCAGTCCGTCCGACCATATACTTTTGTTAACAAATTGCAGGTGGGATTTATTATCCGATTGAGATGGAATTTTCCAAACAATATTTGCTTGGCCCAAATACGAACCCTATTGAAGTAGCGATTTCGGGTTAATTGGGCAGCAAATGGTCAATTACGACCTGAATTTTTTGCACATCCGACCGAATTCAGTCTAGAAGCAAGTACATCAAATTTGGTGAAAATTCGTTCAGATATAGCTATAGCTCCCATATATATGTTTCATCCGATTTTGGGTTTTAAGTCCCTCACATGCATAATATGCACTCTACCAGAATAATATTTGGTACCGGACATCAGTTACAGTTCGAAGATACTTCTGCCAAATTTTATCGAGATTAGTTCCGATTTTTATATAAGTTCGATATACAGGATGAGATAAAAAAACTGCCAAAAAATCAAACGCCATAATTTTTACATTTTTTTTAAATTTTATTGAATGAAAGCCAAAAATATTGGAAATAGCATCGAATTTTAGAATAAGTTTAGATTAGTTCGAATTGGTCACATTCGGCACGAATTATGGCCTTCAAAGGCCAATGAAACCGTCACACGGTGCCCGAATGTTGCTCTGCGGTATTTTGGCCCATTCCCGGCGAAGCGTTTGCTTGAGGTGTTCGACACTTTGGTATTTTATAGTGCCAACCTTGCTTCCCAAAATACTCCAGACACAAGAGTCCAACTGATTGGTATCCGGAGATTTTGGTGGCCATTGTGCGCTGGAAATGAAGCGAGAAACTTCATTTTGTAACCATTTTTGGGTGGTGCGTGCTGATTCCTGTTGGAGTGTGCAAGGTCTGCGGCTAAAATGTTTGCGTGCCCAAGGCTTTAATATACCCTCCAGAATATTTTCACTATAATATTCGGCATTTATTCTGATGTCACGGTCGATTAATACGAGCGGAGAGCGACCATCGGCTGTTATGGCGGCCAACGCCATCCCCGGTCCTTGACTTCTGGTGGACCACCGATGGTGCACATTTTCAGCTGACCTCTTCGGCAAGTAAACACGATCATTTAGTTTGTTTACAAACTGCTGAACAACGAAAGTTTTCTCATCGGAGAAAACCAAATTCTCGGCAGTTCACCACTTTCGGCCAAGCGAAGCAATTCTTTAGCACTTTTGAGCCTATTTTGTTTCTGTTGCGGTGTAAGTTCTTGCACTTTCTGGAATTTCAATGGCTTTACCCCGAGTTTATTTTTCGATATTTGTCGAATGGAACATTGCGATATTTTCAGCTCACAAGCCATTTTTCGGCCACTGCGACGTGGGTTTCGATCAAGTTGCTTCTTTACTTTTCGAACCATTTCTGTTGATGTTGCTGTTTTCTTCCGTCCATTTCCTTGACTTGGGGCTACGCTACCAGTATCACAGTAACGAGCGATGGTACGATACACAAAAGATTTATTCACATTTAAATGCTGGTGTGCTCTAACTCTAACTTGTGGCTTTACAGCCAAATATAAAGAAATCACAATATCACGCTTGAATTCAATCACGAATAACATTTCTCACCAAAATGCTTTTGTACGCTTGTGAACAATATAATGAGCTGTCACTGGAATAATTTTAACAGCTGTCGGACGAGTGGCTTGGAAACGACAGCAGTCTTAATTTGGTTGCAGTTTTTTCATCTCACCCTGTAGCTCTGTAACAGTTAAATGACATATGTATGTATGTAACAAACCCCTTAGAATTGAACATCATTATTATGTAATGACAATTCTCCATAATCGACACAGGGTAATTTTTTTATTTATTTATTTATTTACTTGTAAATGTCATGTTTTCTTGTTTATGTTCGACAATTAAGTGGGGGAATTTTTGTGGTTTTGTCTATTTACAATATTGCTGTACGATCACCATAATTTAGAAATATACGTTCAAACGTATGTACGCTCCCCTCTACAACATCTAAGCGACAATTGTAATGCGGGCCAAGCAACCAAAACAACCCTCCTTCCAACTAATTGATGAAACCACCACATTCGAGCTGTGAAACTAGAAGCTATCAATGGAAATTTCTTTCGGTTTTTTTGCTTTCTTAACTGTTAAGCGCTTGACTGCTTCCGATAATGATAACGATCTCATCAAAGATCGTCTACGTGAATTGCGACAGCCAGCGTTTACGTTAAATGGGGAAAACGCTTAACAACAATTTATATGTATGAATGTATGAACGTATGTTGATTGCAAGATTTACCACTGCTGGCTCATTAGCTGGCTGGCTCGCTGGCTGCCTGTTACTGAGAGAATGAACTGCTGATTACCAGCCGGGAAATCCTTACTGTCATGCTGTTTTCTGCTCACATCTCGGCAGCATCATCTTAAGTAGTTTTCTCACAGCATGATTTGCTGTTTTCATTCCATGTTGGAGAACCCATATACGAATTCTATTTTTCTTGGGAAAATTAGCAAAATAATGATGTTGATTTTCCATATGCTGGAGAGAATTTTTCTTCGGCATATTTACAAAAAGGGTAGCATGTGATGGTGATTTTAGAATATATGAATGCAGCAATGTGTAGAGAATTTCGATGAGGCACGTTTTGACAGTATCAAATGATATATACCCGCTCTCTCTGGTTGAGGGTATATAAAAAAGTACGTAGGAAAATACTTCAAAAATCGTTAAAAGACCGAACATAGGAAGTTACCGATATATTGGGCTTATACGAAGTCGAGGTCCTGTAAATGCATATTCAAATAAGAAACCAGACGGAATTCCGATGAATAATGTAGCTAAAATCTTCAAAATACCGAATGAGAATATATAGGCAGCGTTATATAGCTGTTATCCAAGGATCTGGAGCTGCATATGCAATTTTCTGTCCTAGGCTGTAGTACCCATTAGGAGCTTTAAATACGAAACTAGAAGCAATTCCGATGAATAATGCAGCTAAAATCATCAAAATACCGAATATCTGGAGATACAGTTATGTGGGGCTATACGAAGAGCAGGACCTGCAAATGCAGGTAGTAGTATCCATTAAGAACTTTAAATACGAAATTTGAAACAAATTCCGGTGATTAAAGTCGCTAAAATCATCAAAAATACCAAATATACGGAGGTGCTGTTATATGGGGACTATACGAAGACGTGAGCCTATATGTGTAATTTTGTGTCATAGGATGCAGTACCCATTAGGAACTTCATATTGTAAATTTGAAACATTTCCAGTAAAAAGTGTCACAAAAATCATCACATGGGGGCTATACCTAAACGTGGACCTATTCGGCTCATTTTCAATACCAAAAGTCCTGCAGACCTAACATATCTGGGTAAAATGTTATCAATCTACTTCTATTCTATTTTCTATCATACATCGCTTCCACTGTACATGGGACGCATTTAAATATCTAAATTGTTGTATATTAAATTTTGCTATGATACTCCTCAATTTTAATAAAATAATTACACGATTCATACCCGCAGCCAGCCAGCCAGCACATTCTGTAAGCTTAAATAAATTGACAGAACAAACACAACTAAAGAAATGATAATAAAACCACAAAAATTCCATAAGGAAATTGTAAGAAGAAAAATATTTGGGGTATGCCAGACGTTACCCAGACAGTTCTCTAGCCAATGAACCGGCTGGCTGGCGGCGGTAGATGAGCTATTCACCCAGCAACGCATATTGATTAAATGTCACTCCCCTCACGTGCTAGAGTGATGGAGGGAGGGAGGGATGGAGACAGTGTAATCATCATCATCAGCTCAACCACGTTCCAACGAGCAACTCGTTTGCTATTTTGAATCAGTGGTTATTTACAACATTATTGTATGAATACTAAATGTTTAACGATCGTTGACATCATCGCAAAGACAGCGAGAGGTTGACTTTCAAATCGTCGTCGTCGCTGCAAACCTTACTAATATGAAGGAAATTACTTCCGAGAAATTCGTAATTTTTATTGAAATATTTTACTACACAGAAATAGAAAGGATAATCCGATTTTGCCCCAACTATGCAAATCCTAATATTTGCGTCAGTGCTAGGTCAGTTGCGAAAATGGACAATATCGGTCTACTCCATCTAGTACTTCCTCAACAAATGGTCAACATTTTGAATAGTTATAACTTTTATAAAATTTGATGTAAGTGTCCGATTATCTTCAAATTACACATATCACAATATTTTTATTATCCTAAGGTCTTGTGTGAATGGATGGAATATATCGGTTCACTCCTTCTGGTACCTGTCCCACAAAAGATCAACATTTTGAATATTCATGAAGCTCATAGAACACGAAATTATAGAAATTATAGGCACATCTCAAAATCTGTTATAAAGATGGTAGAGATCGGACTATTCCTTTTTTAACCTCCGCCACAAAGGGTCAAAATTTTGTAAAACCAAAAAGGTCATAAAAATTCGTAAAGCTTCAGGTTCTCTTCAAATTACCCACTTTACAATATTTTTATTAAGCCAAGGTCTGGTGTGAATATGGGATACATCGGTACTCTCCTTTTGGTACCTCCCCCACAAAGGGTCAAAATTTTGAGTATCCATTAAGCTCATAAAACGCGAAATTAAAATCCGATTCCATTCAGACTTGTTACATCTCTATATTCCATCAACACAAGATTTGTTATAAGGATGGCACAGATCGGACCATTTCGTCTGATACCTCCCCCACATAGGGTTCAATATTTTTGAAAAACAAAACGTTGAAAGAATGCGATATAAGCATCCAACTCTCCAAATTTCACACATCCAAAAATTTTTGCTAACACAAGATCTGTTGTGAAGATGATATACAGAGTGAGATAAAAAAAAAACTGCAACTAAGTCAAACGCCATAATTTTTAATTTTTGTTCAATTTTATTGAATGAAAGCAAAAAAAAGTCGGAAAAGGCATAAAATTTACGAATAAGTTTAAATTTGTTCCAATTGGTCACCTTTGTCACGAATTAGGGTCTTCAAACGGCCAATGATACCATCAAACGCTGCCCGAATGTTGCTCTGCAGTATTTTGGCCCGTTTCCGGCAAAGCGCTTGTTTAAGGTGATCGACACTTTGGTATTTTTAGTGCCAACCTTGCTCTCCAAAATACTCCAGACACAATAATCCAACGGATTGGTATCGATTTTTTTTGGATTGGTATCCGGAAATTTTGGTGGCCATTGTGCGCTGAAAATGAAGCAAGAATCATTTCGTAACCATTCTTGGGTGGTGCGAGATGAGTGCAATGGTGCTGAGTCCTGTTGGAATGTCCAAGGTCTGCGACCAAAATGTTTGCGTGCCCAAGGCTTTAATACACCCTCCAGAATCCTTGTTGGAATGTCCAAGGTCTGCGGCCAAAATGTTATCCAGAATATTTTCGCGATAATATTCGGCATTTCAGCGACCATAGGCTGTTATGGTGGCCCACATAATGGGCCGGCGCTTGAGGTCTGATGGCCAACCGAAGGTGCACATTTTCACCTAACCTCTTTGGCAAGTAAACAGGATAATCTTGTTTGTTTACCAACTGCTGGACAACGAATGTTTTCTCATCGGGAAAAACCAAATTCGGTAGTTCACCACTTTCAGCCAAGCGAAACAACTGTTTAGCTCGTTTGAGTCTATTTTCTTTCTGTTGCGGTATAAGTTTTTGGAATTTCGGTGCACTTTTTGAAATTTTAATGGCTTTACCCCGAGCTCATTTTTCAATATTTGCCGAATGGAATATTCCGATATATTCAGCTCACGAGTCATTTTTCGACCACAGCGATGCGGGTTTCGATCAAGTCGCTTCTTTACTTTTCGAGCCATTTCTGTTGATATTGCTGTTTTCTTCCGTCCATTTCTTTGACGTCGGCCTACGCTACCAGAATCGCGGTAACGAGCGATTTAACAAGGCACAGAGATTTATTCACAGTTAAATGCTGGAGTGCTCTAATGGTAGCCATTTGTGGTTTTCCAGTCAAATATAAAGAAATCACACTATCACGCTTGAATTCCATCACGAATAACTTTTTTTCTGGAAAATTCACACCAAAATGAGCTATCACTGGAATAATTTTAACAGCTGTCGGACGAGTGGCTCTTGAAATGACAGCAGTCAGAAGTTGGTGGCAGTTTTGTCATCTCGCCTTGTAGATACAGCTGTCATATATATATATCTTTATCTGATTTTAGGTTTTTTTGTGCACCAAATATCTAATATCGGCCGAAATTGAATTGAATTTTGGCACATCCGACGGAATTCAGCATAAAAGCAAGTGCTTCAAATTTTGGTGAAAATCGGTTCAGATATAGCTGTAGCTCTCATACATATGTTTCATCCGCATGTGCGTAATATGCACTCCACAACAATGATATTTGATACCGGGCATCAGTGACTGCTCGAAAATACCTCTGCCAAATTTGTTCGAGATGGGTTCAGATTTATACATAGCTTCGATAGATATATTTATCCGATCAGTCCAAATTAAATAGATTTTTTTTCAGTTTGAACCAAATTTTACCATTTGATGAAACTCGGTCTGGTATGTCCATTGCTCCAATTAATATTTTAATATAAGGTTCCAGACTAGTTAGGTCGATATCTATCATCTGCACACCAGATCTTGGGTTAGTTGAAATAATGGGAAATGTGAAACCATCCTTTCTCTTTCTATTTGGTAAACAATTATTTTCTTTCGA